>NC_138190.1:42555577-43931872 GCF_964194105.1 Spermophilus citellus | reverse complement strand
AATCTGTAAAACTGATAGACTTCTGAGATAGAGAAAGAAAAAAAATGAGTAAAGATGCAAATGACTAGTATCAGGAATCAAAAGTGTGTATGGTGAGGGGGAGCTGGGTGTGGTGATGCATGAAGCTATCTCAGTGACTCTGGAGGCTTAGGCAGGAGGATTGCAAGTTTGAGGCCAGGCTGTGCAACTAAGAGAGATCAAGGATGTAGGGATGTAAATCTCCAGTACCACAAAATAAAAAAGTGTGTGCAGGGAAACCATATACCTAGAGATCTTTCTGACAAGCAATTTGAAAAGTTTAGAGGAAGTGGACAAGCAATAAAATATAACTTTAAATGAAGAGATGATGTAAAAATAAGATTTGAATTTTACAAATTAAGTAAATGGAATTAGTAATTTAGTAACTTTGATAAAATAATCTCTGGGCCCAAATGGCTTAATAAATGAGTTCTATCTATATTCAAATAAGAGATAATTTCAATATCACACAACATTTTCAGAGAACAGAGGTAGAGGGTACACTACCTTCTTGTGTTTTACACAGCATCTCCTGGTACCAAACCTAGACAAGGACAGTTTTAGAAGGATAAACTAATTTGTCTCATAAACATACATGAAAATATCCTAAGCAATATGATTGGAAAAAAATAGTCTAGCGATATTTAAAAATACTATATCATGACTAAGGGCTAAACTTCCTAATAAGAAGTCTCTTATTGGTCTGGGGTTGTGGCTCAGCGGTAGAGTGCTTGCCTAGCACAAGCGAGGCCCTGGGTTTGATCCTCAGCACCACATAATAAATAAATAAATAAATAAGATCAAGGTATTAAAAAATTTTTAAAAAAGAAGTCTCTTATTTACTTTTTGAAAAGAGGAACAGTATATATATATATATATATATATATATATATATATATATATATTTAATTAGAAGAGACATTCTTTTTTTATACCTTTATTTTGCTTATTTATTTTTATGTGGTGCTGACGTTTGAACCCAGTGTCTCACATGTGCCAGGTAACTGTTCTGCCACTGAGCTACAATCCCAGCCCCAATATATTGTTTTTTATATTAATAGTTGTTATAGTGGATCAACTCCTAAATTGTGACATCCCAATGCTATCAAAATATCTTTAATATTGTCACCTATGCAACACTAAATATACAAGCCTTTGAAATCCATTGATTTGGTGAGGATATGAAGAAACAAAGTTGGTGTTGCATTGTTAGGGCTGACATAAATTGATGCAATCTGCATAGGGGACAATTTAGCAATATCTATTGACCTTGAGTGTGCATTTACCCTTTGACCCTGAAATCTTTCTTTTATGAATGTATCCCTTGTGTGTACTTATAAGGGGTATGAAATTATGTTTCATAAGACCTTATTCAATGCAGTGTTGTATTTACTAACCTAAAATTGGGGAAAACATAAATGTACATCCATAGAGGACTAGCTAAACAAATAAAAGAAAACATATCCATATACCATTAAGTTCTTGAAAAAAAGTAGAATATTATTTAGCTTAGTGGTGAAGTATATAGTCTGGAGCTACACTGCATAGGTCCAAATCTTGGTTCTTCTTATTTTAGTCATATTAACTTTGGCAAGCTTTTAAAAGTTTATGTTCTCTGGTCTCCTCATACATAAAATGAGGATAACACCTGCTCATTGGGGTATGATGAAGGGTATGGAGAGAATTAATTTAATAGGTTTAAAGCACTCAAAACAATGGCATGGAAAGCACTCCATAATGTTTGCCCTTATATTATTTCACACAAAATACTTCCTGTTACACTTTGAACGGAAAACATATAAGGTCCACAACTTAACCATTTATATAAAAGAAGTGGTTGGAACACAGGCATATGCTTGCATATGAGTGATGTACCTCTGGAAGAGTATAGAAGAGTCTTGCAGAAGAGTGGTTGTCTTAGGGGGGAGGAGTCTGTGCAGTTCCACAATAGGGATGATAGGATCCCTTTGTATATTTTTTGTGGGGCAGTACTGGGGATTGAACTCAGGGTCACCTGACCACTGAGCCACACACCCAGACCTATTTTCTGTGTTTTATTTAGAGACAGTGTCTCACTGAGTTGCTTAGTGCTTCACTAAATTGCTGGGGCTGGCTTTGAACTCGCAGTCCTCCTGCCTCAGCCTCCCAAACTGCTGGGATTACAGGCATGCACTATTGCACCCAGATCCTTTGTATATGTTTTAACTTTTCAATTTTATCCCAAGAGTGTATATATTACCTGTTTAATTTGGTTCCCTTTATTAAAGGAAAGAAGAGAAAAAGAAATGAAATAGGATTTGTAGTTATGCAGTTCTGATTTTGTGGCCCTCCTCTACCATGCAGTCCAAGTTTAATAATGAGAGGCTTTGTGCACAGTGAAAATGTAGGGTTCCTTGTTAAAAATCAGGAAAAAAAAATTCAACATCTTCCTCAGTTGCTCTCTGAACCTATCATTGGTGTTTCTATTTGCTGTTCTCTTTCAGAAAGGGACACCATTAAGGTAAGCAAAGGTGCTCACAGTTTTCCAGCCCAATGAGTTAGACTCTCAGTCCTGCCCTTCCTTGCTCCTATACCCAGACCCTGCCCAGAGGAGGAAGTACAGTAGTAGTTACACAGGAAGGCAGAAGGAGGGGCGTTTTGGGGGTGAGTAGGCAGCAGAGAACTTGTCTCAGGGAAGCAAGGAAGTGGTAGAAGCTGGACTACATGAGAACAGAAGTTATCGATACCCAGCACATACTACACTGTTCTATCAGACCTCACCTACAAAACACAAATTCATTGATAAGTAAGAATTTGAAAATGGTAGGACTAACTCACAAGACCAAGGACACACTTGCTCTGTGGGAATATAAGGTTACAGATCCATGAAGCTTGCCCTGCTACCCCACACTATTTGTGTGCCATCATTTAACTTCTTGGGGGCCTCAGTTTTTTCATGGTTTTTGTGAGTTCTTATATTGAAACTGGCATAGTACAAGGAATCAGTACACATCAAATATAATTATTAAATGATTAATGAGACTATAATTGGTATTGTATTATCACTTAACTAATAAATATTATATAAACATTAAAAGAGTGCAAAGGTAATAAAATGAACACATACAAATATCACAAGATACTGAGCAAAACAGATTAAGCAGGGTTATTCCTCCTATAGTTTTTGATGAACGGTCATAAGCCAGCCCTAAAGCCCAAATAAGTCACTTGCTCACCCATCTGAAGATAATATTAGCAAGTTCAGAACAAAGTATCTGACTGGTATAAATCCCACTTGGAAAAAGTGGTTCTCAGAAGAGAGATCAAGTACCTGAGTTCCCGTGGAAAACAAATACTTCAGGGAGACCCATCTCCCATAGGAAGTACAGGATAAGATTTTCTCTAAGACACAGGCATGGATGTTGGTGGTATTAGAAATATTGGGGTGTGGCAAGAAATCAGACATGTGCTCAGAAGTTACTTGACAAGGCAAAATTCAGTTCTGCAGAAGGGTGTGCAACTGACCAGAGTCAATCAAGCCAGCACACTGGGGGGCCCGGGTTCGATCCTCAGCACCACATACCAACAAAGATGTTGTGTCCGCCGAGAACTAAAAAATAAATATTAAAAATTCTCTCTCTCTCTCCTCTCTCACTCCCTCTCTCTCTAAAAAAAAAAAAGAATGAGGACAAAGGGAGATGTGTGTGTGTGTGTGTGTGGGGGGATCAAATGGCTACATTTTAACCACATGTTTTTGTAACTTTAAAAAGCTCCACCTAGCTGGTGCTCTGGTACATGCCTGCAATCCCAGCGGCTGAGGTAGGAGGACTGCATATTCAAATTCAGCCTCAGCAATTTAGCAATGCCCTAAGCAACTTAGTAAGATCCTTTCTCAAAATTTTTAAAAAAGAGGGTGCTGGGGATGTGGCTCAGTGGTAAAGTGCCCTGGCTTCAATCTCCGTCTAACTATACACTAAGAAATACAGGTTTTAGATTACAGCAAAAAGGTTTTTTTTTTTTGTTACATATTAGGAAATTAAGATACAGGTTTAAGTTTGACAGAAAAGAGAACATTAATCTTACAGTGGGAAGGATTAGAACCTTCTTTGGGGTAATGTCCACTCTGCACTAGATCTCCATGCTGCCTACACACAATGACATCTCTTGGGGATGGGCATTTTCATGCTTCCATGGAGCACCAGTGCCCATAGGCTCAGGCATTTCCATGTCACCAGCCCAAACATCACCATTTTTGCCTCCCACTGTCCTTCCTTCCTCATGAGGTTGGGGAGCTCTTCTTTTCATTTATCAAATTTACCATCATACTTGCATGTTCTCTTCTTATTGGGGTTATCCCAGGCTATATTATATTTCCTATCACCATTAATAGGGTGGCAGAGAGGGGCAGTAGCTGGTGGGGAATGTAGGGGTCAATGCAGGAGAAATTATTACATGCTTGTGGGTTAGTTTTCCTGATGTAATGATCAGCCTTTCAAATCTTAACCTTTTTTTTTAAAGAGAGAGGAAAGGGGAGAGAGAGAGAGAGAGAGAGGGAGAGAGAGAGAGAGAGAGAGAGAGAGAGAGAGAGAGAGAGAGAGAGAGAATTTATTTATTTATTTTTTAGTTCTCGGCGGACACAACATCTTTGTTGGTATGTGGTGCTGAGGATCGAAACCGGGCTGCACGCATGCCAGGCGAGCGTGCTACCGCTTGAGCCACATCCCCAGCCCTCAAATCTTAACCTTTATGGGGCTGGGGCTGGGGCTCAGTGGTAGAACAGTTGTCTCACATGTGTGAGGCACTGGGTCTGATTATCAGCATCACATACAAATAAATGAATAAAATAAAGATCTGTCAACAATTAAAATATTTTTAAAAAAATCTTAACCTTTATAAACACACAGGTTGGGAGAGGAAATCCACAATGGGCTCTGAACCTCCTTTCTTGTTTTTGCTGGGTCATCGAAGAATTCAAAGCCCCAACTACTCTTATTTTTTAATTTTTTTTTAGTTGTAGATGGACACAATACCTGTATTTTATTTATTTATTTTTATGCAGTGCTGAGGATCAAACCGAGTGCCTTACATGTGCTATGTAAGCGCTCTACCACTGAGCTACATCCCCAACCCCCAACCATTCTTTAATCAGGGGATTTCTTAGGTCTATCTGTAGTGAGCAACCCTTAGGATTGAGGTAACAACTCCCATGAACAGCTGGATTGCTTCTGCTCATTCTAAAGGCATGAGCTGTCCACGTTAATTTTCCCCAGAGGACATGTATAGATCCTGTAAAGCAACGAGTTCTGGCAACAACTTTTGGGCTCTTTTTTTTCCAGTGTTGAAGATTCCCAGGGCTTCACACATGCTAGGCAAGTGATCTATCACTGACATATATCCCCAACCCTTTGGCAACTATTTTGCTGCAAGTAAAAAGTTCATTGTTTCTGATCCAGATGTCATGGGTTCTGTCAGAATCCATCAGTGTATGGCAAAGGAACTTGTGAATTTACAAGTAGGGGAAAAATCTGACCCTCTACCATCCTTGACACATAGATTTAAGTGCATGATTTCTCTTTGCTATCAGGATGAAGTTGGTCCTCATTAAAGTGGTGTTTCAGGCCCTGCCTATTCAGGTTCTCGTATCACTCCTCCAAATTTTCTTCTCTTTAGTCATATGAGGGAAAATTTACCCCTGACATTTGGTAGAGGCCTTACACAACTAGGCCTCCATGTTGTTAATAATATGAACTATTACTCACAGTAAGGCCAGGCATTTCCCTTGGTAATCATAAATACCAGAATCACCTAACCCAAACCCCAAAACTACAATAGGTTCTTTCTAATGTGGTCTTTCTGAAACACTCCACTATTCCTCA
Organism: Spermophilus citellus; assembly: GCF_964194105.1. Classification (NCBI taxonomy): domain Eukaryota; kingdom Metazoa; phylum Chordata; class Mammalia; order Rodentia; family Sciuridae; genus Spermophilus; species Spermophilus citellus. The sequence continues at coordinate 43,925,999 of NC_138190.1, read as the reverse complement.
CATCATGAATTCTCCTTCACTACAATGAGTGACAAACCAAATTTAACTATTTTTGTATTTCTGGTGCTCTTAGGCTGCAGTGTATTGACACAGATATATGCCATTCTTCTTGCAATTTATCAAGAATGCCAATTCCTTCCTTCCTTCCTTCCTTCCTTTGTTCCTTCCTTCCTTCCTTCCTTCCTTCCTTCCTTCCTTCCTTCCTTCCTTCCTTCCTTCCTTTCTTTCTTTCTTTCTTGCCAGATAGACTTTGCAAAAAATTACCACATACCAAGCACTATGCTAGTTCCAGAGAATTCATTGGTGAGTAAAATCAGGCATGGTACTATAGTTCCTTTTGCTTATAGGTAGGAAGATAATCTAAAACTAATCAAGTAAGATATTAATAAAAATATAATTCTGTGTTGAGTGCTATGATGATAAGAAGCACATTTCTATGTGGATCATCATAATAGCACTGTATGTTAGACCTGGTAGAGGGAAGAACTGAGTAGCAGTAGAACTGAAATTTGAAGGGCTATGGTACATGCACTAATCATGATTGTTGGTCAGTCTTGACAGAAGGCACAGCATGTACAAAGGTCCAGTGGTCATAGTTATTGCAACAGGCTTCAGGAACTAAATACACTTTATATAACTAGAGTAAAAAGCAGAAGGAGATGAGTGGTTTCCTATGGGCAGGCAATCACAGATGGTGAGTGTCAGGCAGTCTCATTACTTTATCTGTAAACCACATGACCTGCAGTTGGCCCTCAGCCACTTAATAGATACATAACAGCAGCAAGTTATAGAAATTCTTTGGGTCTTACCTTTTGACAGCAGTGTGATATGCTGATACATAGCTGATTTACCAGGGCTTTGCAAGAATTCAGTGACAATGCCTGAAAAGCACAAAGAACAATAAAACTGATTACAAAAGATTATAAATGACTCAGTGAATGTTAGCACTTATTGTGACTAGGGTGAAAGTGAAAGTATGGCAGGGCTGAGATCAAGGCAAGATACCAGCACAGCCAAGCTTCCAGATTAAAACAGATGCTCATTCTCTACGGTCAATGTTCCAATTGCACAACTCTAAGTATGACTATTCCTTTAAATTCTGCATACTAAATGCCTTGCTTGTCCCATACTGGCCCTGACATTTAGGGAGAAGACAGGTGAAGTTAATAATTTTGATTTTACTTGTAAGATCAAGAAAAGAGGGCTGGGGTTGCTCAGTTGAACAACTCTTGCCTAGCATGTGTGAGGCACTGGGTTCAATCCTCACCACCACATAAAAATAAATAAATAAAATAAAGGTATGGGTCCATCTGAAACTAAAAAAAAAAAAAAAACATTTAAAAGACCTAGAAAAGACATGTAAACAGAGGGTATCAGTGCATCTCTCTGTGTGTGCATGTACATGTGTGTATGCATACATGTGTGTGCATATGTGTGTGTGATATTCTCTAACATTTGTTTTCAAAACATCCCTTAGAAATATGTGGAATGCAGAGAAGTCCCATTAAATATAAGTTAATGGCCAGTGAGGAAACCATTGAAGCATGAAATATGAAGTATGCCATGATGAAAATTTGAACAAAAAAGCTGAAAGTGGGGATAGGAAAACAAACAAATTGATAAATAACCAAAAGCAAAACCAATGCTTTTTGCAATGGATAGTAAATGAAAGGCAAGAGAGAAAGAGGTGACAACAGCAATGTTCAGAGGACTGCAGGGTGTAATTGAGGAGAGTGTGATGAAATTGAGTGGTATGATAACACTGAAAAGGAACCACATTTAAGAGAAATTGCATAACTTTCTCCTTGCTCACGTGCCACTCAAAAATCCACCTGGATATATTGGAAAGAAACTCTGTTACTCTATTTTTGCATACTTGTGGATCCGTGTAGACTGAAGGGGAAAAAGTATTAATCACTCATAGGTGCTTCCTAAGAAGGTATTTTTGATGCACTCCAGTATTCTTCATGGTATGTATTTTCCTTCCCTGTAATGAGTAAAAAAAACTTAATTTATTAAACATTTTATGTCTCCCTGGATCTCTTAAACTGGAGGGTATTGACAAAGACACATGTAATTAAGAGGTGAGTATAAATGGAATTGTATTAGTAAGAAAGAGCATGAACTATCAATGATGACCAGCCTTAGAACCAAACCCCAAGAAACTCAAATAATTCAAGCCTGAATAAAGGAGGAGGATGTTGCATCAGAGCTGGATAAATTGTTCAGAAAGGTGAGGACATCAAGAGAGTAGTGCCATAGAAGTCAAAAGGTAAGAGCGCTTCCAGAAGGAAAGAGTGCTTCACGCCATGAGGGGAGGGAGGAAGGGCAAATAATTGAAGACCTGACAGTTTGCACTGCCTTGGGCATGTGGAGGCCAGTGCTGGTGATTTTAGGTCATGAAAGCCTTCAAGGGGGCCATGGCATGACAGCAGTTGCAGGATAAGAGGGAAGACGCAGGTGGACAAGGGGCCACAGAGCCCCTACAGTTCCCTCACATCATCTGGCTCCGAAGGGAGGGACAGAGAGAACACACTCTGTAGAAGGGTTCACAAGCTGCACGAGGGGCAAGTTAATAAACAGGCCATGTTTCCGTTTCCAAGGTACTTACACGGGTGCCAGGCATTGTGCTGAACACGCCTTGCCACCCGATCCTCACGACAATCCAAAGGCAGAGAGGATATGCTCCTGGAGCCACACGGGAAGAAACGGGCTGGCAGAGTCAAGCGACTTGTCTAAAGCCACCCTGCAGCCAGGGGGCGGGCTAGGCAGTTCCTTGTGGGGGGCGGCGGGACCAGCGACAGCAAAGCCTGGGCAGGGAACCCCGCAGGAGTCTGTCCCGATTCCCTTGAATTCTGGCTGCCCTTCCTCTCCGCCTCTTTCGTCCACCTTGCTACCCAGGACAGCCCATAACCAAAGCACACCCAGAAAGGCCAACCTCCCCATCCCAGAGGGACAGGGGAAGCTCCTGAAGGAGGAGGGGGACGAGGGCTGCGCTTCCGGCGGTGCCCCTGAGCTCTCTCTCCCGCGACCTCTACTTGGGGTGCCCACGCCTGCCGCTCAGTACACCTTGGGTTTCGGGGGCCGCGGCGCGGGCGGGAAGGGTCCTCAGGCCGCTCCACCTAACGCGTGCGGGAGGACCCGCCCCTGAGCTCGGGGACGCTCACACTGTCCCGTGGGAGACGTGGAGACCCGAGCCCAGAGCAGCCCGGGAACAGGGACCCTCACCCTTCGGGTCCCCCTTCCCCACCCAGCCCGCCTCGTACAGTCCCAGGCAGCAGCGGTTCCCACCTGCTGCGGTGCCAGGTTTAAAAGGTGGCTTCGGGGAGGGATCGCGACTCCCCCGTCAGCCTCCACTAGGCGACGCTGGCTAGGCCAGCACGTCTGTCTGCCTTCAGGTGATCTTACAGCCCTGAGGGCACAGGTGCCTCCATCAAGATGACCTTCCTGTTCCGGCTCTACCTGTAACACCCAGAAAAGAGCTCAGTGTAACAATGAGGAAAGGACTTGATAATGCATGATTAGATGTTCAGTTTATATTAAAAGTGAGGTTTGTCCAGTGTTTGCCATGTGTCAAGCACTGTTCTAAACTGGGGGCAGTGGAGCACACGTGCCTGTAACTCCCCCTTCTGGGGAGACTGAGAGGGGAGGGTTGCAAGTTCGAGGACAGCATTAGCAACTGAAGGAGACCCTGTCTCAAAATATAGTAAAGTAAATAAATCAGTAAGACTAGCGCTGTAGCTCAGTGGTAGATGGGCCCAGGCTTCAATCCCCAGTACTGCAAACACAACACACTGTACTAAGTATTTTACATCTATTCATTGAAGGTTGTGTGTGACCTAAGGAATCGGCCCCTATAGGGTCCCCCAAAGGTTAAGAGAGTGAGGAAGAGGAAAGAACTCCCTGAGAAAATTTGTAATACTGTGTAAAAGTTGTAATACTGTGTAAGAACAACTAACATAACATCTACACTGTTTACAAATGATAAGTGTACCATACAGAGCTGTCATCTATGGGACAAATTTATACAGAAGATCTCCAGAATTTATTCCTCTTGCATAGTTGAAGACCTATGCCTGTGTATTAGAGACTTGTCTTTTCCCCCTGCCCCTTAGCCCAAGGCACCCACCAACATTCTCTGTGATTCTATGAGTTTTCTATTTGTCATGGCTTCCTATGCGGATCATGCCTTGTTTGTCCCCCAGTGAGTAGCTTATTGCAGTACTATTCCCAATAACCAAAATGTACAAATAACCTAGATAGATATCCATGGGTGGATGAATGGAAAAAGACAATGAGGCATCTGAGAAACTGATGTGACCCCATTTTGAATGAATAAATAAATAAATAAATAAATAAATAAATAAATAACAGCAGTCTACCTCAAGGCCTGTCCAAAGGAAGAGGGCATGACCCTTGTCCTTGGAAAAACCCACAGAGAGCTCCTAGGCACATAGCCGCCCTGCTGATTTGTTTGTCTGTAAATAATAGGAGAGATCTTTGGAGCCAGGTGTCCCTGATTCAGTTAGGCTAGGTGAGGACCCATGGCAACCCCCTAGGAACCACCAATCAGCATGAGACAGGGAAAATACCTGGGATGCCAGATGACCCCCCCCCAGTAGTTTATAGTGGTTGATAACATGTTAGGAAACCATGTAGTTTAGCACGTACACCCCTCACAGATTAAACCAATGTTCAAACAAATCCCCCTCTTGTACTAACCAATCACCCCTACCAAACTTGTTCCCGCCAATGAATGTGCTAATCAATGCTAACAGTTGTTGTTTGATTTTCCCGTGGTGTGCAATGATTTGCTGTGTGATGTTGTGACGAATAGAGTATACCCAAACACCTAAAAAATCTCACTGAACAAAGGAACAGGGCTCACTCCCTGGAACCACTGAGTCAGAAAAGGTTGTGAGTCCAGGCTCGAGCTTTCAATAAAGACTCTTGTATGATTCAGCTCCTCGAGGTCTATTGGGGTCCCACGAATCTGGCATTACAGCACCTACCTGCAATATTATCCACCTTTAGAGAATAGAACCCTGTAATGTGCTACCACGTGGGTGAATCTTAAAGAACTGCTAGTGAAGTAAGCCAGGAACAAAATGGCATGTGTTATACTATTCCTCATCACATGAGATGCATAGAATCAGAAAACTCAGAGACAGAGTAGAGTACAGGTGACTGAAGCCTGTGCAGAGGAGGAAATAAGAAGTTATTGTATAATGGGTACAAGGTGTCTGTGTTAAGAAAATGTTTTGGAAATTGATAGTGGTGTGATGCACATACAATAATGTGAATGAACACCTCTACCACCTAAATGTATATTTAAAAAGGGTTGCTGGGCTGGTGGCACATGCCTGCAATCCCAGCAGCTCAGCAGGCTGAGACAGGAGGATTGCAAGTTCAAAGTCAGCCTCCTTAAAAAGAGTCAGCCTCAGCAATAGCGGGGTGCAAAGCAAGTCATTGAGACCTGTCATTAAATAAAATACAAAATAGACCCAGGGATGTGCATCAGTGGTAGAGGGCCCCCGAGTTCAATTCCCAGTACCAAAGAGTTTAAAAATTAAAACTAACTAAATAAAATGGGTTAACACAGTCAATTTTCTGGTATGTATATTTAAAATCCATAAAAATATACCCAAAAGAAAAACTGGTAAGAGAATTGGGCAGCATTTTTGCATACTCTTCCTCTATCACCTCCCTGCCTTGTTGGGTCTCTAGAGTACAGCAATTGGTATCCATAAGATGGATTCCTAATACCTGATGCTAGACAAAGTGCAGCAGACCTTACTCACCAGCAACTGTATTCATAGTTCTTATCTTTCTCAGAGCTACCTGAAAAGCTCATGCAAGATGTTCCACTGTATTGCGCCCAACATGGAACTCCAGACAAAATAAAAAGAGATCTGATGGTCTATTCTAGAAAACATTCTGAGGCAAAAATGAACAAACAAAAACCTATAGCTGCCTGAGTCTAAAGTTTGTACTTGAAAGATACAAAGGGCAGCCAAAAGCCTAGGAGTAGAGGAAAGCCGAGAAGAGTGCTTCTTTAGGACATGAGAGCATTGGAAAGCACCTCTGTATGCTCAGGGGTTTAAAACACCAGGTGCATAACCCAGGAGGATGCTTGCTCAGAAAAGATCTGGGAAGACCCTTTGGTTTCCCAGTGGTTGACCCCTGTTCTCAGTACAAGCAGGAAAAGAGAGTATGGTAGATTTTTTTTAAAAGTCCCATCTAAGTGTTGAAGGAGTGTGCCACCACAGAGCCAATCCACAAAGAATAAGAGAAGTGTTTTTGGTTTACTTTGGTTTGATTCTAGCTGCTGACTCTCAAGGAAATGGCTGCCATGCACAAGCAAAGGGACACCAACTCAAATGAACACACACGGTAAGAAATGCAAGCTCTCACACAATAGTTGAGAAACGTCTCAAAATTAATGAATGGATGTACCTTTCAGACATGAAGAAAAGCAAACACTGGGGAAGGGAGATAATCTGATTTTCAGTGATACCACACTGTAATATCCAGATATCCAGTTTTCAACATAAATTACAAACTGAGAAAGCATCCAAGGAAACAGTGACATATGGCCCCTTCACAAGAAAATGATGAACAGAGGAAAGAAGAGTACAATTTCCAAAGAAGAGAGTGTTCGATAGTTTCCATGCTCTTCCTAAATTAGGTGAACTGAGTGTAGCAGGGAGTGTGGGGGTGGGCTCATCCTCTCATGAATTTGAAGAAGAAAATGCACAGACACTAGGGAGAGAACAAAGTAAGAGCATTTATTAGAGGAGCAGAAAGCAGAGCTCCAAAAGAGGGAGGGGACCCATGAGAGGAATGTCAAAGTGTGGCTCTTAGGTTGATATAGATCTACAGGTTTAATAAAGTCGGCCCCTGAGCACTCCTGGGTAAGGGGTTCAGTGTCCACGAGGGATTCATGCCACATTGAGTCCAATCAACTTGTCAGTCAGGTATTTTTCCTTCTGTGGAGAGGCATGACCCCTGTCACGTAGGGTCCTGATGTGAAAGCAACATTGTAATAAGTTTATAGCAATATCTGCAGGTACTGTTTGTGAGTTACCGCTCAGGGAGTTATCCAGGGGCCCATCTATCTATCATTCCAGCCTTATCTCATTCCTGACGTCAGGAGGACAGAATATTCCCTTTTGATTTCATGTCATGGGGGAATGCTGGAGAGAGTCTCCCATGGAATGTGGGGAGTAAAAGCCTAGTATGGGGTGAACAGGAAAAGAAGTATGACCAGTATAGAAAGCTGAAAGTTTCATTGTGAATGTGAGGACATTAGGTGGTCGCCTGGCAGTAATATGGGAAAGAGGGAAGGTGTTTTGGAATTTTTATTATTTATTTACATTTCATATGTTCAGTTGTTCTCAGAGCATGTTTTAGTGCTCATGGAAAAAAAGTAGTTTGGAGAAGGAGAAGCTGACTACATTTGAGAAGTAGACAGAAAGAATAAATTATTCATGGTAGAAGGTTCCTGATAAGACAGCAGGGATGTCATCCGAAACACTCACTGAAGGCTTTTCCCTTAAACATCAAGAGTGATATTTCTGTCATTACTGGAAGGATGACCACCACCACAGATGGAGCTGCAGGCAGGTTTTTATACTGGTGCCAGGAATTGTAAGAGTCCCCCTGAGGACCAACATTTTCTCACCAAAGTAGTAGATCACCAGCTTCTGAGAGAGAGAAATGCAGATCAGGTGTTTGAGGCATTGTAAAGCTTTAAAACTACCTGGTCATTATAGGGAGTTGGTGAGGAGCATTTTGGGAAAACGCAGTAATTCACTAGCCCCCTTCAAGAGCTTGGTTGAGATGGATGCCTTGCATTATAGAGAGTATTAGTCTCTATAGCCACTTGATTTTCCCCTAGAAGACTACTGCTTCTTGAACCAGAACACTGTGTCCACCCAGATCCCATAGAGACAATTGTGAGTTGGATGAGTAAGGAAGCCCACCCACTTTGTTGCAGAATGGAAGAGAGAGGCCTGCACACATTTGCAGGTGAGGACAGTATACTGAGGTGAGACCTGTGGAAACAGCCAGGATGCCCAAGAGCAAGCTTAGCTGGACATTTTGTCCAGGTGCTCAGGAATTGGCTCCAGAGCTACAATAGGTATTTAGGAGTCATCTCTATACCAGAAGTAGATGAAGCCTTGAATTGGAATTGACTAATCCAGGACTAGGAAATACAGAATGTGAAGAGTTGGCCAGGGAAATGGGACCCAGGGAAGACGAGCATTTAAGTGCACAGGGAAAGAGAAGTCGTGGAAGCAGATGGAGCAAGAAATCTAAGAGGAAGAGGAACGTCCCTGGGAGACAGGGTAGAATCACAGACAGAGATGAAGGAGAGAGGGTAATGCCAGAGGGAGCTGAGGTCAGATGAGAACCGGGAGTCGAGTCCTCTGGGATTCATTAATTAGAACATGCTTTTTACCTTATTGATACCTGTATGAGCTGGGATAGCTTGGGGCCCATAGGGAATAAAGCTAGACTGAATTTAATTGAAAAAATGAGGATGGGAAGACTCAGATGCATCTTTGGAAAAGAAATGAGGGAGAGGGTTTGGTACACAGAGGGGGAAGGCAAAAGTTAATTAGGATGGGGTTCCTGAATACCTTTTGAGAAGGAGGCATCGAGAAGGGAGAAAGAGAAAATGCAGGAGAGAGAGAATCAGACATAGTGTTTCCTCTCATCTCCCATTGCTAAAAAGCCCCTGAGGGAGATGGTCTTATCCCTGGTGAGGAGATCCAATCCGCAGTTGTTCAGGATGAGTGCTCTAAAAGCCAGAAGTTCAGACTCTTGCCTGTGGTTGCACAGCCATCAAGTGGGAGAGCAGGGCTTCAGCCCAGCTATCACTCCAATTGACAACACATGCCAGGGCATCGTGTTCCAAACAGGCTGAACATCGTCCTTTCTTGGGAAAAAGGAAATGACACTGTGACAGTACATTTTGAAACATTTATTCTTTACAAGAATCCCATTCAGAACTACCCCAAAAAGTAGTGTGAGACTGACCAATTTTATTGTCAATTAATGGCTGTTCCTCAGCAGTTTGTTTCACACTCCTCAATGATTTCAGTCTTTGCAACATCGCTGTACAGTTTATATGCCTCCCTGTGCTTGAGAATGAGGGACCCAGCATTCCCTCAGGTCTCAGCTCTTGCCATTCACACCATGAGCACTGAATTGTCTGTTTAACCTCCTCCAATGAACCAGGTTGCCAAGAGTTTTCATATCTCAAGTTGTAACTGGGTGTAAATGTTCCCTATGTCCATTCAGACGTTAATGGGCGTGAGTAGATTGCAGGGGACATTTGGATATTAAGTACGAAGTAAATGGTGCTTTTAGAAACACACCAGGTTGAAACATAATCCACATAAAATAAAATTCATCCGTGTAAATTGTACACTTCAGTTGGGTTTGGTGGCATACTCCCAGAGATATGCAACCATCACAAGAATTTCACTAAGAAATGTTAAACTCCTCAGAAGAAAGCCCCTGCCCATGAATAGCTATGTTCTAACCTACACTCCTTGCCAGGAAATCTAAATTATTCCTTCTAAGTGAAATAAACCAGGTAGTTTGAAAAAATTTAAAAGTTTTCTCTCAAATGTGGAAGCTAGAGAGGGACTGAGAGAAAAAGTATAATGATTTTTTTTAAAAAGGTTCTCTTGAGAATAGAAGGGAGATGAAGACAGTAGAGGAAGGGGATTGGGAAGGAAGGAGGAGGGGAGGGCATGCGGGAAAGGCTGGGATACCAAACCTATGAATTCAGGGTGTGTCCAGGGCTGGGGGTACAGCTCAGTGGTAGGCCTACACCCCTACACCGGCAGGCCCTGAGATTCATTCCCAGCACCACCAAAATTCATAACAAACTAAATTATACTCTGCCTAGATAGGATTGTACTATAATGAATCCCACTTATGTGTATAATTTTAATACACCAATTGAGATGATAACATAATGATAATAATAGAAGGGAGATGAGTAGAGTAGAACGAGCAGAATATGGGGAGAGAGAAGAGGAGAGAAAGGGAAGGTTCTGGGGAATGAGATTAACCAAATTATGTCATGTGCAAGTTTCAGTGTGGCATAATGAATCCCACTACCATGTATAATTATAATGCTCCAGTAAAATTATTTTAAAGATTTCTGTCTCTAGAAATTCACCTATTCTGAACATTACATAAAAGTGGAATCTTATCTTGTGGCTTCTTCATGTATTGTAAAGCTTTTAGGGTCCGCTTATGTTCTGACACGTTTTTTAATATTTATTTTTTGGTTGTAGTTGGACACAATACCTTTATTTATTTTTATGTGGTGCTGTGGATCCAACCCAGAGCCTTGGACATTATAGGTCAGCAGTCTACTCCTGAGTCATAACCCTAGCCCCAGTGTTCTGACCCGTTTTGGGGCTTCATTACTCTTGATTGCCAGTCAATCTTCCACTAAATAGACAGAAGACATTCCATTCAACCAGTCATAATCCGATAGACTCGTGCGTGGGCTACTTAATAACTTTGGCCTTTATGAATATTCATGTTCTCAACATTTGTGAATGCATTTTTGTTTTAACATAAATTTTCATTTCCTTTTGGTGGATTCCTAAGAGTGGACCTATTGGGTCACTTGGAAACTGTTTCAGGTATTGAGGAAAACCCAAACTACCAAAGGGGCTGCCCTCTTTTATAATCCCAGCAAGCAATCTATCTGGATTTCCATTATTCCAGTTCTTTCTGTCAATTATTATTGTCTGACTTAAATGTTAAATTGTCTGACTTTAAATGTTGTCATCCAGGTTATGTGAAGGAGTAGCTCACTGTGGTTTAGATTTGGGTCTCCATCATGCATCAATCAGTGAGTGTCTTCTCAGGTGCTTACTGGCCATTTGTATGACTCATTAGGCAAAATGTCCCAGCGTCTTCTTTGCCCATTTAAAAATAAGATTATTTGTCTATTTATGCTATTGAATTACAGACATTCTTTGTATAGTCGGCATGTAACTTTAGCTGAATACCTGACTTTGAAATAGTTCCATGAATTCTTATTTACGTTTTTGTGTGGAGCCTTTGAAGCACAAAGCATTGCAGTTTTGGTAATGGCCTGTGCATCTATTCTTTTACCTCTGTTGTTTGTGCCACAGTATGAGATGTAAAAATCCATTACCTATAATAACATCAGGATTTATTTTACATTGAGACTTAGCTCTGAGAGCCTATTATACTCCTCACGTTCTCCCAAATGTACAAAGCATGAGGACCAAGAGCCAGGTAAAAGGTGGGTAGGGTTGACGTCATCCCTCCACTCACAGTAATGGACATTACATGAGTCACTACTTTCTTTTGTTGCTTTATGTGGAAGGGGACATCTATTACTTTTTCCTTACATTGTAGGCAGAAATAGAGCCTTTTCAAGATGGAATTCTTTCTTTCAAGGATATCAATCTTCCATATTTAGCAAAATCTTCCTTAGACTCAGAATAAGGAATTTGGAAATAGAATTGGGATCAGAGACAAAAATTTTCTAATACCCAAGGTGATACATAGGCTGAGGAGAGGCAGTCTTTGTGTTTCCATGGAACACTGATACACCTGGATGAGAGACCTGGAACATTCTGCAGAGATGATAATTCTGCCTGAGAATTATTGTATGCTGTTTTTATGAAGGAGTTATGGATTTGCTCTTCCATGTAGGTCATTGATACACTTTGAGTTAATTTTTTATTGAGTTGGAAAAAGGGATCCAATCCATTCTTTTGGACGTTTTTACCTGTTTGACTCTTAGGATGTTTGTAATGTACTTATTTATTCAAATTGTCAAGTAGAGAATATATATATATATATATATATATATGTATATATATATATATATATATATATGTGTGTGTGTGTGTGTGTGTGTATATGTGTGTGTATATATATGTGTGTGTATATATATATGTGTGTGTGTGTGTATATATATATATATATATATATATATATATAGGAGTGTGCAACCCATTTCATGTATGTGTACATGATGGAACATCTAAATCAAGCTAATGCACATATGTAGGACCGCCCATGTAATTTCTAGAGATTTAGTACACGTAAAATGTACTATTGTGGGATTTAAAAAAAAATTAGTTGTAGTTGGAAACAATGCCTTTGTTTTGTTTATTTTTATGTGGTGCTGAGGATCGAACCCAATGCCTCGAATGTGCTAGACGAGTGCTCCACCATTGAGCCACAACCCCAGGCCCTAACATGGGATTTTTTAAAACAACATAGTGTTATTCATCATAGTCACCATGCTGTATCACAGATGTCCTGGACTTATTCTTCCTTTCTAACTGAAATTTGCATCCTCTTCCCAACAATCCCCAACAACAACACAAGACTCATAACTTCAGTTGTCATGTTTATTCCATGAGGTCCACTCATTTAAGATGCCACACATGAGTGAGATCAAGTGGCATTTGCCTTTCTCTGCCTGGCTCCTTTCACATGATATCATTTTGTCCAACTGCTCTTTAAGGCTGACTAGTACGACCACTCTGTCTTTCACAAGCCAGGGAGACTACCAGGGTCTCCTCCAAGTAAGCTGAGGTGGTCATGTTGCTCAAGATGTTTATTTCTCCTCTCTGATAGGTCACCCCCATTGACTGCTTTATATCCAACCTCTTGGAAATCATTGTTTCATTTGTGTTGTCTACTTTTCTTTATTCATTCATATGAAAGGATAACTCTTATGTTTCCTTCCATTGTAGCCAGAATGACAAGGGCCTAGAGGAGGAATACAAACTTCATAAAATACTGATCTTCCAAATTTTTAGCCAGATCTTGTTTTTTTTTTTTTTTTTTGAGTTTTGAACTCAGGGGCACACAACCACTGAACCACACCCCCAGCCATATTTTATATTTTATTCCAAGACAGGGTCTTGCAGAGTTGTATAGCACCTCACTATTGCTGAGGCTGGCTTTGAACTCGCAAACCTCTGGCCTCATCTTCCCATTCCACTGGGATTACAGGTTTGCGCCACTGTGCCCAGCCCAAATTTAGCACCATGGTGCTGAGAGTCAGGAAAAGAAAGTTGCAAGTAGAATCTGGATCAGAGTGTTTGCAGAGAAAGTTTTCCCAATCCCCAGGAGGATGGGCTGAGGAAAGGTAGTCTGTCTTTTCCTGTGGGACACTGTGGTGCCTGGAGGTGAGACCTGAAGCTCTTACCAAAGAGGTGAGGATCCTGAGTGTGCCATCCCTCTGAGGCTGGGGACTTGCTCATTGGGGTTTCTGATGACAGGAAACTGCCACCTTCTGATGATGAGGGATTGTCCCAGAGACCAGGAGGTCACCATTTTGGGTTTCTCCATCCAGAAATTTCTGCCCATCCCAGCTGTGTCCAGATGCTCTCATGTTACCTTGTGATCATGGTGCACATTGGTTACAGCTTCTACAGCCTTACAGAGAAAACCAATGTCACTCACCTAAGTCCATTACTGTAAGTGAGGGACAGTGATGACATCAACCCATCCAACTGTGCCTTGTTTCCGGGCACCATGCATTGTACATTATGGAGAGCACAAAGACTATGGTACGATATCAGAGCCACGTCTCAGGTATTGCAGGTGGAATCTCTAAATCTACGTTCTAAAGAGAAAATCTCAATCTCTCTCCAGGTGGCATAGGGCAAAGGTCTTGGGGAAACTCCTGGGCTTACTTTCCTTTCAGTCCAGCAGAACTGGCAGGGCCTACTTACATTGGGTCCAAAGTTCTTGTAACAATAATATAAGTAATCTTAATGGTAACAAATGGCTCCTGCTGACCATTGAAGCATCAGGGCAAGGAGTTCTATTGTCTTTATCACTTCACTTAAAAATATTCCCTAGTTAGGAGATCTAACATTCTGGGACTACTTTACCAATGGGGGAAACATGGCCCAGAGTTGTTTATTGACTGGTTTCACACTGTGTGTACATTCCATGTGTTCTCCTAGGATCTGATTTTACTTACCAATTCCCCCTTCAAGAGTGTGAAATGCAAGACGCTCTCGAGCTTCTCATGCAAAAGTTCGGAACATGAGAAGGTTTTGAAAAGAGGAACCACAACAAGCATCAAGAAGGCCATATTTCCCCATTCCTATGATTTTATGCTTGTGTGCCATATCCTTATCCTCTGAACTGCTTCACCCTCAATGTCGTTGTTGTTGTTATGTTTAGTTTTGTGTTTTCTTGTTTTTGTTTCTTGGTACCAGAAATCGAACAGGGGCACTTAACCACTGAGCCACATGGCTGCAGGATGCTGGGCCCATTTACCTATTTACATGCCTTGCCTCAATCAACTCTCACGGGGAAGATGAACACAGGTGTGTGAAGATGTTCCACATTCAAAGAACAACAACTGGCAGACTTGTCCAAGAGCCCCTGGGGAAGTCTGTTCAAAGCTTCTTTCCTCCAAACAAGTGTGATCCAAACTATCATGTTGGTTTTTGTGGTCACAGAGCCAAATATATGGACATATGGAATAAGAATGTTGGAGGTCTCAAAATGTCCAAAACACTAACATTTCAGATTTTTAAAAAATATTAATTTTTAGTTGTAGTTACATGCAATATCCTTATTTTATTTACATTTACTTGGTGCTGGGGTGGAACCCAGGGCCTTGCACATGCTAGGCAAGTGCTCTACCACAGAGCCACAACCTCAGCTCCCATTTCAGACCTTTAAAGGAGGCCAAAGTCAATGGAGAGGATGCTGGGACTTTGGGCAAGGGTTCACTAAGGGACAGTGAATTGCCTGAAGCGTGAGGAAGAGCTAGATCCATGAATTGAGTTGGATCCATGCAAAAGGGGGAAAGGAGCAGAATGAGTGGGGTAGAAGTACTTGAGAGCTAACGTTTCCTGCCGTCCTTAATGAATGCGGCAGGCAGTAGCTCTGGTTTTTCCTTCCCTGTGCCACAAATCCGTTTGGATTCCATGCGCTTAGTAATTCTGTTCTCAGGTCACAGTGCCAAGTCAATAAAGCATGCTTAAAAATATGTGCTCTGATGCCAGGTGTGGTGGCACATGCACATCAGCCCAGCAGCTCTGGAGGATGAAGCAGGAGGATCACAAATTCAGAGTCAGCCTCAGAATCTTAGTGAGGTCTGATCTCAAAATAAAAAGTGAAAAGGGGCTGAAGGTGTGGCTTCGTGCTTGAACTTTCCTGGGTCCAATCCCTGGTACCCTAAAGGAAGAAAATGTGCTCTGAGAGGCTTAGGTGAGAATTAATTAACAGAAGAGATTGAGGTGCTTGTTAATGGGAGAGTCTTCAGACATGCATCACCTGTTTCATTTTCATGATTTGGAAATGATTCATTTCAAAACTGGGTGTAAAGATCAACTTACTCATCTCATTTAATGAGATTCTACGCTATGACCAGTGAGTGATATTGATTTCCATTTGGGTTCATGATATGAATTTTCATTGTTGAGCACACTTAATTAGGAAAATACTGTATCTGTCTAGGGAAATTGAAGAAATAACACTACATTTATCAGTCAAAGCCTCTCCATATAGTACACATGGGAATTTCCTTAACTCAGACTGTCCTGGACACTTGCCAGAAAAGAACACACACTTTCTTATCGAGCTCATTCTATAGAAGCCTTTGGAACAGGCAGCAAGAGTTTGTCCCTGTGTCTTTTGGGCTGTGTGGGCCCTTCTAGTCTACTGTGGGGGACACCGCAGTTCCCCCTTCTATGGCATTCTGTGAGAGAGCCAAGCAAAGTTCTTAGGAAAATTGACATGGGATCTCTGATCACACGTCTTGTCATTCACTCAGCTACTCGCAGGTCTGATGTTGTGCGTGATTTCTGGGGTGCTCAGACTAAGAAACCCCCATTACCTGTCATGTGTGCACACCTAACTCAAAGTTGCATGTCCGTCTAAAAGGTTGGCAACTTGCCATTATTACCTGACTTACTTCATGCCGTATCCTGGAGCACTTCTCACATTGTACTTGGCCGGTGGCAAATCGTCAGTAAATGTTTGTGGTAGGAAAGAAGGAATGCATGAATGCTTAGAAGGGAGAGCAGAAGGGATGGTCGGTGCCACCGTGCAAAAGCACTCCAATATATGCTACTCCCAACAGGTGAAACCTCCCCAGTGGGAAGAGCAAGACTTATTTCCTTGATGTAGCTTTTAGCACACTGGACTGTGTATTAGGACATTGCCAAGGTCAGCTCCAAGACTGACTGAACAGCTGTTTTCCCTAAAATTTTATTCTCTGGACCATCAATCACACATTGGTTTGTTCTTGCTCAGAGAAGAAGGTATAACCAAGCCTATTTTCCCTTAAGCCTTAAGTCATCCATAAAATTGTGCATAAGCTGTATGTGAACTTTGCAAAAAGTTAGGGGTGCAGCCGTGCAGACCCAATATAGGGAGACAGAATGACACATAACCTGCTACCTAGAAGTCCACAGGTGCAAGACTGTATTTTCTGAAAATGTCCACAGCAACATCTCCCATCTCATGTTGTTATAAATAGCGCCTGCCACCTCCCCCACTGAGAGATGTAATTCTTATTATCCCACTTGAATGTGAAAGGGCTTGTGACTCACTTCTAATCAATAGAGTATGACAGGAGTGACTCACCATGAGTTCTGAGGCTTGATCACAGGAGCTGATGCAACAATCACCTTTCTTATTGAACCCCCCCCCCCGCCCCCCCCAGGGTCTGAGTCATCACATATGAGGCCTGACTACAGAGAGGCCTGCCATGCTCAGAAGAAAACGAATGCCACCATGAGGTGAAAGTAAGGAACTCCACTTCCTATTCCACCCCATCCTTCAGTCCTGTCCACAAGGCCACCAGGACTGTCAGTCAAGGAGCCTTCCTATGAATCCAGGCATAGCAGGCCAGGCTTTTTCAAAGGGGGTCACAGATATTATACAAAAAGTCATTTGCCCTGTGTCCTTTCTCAGTTTCTGATTTTGAAATGGCATGCATATACTAAATGGTTGCCATGTTATGGACTACCTTGGGGGCCATTTGTTATGAGGCAAGAGTCACTGGGTGTGGGGGGAGTAAGGGCCTAGGACAGGCCTCCACTCGAGGCACAAAGCCATCTGACCCTCCTGCACATCCTCAAACCCTAATCTCCTCCTTCCTTAAGTTATTTCATTGAATCTGTTTATAGTTTTCCTACCACCCCACCATAGAAGAGGACAAACAAGAGTTTTGTGTGGCCCAGGGGACTTGACAGGAGTTCCCATCAGCTGAGAAGAGAAAAGGGGTATTCACGGATAAGGTATCCAGTGCTCAGCACCAGGTTTGCCCTGAATATGAGAACACTGGGACTTGATCCCATCACTTAGGGAACTGCACACAAGTGACCTACCCAATAGGTGGCAGAGACTAGATTCAAGTACAGACAGTGCGTCCCCAGAGGCTGAATGTGCAAACACTCTGCTGATTCCCCTCATCCAAACTTTAGGGGACCCTGGAGAATTTTGCCTTGCTGCAGAGTGAGAGACACCACCATCTTTGACATTCACAGAGGCCCACTTTGTTCAACAGCCCCAATTTCCCCACTGCCAAACCCTATTCTATGTAGAGATCAACAAACACAATTTCACATTTATAAATATTTATTAATTTCTGAACACTTAACACATGTACAAGGTGGGTACTTTGAAAGATCCAAGGGGGTGGACGTCCCTCTCAATCCTCTCTCCCCATCCCCTCCCAGCAGTTAGTCACTAACACAAAACCAAGCAACAGAGTAGCATCATTGGAGAACTGAGTGTGATGAGGTATGTAATATCGAATTTCAAAACATGCTATTTTCAAACACACTAGATAAACAACGTGGCTGAAAGCAACAGCTTTCCCTAAGTAGTGGAAACATGTCCACCTAGAACACAAACCCTCAGGAAACCCGGGGAGAACGTCCTGTAAGTGTTCACAAAAGTGTTGGGATGTAGCCACCCAGCACACTAAAATGCACGTGTTGCACACAAGCCTGTTCACAATAGCACCAGAAACGTACAGTACACGGGATTCCCACCAGCCATGTGGGGATCCTTCAGGACGAATGGCACAACCGAGTGATGGAAGAGATGACTTGAAAACGTGGAGACACTACTTGCTTGTTGGATGTCACGGTGATCATTGTACACAGAAGAAGGGGTGTGTGCTCAAGTTCTGGATTCGGAGAAAGTCCCTTGAACAGAACTGGAGGGGAAGGGGTAAAGAGGGAAAGGTAGCTTGCACACCGGGAGAAGGATTGTTTCCCCAAGTGCTGCAGAGGTTGGCTGGAGGGGCCCCCACCCGCACACTGGATTCAGCTTGTTGGTGGCCCCAGTCACTGCTCCTCTTGACCAGGACAGGCAAGGGCCATCTCGATGGACGCGTTCTGCATGGCGTCGTCGTCCTCCTCCTCCTCTTCAGTGGCCTCCTGTTCCCAAGCTTCACCATCGACCTCCTCGATGACCATGCTGCGCACAGTGCCCGCGTCCAGGCAGTGCGGGGCGACGCCGTACACACGCGGGTCGGACTTCGCGGAGTGGAAGCTCTGCACCCCGCACCTGCTGCAGAAGCTGTGCAGCGCCGGGTGCGTGTTGGACGGGTAGGTGACCATGCTCTCGGCGCCCTGCAGCAGCGTGAAGCGCTCGGCTGGAACGAGGAAGTGGCGGTGCTGCTTCTTCTTGCACAGCCTGCAGCTGCACTCCACCACGTGCAGATCCTCAGGGGCCCAGGCCGCAAAGCGGACAGCGCCGCAGTGGCAGCCCCCGGTGTGGTACACCAGGCCCGGGAACTCGAAGGTGTCCAGCAGGAACTTGGCGGCACCCTCGCAGCTCAGGCCCCGCAGCTTGCGGAACGTCTCCCAGCGCTCGCGCTGCGCGCCCAGGTCCAGCTCACCCGGGGACGTGGCGGGGGCCGCTGGGGTGGGCGCGGGCGCCCGCTGGTTCCGCAGCTGCGGAGGGAGCAGCAGATTCTTGGCGCAGGTCTCCTGGACCCGCCGCCACCAGCTCTTGCGCCGCGCCTTTCCCCGCCGCCGCTTGGCCGGCGCGAGCTCCCTGCCTGCCGCCTGGCTCCCGACCCCGACTTGGACAGGTGGGCACCGCGCGCGACTAGCGCCCATGACCGCGACAGCTGCGCAGGTGGCTGGAGGATCCCCGGGCCGCTTTTGCTTCCGCCGCTGAGCGCTGGCTCTTTGCCTTGCTCTGCCCATGGCGCCTGCAGTCTTCTGAGTGGGCGCCCACAGCCCCTCATTTCCCAGGCAGGCTCTGAGCAACCTCATTGGCTGCACCTGCAGGATTGGCCACTTGTTGAGTGTGATGTCAAGAGACCCTTCCTTTGACCCTATCAAAACAGCCTCTGCTCCCTGAGAGACTCAGTGGGAAGGAGGTGGTTCAGCAGACACGTGTGGAGTCCCCCAGGGCTTCTGGGCACAGGGAGGAGTATTCAGCTCTCCAAACTCTAGCACTCATTTATAGTCAATTACACCAAACTAGGAACCAAAATGTCATGATTTCTCCCACAGGGACAAGAACAGAGCCCCCCAGGGGAGCCACAGGTGGCCCTAAGCCCACCAGCTGCGGGGTGAAAGAGAGGGGCCAGATCGGGAAAGACTTTTTTGCTGTCTGCCTGCAGGGTGGGATCTGTCTGCCTCTACTAGGTTTCCTTGCGTTGGGGTCTGTTTTCATATGACTGTACCATTTCAGCTTTGTAGATTCATGTGTGCATGATGTGGCTGTCTGAACACTCTTTCAATGCATTGACCTATACTGTTGAAGTGCAAATGAACCTCATGCAAACATGATGTGAAATTAGGTCGGTTTTGACAGACTTGGCCCACATCGGCCTTAATTTTAAGTGATGGGTTTAGCTCAGTCACCTGATATTTGCTCCAATGCCAGTGTCTAAGTACCTCCATTGGTTTCTTTGCTTTCCTCTGTATCTCATCCCTCTTTCTACCCCTCTCCTGCTTTTCTCTGGTTTACTTGAACACTTTTTGAGGTTTGTGTTTGTTTTTTAATCACGTTTGTGTGTGTGGCTGTTGAATATTTTGTCAGGGTTTGCTCTGGCCTTGACTTGGCTGAGTCCTCAATCCACAGTCAGTTGAACTGTGGAAATCAGGGGTCCATTGGGGATGTGGGCCTCCCTCACTGGTGAACAAAATAGTCTCAGTTGTAGATTGGTTGTGTCATGTGGGTGTTGGTCATTCACAATTCATAAGGAAAAGGCTCGCCTAAGGTCTGTCCCTTGGGGATGCTTCTTCTACTGCTCTTCATTCATTTCTCTTAGCTGCCTACTTTCATGATTCCCTTTCCTATTTCAGCACACAACTCAGTCGCTCTTTCTGCACATCTCTTTGCTTTCGGCTTCCTGTCTTTGCTTCCCTTTCAGGCATGTGAAATTCTCCTTTGACAGTACTGTTTTTCCAACAGCTGAAAATGGTTTTGTCACTTCCTAATAGAGCCCAGAGCTCCATGAGAAATCTGCAGTGCTTCAACTCAGTGTCACTGCCCCTCATCAATGTGTCATTTTATTTCTTGTCCCTTTCAATGTTAGTAGGAATTTCAATAGATGAACTTTGATATATCTCACCATGGATTCATCTACACATGTCAGTGTGCAGTTCATTTATTTTGTTTTGTATGTTCTTCCTCAAATTTTGGACATTTCCAGCCACAAATTTCTTGTGTGTCTGTCTTTTTCAAAATCAGTGGTAGAAATTTATGAGGAAATTTATTGTCAATTTCATATGTGGCCAACATGAAATAACTAAATAAGTATACATTTTTTTTGGTAGGAACCCTACAAAAGTCTCTCTGTATTTTAAGATCTCAGTTCTAGCCAGCCACATTGCAGGTGCTCAGTAGCCTCCTGTGACAAATGGCTGCCCAAATGTAAAAGCACCTCTCAGGGCTCTGATGCCACTGACCCCAGGGACATCAGGCTCTGAAACCTCCTTTTCTGTCTTAGGTGAGGAACATGCCCGCCTACCAGCAACTGCCCTGGGCCCAGGTTGGGCAGAGATGGTGTACTGAGAGACAAGCAGCAGGCTGCCAGAAGGCAGTGTCCTAAGCAGCCTGTGTTTCTTACAATGCTCTTTCAGCTACATCTCCTTCTCTGGAAGTTTGATCAAGGGATGTTAAAATTCAGTTGCCATCCTAAATTCTTGAGGGTCTGCTCACTTGTTCATTCAGTCTATATCTTTACGGTTAAGATAGAGGAACTCTACCGATCACACCACAAGTGTACAAATAGGATCTTGCTTATCTCTATCCCACTGTTGGGCCAATCCAGCGATATTTCCAAATTTCCATGACTGCATTTCCTCTGTTCCTTAATTTCTGTCAAAAAAAAAATCTGTTTATTACTGAGTTCCTTATATTCCCGCCACACCCCTCTAGACTCTTTGTAATTGGCTTAGGAAGTATTTTTATGACGGGTTCTTTAAAATGTTTGTCAGGCCAGTGCCACATCTGAATCAGCTCTATGCTGGCACCAGTGAATAGTGTTTTCTCATTAGAGTGGCAATGTCCTTAATTCTTGATCTGAGGGGTCATTTCGTCTTCTCTCCAAGATGTTTCAGCTATTGCATCAGGAGTCATTGTATTTGGAGCCTCATTGAATCTTCTAATTTTGAAGCCAGAAGCCTTCTTTACTACTAGCATGCAGATCCAGGCCTCCATGTTTAGGTTGAGGCTCCTTAGAAAGATAGTGTTCAGAGATTTTGCAGTGGTATTCTTGTGTGATTTCTTCTTGTGGTGACTCTGGGGGCTCCAACTCTCCCCTGGTGGTGGTTACCCAGAATCAGAAGAAACCAGAGTGCAAGCATTATTCCTACTCTCTCAGTTCTCACATTTGAGCCTTTTTCTGTTGCAAGAACCCAGCCAGGCCACCACAATATATTTAGCTTTCCTGTTGCTTTCAGCCCCTCTTGTCTGTGACCATTGCCCAGTTGTTGCTCACTTTGCTATGCTTGAGAGTACTGAGGGTGACTCCGAAGGCCCTTTGAAGCATATCCTCCATGAGGATATTTTGAAGTTAGGCTCATGAGTGAACTGATGTGAGTTGTGGGAGAAACACGGCAACAGCAAAAAGCCATTGCTGTCTGATCCTACAAGGGTGCATACTATCCACATAAATTTTCAGTGTTGAACTCGACTTTGGTCACCTGGCTGAAGTAGAGTTTGCCAGATGCTTCCAAAGTGAGGTTATCCTTTAACCTTTCCACACTGTGCTCTTGGAGAGGAAATTTTTGAGAACAGGTCACAGGTAACCCGTGTGGACCTGGTACACACATCCTTTGGAATTGTGCTGTGTGGAAAATCTAACCCTGCTCCTCCATTTATGCTTCTTGTTTATTAAATCATTCTTTTATCTCATGGTTTCTATTCCGATGACTGTTTCTTTTGTACTTTCAAAGGTTATAACCCAATCGTTGACTGTTTCTCCTTTGGCTAATATTTTCAAGTCATGAGCAACAGTAGCCCTTTCGGTGCCTCCGTGGTTATGTGGATGTCTTCCTGCGATTGTGGTAACTTTTTGTGTCATTCCTTGCTCTTTGGCTTATCTTGTGCATCACACATTTACATGTGTTTCAGGCTCCTCCTCCTCCTCCTCCCCCTTCTCCTCTTGTTCTTTTTTATTTTAAAATATTTTTGTAGTTGTAGATGGATAGAATGCCATTATTTTATTGTTTATGTTTACCCAGTGCTGAGGATTGAACCCTGTGCCTCCCATGTGCTGTGGTCCTACACTTGTCCAAGTTTCTTGACTCAGACATTTCTCCATTTCATTATCACTAGTCATTAGAAAGTGGTGTTAGAAACTCAAAAGTGAGCATCAGCCAGGCTTGTTCTAACTTGGGTGTAGTGTTTTTCTAGGCTGTTGCAGCTGAAAGAAGCAAATCTCTGTGTGCCTACTAACCCATGTGTACACACATTGCTATGAATATCATATTAGATATTATCTTCAGCATGTATAGTAAGCTTAATGGAAATCCAAGCCCATCTCCCCAGTTCTATTCCATGAGGAATTGCAGAAATCTTGCTTCTGCCACTTTGTTATGGGTACCTCCTTCCAGCAGTAAGAATTCTGCCTCCCCCCACCCACTGACCATTTCGGTAGTCATTTCATTCCAGTGTACATGTGCAAGTAGACGGATTGGTTAACCTGTATTCCCATGGGCAGTAGGTTAGTTCATTGGAGTGCAACAGTTTTATTATGATAATGATGACTATTTTGACACTGGGGTGCTTTATCAGTGAGCCAGATCCCTAGCCCTCTTCCTTTGGAGCCAGGTTCTCACTGTGTTGCTTTGGACCTCACCAAGTTACTGAGGCTGCCCTCAAACTTGTGATCCTACTGTCACAGCCTCCTAAATCGCTGGGATTATGGGTCCACGTGGTGGATTACCATGCCTGCACAACAGCTTTTATTGCCATTTGCCGCCTTGCAGACTAATTTCTCCTCTGAAGTTACTTAGGTGAGCCCTGTTTTACTCATAACCCTCAGTGACTTGTTTTTCTTCTCTTTTGTCATGTGTTTGTAATATGGCTAGCTTTACTTGGAACATTCTGCAGTCCAGCCTCATCCACCAAATCTTCTTAATGCTGTCTTAAGCTTTCAGATTAAGAACATATTCGTTATGGTTCCTATTCCTTTATATCCGTTAAAGTGAGGTTTCGGCCCAGGAATATGCTCTACCTTTGTGAATGCTCCTCGTGAGCTTGAGAGGATTTCGATCCCACAGGTGTTGTGTGGAGTATTCTGTACAAAGAGATCCAGTTGGCTGACACTGCTGTTCGGATTTGTGTATCTTTTCTAGTCAGCTGTCTGCTTGATTTGCTGATTATTGATAGAGGCGTGTTGAAATCTCTCACTTCCCTGGTGGATTTCTCCTTGGACGACTTTCAGATTTTGCCTCCCATACTTGACACTGTGCTGCTAGGGGCATACACATTTTAGGATGGCCATATCCTCTTGGAGGATTGATCTCTTAAATCACTAGGTAATGCCCATGGCCATTTTCCTTGCTTCACTGTCTGCTTTGTCTGAAATTGACACTGTGTCTGTCTTTGAATTAGCCTAAGTGGTGTAAACCTTTCTTCACCCCTTAACTTCTAAGCCATCTGAATCATTCTGTCGAATGTGACTGCCCCAAGCACCAATTATAGGCGGCTTTTGCAATCCACTCTGAACATCTCTGTCTTTAATGGCGGTTATTAGACCATCTCTGTTTAAAGTGATTGTATCGTGTACATCCTCCAGCCTGAAATCCTAATTGGAATAAGATATGTTCCTTGTTTGTATAAATACATCACAATAGATTTTACTCTCCTGCGTAAGTACAAAGAACAAATTCAAATAAAAAACTTTTTAAAATCCTCAAAATAAACATAAAGTGATTGTTGATTCAAGTGGGTTCATATCAATTGTACTTATTGGCAATTATCTTGTGTGTTCCCTGCATTGCTTCTTTGCTTCTTGTTGCCCCTCTTTGTCTCTCTCACCCTTCTTGTTTTACCTGAGCCCCACATTGGATTCCATCGTCTTCTCCCTTAGCACACTGCTGTTGCAGCTTTCAAACTTGTTTCTTAAGGTTTCCATAGACGTTCCAATACAACTATGGCCCCGACTCCACCCTCCAGGAACACTCCACATCCTATGTGCAGTGCTCCACCCTCCAGTAACACTCCACCCTCCAGTAACACTCCCCAGCCCTCCATTGCTCCTGATGTTCACTTCACAGCGCCCATGCTAGAATCACTCCATACCGTGTCAATATTGCATCGATCATTTCTCTTTTAGACCGTGCTAGGATGAGCAATATGAACTAAGCCATTGGCATCTATTTGTTCCTTTACTGACTGCCATCCTTTCTTCATGTTAATGCAAGTTTCTTATTTGTTTTCTTCCTTGTCTATGTTTGTAGGATTCTTCCAGGGAGGCATTCCTGTAAATTAATTAGCTCAGTTTTTACTTCTCAGAGAATGTATCTTATTTCGTGTTCACTTTTCCGTGATAATTTTCCAGATGTAGAATTTTAGGTAGGGAATGTTTTTGCCCTGAATGAACACTATATATTTGAGCCTACTCTGTTTCTTTATGTGGCTTCTATAATTCTATTCCACATACCTCAATAAGTTAGGGGATTTTAAGCTATGGAATGTTCTTTCAAGATTTTCCTCCTGTCTGAAGTTGTCTGCTGTTTGAACATCATACGCCTAGGCTGTGTGTGTGTGTGTGTGTGTGTGTGTGTACGTGCACTCGCATTCACATATGTCTTCATGAGTTTTCTGAATGACAGTTCTAAGCTTTTTGCTTCTAATACTTCTTCTCTGTTATCTGTCTTCTTTGTCTTCCTGCTATTCAGATGAATATGTCAAACATTTGGTAGGACTTGTTTTCATTTTCTGTGCTGGGGACAGACACCAGGCTTCAAGTGTGTTAGGTAAATGCCTCCAGGAGTTTTCACATGGTAGGATGCATGGTTTCAGTTCCCCTCATCTTTTTCTCTTTGCACTTCAGTTTTGGAAGTCTCTGTGGGCCTGTGACCTACCCCTTAATCTCACCGATCTTTTCCGTGATTGGGCTGCATCTCCTGATGAACTCCTGACAGACACCATTCATGAGCTGTATGCCGCTGTTTAATTTCTCGTACTTCCTGTGAATTCTTTCTCGGGATTTCCACCTTTCTCCTTACATCACACAGCTGCTCCTCCAAGTTGTCTTTCTTTCTCATTAGGACCCTGAGCAGGATAGTCATGCTTATTTTCAACTCCCCCTTTCACCATTTTGGTACCTGTGTGCCAGGTTAGACTGGTTCTAAGGTGTGTTTTGACTCCTCATTCTCTATTTTTACCTGGTTTCTGACAGGCCTCCTCTGCTTTCCATCATGTTTGTTGTTCTTGTTTTGTTTTGTTTGTGTGTGGGCAGGAGGAGACCTCTTCTACCGGGTAGTAGGACCTGAATGAAATGGTGATCCACTGGGAATAGTTCCGTTAATCTTGCAGGGAGATAGGCTGCCTTTGATGGTTGCTAAAGCTGTAAGTACCAGAGGCTTCCAAATTCCTGCCTTTTTCTGCCCCTCTTGAGTTTGGTCAGCCTAAAGTATTCCTGCTCCAAATTTTTGTTTTGCAGCACTTCAGGCAATGTTCAATGCAATTTCCTTGTCACCATGTTGATGTGGAGGTAAACTGTGGGGGAGGGAGGGAATTTTACAGCTGTGTGACTGAATCTCTGGCATTGTTGGGGCTGTGGCTCTGGGATATGACCTTCACAGGTGTTTCTCTAGTGGCATTTCCTTCACCTCCTGTCCTCTGTCCCTCCCCTGACTGCAGTATTCCCAATCATTTCCTGTAGACTGCACTATTTTTCCCTTAGCTGGACCAGAGGTATAGGGGTGACTGAGGTGGGCAGAGTACCTAGGATAAGGCTCTGCCAAAGTTATTTCCCTAGAGAGTTAACCTTTGTCTTGAAGAGGAGTCTCCAGGAGTATTTGTATTTGGCAGTGATGGCTCCACCCATCTCCCTGTGGGGAGTGGGGGGAGTGCTAAGGGGATGGTGACTAGGACCCCTTTGCCAAGTCATTCCAGCTCTAGAGCTAACACCCCTGAATATGTGGATATTCAGCCTAAAGCAATTCTTCCTGTTTACCATTTACCGTGTGCAAGCACACATCATATGCTATGAATTGCTGTCAGTTCCTGAGAGCACACGCCTCTGATCTGATCCAAGTGTGGAGATCTCAACTCTGGCACTCTGGTCATGAAAATATCTCAGGATCCAAGGTACTGGTTTGCCCTGTCACCTCAGTTCCTTGATGAGTCCAGAAATGGCATAGGTTCAGTTTCTGCTGGTAAGGATGGAATTGCGGTTTTCTTGCCTCTCTGAATGTTGGAGGTGAACTAGAATTCTCATCTGTTCTCATTCTGCAGTGTCCCTCAATTGCCATACCCCAATGACGCACAACTGTCATGCCCAGTGCCAACAAAGATTAAGCATATAAAAGCTGAAATTGAAAATCATTGTATTTGGGATCAAAGCCATGGCAATTTGGGAGTTGCGGGCTAGAGATCAAGTGCTATTCTCAATGAATTCTAATATTAATCTTTAACTTTAAAAATCATGTATTTATGCTTTTAGAAATTTAAAAATAGGTGATGCATTATATGTAGTAATCATCTAGGAATTTTATGTGGCGAAAACACGGAAGTGCTTAGCAAAATTTGAAGATGAAATAATGCTCTCAAATACATAATTGCTAAAAGAGTTATTATCTCTTGCTTGAGGTTGTCAGTTGTCACAATGAGTTTATCAATATTCATGTGTTGCCCATGATCTAAACAGGTTTGAACACAGCCCACTGCCAAATCCTAGGTAATGAAAGAAAGAGAGGGCACCACATTTCCATTTCACAGATGAAGAAACTAAAGATAAAAGGCAGCAAGGGATAGGTGTAGTGGCACACACCTGTAACCCAGAAGCTCTGGAGGCTGAGGCAAGAGGATCACAAGTTCAAAGCCAGCCTCAGCAAAAGCAAGGCACTAGGCAACTCAATGAGACCTTGTCTCTAAAGAAAATACAAAATAGGGCTGGGGATGTGTCTCAGTGGTCCAGTGCCCCTGAGTTCAATTCCTGGAACACCCACCCCCCAAAACACAGGAAGAAGGAAGGAAGGAAACTGCCAAAAATGAAACAGGATGGGGCTGGGGTTATAGCTCAGCAATGGAGCGCTTGCCTCGAACATGTGAGGCACTGGGCTGGATCCTCAGCACCACATAAAAATGAAGAAAATACAGTAAAGATATTGTGTCCATATTTTTTAAAATCTTAAAAAAATCAGGAAGCAGGGAGTTGATCTGGGAGAGTCTCGCAAGGCCCTTTGGTATAGGCATGTATGTTCTTGCCCATATACTTCTCTGTCTTTCCTAGAATGCACTTTTGAGTAGTCAGAGCTTTCTCAGAAAACGGTGTTATGTTTTTTCTGCCAGGCTCAGTCAGCAAATTTCCAGAGGAAAGGGCAAGCAGAGGTGCATGAACACAAGCAACCAATTGTTTTCAGAAGTCACAAATTCTTGAGCCTTATTCAACTGATTTGGAGCTTGAAAGGGGATAGAAATCCCCAATTCATGCAGGGAAGGCTCTCTGATCTCTCACACTAACACCTGGGAAGGAGCACACAGAGAAAAGCCCAGAAACTCACATGGTTCTGTATGTGTGAGCATGTTCACACAAGTTCACACGTGTGCACGCACACATCAAAATTAGATTCTATCTCACTTAGGAACATAGATTTAATTTCCCATCCATATAGTTTGAGTGTGACAATACCAACCATATATAGAAAATCTACAGTTGTGTTTTGTTTGTTTGTTTTATTTTTTTTAGTTATGAGACCATGGTGTCATATTATGGAATTGCTTAATATTGCTTAATCCATCGTTGTAGTAGGTCAAAGGTGAAAAGTCATCTCATCTGAAATGGTGGGGGGATAAAAATACTGAAGCAACTCAATCCATCTTCGATAGACTCTCTTCAGTACTTGTTCTTTTCAACTTAATTTGCCCTAGGTTGGTAGAATGATGTTAAAAACCCTTGGGCTGGGTTTGTGGCTCAGTGGTAGAGTGCTCACCTAGCACATGTGAGGCCCTGGGTTCAATCCTCAGCACCACATGAAAAGAAATAAGCAAAATAAAGGTATTGTGTCTAACTACAACTAAAAAGTAAATATTTTTTAAAAAAATCCGTGAGTATCAGCTACCCATGGGCACCCCTTATCTGAAGCTCCTATCCCCATATGTTTTGGGATTCATATAGCATACTTTACAGGAGAACAACAGCAGGGTATGGAGTAGAAATGCTAAATCTAATAAAGCACTGTTTCTGCAGCAAAACGTAACTATTCATGCCAGAAGGATAAGTGCAAATTGCAAACAGAATCATGTCACTTCATGTCAGGTGTTATAGAAAATGACTCTGGAGAAATAATTGCTTTTCACAGCATACATGATTTTGAGTGTGAAGGGTATTTCTGTCTATTGTTTCTGTGTTTTATACCGTTTTTCTGTCTTTGTTAAAACGTAGTTCACTGACATAAAACACATACAAAGATGGGAGTATAAGGTGGGGATATAGCTCAGTTGGTAAAGTGCTTGCCTACATGTACAAGGCCCTGGGTTCAATCCCCAGCACCACAAAAAAGGGGGGGATGTATAAATATGAAGGGACAAAAATATATTGATGGTGTTTCACCAAGGAAACATATGCCTGTAGGTATACAAAGCAAACACAGGCCCGCAACCACCACCACAACCAAGATAGAGAAATCTCCTGGTATCCCAGATATGTATGATATGTCTTTAACTGGCCATTGTCCCTGAAACGGAATTGCTTTTCTGACGTTGGTCACTACAGACGATTTGCCTTTTTAAAAGATTTGTAGAAACAGAATTCTATATTATGAGAGGGAGTATGGGAGGAATAGACGGACTCTAGATCGGACATAGGGGTGTGAGGGGAAGGGAGGGGGCAGGGGTTAGCAAGTTTGGTGGAACGTGATGGACATCCTTATCCAAAGTACATGTATGAAGACATGAATTGGTGTCAACATAATTTATATACAACCACAGATATGAAAAATTGTGCTATATATGTGTAATAAAATCTGAATGCATTCCGGTGTCATTTATTCATTAAAAATCAATTAAAAATTTTAAAAGTAATTGTACATCCTGGACATTTTTATGCCTGGCTTCTTCTGCTCAATACTCTGATTTTGAGATCTACCCATATCACTGCACGTAGGGGCATTTGCTTTTTTCATTACTCTCTAGTATTGTGTTCCATGGATAGACCACAAATTTATTTAAACTGTTGGTAGATATTCACATGATTTCCAGGTAGTGACCCTCATCTACAATCATGCTGTGAATGTTTGTTAGTGTCTTTTGGAGACATGTTGATACAGTTCTATTGGACGTGCACTGGACTGTATGGTAGCCAGAATTCTCTGATGATTCCACGTGACTATGATCTTCTTATAATGCCCTCTCACTGAGTTGACCTTGAACCTACACGTGTGGCTAGATATCACACCTGTGATGACATTACTTTATGGAAACCAGGATTCTGCAGATGTAAGTAAGGTCACAGGTCAGTTGCTCTAAAGAGAGGGATATTAGTGGGTGTACGCCAGACCTAATCAGATTAGCACTTAGAAATCAGATTAGCACTTAGAAGTGGTTAGGTCCTAACTGAACTAATGAGTCAGAGGGGGGCGGGAGACATGGTGGCGGGTGGTGCATAGATATAGCTATTTAGATCATAAGAGAATATTAGCAGGGGCCACATGGCAAGGAGAGTACAGCCTGAAAGAGAACGGAGGCCTTGGTCCTACAGCTGCAGGGACCTGAATTCAGCTGTCAATGTGGATGAGTCTAGAAGGACTTCTTCCACAGAACCTCCAGAAAGGAACCCAGCCAGTCCAACACCACCCCACACCCTGCATTCTGAGACCTGAAACCAGGCAGGCTGTGTGCTAATGTCTGACCCATGCAACTGTGAACTGGTGAGTGGCAGATTCAGCTGCTGAGTGCTGTAGTGAATGGGAAACCTGTGGAGATTCTGGTCCCTGGATGTGGGGTGCTGTCATGGTGGACCTGGAACTGAAGTAGGGCAGGACTCTGGAACCAGGTGTTGGGTGAAGCCTGGGAGAATTTCTAGGTGCATGATAGAGAAAGCCTGAGTTGCCTTGAGAAAGAGGGAATGTTTTAGGGAAACCCCAAACTCCCTCAGAGAAAGCCAGAACACAACTCTTAATGGACTGTTGTTTTGCGTCTGCACTCTTGGGAGGTTTCTGAGCATGGGGGTGGCAGCAGAAGCTAGAAAGATATTACTGGAAACCATAAAAGGAAGATCTTCATCATTCACTGGCAGAATTCTTAGCAGGACCACATCCCCTAGATGGGTGGTAGCTGAATCTGAACATGGTGAGGCTGGCTATAGGGCTGAGGAGACTTCCAAGCAAGGTGCTGAAGGAGCACCTGGCTTCTTCTTGTGGAGACAGAGGGATGTGAGAGGGGAAAGACCAACTGTGAAATAGAAGGAACCAGAACTTTGTGATGTTCACAATTCTCAGCCTATCTAGAGGTGGGGGAATACTACCATGAAGAGTTTGCTTCTGAAAGTGTGCCATGGGGAGAAAGCAGAGGGATTGGCTGTACAAACTTTTGCTGAGAACTCAGAAAGACCAAACATTCAGAGTGTCCAGTCCCACAAACCTCTCTTAAGAGACTGAAGGTGTGTCAGATGTTCTTAACTTAACAGATGTTCTTAACTCTACTGAACGCCTCTGGGAAGCTTAAAGTTGTTGTTCCTCAGCCATCTCAGTAGGACCCTAAATATAGAAGGAATTACTTTTGCCAAATTTATTATTGGGACTTTCATGTGAATGCCAACAAAATCCACACAAACTCCCACATGTTTCTAAAGAAACTTCAAGCAGCAGAAATAATGCCAGGTTCAACTTTAAGGGAAAGCCAGAGTACACCATGCATACAAGTAGAGGACCCTAAAGATGTACTCACAGGGAGTATTTTGATAGTGTACTCAGGGACAAACATCTTGTTTTCTTTCATAAAAATGGAGGGATGATTTGAGCTTAAGATCTAATGACCCCAAAGTATATAGAACAGTCACTGGGGATCATTTCAGTCTTGGAGACTTTATCAAAGAATTCTGGCTGGTGTTTCCCATATGATTTCTTTTTTTTCCCTACTATCCCCCCTCCCCTCCCCTCCCAACTTCTCTCTCTACCCCATCTACTGTAATTCATTTCTCTCTTTGTTTATTTTCCCATTCCCCTCACAACCTCTTATATGTAATTTTGTTTAGCAATGAGGGTCTCCCTTCATTTCCATGCAATTTCCCTTTTCTCTCCCTTTCCCTCCCATCTCATGTCTCTGTTTAATGTTAATCTTTTCTTCCTACTCTTCCTCCCTGCTCTTTTCATAGTTGCTCTCATTATATCAAAGAAGACATTTGGTATTTGTTTTTTAGGGATTGGCTACCTTCACTAAGCATAATCTGCTCTAGTGCCATCCATTTCCCTGAAAATTCTATGATTTTGTCATTTTTATTGCTGCATAGTACTCCATTGTGTATAGATGCCACATTTTTTTTATCCATTCATCTATTGAAGGGCATCAGGGTTGGTTCCACAGTTTAGCTATTGTGAATTCTGCTGCTATGAACATCGATGTGGCAGTATCCCTGTAGCATGCTCTTTTAAGGTCTTCAGGGAATAGTCCGAGAAGGGCAATAGCAGGGTCAAATGGTGGTTCCATTCCCAGCTTTCCCAGGAATCTCCAAACTGCTTTCCAAATTGGCTGCACCAATTTGCAGTCCCACCAGCAATGTACAAGTGTACCCTTTTCTCCACATCCTCGCCAGCACTTGTTGTTGTTTGACTTCATAGTGGCTGCCAATCTTACTGGAGTGAGATGGTATCTTAGGGTGGTTTTGATTTGCATTTCTCTGACTGCTAGAGATGGAGAGCATTTTTTCATGTACTTGTTGATTGATTGTATATCCTCCTCTGAGAAGTGTCTGTTCAGGTCCTTGGCCCATTTATTGATTGGGTTATTTGTTATCTTATTGTCTAATTTTTTGAGTTCTTTGTATACTCTGGATATTAGGGCTCTATCTGAAGTGTGAGGAGTAAAAATTTGTTCCCAGGATGTAGGTTCCCGATTTACCTCTCTTATTGTTTCGTTTGCTGAGAAAAAACTTTTCAGTTTAATTAAGTCCCATTTGTTGATTCTAGTTGTTAACTCTTGTGCTATGGGTGTCCTATTAAGGAATTTGGAGCCAGACCCCACAATCTGTAGATCAGAGCCAACTTTTTCTTCTATCAGACGCAGAGTTTCTGATTTGATATCAAGCTCCTTGATCCATTTTGAGTTAACTTTTGTGCATGGCGAGAGAAAGGGATTCAGTTTCATTTTGTTGCATATGGATTTCCAGTTTTCCCAACACCATTTGTTGAAGATGCTATCCTTCCTCCATTGCAGGCTTATAGCCCCTTTATCAAATATAAGATAGTTGTAACTTTGTGGATTAGTCTCTGTGTCCTCTATTTTATACCATTGGTCCACCCGCCTGTTTTGGTACCAGTACCATGCTGTTTTTGTCACTATTGCTCTGTAATATAGTTTGAAATCTGGTATCGCTATACCGCCTGATTCACACTTCCTGCTTAGAATTGCTTTTGCTATTCTGGGTCTTTTATTTTTCCATATGAATTTCATGATTGCTTTCTCTATTTCTACAAGAAACACTGTTGGGATTTTGATTGGCATTGCATTAAATCTATAGAGAACTTTTGGTAATATCGCCATTTTGATGATGTTAGTTCTGCCTATCCATGAACAGGGTATATTTTTCCATCTTCTAAGATCTTCTTCTACTTCTCTCTTTAGGGTTCTGTAGTTTTCATTGTATAAATCTTTCACCTCTTTTGTTAGGTTGATTCACAAGTATTTTATTTTTTTTGAGGATATTGTGAATGGAGTGTTTTTCCTCATTTCCATTTCAGAAGTTTTGTCCCTGATATACAGAAATGCCTTTGATTTATGCGTGTTGATTTTATATCCTGCCATTTTGCTGAATTCATTTATTAGTTCTAGTAGTTTCTTTGTAGACCCTTTTGGGTCTTCTAGGTATAGAATCATGTCATCTGCAAATAGTGATAATTTAAGTTCTTCTTTTCCTATTTTTATGCCTTTAATTTCTTTCGTCTGTCTAATTGCTCTGGCCAGTGTTTCGAGAACTATATTGAATAGAAGTGGAGATAGAGGGCATCCCTGTCTTGTTCCGGATTTTAGAGGGAATGCCTTCAACTTTTGTCCATTCAGAATGATGCTAGCCTGAGGCTTAGCATAGATAGCTTTTACAATGTCGAGGTAAGTTCCTGTTATCCCTAGTTTTTCTAATGTTTTGAACATAAAGGGATGCTGTACTTTGTCGAATGCTTTCTCTGCATCTATCGAGATGATCATATGGTTCTTATCTTTAAGTCTATTGATGTGGTGAATAACATTTATTGATTTCCCTATGTTGAACCATCCTTGCATCCCAGGGATGAATCCTACTTGATCATGGTGTATAATTTTTTTGATGTGTTTTTTGTATTCGATTCGCCAGAATTTTATTGAGGATTTTTGCATCTAGGTTCATTAGAGATATTGGTCTGTAGTTTTCTTTCTTTGAGGTGTCTTTGTCTGGTTTCAGAATCAGGGTGATGTTGGCCTCATAGAATGAATTTGGAAGAGCTCCCTCTTTTTCTATTTCCTGAAATAACTTGAAAAGTATTGGTATTAATTCTTCTTTAAAGGTTTTGTAAAACTCCGCTGTATACCCATCCGGTCCTGGGCTTTTCTTGGTTGGTAGTCTTTTGATGGCTTCTTCAATTTCATCCATTGATATTGGTCTGTTCAGATTGTGTGTATCCTCCTGACTCAGTCTGGGCAAATCATATGACTTAAGAAATTTATCGATGTCTTCACTATCCTCTATTTTACTGGAATATAGGTTTTCAAAATAATTTCTAATTGTCTTCTGTATTTCTGTAGCATCTGTTGTGATATTGCCTTTTTCATCCCGTATGTTAGTAATTTGAGTTCTGTCTCTTCTTCTCTTCGTTAGCATGGCTAACGGTCTGTCGATCTTATTTATTTTTTCGAAGAACCAACTTTTAGTTTTGTTAATTTTTTCAATAGTTTCTTTTGTTTCAATTTCATTGATTTCCGCTCTGATTTTAATTATTTCTTGCCTTCTGCTACATTTGCTGTTGTTTTGCTCTTCCTTTTCTAGGGCTTTGAGTTGGAGTGTGAGCTCATTTATTTGTTGGTTTCTTCTTTTTTTGAGGAATGACCACCAGGCGATGAATTTTCCTCTTAAAACTGCTTTCATTGTGTCCCATAGATACCGATACGTTGTGTCTGTATTTTCGTTTATCTCTAAGAATTTTTTGATTTCCTCCTTTATGTCTTCTGTAACCCATTGATCATTCAGTAATATATTGTTCATTTTCCATGTGATGTAGGATTTTTCCTTCCTTCTTTTATCATTGATTTCAGTTTCATTCCAGTATGATCAGATAAAATGCATAGTATTATCTCCACCCCTTTATATTTACTGAGGGTTGCCCTATGGCATAATATATGGTCTATTTTTGAGAAGGATCCATGTGCTGCTGAGAAAAAAGTATATCCATTTGATGATGGTTGATATATTCTATATAAGTCAGTTAAGTCTAGGTTATTGATTGTGGTATTGAGTTCAATAGTTTCTTTATTCAACTTTTGTTTGGAGGATCTGTCCAATGGTGAGAGAGGTGTGTTGAAGTCTCCCATAATTATTGTGTTGTGGTATATTTGATTCTTGAATTTGAGGAGAATTTGTTTTATGAATGTCGCAGCACCATTATTTGGTGCGTAAATATTGATAATTGTTATGTCTTGTTGGTGAATGGTTCCTTTTAACAGTATATAATGACCTTCTTTATCCCTTTTGATTAACTTAGTCTTGAAGTCGATTTTATTCGATATGAGTATGGCCACCCCTGCTTGCTTGCAAGGACCGTGTGCGTGGTATATTTTTTCCCATCCTTTCACCTTCAGCCTGTGTATGTCTTTTCCAATCAGATGTGTCTCCTGGAGGCAGCATATTGTTGGATTTGTTTTTTTAATCCATGATACCAGCCTATGTCGCTTTATTGGAGAGTTTAAGCCATTAACATTCAGAGTTACTATTGATATGTGGTTTGAACTTCCATCCATGTTTGATTGTTTATCCTTTTTTAAAAAATTTTTTTAGTTTGTTTCTCCATGATTGTCTTTCCCCTCGCCCTCTGTCTTTACTGAGGCACTTCCCACTGATGGTTTTGGTTATTGTTTTTCATTTCTTCTTCTTGTAGTGTTTTGCTCAAAATGCTTTGCAATGCTGGTTTTCTGGCTGCAAATTCTTTTAACTTTTGTTTATCATGAAAGATTTTTATTTCGTTGTCATACCTGAAGCTTAA
Source organism: Spermophilus citellus (assembly GCF_964194105.1). Lineage (NCBI taxonomy): Eukaryota > Metazoa > Chordata > Mammalia > Rodentia > Sciuridae > Spermophilus > Spermophilus citellus. The sequence continues at coordinate 43,889,904 of NC_138190.1, read as the reverse complement.
TTTTGCTGGATACAGAATTCTTGGTTGGCATCCATTGTCTTTCAGTGTTTGAAATACATTGTTCCATGACCTTCTTGCTTTCAGTGTCTGTGATGAAAAATCCGTTGTTAACCGTATTGGTTTACCCCTAAATGTAATCTGTCTCCTTTCTCTTGTAGCTTTTAATATTTTCTCTTTGTTCTGTATATTGGATATCTTCATAACAATGTGTCTTGGCGTTGGTCTACTGTGATTTTGTGTGCTCGGTGTCCTGTATGCATCTTCAATTTGTATATCTGTTTCCTTTTTTATTTCTGGAAAGTTTTCTGTAATTATTTCATTCAGCAGGTTTCTCATTCCCTTGGTTTGAATCTCTGTACCTTCTTCTATCCCGATGACTCGTAAGTTTGGTTTCTTCATGTTATCCCATAACTCTTGGATGTTTTTCTCATGATTTTTTACCAGCCTTTCTGAGTTGGCTAGACTCTTTTCAAGATGGTATATTTTGTCTTCATTATCTGACGTTCTGGTTTCTACTTGCTCCACTCTGTTAGTGATACTCTCAATTGAGTTTTTAATTTGGTTTATCGTTTCCTTCATTTCTAGAATTATTGTTTGATTATTTTTTATAATTTCTATCTCCTGATAAAGATGATTAACTTCTTCTTTTATCTGTTTATGAAATTCATTCTCAATGTGTTCTTTCGCTGCTTGGATTTGCTGTCTTGTATCCTCTTTAAGGTTCCATTCCATCTGTCTAAGGTGTTCCTTGAGTTCTTTATATGACCATTTTTGTGATGACTCTAGGTCCTCCTGAATATTTAGGCTGTCCTGCATTGTTTGTACTCCTTTTCTTCCTTGTTTTTTGAAGCTGCTCATTTTACTTCTTGTTCTGTTTGACTGCTGAGTTACTGTTTACTCCTGTAAATTAATTTGATGTTTGGGAGGAAAGGTATTTGAGGGGAAGGGAAGAAGTCTCTAAAGAGAATGAGAGTAGGCAGGTAGAATTCAAGGAAAGGGGGGATAAGAAAAATGAAAAGACTAAAGAGGAAAAAAATAAGAACTAAAAAAGAAAAAAAATTAACAAGAAAATAATTAACAAGAAAATAATTAACAAGAAAATAATAACAAGAAAATAACTGATAAATGAATTCAGCAAAGTGGCAGGATATAAAATCAACACGCAAAAATCAAATGCATTCCTGTATATCAGTGACAAATCCTCTGAAACGGAAATGAGGACAACTACTCCATTCACAATATCCCCCCAAAAAATAAAATACCTGGGAATCAACCTAACAAAAGAGGTGAAAGACCTATACAATGAAAACTACAGAACTCTAAAAAGAGACATAGAAGAAGACCTCAGAAGATGGAAAAATATACCCTGCTCATGGATAGGCAGAACTAACATCATCAAAATGGCGATATTACCAAAAGTTCTCTATAAGTTCAATGCTATCCCAATCAAAATCCCAACAGCATTTCTTGTAGAAATAGATAAATCAATCAGGAAATTCATATGGAATAATAAAAGACCCAGAATAGCAAAAACAGTGCTAAGCAGGAAGTGTGAATCAGGCGGTATAGCGATACCAGACTTCAAACTATACTACAGAGCAATAGTAACAAAAACAGCATGGTACTGGTACCAAAACAGGCGAGTGGACCAATGGTACAGAATAGAAGACACAGTAACCAATCCACAAAACTACAACTATCTTATATTTGATAAAGGGGCTAAAAGCATGCAATGGAGGAAGGATAGCATCTTCAACAAATGGTGCTGGGAAAACTGGAAATCCATTTGCATCAAAATGAAACTGAATCCCTTTCTCTCGCCATGCACAAAAGTTAACTCAAAATGGATCAAGGAGCTGGATATTAAATCAGAGACACGGCGTCTGATAGAAGAAAAAGTCGGCTATGATCTACATACTGTTAGGTCAGGCCCCAAATTCCTCAATAGGACACCCATAGCGCAAGAGTTAACAACCAGAATCAACAAATGGGACTTACTCAAACTAAAAAGTTTTCTCTCAACAAAAGAAACAATAAGAGAGATAAACAGGGAGCCTACATCCTGGGAACAAATCTTTACCCCACACACTTCAGATAGAGCCCTAATATCCAGAGTATACAAAGAACTCAAAAAATTAGATAATAAGATAACAAATAACCCAATCAACAAATGGGCCAAGGACCTGAACAGACACTTCTTGGAGGAGGACATACAATCAATCAACAAGTACATGAAAAAATGCTCAACATCGCTAGCAGTCAGAGAAATGCAAATCAAAACCACCCTAAGATACCATCTCACTCCAGTAAGATTGGCAGCCATTAAGAAGTCCAACAACAACAAGTGCTGGCGAGGATGCGGGGAAATGGGTACACTTGTTCATTGTTGGTGGGACTGCAAAATGGTGCAGCCAATTTGGAAAGCAGTTTGGAGATTCCTGGGAAAGCTGGGAATGGAACCACCATTTGACCCAGCTATTCCCCTTCTCGGTCTATTCCCTAAAGACCTAACAAGAGCATGCTACAGGGACACTGCTATATCGATGTTCATAGCAGCACAATTCACGATAGCAAGATTGTGGAACCAACCTAGAAGCCCTTCAATAGATGAATGGATTAAAAAAATGTGGCATTTATACACAATGGAGTATTACTCTGCAATAAGAAATGACAAAATCATAGAATTTGGAGGGAAATGGATGGCATTAGAGCAGATTATGCTAAGTGAAGCTAGCCAATCCTTAAAAAACTAATGTCAAATGTCTTCTTTGATATAAGGGGAGTAACCAAGGACAGGGTAGAGACGAAGAGCTGGAGAAGAAGAATAACATTATACAGGGATGATAGGCGGGAGGGAAAGTGAAAGTTAAGGGAAATTGCATGGAATTGGAAGGTGAGCCTCAGGGTTATACACAATTACATATAAGAGGAAAGGAGGAGTAGGAGAAAAATTATATAAGTGGAAGAAACGATTTATAGTAGAGGGGATGGAGAGAGAGAAGGGGAGGGGAGGGGAGGGGAGGGGTGAGGGGACAGTGGAGAATGGGATAGACAGCAGAATACATCAGTCACTAGAAAGGCAATTTGTAAATCAATGGAAATGTAACTGATGTGACACAGCAATCTGTATACGGGGTAAAAATGGGAGTTCATAACCCACTTGAATCAATCTGTGAAATATGGTATATTAAGAACTATGTAATGTTTTGAACAACCAACAATAAAATAAAATAAAATAAAATAAAATAAAATAATAATAATAATAATTTAAAAAATTTTAAATTAAAATTAGTAGAAAAAAAATTAAAAAAATATTTTGTAAAAAAAAATTAATAAAACAACAAGAAAGAAAAAAATGAAAATGAAAAAAAAAACCCAAATCAAAAAAAGAAAAAAAAAAACCTAATAAATGCCTTCTTAGAGTTTGATTAACTTCTCTTCCAGTAGATGGTGCTGTGCCCACCAGGTCAAGTTTCTCCTGTCAATATGCGGGAACCAATCACTGTGCAGTAGCTCCTCCCAGACTGGGCGAGTCTCCAATCCTGAGTGTCTAGGGCCTCCTCTTGTGTCTAGTCACTTCCCACTTTTCCTCTAGCCAGGCCCCTCTCATGGGTGCTGCTCACCACAATACTGGCTACACGCCAGGTCTGCTGCTCCCGGGAGCCCTGTTTTCATGAACGACTGGGCACACTCTTCCAGTTTGCCATTCCCTCAGACCCTAAGTTTGTAGAGCTTGGGGCTGAGAATCCTCAGCGGATTTTACTTGCCCTCCAGTATCCACTTCCCCGTAGCTGGTGCAAGAGACCTCAGCAGTTGGCCCTGGTGGGAGCGGTAGTTCCGCGCCGTGGGTCCGCACCACCTCTGATTCCCTCGGGCTGGCTGTAGCACTCACGGGAGAGCTGGGAGGGGCCCTTACGGGAGAGCTGGGAGGGGCCCTTAAGGTTTTCCAGATGTGTGGAGAGGGAAGGCTATGGGATCACACACCTGTAGCTGCCGGTTTCAACGAAGTTATCTCCTCCGCAGCAGTCTGATGACGTCGTTTCCCTTTGCCGGGCGACCAATTCAATGGGTGGGTCCTTCTCTCCCAAGCCCCGTTTCAAACCTGTGGCCAGTACTTATGAAGGCTCGGTAGGCATTTACCTTCGAATGATGAGAAGGGCTGACCAGTTGTTTCAGCCGGATGGATTAATGCCGAGTCATAGCTGTTTGTCTGCGGGAAGCAGGTGACTGGGAGTTTGAATTCAGCGGATCAGGGCTCAGTGCGTGTTCTCGGATCACTTGGATTTTAAATTGTCACTCATCTTATCAGCTGTTTCATTTAATTCGGCAGCTCTTTCGCGCGATGAAGAGTCTGCTCTATGGTGCTCCGCGGGAGTCCCATATGATTTCTAATGTGCTTCATAATTCTAATTCATGCAGCAGAATCACCACTTCCACTGTCTTCCTAAAGTGCTCCTCAACTAGGCAAGTCTTACCCATTTCAGGGAATAGCACCATCACTGATCCTCATTCTATGAGGAATGTCTTATTGTAGCTTGAATTGTTGATAATTGCCATTCTGACTGGAGTGAGATGAAATCTTAGAGTGGTTTTGATTTGCATTTCTCTAATGTCAGAAATCTAAGAGTCATCAAATATTGCTTGCCCTTTACTCCTGAATTCATATCCATTGGAATTGTCTGAGTTGAGTACACCATTTGTTAACATTTAGAACAGAGAGAAACCATCCTTGCTCTGCACTGTGTGAATTCTAGCTGTACAAAATGCTTGAGCTTAATCAAAAGCCATTTTTCCATGACAATAAATTGTGGAGTAGTTGAAGGGAACATAAATTTATTCATTTATTTTTCATTTAAGTGGATATTCTATTTAATCATTATTCCATTTTTTTCTTTTTTTATTAATTAATTTAATTTTTTCACACAAATGGAGCACAACTATTCATTTCTCTGGTTGTACATGATGTAGAGACATAACATTCATAAATTCATACCCTTACATAGGGGTAATAATGTCTATCTCATTCCACCATCTTCCTCCCCCAATACACCCTCTCCCTTACCTCCCCTTGCTCAATCCAAAGTTCCTCCATTCTTCCCTTGCCCCCCTCCATTGTGGATCTGCATCCACTTTTCAGAGAAAACATTTATCCTTTGGTTTTTTTGCAAACTCTGTTTTTCTCCAACTCTGTCCATTTACCTGTAAATACCATGATTACATTCTTCTTTAAGGCTGAGTAACATTCCATTGTGTATATATACCACATTTATCCATTCCTCTATTGAAGGGCATCTAGGTTGGTTCTACAGTTAAGCAATTGTGAATTGAGCTAGTATAAACATTGAGTGGGCTGCATCACTGTAGCATGCTAATTTAAGTCCTTTGGGAATAGACCAAGGAGTGGGATAGCTGGGTCAGATGGTGGTTCCAGTCCAAGTTTTCTAAGGAATCTCCATACTGCTTTCAAAAGTGGTTGCGCCATTTTGCAATCCCACCAGCAATGAATTAGTGTACTTTCCCCCCACATCCTTGCCAGCACTTATTGTTGCTTGAATTGTTGATAATTGCTATTCTGACTGGAGTGAGATGAAATCTTAGAGTGGTTTTGATTTGCATTTCTCTAATTGCTAGAGATATTGAACATTTTCATATTTTTGTTGATCAATTATATATGTTCTTCGGTGAATTGTCGTTCAGTTCCTTAGCCCATTTATTGATTGGGTTATTTGTTTTTTCTGTGTTAAGTTTCTCGAGTTCTTCATATATCCTGGAGATTAGTGCTCTATCTGATGTGCATGTGGTAAAATTTGCTCCCATTCTGTAGGCTTTTCTACACTTCATTATTTGTTTCTTTTGCTGAGAAGAAGCTTTTAAGTTTGAATCCATCTACTTTATGGATTCTTGATTTTATTTCTTGTGCTTTAGGAGTCTTGTTAAGGAAGTCAGATCCTAGGCTGACATGGTGAAGATTTGGGCCTATTTTCTCTTCTATTCGTTGCAGGGTCTCTGTTCTACTGCCTAAGTTTTTGATACACTTTGAGTTGATTTTTGTGCAGGGTGAGAGATAGAGGATTAATTTCATTTTGCAGCTTATGGATTTCCAGTTTTCCCAGCACCATTTATTGAAGAGGCTATCTTTTCTCCAATGTATGTGTTTGGTGTCTTTGTCTAGTATGAGATTACTGTGTTTATATGGGTTTGTCTCTGTGTCCTGTATTCTGTACCATTGGTCTACATGTCTGTTTTGGTGCCAATACAATGCCATTTTTGTTACTATAGCTCTGAAGTATAGTTTGTGATGCCTCCTGCTTCACTCTTCTTGCAAAGAATTGCCTTGGCTATGCTGGGTCCTTAATTTTTCCAAATGAATTTCATGATTGCTCTTTTCTATTTCTATGAGGAATGTCATTGGGATTTTGATTGGAATCGCATTAAATCTGTATAACACTTTTGGTAGTATGGCCATTTGACAATATTAATTCTGTCAAATCCAAGAATAAGGGAGATTTTTTCATATTCTAAAGTTTGTTTTAAATTTCTTTCTCTAGTGTTTTGTAGTTTTCACTGTAGAGGTTTTCAACCTCTTCTATTAGGTTGATACCTAAGTATATTATTTTTTGAAGCTATTGTAAAGGTGTAGTTTTCCTAATTTCTCTTTCAGAAGATTCATCACTGATGTCTAGAAATGCATTTTATTTATGGATGTTGATTTTATATCCTCTTTGCTGAAATTAATTTATTAGTTCTAGATGTTTTCTGGTGGAATTTTTTGAATCCTCTAAATATAGACTCATGCGTGTGAGAATTTTGGTGATTGTTTTCTCATATTTGCTTGCTGTTTTGGGCACTGAAAGAGGAAGCCCTTTTGTAAAGACTAAAAATATGTGTCCAAATATGAAACTTCAATCTGTGCATCTCAGCATATTTAACAGAAACTAGAGTCTACTCAAAATAAATTAATGTACATTCACCAGTAAATTCATATGCAGCCTGTACAAATGTTGATGAATGTAAGGACAGTATCACCCTGAATCCTAGGAAACCCCAGGCTGTGTTTTATCTTACTGGATAATTCTGAATCATAGTATGCTGTTTGGAGCCTGAGGGAGGTAGCACATCCAGTGCTGAACATCCTAAGCTAAGACAGTGTGACCTCATCCCTTTTCTTGCCTTTAGTCCTCTCACAAACCTTAAAACCCACCAGACACCCCCCCTTGAGTTATCCAGATGTCTGGAGGAGTTCCAGGATAATCCACTATGGGTTTATACCTAGGTATGGAGATATAGCCTATTGGCCAGCATGGTATATCTTTCAAGCAATTGATCATTTGAGGTTGAGCTACAGGAGTGTTGCTAACAAGCTGATTTGAGGTACTTAAAATGGTTAATATAGACAGACTCCACACCCCAAACCCCTCCCCTGAAACACACACTCTCTTTTTTTAAGATTGAATATGTTTATTTGTGCTTAAGAAGAAACTAAAACTCTAAGTAAATAAATACATGGTTGAGAGGATTTACTTATTGTAATTTAAAAGGAACTGCTAAGTAAATATTGTCAAACTTCTCAGTTTTAGCTTCTAATATGATAATTATCAATGTAACCCATGTAAGCAAGAGTTCTTTGGAGCCCTGACTGAGTTTAAGCATCTAAGAGAGTCATGAAACTGAAATGTTGGAGAATGACTGTCCTTAAGTAGATGGCACTTTACACTTGCTCCAATGAATATTGAAGAAAACAGTCCTCAAAAGGATCAAGCTGACCCAATAGTAGCTCAGCTGCCAAGCAAGCTTCAGTGCTCTTTAACCTTCAGGACAAGACATGTTATGGAGATGAAGAGGGAGATTTCATAATAATAAAAGAATCACTTCATTAAAAAGACACAACAATCCTAAGCACATTTGTACACAATTATAAAACTTCCAAATACATGAGGCAAATCTGACAGAACGGAAAAGAGAAATAGACAAAACTGTAATCTTAGTTGGAAATTTCAACAATCATATCTTCAGTAGTTGACAGAACAAAGGTACCCCAAAACAATAAATATATAGATATTTGAAAAACAATGTCAACCAGTTTAACCTGTATTTATAGAATAATATTCCCCCAAATGACAGAATGCACATTCTTTCCAAATGCACAAGGATCATTTACTAACATATATAAATTCTTCACATAAGATTGGGCCATAAAACATTTACAAGTACTGAAAATACTGAGGAAGTTTTCTAACCACAATGAAATTAGAAAACAACAGCCAAAAGATAACTGAAAAGTTCCCATATGTTTAGAAATCAACACACTGGTAGAAAAGTTACAGGTCAAAATTAAGTTACAAGGGAAATTTGGGACTATTTTTGAACTACTGTTAACGAAAACACATCAAAATTTGTGAAACACAGCTAAAACAGTGCTTAACATTTAAAATCAATAAACTTCTACTTTAAAAAGCTAGAATAACAAATAAGACCCAAAGTAGAAAAGAAAGATAACTACAGACATCAATGAAATAAAAAAATGAATAGAGAAAAATCAGTGAAACCAAAAGTTGTTCCTTTAATCAATAAAAATTATAATAATCATGTGATGAACAAAAGAGAATATATAAATACCAATACGAAAAACAAAAGAGGACATATGACTATAATTATTGTAGCCATTACAAGGATATCAAGGGAATATTGTGAATAACTTTACACCAATAAATTCATCATTTAGATGAAATGGACAGATTCCTTGAAAGGCACAAATTACCAAAACAGTTGGGCTATAGATACCCTGAATGTTGGATATGTCATATGGAGTTGGGGAATGGTAACATTTTAAAGATCTTGTTTTTAAAATAAAGAAAATGGAAGGTATAATCTCCTTCCGTATATCCTGATGATGTAGAGAATGTGGTACAGCTGGTGTACTCATATGCCCGACCTGGGCTGATGATAGGAAATTCACCAACTACTCCCGGTCCTTGAACTTCTTCTACATTACCCTTAGCATTTGTTATTCTCCATTAGCAACTGTCCAACTGACATGCTTTCTCAGGAAGTGCATCCTTTGACATTTCAATCCTGATGCGGTATGTGAAGAAATAGTGGGGTGGATGTACAGAGCTGCTTTCTGGCAGAAATGATGTGGAAACTGACACTATAATATCCCTAGGTGTTGCCATGCACTCTGGATCATGAACATATCTGAAAATTTGGTTTCTGATGATGGGGAAGCCACCTGATACAACATTGTTGACATAAAAGTTAAATCAGTCAGTAAAAGTAGCACCTATGATAAACATGTCAATAGGAGCTGGATTCTGACTCATTTTGTCTGGACATTGGTAGAAAACTTCATTTTTGTTTCACCCTACACTGCTTCGACTGTTATGTACTCACTCAAGCCAGTATATATGCCAAAAAAGTGAAGTATGCTATATGAATCCCAAAACATATGGGGATAGGAGCTTCAGATAAGGGGTGCCCATGGGTAGCTGATACTCACGGATTTTTTTAAAAAATATTTACTTTTTAGTTGTAGTTAGACACAATACCTTTATTTTGCTTATTTCTTTTCATGTGGTGCTGAGGATTGAACCCAGGGCCTCACATGTGCTAGGTGAGCACTCTACCACTGAGCCACAAACCCAGCCCAAGGGTTTTTAACATCATTCTACCAACCTAGGGCAAATTAAGTTGAAAAGAACAAGTACTGAAGAGAGTCTATCGAAGATGGATTGAGTTGCTTCAGTATTTTTATCCCCCCACCATTTCAGATGAGATGACTTTTCACCTTTGACCTACTACAACGATGGATTAAGCAATATTAAGCAATTCCATAATATGACACCATGGTCTCATAACTAAAAAAAATAAAACAAACAAACAAAACACAACTGTAGATTTTCTATATATGGTTGGTATTGTCACACTCAAACTATATGGATGGGAAATTAAATCTATGTTCCTAAGTGAGATAGAATCTAATTTTGATGTGTGCGTGCACACGTGTGAACTTGTGTGAACATGCTCACACATACAGAACCATGTGAGTTTCTGGGCTTTTCTCTGTGTGCTCCTTCCCAGGTGTTAGTGTGAGAGATCAGAGAGCCTTCCCTGCATGAATTGGGGATTTCTATCCCCTTTCAAGCTCCAAATCAGTTGAATAAGGCTCAAGAATTTGTGACTTCTGAAAACAATTGGTTGCTTGTGTTCATGCACCTCTGCTTGCCCTTTCCTCTGGAAATTTGCTGACTGAGCCTGGCAGAAAAAACATAACACCGTTTTCTGAGAAAGCTCTGACTACTCAAAAGTGCATTCTAGGAAAGACAGAGAAGTATATGGGCAAGAACATACATGCCTATACCAAAGGGCCTTGCGAGACTCTCCCAGATCAACTCCCTGCTTCCTGATTTTTTTAAGATTTTAAAAAATATGGACACAATATCTTTACTGTATTTTCTTCATTTTTATGTGGTGCTGAGGATCCAGCCCAGTGCCTCACATGTTCGAGGCAAGCGCTCCATTGCTGAGCTATAACCCCAGCCCCATCCTGTTTCATTTTTGGCAGTTTCCTTCCTTCCTTCTTCCTGTGTTTTGGGGGGTGGGTGTTCCAGGAATTGAACTCAGGGGCACTGGACCACTGAGACACATCCCCAGCCCTATTTTGTATTTTCTTTAGAGACAAGGTCTCATTGAGTTGCCTAGTGCCTTGCTTTTGCTGAGGCTGGCTTTGAACTTGTGATCCTCTTGCCTCAGCCTCCAGAGCTTCTGGGTTACAGGTGTGTGCCACTACACCTATCCCTTGCTGCCTTTTATCTTTAGTTTCTTCATCTGTGAAATGGAAATGTGGTGCCCTCTCTTTCTTTCATTACCTAGGATTTGGCAGTGGGCTGTGTTCAAACCTGTTTAGATCATGGGCAACACATGAATATTGATAAACTCATTGTGACAACTGACAACCTCAAGCAAGAGATAATAACTCTTTTAGCAATTATGTATTTGAGAGCATTATTTCATCTTCAAATTTTGCTAAGCACTTCCGTGTTTTCGCCACATAAAATTCCTAGATGATTACTACATATAATGCATCACCTATTTTTAAATTTCTAAAAGCATAAATACATGATTTTTAAAGTTAAAGATTAATATTAGAATTCATTGAGAATAGCACTTGATCTCTAGCCCGCAACTCCCAAATTGCCATGGCTTTGATCCCAAATACAATGATTTTCAATTTCAGCTTTTATATGCTTAATCTTTGTTGGCACTGGGCATGACAGTTGTGCGTCATTGGGGTATGGCAATTGAGGGACACTGCAGAATGAGAACAGATGAGAATTCTAGTTCACCTCCAACATTCAGAGAGGCAAGAAAACCGCAATTCCATCCTTACCAGCAGAAACTGAACCTATGCCATTTCTGGACTCATCAAGGAACTGAGGTGACAGGGCAAACCAGTACCTTGGATCCTGAGATATTTTCATGACCAGAGTGCCAGAGTTGAGATCTCCACACTTGGATCAGATCAGAGGCGTGTGCTCTCAGGAACTGACAGCAATTCATAGCATATGATGTGTGCTTGCACACGGTAAATGGTAAACAGGAAGAATTGCTTTAGGCTGAATATCCACATATTCAGGGGTGTTAGCTCTAGAGCTGGAATGACTTGGCAAAGGGGTCCTAGTCACCATCCCCTTAGCACTCCCCCCACTCCCCACAGGGAGATGGGTGGAGCCATCACTGCCAAATACAAATACTCCTGGAGACTCCTCTTCAAGACAAAGGTTAACTCTCTAGGGAAATAACTTTGGCAGAGCCTTATCCTAGGTACTCTGCCCACCTCAGTCACCCCTATACCTCTGGTCCAGCTAAGGGAAAAATAGTGCAGTCTACAGGAAATGATTGGGAATACTGCAGTCAGGGGAGGGACAGAGGACAGGAGGTGAAGGAAATGCCACTAGAGAAACACCTGTGAAGGTCATATCCCAGAGCCACAGCCCCAACAATGCCAGAGATTCAGTCACACAGCTGTAAAATTCCCTCCCTCCCCCACAGTTTACCTCCACATCAACATGGTGACAAGGAAATTGCATTGAACATTGCCTGAAGTGCTGCAAAACAAAAATTTGGAGCAGGAATACTTTAGGCTGACCAAACTCAAGAGGGGCAGAAAAAGGCAGGAATTTGGAAGCCTCTGGTACTTACAGCTTTAGCAACCATCAAAGGCAGCCTATCTCCCTGCAAGATTAACGGAACTATTCCCAGTGGATCACCATTTCATTCAGGTCCTACTACCCGGTAGAAGAGGTCTCCTCCTGCCCACACACAAACAAAACAAAACAAGAACAACAAACATGATGGAAAGCAGAGGAGGCCTGTCAGAAACCAGGTAAAAATAGAGAATGAGGAGTCAAAACACACCTTAGAACCAGTCTAACCTGGCACACAGGTACCAAAATGGTGAAAGGGGGAGTTGAAAATAAGCATGACTATCCTGCTCAGGGTCCTAATGAGAAAGAAAGACAACTTGGAGGAGCAGCTGTGTGATGTAAGGAGAAAGGTGGAAATCCCGAGAAAGAATTCACAGGAAGTACGAGAAATTAAACAGCGGCATACAGCTCATGAATGGTGTCTGTCAGGAGTTCATCAGGAGATGCAGCCCAATCACGGAAAAGATCGGTGAGATTAAGGGGTAGGTCACAGGCCCACAGAGACTTCCAAAACTGAAGTGCAAAGAGAAAAAGATGAGGGGAACTGAAACCATGCATCCTACCATGTGAAAACTCCTGGAGGCATTTACCTAACACACTTGAAGCCTGGTGTCTGTCCCCAGCACAGAAAATGAAAACAAGTCCTACCAAATGTTTGACATATTCATCTGAATAGCAGGAAGACAAAGAAGACAGATAACAGAGAAGAAGTATTAGAAGCAAAAAGCTTAGAACTGTCATTCAGAAAACTCATGAAGACATATGTGAATGCGAGTGCACGTACACACACACACACACACACACACACACAGCCTAGGCGTATGATGTTCAAACAGCAGACAACTTCAGACAGGAGGAAAATCTTGAAAGAACATTCCATAGCTTAAAATCCCCTAACTTATTGAGGTATGTGGAATAGAATTATAGAAGCCACATAAAGAAACAGAGTAGGCTCAAATATATAGTGTTCATTCAGGGCAAAAACATTCCCTACCTAAAATTCTACATCTGGAAAATTATCACGGAAAAGTGAACACGAAATAAGATACATTCTCTGAGAAGTAAAAACTGAGCTAATTAATTTACAGGAATGCCTCCCTGGAAGAATCCTACAAACATAGACAAGGAAGAAAACAAATAAGAAACTTGCATTAACATGAAGAAAGGATGGCAGTCAGTAAAGGAACAAATAGATGCCAATGGCTTAGTTCATATTGCTCATCCTAGCACGGTCTAAAAGAGAAATGATCGATGCAATATTGACACGGTATGGAGTGATTCTAGCATGGGCGCTGTGAAGTGAACATCAGGAGCAATGGAGGGCTGGGGAGTGTTACTGGAGGGTGGAGTGTTACTGGAGGGTGGAGCACTGCACATAGGATGTGGAGTGTTCCTGGAGGGTGGAGTCGGGGCCATAGTTGTATTGGAACGTCTATGGAAACCTTAAGAAACAAGTTTGAAAGCTGCAACAGCAGTGTGCTAAGGGAGAAGACGATGGAATCCAATGTGGGGCTCAGGTAAAACAAGAAGGGTGAGAGAGACAAAGAGGGGCAACAAGAAGCAAAGAAGCAATGCAGGGAACACACAAGATAATTGCCAATAAGTACAATTGATATGAACCCACTTGAATCAACAATCACTTTATGTTTATTTTGAGGATTTTAAAAAGTTTTTTATTTGAATTTGTTCTTTGTACTTACGCAGGAGAGTAAAATCTATTGTGATGTATTTATACAAACAAGGAACATATCTTATTCCAATTAGGATTTCAGGCTGGAGGATGTACACGATACAATCACTTTAAACAGAGATGGTCTAATAACCGCCATTAAAGACAGAGATGTTCAGAGTGGATTGCAAAAGCCGCCTATAATTGGTGCTTGGGGCAGTCACATTCGACAGAATGATTCAGATGGCTTAGAAGTTAAGGGGTGAAGAAAGGTTTACACCACTTAGGCTAATTCAAAGACAGACACAGTGTCAATTTCAGACAAAGCAGACAGTGAAGCAAGGAAAATGGCCATGGGCATTACCTAGTGATTTAAGAGATCAATCCTCCAAGAGGATATGGCCATCCTAAAATGTGTATGCCCCTAGCAGCACAGTGTCAAGTATGGGAGGCAAAATCTGAAAGTCGTCCAAGGAGAAATCCACCAGGGAAGTGAGAGATTTCAACACGCCTCTATCAATAATCAGCAAATCAAGCAGACAGCTGACTAGAAAAGATACACAAATCCGAACAGCAGTGTCAGCCAACTGGATCTCTTTGTACAGAATACTCCACACAACACCTGTGGGATCGAAATCCTCTCAAGCTCACGAGGAGCATTCACAAAGGTAGAGCATATTCCTGGGCCGAAACCTCACTTTAACGGATATAAAGGAATAGGAACCATAACGAATATGTTCTTAATCTGAAAGCTTAAGACAGCATTAAGAAGATTTGGTGGATGAGGCTGGACTGCAGAATGTTCCAAGTAAAGCTAGCCATATTACAAACACATGACAAAAGAGAAGAAAAACAAGTCACTGAGGGTTATGAGTAAAACAGGGCTCACCTAAGTAACTTCAGAGGAGAAATTAGTCTGCAAGGCGGCAAATGGCAATAAAAGCTGTTGTGCAGGCATGGTAATCCACCACGTGGACCCATAATCCCAGCGATTTAGGAGGCTGTGACAGTAGGATCACAAGTTTGAGGGCAGCCTCAGTAACTTGGTGAGGTCCAAAGCAACACAGTGAGAACCTGGCTCCAAAGGAAGAGGGCTAGGGATCTGGCTCACTGATAAAGCACCCCAGTGTCAAAATAGTCATCATTATCATAATAAAACTGTTGCACTCCAATGAACTAACCTACTGCCCATGGGAATACAGGTTAACCAATCCGTCTACTTGCACATGTACACTGGAATGAAATGACTACCGAAATGGTCAGTGGGTGGGGGGAGGCAGAATTCTTACTGCTGGAAGGAGGTACCCATAACAAAGTGGCAGAAGCAAGATTTCTGCAATTCCTCATGGAATAGAACTGGGGAGATGGGCTTGGATTTCCATTAAGCTTACTATACATGCTGAAGATAATATCTAATATGATATTCATAGCAATGTGTGTACACATGGGTTAGTAGGCACACAGAGATTTGCTTCTTTCAGCTGCAACAGCCTAGAAAAACACTACACCCAAGTTAGAACAAGCCTGGCTGATGCTCACTTTTGAGTTTCTAACACCACTTTCTAATGACTAGTGATAATGAAATGGAGAAATGTCTGAGTCAAGAAACTTGGACAAGTGTAGGACCACAGCACATGGGAGGCACAGGGTTCAATCCTCAGCACTGGGTAAACATAAACAATAAAATAATGGCATTCTATCCATCTACAACTACAAAAATATTTTAAAATAAAAAAGAACAAGAGGAGAAGGGGGAGGAGGAGGAGGAGGAGCCTGAAACACATGTAAATGTGTGATGCACAAGATAAGCCAAAGAGCAAGGAATGACACAAAAAGTTACCACAATCGCAGGAAGACATCCACATAACCACGGAGGCACCGAAAGGGCTACTGTTGCTCATGACTTGAAAATATTAGCCAAAGGAGAAACAGTCAACGATTGGGTTATAACCTTTGAAAGTACAAAAGAAACAGTCATCGGAATAGAAACCATGAGATAAAAGAATGATTTAATAAACAAGAAGCATAAATGGAGGAGCAGGGTTAGATTTTCCACACAGCACAATTCCAAAGGATGTGTGTACCAGGTCCACACGGGTTACCTGTGACCTGTTCTCAAAAATTTCCTCTCCAAGAGCACAGTGTGGAAAGGTTAAAGGATAACCTCACTTTGGAAGCATCTGGCAAACTCTACTTCAGCCAGGTGACCAAAGTCGAGTTCAACACTGAAAATTTATGTGGATAGTATGCACCCTTGTAGGATCAGACAGCAATGGCTTTTTGCTGTTGCCGTGTTTCTCCCACAACTCACATCAGTTCACTCATGAGCCTAACTTCAAAATATCCTCATGGAGGATATGCTTCAAAGGGCCTTCGGAGTCACCCTCAGTACTCTCAAGCATAGCAAAGTGAGCAACAACTGGGCAATGGTCACAGACAAGAGGGGCTGAAAGCAACAGGAAAGCTAAATATATTGTGGTGGCCTGGCTGGGTTCTTGCAACAGAAAAAGGCTCAAATGTGAGAACTGAGAGAGTAGGAATAATGCTTGCACTCTGGTTTCTTCTGATTCTGGGTAACCACCACCAGGGGAGAGTTGGAGCCCCCAGAGTCACCACAAGAAGAAATCACACAAGAATACCACTGCAAAATCTCTGAACACTATCTTTCTAAGGAGCCTCAACCTAAACATGGAGGCCTGGATCTGCATGCTAGTAGTAAAGAAGGCTTCTGGCTTCAAAATTAGAAGATTCAATGAGGCTCCAAATACAATGACTCCTGATGCAATAGCTGAAACATCTTGGAGAGAAGACGAAATGACCCCTCAGATCAAGAATTAAGGACATTGCCACTCTAATGAGAAAACACTATTCACTGGTGCCAGCATAGAGCTGATTCAGATGTGGCACTGGCCTGACAAACATTTTAAAGAACCCGTCATAAAAATACTTCCTAAGCCAATTACAAAGAGTCTAGAGGGGTGTGGCGGGAATATAAGGAACTCAGTAATAAACAGATTTTTTTTTTGACAGAAATTAAGGAACAGAGGAAATGCAGTCATGGAAATTTGGAAATATCGCTGGATTGGCCCAACAGTGGGATAGAGATAAGCAAGATCCTATTTGTACACTTGTGGTGTGATCGGTAGAGTTCCTCTATCTTAACCGTAAAGATATAGACTGAATGAACAAGTGAGCAGACCCTCAAGAATTTAGGATGGCAACTGAATTTTAACATCCCTTGATCAAACTTCCAGAGAAGGAGATGTAGCTGAAAGAGCATTGTAAGAAACACAGGCTGCTTAGGACACTGCCTTCTGGCAGCCTGCTGCTTGTCTCTCAGTACACCATCTCTGCCCAACCTGGGCCCAGGGCAGTTGCTGGTAGGCGGGCATGTTCCTCACCTAAGACAGAAAAGGAGGTTTCAGAGCCTGATGTCCCTGGGGTCAGTGGCATCAGAGCCCTGAGAGGTGCTTTTACATTTGGGCAGCCATTTGTCACAGGAGGCTACTGAGCACCTGCAATGTGGCTGGCTAGAACTGAGATCTTAAAATACAGAGAGACTTTTGTAGGGTTCCTACCAAAAAAAATGTATACTTATTTAGTTATTTCATGTTGGCCACATATGAAATTGACAATAAATTTCCTCATAAATTTCTACCACTGATTTTGAAAAAGACAGACACACAAGAAATTTGCGGCTGGAAATGTCCAAAATTTGAGGAAGAACATACAAAACAAAATAAATGAACTGCACACTGACATGTGTAGATGAATCCATGGTGAGATATATCAAAGTTCATCTATTGAAATTCCTACTAACATTGAAAGGGACAAGAAATAAAATGACACATTGATGAGGGGCAGTGACACTGAGTTGAAGCACTGCAGATTTCTCATGGAGCTCTGGGCTCTATTAGGAAGTGACAAAACCATTTTCAGCTGTTGGAAAAACAGTACTGTCAAAGGAGAATTTCACATGCCTGAAAGGGAAGCAAAGACAGGAAGCCGAAAGCAAAGAGATGTGCAGAAAGAGCGACTGAGTTGTGTGCTGAAATAGGAAAGGGAATCATGAAAGTAGGCAGCTAAGAGAAATGAATGAAGAGCAGTAGAAGAAGCATCCCCAAGGGACAGACCTTAGGCGAGCCTTTTCCTTATGAATTGTGAATGACCAACACCCACATGACACAACCAATCTACAACTGAGACTATTTTGTTCACCAGTGAGGGAGGCCCACATCCCCAATGGACCCCTGATTTCCACAGTTCAACTGACTGTGGATTGAGGACTCAGCCAAGTCAAGGCCAGAGCAAACCCTGACAAAATATTCAACAGCCACACACACAAACGTGATTAAAAAACAAACACAAACCTCAAAAAGTGTTCAAGTAAACCAGAGAAAAGCAGGAGAGGGGTAGAAAGAGGGATGAGATACAGAGGAAAGCAAAGAAACCAATGGAGGTACTTAGACACTGGCATTGGAGCAAATATCAGGTGACTGAGCTAAACCCATCACTTAAAATTAAGGCCGATGTGGGCCAAGTCTGTCAAAACCGACCTAATTTCACATCATGTTTGCATGAGGTTCATTTGCACTTCAACAGTATAGGTCAATGCATTGAAAGAGTGTTCAGACAGCCACATCATGCACACATGAATCTACAAAGCTGAAATGGTACAGTCATATGAAAACAGACCCCAACGCAAGGAAACCTAGTAGAGGCAGACAGATCCCACCCTGCAGGCAGACAGCAAAAAAGTCTTTCCCGATCTGGCCCCTCTCTTTCACCCCGCAGCTGGTGGGCTTAGGGCCACCTGTGGCTCCCCTGGGGGGCTCTGTTCTTGTCCCTGTGGGAGAAATCATGACATTTTGGTTCCTAGTTTGGTGTAATTGACTATAAATGAGTGCTAGAGTTTGGAGAGCTGAATACTCCTCCCTGTGCCCAGAAGCCCTGGGGGACTCCACACGTGTCTGCTGAACCACCTCCTTCCCACTGAGTCTCTCAGGGAGCAGAGGCTGTTTTGATAGGGTCAAAGGAAGGGTCTCTTGACATCACACTCAACAAGTGGCCAATCCTGCAGGTGCAGCCAATGAGGTTGCTCAGAGCCTGCCTGGGAAATGAGGGGCTGTGGGCGCCCACTCAGAAGACTGCAGGCGCCATGGGCAGAGCAAGGCAAAGAGCCAGCGCTCAGCGGCGGAAGCAAAAGCGGCCCGGGGATCCTCCAGCCACCTGCGCAGCTGTCGCGGTCATGGGCGCTAGTCGCGCGCGGTGCCCACCTGTCCAAGTCGGGGTCGGGAGCCAGGCGGCAGGCAGGGAGCTCGCGCCGGCCAAGCGGCGGCGGGGAAAGGCGCGGCGCAAGAGCTGGTGGCGGCGGGTCCAGGAGACCTGCGCCAAGAATCTGCTGCTCCCTCCGCAGCTGCGGAACCAGCGGGCGCCCGCGCCCACCCCAGCGGCCCCCGCCACGTCCCCGGGTGAGCTGGACCTGGGCGCGCAGCGCGAGCGCTGGGAGACGTTCCGCAAGCTGCGGGGCCTGAGCTGCGAGGGTGCCGCCAAGTTCCTGCTGGACACCTTCGAGTTCCCGGGCCTGGTGTACCACACCGGGGGCTGCCACTGCGGCGCTGTCCGCTTTGCGGCCTGGGCCCCTGAGGATCTGCACGTGGTGGAGTGCAGCTGCAGGCTGTGCAAGAAGAAGCAGCACCGCCACTTCCTCGTTCCAGCCGAGCGCTTCACGCTGCTGCAGGGCGCCGAGAGCATGGTCACCTACCCGTCCAACACGCACCCGGCGCTGCACAGCTTCTGCAGCAGGTGCGGGGTGCAGAGCTTCCACTCCGCGAAGTCCGACCCGCGTGTGTACGGCGTCGCCCCGCACTGCCTGGACGCGGGCACTGTGCGCAGCATGGTCATCGAGGAGGTCGATGGTGAAGCTTGGGAACAGGAGGCCACTGAAGAGGAGGAGGAGGACGACGACGCCATGCAGAACGCGTCCATCGAGATGGCCCTTGCCTGTCCTGGTCAAGAGGAGCAGTGACTGGGGCCACCAACAAGCTGAATCCAGTGTGCGGGTGGGGGCCCCTCCAGCCAACCTCTGCAGCACTTGGGGAAACAATCCTTCTCCCGGTGTGCAAGCTACCTTTCCCTCTTTACCCCTTCCCCTCCAGTTCTGTTCAAGGGACTTTCTCCGAATCCAGAACTTGAGCACACACCCCTTCTTCTGTGTACAATGATCACCGTGACATCCAACAAGCAAGTAGTGTCTCCACGTTTTCAAGTCATCTCTTCCATCACTCGGTTGTGCCATTCGTCCTGAAGGATCCCCACATGGCTGGTGGGAATCCCGTGTACTGTACGTTTCTGGTGCTATTGTGAACAGGCTTGTGTGCAACACGTGCATTTTAGTGTGCTGGGTGGCTACATCCCAACACTTTTGTGAACACTTACAGGACGTTCTCCCCGGGTTTCCTGAGGGTTTGTGTTCTAGGTGGACATGTTTCCACTACTTAGGGAAAGCTGTTGCTTTCAGCCACGTTGTTTATCTAGTGTGTTTGAAAATAGCATGTTTTGAAATTCGATATTACATACCTCATCACACTCAGTTCTCCAATGATGCTACTCTGTTGCTTGGTTTTGTGTTAGTGACTAACTGCTGGGAGGGGATGGGGAGAGAGGATTGAGAGGGACGTCCACCCCCTTGGATCTTTCAAAGTACCCACCTTGTACATGTGTTAAGTGTTCAGAAATTAATAAATATTTATAAATGTGAAATTGTGTTTGTTGATCTCTACATAGAATAGGGTTTGGCAGTGGGGAAATTGGGGCTGTTGAACAAAGTGGGCCTCTGTGAATGTCAAAGATGGTGGTGTCTCTCACTCTGCAGCAAGGCAAAATTCTCCAGGGTCCCCTAAAGTTTGGATGAGGGGAATCAGCAGAGTGTTTGCACATTCAGCCTCTGGGGACGCACTGTCTGTACTTGAATCTAGTCTCTGCCACCTATTGGGTAGGTCACTTGTGTGCAGTTCCCTAAGTGATGGGATCAAGTCCCAGTGTTCTCATATTCAGGGCAAACCTGGTGCTGAGCACTGGATACCTTATCCGTGAATACCCCTTTTCTCTTCTCAGCTGATGGGAACTCCTGTCAAGTCCCCTGGGCCACACAAAACTCTTGTTTGTCCTCTTCTATGGTGGGGTGGTAGGAAAACTATAAACAGATTCAATGAAATAACTTAAGGAAGGAGGAGATTAGGGTTTGAGGATGTGCAGGAGGGTCAGATGGCTTTGTGCCTCGAGTGGAGGCCTGTCCTAGGCCCTTACTCCCCCCACACCCAGTGACTCTTGCCTCATAACAAATGGCCCCCAAGGTAGTCCATAACATGGCAACCATTTAGTATATGCATGCCATTTCAAAATCAGAAACTGAGAAAGGACACAGGGCAAATGACTTTTTGTATAATATCTGTGACCCCCTTTGAAAAAGCCTGGCCTGCTATGCCTGGATTCATAGGAAGGCTCCTTGACTGACAGTCCTGGTGGCCTTGTGGACAGGACTGAAGGATGGGGTGGAATAGGAAGTGGAGTTCCTTACTTTCACCTCATGGTGGCATTCGTTTTCTTCTGAGCATGGCAGGCCTCTCTGTAGTCAGGCCTCATATGTGATGACTCAGACCCTGGGGGGGGCGGGGGGGGGGGTTCAATAAGAAAGGTGATTGTTGCATCAGCTCCTGTGATCAAGCCTCAGAACTCATGGTGAGTCACTCCTGTCATACTCTATTGATTAGAAGTGAGTCACAAGCCCTTTCACATTCAAGTGGGATAATAAGAATTACATCTCTCAGTGGGGGAGGTGGCAGGCGCTATTTATAACAACATGAGATGGGAGATGTTGCTGTGGACATTTTCAGAAAATACAGTCTTGCACCTGTGGACTTCTAGGTAGCAGGTTATGTGTCATTCTGTCTCCCTATATTGGGTCTGCACGGCTGCACCCCTAACTTTTTGCAAAGTTCACATACAGCTTATGCACAATTTTATGGATGACTTAAGGCTTAAGGGAAAATAGGCTTGGTTATACCTTCTTCTCTGAGCAAGAACAAACCAATGTGTGATTGATGGTCCAGAGAATAAAATTTTAGGGAAAACAGCTGTTCAGTCAGTCTTGGAGCTGACCTTGGCAATGTCCTAATACACAGTCCAGTGTGCTAAAAGCTACATCAAGGAAATAAGTCTTGCTCTTCCCACTGGGGAGGTTTCACCTGTTGGGAGTAGCATATATTGGAGTGCTTTTGCACGGTGGCACCGACCATCCCTTCTGCTCTCCCTTCTAAGCATTCATGCATTCCTTCTTTCCTACCACAAACATTTACTGACGATTTGCCACCGGCCAAGTACAATGTGAGAAGTGCTCCAGGATACGGCATGAAGTAAGTCAGGTAATAATGGCAAGTTGCCAACCTTTTAGACGGACATGCAACTTTGAGTTAGGTGTGCACACATGACAGGTAATGGGGGTTTCTTAGTCTGAGCACCCCAGAAATCACGCACAACATCAGACCTGCGAGTAGCTGAGTGAATGACAAGACGTGTGATCAGAGATCCCATGTCAATTTTCCTAAGAACTTTGCTTGGCTCTCTCACAGAATGCCATAGAAGGGGGAACTGCGGTGTCCCCCACAGTAGACTAGAAGGGCCCACACAGCCCAAAAGACACAGGGACAAACTCTTGCTGCCTGTTCCAAAGGCTTCTATAGAATGAGCTCGATAAGAAAGTGTGTGTTCTTTTCTGGCAAGTGTCCAGGACAGTCTGAGTTAAGGAAATTCCCATGTGTACTATATGGAGAGGCTTTGACTGATAAATGTAGTGTTATTTCTTCAATTTCCCTAGACAGATACAGTATTTTCCTAATTAAGTGTGCTCAACAATGAAAATTCATATCATGAACCCAAATGGAAATCAATATCACTCACTGGTCATAGCGTAGAATCTCATTAAATGAGATGAGTAAGTTGATCTTTACACCCAGTTTTGAAATGAATCATTTCCAAATCATGAAAATGAAACAGGTGATGCATGTCTGAAGACTCTCCCATTAACAAGCACCTCAATCTCTTCTGTTAATTAATTCTCACCTAAGCCTCTCAGAGCACATTTTCTTCCTTTAGGGTACCAGGGATTGGACCCAGGAAAGTTCAAGCACGAAGCCACACCTTCAGCCCCTTTTCACTTTTTATTTTGAGATCAGACCTCACTAAGATTCTGAGGCTGACTCTGAATTTGTGATCCTCCTGCTTCATCCTCCAGAGCTGCTGGGCTGATGTGCATGTGCCACCACACCTGGCATCAGAGCACATATTTTTAAGCATGCTTTATTGACTTGGCACTGTGACCTGAGAACAGAATTACTAAGCGCATGGAATCCAAACGGATTTGTGGCACAGGGAAGGAAAAACCAGAGCTACTGCCTGCCGCATTCATTAAGGACGGCAGGAAACGTTAGCTCTCAAGTACTTCTACCCCACTCATTCTGCTCCTTTCCCCCTTTTGCATGGATCCAACTCAATTCATGGATCTAGCTCTTCCTCACGCTTCAGGCAATTCACTGTCCCTTAGTGAACCCTTGCCCAAAGTCCCAGCATCCTCTCCATTGACTTTGGCCTCCTTTAAAGGTCTGAAATGGGAGCTGAGGTTGTGGCTCTGTGGTAGAGCACTTGCCTAGCATGTGCAAGGCCCTGGGTTCCACCCCAGCACCAAGTAAATGTAAATAAAATAAGGATATTGCATGTAACTACAACTAAAAATTAATATTTTTTAAAAATCTGAAATGTTAGTGTTTTGGACATTTTGAGACCTCCAACATTCTTATTCCATATGTCCATATATTTGGCTCTGTGACCACAAAAACCAACATGATAGTTTGGATCACACTTGTTTGGAGGAAAGAAGCTTTGAACAGACTTCCCCAGGGGCTCTTGGACAAGTCTGCCAGTTGTTGTTCTTTGAATGTGGAACATCTTCACACACCTGTGTTCATCTTCCCCGTGAGAGTTGATTGAGGCAAGGCATGTAAATAGGTAAATGGGCCCAGCATCCTGCAGCCATGTGGCTCAGTGGTTAAGTGCCCCTGTTCGATTTCTGGTACCAAGAAACAAAAACAAGAAAACACAAAACTAAACATAACAACAACAACGACATTGAGGGTGAAGCAGTTCAGAGGATAAGGATATGGCACACAAGCATAAAATCATAGGAATGGGGAAATATGGCCTTCTTGATGCTTGTTGTGGTTCCTCTTTTCAAAACCTTCTCATGTTCCGAACTTTTGCATGAGAAGCTCGAGAGCGTCTTGCATTTCACACTCTTGAAGGGGGAATTGGTAAGTAAAATCAGATCCTAGGAGAACACATGGAATGTACACACAGTGTGAAACCAGTCAATAAACAACTCTGGGCCATGTTTCCCCCATTGGTAAAGTAGTCCCAGAATGTTAGATCTCCTAACTAGGGAATATTTTTAAGTGAAGTGATAAAGACAATAGAACTCCTTGCCCTGATGCTTCAATGGTCAGCAGGAGCCATTTGTTACCATTAAGATTACTTATATTATTGTTACAAGAACTTTGGACCCAATGTAAGTAGGCCCTGCCAGTTCTGCTGGACTGAAAGGAAAGTAAGCCCAGGAGTTTCCCCAAGACCTTTGCCCTATGCCACCTGGAGAGAGATTGAGATTTTCTCTTTAGAACGTAGATTTAGAGATTCCACCTGCAATACCTGAGACGTGGCTCTGATATCGTACCATAGTCTTTGTGCTCTCCATAATGTACAATGCATGGTGCCCGGAAACAAGGCACAGTTGGATGGGTTGATGTCATCACTGTCCCTCACTTACAGTAATGGACTTAGGTGAGTGACATTGGTTTTCTCTGTAAGGCTGTAGAAGCTGTAACCAATGTGCACCATGATCACAAGGTAACATGAGAGCATCTGGACACAGCTGGGATGGGCAGAAATTTCTGGATGGAGAAACCCAAAATGGTGACCTCCTGGTCTCTGGGACAATCCCTCATCATCAGAAGGTGGCAGTTTCCTGTCATCAGAAACCCCAATGAGCAAGTCCCCAGCCTCAGAGGGATGGCACACTCAGGATCCTCACCTCTTTGGTAAGAGCTTCAGGTCTCACCTCCAGGCACCACAGTGTCCCACAGGAAAAGACAGACTACCTTTCCTCAGCCCATCCTCCTGGGGATTGGGAAAACTTTCTCTGCAAACACTCTGATCCAGATTCTACTTGCAACTTTCTTTTCCTGACTCTCAGCACCATGGTGCTAAATTTGGGCTGGGCACAGTGGCGCAAACCTGTAATCCCAGTGGAATGGGAAGATGAGGCCAGAGGTTTGCGAGTTCAAAGCCAGCCTCAGCAATAGTGAGGTGCTATACAACTCTGCAAGACCCTGTCTTGGAATAAAATATAAAATATGGCTGGGGGTGTGGTTCAGTGGTTGTGTGCCCCTGAGTTCAAAACTCAAAAAAAAAAAAAAAAACAAGATCTGGCTAAAAATTTGGAAGATCAGTATTTTATGAAGTTTGTATTCCTCCTCTAGGCCCTTGTCATTCTGGCTACAATGGAAGGAAACATAAGAGTTATCCTTTCATATGAATGAATAAAGAAAAGTAGACAACACAAATGAAACAATGATTTCCAAGAGGTTGGATATAAAGCAGTCAATGGGGGTGACCTATCAGAGAGGAGAAATAAACATCTTGAGCAACATGACCACCTCAGCTTACTTGGAGGAGACCCTGGTAGTCTCCCTGGCTTGTGAAAGACAGAGTGGTCGTACTAGTCAGCCTTAAAGAGCAGTTGGACAAAATGATATCATGTGAAAGGAGCCAGGCAGAGAAAGGCAAATGCCACTTGATCTCACTCATGTGTGGCATCTTAAATGAGTGGACCTCATGGAATAAACATGACAACTGAAGTTATGAGTCTTGTGTTGTTGTTGGGGATTGTTGGGAAGAGGATGCAAATTTCAGTTAGAAAGGAAGAATAAGTCCAGGACATCTGTGATACAGCATGGTGACTATGATGAATAACACTATGTTGTTTTAAAAAATCCCATGTTAGGGCCTGGGGTTGTGGCTCAATGGTGGAGCACTCGTCTAGCACATTCGAGGCATTGGGTTCGATCCTCAGCACCACATAAAAATAAACAAAACAAAGGCATTGTTTCCAACTACAACTAATTTTTTTTTAAATCCCACAATAGTACATTTTACGTGTACTAAATCTCTAGAAATTACATGGGCGGTCCTACATATGTGCATTAGCTTGATTTAGATGTTCCATCATGTACACATACATGAAATGGGTTGCACACTCCTATATATATATATATATATATATATATATATATACACACACACACATATATATATACACACACATATATATACACACACATATACACACACACACACACACACACATATATATATATATATATACATATATATATATATATATATATATATATTCTCTACTTGACAATTTGAATAAATAAGTACATTACAAACATCCTAAGAGTCAAACAGGTAAAAACGTCCAAAAGAATGGATTGGATCCCTTTTTCCAACTCAATAAAAAATTAACTCAAAGTGTATCAATGACCTACATGGAAGAGCAAATCCATAACTCCTTCATAAAAACAGCATACAATAATTCTCAGGCAGAATTATCATCTCTGCAGAATGTTCCAGGTCTCTCATCCAGGTGTATCAGTGTTCCATGGAAACACAAAGACTGCCTCTCCTCAGCCTATGTATCACCTTGGGTATTAGAAAATTTTTGTCTCTGATCCCAATTCTATTTCCAAATTCCTTATTCTGAGTCTAAGGAAGATTTTGCTAAATATGGAAGATTGATATCCTTGAAAGAAAGAATTCCATCTTGAAAAGGCTCTATTTCTGCCTACAATGTAAGGAAAAAGTAATAGATGTCCCCTTCCACATAAAGCAACAAAAGAAAGTAGTGACTCATGTAATGTCCATTACTGTGAGTGGAGGGATGACGTCAACCCTACCCACCTTTTACCTGGCTCTTGGTCCTCATGCTTTGTACATTTGGGAGAACGTGAGGAGTATAATAGGCTCTCAGAGCTAAGTCTCAATGTAAAATAAATCCTGATGTTATTATAGGTAATGGATTTTTACATCTCATACTGTGGCACAAACAACAGAGGTAAAAGAATAGATGCACAGGCCATTACCAAAACTGCAATGCTTTGTGCTTCAAAGGCTCCACACAAAAACGTAAATAAGAATTCATGGAACTATTTCAAAGTCAGGTATTCAGCTAAAGTTACATGCCGACTATACAAAGAATGTCTGTAATTCAATAGCATAAATAGACAAATAATCTTATTTTTAAATGGGCAAAGAAGACGCTGGGACATTTTGCCTAATGAGTCATACAAATGGCCAGTAAGCACCTGAGAAGACACTCACTGATTGATGCATGATGGAGACCCAAATCTAAACCACAGTGAGCTACTCCTTCACATAACCTGGATGACAACATTTAAAGTCAGACAATTTAACATTTAAGTCAGACAATAATAATTGACAGAAAGAACTGGAATAATGGAAATCCAGATAGATTGCTTGCTGGGATTATAAAAGAGGGCAGCCCCTTTGGTAGTTTGGGTTTTCCTCAATACCTGAAACAGTTTCCAAGTGACCCAATAGGTCCACTCTTAGGAATCCACCAAAAGGAAATGAAAATTTATGTTAAAACAAAAATGCATTCACAAATGTTGAGAACATGAATATTCATAAAGGCCAAAGTTATTAAGTAGCCCACGCACGAGTCTATCGGATTATGACTGGTTGAATGGAATGTCTTCTGTCTATTTAGTGGAAGATTGACTGGCAATCAAGAGTAATGAAGCCCCAAAACGGGTCAGAACACTGGGGCTAGGGTTATGACTCAGGAGTAGACTGCTGACTTATAATGTCCAAGGCTCTGGGTTGGATCCACAGCACCACATAAAAATAAATAAAGGTATTGTGTCCAACTACAACCAAAAAATAAATATTAAAAAACGTGTCAGAACATAAGCGGACCCTAAAAGCTTTACAATACATGAAGAAGCCACAAGATAAGATTCCACTTTTATGTAATGTTCAGAATAGGTGAATTTCTAGAGACAGAAATCTTTAAAATAATTTTACTGGAGCATTATAATTATACATGGTAGTGGGATTCATTATGCCACACTGAAACTTGCACATGACATAATTTGGTTAATCTCATTCCCCAGAACCTTCCCTTTCTCTCCTCTTCTCTCTCCCCATATTCTGCTCGTTCTACTCTACTCATCTCCCTTCTATTATTATCATTATGTTATCATCTCAATTGGTGTATTAAAATTATACACATAAGTGGGATTCATTATAGTACAATCCTATCTAGGCAGAGTATAATTTAGTTTGTTATGAATTTTGGTGGTGCTGGGAATGAATCTCAGGGCCTGCCGGTGTAGGGGTGTAGGCCTACCACTGAGCTGTACCCCCAGCCCTGGACACACCCTGAATTCATAGGTTTGGTATCCCAGCCTTTCCCGCATGCCCTCCCCTCCTCCTTCCTTCCCAATCCCCTTCCTCTACTGTCTTCATCTCCCTTCTATTCTCAAGAGAACCTTTTTAAAAAAAATCATTATACTTTTTCTCTCAGTCCCTCTCTAGCTTCCACATTTGAGAGAAAACTTTTAAATTTTTTCAAACTACCTGGTTTATTTCACTTAGAAGGAATAATTTAGATTTCCTGGCAAGGAGTGTAGGTTAGAACATAGCTATTCATGGGCAGGGGCTTTCTTCTGAGGAGTTTAACATTTCTTAGTGAAATTCTTGTGATGGTTGCATATCTCTGGGAGTATGCCACCAAACCCAACTGAAGTGTACAATTTACACGGATGAATTTTATTTTATGTGGATTATGTTTCAACCTGGTGTGTTTCTAAAAGCACCATTTACTTCGTACTTAATATCCAAATGTCCCCTGCAATCTACTCACGCCCATTAACGTCTGAATGGACATAGGGAACATTTACACCCAGTTACAACTTGAGATATGAAAACTCTTGGCAACCTGGTTCATTGGAGGAGGTTAAACAGACAATTCAGTGCTCATGGTGTGAATGGCAAGAGCTGAGACCTGAGGGAATGCTGGGTCCCTCATTCTCAAGCACAGGGAGGCATATAAACTGTACAGCGATGTTGCAAAGACTGAAATCATTGAGGAGTGTGAAACAAACTGCTGAGGAACAGCCATTAATTGACAATAAAATTGGTCAGTCTCACACTACTTTTTGGGGTAGTTCTGAATGGGATTCTTGTAAAGAATAAATGTTTCAAAATGTACTGTCACAGTGTCATTTCCTTTTTCCCAAGAAAGGACGATGTTCAGCCTGTTTGGAACACGATGCCCTGGCATGTGTTGTCAATTGGAGTGATAGCTGGGCTGAAGCCCTGCTCTCCCACTTGATGGCTGTGCAACCACAGGCAAGAGTCTGAACTTCTGGCTTTTAGAGCACTCATCCTGAACAACTGCGGATTGGATCTCCTCACCAGGGATAAGACCATCTCCCTCAGGGGCTTTTTAGCAATGGGAGATGAGAGGAAACACTATGTCTGATTCTCTCTCTCCTGCATTTTCTCTTTCTCCCTTCTCGATGCCTCCTTCTCAAAAGGTATTCAGGAACCCCATCCTAATTAACTTTTGCCTTCCCCCTCTGTGTACCAAACCCTCTCCCTCATTTCTTTTCCAAAGATGCATCTGAGTCTTCCCATCCTCATTTTTTCAATTAAATTCAGTCTAGCTTTATTCCCTATGGGCCCCAAGCTATCCCAGCTCATACAGGTATCAATAAGGTAAAAAGCATGTTCTAATTAATGAATCCCAGAGGACTCGACTCCCGGTTCTCATCTGACCTCAGCTCCCTCTGGCATTACCCTCTCTCCTTCATCTCTGTCTGTGATTCTACCCTGTCTCCCAGGGACGTTCCTCTTCCTCTTAGATTTCTTGCTCCATCTGCTTCCACGACTTCTCTTTCCCTGTGCACTTAAATGCTCGTCTTCCCTGGGTCCCATTTCCCTGGCCAACTCTTCACATTCTGTATTTCCTAGTCCTGGATTAGTCAATTCCAATTCAAGGCTTCATCTACTTCTGGTATAGAGATGACTCCTAAATACCTATTGTAGCTCTGGAGCCAATTCCTGAGCACCTGGACAAAATGTCCAGCTAAGCTTGCTCTTGGGCATCCTGGCTGTTTCCACAGGTCTCACCTCAGTATACTGTCCTCACCTGCAAATGTGTGCAGGCCTCTCTCTTCCATTCTGCAACAAAGTGGGTGGGCTTCCTTACTCATCCAACTCACAATTGTCTCTATGGGATCTGGGTGGACACAGTGTTCTGGTTCAAGAAGCAGTAGTCTTCTAGGGGAAAATCAAGTGGCTATAGAGACTAATACTCTCTATAATGCAAGGCATCCATCTCAACCAAGCTCTTGAAGGGGGCTAGTGAATTACTGCGTTTTCCCAAAATGCTCCTCACCAACTCCCTATAATGACCAGGTAGTTTTAAAGCTTTACAATGCCTCAAACACCTGATCTGCATTTCTCTCTCTCAGAAGCTGGTGATCTACTACTTTGGTGAGAAAATGTTGGTCCTCAGGGGGACTCTTACAATTCCTGGCACCAGTATAAAAACCTGCCTGCAGCTCCATCTGTGGTGGTGGTCATCCTTCCAGTAATGACAGAAATATCACTCTTGATGTTTAAGGGAAAAGCCTTCAGTGAGTGTTTCGGATGACATCCCTGCTGTCTTATCAGGAACCTTCTACCATGAATAATTTATTCTTTCTGTCTACTTCTCAAATGTAGTCAGCTTCTCCTTCTCCAAACTACTTTTTTTCCATGAGCACTAAAACATGCTCTGAGAACAACTGAACATATGAAATGTAAATAAATAATAAAAATTCCAAAACACCTTCCCTCTTTCCCATATTACTGCCAGGCGACCACCTAATGTCCTCACATTCACAATGAAACTTTCAGCTTTCTATACTGGTCATACTTCTTTTCCTGTTCACCCCATACTAGGCTTTTACTCCCCACATTCCATGGGAGACTCTCTCCAGCATTCCCCCATGACATGAAATCAAAAGGGAATATTCTGTCCTCCTGACGTCAGGAATGAGATAAGGCTGGAATGATAGATAGATGGGCCCCTGGATAACTCCCTGAGCGGTAACTCACAAACAGTACCTGCAGATATTGCTATAAACTTATTACAATGTTGCTTTCACATCAGGACCCTACGTGACAGGGGTCATGCCTCTCCACAGAAGGAAAAATACCTGACTGACAAGTTGATTGGACTCAATGTGGCATGAATCCCTCGTGGACACTGAACCCCTTACCCAGGAGTGCTCAGGGGCCGACTTTATTAAACCTGTAGATCTATATCAACCTAAGAGCCACACTTTGACATTCCTCTCATGGGTCCCCTCCCTCTTTTGGAGCTCTGCTTTCTGCTCCTCTAATAAATGCTCTTACTTTGTTCTCTCCCTAGTGTCTGTGCATTTTCTTCTTCAAATTCATGAGAGGATGAGCCCACCCCCACACTCCCTGCTACACTCAGTTCACCTAATTTAGGAAGAGCATGGAAACTATCGAACACTCTCTTCTTTGGAAATTGTACTCTTCTTTCCTCTGTTCATCATTTTCTTGTGAAGGGGCCATATGTCACTGTTTCCTTGGATGCTTTCTCAGTTTGTAATTTATGTTGAAAACTGGATATCTGGATATTACAGTGTGGTATCACTGAAAATCAGATTATCTCCCTTCCCCAGTGTTTGCTTTTCTTCATGTCTGAAAGGTACATCCATTCATTAATTTTGAGACGTTTCTCAACTATTGTGTGAGAGCTTGCATTTCTTACCGTGTGTGTTCATTTGAGTTGGTGTCCCTTTGCTTGTGCATGGCAGCCATTTCCTTGAGAGTCAGCAGCTAGAATCAAACCAAAGTAAACCAAAAACACTTCTCTTATTCTTTGTGGATTGGCTCTGTGGTGGCACACTCCTTCAACACTTAGATGGGACTTTTAAAAAAAATCTACCATACTCTCTTTTCCTGCTTGTACTGAGAACAGGGGTCAACCACTGGGAAACCAAAGGGTCTTCCCAGATCTTTTCTGAGCAAGCATCCTCCTGGGTTATGCACCTGGTGTTTTAAACCCCTGAGCATACAGAGGTGCTTTCCAATGCTCTCATGTCCTAAAGAAGCACTCTTCTCGGCTTTCCTCTACTCCTAGGCTTTTGGCTGCCCTTTGTATCTTTCAAGTACAAACTTTAGACTCAGGCAGCTATAGGTTTTTGTTTGTTCATTTTTGCCTCAGAATGTTTTCTAGAATAGACCATCAGATCTCTTTTTATTTTGTCTGGAGTTCCATGTTGGGCGCAATACAGTGGAACATCTTGCATGAGCTTTTCAGGTAGCTCTGAGAAAGATAAGAACTATGAATACAGTTGCTGGTGAGTAAGGTCTGCTGCACTTTGTCTAGCATCAGGTATTAGGAATCCATCTTATGGATACCAATTGCTGTACTCTAGAGACCCAACAAGGCAGGGAGGTGATAGAGGAAGAGTATGCAAAAATGCTGCCCAATTCTCTTACCAGTTTTTCTTTTGGGTATATTTTTATGGATTTTAAATATACATACCAGAAAATTGACTGTGTTAACCCATTTTATTTAGTTAGTTTTAATTTTTAAACTCTTTGGTACTGGGAATTGAACTCGGGGGCCCTCTACCACTGATGCACATCCCTGGGTCTATTTTGTATTTTATTTAATGACAGGTCTCAATGACTTGCTTTGCACCCCGCTATTGCTGAGGCTGACTCTTTTTAAGGAGGCTGACTTTGAACTTGCAATCCTCCTGTCTCAGCCTGCTGAGCTGCTGGGATTGCAGGCATGTGCCACCAGCCCAGCAACCCTTTTTAAATATACATTTAGGTGGTAGAGGTGTTCATTCACATTATTGTATGTGCATCACACCACTATCAATTTCCAAAACATTTTCTTAACACAGACACCTTGTACCCATTATACAATAACTTCTTATTTCCTCCTCTGCACAGGCTTCAGTCACCTGTACTCTACTCTGTCTCTGAGTTTTCTGATTCTATGCATCTCATGTGATGAGGAATAGTATAACACATGCCATTTTGTTCCTGGCTTACTTCACTAGCAGTTCTTTAAGATTCACCCACGTGGTAGCACATTACAGGGTTCTATTCTCTAAAGGTGGATAATATTGCAGGTAGGTGCTGTAATGCCAGATTCGTGGGACCCCAATAGACCTCGAGGAGCTGAATCATACAAGAGTCTTTATTGAAAGCTCGAGCCTGGACTCACAACCTTTTCTGACTCAGTGGTTCCAGGGAGTGAGCCCTGTTCCTTTGTTCAGTGAGATTTTTTAGGTGTTTGGGTATACTCTATTCGTCACAACATCACACAGCAAATCATTGCACACCACGGGAAAATCAAACAACAACTGTTAGCATTGATTAGCACATTCATTGGCGGGAACAAGTTTGGTAGGGGTGATTGGTTAGTACAAGAGGGGGATTTGTTTGAACATTGGTTTAATCTGTGAGGGGTGTACGTGCTAAACTACATGGTTTCCTAACATGTTATCAACCACTATAAACTACTGGGGGGGGGGTCATCTGGCATCCCAGGTATTTTCCCTGTCTCATGCTGATTGGTGGTTCCTAGGGGGTTGCCATGGGTCCTCACCTAGCCTAACTGAATCAGGGACACCTGGCTCCAAAGATCTCTCCTATTATTTACAGACAAACAAATCAGCAGGGCGGCTATGTGCCTAGGAGCTCTCTGTGGGTTTTTCCAAGGACAAGGGTCATGCCCTCTTCCTTTGGACAGGCCTTGAGGTAGACTGCTGTTATTTATTTATTTATTTATTTATTTATTTATTCATTCAAAATGGGGTCACATCAGTTTCTCAGATGCCTCATTGTCTTTTTCCATTCATCCACCCATGGATATCTATCTAGGTTATTTGTACATTTTGGTTATTGGGAATAGTACTGCAATAAGCTACTCACTGGGGGACAAACAAGGCATGATCCGCATAGGAAGCCATGACAAATAGAAAACTCATAGAATCACAGAGAATGTTGGTGGGTGCCTTGGGCTAAGGGGCAGGGGGAAAAGACAAGTCTCTAATACACAGGCATAGGTCTTCAACTATGCAAGAGGAATAAATTCTGGAGATCTTCTGTATAAATTTGTCCCATAGATGACAGCTCTGTATGGTACACTTATCATTTGTAAACAGTGTAGATGTTATGTTAGTTGTTCTTACACAGTATTACAACTTTTACACAGTATTACAAATTTTCTCAGGGAGTTCTTTCCTCTTCCTCACTCTCTTAACCTTTGGGGGACCCTATAGGGGCCGATTCCTTAGGTCACACACAACCTTCAATGAATAGATGTAAAATACTTAGTACAGTGTGTTGTGTTTGCAGTACTGGGGATTGAAGCCTGGGCCCATCTACCACTGAGCTACAGCGCTAGTCTTACTGATTTATTTACTTTACTATATTTTGAGACAGGGTCTCCTTCAGTTGCTAATGCTGTCCTCGAACTTGCAACCCTCCCCTCTCAGTCTCCCCAGAAGGGGGAGTTACAGGCACGTGTGCTCCACTGCCCCCAGTTTAGAACAGTGCTTGACACATGGCAAACACTGGACAAACCTCACTTTTAATATAAACTGAACATCTAATCATGCATTATCAAGTCCTTTCCTCATTGTTACACTGAGCTCTTTTCTGGGTGTTACAGGTAGAGCCGGAACAGGAAGGTCATCTTGATGGAGGCACCTGTGCCCTCAGGGCTGTAAGATCACCTGAAGGCAGACAGACGTGCTGGCCTAGCCAGCGTCGCCTAGTGGAGGCTGACGGGGGAGTCGCGATCCCTCCCCGAAGCCACCTTTTAAACCTGGCACCGCAGCAGGTGGGAACCGCTGCTGCCTGGGACTGTACGAGGCGGGCTGGGTGGGGAAGGGGGACCCGAAGGGTGAGGGTCCCTGTTCCCGGGCTGCTCTGGGCTCGGGTCTCCACGTCTCCCACGGGACAGTGTGAGCGTCCCCGAGCTCAGGGGCGGGTCCTCCCGCACGCGTTAGGTGGAGCGGCCTGAGGACCCTTCCCGCCCGCGCCGCGGCCCCCGAAACCCAAGGTGTACTGAGCGGCAGGCGTGGGCACCCCAAGTAGAGGTCGCGGGAGAGAGAGCTCAGGGGCACCGCCGGAAGCGCAGCCCTCGTCCCCCTCCTCCTTCAGGAGCTTCCCCTGTCCCTCTGGGATGGGGAGGTTGGCCTTTCTGGGTGTGCTTTGGTTATGGGCTGTCCTGGGTAGCAAGGTGGACGAAAGAGGCGGAGAGGAAGGGCAGCCAGAATTCAAGGGAATCGGGACAGACTCCTGCGGGGTTCCCTGCCCAGGCTTTGCTGTCGCTGGTCCCGCCGCCCCCCACAAGGAACTGCCTAGCCCGCCCCCTGGCTGCAGGGTGGCTTTAGACAAGTCGCTTGACTCTGCCAGCCCGTTTCTTCCCGTGTGGCTCCAGGAGCATATCCTCTCTGCCTTTGGATTGTCGTGAGGATCGGGTGGCAAGGCGTGTTCAGCACAATGCCTGGCACCCGTGTAAGTACCTTGGAAACGGAAACATGGCCTGTTTATTAACTTGCCCCTCGTGCAGCTTGTGAACCCTTCTACAGAGTGTGTTCTCTCTGTCCCTCCCTTCGGAGCCAGATGATGTGAGGGAACTGTAGGGGCTCTGTGGCCCCTTGTCCACCTGCGTCTTCCCTCTTATCCTGCAACTGCTGTCATGCCATGGCCCCCTTGAAGGCTTTCATGACCTAAAATCACCAGCACTGGCCTCCACATGCCCAAGGCAGTGCAAACTGTCAGGTCTTCAATTATTTGCCCTTCCTCCCTCCCCTCATGGCGTGAAGCACTCTTTCCTTCTGGAAGCGCTCTTACCTTTTGACTTCTATGGCACTACTCTCTTGATGTCCTCACCTTTCTGAACAATTTATCCAGCTCTGATGCAACATCCTCCTCCTTTATTCAGGCTTGAATTATTTGAGTTTCTTGGGGTTTGGTTCTAAGGCTGGTCAACATCGCTGCATTCTCTCCCCAGAGCAATCTTCATTACTACCCTCATGTTCTATTACATCTAGCAGCAATGGAGGACATTATCATTCCACACCAATCAACAGGGATTCAAACTAGGAGAACCAACTATTTGCCCTATATACTGAACTGAATTGGTCATTGGCATTTGAAATGCTACATAAGTAGGGAAGACCAATGTTTACTCTTTGTCTTAAATTTGGCTCCCTCTCAGTGTTTTCCTTCCCACTCAATGGTATCACAATATACTGGGTTTCACACCCTTTTAATCTGGGCATTTTCTTAGTTACCACTTTCTCTATTGCCTTTCTCATATTATTCATTGGAAGTATTATAGATCTTTCTCCTAAATATTTATCAAAACCCTTCTGTTTTCTCATTCCCACTACTACCATTCTTGTCCAACTTTTCATCATATAATTCTTAGAGTATTTAAACTGTTTCTTAATCAGGCATTATACACATTTTGTCTTTCTCCCTCTAATCTGTGTTTTTTTTTCCCGAAGGATATTTTCAAAATGAATGTTAAAGAATCTCTCTGTGTGTGTCTCTGTCTCTGTCTCTCTCTAGCACACACATACACAGGCTCCATTCATTTATATCTCTTATTTTTTAAAGCCAGTTCTTTATGAATGGGCATTTATGGTTTTCCCAGCCCTAGGCAATTACAAACAACAAGGCAATAAATAAGTCATATGTAACACCATTTCATACTCATGCAGGTATATCTAAAGGATAAATTCATAGAAGTAGGATTTCAGAGTGAAAGGGTAAATGCTCATTGAAGGTTAATAGGGACTGACAAAATTGCCCTCTACTGAGGTTACATAAAATTTCATCACTGGTTAACAATATAGGAGCATGCCTGTTTCCTCTCATGTGTTCCAAATTAGTGGGTTTCAGTTGCCTGTATATTTTGCAAAGTGATAGGTAATGGATGGTGTCTTTGTAGATAAAATGTACATTTTTTTGTATTTTACATAAATCTGGGAATTTAAAAAATAATTTTAAACACATTTTGTATTTTCTTTCCTTTGGATTTTTTCGTGATAACTGTAGTAGAGACTATGTGTTTTTCCAATCGATTTCCTTTTCCTTCTTTAGTTTCCCAGAGTCCTTGCGGGTAATTGTGGCTCTTGGAGTGAGTCCTGGACAATGGACAGTGGGCATAAATGATGTACAAAATTTACAAGCCTGACTCATAAAGCCTCAATATGTGATCATTTAACTCTATTACTTCCCCCATCTGGTGGCATAATGATGAAACCCAGAGTGCCCTATGAAGCCAGGTGCTGAAGGTGGCAGAGTTTCTGTCAGTCTGGCTCCACTGTTATTTCCACAAGCAGAGCAAACCCACCCTAATCCTGCCTCCATTTGGACTTTATAGGGTAAGAAAAATCTCAGTAGTACTGGGCTACTGCAAGTTTTTATTTCATCCATTACAGCAGCTAGGGTTGTCAAAAATAATGTAGTAACCCTTGTTCCTTTATCAAAATTGAATCAATAAGAGTTTTTTTATTATTAGGAAATTAAACACTTTGTGATACGAATAGCAAATAGTTTTAAACTGTTATTCCTTCTAAGTGAAATAAGCCAGACTCAGTCAATGTTTAAATGATTTTTTCACAAATGTGGAAGCTAGAGAGAGACTGAGAAAAAGGAATAATAATTTTTCTTAGTCTTTATGTCTTGAAATTTATCATATTATGCTTTTACGAATTCTGATTTGATGACATGTCTAGAAAAATCCTGATCACTCAAATTACATCTAAAAACCTCTTACAGAATCTCAGCTATTTTTAGTTTTCTACAAATTGGTTTTGTGAATTGGGGACTGGGGAGCAAACACAGAGGCACTCTACCATTCAGCTACATCCCCAGTCCTTTTATTTTTTCTTTTGAGTCTCAATATGTTGCCAAGGCTAGCCTTGAACTTGTAATTCTCCTGCCTCAGCCTCCTGAGTAGCTTGGATTACAGTTGTGTGCCACTGTGTCCATATACAAATTATTTCTTCATGAATAAATGATGACTTTTCACACTTGGTTTTCTTTTTGTATTAAAGTTGTGAATTCACAACTTTAATTTGTTTTTATTTTTTAATGTATTAATTTGTTTTCTGATTTTAAACTAATCTTGCTTTCATTGGATGAACACAACTTGATCATGATAATATATAGAATTTTTATATATTGCTAGGATTTTTTCCCCAGGTATGTTGCTTAGGATATTTTCATCAATGCTTATGAGACAAATGTGTTTGAAATTTACCTTTCTCAATTTGTCCTTATCCAGGTTTGGTGTTAAGGAATACTTTATAAAACATAGCGTACCTTCTATTCTCTGAAAAAAGTTGTGTAATATTGGAATTATCTCTTACTTAAATAGTAACATAATTCATTTATGAAACCATTAAGACTTAGAGATTATTTTATCAAATTATTTAATTGCAGGCTGGGACTGTAGCTCAGTGGCAGAGCGCTTGCCTAGCATGCGTGAGTTACTGGGTTCGATCCTCAGTACCATATAAAAATTAAAAAAATAAAATAAAGGCATTCTGTCCAATAATTATTTAATTGCTAATGTTACTTATTTCATGTTTACAGTTCAAGTCATGCCTTTACACCTGTTTTAAGTTGTATTTTACTGATTGAACACTTTCTCTAAATTTTCAAATTGCTTGTCACAAAATTCTCTAGTGATGTCACCCCCCTCACTTTTTATTTCTGATATTATTGATTGGTGTCTTTACTCTTTTTTTCTTTCTATGTCTCACCAGAAGTTTATCAGTTTTATAGACTTCTCAAAGCCCTGGTGAAAGGTTGGTTAAAACTATATTGTGTGTTTCTTTTCTTTTTCATTTATTTTTGTATTTTTACTGATGTATTTATTTTATAATACATGCATTTGTGTGTGTATGTGTGTGTGTGTGTGCGCACATGTGTGCACATGCACACACATGCCTGGGGACTGAACTCAGGGGATTGTGCATGCCAATTCACATATTCCACTACTGACCTATATCCCTAGCCCATATATGTATTTATAGGAATCAGATTTTTACCAATTTATTCCAGACCAGCCTGAGCATCATACCAAGTCCCCACCTCAAACAAAACAAACAAAAAATCCCACCCAAGTTAGCTGTATTTTCCTAGCTTGGTCTGTGACATTTACATTATCATCTAGTTTAATGTGTTTTTAAATTTGTACCCCAGATGATGCAAATCAGGCTACAAGTGAAAGCTGATATACTTATGGTTTGTTCCTCTGGACTCAGAAAGTGTAGGCTACTTCAATCTCAGCTAAAATAATGGGTTGGCTCAACAGCATTGCCACCTTTGGTTAGCTCTGAGATTTGAATTTTATTTCTAGTGATTATCACCAAACTACAGCTTAACTGTACAGTTGTTTATTTTAAAATAGGCAGTTCTGGGTGAAAGTAGTTTATATCCTAGACTTACTTTGCAGCTCCTTGTCTTCTCTTAAGATACCTAGTAGCAGCCATGCACAGAGGTGCATGCCTACAATCTCAGCGAACCAGGAGGCTGAGGCAAGTTCACGGTTAGTCTCAGCTGTTTAGCAAGACCCTAAGCAACTTAGTGAAACCCTTTCTCAATAAATGAATAAGTAAGCAAATAAATAAATAAATAAACAGGCTGGAGGTGTAGCTCAGTCGTTAAGCAGAAAGTTTTCTTTCTGCTATGAAATTCCAGGTACCCGCCCCCTTAAAAATGATACTAGGACTAAGGTTTGCTTTTTTGTTTTTATTTTTTAAAATTCACCTAGGCTTTCTAGTTATTGTTACAGAAACATTGGCCTTTATAATCTACTTTGAATTTATTGGAATTTGAAATCTGCAGTCTTTTTTTTGTGTGTGTATTGGGGGGGGTACTGGGGATTGAACTCAGGGGCACTCAACCACTGAGCCACATCCACAGCCCTATTTTGTATTTTATTTAGAGACAGGGTCTCACTGAGTTGCTTAGCACCTCACAGTTGCTGACGCTGGCTTTGACCTTGCAAAAAATCTTCCTGCCTCAGTTTCCCAAGCCACTGGAATTACAGGTGTGTGCCACCATGCCTGGCTGAAATTTGCAGTCTTGTTGCAAGTGCAGAGTGCAAAATGCATCACTTAGATCTGTCTCATTTGGTATTTATTTAGTTCTGTATTCTTTATTTAGTTCTTCTATATTCTATAATCATTATGTCCATTGACATGAGAGGTCATTTAAAGTCCCATATTACATATATCCAACATTAGGGATGTTGTTCAGAGGGTACAAAGTTCCAGTTAAATAGAAGGCACAAGTTTTTTGAGATGTATTAACAAAATTGTGCTATAATTAACAATAGTGTATAGTATTTTTCAAAGTTTTTAAGATGGTAAACTTCAAATGTTTTCATCACAAAAATGATAAGTATTAGAGGTAATGGATACATTAGTTAGCTCAATTAAATCATTTCATGTTGTATACATGTGATAACATCACATTTTACCCCACAAATTTATAGAATCATTTGTCAATTTACAATTGAAATAATCTAAAAATTAAAACCAATTAACTTGAGTTTCTATATTTAGACAACTCAAATTTAAAGTAATTATTGATATGTTAGGGCTTCAGTCTGCCATTTTATTATTTGCTTTGGTTTTTTTTTCTGTTTCTTATTCCTGTGGGGTACTTTTTCTGCATTCTTGTGCTTGTGAATCACTTGA
Source organism: Spermophilus citellus (assembly GCF_964194105.1). Taxonomy (NCBI): domain Eukaryota; kingdom Metazoa; phylum Chordata; class Mammalia; order Rodentia; family Sciuridae; genus Spermophilus; species Spermophilus citellus. The sequence continues at coordinate 43,849,057 of NC_138190.1, read as the reverse complement.
ATACATTTTAGAATGCCATTTTCATTCCTATATCATGCCTCTGAGTATGTTGCCTTATGTTTTTGTTAGTAGTTGCTCCAGATATTACAAAATACATATGTAACTACCATCTATTGGTATTGATATTTCATGATTTTGCATGAAATATAGAAACCTTAGTTCCATTTAGGGCTAATCACCCTCCTAACTCGTAAAAATATAATTGTCTCAAGTACAGCTGTTATTAAAATTTTTTCCTTCAAATATAAAACATGTCTTAAGATGCTCATGAGGAGACGAGTAACTGCTATTTAATCATATTTATACTCATTCCAGTTTTCTTTCTGCTCTGAAATTCCAGGTTTTCTGCAGTTTTTTTTTTTTTTTTTCTGTTTGGAGAACTTCCCATAGCCATTCATTAAGCATAGGTCATCAAATACTCTCATAGTTTTGTTTGGTCCAAATATGTATTCCTAAAGGATAAATATCTCCAAATATAAAGTATATAGTTGTCAGTTCTTTTTTGAAAAGTTGAAAAAATATCATAACTCTTCCTTCTGTTCTCTGTGGTTTGAAAGGAGAAATCTTTTGCCACTAAAATTGGTTTTCCCATATAAACAACATGTCATTTTTGTGTGCTTCACTTTCTCAGAAGCTCAAATATCATGTGTCTTGAAGGCTTCCTTTAGTTTTGTCTTATGTGGGGTGTACTCATTTCCTTTCATCTCTGTTTGAATGGGATTTTGCCCAAATTTGGGGAGGTTTTAGCTATTATTTTCTTAATATAGTTTAAGAAAATGACATTTTATATCTGAAAGTATAACTTTCTAGAGAGCTTCAAGGTAACTGAAACCACTGGATCAGGATAACAATATACTTTTCAAAAATATACTCTATATTTTAGATCTGGTTTAGACTTACAGAATTACAATAATATGTATTTGATAGTTTTTGAAATACTCTTTTGAGGAAAAAGTACTTTTAATGGATATCCACCTGGGCTTATGTCCAATTCTAACACTGGTGGCTCTTTGAATTTGTAACATCTTTACAAGACTGCACTCATCTTCTTTGTGAGACTAATGCATGTAAAGAAGTCAGAGAGCCTAGCATCTAGTAGGAAATTAGTGCATGTGAATGCTTTCTTTTTTCCTCATTGTAGTTACAGCAAAAATTCAAATGGAGCTATTGCTTCAAAAGTGCACAACCTGAAGTATGGGCAGTACTTTGGAACCACTATCTCAGGAGGTCATCCATACTTCTTTGATATTAAAACTGAGTATGAAGTAATTCAAATGAGGTTACACAGCTATGAAAAGGCATGAAGAGGGAGTAACATAGGCTTTCAGGATCCTTACTAAGTTCTGTTTTCCTTAGACCCTGTCTTTTACCAAATTATTGCATGAAAAAAGGGATAACCTCTTGTATACCTCACACTGTGACTAAGGCATTGCTTAGAAAGTTCAGGGCATGTGGGAAGCACACAGAAGGGAAACCCACTGTCAGACAAGTGAGTAAACTATTCTGGGCCTTCCTTTCCTCACTGGCAAAATGGTTATAGAACTGCATTTCTCTTAACTCTGTGAGCATTTTAAGTAAAGTGATGAAGATGAATATAGAGCATCATGCTCTGATGTATGTCAAATAGTGAGCAGAAATCATTTATCATAATTTATGTTATTATGCCAAGATAGTTGGATCAAAAGTAAGTAGACACTGTCAGTTCCACTTGGGATCCAGCAGTAAATCATTCAATTAGTTACCCTAAAGCCTTTAATGTATAACATCATGACCACAGGATTAAGGTTTCCTTGGAAGAACACAAGTTTAGAGATTCCATACACAATGCCTGAGACATGGTTGTAAGACCCTATTATAGTTTTCATGTTTTCCCAAATGTAGGAAGCATGGGGACCAAGAGCAATGTGTCTGGTGACTGCAGTTGATGTCATCACTGTATTTCACAATAATGGACTTTAGGTGAGTGAAGTCATTTCTCTTGTGTCAGGCTGGAGAACATGGAGCCACTTTGGCATCGTTCCCACAAGTGGACATTAGGGGATCTGGCATTAATTGGGATGGGCTGAAGATCCCTTCTGGGAAATTGAAATGAAGATCTCATGATCTCTGAGAGATGCTGATCATCAGAGGGTGGTGATTTCCTGTCTTCAGAAGGCCCAGGGAGCAATCCCCCACATCAGAGAGATATCTTAGGATTCTCATCTCTATAGGTGCTTCAAGTGTCACATTCAGGTACAACAGTGTCCCCCAGGGAAAAAAAAAAGGCTGCCTTTCTTCAGTCTATCTTATTTGTTATTAAGAAATCTTTCTTTAGCAATACCCTGATCCCAATTGTATTTAAATTGTTTTTTCTGACGCTAAACAAGATCTTTCTAAATAAGGGATATTAAAAATTATGTTCTAGGAGATTCTAATTCCCATGAAGTTGAAGGAAAGGATGCCAGATTTACCCTTCCTCCTGAAGCAACAAAATAAATTAGAGAAAATTTATAAAACAATGATTTCCAAGATAAGCAGCATTCATATTTGGTAACATGAAGGCTGTTTACTGCATTGAAGGGGAACCCAAGCAGAAGCTAATAGCCTGTGAGGGTTGAGGAGACTAGGGTAGGGGATTCTAAGTGGCTAGAATTTTCATGGCAGAGTGTTGGAGAGGACAGACCTTCACAGTGAGAGAACTCTGGATCTCTATAGAAGAATGCCCTTGAGAATTTACATGAACACTAAACAGTATTTGCCTATGTAGAAACTGCTAGAAGTTGAGAGGAAAACTATCTGAAATAATTAAATAGCAGTAAGCTACTATGGGGTAGGGAATGTGATTTCTACCACCCAGAATGGAAAAACTCACAGTTCATGCAGCACAAAACGTAAGTACTAAAAAACACTTTGCTTTGGGATTGGGAAAAAATTAGTCTCAGCAAATATAATTCTGGCTAAAATAGTGTCAAAACGTATTTTTTTTATATTTTTAGTTGTAGATGGATATCATAACTGTATTTTATTTATTTATTTTTTTATGGGTGCTGAGGATCAAACCCAGTGCCTCACATGTGCTAGGCAAGTGTTCTACCACTGAGCCACAACCCCAGCCCAGTTTCAAAACTTCTTAACCACATCTGAGAATTTAAAAGAAATCTTATGGAAATACAAAATACTTATTCAACAAGTTAAAATTAACAATATTGGGCATCGAATAAAAATATAAAGCATGCAAAGAAGCAGAAAAATACAACTCAAAATGAGGATAAAATGCATTCAATTGAAACAAATTAAGAATGACACAAATGATAGTATTACTAGATAAGGACATTAAAACAGCAAGTATAACTATCCATGCATTTACAAAACTAGAGGAGAGTTAATCAGGTTTACTAGAGACCTCTATATTTAAGAAATAATGGACTTAATCTGTTTGAGAAGTTTTAGGTCTACGGAGTAAAAATGAGCAGAAAGTACAGAGAATTCCCATATATTCCTTTACTTGCAATGAATTCCAGTGTTTTTAATATCTTGCAATAATGTGGTATATTGATGAGCCAATATTTATACATTATTATTAACTAATGTCTATGGATTACATTATAGTTCTTTTTGTGTGTTATATAGTCTATGGGTTTTGACAAACGTATGATGACATTTATTCACTATTATAGTATCATAGAAAGTAATAGTTTCATTGCCCTAAAACTCATGTTACACCTATTTACCTCCAAAGCCCTAGAAATCGCTGATCATTTTACTGTCTCCATAGTTTTGCCTTTTTCAGAATTTCTTATAGTTGGAATAATACTATATTTAGCCTTCTTAGATTGACTTCTTTCAGATATATATATATCACACACAGACACACACACACACACATTCTTAAGGCTCCATGTCTGCTGGTGGCTTGATAGCTCATTTATTTTCATCATTAAACAATATGCCATCATGTGGGACTGTGGGAGGGGAACTCAATGGTAGAACCCTTGCCTAGCATGTGCAAGGCCCTGGGTTCAATCCCTAGTACTACAAAATGTCCATATTTTGAATGTACCAGTTTATTTATCAATTTACCTCTTGAAGGATGTTTTGGTTGCCTCCATATCTTGGCAAATTCATATAATGCTGCTATAAACATTCATGTGTAATTGTTTTCTAATTACTTGGGTAAAAACCAGAGAATACAAATGCTGGGTCTTATAGTAAGATACTGTTTTATAAGAAACTGCCAAACTGCCTTCCATTAGTGCCTGAACCATTTTGCATTTCATCCAGCCAGAAATAACAGTTGCTTTTTTCCCCCATGACAGCCTTAACAGCATTTGGTGCCTGTGTTGGGATTTTAGACATTCTAATAGGTGAATGATGGCATCTCACTATTTTTGGATTTGTAATTCCCTAATGACATGATTTTAAGCATATTTTATATGCTTATTTGTCATCTGTATATATATTTGGTCTTGTGTCTGACAGATCTTTTGATGATTTAATTTTTTTTTCCTCAAAATTCAGTGTATCTGAAGTTCAAGGTATACACATTTTAGAATGTTTAAAGTCCTCAAACATTCTGTAATAAAAAACATGTAAAGATACAACTCAAAGAAAGTGAGATTTATAAATGTTAATTTATATGCACATAAAATTTTGAAAAGGTAACAATTAAAAAAAACTTAAAATGATATTCACATACTATACAAAAATTCCTTTGTAGCAAGTATTACCAAAATACCAGTCTTTTGAAAGTGCAAAATTCAAATGTAAGCTTAAAGAGAAGCAAAGGATTCTATAGAAGTGGGCTCATAAAGGATATAATCTTATAATCTAATCAAGAAGTTCTCAATTTTTTGGGTTTTGGATCCATTTACACTTTTAAAAATTACAAAGAGCTTTTCAAAAATATTTTTAGTTGTAGATAGACACATCATCTTTATTTTATTTATTTATTTTTATGTAGTGCTGAGGATCAAACCCAGCACCTCATGCGTGCGAGGCAAGTACTCTACCACTGAGCCACAACCCCAGCCCTTAGCTTTTGTTTTGTATGGTTTCATAGGTCTCTGTTTGAACTGAGACACTGTTCTATTGGACCTACCCTATCTAGAGATATTTATCATATTAGGAATTAATACAAAAATTTTGAATTTTTATTAATCATTTTCAATGTGTTAGTATATTTAAAAAAAAAACTTTTTCTAAAACAAAAAATTAATTAGTGAGAAAAGTGTCACACATTCATATTAAAAATCAGGATTCTTATATCTGCTCTAGCATTCAGTCTGTTACAGTATCTCACATCAAGCAGCCTCTGCAAAACTCTACTGTATGCTCATGAAAGAGTGAGTGAAAAAGTTAAATATCTTAGTATTATAACAATAGCTTTGGCCTTGAATACCCTGAAAGGCTCTTGAGGACCCACCTAGACCACACTTTGCGAGCTACTGCTCTAAAGTACTCTCATTTTACATATAAACCTATTGGATCTCAGGCAGAGGAAGTGAGAAACTCAGAATGACATGCCTGTTAATGGCAGGATATAGTTCTTAGATGGTTTGTCTCACTTCTCTTAGTTTAGGTTCTCAATCAGATACCTGGGAAATATGCCTTATTGGCCTATCCTGTTCTCCCTAGTTATACAGTTGTCACAGTATATCACTAAAATTTTTTTGAATGAAAAAGGAAAATCAACAAACACGATAAATTCTGCAACAGTTATGCTGTTTGAATTTGAATTATATCTGAATTTGAACTGAAAACATTATAAGGCAAGTTCCATTGTAACTATCCTATGCAAATTGTAATAATAAAAATACACAGTAAGTATCATAGATAAATATGGAAAGCAGATTAATCACAATATCCCTATTTATCCTATATTCTGTGTCTGAAATACATTTCAATAATCCATTCCAGAAAGATCTTCTCAAGGGTGGTAGGTATTTAAGAGAATGCAAATAAACTGGCAGTCATATGGAACTTTTTAGATAAAAAGGAATTGTTCTGAAATGTAGATATTTTACATTCCCTAACTAGACCTTATTTTTGTCTTTAAAAAATTAAAATCAAGGAGTCTTCTTGGCACCTAGAGAGTATTTCCCTTGTATGCTACCAGATGGTTCAAATCGTCTTTAAATGGATTATAGCCTTGCTCCATTAACAATGGAGTGCCCAGAAAAGCTGGTCTATGGAGGAAATTCTTCCCAAAGGAACCCATTCCCAACTTTCCTTTTTTTCAGGTTCTACATTCTTTAGTTTTGAATCATGATTCAAATCTACTTATTTCATTAATATAGTGACATAATGGTAATTATTCTTCTCAATGAAAGAATTCACCACTTAGGCAAAGCAGATATTTTACAGGCTAAGAGCTGCTTTTTCCCAGGTCTCACCGAATTCCAAATGCCCCCCCCCCCAGAAGCTGAAAGCTGCGGGCCCCAAATGTTTTCCTCTTCCCCAGGAGGACGCACGCATGACAATGCTTGCACCTGGTTACCACCACTCCAAACCCCACTCCTGGGGCTGCCGCAGCCCCAATGGCTCCACACTAGCCATTATAGAGCCAGCAGGCAGGCCTGGCCAGGCTTAACTTTTTTTTAATTGTGTTTTTTATTGTTAAGTTTTGAGAATTTTTGTATATTTTGTATGCAATTCCTTTTTTTGATATGTATTTGACAAATTTTTCCCAGTTTATGACTTGCCTTCTTATTTTGTTAAATGAATAGCTTGTAGAGTGGAAGGAGTTAATTTTAATGAGGTCCAGCTTATCATTCTCTTCTTCTAAAGGTTGTCTTTTGGTCTTGAATGTAAGAAGTCATCACCCAAACCAAGGTCATTTATATTTTCTTCTATGTTATATTGTTAAGAATTTTATAGCTTTGAATTTTGGTTTATTATCCATTTAGGATTCATTTTTGTGAAGAGTGTGAGGTCACCGATGTTTTATTTTCTTTTACATTTTTTTTCCAGGTGGGTGACTAGTTGTTCTAGTACTATTTGTTGAAAGGATTATCCTTTTCCCCCATTAAATTGCCTTTGCTTCTTTGTGAAAGAGGATTTAACTGTATTAGTGTGAGTCTATGGACCCTCTATTCTCTTTGATTGATCTGTTTATCTTTCTTTTGCTAATACCAAAGTGCCACAATTACTGAAGTCAGGGGCAGGTAGGGATAGATGTGAAGGGACAGATTACAAATGGGCATGAGTAATCTCTTAGAGATTTTTAAAATTACATTTATCTTGGTGATGTACTCACAGATGCATTCAAATTTCAAAATGCCTCAAATTGATAATTTAAACATGTTAAATTTAGTGTATGTCAATTATATCTCAACAAAATAGTTTAAAAGTGTCTCACTAAATAAAATTTCAAAATCTTTAGCTATGGCTTCTTGCCTAAGATTAGATAATACTGGTTGGTTATTGTGGTTCTATTGTTTTTCCTTCCCTAGCAACTGAACACTCTAGCTATGATGGTGTCTTTCCTTACACTTGTTATGTCAAGCACTACTGAGTTCTGAGGTACAGAAATGAGTAAGAAATATGGAGACACTGCCTTGGCGCTCACTGCCTATTGAAAATGGCATAAATAACACAGGGAACTACAATAAACTGAAATAAGTGCTTATTATTATTGGGGGAATTCAGGACCCCATGAAGTTCACAGAATGGAAATTTCATCTGATTTTTCAGGGAAGATGATTCATAACTTACAAACTTACACTTTGTAAGGTATGTTCCAAGAATCAGAAGGAGTTATTTGAGTGATGAGAATACATTGTCCAAAAAGTAACAGGAAGAATGACTGTGATAACCTGGAAGCTTTATGTGGCTGACTCTGCCTCTGGATTCTAAGACTGTGAAGAGTAATAAACTGTCTAATGCATTTCCTTATTTTTATTTTTTAATTGTAGATGAACACAATACCTGCACTTTATTTATTTATTTATTTTTATGGGATAATGAAGATCAAACCCAGGGCTTCACACATGCTAGGCAAGCACTCTACCATTGAGCCACAACCTCACCCCTGGTCTAATGCATTTCTGAATCCTCTATGTCCAGGCCACAATTGGAAACACATTGTGTGATTCATAAATGCTAAATGAATGAGCAAATGCTGCATAAAGGTATCCATTCACTAACTATAATTGAACAATATGTATGTGTCAGGCAGTGTAACAGAGATCCTCTTTGCTTTTAAAATTTTGAGTGCATATCTCTTGAGAAATAATTAAATAGATATATAGAAAGATAATATCAAAATATTAAGGCTGCAGACATGGCTCAGTGGTAGAGTACTTTCCTAGCATGCATGAGGCCCTGAATTTCATACCCAGCTCCACAAAAAAGCAAAAACAAAAACAAAACCAGAATGTTTTCAATGCCTTCAATACTGGCATATAGTGAGCACTGAACTAATATAATTTCTATTTTGGTTAAGAGTTTAAGAATACACCCAGCCAGGCATGGTGGCACACACCTATAATCCTAGCAGCTCAAGAGGCTGAGGCAGGAGGATTGTCAGGTTAAAGCCAGCCTCAGCAATGTCGAGGTGCTAAGTAAGTCAGTGAGACCTGTCTCTAAATAAAATATAAAAAAGAGTGGCGATGTGCCCCAGTGGTTAAGTGCCCCTGGTTCAATCCCCAGTACCAAAAAAAAAGAAAAAAGAAAACACCCAGAGAATTTTCAACCACAGTGCCTAGGCTCATACCATTTCACTGAGTTGTCCTATAAGGCAATGTTTTCAAAACCTAATTGACCATTTTATTTTAATTAATTAATTAATTAAGGTGCTCTACCACTGAGCTCCATCCCTAGACTTTTTATTTATTTATTTTTTGAGACATGGTCTCACTTATTTGCTAAGGTTGACCTTGAATTTATGATCCTCCTGCGTAAGCCTCTAAAGTCACTGAGATTATGGGTGTGTTACATTATGCCAGGATGAATTTACCACTTTAAAAATAGTAAGATAAATTCTTTCAAATACTTCGTAGAAAATATGAATGAATAGATTATTGAGAAACATTTCCATCTTCATTCAAAGCCAGTGTACATAAGTGTAAGAAATCACAAGGCTGTATCTGCAGGGGGCAAATTCTTGGAATTTAACACATTTTTATTTCAAGTTGGTGTTATCAGTTTGAAAAAAAAACTATTATAGCATTAGGATGTTTCTTTCATATATCCCCCCAAAAGAATATAGAATATACACAAAAGCAAATGAGAAGGGAATTGAAATGTGTCCCTATAAAAATCAACTAAACAAAAAGGAGGGTAATAAAAGCAGAATCAAGATATAAGAACACTGTAAGACACATAGAAACATTAAAATGGCATTACTAAATATTGCCCTATCAGTAATTATTTAAAATGTTAATGGATCAAACTTGGAAATCAAAAGGCCTAGATTGCTTTAGCACATGTGAAGCCCTGGGAAAAAAGAAGAAAATAAAAAAGAAAGGGGGAGGGCTGGGGATGTGGCTCAACTGGTAGCACGCTCTCCTGGAGTGCGTGCGGCCCGGGTTCGATCCTCAGCACCACATACCAACAAAGATGTTGTGTCCGCTGAGAACTAAAAAAATAATAAATATTAAAAATAAAATTCTCTTCTCTTCTCTCTCTCTCTCTCTCTCTCTCTCTCTAAAAAAAAAGAAAGGGGGAAAAGTTTAGATTGGCATAATGGATTAAAAACAGGATCTAACTATATACCATCTACAAGAGACTCACTTTAGATCTAAGAACATGCATAGGTTAAAAATTAGATGAGGGGCTGGGGATGTGGCTCAAGCGGTAGCACGCTCGCCTAGCATGCGTGCGGCCCGGGTTCGATCCTCAGCACCACATACAAACTAAGATGTTGTGTCCGCCAAATACTAAAAAATAAAATATAAAAAAAAAATTAGATGATATGGGCTGGGGATGTGGCTCAAGCTGTAACGGGCTCACCTAGCATGTGTGGGGCACTGGGTTCGATCTTCAGCACCATATAAATTAAAATAAAGATGTTGTGTCCGCCGAAAACTGAAAAATAAATATTAAAAAATTCTCTCTCTCTCTCTCTCTCTCTCTCTCTAAAAAAAAATGTTAGATGATAGGGCAGGGGGTGTAGTTAGCTCAGGGTTAGAGTGCTTGGCAAGCATGTGCAAGGCCCTGAGTTCAATTCCAAGCACTGAAGAAACAAAACAAAACCCCTCAACATTTAATAATTAAATGATAAAAAATATGTTCCATGAAAATGGTAAGCAAAAGAAAGCTGAGGTAGCTTTATTAATTTCAGACAAAATTAATTAAAAGACTACAAATAAATTCAAGACTTAAATATTAAATGCTACAATTACAAAACTCTTAGGAGAAAACATAGGAGAATAGTTTATCACATTAGATTTGATAACAATTTCCTAGCTAAGATGCCAAAAGTACAGGCCAAAAAAGTAAAAATAGATTAATTGAACTACATCAAGATTATAAACTTCTGCACATCAAAATATACACTTAATGGTGTGAAAAGGCAACTTATGAAAGGGGATCAAATTTTTGAAAGTCATATATCAGATAAATGGGTAATATCCAGAATGCATAAAGAAATTCTACTTTGAAACACCAAAACAAACAACTCAATTAAAAAAAAGAGACAAAATAATCAAATAGATACTTTTTTCATGGAGGATATGCAAATGGATAACAAGCACAGGAAAAGATTCCCAACATCACTAATGTTAAGGAAATGTGACTCAATCCCACAACGAGCTACTGTAACTTCATATCCTTTAGGATATCTACTATCAAAAAATAATTGAATAAGCCAGAAAATAACAATTATTGGCATGGGAATGGATAAATTGGAACCTTTTTATTCTGTTGGTGTGAATTTAAAATGGTGGCACCCCTGTGAAAAAACAGAATAGAAAATAGAATAGCATATGATACAACAATTCCACTTCTGGGTATATACTCAAAAGAATAAAAAGCAAAGTGTTGGAGAGATTTGTACATCCATGTTCATAGCAATATTATTCACAACATCCAAATGGTGAAAGAAAACCAAGGTTATATCGATGGATGGTTAAACTAAATATTGTTTACACATACAATGTAATACTATTCAGCCTTGAAAAAGAAGATGATTCTGATTCATGTTACAACATGGATGAATTTTGAGGGCATTATACTAAGTGAAATAAGCCAGTATCACAAAGATAAATACTGTATGATTTCAGCTATATGAGAAAACTATAGGAGTCAAATTCATAGAGACAGTAGAAGGGTGGTTCCTGAGAACTGGGGGAGGGAAGAATGGAGAATTGTTTAGTGGGCACAGAGCTTCAGTATTGCAAGGCAATATTAGTTCTGAAGATCAGTTGCACGATAACGTAAAGGGACCTACTACTGAAATGTATATTTAGAAATGTTTTAAGATTGTAAATTTTGCTGGGTGTGGTGGCACACGCCTGTAATCCCAGTGGCTTGGAGGCTGAGGCAGGAGGATCGTGAGTTCAAAGCCAGCCTCAGCAAAATGTGAGGTGCTAAGCAACTCAGTGAGACCCTGTCTGTAAATACAATACAAAATAGGACTGGGGATGTGGCTCAGTGGTCGAGTGCCTCTGAGTTCAATCCCCGGTACACCCCCTAAAAAAAAAAAGATTGAAAATTTCATATTATGTGTATTTTACCATATTTTTAAAAAGTGACAAATTAAAAAATTGAGGAACACAAGTTATTTGTTATATCAAATTTACCTTGTGAGAAATCAAAACTGAAAAAATTAATAATTTTTCAAGAATAACTTAAAATAACAATTATTGTATAGAGTAATATGAACATTTTTTCATAAAAATATTTTCAAAAATAAAAAATTAAGAAGAGTAACATGGGTTTTCATTTTTGCAAATCTCTTTAATGTCTTCCATAATAGAAAACAATTATAATATCTGATTCTGTGTTCATTCTTTTATTATATGCCATTTTTGTTGAACTATATGAAGCAAATAGTGTCTCACCTAGTTGAAAAGGGTAGCAGTGTTTTTAATAACCTTTTCATATATTTTATATGTTCTTTGATACTACATTAAGAATCACTTGTTGAAGTGAAACTTAAAGGTTATTGTAAGGTGCAATCTTAGACCATATCAATGAACTTTTCCTTTTCTCTTATATTAAAATCCATTGGTCAAGAAACTCTGCAATTACTAGAAGAAAATGTAATATATATCATAAAAAAGAACTCCCCAAACTTCCACATATTGGCTCAGGAACTGACTTTCTTAACAAGACTCATAAAGCACAAGAAGTAAAATAAAAAATCAATAAGTGGGATGGTATCAAATTAAAAAGCTTCTTCACAGCAAAGAAAGCAATTAAGAGTGTGAAGAGAAAGCGAACAGAACAGGAGAAAATCTTTGCCACCTGCTCCTCAGATAGGACATTAATACTCAGGATATATGAAGAACTAAAAAAAAAAAAACTTCAACATCAAAAAACCAAATAACCCAATCAATAATTGGGGAAAAGAACTAAATAGACACTTCTCAGAAGAAGAAATACAAATGGTCAACAAATATATGAAAAATCTTCAACATCTTTAGCAATTAGAGAAACTCAAGTTAAAATTACATTGATATTTAATTTTACTCAAGTCAGAATGGCAATTATCAAGAATACAAGTAACAATAAATATTGGAAAGGATGTTTGTGTGTGTGGCGGGGGAAGTACAGTCATACATTGTTGGTGGGACTGCAAATCAATGCAACTACTCTGGAAAGCATTATGGAGATTCCTCAAAAAACTAGGAATGGAAACACCATATGACCCAGCTATCCCATTCCTTGGTATATATCCAAATGATTTAAAATCAACATACTACAATGACACAACCACATCAATATTTGTTGCAGCACAACTCATAATAACCAAGCTATGGAGCCAACCTAGGTGCCCTTCAAGAGATGAATGGTTCAACAAAATGTGATATATATCATAAAGAAGAATGAATTTATGGCATTTGCTGGTAAATAGATGGAACAGGAAATTATCAGTCTAAGTGAAATAAGCCAGTCTCCTTAAATCAAAGGTTGAATGTTTTCTCTGATATGTGGAAGCTAATACAAAATAAGGGAGAGGATAAAAGAAAAAAATAGAAAAAAGATCAGTGGAGTATACAAAGGAAATTCAAAGGAAAGGAGGGATGGAGTAGAGAAAGACAGTGGAATGAATCTGACCTAAATTTTCTATATACATACATGAATATAACACAACGAATCTCATCATCATGTACATCCAGAAGAAAATAATTTTTAAAAAACCTATAAGTAAATAGCATAAAGATCATTACAGTAGAGACCAGGGAGGAGGGAAGGAAAAGAGGAAGTACTGAGGACTGAATTAGAACAAATTATATTCCATGCTTTTATAATTATGTCAAAATAAATCCTATTGGGGGCTGGGAATGTAGCTCAGTGGCAGAGCACTTGGCTAGCATGCATGAGGCACTGAGTTCAATCCTCAGCACCACATAAAATAAACAAATAAAATAAAGTAATTCTGTCCATGTACAACTATAATTTTAAAAAAATTAAAAAAGAATCCTATTGTCATGTATAAAAAATAAAATGAATGGTAACCCTGAATTTCTTTTTGGTGGGGGGATAACCCATGATTGAACCCAGGGGCACTTAACCTCTAACCCATATCACCAACCCTTTTTAAGTATATTTTTAAAATTTTGAGACAGGGTCTCACTGAGTTGCTTAGGGCCCCTCTGATTTGCTGAGGCTGGTCTCCAACCTGCGATTTTCTTGCCTCATCCTCCCAAGCCACTGGGATTACAGGGATGCAGCACTATGCCCAGCTAACCCTGCACTTTAAAAAAATTAATTAATTAGTTCTAATCAGTTATACATGACAGTTGAAAGCTCTTTGATTCATTGTACACAAATGGAGCAGAATTTTTCACTTCTCTGGTTGTGTATGAAGTAGAATCACACCATTCGTGCAACTGTACATGTACTTATGGTAATGATGTCCATCTCATTCCACGGTCTTTCCCACACCTTTGCCCCTCTCCCCTCTTTGTCCCATCCAAAGTTCCTCCAGTTATCCCATGCACATCCCCCCATATGGATTAATATCCACTTATCAGAGAAAAGATTTGGCCTCTTTATTGAGATTGGCTTATTTTGTTTAGCATGATATTCTCCAACTCCATCCATTTACCTGCAAATGGCATTTTATTCTCTTTTAATGCTAAATAATACTTCATTGTGTATATGTACCACGGTTCCTTTATCTATTCATCTATTGAAGGGCATAGAAGTTGCTTCTACAGTTTAGCAATTGTGAATTGTGCTGCTATAATCATTGAAGTGGCTGTGTCACTGTAGTATGCTGTTTTTAAATTCTCTGGGTATAGACTGAGGAGTGTGATAGCTAGGTCAAATCGTGGTTTCATTCCAAGTTTTCTAAGGAATCTCCATATCGCTTTCCAGATTTGTTGTACCAATTAACCCTGCACTTTTAATAGAACTTTTCCCTATGCATATATTAACCTGTATATTGGTCATTTGGAGAATATTGGCTCCTTGAGTTATGCAAATACTCCAAACTTTGAAACATTTAATAATACAATAAAAGAGCATCCATTACAAAGGAAAAATACACATGATAATCTCAAAAAGCATTTCACAAAATTCAAAATTCAAAATTCTTTTATAATAACACCAAAGAATAGAAAGAAACCACATCAACATATGTGATAATTTCAACATATATGATAATTCCATAGATCACATACTCAATGGTGAAAGACCAAAAACTTTCCATCTAGATCAGAAGACAAAGATGCCACATCTATCAATTCTGTTAAACATAGTATTGAAACTTGTAGCTGGAGCAATTAAACAAGAACAGGGAATAAAAGACATTAAAATTGGAAAAGAAGTAAAATTATGTCTGCTCACAGATGATTTTACATACAGAATATATAGAATTTAGAGAGAAAAGGAATAAAAAGGGTGATATTTTAAAAATAGAAGGGACATCAGTAGAGGTAGGGGACTGTTGGGAGAGAGGAAGAGAGGGAAAGGGGAAGGAATGGGGATTAAAATGGAGCAAACTATCTTATATTCATTTAGGAATATGTCAGAATGAACCCCATTATTATGCATAATTATAATCTAATAACACATTTAAAATCACTTTATATGTAGAAAATCCTAAACATTCCAAAAAACACCATTAGAACTATTCAACAAATTCAATAAAATTTCAAAATACAAAATCAGCACTCAAAAATCAGTTGTATTTCTTTTACACAAAGAATTATCTGGAAAGGAAATTAAGAATATAATTCCATATTTAAAACATCAAAAGAAATAAAATACTTAGAAATACTTCTTAACCAAGACAGTGAAATACTTGTACACTGAAACCAGAAAGTATTGCTGAAAGAAATTAAAGAAGGCAAACAAATGGAAAGGCATTCTAGATTCATGGATTGGAAGATAAATGTTATTAGAATGCGAATACTATCTAAAGCAACCTACAGATTCAATGCAATCCCTATAGAAACCTCAAAGATATTTTTACTGAAATAGAAAAATCCATGCTAAAATTTATATGGAATGGCAATAAACCCTCAATTATCTTGATGAAAGAGAACAAAGTTGGAGGTCTCATATTTCCTAATTTCAAAACTTATTATAAAGTTACAATAAAAATATTGTGGTAGTGACATAAAAGCAGACATAAAGACAAATGGAATTGAGCAGAATCCAGAAATAAAATGTCATCAATGATTTTTTAACAAGGTGCCCCGCACCTTTTCAGTGGAAGAAAGGAGAGTCTTTTCAAAAACTAGTGCTAAGTAAACTGGATATCCTGATGTAAAAGAATGATATTGAATATTTACCTTATACCATATGCAAAAGTTAACTCAAAATGGATCAAAGATCTAAATTTTAGTGCTCAAACTATAAAACTCTTAGAAGAATACACAGGGGGAAAGCTCCATGGCATTAGATTTGGTAATGATTTCTTGGATATAACACCTAAACACAGATAACAAAAGAAAAAAATAGATGTACTGGACTTCATCTGAATTATTAACTTTTGTGCATCAAAGATACCTTCCAGAAAATGAAAACAAAACCCACAGAATGGGAGAGAATTTTTGTAAATCATGTATCTTATAAATGATTGCTCTCCAAAAGATATTAAGAATTCCTTTAACTTAACATAAAAAAATAAAACAATCCAACTTAAAAAAAGAACAAAGGACTTAAATGGACATTTTTCCAAAGAAGATATATCAATGACAAAATAGCAAATGAAAAGATAATAAACATCACTAGTCATTAGGGAAGTGCAACTCAAAAGCACACACAATGAGATATCACCTCATACCATTAGAATGGTCATTATTTACATGAAAAATATCAGGGTGTAGGAATATGAATTGTTGGTGAGGATGTGGATATATGGGAATAGTGTCTCATTGTTGTTGGGAAGTTAAAATGGTGCAACCACTGTAGAAAATACTATGGCAGTTTCTCAACAATTTAAGCATGTCATTACCATAATATCTAGAAATTCTGTCTCTGTGTATATACCCAAAAGTACTGAAAGCACAGACTTGAACAAATTTTTGTACAACAGTGTTCACATCAGCATTTTTCACAATAGCCATAGGTGGCAAGAATCCTAAGGTCCATGAATGGATGAACAAAAAAATAAATGGCCATTAATGTTTTAATGTTTTCATAAAATTATTTTGACCAGATAGATCCCTTCATTTTTATCCACATATGAGATTCTTAGAATGAAAACCAAATCATGTCCCTCCATCATTAAAATCCCTCCAATGAGCCGGGTGTGGTGGCACATGCCTGTAATCCCAGCAGCTCAGGAGGCTGAGACAGGAGGATGGAGAGTTCAAAACCAGCCTCTGCAATGGTGAAGTGCTAAGCAACTCAGTGAGACCCTATCTCTAAATAAAATACAAAATAGAGTTGGGGATGTGGCTCAGTGGCTGAGTGCCCCTGGGTTTAATCCCTTATACAAAAAAAAAAAATAGTCCCTCCAATGATTCCCCAATGCACTGAAAATAAAATTCAGATGCCTTCAAACTACTACATAAACTGGTCACTCAATAACTTCTCAACTTTCTCCTACAGCTCTTCCCCTCATCCAACATTTTATCTGTCAGGCATCCTGAAATTCTTTTAGTCCCTAAAATACACCAATCAAATCACTTCAGGGCTATTGTATATGCTGAAACACAGATATTTAAAATTTTCATATTGCCAAATCCCTCTTATTCAGTGTCATTATTGGACAGGTCTTTTCAGAACATCCTAGCTCAAGCAGCCACTTCCATGACTTCTCATATTCTATCCCATTACCTGACTTTGCTTTCTGCATAACATGTGTCGAAACACACACACACACACACACACACACACACACACACACACAGTGTTTCTCTTTCTTCCCCTCAGAATATAAACTATATGAGCACAGAGAATGTCTTTCTTATTTTTTGCTGTATCTCAAGTGCATAGAACAATACCTAATACATAACTGACAGTTGAGAGATATTGTTGAAAGAAAAGCACAAATGTCTATTGTAAATGTGTATATATTTTTGTCAAATGCATGTAATCTCTGAGATAGGTGACATTTCCACCCATTATACAAACGAGAAAATTGATTCAAAGAGGTTGAGTGAGTTGCCCATGGTCAGAATGAAGAGAAACAAAGAATACTGTACTACATTGCTTATTGTAAAGAGGATAATGTATACTTGTAATCACACCAGGCATATTGGAAAGGAACAGATATATTAGAAGCTCATACATGGGATGTCTTGTTCAACATTATAGTTGTCCCTTCTAGGCCTGCATGCTAAGTGGAATACACTAACAGCGTTTCCCAGAAAGAGGGGAGGTCTGCTTGAGAAGTTTCACCTCTGGATTCTCTAGAAGTGAAGACCCCTGTATTCCAATTTTAATTCTCATATTTTCCTTAGGAAGGAACACATGGGGAACCAAACAGACCTGCCACAGCTCAGTAGAATCTTTAATACTGTCCTTTGCATAAACCATTATTGATATGGAGAGAAACAACCAGGGACCCTGGGGGTGGAGGGCTAGGTAGGAAGGATGAGAAAGATTACTGCTACTTTTATCATTTTCTGCTTTGTCGATTCATCTTAAGCATGAATCCATTTTCTTTCTTAGGTGGTTGATATTAAGTGTTTATAAAAAATGAGCTGTAAATTATTCCTGTTAGCCTTAACAGTTTGTTTTGTAGAAGCTGGTTAACAGCAATGAAATTTCGCCCTCCAGTGGGCTTTTTAAGAACAGACATAGCCCTGAGTAGTTTTGTTTTTGCCATGCTGGGTATAGAATCCAGAACCTTGTGCAGGCTAAGCAAGGGCTCTACCACTGACCTATATCCAGCTGTTAGTTTTGTTTTAATTTACACATAAAATTATTATATATATATTTATTCTGTACAACATGTTTTGAAGTATATACGCATTGTGAAATGCTTAAATATAGCTAATAACTCATATATTATAAACACGTATAGTTGTCATTTTTGTGGTGGTAAGAAAACAACATCCACTTTCTTGGCATTGTTCAAGGACAATCATCACAGGGCAAGATGGCACACACCTGTAATTCCAGTAACTTGAAAGGCTGAGGCAGGAGAATTGCAAGTTTAAGGCCAGCCTTAGGAGACCTTGTCTCAAAAATAAAAAAAGGACTGGGGTGTAGCACAGTGGTAGCATGCCCCTGGGCTATATCCCCAGTATCACGCAAAAAAAGAATAGAACACGTCATCGTGTTGTTTTGAAACTTTTGTGCACAAAGAGAAACAGCAGGAGGCAGAGAGAGCCTGGGGCATTCAAGCTTGGAGCCTGGGACAGACTTCCTCACTGGTCCAGTAGCAGACTCTAGAAGATAACTTATTTATCTGGCTCATCCCCACTTCAAAACTATGAGGGCCCCATCTACTTAGTGTAAGTTAAATAACAAATACATAAGGTCAGGCTACTTGAGTTCAAATTCTAGCCCTACCTCTTGCTGCAGTGGGACCTTTAGCCTGTGACCTGAGATACCTCTGCAAGTGCTTCTGTTTCATCTACTGTGAAATTAGGAAAATCATGTCAGCTATTGTATGCCACAGGATAGCTCAGAATGTTGCTGTGAAGACTGAGTTAGTTAATTCATTTTAGACACTTTGTGCCCAGTACATTATAAGCCCTCAAAAATGATGATGTTACTATTAACATTATGTGTAATTGGTTTGGAATGAATTGACTTGAAGTCTTTGTTAAAGTTTCAGATACCTTTTTTTTCCATGACACCACACCTCAAATTGGAAGTAACAGTTCAGCATGAAAACCATTTGGAACTGGATGGGAGAGAGGTTAACCACTGGGTACTAAGGTACAGTTAGACAGGAATAAGAAGTTCTGGTTTGTTATTGTACAGTAGGGTAACTACAGTTAAGAATAATGTATTGTGTCTTTCAAAAAGCTAGAAGAAAGGATTTTGAAAGTTTTCACCATAAATAAATGATATTTGAGAAGACAGATGTGTTCAACTTGATTTAAACATTATACAATTTTATTTGCATTGAAAGATCACGTTACCCCATTTATATATATATATAATGTATCAATTTAAAAATGAATTTAATTTAAATTTAAAAAGTATGTGAAACTAAGTGTGCATGCTGATGTGTGTACATGGGCATGTGTGTGCACATATATGTTCCAGTCTGTGATGTATTATATGACACAATTTTCCTAACTTTTTATGTTGAGGCAATTTTAAAGTTATAGAAATATTACAAGAACAGTCCAAGGAATTCCCACAGACCTTATACCCTTCATGTAAATCCTTCAGTTGTTAACATTTCAGTACATTTGGTTTATCATATTCCCTTTGTCTTGCTCTCTCTTTATCTACACATACACATACATACACACACACATACACACACACTCGTATAAACATAAGCAGACCTGTAATTATTTTTTTTCTGAACCAGTTCTGTATAAGTTGCAGAATTCATGTCTTTTTACTCCTAAATCCTTCATTATCATTCCTAAAACTAAGTAAAATTAGGGTCTATGGTTATGGCTCAGTGGTAGAGTGCTTGCATAGCACATGTGAGGCACTGGGTTTGATCCTCAGCACCACATAAAATAAATAAATAAAATAAAGGTCTTATGTTCATCTACAACTAAATTTTTTTAAAAGTAAAATACCTGAACAGACACTTCTCAGAAGAGGATATACAATCAATCAACAAATATGTGAAAAAAAAATGTTCATCATCTCTAGCAATTAGAGAAATGCAAATCAAAACTACTCTAAGATATTATCTCACTCTAGTCAGAATGGCAGCTATTATGAATACAATAAGTGTTGCCAAGGTTGTGGGGGAAAAGACACACTCATACATTGCTGGTGGGACTGCAAATTGGTGCAGCCAATATGGAAAGCAGTATGGAGATTCCTTGGAAATCTGGGAATGGCACCACCATTTGACCCAGCTATCCCTCTCCTCAGTCTATAATCAAAGGACTTAAGAACAGCATACTACAGAGACACAGCCACCTCAATGTTTATAGCAGCATAATTCACAATAGCTAAACTGTGGAGCCAACCTAGATGCCCTTCAATAGTTGAATGGATAAAAAAAGTGGCATACATATGCAATGGAATTTTACTCAGCAATAAAAGAGAACAAAATCATGGCATTTGAAGGTAAATGGATGACGTTAGAGAAGATAATGCTGAGTGAAGTTACCCAATACCAAAAACAAAACAAAACAAAACAAATGGCAAATATTTTCTCTGATATAAGGAGGCTGACTCATAGTGGGGTGGGAGGGGGAGCATGGGAGGAATTGATGAATTCTAGATAGGGCAGCGGGTGGGAGGGGAAGGGAGGGGGCAGGGGATTAGCAAGGATGGTGGAATGTGATAGACATCATTATCCAAAGTACATGTATGAAGACAAATGTTGGTGTCAACATACTTTATATACAACCAGAGATATGAAAAATTGTGCTGTATATGTATAATAAGAGTTGTAATGCGTTCCGCTGTCATTTATTTAAAAAAAGTAAAATTATCAAAATAAGGAAATTTGCCTTGATGAAAAGATCATCTATTTTACAGACTTTTAAAACAACTTCTCCAGTTTTCTCAATAATAATTTTTATAAATTTTTGTTAGTTGTAGATACCTTTATTTTATTTATTTATTAATTTTTTACGTGGTGCTGAGGATTGAACTCAGGGCCTCACATGTGCTATGCAAGTGCTCTCCTACTGAGCTACACCCCTAGCCTCCAATACTACCTTTTATAACATTTTTAGCAATGAAATCTATTACAGCATCATGCATTGTATTTAACTGTCATGCCACTTTAGATTGTTTAGCTCTGGGAACAGTTTCTTAAGGATTCTTTGTTTTCCATGTCATTTTTCAAAAGTTCTGGGATAATTATAGATGGTCTCACATTTTGGGTTCATTTGATTATTTTTTTCATGATTCAGTTGATGTTAGACATACTCAGCAGAAGCACCATAAAATATCACATCTTTATCATTATAATATAAAACAGGCACATAATATGTTTTGTCCCTGTATTGTTTTGCAACCTGAATCATTTTGTTGAAATGGTTTCCACCGGGGTTCTTCAACACAAGTTTACTCTTTTTCATTTATGATTATTAAATATTCTGTGTGAGGAAATATTTTGAGAATGTACAAATATCCCAATGGCATAAACTTCCATACACTCATTTTAGTGTTTATTAATGATTCATTTCTTAGATAATGCTGCATAATAGTTGCAAAATGATGCTTTTCTAACTGCATCATTTATTCTTCATTCATTAAATAGCATACTACTACAAGGAAGAGTCTTTCCTTTTCCTTATTTATTTACAGTACAGATTCATGAATTCTTATTTTATTAAATTCATTATAACACATTATTAACATTATTTATTCTGATGCTCAAGTTGTCCAAGTTTAAGCCATGTGAGCCCCCATTCAATCTGGTCCTTGTGTCTTTTTGACAAATCCACATGATTTTTTGAGATCTTCCTTACTTTCCACTTTCCTTATGTTCCACACAATCTTATACTTCCAAACTCCATCCCTGGAATCAACAACTCCTTTGTTCCTTTTATTAGGTAATGGTATTTAGAAACAATTATCTGGATACCAGATGTTCTCATTGCAGCCAAGATAGACATATTTTTATTATATTCTATATTTCTTTCCTTACAGTGCCCAGGAGCTACAAGTGTTTTCATAAAAATATACTTGCTCCAGTATAATACTTAAATAACTATTAGAAACTTGGTTTCCAATTTAGGTTGAGAGAGTAGAACAGACCCTACACAATTGAATTAAAAATATTTTTAGGGCTGAGGATGTATCTCCATGGTAAGAGCATATGCCCAGTATGTATGAGGCCTTGAGTTTGATTCCCACATGATCAAAATAAAATAAAATACATAATAAACTGAACAAAAAAAATTTAAAAAACTTTCTGTATGACTTTCCACCAATTACTTGTATTTAAGGAGCATTTTCCTTTTGGGAGTGAGGGGTTTGTTTTGCCTAAAAAGCAAGTTTTCATAACTTTCCTTGGCCAGAGACAGAAATGTATCCAAGACAGAAAAGAACAAAGATATTGAGATTGTAGTATGTAAAAAATCAGTTGTTTTAGTATGGTTCTGGGACAAAGGCAAAGGCTCACTTTCCCCTGCTCTTTCCCACCAAATACAGGTAAATATTCTGAAAATGCTTTAACAGATACTAAAATATAGAAAGAAGAAGGTAAATTGAATAGGGATCTTAGGACTTCAAATATGACATCACATTGAGTTCCCTAGATTTTCTTTATATCACCCATCCTTCTAGGAGAAGTCTGAAACCAGGAAACCATCTATAGGATAGACCAAAGATAAAAAACAAACAAGTAATTAAGAGTGTGCCTGCTCTTTCTGAGTAAAGGTCTATGAAAGAGAAAAATTAGCAGTGTCTTAGCAAGAAGACCTATATACAATTGCATCCATTGGCTGATCTGCCTGCATTAACTGTAACAGCAAAGCTGAGGGAGAAGGAAGCCAATTCATTCTCTATAATCACATCAGTCAGCAAAAATGGTAGGATCTGACCTACCCACAGCAGTAACAATAAAATATGTAGGTTAACATACTCCCTGCCACATACCAGGAAGTCGCACGCAGATAAGCCCTTCCACCTCCAATGTTAATGTCAGCCAGCCCAGTTTCTCCCAGCCCTCTGCCCAAGTGCTACCCCCCCAGGCCAGTGTCCAGTCTCTCTCTCTCTCTCTCTCTCTCTCTCTCTCTCTCTCTCTCTCTCTCTCATACCAGGGATTGAACCCAGAGGTGTTTAACCACTGAGCAACATCCATAGCCCTTTTATTTTTTGAGACAGGATCTTACAAAGTTCTTTAGGTCCTTACTGCTAAGTTGCTAAGTCTGGCTTGGAACTTGTGATCCTCCTTGCCTCAGCCCTCTGAACCTCTGGGATTACAGACTTGCACCATTATTCCTGGCAGACCTGTGTCTCTTAATCAGACAGACACCTAGATTCAGTAGATTCACCATTGGGTGACCTACTAAATAGCAACCTAGATCTGGTACCTCTTGGCTCTACACCCAGTGGCAGAAGGTGAACTGAGCCACTGTCACTTGACCCTCCACCAGACTTGTGACTCTGGGTCCTCCACACATTGACAGAAGGCAGCCCAACACTGTCAGCACTAGTAGAGATTTAGTAGGAAGCACCTTCCTTTTGCAGGTGGTACCATCGGGACATCAAGCAGAGACAAAAAATAACAAAAAAGAATGAAGAAAACTTAAGGAACACATCAAACAGACCAATATATGCCTTGTGGGAGTTTCAGAAGGAAGCTGCCATAATAAAATGGTAAAATTAACATAATAAAAGCCATACATGGAAAGCCCACTGTTAACAACATACTCAATGGTAAAAAAAAAAAAAAAAAAAAAAAGCTTTTCTTCTTAGATCAGGAGCAAGACAAAGATGCCTACCATTTCCACTTCTATTCAATATAGTACTGGAAGTCCTAGTCAGAGCAATTAGCAGGAAAAAAAATTAAAGGGAACTCAATAAAAAATTAAGAAGTAAGACTATCCCTGTTTGCCGATGACATGATCTTATGTATAAAAAAATAAAAACTCCTTAAAAACTGTTAGAACTAACAAACAAGTGGAGGGAAGTTGAAGGATATAACATCAACATACAAAAAAACAGTGTTTTAAAATACACTAATAGTAAACTGTCTAAAAATAAAATTAGGAAAACAATGCCATTCACAAGAACATCAAAAAGAATAAAATATCTAGGAAGAAATTTACCTGAGAAAATGTAAGACTTACATACTAAAAACTACAAAATGTTGAAGAGAGAACCTAAACAAGAAAAGGTAACTGGAAGTGTTCCTGGATTGGAAGACTTAATGTTTTTTAAATATCCATACCACACAAAGCAATCTATAGACTCAGCATAATCCCTGTCAAAACTCCAATGATATTTTTTTTTCAGAAATAGAAAAAAAATCCTAAAATTCATATGGAACCACAGAAGACCAGAAATAGCCAAATCAATCTTGAGAAATACCAAAACTGGAGATATCAGACTTCCTGATCTCATAATATATTACCAATCAAAACAGTATACACTGGCATAACCACAAACATGTAGACCAATTGAACAGAATAGAGAGCCCAGAAAAATTCTATGCACATAGTCTCAACAGATTTTCAACAATGGTACTAAGAATACACAATGGTGAAAGAGTCCCTTCAATAAGTGGTGCTGGGGAAATTGGATATTCACATGTGGGATGAAATTGGATACTTACCTCACATCATACACAAAAGTCAACTCAAAATAGAGTAAAGCTAAAAAACTGCTGTACAGTGAAGGAAAGTTTTAACAGTGTGAAAAGGCAACTTAGGAATGACAGAAAATACTTAAAAATTAGTGATAATACCAAATTCTAGGGAGATTATGGAGACATTGAATCACTCATACAGTGCTGGTGGGAATGTAAAATTATATAGCCAATCTGGAAAATGGTTTGGCAGTTTCTTATAAAACTAAATATGCAACTACTATATGCTCTAGCAATTGAACTCTTTATCTTAGCAAAATGAAACAAAGGAACCTGTACACAAAGGTTCATAGTAGATTTGTCTGTCACAACTAAAAACTGGAAGCATACTAGACGTACTTTAACAGGTAAATGTTTAAACAAACTGTAGTACATTAACGCCATGAAATAATAATAATAAAGAATGAACTAGCAATACACTCAACAACTTGGATGATAACCAGAATATTATGCTGGATGAAAAATGCCAATCCCAGTTACCTTTTGTTTCATTTATAAAAAATTTCAAAATGATAAAATATGAGAAACAAGAACAGAACTAAATACACAAATGCACCTGTGTGTGCATGTGCGTGTACACACACACACACGCACACACACACACATGCACACTCACACATGCACACACACACACATGCACACACACACAGATGAGTACATGTAAAATTGAGGAAATTTGATTAAGGTTAGTGGATATTTTCAATAAAATATCCTAGTTGTCTACTATAATTTTGCAAAACATTACCATTGGGGGAAAGAGGGTAAAAGAACAGGGATTTCTGTGTATATTACAACTAATATATACCTATAGTTATTTCAAGAAAAATATAAGTAATTAAGAAAAATGTGTCATGAGGGTCGGGGTTGTGGCTCAGTGGTAGAGCGCTTGCCTAGCATGCATGAGGTACTGGGTTCTATCCTGGGCACCACATAAAAATAAAAACAAATAAAATAAATGTATTGTGTCCATCTACAACTAAAAATTTCATATATTTTTAAAAATTTTTTAGTTGTTGATGGATCTTTATTTTATTTATTTGTATGTGGTGCTGAGAATCAAACCCAGTGCATCACGCATGCTAGGCAAGTGTTCTACCACTCAGCCACAACCTCAGCCCCTAAATTTTTTTTTTTTTAAAATGTGTCATGATACGGCCAGGCATGGTTCCAAATACTGTGTTGTAGGAACCAGAGCTGTTTGAAGAAATGTGTTTCCAAGGCTGGGTTAGGAAAAGTACAAGGAGAGCGTGGAGCATCTAACTCTTCCAGAAAACAAGCAAGTCCTCAAAGATTAATGGGAGATATACAAAGGGACACAGGAACCAGCTCCCGTGGGCCAAAGCTGAAACAATTTTAAATTAAAAAAAATTAATTAAGTATAAATTATTGAATAAATAAAAATATATTAGTTCAAAAGTATATCCAGAAAAAGAGAATAATTTTTCATAACTGAAGATGTCTATTACTCCAACTCTTAACATTGCAAACCAATAAATAAAGGCAAGGGATTTAGCATATACACTGCCTTTTAAGGAAAAAAAAAACAGTTGTCCATCCACAGTTGACATAAAGTTCATCTGTTTGAATGAATGCCAGCTAATAAACGTAGAAAAAAATTAAGCAGTAGGAAATCATCATTTTGTAACCTAACAATGAAATAATTGGTTCAGTTGACTATTATCAACAGATTTTAAACCACTAGGAAAAAAAGATACCCAAACAGTGTCAAAATAAGACCCCTCAGATTGTTTTTTTATTTCAAAGGGAAAAGCCATATTTTCACAATGAAGAAATCTGGCAATTAGCACCTTAATGAAGAGGCAAATTTAGGATCATTACTCCTGGGATAGCCTGACATCATGAACTTCTGATGTGATGCAGTATATGGGAAGTATGGAACATCATCTGTGAATCATTTGTATTAGTTGAATCTAATCAAGCCTTTGCACTTAACTTTTTTTGTTGTACAGGAAATGTATGAGATAGAAGAACAATCTAATGGAAACACAAGGAAGCAATCAGAAAAATCAATCAAAATATTTTTAATTTGGTCTGTTAAAAAATCAAATGTCATGGAAAAATTTTGATGAGATTATTCTAGATTAAAGAGACTAAAAAGACAACATGAAATTTGATGTGTGAATTTTAATTAGATTCTGTGTTAGGGACAGAAATCTTTTTATAAAACACATTAAAAGGGGCTGGAGTTGTAGTTCAGTGGTTGAGCACTTGTCTCACAAGTGTGAGGCACTGGGTTCGATCCTCAGCACCACATTAAAAAATAAATAAATAAAATAAATATATCAGGTTCATCTACAACTAAAAAAAAATTTAAAAAACACATTAAGAAAACAATTTTTGGGGCTGGGATTGTGGCTCAGTGGTAGAATGCTTGCCTAGCATGCATGAGGTACTGGGTTCTATCCTGGGCACCACATAAAAATAAAAACAAATAAAATAAAGGTTTGTGTCCATCTACAACTAAAAAATATTTTAAAAAGGAAACTATTTGGAAAATGTAAATATATGCCAGAAATGATATGACATTAGGACATTATTATCGATTCATAGGTATGATAATAATCCTGTGGCTTTTCAAGAATTTATATCTTTATTCCTAAGATATGAGTACTAAAATATTGAAAGATGAAATGTCACTAATGCCTATATCTTAAATAAAATGTTTTTGGAGGACTGAGGTTGTGGCTTAATGGCAGAGCGCTTGCTTCGCACATGTGAGGCACTGGGTTCAATCTTCAGCACCAGATAAAAATAAATAAATAAAATAAGGGTATTGTGTCCATCTACAACTAAAGCCCATCTACAACTAAAAGAATATTTAAAAAATGTTTTTGGAAAAATACATGCATATGTGCAAATAGGACAGAAATGTTAAAAACTATTGAATCTAGGTTGGAGACAGTTTTGTGAATCTCTACTTGTATGTGTGGACATCACTACTTAACTCAGGAAACAAGTTTTTGGAAGAGTCCTCCTCACTGTTTTCCCAGTTCTGATTATATCTCAAGGAGTAAGATTCATGCTCATTTTTTGGAGTCTTTCCAGTGGCCATGGTGATCAATCACTGTCAGTTTCCAAAACAATGAAACAAACAGACAAATAAACAAAACAACCACATGAGAGATGATGTCTCCCTACCCCCATCTCTAGAGTCAGTCACTAACACAAAACCAAGCAACATAGTAACATCATTGGACAAATAAGAGCAATGAGGTATGCAATATCGATTTTTAAAACATGTTATTTTAAAACACACTAAATAAACAACAAAAAACAGTTTTTGATGAGGTTATTCTAGATTAAAGAAACTAAAAAGACAACATGAAATTTGATGTGTAAATTTTAATTAGATTCTGTGTTAGGGACAGAAAACTTTATAAAACACATTAAGAGGAGCTGGGGTTGTAGCTCAGTGGTTGAGCTACAAACAACAACCAAAAACCAGCTTCAGCTTCGTATTCAGGCATTCCAGAAAACTTAATGTATTCTGGGTACAAATAGACAAATAAACACATTGTTCCTTTTTTCTTTTTCAGGTGCTTGAGGTCCAACTCATGGTTTCATACATGCTAAACTGGCTCCCTACCACTGAGCAAGCACTCAACCACTCTACCAAAGTGACTGTTGGGGCTACATTGAGGTTATCATGGATGGAGTTTTTGGTTGGGTCCATTGATGTACTAGTAAAGATGACTACTATAGTCATTGAGCATAGTCATCTTTACTATCCCCCAACTTTGATACAACTACTCACACACTACACACTCTTGCTCATGAAAGCTTTTGTTTTTCTTCTGTGACTACTGCTTATTTTGAGCTACCAAATCTGCTGCTGAATACTAACTATAAGATCTGCAGCATCCCTAGTGTTTGAATATTTTAAGATTAGGTTGCTGAGTTAAATAAACAATAGAAAATAACATTTAGGAGAATGAGTAGCTGATAGGCTCAGCCAGAATTTCAGGCCAGCAAAGGAGGT
Organism: Spermophilus citellus; assembly: GCF_964194105.1. Lineage (NCBI taxonomy): Eukaryota > Metazoa > Chordata > Mammalia > Rodentia > Sciuridae > Spermophilus > Spermophilus citellus. The sequence continues at coordinate 43,820,090 of NC_138190.1, read as the reverse complement.
TTTGATAGGGTCAAGGGAAGGGTCTCCTTGACATCACACTCAACAAGTGGCCAATCCTGCAGGTGCAGCCAATGAGGTTGCTCAGAGACTGCCTGGGAAATGAGGGGCTGTGGGCGCCCACTCAGAAGACTGCAGGCGCCATGGGCAGAGCAAGGCAAAGAGCCAGCGCTCAGCGGCGGAAGCAAAAGCGGCCCGGGGATCCTCCAGCCACCTGCGCAGCTGTCGCGGTCATGGGCGCGAGCCGCGCGCGGTGCCCACCTGTCCAAGTCGGGGTCGGGAGCCAGGCGGCAGGCAGCGAGCGGGCGGCGGCCAAGCGGCGGCGCGGAAAGGCGCGGCGCAAGCGCTGGTGGCGGCGGGTCCAGGAGACCTGCGCCAAGAATCTGCTGCTCCTGCCGCAGCTGCGGAACCAGCAGGCGCTCATGCCCACCTCAGCGGCACCGGCCACGTCCCCGGGTGAGCTGGACCTGGGCGCGCAGCGCGAGCGCTGGGAGACGTTCCGCAAGCTGCGGGGCCTGAGCTGCGAGGGTGCCGCCAAGTTCCTGCTGGACACCTTCGAGTTCCCGGGCCTGGTGTACCACACCGGGGGCTGCCACTGCGGCGCTGTCCGCTTTGCGGCCTGGGCCCCTGAGGATCTGCACGTGGTGGAGTGCAGCTGCAGGCTGTGCAAGAAGAAGCAGCACCGCCACTTCCTCGTTCCAGCCGAGCGCTTCACGCTGCTGCAGGGCGCCGAGAGCATGGTCACCTACCCGTCCAACACGCACCCGGCGCTGCACAGCTTCTGCAGCAGGTGCGGGGTGCAGAGCTTCCACTCCGCGGAGTCCGACCCGCGTGTGTACGGCGTCGCCCCGCACTGCCTGGACGCGGGCACTGTGCGCAGCATGGTCATCGAGGAGGTCGATGGTGAAGCTTGGGAACAGGAGGCCACCGAGGAGGACGACGATGACTACGCCATGCAGAACGCGTCCATAGAGGCGACCCCTGCCTGTCCTGGCCAAGAAGAGCTGTGAATGAGGTCGCCGACATGTTGAACCCAGTGTGTGGGGGCCCCTACAGCCAGCCCCTGCAGCACTTCTCTCCTGTCAGCCAGGTCTGTTTCCGGACCGGTCAGCCTGTGGTGTCAGTGTAAGCTACCTGTTCCTGTTTCCCCTTCCTCTCCATTTCTGTTTAAGGGACTTGCTCCGAATCCAGAACTTGAGCACACACACATTCGTCTGTGTACAGTGATCACTGTGACATCCAACAAGCAAGTAGTGTCTCCACGTTTTCAAGCCATCTCTTCCATCACTTGGTTGTGCCATTCGTCCTGAAGGATCCCCACATGGCTGGTGGGAATCCCGTGTACTGTACGTTTCTGGTGCTATTGTGAACAGGCTTGTGTGCAACACGTGCATTTTAGTGTGCTGGGCGGCTACATCCCAACACTTTTGTGAACAGTTATGGATATTTTCCATTGATTTCTCTCTCTCTCTCTTTGTGTGATTTAGGTTGACACCACGTTGTTTATTCTGTATGTTTTAAAAGAACATGTTCTAAAAATAAATATTGCATACCTCATTGCTCTTATTCATCCAATGATGCTACTATGTTGCTTGGTTTTGTGTTAGTGACTGACTCTAGAGAGGGGGTTAGGGAGACAGAAAGAAGAAGAATGTTTGTGCACTAGATGCCCTCTTTATTCTTTTGAAATCCTATCTTGTACATGTGTTAAGTGTTCAGAAATTAGTAAATACTTAATAAATAGAAAATATGTATTTCTATGTTCTATATTAAAAATAGTCATTAATTTATATGTAACTTCTTGATACCTGAAATTTTAGCCAAACAATAGGTGGTTGGTATTTTCTCATGTCCAAGGATATATAAACATTATTGTCATTTAATTAGTGGTTTCCTAGAACTAAAACAAATGTATCTTCCATAATTTACTTCCTCTGATGAATGTTTTGCCTTTTTCCTGGTTTTCATTATAATATTTCAAAGGAGCATATTAAAATAAATGTATTCAATGTTCTACTTCTTGAGTAAAAGGACTTGAATACTCTCCTGTGTCTTTTTCTTACCTTGTCTCTCCTCTGTACATATATTTCATTGGAGGTACATGTAATATTCATTGAATTGTTTAACTTGGTTTACCAGTTCAACAAGGTAAAAGCAGATCAATGAAGTAGTTATCTGTTTCTGTGTATATGAGATATAACAGAAATCCCTACCTCTCATTCTCTTGCTCCCTTCACTTACTCTAGGGAGGCAATAGACTATGGTTTCTCTTAATATCTCCCTTCATTCCCCAAGATTCTGCCTTTGTTCTTCAGAATAGCTTGTCCCAGACTTTTATTAGAGGTTGAGTTGAGGTGGAAAAGAAAGAGAGGGAGAACATAAATATGAATATATGCCCCAGGGGATTCAATCATGTTGGTGGTAAAAAAATAGCTGGTTGCTCTTAGAGGTAACACCTCTATAACATTCCATTTGGACTGGGGATGTGGCTCAGTGGTAGAGCACTTGCCTAGCGTGTGTGAGGCACTGGGTTCAATCCTCAACACCACATATAAATAAACAAAATAAAGGTCCATCAACAAATAACAAATATTAAAAAAAAACATTCAAGCCAGGTGCAGTGGTGCACACCTGTAATCCCAGTGGCTTGGGAGGCTGAAGTGGGAGGATTGTGAGGTCAAAGCCAGCCTCAGCAAAAGTGAGGCACTAAACAATTCCGTGAGACCTATCTCTAAATAAAATACAAAATAGGGCTGAGGATATGGCTCAGTGGTTGAATACCCCTGAGTTCAATCTCTAGTACCAAAGATACAAACAAAATCCAACAACTCTGTTCAAGAGTTACAGCATTTCTAACTTGGCATACAATTTATGGCTCCTAGTGTGGTTTCCATGTATGTGGATACACATAGGGGACTGTTGTCCTGGGGAGAAGGGTACCCATGGCTGGACAAGCCGTTGGGAGACCTCCCAGTGTCTTGAAGATAAAGCATTGGAGAGAGAAAAGCAGTGAGCACGTGAAACCCTGTGAGGAACTCTAGGGAAAGGAAGAGGTATTGAAGGGATTCTTTGGGGGCTTTGCCCTAGGTTGCACGATGCCAGTGTTTTTCCTCTCTCTAAATTAGTCCTCAACATTGCTTGTATATTGGTTGTCTTTTTCTTTTGCACAAAATATATATTGCACTTTAAATTTGTGTATGAAATGTTTGTGTACCATTAGTTTTTATGGCTTCTAACAGTGGTTAATATATGTGCCATTGTTTAAGCATATCTTAATTCAAAGAAAGAGCAAGGGCTTGCTCTTTAGGCCACTTACTGCTATCCAGATTTGTAAAAAAAAAAATCTAAAAGAACTCACCTTCATCTTCATTGTGAGGATGAAATGAACTCATGTATATAATCATCTGGGACAGTGGTTGACACCCAATAAGCATTCAATAAGAATTTTCTATTATCATTGCTCTTATTAGATTAAAGCATTGATAAATGGAGCCAATGATCATGATTTTGCTCACTTGTAGCATTTAGACACTTTATTTTAAAAATATTATTGTATTTTTGCACCTTTATTTTACTTATTTATTTTTATATGGCACTGATGATTGAACCCAGTGCCTTACATGCGCTAGGCAAGCACTCCATCACTGAGCCACAACCCCAGCCCAAATTTAGGCACTTTAATGTACATCCTACCAGGTACCATCTTGGACACTTAAAACAAGAACCAGAGCAATGCAATGAAAGGGGTGAAGGAGTATCAGGCCACAGGCCACAGGATGCCCCATGCTTTCTCTTAATGCATTCCTTAGACAATATTCACTGTTTCTTCTGTATTCCCAGACATGTCCTCATTTATCCAAGCTGGTAACAGAGTAATTACCCTAGATAGAACTTCATCCTACTCCATCTTCATACCCTCTTCTCTCTGTAGCCTTATTCCATTTTAGGCCTCCCAGTGCCTCACACTCTTTTTCATGTTGGATAGATACGGCAGAGAACAAAATGCAGTCCACGGGCCCTTGTCATTTTCATCCAGTGGCTGAGAAAGACAATTGACACCTCGTATGTATGTCACAGTACAGTATGACTAGAGAAAGAATAGGGTGTTGTGGGAACATAGAAAAGAGGCCCTGATTTTTTTTTTTTTGAGACAGGGTCTCACTATGCTTCCCAGGCTGACTTCTAAGTCCTGGACTCAAGTGATCCTCCTGACTCAACCTTCCAAGTAGCTACAGGCATACCGTGCCATACAAGTCCTTTCTTTTTAGACCAGTTCTTAAACTTCCCTGGGATTTAGTGTTAATGTCCCCATTTCTAAAATTGTTATTATAATAATATTCATCTCCTAATATTGTCATCTATCCAGGATGAAATACACAGGTACCTAAAGAGACAAGTAATGCTCTAAAAGAAACCATTAACTCTGTGCCTTGTGTTCATCACAGGTCAGAATGGAAGAGAAATATTCTAGGATGCTTGGGGTTTGTCTACATAGGGGCATGGACAAAGAAATGGGAAATGGAGACTGGATTGGTGTCATTTGCATCTTTTCTGCTACAGCCTTATATGCATTGAATGGGCTTATTTTGTTATGTGTTCAGTGCTATGAGAACTTGTAACTATGGATTGTTAAATGTAATTAAAGTTAGTCTTCACAGGTCACATTGTAGAAGGTGATTATCAGCAGTAGCATATCACCCTCCAGTGGACATTACAAGTAATTTCATATTATTGGCTGATTTTACTGTAGGGCTTGAGAAATTCAAGGGAAATGAATGGTGACTATTTATTCAGAATCTCTGGGGAAGATCCCCAGTATTTAGGTGCTTTCTCTACAAATAAGCAATCTGGGAATCGCAACCAGGAAGAACAGTGTCAAACAGAAAAATAGAGGACTTACCTCTTTTTTTTTTAAATAAAAAAAGGGCTGGGGATATAGCTCAGTTGGTTGCCTAGCATGCACAAGCCTTGGGTTCAATCCCCAGCACCACCAAAAAAAAAAAAAAAAAAAAAAAAAAAAATCATGAAATCACTGCTTCCAGATCTGGGTCTGTTTTGCATATCCATAAAGGAGCTTCTATGATTAAATTTCAAGTCTTTAGCCATGTCTCTTCACCCAGTTTTGACCATGACATATGCAGAGGAAACTGATGTGGCTGCATTATTCCTAACTGCTTATTTTTCTCATCCTATGAACTGAACCCCCAGCTGTCTTTCCTCACACTAGTATTCCAGGTATGGAGTAGGCTCTGGCATATGGAAATGAATAAGGAATGCCTAGTTTCAATCCTTGTGGAACTCACAGTATGTTGATGGAGATGGACAGCAGAAAAAGGAACTATGACAAAATGTGGTAGATGCTCACAACAGTGGAGGAATTCAAGATGTCTTGACAATTCATATCAAGATGGGGACAACACATAGACTTTTGTATTAGTGTTTTCTATTGCCATAAAAAATACTGGAAGATGGGCGCTTATAAAGAAAAAAAGATTCATTTAACTCACAGTTTTGGAGGCTGAAAGTTCAAAATAAAATGGCTCTATTGGCCTCTGGTGAGGGCCACATGCTGGATAGCACCACAATGGCAGGAGTAAGTGGCAGAGGGAGAGATCACATGGTGGGACACAGGGCTAGAGACAGGGGAGAGGCCTTTGTTGCTCTTTTTATAATCCACTATTAAAGAACCAAATGGAATCCCATGATAACTACATTAATGCCTTCTGAGGGTAGATCCCTCAGTGATCCAATTACCTTTACCAGGACCCATGTCTTCAAGGTCATACTACCTCTTAATTTCACCACTTTGGTGTACAAGGCTTCAATACATGAATCCTTGGGGGACCGACAAAATTCAAACCATAGTGCCATTCAACCAAAGTGGTGAAATTAAGAGGTAGTATGACCTTGAAGACATGGGTCCTGGTAAAGGTAATTGGATCACTGTCTAACTTTTAATTTATTTTTTATATCTCTCAAGTGAAAAACATAACTAGAATTTTCCAGAGAGCAGAAATAACATTCATGGAATCTTAGAAGCTGGAGAGAGTGTAATGTCAATGAAGAACAGACTTCTATCCTGGCCTTAGTATCAGATCACAAACTGTATTTGCTTAATTGCTTAAGCAAATACAGTTTGTGATCTGATAATAAGGCCAGTATTTTTGAAGACAAGAACTGTATCCAATTCTTCCTGAATCCTACATACCCAGCATAGCATCTGACATATCATTTTTTTTAAAAAAATATCTATGTGTGCATAAACTAAGAGGGCATGGGGTTAGCTCAGTGGTAGAGTACTTGTATAGTATGTGCAAGAGCCTGAGTTTAGTCTCCAGTGCTACAAAGGAAAAAAGAAAGAAAAAAAAACCCATAAAGAAAGAGCATCCATTATGTGCCAGGCACTGAAGTAGAACTGTTGTTGGCTTTCTATGATATTCAGATTTATTCAGAAAATATATAAATTAAAATATAGCTATTTCCTACAATATTAAGAAATACAGGAGGGCTGGGGTTGTGGCTCAGTGGTAGAGTGCTCACCTAGCATGTGTGTGGCCCTGGGTTTGATCCTCAGCACCACATAAAAATAAATAAATAAAAGTATTGTGTTCAACTACAACTAAAAAAATAAAATAAAATAAAAAAGAAATACAGGGAAGTGCATTAACAATTTGGTAAAAAGGAGTGGGGAAACAACAAACTAGAGTTTTTGAAAACATGAACATTCATTGTACATACATTACTATCATTAGTATATCCATGTATAAACCTATTTAGAAATGGATAAATAAAATGTATAAATCTACTATATTTCTGTCCCTGAATATCTATTTGTTTATACATATACAAAGACATATTTTTGAATATACATTAAAATTTATGAATAAATACAAATTAGGTATTCTTAAACTTGTATACTCATATAGAAGGCCTAGCTCTTTTTCCCTTCATCTCTTCCACTTTCCTTCTACATTTGATCCCCCCTCCCTGTTTCAGGACCTTATGACTCGTTTTCTCTAACTATTCCTTCTGATGTCAGCTGCATTTTCCACTGCTTTGGAACCTCTGGTCAGTGCTGGGAGACTAGATCTTTTTGTTAGTGTGTGTTGCAAGGAGGCGGGGGTTGGAGGGTACTGGTAAATACTTAACACACATCTCTTCAAATGCAGTTTTGACATCAATTCTGGTGTTTAGCTTAATTACCTTATCAAGTAAGGTGAAATTCAAACAGTGGAGTATATTAGCACTTCACTAATTAATCAATGACTCCAGTGACTTTTTTGCTAAGGTGAGGAATAATTTTCAAATAAAAAAAGACATAGTTCTTCAATTTTGTATACTCTTCTATTTCCAATGTACCTTTACATGTACATTTACATTGGGAATACACAAAATACATGTAAGTTGAATCTGCATTATTAACATTTTTACATCACTTAGATATACAACATAACAATCAGACCTTGATTTACTGATCTCCATAGTATGGTGTATATATAAGTCCTCCACTGCCTATTTCAAGCTACCAATGTGAAGTCACTGGGGACACATCTTAGAAGACAGAAAGAAACTAGAAGCTGGCTGGATATTCGTCACTATTCCTGCATACTTCAATGTCAACATTTCTGGATTCGAGAATTTTTTGTAGGCAGATATTTTTTGTTTCTGGATGAGAACTGTAATTTTAAACAAGGAATTGTCTAACTGTGAAGATAAGTCAAATAATAAATGTCAAAGACTAGAAAAGCAGGCCTTGGTATGTCTTACATGGAGTCAGAATACCTGGGTTTCAATTTGACCCTTTCCTTTATTAGCTGTGTGTAGCCTCTGAGTCTTAGGGTGTTTTACATGAAAATGGGGTACAATAACAAAGCCACCTCATAATATTACTCTAGTGATTGAAATGGTTGTTAAAACACAACCCTTTCCTAATGATAATTATATAATAATTATATGATTAAATTTGTATTGAATTATATAATTATATAACCTCAGTGGGTAACACCTTGTCAGTCTGTGTTGCTAAACTGTGTTTCCTGGGAATAGCATGACTACCACATTGTTAGATCAATATTTAATCTTTCTAAAGGAATTCTGTTTGTCCTGTCTATAAGGATTATCTTGCATTTAATTATCTCCTACTCTCATTAAATGACCATAAGACTGTAGATGATGAACAGTACCTGATCTGTATTAATAGCCCTACACTAATCCCTGATGCTCATAATATAAAAGATTAATAATAGTGCGGTTTTGCTATGTATAATATCATTTCTCATCTTCCTGGTAATCCTGGGAGGTGACTTTTATAATCTCTAATTTATACATGTGTAAATAAGCTCAGAAGAATCCAGGATCATGTCCAAAGCCCTCTGACTAATAAGTTGTGATCAACGGTATTTATCAATCTAGATCACATACAATTCACCATAATCCAAACTGCCTTTGTTTCTGCCAGTATACAAGGTCAATATGCACTGTCTTCCCACAGGGTGCACTGAAGGCAGAAAACATTATTTATCATTCACTTGTGCCCCTGGTATTCAATTTAATTTTAAGCCCATAATAGGTATGAAATACCTGTTAACATTGTGTGGGGACCCAGTTTGTATGTAAAATTTGATACATTTGTGATTGATATCACAGAAAAAAAAGTACAAAATATTTTTGTGACCTCAAAAAAAGCTCTGTGAGTTGGCAAAAGAGACTTGAGGCAATAGCTATTTAGTCAGATATTTGTACCAAAATGCAAAGATATTTTTACGGTTTTGCTTATATGATTTCTATTCAATTAAAAAAGTCACTTGTCATTAATTGTATACATAAGATAGATAAGACAGGATAATGTGTTACTTACTTTGATTCACTTATATATGCTAAGTACTTATCTTGTTATTATATTTAGTCCTCCAGTAGTGTTGTTAAGTGAGCATTACCATGAATGTTTATTTTCTATCTCTGAATTAGAATAAAAGTTTCCACTTTAGCAAGGACAATGTCAATTTTACTTATTATTGAATCACATTTTTTGTTTCTGAATGAGAACTGTAATTTTAAATAAGGAATTGTGTAGCTGTGAGGATAAGTCAAATAATAATAATAATAATAATAATAATAATAATAATAATAATAATAATACCACCACCACCTAAGGGTGTGCCTGGTCATATTAAGTTAATAAAAAGTCTTTATTGCAGGAATAATCTGATTTGTGAACCAGATTTGGATATAGGGACCATTTAAAAATTATTTTGTTATCAGGGATTGAACCCAGGGGCACTTAACCACTGAGCTACATCCCTAGCAATTTTTATTTTTCATTTTGAGACAGGGTCTCACTAAATTGCTTAGGGCCTTGCTAAGTTGCCGAGGCTAGATTTGAACTTGCAGTCACTTCTCCTGACTCAGCCTCCCAAGTCACTGGGATTACAGGCATGCACCACTGCACTCAGTTTATAAAGCCCATCTTAAATAGGGCTCTCTTCTGAATTGTAGCATGGAAGATGGCCTAATGAAGCTGTTGGGAATCCCAGAGTCTGGTAAAGGTAATACAACCCAGGATATAGGCTTTTTTTTTTCTTTCCAGTGCTGGGGATCAATCCTAGGGCCTCAAACATACTAGATAAGTGCTCTACCACTGAGACACACCTACAAGATTCCTGTTTCAAACTGTCCTGGACTGAAATTCTGCCTTTCTCAGTTGGAAGTTGTGTGACATTGTTTTAGAACCAATCGAAGCCTGCTACCTGTTCGGTATAGTTGTTGTATAAAATTCACAAATCCTCTAATTTGTTCTTTCATTTAAGAAGAATTTTCTTGGGGTTGGGGCTATAGCTCAGTTGGTAGAGTGCTTGTCTCACGTTCACAGGGCCCTAGGGTTCAATCCCTAGCACCACCAAAAAAAAAAAAAAGTATTTTCCAAATGTCTTTTATGTGCTAGGCACCATCATGGATGCTGGGAATACAAAGAGGAATAAATTAGAATAAATACGTTTCCTGACCTCTGGATGTTCACAGTTCAGTGGCAGAAAAGTTACCACTGTGTACATCAGAAAGTGTCAGAGCACTGATGGTGCTAATGGCTCCTCACCAGTGGCAGGTGTAGCAAGAAAAGCCATTGCTGTTCACCATCTTGCAATCTTTCTGTCAGAAAGGCCTGTAGGCTGCCTCTTGAATTGTCTGTAAAATTTAACATGGCAGGGAGAGTGAGAAATTATTTCTGGTTTGGCTCTATGCAGGTGCAGTAAAAAATTTCAAAGGGAAATCAGTATGGCAAAAGTCACAATGGAGCAAAATAGAACTTTCTCTGGGGGATCCTTATCATCTTTGGCATGTAAGCAGCTTCCACAAACCTCTAGAATACATGGATCATGAAAATAAGCACGACTGTTTTGGAACCGAAGCTCCAGAGGCCTGGTTTGGCTCTGCACAAGAAAAAAAAAGTTCTGAGGATACTCTGGCTAGATATAGTTCTGGCAGTGTTCAGGGCATGGAGATGACTCAGACAGGGTCCCTGTACTCTGGAACTTCATAGTCTCTTCACATAGGGAAAAGGAGAAACAGATAATCCTAACAAGTACTTAATTTTCTTTTCTAACCTACCCTGAGAGGTATTTATCAACACCTGCCCCTTCTGCTTTCTATAGATGAAGAAATAGGCTAAAGGGTGTTTGGTAACTTGGGTAGTAAATGATGGAGCTGGGACTCACATCCAGATTGTCTGTATTCAAAGTCAGACCTTTAGAAACTCACTGTGGCAACATTTGTCTTATATTATACTTGCTGAGATACACCTACCCTTCCCAATGAGACATGCATTAGGCATTATGCTTCCAATAGGGATCCCACCTGAAAAACCTTAGCACCCTATAAGAAAGAATATCTCTATGAAGTGCTAGGTCAGATCCAAAATTGCTGTCTGAAACCAACAGACAGGTGTTAACTACATCATTTTGGATGTGGGAGTGCTGGGGATGGAATTTGGGGCCTCACATATGCTAGTCAAGTGCTATAGCACCGAGCCCCATCCCTAGCCCTAACCATCTCACTTTATAGTGAGTCTGGAAAGAAAAGACAGCTTGGAAAGTGATAACAAAGCCAGTTCAGAAAGAAAACAGATGACATTATTGGAGCATGAACTCAGGGTAAAGGAAAATATATGGTGCACTGGAGTCAGACTGACTTTGTGATGAAAACTGACCATGCCACTATTTAGCACTATGTTCCTGACCGAGACAAGCCATTCGACATCCTGATCATATCAACTCACCCCTCCAATGAGGTGTTTAGAGGTTCCGAGTTTCCAGTGCCTTGTCACCTTATCCTTATCAGTCTTCTTCAAAAAATATTTGTAATTATCATTTTGCAGAACCGTCTGTCCTCTTTACTAGAAACATTTTTGTAACCTTAGCTTTGTCCTTTTTTTTCATGCCCAAAGCCCTACTTGTGTTACTGATCCCTCAGTAAAGGGTAACTTTTATTCCACTACTGTATTCAAACTCTATTCACTTAGAGGTTGATCTGAACCTTTTATCAATACCCTGGGTTTAGAACCCTCCAGAACTTCTACTCTTGACTTATTTGCTTATTGATGAATCTTGGCCAACTTGCTATTATCCCATCCATTTTTCTGGCCCTAGAGTGAAAGTACATTAGATAATTTACTGAAAATTTCCCAAATACAGATTGTGTGATACACAATAAGTCTTTAATAATAATGAATATTGTTGGAAGAAGAAAATGTTGAATCGATAGAAACCTGCCAATTACATTATTTTATTTTAGAGTTTAAATTCATAGATATCATTTTGACAGAATTAAATTCTGACTGAATTCCTCAGTGATTAGTGAAAATGTTCACTTATCAGCATAAGTGAACATTTTCATACTCACCATGAGGTGCATTTGTGTGTGTGTGTGTGTGTGTGTGTGTGTGTGTGTGTGTGTTGTGCTGGGAATGGAATCCGGGCCCATGTGCATGCCAGATAAGTGCTCTAACATTGAGCCAGATCCCCAGCCCTCATAAGGAGATGAATCTCCTGATTTTCCTCCTTCTCTTTGACCCCACTTTTTCAATTTATCTGAATTAATCCTCTTCATCTTAGTAGTTGTATTCCTACTCTACCAGGGACACTTCTAATTTATCACCTACATATTCAATTTTTATGTTCTGTATATGCATCAGCCCCATACAATAGACTTCAGAAAATACAGGCTAAAATTCAGTAAGCATTATTGAGTGTTTATTGAATTAATTAAATTTACATTTTACTCTGCTACTCACAGCCAAAGAAAACTCTCTTTCAATCTGAAATTCAAACAATAGGTATCATAATTTGGCTGTTGTACTAGAAAAACTAGGGATAACAGGAACATACCTTAACATTGTAAAGGTTATCTAAGCTAAGCCCCAGGCCAACATCATTCTAAATGGAGAAAAACTGAAGGCATTCCCTCTAAAAACTGGAACAAGACAGGGATGCCCTCTTTCACCACTTCTATTCAATATAGTTCTTGAAACACTGGCCAGAGCAATTAGACAGATGAAAGAAATTAAAGGGATACATATAGGAAAAGAAGAAATTAAATTAGCACTATTTGCTGACGATATGATTCTATACCTAGAAGACCCAAAAAGCTCCACCAGAAAACTTCTAGAACTAGTAAATGAATTCAGCAAAATAGCAAGATATAAAATCAACACCCATAAATCAAAGGCATTTCTGTTATCAGTGACAAATCCTCTGAGAGGTAAATGAGGGAAACTACCCCATTCACAATAGCCTCCAAAAAAACAAACAAACAAACAAAAAACCTTGGGAATCAATGAAATAGGTGAAAGATCTATACAATGAAAACTACTACAGAACCCTAAAGAGAGAAATCAAAGAAGACTTTAGAAGATGGAAAGGTCTACTTGCTCTTGGATAGGCAAAATTAATATTATCAAAATGACCGTACTACCAAAAGCACTATACAGATTTAATGCAATTCCAACCAAAATCTCAATGGCATTCCTCATAGAAATAGAAAAAGCAATCATGAAATTCATCTGGAAAAATAAGAGACCCAGAATAGCTAAAGCAATCCTTAGCAGGAAGAGTGAAGCAGGTGGCATCACTATACCAGACCTTAAACTGTACTACAGAGCAATAGTAACAAAAAAAATGTAATTGTCACCAAAACAAACTGGTAGACCAAGGGTACAGAGTAGAGGACACAGAAACTAACCCACAAAATTAAAATTATCTTATATTAGACAAAGGCACCAGAAAAGATAGCCTCTTCAACAAATGGTGGTGGGAAAACTGGAAATCCATATGCAACAATTAATTAATGAAATTAAACCCCTATCTCTCACCATGCACAAAACTCAACTCAATGTGGATCAAGGACCTTGGAATTAAACCAGAGACTCTATGTCTAAGAAAAGAAAAAGTAGGCCCTAATTTTCATCATGTGGGATTAGAATCCAACTTCCTTAATAAGACTCCTATAGCACAAGAATTAAAACCAAGAATCAATAAATGGGATGGGCTCAAACTAAAAAGTTTCTTTCCATCAAAAGAAACAATCTGTGAGGTGAATAGAGAGCCTACATCTTGGGAATAAATTTTTACCCCTCACACATCATATAGAGCACTAATCTCTAGGGTATATAAAGAACTCAAAAAGCTAAACACCAAACAATAAGAACAACAACAACAACAACAAATAACCCAATTAATAAATTAGCCAAGGACATGAACAGACACTTCTCAGAAGAGGATATTCAATCAGTCAACAAATATATGAAAAAAAATGTTCATCATTACTAGCAATTAGAGAAATGCAAATCAAAACCACTCTAAGATACCATCTCATTCCAGTCAGAATGGCAGCTATTATGAAGACAAACAACAATAAGTGTTGTTGAGGATATGGGGGAAAAGGTACACTCATATACTGCTGGTGGGACTGCAAATTGGTGCAGCCAATATGGAAAGCAGTATGGAGATTCCTTGGAAAACTGGGAATGGGACCACCATTTGACCCAGCTATCCCTCTCCTTGGTCTATAATCAAAGGACTTAAAAACAGCATACTCAGGGACACAGCCACATCAATATTTATAGCAGCACAATTCACAGTAGCTAAACTGTGGAACCAACTTAGATGCCCTTCAGTAGATTCATGGATTAAAAAAAATGTGCCTATATACACAATGGAATATTACTCATCAATAAAAGAGAATAAAATCATGGCATTTGCAGGTAAATGAATGCCATTGAAGACGATGATCCTAAGTGAAGTTAGCCAATCCCAAAAAAACAAATGGCAAATGTTTTCTTTGATATAAGGTGACTGACTCATAGTTGGGTAGGGAGACGGAGCATGGGAGGAATTGATGAACTCTAGATAGGGCAGAGGGGTGGGAGGGGAAGGGAGGGGGCAGGGAGTTAGCAATGATGGAGGAATGTGATGGACATCATTATCCAAAGTACATGTATGAAGACATGAATTTGTGTCAACATACTTTATATATAAACAGAGATATGAAAAATTGTGTTCTATATGTGTAATAAGAATTGTGATGCATTCCACTTTCATGTATTTAAAAAATAAAAGCAATTAAAAATTAATTTGACTGTGTGTATTAGACACCAAGTACAGTTTTCTATTGCATTATAAGGTGTTGAGAGACCTCAATACCTTATTTTTCAGTGTCATTCTTCATGATGTTGGCATAATCCATACCACAGGGCACAACATGGGTTAACATTTCTCAAAACTCATTCATTCACCAAATTGGCAATTCTGGATTCCATTATACTGTTTCTAATATTTTCAGTAGAATTAAATTATTTTTTAATTGACATTCACTTAGTTTATGTGATTACGAAAATGAAAAATGAAGGTAATAAAGATAATGGCAACTAACTCAGTAACAATGTTTAAAAGTTTTTTTTTCATTTTTCATTTAAAATTTGTTTTTTAACTCTTATAGAAATTTCTCCATTTTTAAAAAAATTATATATGACAGCAGAACGTGTTACAATTCTTATTATACATACAGAGCACTATTTTTCATATCTCTGGTTGTATACAAAGTATATTCGCACCTATTAATGTCTTTATACATATACTTTGGCTAATAATGATTATCTTGTTCCACCATCATTTATAACCCCCTGTCCCCTCCCTTCCCCTCAGACGCCTCTGCCCTATCTAGAGTTTTGTCTATTCCTCTCATGCTCCCTCTCCCTATTCCAGTATGAATCAGTCTCCTTATATCAAATAAAATATTCGGCAAATTTTTTAAAAATTAAATAGTTAACTCATTCATTTCATTCTTTTTTTGAGATGAAAAAAAGAATGAAATAAATTCATTTCCATACTATTAAACACTTCACATGTGTTCTCTTATTCAATTCTCATAAAACAACTCAGAATGCATAATACTATTTCCATTTTTCAAGATGAATAAACTGAGACATGATAAGTTAGAGAAATGTGGCCAAAGTAATAGAACTGCTATGCTATAGATTTAGGATGAAAACTCATAGTCATTCAATGCCAAGGCCCACAAAGATTGGTAATGGTAAGCAGGCAGTGTAAGCAGTCCTCAGCTTAATTATCCACTAGCACTTTCTCTGATATAGTTGGTTTTTTTTTTTGAGAGAGAGAGAGAATTTTTAATATTTATTTTTCAGTTTTCAGTGGACAAAACATCTTTATTTTATTTTTATGTGGTGCTGAGGATCGAACCCAGTGCCCTGCGTATGCCATGTGAGCACGTTACCACTTGAGCCACATCCCCAGCCCCTCTCTGATATAGTTTAATGTGGTTTGCCTCTTTTTTTTAAATTATTTTATTATTGGTTGTTCAAAACATTACATAGTTCTTAATATACCATATTTCACAGATTGATTCAAGTGGGTTATGAACTCCCATTTTTACCCTGTATACAGATTGCTGTGTCACATCAGTTACATTTCCATTGATTTACAAATTGCTTTTCTAGTGACTGATGTATTCTGCTGTCTATCCCATTCTCCACTGTCCCCTCACCCCTCCCCTCCCCTCCCCTCCCCTACTCTCTCTCCATCCCCTCTACTATAAATCGTTTCTTCCACTTATATAATTTTTCTCCTACTCCTCCTTTCCTCTTATATGTAATTGTGTATAACCCTGAGGCTCACCTTCCAGTTCCATGCAATCCCTTAACTCTCACTTTCCCTCCCGCCTATCATCCCTGTTTAATGTTATTCTTCTTCTCCAGCTCTTCGTCTCTACCCTGTCCTTGGTTACTCCCCTTATATCAAAGAAGACATTTGACATTTGTTTTTTAAGGATTGGCTAGCTTCACTTAGCATAATCTGCTCTAATGCCATCCATTTCCCTCCAAATTCTATGATTTTGTCATTTCTTATTGCAGAGTAATACTCCATTGTGTATAAATGCCACATTTTTTAAATCCATTCATCTATTGAAGGGCTTCTAGGTTGGTTCCACAATCTTGCTATCGTGAATTGTGCTGCTATGAACATCGATATAGCAGTGTCCCTGTAGCATGCTCTTGTTAGGTCTTTAGGGAATAACATTATCAACACCAACAGCCAATTTCTCACCCCTGAGACTCTCCGCTGGTCCTGTGGCAAAATGCTCAGGGAACCAAGAAAAGGAAACATAACTTTCTTTCTTCTTCTTAAATATAAATCTCTGTCTTTTAAGGATAAGGAAATTTGGACACTGAGAAGGAAAAATTTGTTGTGTACAATGTTCCTGCTGCTATCCAAAGATTGTGTCCTGAGGAACATCCTTTATTGCAGAAACAATTTCTAGTCAAAAGAAGGCAAACCAGAAGCTTAGATTCTGCTTCTACAAAAACAGATGACAGTTATGGGAACAGAGGGGGCAGCTTCTATTCTTGGGGAAACAGAGTTTGATAATGAATGGAGTATTTACAAAGAAAGAAAATTGGGCAATTGCCAATAAGGAGAGGAAATTAGGAGGAAAACTCAGAGATATTTAGAAGAAAACATTGTAGTTATTTTCTATGAGGTGTGATGTTGACACTCTTCTCCATCATTCCACAAAAATGTTGGTATGGCCACAATATGCTAGATGCTCAGGTTGAGCATCCCTAATCTGAATATCTGAAATCCCAAATCCAAAACTTTCAGATGACCCACATAATGCTACAAGTGGACAATTCCATATCTAACCTCATGTGACAGGTTGTCAAAATTTAGGTGCACTAAAATTGTTGTATAAAATTATCTTCAGTGTATGTGTATAAGGAGTATATTAAACACAAAGGAATACCATGTTTAGACTTGAGTCCCATCCCCAAGATATCATATTATATATATACAAATATTCCTGAATCTGAAAAAATAAAAAAAATACTTCTGATTCTAGGCATTTCAGATAAGGAATACTCAACCCATATTACTATTAAAATTTTAACATCCAGGTAGGACTAAAATTACCATGGGTGTCACCAGTTTTTTCATGCTTTTGGAAGTTCTTACTTTCAGCAAAGTGTAAAAGGGCTTTGAAGTGAGTAAGACAGGCCTAGACTAGAAAGTTGCATGTCGAGGTGGGCAAATCAGTTAACAATATAATTAAACATTTTGTGTTTCACAACCTGAGATAATCCCTCAGTCCTGAAATATAGCATCCTTACCCTATACGTTCAGAGCAGTACATGGCATTCCTGAAGAGAGAATCTTCTTCCTGTGACATTTTCTACCTGGACATTCTAAGAATCTTGTAAGACACAACACCCATACAATGTGCCAGGAGCCTCTGAGTCCACAGTAAAAGGAGTTTCCCTGAAGCCAAAAGGTTTGCAGTCTATCTTCCTAACATTTCATGAGGGTGCAAAGAGCAGACAGCTCAGAAAATGACAATGACATTAGAAGCACCTTTTTGGGAAGTTGGATGTCTTACCCAATGTGAAAGGCTTGGAAACTGCAGCTGTCCTCTTTTCACTGTCCCATATGTGAGACTCAATTCTCACAGAGGAAACTTTCCAGACTCTTCTGTGACCTGGAAAAGGCGAGAGAGAAGACTTGCCTCAAAATCCAGTACAGAGACTACCATGGGAGCTCAGGCCCGGCCCACATCCACCCACACCAACATACTCAGGACCCAGGTCCAGGGTCAGTCCAAGTTCACCGCCCCCCTCAACCTGGGAGCCCAAGCCTAACCCACTTCCATCTTGGGACACTGAAGACAAAGCATTAGCCCTCCCCACACAGTAGCCCCAAACTTTTTGACAACAGACAGTGCCTAGAAGCAGCTGCATCTCAGAGCAGGTATCCCAAAGAAAGTATAATGCCGACCCTTTGGCCCCATCTCTGTAAAACACTGCATCCATCGTGGGCATCTCCACTATTGTCTCAAGTTACCTTGGTTGTTGCCACCTCCACCTTTAGTTGCAGTAGCATACATTGAGGGACACCAGCAGGGTCTGGAAGCCCAACATCAAGGTGAGGGACAGACAATCTGCATGGGTACTACAAGAATTTAGGGGAGAAACTGTAATACCTCAGACCCACACTGCAAGAAAGGAAGACACATAGACAACATGAAAAAACAAGGGAGGAAAGTGCACCAAACAAACCAGGATACTACAATAATAGAGTCCATGGACAGCACAGTTGATGAAATGTTAGAGAAGGAGTTCAGAAGGTTCATAATTAAAATGATCTGTGAGTTATCTCATTGAAGAAATTGTGCATTCCTTTGGTGTGAAACTCTGTGAAAATACAGGCAAAATTGAGCAAATACAGGCAAAATTGATCACTCCAACAAAGAGATAAGAGAGCAAATACAGGTAGCAAAAGATTACTTCAAGAAAGAGACAGAGACTCTGGAAAAAATAGTCAGAAATCCTTGAAATGAATAAAAAAATAAACCAAATAAAAAACTCAATAGAAAGCATCACCAACAGACTAGATCACTTGGAAGAAAGAACATCCGATAATGAAGACAAAGTATACAATCTGGAAAATAAAGTTGACCACACAGTGAAGATAGTAAGAAACCATGAACAGAACATCCAAGAATTATGGGAAAGCATCAAAAGACCAACTATATGAGTTATTGGGATAGAGGAAAGGCACAGAGTTTCAAACCAAAGGAATGTACAATTTCTTCAATGAGATAATATCAGAAAATTTCCTAAACATGAAGAATGAATTGGAAAACCAAATACAAGAGGCTAACAGGACACCAAATGTACAAAATTACAACAGTTCCACACCAAGGCATATTATAATGAAAATGCCTAACATACAGAATAAGGACAGAATCTTAAAAGTTGCAAGAGAGATGAATCAGATCACATATAGGGCTCCAATTTGTATCTCAGAAGATTTTTCAACCCAGAACTCAAAGCCAGGAGATCATGGAACAACATATACCAAGCTCTGAGAGAAAATGGATGCCAACCAAGAATCTTATATCCAGCAAAATTAAGCTTTAGGTTTGATGATGAAATAAAAACCTTCCATGATAAACAAAAGTTAAAAGAATTTACAACTAGAAAGCCTGCACTATAGAACATCCTTGGCAAAATATTCCACGAAGAGGAAATGAAAAACTGATAAAAACCAGCAGAGGGAGGTATTACACTAAAGGAAAAACTAATCAGAGTAGAAACCAAGTCAAGTTAAATACCAAAAATAAACAAAAATGGCTGGGAATACAAATCATGTCTCAATAATAACCCTGAATGTTAATGGCCTAAACTCACCAATCAAAAGACATAGGCTAGCAGACTGGATCAAAAAAAAGACATAAAAAAACTGCCTCCAAGAGACTCATCTCATAGAAAAAGACATTCACAGACTGAAAGTGAAAGGTTGGGAAAAATCATACCACTCACATGGACTGCAGAAGCAAACAGGGGTTTCAATCCTCATAGCAAATAAAGTAGACTTCAAACTAAAGTTAATCAAAAGGGATAAATAAGTACATTACAATACTGCTCAAGGGAACCATACACCAACAAGACATAACAATTATATATATATATATATATATATATATATATATATATATATATATATATATATATCATCTATGTTCATTAAACAAACTCTTTTTTTATTGTTGGTCGTTCAAAACATTACATAGTTCTTAATATATCATATTTCACAGTTTGATTCAAGTGGGTTATGAACTCCCATTTTTACCCCGTATACAGATTGCTGGATCACATCAGTTACACTTCCATTGATTTACATATTGCCATTCTAGTGTCTGATGTATTCTGCTGTCTATCCTATTCTCTACTATCCCCCTTCCCCTCCCCTCCCCTCCCCTCCCCTTTTCTCTCTCTACCCCCTCTACTGTAAATCATTTCTTCCACTTGTATTATTCTTCCATTAAACAAACTCTTAAGTTCAAGAGTCAAATAGACCACAACACAATAATTTTGGGTGAGTTTAAAACACCTCTTTTACCACTGGATAGCTCTTCCAAACAACAGCTGAACAAAGAAACTATAGAACTCAAGAATACAATCAATAACGAAGACTTACTTGACAATATATAGAATATTTCATCCTTCAACGAGTGAATACACTCTCTTCTCAGCAACACATGGATCTTTCTTTAAAATAGACCATATACTACGCGACAAAGCAACTCTCTTAGAAAATATTAAAAAGTAGAGGTACTACCCTGCATTCTATCAGATCATAATGGAATATAATTAGAATTAAATTCTAAACTAAGAAATAAAAGCTACTCCAATACCTGGAGACTACATAATATGCTACTAAATGAACAATGGGTTGCAGAAGACATCAAGAAGGAGATTAAAAATTTTTTAGAGGTGAGTGAGAACACAGATACAACATATTGAAATCTCTGGGACACTATGAAGGCAGTTGTAAGAGGAAAATTCATTGCATGAAGTTCATTCCTTAAAAGAAGAAAAAGTTAACAAGTAAATGACTTAACATTACATCTCAAAGCCCTAGAAAAAGAAGAATAAATATACATCAAAAGCATTAGAAGACAGGAAATAATTAAAATCAGAGCTGAAATCAATGAAATTGAAACAAAATAAATAATTAAAAAATTGACAAAACAAAAAAGTTGATTCTTTGAAAAAATAAATAAAATTGACAAATCCTTAGCCATACTAACAAAGAGAAGGAGAGAGAAGACTCAAATCACTAACATCCATGATGAAAAAGGAAATATCACAACAGACACTACAGAAATACAGAAGATAATTAGAAATTTTTTTGAAAACTTGTACTCTAATAAAATAGAAAATATCAAAGGTATCAACAAATTTCTAGAGTCATATAATTTGCCCAAATTGAATCAGGATGATATATACAATTTAAACAGATCAATTTCAAGCGACAAAATAGGAGATGCCATCAGAAGCCTACCAACCAAGAAAATCCCAGGACCGGATGGATACAAGACCTTTAAAGAAGAAATAATAGCAGTACTCTTCAATTTATTTCAGGAAATAGAAAAAAATTCCAAACTCATTCTATGAGGCCAATATCACCCTGATTGCAAAACCAGGCAAAGACATATCAAAGAAAAAAATATCAGACCAATATGTCTAATGAATATAGATGCAAAAATACTCAATAAAATTCTGGCAAATTGAATAAAAATACAGATCAAAAAGATAGTATACCACCATCAAGTTGGGTTCATTCCAGGGATGCAAGGATGGTTCAACATACAGAAATCAAAAAATGTAATTCATCACATCAATACACTTAAAGATAAGAACCATATGATCATCTCAGTAGATGCAGAAAAAGGTTTTGAGAAAATACAGCACCCCTTCATGTTCAAAACACTAGAAAAACTAGGGATAACAGGAACATAACCCAACATCATAAAAGCTATCATTCTAAATGGAGAAAAATTGAAAGCATTGCCTCTAAAGACTGGAATAAGACTGCCCTCTTTCACCACTTCTATTTAACATAGTTCTTGAAACACTGGCTAGAGCAATTAGATGAAAGAAATTAAAGGGATATGGATAGGAAAAGAAGAACTCAAAAAAGCACTATTTGCCAATGATATGACTTTATAGCTAGAAGACCCAAAAATTCCACCAGAAAACCTCTAGAACTAGTAAATGAATTCAGCAAAGTAGCAGGAACAAAATCAATACCCAAAATCAAAGGCATTTCTGTATATTAGTGACAAATCCTCTGAAAGAGAAACCAGGATAATGACCCCATTTATAATAGCATCAAAAATAAAATAAAATACTTGGAAATCAACTTAATGAAAGAGGTGAAAGACTGCTACAATGAAAACTACAGAACCCTAAAGAAAGAAATCAAAGAATCAAAGAAGACCTTAGAAGATGGAAAGATCTACCTTGTTCTTGGATAAGCAGAATTAATAATGTCAAAATGACCATACTACCAAAAGCACTATACAGATTTAATGCAATTCCAAACAAAATCCCAAAGACATTCCTCATATAGCAAAAGCAGTCAAGAAATTCATCTGGAAAAATAAGAGACCCAGAATAGCTAAAGCAATCCTTTGCAAGAAGAGTGAATCAGGTGGCATCACTATACCAGACCTTAAACTATACCACAGAGCAATAGTAACAAAAACAGTATGGTATTGGCATAAAAATAGACTGGTAAACCAATGATACAAAATAGAGTACAAAGAGACTAACCCACACAATTACAGTTATATTTGAAAAAGGCACCAAAAACATACATTGGAGAAAAGATAGCCTCTTCAACAAATGGTGCCAGGAAAATTGGAAATCCATATGCAACAAAATGAAATTAAACTCCTATCTCTCACCATGCACAAAACTCAATTCAAAGTGGATCAAGGTCTTAGGAATTAAACCAGAGACACTGTGTCTATTAGAAGAAAAAGTAGGTCCAAATCGCTATCATGTCAGATTAGGCCCCAATTTCCTTAATAAGACTCCTATAGCACAAGAATTAATATCAAGAATCAATAAATGTGATGGATTCAAAATAAAAAAAAAAACTTCTCAGCAGAAGAAATAATCAGTGAGGTAAATAGATAGCCTACTAATTGGGAACAAATTCTTACCACATGCACATCAGATAGAGCACTAATCTCTAGAATATATAAAGAACTCAAAAGTCTTAACACCCAAAAATAAATAACCCAATCAATAAATGGGCCAAGGAACTGAACAGAACCTTCTCAGAAGAAGATATACAATTAATCAACAAAAACGTGAGAAAATGTTCAACATCTCTAGCAATTAGAGAAATGCAACTCAAAACTACTCTAAGATATCATCTCATTCTAGTCAGAATGGCAGCTATTAAGAATACAAGCAACAATAAGTGTTGGTGAGGATGTGGGGGAAAAGGCACACTCATACATTACTGGTGGGACTGCAAATTGGTGCAGCCAATATGGAAAGCAGTATGGAGATTGCTTGGAAATCTGGGAATGGAATCACCATTTGACCCAGCTATCCCACTCCTCAGTCTATACCCAAAGGCTTAAAAACAACATACTACAGGGACACAGCCACATCAATGTTTATAGCAGCACAATTCACAATAGCTAAACTGTGGAACCAATCTACATGCCCTTCAATAGATGAATGGGTAAAGAAAATATTATACACACACACACACACACACACACACATACATACACACACAATGGAATATTATTCAGCCTTAAAAGAGAATAAAATCATGCCATTTGCAGGTAAATGGATGGTGCTGGAGAATATAATGCTAAATGAAATTAGCCAATCTCCAAAAACCAAATGCCAAATGATTTCTCTGATATAAGGATGCTTATCCATAATATGCTGTGGGGTGGGAGGATTAAATGAACTCTAGATAGGGCAAAGGGCAAAAGGGGAGGGAGGGGAAAGGAGGAGGAATAGGGGTAGGAAAGATGGTGGAATGTGATAGTCATCATCACCCTTAGTACATGTATAAAGACACGAAGGATGAGACTCTACTTTGTATCCAACCAGAGATATAAAAAATTGTGCTTTATATATGTAATATGAATTGTAATGCATCCTGTTGTCATATTTAACAAATTAAAAATTTAAAAATCATTTTATTAAAATGTAAAAAGCAAAAAAAGAAAAAAATATCCCAGGACAATTCATAGCTAGGATGAACTTTTATTCCAGGTTTTCCCTGTAGGTTGGCACCAGGAAAATACAGAAACTTAAAGCATTCTGTCTCAGCAACTGTTTCCTGATTGTAAACCCCACAGTATTTAGATGATCTTAAGAAATTAGAATCAATTGGTCTGGGGTTGTGGCTCAGTGGTAGAGTGCTCGCCGAGCACATGCGAGACCCTGGGTTCAATCCTCAGCACCACATGAAAAGAAATAAACAAAATAAAGGTATTGTGTCTGACTACACCTAAAAAATAAATATTAAAAAAGAAATTAGAATCAATTAAATACTAAAGTGAGAGTTATAATGATTAAAACAAGTGTCAACAAGAAAGAAAATGTCAATGTACTAGAAGCAGCATGGGGCTTTGAAGCAGGCAGAGCTGGGGGTGAAAACTAAATCCAACACCCCCTTGTTGTGTGTTCTCAAGCAAGACGTTAACACTCATTCATTTTTTTAAAGAAGTGTGTACCGAGTGCCTGCTATATACAAGGAACTATTGTCACTGTTAATTTCTCATTAGGCAAATGGGGATAATGATATTGCCTACCTCTTAAAAAGCTCCCTACTGAGACCACATGTATTAAAGGATCCCCATGTCTGTTTTCCCAGCATCCTCTGTTCTCACAGCTTTCCTAGTTCCCATCTCAGCAGCATTGTAATTATCTTTGTGTCTGTTTATTAGACTATGAATTCTATGAACCTGTGACAAAACCTGAGTTATATCATATGTGCCCACCATGCCTGGAAGCTAGTGCTCTGGAAGCACTCAATAAACATTAATTCCATGAAGAATATGGAACATTCTATATAGTCAATAGAGTTTAGATGCTATTGTAATGATCTTTTGTTAATTAGTGGTGATTTATGGTAAATGAGGATATCCGTCAACTCCCATTTCCTTCATTAAGAGAAGGGTCTATGTCTTTCAGACCCATAATTTCCATAGCTTCCTGAATTCTTTTTGATTCTTAGAGTGTCTGTTAGTGTCATTTTTCTCAAAATGGGATTGACCTGAGTAATTACTAACAATTTCCTGAATGCAGAATGGGTATATACAGCATGCCGATTAGAATATTTTCTTTTGTTAAGTAAAATATACAGATATCATTCAAGCTTACATATTTAAGGATGTGCACACAGTGACTAATGGACTTGTCAATTACAGGTAAGCACTCTTGAACTCACAAGAGAGAGTTCTGGGTTTCCTCCAACTTCTGCTACTATGCCTCCTCTGTCTAGTACACATTTGTACTATTCCTCTGAGAACTTCCTTTGCACTCCCATTTTTGTAGACAAGACAAGGACTATATTTCCTTGATCTTCATAGATCCAACATGCAGGCTATTGGTTGAAACCTGATAAGCATACTACTGGTTGAATTAGTTAATTAACCTTAGCAATGAAACTGATAGGAAAAGAGCCCCCTGACCTACTCTGGAGTTATTAAAATCGTGTCCAGTCACTGTTATCACCAATGTGTAGCTTTGTGAAGCAGATGTCAGATTAACTCTTCTGGAAAGCAATGAGGTGGTAAAGGGGATTTCTGACTCCTTATACTGAGACAGTGCACATGGGAATTATTACAGAATTCACCACACATCAAGGGAGCTTTTCCCAGATCTTGATCATTCACAAGTCATCATTAGAATTTATGTATGCCCAAATACCACTAAAAGAGTTGATTAGTATTTCTATTATAATACCCTAATTCAGGGTCATGTGTACTCTAGGCAAGCATTCTAACACTGATCTATAGCTTCAGCCTAAAATTATCTAAACTTTTAATTTAAATTCATTTCTGTGGTGCTAGGGATTGAACATAGTGCCCTACACATGCTAGATAGAAGATGAGACAGATGGGTAACCACTTATTTACAAGTTATGTTGCAGAACACAGAAAGGAACATAAGATGTCAGAGGAGGTCTTCGTACAAACTAATATACCTCTAAGCTCTATTCCTTCTCTTTTTAGAAGAGTAGAATGCCCCTCTCTTCTTAGTTTATACACACATAGATATTTTGTGAAAAGTGATATGTTGGCTATTATACTGGGCAGGTCATATTCAGAAAGAATTGGATAGAGTTTTGATCTTCAAAAATCTCAGAGGAATAGTAATTAAACAAATAAAATTTATGATCTGAATTGGGACCTGGATAGAAGTGAGAATCACCCTCTCTCCCCTGAGCCACACCCCCAGCCCTTTAAATACATTTTAAAAAGAAACTCCTTGCCAACCAGGCATGATGGATATGTGGGTAATTGCAGCTACTTTGGATGAGGATCATGAGTTCAAGTCCAGTTGGGCAATGTAGCAAGACCCAGTCTAAAAAAATCAGTCCCATATCATGATCAAAAATGGAAAACAACGGACTGGGGGTATAACTCAGAGGTAGAGCGCTTGCCTAGCATATGTGAGGCCCTGGGTTCAATCCTCAGCACTGAAAAATAAATGAACAAAATCACATGTCATAGAGTATAAAAATAAATACAATGAAAAAGTAAACAATTATGAAACTCTTGCAATGATATAATAATGGAGCTGAAAAGGTGCTTACCACTACATTATAAAGCTGACATGTGCTTTTTGTTTATTTTTTAAGAGTTGGGAAAGGAATTGTTCCTGCTGCCTTGCAAGGAAGACCCTTTACTGTAGTTCTGGCTTTTGATATTAAGATGCTAACAGAAGAGGTTCAGAGACAGCAAAATGTCCATGTTTGAGAAAATGGATAACAGAGGGTTTGGAGAGGCAGACATTGAGGGACAACAGATCCAAAGTCAGAAAGGAATTGGAAGATTTGGTGAAAGAGATTAGTTGGGACAGCTTCCATTAAGAAAGAGCTCTAGGGAAAATTTGAAGATGTTTAGTTGGATTTTATGGTGATTATCCTTTGGATGTGTAATGTTAGCATTCGCTATGGCCACTACAAAGTGCACTTTCCATATGCTTTTTTTTTGCTATTGTAAACTAAAACACATACATTTCTGTTATTATTATTTTTTTGTAAAAGTTTGTCCATACATTACTAAAATACTCAGGGCAGCATCACTGATCTTTAGCCAATAGTCAGAAGAACTGACTGTGGAGGAAATGCCAGTGATTCAAAATGGTCAACTTGGCCTATATATCAACTGTGCCACCTTGGTTGCACAACATTGTAAAATCTATGAAAAATCTGTATATACCTTGACTGTTAGAAATAATGAATTAATGTATTAAAAAACATGCAGTGCCCACTAGTTACTCATATAATACACCCAAGTCAGGGCAAAATGAAGAATTTGCCCCCAGCTCTGAAGACTCCTATTTCAGTGTTTTTTCCATCTGCAAATGACTAGAATCTGTACAAAATATGTAACCTATTTCCTCACCTCCTCCTTAACCCATACTTATCCCTGGCTATAAAATCTAGAAACCTGGAAATCTACTTGACTAACCATTCTTTTACTTGCTCAATGTGGTACTGATGCATACATCACAGTTCTATTTCTACTGTGACATGCACTGTACCAGGTGCTAGGGATGCAGTGTAAGAAAACAGAATCTCTTGACACTGGGCAGATTAATCTGGAAGATGAGACAGATGAATAACCACTTATTTACAAGTTATGTTGCAGAACACAGAAAGGAACATGAGATATTAGAGGAGGTCTTTGTACAAACTAATATACCTCTTTGGGCTTTGGCTTTCTCATCTGTAAAATGGTGCTGGTAATACTAGTATATGTTTCATAACATTGAATGAGGCTATAAAGTGCTTGGCTCAGTGTCTGGCAAGTGTGAAATGGTTACTGACAGTATTATTGTCATTATTATTATTATTATTATTATTATCATCATCATCATCATCATCAGTTTTTAATAGTTAAGAGACTTTATTCTAATAGCTATAATTTCAGTGCTTATCAAAATGAAAACTAAAAACAAGTATACAAAACAGTTGATTACTAATCGTGTATTGAAAGCATTAAGAGGTTCCACGAAACCAAATAAACCAGTTCTGAGGTTTCCCCAAGATAAATTTAACAGCTCCAGCTTCTTCAGTGTTTATCAAAATATAAAAGAAAAAAGTAGAGGTCGTCTTTTTCAATGGCAAATAGGACCCTTGCAGGCTGAGGGAGGAAGCTACTTCACACGTGGAGATGGGGGTGCTCTGGGACCTGTGGGTCTGGAGTGGACCAACCCTCCCAGCTTGCACGCACTCACACTGGGGAGACCAAGACCTCCTGCCAGCATGCTAAGCAGGTGCAAGACTGAGTGGGTGCTGGGAACATGGGCTGCTGTTCTGGCTACATGTCAACCAAGGGCGTGTCTGGGCTGTGTCCCCTGCAATGGCTCTCCTAGCCCGCACTCAGGTGACTGTGTGAGCCCAAGTACAAGCACAACGCTATGGAATGCAAGTGACCCAAAGACAGGAGAGTCACGGGGTCTCTATTGGGACCATGCAATGGATGGCGGTTGTGTGACCTTCTTGTGTTCCCAGAGAGGAACAGTTGATCCGATGGACTAGTATTCAGGCTGTAAACTGGGCATAGTCTCCCTTCTGTGTGTTCAAGTGTTCTCCTTATCTTGTACTTTTAACTATTTTGAAAAAGGCACTGAGTTTGGGTTAAAAATCAACCACCAAATGTATCCCAACACCAATCTACAGCCCAGGAGCTCCTGGAGGCCAGGTGCCCACATGCCTAAATCTTTCCTCAGTACTGACAGTGAGTTGATTCTCTTTTTACAATAAAAAAGCTGAGTAATATTGCATAGGAGTACCAGAAACTGCCTCAGTGGAAACAGAAACTATTTACATTAAATAAAAACCTGGCTGCAGGCTGCATCTGCACATATACAGCACGGTGCAATGCACACTGATCAACCCATGGAGACAGCTTCTGGCACTCAAGACCACAGAGTCTCACTTTTGCCATATGAGAGGAAAGCAAGGGTGGAGAGGAGGAAGTGAGGGGGTGGGGGGTTCTGGTTCACTTCTGGTTCTGGAGCTGATTGGACAGCCAGTCCAGTCCTTCATAGAGCCCGTCCCCACTGGTGGCACAGGTGACCTGAATGTACCAGTTCCTGTCAGCCCCAGCTTATCTGTGATTTCGGCCACGTTCATGGCATTTGGGAGGTCCTGCTTGTTGGCAAACACCAGGAGGACGGTGTCCCACAGCTCATCCTCAGCCAGCATCCTCATGAGCTCCTCGCAGGCCTCATTTACACGCTCTCTGTCATTGCTGTCCACCATAAAGATCAAACCAAGGGTATTCTGGAAGTAGTGGCGCCTTAGTGGCCGGATCTTGTCTTGGCCACCCACGTCCCACACAGGGAAGCTGATGTTCTTGTACTCCACATTAAAACCTATGGTGGGGGCTGGGGATGTGGCTCAAGCGGTAGCAGCACGCTCGCCAGGCATGCGTGCGACCCGGGTTCGATCCTCAGCACCACATACAAAGATGTTGTGTCCACCGAGAACTAAAAAAAAAATAAATATTAAAAATTCTCTCTCTCTCTCTCCTCTCTCACTCTCTCTTAAAAAAAAAAAAAAACAACCTATGGTGGGAATGGTGGTCACAATTTGACCCAGCTTCAGTTTGTACAAAATCGTCATCTTCCCTGAAGCATCCAGGCCCACCATGAGGATGCGCAATTCTTTTTTCCCAAAAAGGCCCTTGAAGAGATTTGCAAAGATATTCCCCATCCTTGTGGGTGGTTGGAAGCGACACTGGCCAGAGATCTCAGCAGCGGCTGCTCCAAGCCAGGCATTGGTTTCACTCCCACAAGATGGTGGCACTGATGGCCATCATCATCATTACAGCCATGTCTTCACTGTGCAATGAGTAAGATTTCAATATATCCTACTTTTTATTTTATCAAATTATAGTAAGTCATGAGTAATTAATCATGAATAAACAGAATCTTCTCTGTTCTGCCTGAAAATAGTTCTGTCAAAAACAATGAAATCAGAGATTTCCAAACTCATCCTCCTTGAGCAGTGAAGTCCTGTGTTTTCTCTGAACGACAGGATTTTATATGCTATGAGCATAAATTAGAGCTGCTATAATTGGAGTTCATACAAACACAATGAGGCCTTAAGATTTAACACTACTCCTTTTGTTATTCTTATACAGAAATCTCTGTGATCCAAGCATACCTGCTAAGGTTTAGGAAGAGTCATTCACACTGTCTGTGTTAGCTACACAGCAATTTGGAGGGGACTCCTGGTGTTCTATCACAGGTCAAGGATCAGGGGTGAATTAGGGCTGGGAGCTGGATTTCCAGTTCTGTCTTATCCATTTTATCCATACAAATAAGTCCTGAACCTATTTACATTTGTGTTACGAGGACTGACAATAGGCAGACAATCCTTTACATCTACTTTTGCTGGACAACAACAGACATTATCAGCAGTGGAATCCTGACCTCCAGTGGATATTAGGGGAAACAGTACTATTCTGGATAGGTTCTTCAGAAGCCAGCACTTTGGCTTGCTGCTCTTCAGCATGTCTGGAAGCCAGAAAATACCTGGTTTCTGTCTCCAGGGAGTCCAGGAATGAGCCTTCTGTCATCAAAAAATACTTCCATTAGAATACTTTGCTCTGCAATAAGAGTTTCAGGCATCATATTTAGGCACTACTGCGTCTATCAGAAAAAAAAAAGGTTAACTTCTCCTGTGTTTCCTTTCAGGAGCAACAAAATCCTTCTCAGAAATCCCATATGAAAATTCTATTTCCATCTTCATTTTTTCTGAGCCTCAATAAGATCATGGTCCATTTGGGATATTAGTAATAAACGTCTATCACCTTCCATCTGAGGCAGAAGAAAGGGTTAAAATGGTCAAACAGGAAATTTGGGCTCCTTTGAGGTCAGGTCTCTGTGTAGCAAGGCTGAAAAACTATAGACACAAACCAGGCCCCATCAAAGTCAGGCTGTCTCCTGTGTAAGGAGGGTGTGGGGAGAACTGACAGACATATACTGTCTGGTATTCACATCCCCACCAAAAAAGGTATGGTAACCCGATCAGATCAAAAGGCATGAGAAGAGCTCATGGACACTATATGCCTTACTCAGGATGAATTTGGAGCTAGCTTCCTTATAAACTCTTAGACAATAGTCATTCTCTGGCATTCCTCCTTTGGGATTCCCCCCATTTGGAAGCTAAGACAAACAACCCAACTCCATACATTTTTAGTGCTACACATCCACTAAAAAATCAACCCCCTTGACAGTTCCAATCTATGTTGGATGATGAGGAAATGATGGAGACAAAATTTTTGTGCTGGTCTTTGGGACCTAAATAAAATAGTGTTTTCCCAAACCTGCATGCTGGGCACTGTGTTAGATTCTAGGGTGTAAAATAGTAAATGAAATTCATGCTGTCTGCTAAAAGAGAGAAAATAAAGAAGTCCTGAATGAGTCAGGGAAAACTTGGTTCACAAAGTACAGATTTTAATTCTTTTTATTTTTTTATGGAACGCTTCACGAATTTGCGTGTCATCCTTGCGCAGGGGCCAAGCTAATCTTCTCTGTATTGTTCCAATTTTAGTATATGTGCTGCCAAAGTGAGCACAATCCTAGCTTTTTATTAGCATAGTGAGCTTGGTTACTTGCATACTACTTCTCTTCATCTATACCCTATATCATAAGAAACCTGGTGTTTTGTTTTGTTTTGGATACTGGGGTTTGAATCCTGCAGCACTTTATCACTAAGCTACATCTCCAGTCCTCTTTATTTTTCATTTTGAGACAGTGTCTTACTAAGTTGTGCAGGCTGGCCTCCAACTTGAGATACTCCTGCCTCACCCTGCTGAGTCCCTGGGATTACAGGCATGTGCCACTGCACCTGGCAAACCCTATTTCATTCATTTGAATCATTAGTGTTCTAATACCAGAATGAGAACAAGGGAATCAGGGGCTTGGAGTGGGATGGAGACTTTGTAATTTATGTTATTTTCTGATTTTTAAAATTATGTGGAAGTATTACATAATCAAAGACAAAACTAATTCATATGGCAGCAAATCTAAAACATAACACAATGACCCCAAAATGGAGAAATGTCATATATTCTACCATGATTCAGAGATGTCTGCTGATAATCCTTTTGTGTGTTTATTTATCTTTATAAACTTCGAACTATCCATATGCATGTACACACACTCACACACATACATCCTCAGGAAATTAATTAAAAAATAAAAATAAGTATGGGTAAATGGCAGAAAGATCAATAGAGGATTGGGAGCAGAGCGTTGGGAAAGGGAAGGGAAAGGAAAGGTACTGTAGTTTAAATTAGAACATGATGCATTCCATGCTTGTATAATTACATCAAAATGGATTCTACTGTCATATGTAACTAAAAGAACCAATAAAATAAAAATAAGAAACATCTCTCTATTTCAAAAGCTGTTTTAAATGGGTCTTACAAGATAAATAGATATGTATGTTAAGTAATATATGACTGCATCATTATTTCTAATATCTTTGTGATATTTGACTCCATGGACATAGCAGAAATCATTTAATCACTTCCTTCCTAGATAAACATTTATAAATTTCTATGATTACAGTGCTAATACAGAACAGTGCACACAGTGTGCTAGAGCTTGAGTAAAAATGGATGAGGATGGACTAGAGTGGTAGTTCAGTGGCAGAGCACTTACCTCGCATGTGTGAGGCACTGGGTTCAATTCTCAGCACCACATATAAATAAGTAAAATAAAGGTCCATTGAAAACTGAAAAATAATTTTAAAAAATGGATGGAGATTCTCTTGATCAATATATTGATTTACTTAGAGAGTTACTGATATTTTTACCAAGTGAATGTTATAAAATACTTTAAATGCACAAAAAATCAAATTAACAATTATTTATTTCTACATGAGTGTACTATAATAGACATAACCCATACAGCCTGGTAAATCTCCTTCAACCTCTCCACCCTTCTTGACCTCCTGTTCCTACCCCAAACGTAAATAATTAAAAAAAAAAAAACAGGTTAGGATTTTGTATGTTTTCTCTTCAAATTCCTTTGCATTCTTCAAGCATATCAAATACTTAAAAAACAAACAGATTCTCCAACCTATCCCTTTGCTGTCCAGGGCCCTGTAACCTCCTGTCCTTTTTCCTCACGAATCACCCATCAACGCCAATCACCACTCTAGAGGTGGCAGCCCACTCTTGTGCACATACCATCATTCCCAAACACTGAAGCATTTAAGGGGTCCCAAAAAGTACTGATATATTTTCCATGTAATAGAAATAATTAGGGCACCACACAGAGAAGCCCACCTTCTTTTCATTTCCTACTCTCCACCCTCCCCTCGTCCCACCCCGCCTTAAGACCAAATTTAAGGTTAATTTTCCCTAACTCTCCCTTTCTCAGTAACCGGAAAACCATGACCTTTTGTATTCAGGAAGAAATAGTTATAGCCAATCACTACCCCTTTCTGGAGAGCTAGGGCTGTAGTCACTCTAGCATGCCAAGGGGATTCTTCCTCTCTGTGGTTTTAACCCTGTCTCTCCTAGGGTGGCCAAAAAACATCAAGTGAGCACTTGGCTGTACAAGTGTGTGATAGTCCATAGCATGGACTTGGTGGACTAGCGAAGGAAAGAGAAGGGGAGGGAAAGAGTATGGCTTAATAGCAGAAAGTAATATATTGTATAAGCTTTTCTACCAGATCTGTATATCATTATACAAGTGTCTTTCTCTTTCTTCTTTGCACAAATTGGGAAGGCAATAGGTTACATAGTGGGTTCAGATCTTGGGTACTAGGGCCAGACTGGTGCGTGGTTTTAGCAGTGTCATTTGCTATGTGTTCAAATTGACTGAGCTCCCTTAATTTTCCCATGTATGAATTTGGAAATAACAGTACCTACATCAAAAGGTTGTTGTGAGAATTAAGGTGTGTGTGTATGTGTGTGTGTGTGTGTGTATGTGTGTGTATTCTTTTTGCAATGCTGGGATCTGAATCCAGGGCCTTGTGCAAGCTATGCAAGCACTCTACCACTGAGCTACATCCCCAGCCCAAGAAGTATTAAAACAGCATTGACCCAGTACTATGTATAATTATAATGTACCAATGAACAACAGTACCGTCATATCCTAAGTGTCCAATAAGTGCTACTATCAATATCTCTATTCAGATTTTTATGTGGGTGTGGGTGAAGATGGTCTCCTTTTTTTTTTTTTTGCTATTGTTGTTTTGTTTTTTGGCAAAGCTGGAGACTGAAGCCAGACATGCTAGACAAACACTCCATCAGCAAGCTACATCCTAAGACAATCAATATCTTCATGTAAATCAATGCAGAGCCAGTTGGTCTAAAATCACTGTTTGAAAGCTTGACATGATGCCTCAAATATTCCTGGTTTGACATTTTTTTAAATTTTTATTTTTATTTATATATGACAGTGGAATGCATTACAATTCTTATTACACATACAGAGCACAATTTTTCATATCTCTGGTTGTATAAAAGTATATTCACACCCTGGTGTTGACTTTTTATGAAACACTCACAATTGTAGTGTGAGTGTGTTTATGTGTATGTACATCCAAGCTGCCTGAAATGACGGTTTAAAATTTAAAAAAATATATTATTTTTTGTTTTCTGCCTGGATCTATCTCAGAGCTGCATGTTTTGTCAAGGAAATATCCATGCTCCATTATGATATTTACAAAAGTAGTGTAACTGTGCATTCCAAGTTCAGTGAAGTATAACAGATACTGGGAAACAATACTCCATTGTTCTTTAAAAGTACATTTTATGCTTAATTACTGATTTCCATTTGCATTTTGCCTTTGGATATGACATTGTTCATTTAGAAAGCAACATTATTTATCTGTAGTTAGCAGTGTTTCAACAAAAGAAAAAAGATAAAGATGTTGAATTACAATGTATTGAAAAGTAGTGATCATTAGTGTTATTCCCAAAGAGGCTGTTGTGGTGAGTGAGGGGTGGAGGAGATGTTATAATGTTTAGAATTGTTTACAAATTCTATCTCAAGGACTTAGATATTGGGAAAGAACTCAGGATATCCCAAAAGAAACCCAGAAAGGGGACAAGCCACCTGCAGTAGATTCAAAAAAGGGATATTTTTTTCAAATTAGTTTTTAATACTGAAAAAGCTAAATATGTATTTTTAGTTATTTGAAAATGGGAAGTATTTTATTGTGCTGTTAATCACAATTGTTTTTCATCATGCAGTTAATTAGAGTGCCATGAACCATTTTTCATTTCACAACATAGAATTAAGGACTCAGTTTTGGATGATAACCATTCAATTAGATATACGTGTATTTATTCTTGAAATAGCTATCTACCTCTGATACATGCTTTTCTGAACAATGCAGGTACCTCACAGGGCAATCAC
Organism: Spermophilus citellus; assembly: GCF_964194105.1. NCBI lineage: Eukaryota > Metazoa > Chordata > Mammalia > Rodentia > Sciuridae > Spermophilus > Spermophilus citellus. Next base: position 43,784,584 of record NC_138190.1, on the reverse strand, counting down.
CTGTGTAAAGTATACTTTATCAAAGCTAAGAGAATCTCTTTGAAACCAACAAGATTCAATCTTTCCAAATGTTCATTGATGAGAACAGAGTATGGAACCAAACAAAAAAGTAAAAGACCCTAAAAGAGAGGATGGGTACCTCACAGAACTCAAAGGACTTGGGAAATGGAGCTTCTCTTTTTGTTCTTCCCATGAAATGAGAGGGAGGGAGGCAGGGAGACACACACACACACACACACACACACACACACACACACACACACCCCAGAAACAGTTATTACTTAGAAAGAGGAAGTGAATGTCTTACCTAAAAGCCCTTCACTCACAGACTTCCCCTGTGGTGGTATGAGTAATTAAAAATCCAAGAGAAACCCTGTCTTTTAGGACACTGGATTGGTAAAAGAGGCCCTCGAAGCTGTAGAATATGGAGAGGGGGAATCCTGGGAGACAAAGACCTTGACAAGGGAATATCCTAGTTATTTAAAAGAATCTGTATAAATTTTAGGTTTATTGTTTAATTGCACATACACAGGATTGACCCAAAGCAGTGTAATAAAATATCTTAATTTAATGATGACAAAAGCTACTACAAGTATCAAACTAAATCACAAGAGGGGTAAGTGTGGGACAACCAAGGTAGCATAGGGATTTCTTTGCAAACTGAACTGAACATGGAAGATCCATCCAAAGAGTGTAAAATAGAACTTTTAGGCTGAACCTAATCAGGTTCATCTAGCTTAACCAATCCAAACCAAACCAAACCACAACAAAAACAACAGCATTTACCAGGGGATATTAATAGGACCCAGTGTCTAACAATATAATATTCATAATGTCAAGAATACAATCCAAAAGTATAGTACACATCAAGAACCAGGAAAATTTGAAAACATAAGGAAAATGGCAACATGCCAATGGCCAAGGTGACCGAGATGTTAGAATTGTCAAAGACTTTGAAGAAGCTATTGTGGGGCTGGGGAGGTAGCTTAGTGGTAACTGTTAGACTAGAATGCACAAAGCCCTAGTTTCCATTTCTTGAGCTGCATGCCACATATGCACACACACACACAAACACATACACACACACACACAAGCATGTACAAAAGAAAAGAAATAAAGAAAGAGAAAGAGGAAAAAGGCATTATAGTCATACTCCATGGAGTGAAGTTATAGTAAATAAAAATACTGTTGAAATGAAAGGAAAGAGAAGTTCTAAGCTGAGAAAGACATTTTTAAAAAGTCAAATGGAATTTTATAAATTAAATGTAAAACATGAAATTTTAAAATTCACTGGATAAACTCAGTGGAAGAATGAAGATAATACACAGTCAGTTACTGGAATTAAGATAATTATAAATTAAGCACATGAACAGAGAGAGGAAAGATTGATATAAAATGTAAAGACTCAGAAAACATATTCAAAAAGGAGAGGAAGAAAAGATATTGGTGCAGAAAACATAATTGAGAAATAATTGTTAAAACTTCCTGAATTTGGGGAAAGAACAAAATTAAAGAAAAATCATAACCAAATATCTAAAAACCAAACACCAAGATCTTGAAAGTGATCAGTAAAAAGTAACATAAGGCATATAAGGGGATAATGATACAAATAACTGTGCACTAATGCCTCAAAAAGTACAGGACAGAAGATGGCACAGCAGTATCTTTAAAGTGCTGGAAGAAAACAACTGTTGCGCCTCCTCCTGAGACTGAAGGGGGCACACTGTGCCCATGTAGAGAGGCTGTGGTTTCCTATCCACCAATGTGCAGCTCCACCTAAACCAACTCCATCTTGGGACACTGCAGCCACCACTGTAGCCCTCCCAAGACAGTAATTTCCACCATGGGACAATGGAAAAGGCCAGGAGGAAGCTACCCATTGCAACATCACACACCACAGTGTGGCATCACTGAACAGGCTCCCCCAATGACATCGCACTGTCCATCCTTCCAGCCCCATTTCTGAAAGCAGTTGCCTCCATCATGGGACATCTCCACTGTCATCTTGGGTTACCTCCACTGCTGTCTCCACCATCTTTTTTTTTAATTTTTTTTTTAATATTTATTTTTTAGTTCTCGGCAGATACATCATCTTTGTTTGTATGTGATGCTGAGGATCGAACCCGGGCCACACGCATGCCAGGCGAGCGCGCTACCACTTGAGCCACATCCCCAGCCCTCTCCACCATCTTTATTTGGGGCAACTTCCATTTTGGGACACAGACTGGGGCCTGGAAACCCAACATCAAAGTACCCCACAGGCTTGACTCTACTGCTGCCATAAACTAGGGACATGGCTGCTTCCATCTAGAGATAACAATCCGGACCTAAAAGACCATCTCCAAGGTCCCTGTGGGCCCAGATGCACCAGAGGTATCCCTACAAGCTGTGGTAACAGACACCATCCTGTTGCAGAGGCAACAGGGAGCCTTGCATGGGGTCAACTCTCTTTTTTCTCCTGCTAACAGCCAACTTCTTTTGATTCTCCTTTCACTTGTCCTATAATCTAATACCTCTATATTCTCACATCCTACCTCATAAACATCACATCCTACCCTCATTCTCTCTCTGACCTCCATTAGAAACTGTAAACCTTTATGTAAACCTACTAGCTATATGGTAGAAGATAACTGTACTTGTCATTTCTATTTATAGTGGCAAAACTGAAGTGTCTAAATAGAAGCTAACTGATTTATGGTTGCATATTAGTTGCATTTGGTGCTGTAAATATTGATCTCCCCCATAAAAGGTGAGGTATTCCTAACCTGTAGGGACACTACAAGATTATAGGATAAAAACTGCAATACCATAGATCTGCACTGCAAGAAAGGAAGACACATAGACAACATGAAAAAACAAGGGAGGAAGGTGCCCTAAACAAACCAAGATACTACAATAATATCATCTATTGACAGAACTGTAGATGAAACCTCAGAGAAGGAGTTCAGAATGTACATAATTAAAATTATCTGTGTATTAAAGAATGACATTGGCTGGGATTGTGGCTCAGTGGTAGAGTGCTTGCCTTGCATGTATGAGGCACTGGGTTTGATCCTCAGCACCACATTAAATAAATAAATAAATATAAATGTATTGTGTCCATCTACAACTAAAAAATATTTTTAAAAAGAATGGCATAAGCCAGCAAATACAGGCAAAAATTGACCATGCCAACAGAGATAAGAAATCATATACAGGTAGTAAAAAATTATTTTGAGGTAGAGATTTTGAAAAAAATAAACAAAACAAACAGAAATCTTTGAAGTGAAGGAAACAATGAACCAAATAATAATAATAAAAAACTAATAGAAAGCATCATCAACAGACTAGATCACTTGGAAGAAAGAACCTCAGACAATGAAAACAAAATATACAATCTTGAAAATAAAGTTCACCACACAGTGAAGATGGTAAGAAACCATAAACAGAACATCCAAGAATTATGGGATAACATCAAAAGACCAAACCTAATATTTATCAGGATAGAGGAAGGCACAGAAATTCAAACAAAAGGAATGCACACTCTCTTCAGTGAAATAACATCACAAAATTTCTCCAACATGAAGAATGAATAGGAAAATCAAATAAAAGATGCTAACAGGACACCAAATGTACAAAATTACAACAGATCTACACCAAAGCACATTATAATGAAAATGCCTAGCATACAGGATAAGAAGAGAATCTTAAAGGCTGAAAGAGAGAGGAATCAGATTACATATAGGGGAAGACCAATTCAGATATCAGTAGATTTTTCAACCCAGACCCTCAAAGCCAGGAGATCCTACAACAATATATACCAAGCTCTGGAAAAAAAAATGGATGCCAACCAAGAATCTTATATCCAGCAAAATTAATCTTGAGATTTTATGACAAAACAAAAACCTTCCAAGATAAACAAAAGTTTAAAGAATTTATAGCAAGAAGGCCTGCACTACAGAACATTCTTGGCAAAATATTCCAGGAGGAGGAAATGAAAAACAACAATGAAAATCTGCAAAGGGAGGCACTACACTAAGGGAAAGGCCAATCAAAGGAGAAACCAAGTCAAGTTAAAACCAAAAATAAACCAAAATGTCCAGAAATAAAAAAAAAAAACATCTCAATAATAACCCTGAATGTGAATGGCCTAAACTTGTAAATTAAAAGACACAGATTGGCAGATTGGATTAAAAAGACTCAACAATATGTTGCCTTCAAGAGGCTCATCCCACAGGAAAAGACATCCACAAATTGAAGGTGAAAAGTGGGAAAAAACATACCACTTACATGAACCATGTAAACAAGCAGGGGTTTCCATCTTTATATCAGTTAAAGTGGACTTCAAACCAAAGTTAGTGAAAAAGGACAAAGAAGGACATTTCATACTACTCAAGGGACTCATACATCAACAAGACATAACAATTGTAAAGATCTATGCCACAAACAATGGGGCATCTATGTATATCGAATCAAATTAACCACAACACTGGGTGATTTTAACACACCTCTCTCACCACTAGATAGATATTTCAAACAAAAACTAAACAAAGAAACTATAGAACTAATAATACAATCAATAATTTAGACTTAACAGACATATATAGAATACTCCACCCATCAATGAGTGAATACACTTCCTTCTCAGCAGCACATGAATCCTTCTCCAAAATAGACCATATGTTATGCCACAGAGCTACTCTCAGCAAATAAAAAAATAGAGATACTACCCTGCATTCTATCAGATCATAATGCAATGAAATTAGAAATCAATGATAAAATAAAAAATAAAATTTACTCTAACACATGGAGACTAAATAATACACTATTCAATGATGCATGGATAGCAGAAGACATCAAGGAGGAGATAAAAAAATTCTTAGAGGAAAATGAGAACACTGATACAACATATCAAAATCTCTGAGGCACTATGAAGGCAGTGCTAAGAGGAAAGTTCATTGCATGGAGTTCATTCCTTAAAAGAAGAAAAAGTCAACAAATAAATAACCTGACATTACATTTCAAAGCCCTAGAAAAAGAAGAACAAACCAACAGCAAAAGCAGTAGAAAACAGGAAATAATTAGAATCAGGGCTGAAGTCAGTGAAATTGAAACAAAAGTAACAATTCAAAAAATTGACAAAACCAAAAGCTGGTTCTTTGAAGAAACAATAAGAGAGATAAACAGGGAGCCTACATCCTGGGAACAAATCTTTACCCCACACACTTCAGATAGAGCCCTAATATCCAGAGTATACAAAGAACTCAAAAAATTAGATAATAAGATAACAAATAACCCAATCAACAAATGGGCCAAGGACCTGAACAGACACTTCTCAGAGGAGGACATACAATCAATCAACAAGTACATGAAAAAATGCTCAACATCGCTAGCAGTCAGAGAAATGCAAATCAAAACCACCCTAAGATACCATCTCACTCCAGTAAGATTGGCAGCCATTAAGAAGTCCAACAACAACAAGTGCTGGCGAGGATGCGGGGAAATGGGTACACTTGTTCATTGTTGGTGGGACTGCAAAATGGTGCAGCCAATTTGGAAAGCAGTATGGAGATTTCTTGGAAAGCTGGGAATGGAACCACCATTTGACCCAGCTATTCCCCTTCTCGGTCTATTCCCTAAAGACCTAAAAAGAGCATGCTACAGGGACACTGCTATATCGATGTTCATAGCAGCACAATTCACGATAGCAAGATTGTGGAACCAACCTAGAAGCCCTTCAATAGATGAATGGATTAAAAAAATGTGGCATTTATACACAATGGAGTATTACTCTGCAATAAGAAATGACAAAATCATAGAATTTGGAGGGAAATGGATGGCATTAGAGCAGATTATGCTAAGTGAAGCTAGTCAATCCTTAAAAAACAAATGTCAAATGTCTTCTTTGATATAAGGGGAGTAACCAAGGACAGGGTAGAGACGAAGAGCTGGAGAAGAAGAATAACATTAAACAGGGATGATAGGCGGGAGGGAAAGTGAGAGTTAAGGGAAATTGCATGGAATTGGAAGGTGAGCCTCAGGGTTATACACAATTACATATAAGAGGAAAGGAGGAGTAGGAGAAAAATTATATAAGTGGAAGAAACGATTTATAGTAGAGGGGATGGAGAGAGAGAAGGGGAGGGGAGGGGAGGGGAGGGGAGGGGGGACAGTGGAGAATGGGATAGACAGCAGAATACATCAGTCACTAGAAAGGCAATTTGTAAATCAATGGAAATGTAACTGATGTGACACAGCAATCTGTATACGGGGTAAAAATGGGAGTTCATAACCCACTTGAATCAATCTGTGAAATATGGTATATTAAGAACTATGTAATGTTTTGAACAACCAATAATAAAATAAAAAAAGAAAAGCTAAATAAAATTGACAAACTCTTTGCCACCTCAAAGAAAAGGAGGAGAGAGAAAACTCAAATTGCTAAAATTAGTGATGAAAAAGGAAACTCCATGACAGACAGTATTGAAATATGGAAGACAATTAGAAACCAGTTTGAAATTTTATACTCCAGTATAATAGAAAACCTTGAAGACACTGACAAATTTCTAGAGGCATATGATCTACCCAGACTGAATCAGGAGGGCATACAGAATTTAAACAGAATAATTTCAAGCAAGGAAATAGAAGACACCATTAAAAGCCTACCAACCAAGAAAAGCCTGGGCCAGACAGATTCTGGAGTTCTACAATACCTACAAAGAAGAATTAATACCAATACTTCTCAAATTATTCCATAAAATAGAAAAGGAGGGAACACTTCTAAACTTATTCTATGAGGCTACTATCATCCTAATACCAAAACCAGACAGAGAAATATCAAGAAAAGAAAATTTCAGGCCCATGTCCCTGATGAACTTAGATGTAAAAATTCTGAATAAAATTTTGGCAAATCACATACAAAACAAAATAAAAAAAATAGTGCACTATGATCATGGGGGATTCATTCCAGGGATGAAAGTTTGGTTCAACATACAGAAATCAATAAACGTAATTCATCACATTAAAAATTTACAGATAAGAACCATATGATTATATCAATTGATGCAGAGAAAGCATTTGACAAAATACAGCACCCTTTCATGTTCCAAATTCTAGAAAAACTAGGGATGGTAAGGACATATCTCAACGTTATAAAAGCTATCTATGCTAAACTCAAGGCCAGAGTCATTCTAAATAGAGAAAAATTGGAAGAATTCCCTCTAAAGACTGGAATAAGACAGGGATGCCCTCTTTTACCACTTCTATTTAACATAGCTCTTGAAACACTAGCCAGAGCAATCAAACAGAAAAAGGAAATTAAAGGGATATAAATAGGAAAAGAAGAACTCAAACTATCACTTTTTGCTGATGACATGATTCTATACTGAAAGGATCAAAAAAATTCCACCAGAAAACTTATAGAATTAATAAATGAATTCAGCAATGTAGCAGGATATAAAATCAATACCCATAAATCAAATGTATTTCTATATATCAGTGATGAATCCTCTAAAAGAGAAATTAATAAATTACCCCATTCACAATAGCCTCAAAAAATACTGGGGAATCAATTTAACAAAAGAGGTGAAAACCCTCTACAATTAAAACTACAGAACACTAAAGAAAGAAATTGAAGAAGAACTTAGAGGATGGAAAGATCTCCCATGCTCTTGGATAGGCAGAATTAATATTGTCAAAATGGCCATACCACCCAAAGCACTGTACAGATTCAACGTGACTGATTCCAATTAAAACCCCAACATCATTCCTTATAGAAATAGAAAAAGCCTTCATGAAATTCATTTATAAAAATAAAAGACCCAGAATAGCCAAAGTGATCCTTAGCAAGAATAGTGAAGCAGGAGGTATAACAATATCAGACCTTAAACTCTACTACAAAGCTATAGTGACAAAAATGCACAGTATTGGCACCAAAATAGACATGCATACCAATAGTACAGAACAGAAGACACAGAGATAAACCCACATAAATATAGTTATCTCATCATAGACAAAGGCACCAAAAACATACATCGGAGAAAAGATAGCCTCTTCAACAAATGGTGCTGGGAGAACTAGAAATCCATATATGGCAAAATGAAACTAAACCCCCTATCTCTCACCATGCACAAAACTCACTTCAAAGTGGACCAAGGACCTAGGAATTAGATCATAGACCCCATGCCTAATAGAAGAGAAAGTAGGCCCAAATCTTCATCAAGTAAGCCCCAACCTCCTTATCAAGATTCCTAAAGTGCAAGAAATAAAATCAAGAATGAATAAATGGGATGGATTCAAACTAAAAAGCTTCTTCTCAGCAAAGGAAACAATCAATGAGGTGAAGAGAGAAACTACATCTTGGGAGCAAATTCTTGCCACACACACATCAGATACAGCACTAATCTCCAGGATATATAAAGTACTCAAAAAACTTAACACCAAAAAAAAAAAAAAACCCACAAACAGCCCAATCAATAAATGGGCTAAGAAGCTGAACAGACATTCTTAGAAAAAGATATACAACTGATCAACAAATATATTAAAAAATGTTCAACATCTCTAATAATTAGATAAATGCAAATCAAAATTACACTAAGATATCATCTCATTCTAGTCAGAATGGCAGCTATTAAGAATACAAGCAACAATAAGTGTTGGCGAGGATGTGGGGGAAAAGGCACACTTATACATTGCTGGTGGGACTGAAAATTGGTGCAATCAATCTGGAAAGCAGTATGAAGATTCCTTAGAAACCTTGGAATGGAACCACCATTTGATCCAGCTACTTGTTTGTCTATACATAAAGGACTTAAAATCAGCACACTACAGTAACAGTCACTTCAATGTTTATAGCAGTACAATTCACAATTGCTAAACTGTGGAACCAATCTATATGCCCTTCAATAGATGAATGGATAAAGAAACTGTGGTACATATACACAATGGAATATTACTCAGCATTAAAAGAGAATAAAAGTATGGCATTTACAGATAAATTCATGGAGTTGGAGAATATCATGCTAAGCAAAATAAATCATTCTCAAAAAAACAGGTGCCAAATGTTTTATCTGGATAGTGGATGATAATCCATATGGGGGGGCAATGGGATGAGTGGAGGAACTTTGAATAGGACAAAGGGGAGGTGGGGAAGGGGGAAAGGAGGTAGGAAAGATGGTGGAATGAGATTGACATCATTACCCTAGATACATGTATGATTGCATGAATAGTATGACTCTAATTCATGAACAACCAGAGAAGTGAAAAAATCTGCTCCATTTGTGTACAATGAATGAAAGAGCTTTCTACTGTCATGTATAATTGCTTAGAACTAATAAAATAAAAAGAAAATAACTGTCACCTCAAAATTCTATGTTCAGCCAAATATGCCCCAAAGAAATGACAATGAAATAGTGACATTCTCAGATGAAGGGAATAGTAATAGTGTTTGTGACTGGAATATGTAATCTGAAATACATGCTAAAGGAGGGGTTTCAGACTGAGGAAAAAGGATGAGAAGGAACTTTGAACTTCACAATAAAGAAAAATAAAAAGAAATCATAAAATGTCTGGATAAATATGATAGACTGGTTTTCCCCTTAGAATGTTCAAAATATATTTATCCTAGAAAGCAAAACTTATAGTAATGATTGATAGGGTTATCAAAATCTGTAGATGTAATATGAATAACAACATAATACAGGGATGATTTTACCTGAAATGATATTAACTGAAGTATATTTTGAAAAGATATATATATATATATATATATATATATATATATATATATATATATATATATATAGAACTACCAAAGTGTTTAATGCAAGGAAATGTCAAAAAGCCAAAAGATATACAAAATACAATACTAAAAATATTCAAATAATCTGAAATAAAAAAGGTGAGGTTAAACTAAAAAATAAAACAAGAAATACTACAGTAATATAGTAGAGCCAAATCACATATACCAATACTTATAATAAATATAAGTGATCACACCAGTTAAAAATATGTTAGGGTAAAAAAACCAAAACTCACTTATATGCTAAGAAACACTCTTTAAATATAATGGCATAAATAGGTTAAAAATAAAGAATGGAAAAAATATATACCATGCAAAGTCTAATCAAAAGAAAGCTGCAGCCAGGTGTGGTGGCACACTCCTGTAATCCCATAGTGACTTGGAAGGCTGTGGCAGGAGGATGATGAGATTGAGGGCAGCCTCACCATCTTAGTAAGGCTCTAAGAAACTTAGAAAGATCCTGTCTCAAAATAAAGAATAAAAAGACCTGGGGATGTGGCTCAGTGGTAAAGTGCTCCTGGATTCAATCTCCAGTTTTTTTTTTAAAGTAAGAAATCTAGAGTGGCTATAATAATATTACACAAAACAAATTTCAGAATAAGAAAAATCAGACATAGCAAAGAAGATTAAATAATGATGTAAGTGAAAGATTGAATTTGGGGACCACCCATTTCCCCTGTGAATTGAGAATACATTTATCCTTCTGAGAGAAGGAAACTGGAGGGGCTGAGTCTCCTGTTCCCCACAACAGGTCCCAAAATAGATGGGAGTAGACATTGCCACCTCAGGCCTCCAATTGCAGGCTAACTAAATCTACCAGTGTACAATTCCTGCCTTTTGTCACTTCCCAGCCTCTTTAAAAGTTCTACTAAGTTGGGGGGTTTTGGAGATGGAACATTTGAAACCATTAAGTTTCTTCCATTTTTCTTCAAAGCTGGCTTTGAGCAAAACCTATTTTCTTCCAATTTACCTCCAAATATTTCTATAGCTGCAAGTCTCTTATTATGGCCTAGTTTCTTCATCCTCTGGTGAGATCTTGTGATGCCCAGTAACAGGAAGTTCAGACCACTTACAAGGAATAGCAATCTTAAATACGTGTGTAGCCAGCAGCAAAACTTCACAGTACATGAAGCAAAAACTCACAGAACATCAAGCAAAAATAGATACTAATACTTTCAGAATCAGCACTTTTCTCTCAATAATCAATAGAGCAAGTAGTCCCAAAATCAAGAGCAAGCGTGTAAAAGACCCAAACAACATTATCAACCAACTTACTTAATTGATATTTATAGAATACTTCACATAATAGTTTCACCTAATAAGCAGTACTTACTATAAGCAGTTATGTAGGTGCATATTGAATAATTAATGATATGCCTTATTCTGGGCCATAATAAACAAAAACTTAACAAATGTAAAAGAATCTAAATAATGCAAAATATGTTATTTAATAGTAATAGAGTTATAACAGAAATTAATAACAGAAAGATATTTGGGAAAATATAAAATTATTTTCAAAAAAATTAGTATTTATAAACAATCCATGAGTCCAAGAGGAAGGGGGCTGAGACAGGAGGATCACAAGTTCAAAGCCAGCCTTAGCAAAGCAGAGGCCCTAAGCAACTCAGTAAGACCCTGTCTCTAAATAAAATACAATATAGGGCTAGGTATGTGGCTCAGTGGTTAAGTGTCCCTGAGTTCAATCCCCAGTACTCCCCCAAAAATATTTGTAAGCAAACAAAAATGAATATCAAAATTTATGGGATATTCAAATGGGGTAGCTTCATTGCTATAGCTCTTCCTTCTTACAACTAAATTATCTGCATGTAATACAAGATGTCCACATGGAAAACAAGGAAATCACAAACTTGTGTGCCACTAGAAATATATGGGTGTCTTTAAATCAATCAAAGTATTATTAAAGTCCTCACATCATTCAAAATATTAACTCCTATGGATTGTTTATCTAAATGTAACAGCTAAAATGATAATACTTTTAGAAGAAAACATGGAATCAAATATTCATAACCTTAGACAAAGATCTCCTTCATACAACACTAAAACCAACAATCCACAAAAAAGAAAAGTGGTAAAGTATGCTTCATCAACCTTCTACACTTCAAGAACGAGAGAGAGAGAGAGAGAGAGAGAGAGAGAGAGAGAGAGAGAGAGAAACACAAGCAGAAATATTTGCAAATCATTTATCTGATAAGGACTTGTATCCTAAATATATTAGAAAACCTCTTACAACTAAATAGCAAAAGGACAAACAAATCAATTTAAAAATAATCAAAAGATTTTAATAGGCCCCGCCCACAGCACCTGAGCTGCTCTGGCTGCTGGAGCCTTAGGTCCTGGAGCGTTGGATTGGAGATGGGACCCTGGAAAGAGATTAGATCATGAGGATTCTGCACTCATGAATGGGATTAGTGCCCTTAAGAAAGAGGTGTAAGGGAGCTTGTTCACAGCTTCCACCTTGTGGGGACACAGCTATGAAAAAGCAAGTAGGCTCTCACCAGACATTTAATCTGCAGACACCATGGTCTTGAACTTCCCAACCTCCAGGGAGAGTTAGTGGATTGGAATTGTTGGTGGGGCTGTAGTTTCGGGGCCTAAAATCCACTCCGCGGGAGCCGCCATTTGCTTTCTGCATGCTGTCTTGATGGCCCTGTCTACACGGTCCAGCTACCGCAGCTAGAGACTGGAACTGGGCTGCGTGCTGAACCCTGTCCTCCGAAGGCAGGTCCACGGCCTCAAGTGCCTTGGTCGCCTGTTCCCTGCTGCACCTTGGGGCATAGCCTGCTCTGGGGTCATTCGGCATCCCTCTGTGAGGGGTCAGGCGCGGCGGCAGCCGCTTGGACCCCCCGCGGCGGCAGCCGCTTGGGCCCTCCGCGGCGGCGCTGCTAAGGTCACAGACAAGCGCGGCGCCAAAGAGCGCGGACCAGAGGTGGAGGCGAAGGCAGCAGGATTTCAGTTCTAGAAAACTGGACTGGAAACAGAAGCAGCAGTTTGTATAACCCCAAGATCTTGCTTATGCCAGGAAACTGTAAGGGTAACATGAATATCATTGAGGAGGTCTAACATGACGGCAGACGCAGAGGGATCAAGTCTCTGACCTCTTCAACTGCGAGGGCATAGGGAGCTGTAAATTATCTAAAGTCTATTTGCTCAGGATTACTAGGCAATGCTGAGCTGACGTGGAGCTAGGGCGTACACTTTGGGCCCCTCAGAAAACACACACTGAGCACGAATTTGCTGCATTTAAGCCCCGGATCGCCTGCTTCTCGTGACTCAGCACTAACGATCCTGCTGAAATAACTAGTCGGCCCACCTGATCTCATAGAGGTAAAAGCCAACTGAGCACCATAGCCAGACCCAGGGAATCAGGAGTGACGTAGGACTAGCGGAACAGAACCACGGCTATCGCTCCCACCAGGGCTGACAGCAGAGGTCCCTTGCACCAGCTACCAGGGGAGTTGCTACCTAAGGGCAAACAAATTTGCTGGGGGTCCTCAGCCCCAAGCCCTACAAACTTAGGGTCCGAGGGAGGCAAACAGAAAGGGTGTGCCCAGGGATCCGTGAAAACAGGGCTCCCAGGAGCAGCAGACCCGGCGTGTAGCCAGTAATGTGGTAAGCGTCACAGGTGAGTGGGGCCTGGATTGAGGAACCACAAGAGAAGGACCTAGACACTCAGGACTGGAGACTCGCACAGTCTGGGTAGAAGAGCTGAGGCACAGTGATTGGTTCCCACCTATCACGAGGAGAAGCCTGGCCCAGTGGGCATAGCTCCACCTACTGGAAGAGAAGTTAATCGAGCTCTATGACTGCATTTATTATTATTACTATTTTTTTTAACGATTATTATTAGTATTTTTTTTATTCTCACTTTTTGTAGTTGATGTTGTTGTTGTTCTTTAACTTTCTTATTAATGGTTTCAATTTTTTAATTCTTTTTATTCTATTATTATTATTATTTTTTAAACTACAATTTCCATTTTTCTATTATCAGTATAATTTTTTTGTTTGTTTTAAAATTTTTATTTTTTCGTTTTTTCTTTATTTCTTTTCACTTTCTTTTCTTTTGTCTTTTCATTTCTTTTCAATTTTCTTATTCCCCCTCTCTTGAATTCCACCTGCCTACACTCACTCTATTTAGTCACTTCTTCCCTTCCCTTCTAATACCTCTCCTCCCAAGCATCAAATAAATTTATAAAAGTAAACAGTAACTCAGCAGTCAAACAGAACAAGAAGTATCATGAGCATAAAAAAGCAAGGAAGAAAAGGAGTACAAACAATGAAAGACAGCCTAAATATTCAGGAGGACCTGGAGTCATAAGAAAAATGGCCATATAAAGAACTCAAGGAACACCTTAGACAGGAAAGGAACCTTAAAGATCACATTGAAAATGAATTACATAAACAGATAAAAGAAGAAGTTAAGCATCTTTATCAGGAGATAGAGATTATTAAAAAAATCAAACAATAATTCTAGAAATGAAGGAAACGATAAACCAAATTAAAAACTCAATCGAGAGTATCACTAACAGAGTGGAGCAAGTAGAAGCCAGAACGTCAGATAATAAAGACAAAATATATCATCTTGAAAAGAGTCTAGCCAACTCAGATAGACTGATAAAGAATCACGAGAAAAACATCCAAGAGATTTGGGATAATTTAAAAAAATCAAACTTATGAGTCATCAGGATAGAGGAAGGCACAGAGATTCATGCCAAGGGAATGAGTAACATGCTGAAGGAAATAATTACAGAAAACTTCCCAGAAATAAAAAAGGAAACAGATATACAAATTGTAGATGCATACAGGACACCGAGCACACAAAATCACAGTAGACCAACGCCAAGACACATTGTTATGAAGCTATCCAATATACAGAACAAAGAGATAATATTAAAAGCTACAAGAGAAAAGAGGCAGATTACATTTAGGGGTAAACCAATAAGGTTGACAACGGATTTTTCATCACAGACGCTGAAAGCAAGAAGATCCTGGAACAACGTATTTCAAACACTGAAAGACAATGGATGCCAACCAAGAATTCTGTATCCAGCAAAATTAAGCTTCAGATACAACGAAATAAAAATCTTTCATGACAAACAAAAGCTAAAAGAATTTGTAGCCAGAAAACCAGCATTGCAAGGCGTCTTGAGCAAAACTCTACACGAGGAAGAAATGGAAAACGATAACCAAAACCATCAGCGGGAAGTGCCTCGGTAAAGACAGAGGACGGGGGGAAAGCTAATCATGGATAAACAATCTAAATTAGGGGGAAAAAAAGAGATAAATAATCAAACATGGCAGGAAGTACAAACCATATATCAATAGTAACTCTAAACGTTAATGGCTTAAACTCTCCAATAAAGCGACATAGGCTGGTAACATGGATTAAAAAAACAAATCCAACAATATGCTGCCTCCAGGAGACACATCTGATTGGAAAAGACATACACAGGCTCAAGGTAAAAGGTTGGGAAAAAATATACCACGCTCACGCTCCTCGTAAGCAAGCAGGGGTGGCCATTCTCATATCGAATAAAATTGACTTCAAGACTAAGTTAATCAAAAGGGATAAGGAAGGACATTATATACTGTTAAAAGGAACCATTGACCAACAAGACATAACAATTATCAATATTTATGCACCAAATAATGGCGCTGCGACGTTCATAAAACAAACTCTCCTCAAGTTCAAGAATCGAATAGACCACAACACAATAATCATGGGTGACTTCAACACACCTCTCTCACCATTGGACACATCCTCCAAACAAAAGTTGAATAAAGAAACTATTGACCTCAATATCACAATCAATAACCTAGACTTAACTGACATATATAGAATATATCAACCATCATCAAGTGGATATACTTTTTTCTCAGCAGCTCATGGAACCTTCTCAAAAATAGATCATATATTATGCCATAGGGCAACCCTCAGTAAATATAAAGGGGTTGAGATAATACCATGCACTTTATCAGATCATAATGGAATGAAACTGGAAATCAATGATAAAAGAAGGAAGGAAAAATCCTACATCACATGGACAATGAACAATATGTTACTGAATGATCAATGGGTTACAGAAGACATAAAGGAGGAAATCAAAAAATTCTTAGAGATAAATGAAAATACAGACACAACATATCGGAATCTATGGGACACAATGAAAGCAGTTTTGAGAGGGAAATTCATCGCCTGGAGGTCATTCCTCAAAAAAAGGAAAAACCAACAAATAAATGAGCTCACACTTCATCTCAAAGCCCTAGAAAAGGAAGAGCAAAACAAGAGAAAATGTAGCAGAAGGCAAGAATTAATTAAAATCAGAGCAGAAATCAATGAAACTGAAACAAAAGAAACTATTGAAAAAATTAACAAAACAAAAAGTTGGTTCTTTGAAAAAATAAATAAGATCGACAGACCCCTAGCCATACTAACGAAGAGAAGAAGAGAGAGAACTCAAATTACTAACATACGGGATGAAAAAGGCAATATTACAACAGACGCTTCAGAAATACAGAAAACAATTAGAAATTATTTTGAAAACCTATATTCCAATAAAATAGAAGATAGTGAAGACATCGATAAATTCCTTAAGTCATATGATTTGCCCAGACTGAGTCAGGAGGAAACTCACAACTTAAACAGACCAATATCAATAGATGAAATAGAAGAAGCAATCAAAAGACTTCCAACCAAGAAAAGCCCAGGACTGGATGGGTATACAGCGGAGTTCTACAAAACCTTTAAAGAAGAATTAATACCAATACTTTTCAAATTATTTCAGGAAATAGAAAAAGAGGGAGCTCTTCCAAATTCATTCTATGAGGCCAACATCACCCTGATTCCGAAACCAGACAAAGACACCTCAAAGAAAGAAAACTACAGACCAATATCTCTAATGAACCTAGATGCAAAAATCCTCAATAAAATTCTGGCGAATCGGATACAAAGGCACATCAAAAAAATTGTGCACCATGATCAAGTAGGATTCATCCCTGGGATGCAAGGATGGTTCAATATACGGAAATCAATAAATGTTATTCACCACATTAATAGACTTAAAGATAAGAACCATATGATCAGCTCGATAGATGCAGAAAAAGCATTTGACAAAGTACAGCATCCCTTTATGTTCAAAACATTAGAAAAACTAGGGATAACAGGAACTTACCTCGACATTGTAAAAGCTATCTATGCTAAGCCTCAGGCTAGCATCATTCTGAATGGAGAAAAATTGAAGGCATTCCCTCTAAAATCTGGAACAAGACAGGGATGCCCCCTATCACCACTTCTATTCAATATAGTTCTCGAAACACTGGCCAGAGCAATTAGACAGACGAAAGAAATTAAAGGCATAAAAATAGGAAAAGAAGAACTTAAATTATCACTATTTGCAGATGACATGATTCTATACCTAGAAGACCCAAAAGGGTCTACAAAAAAACTACTGGAACTAATAAATGAATTCAGCAAAGTGGCAGGATATAAAATCAACACACATAAATCAAAGGCATTTCTGTACATCAGCGACAAAACTTCTGAAATGGAAATGAGGAAAAACACTCCATTCACAATATCCTCAAAAAAAATAAAATACTTGGGAATCAACCTAACAAAAGAGGTGAAAGACCTATACAATGAAAACTACAGAACCCTAAAGAAAGAAATAGAAGAGGATCTTAGAAGATGGAAAAATATACCCTGTTCATGGATAGGCAGAACTAACATCATCAAAATGGCGATATTACCAAAAGGTCTCTATAGGTTCAATGCAATGCCAATCAAAATCCCAATGGCATTTCTTGTAGAAATAGATAAAGCAATCATGAAATTCATATGGAAAAATAAAAGACCCAGAATAGCAAAAACAATTCTAAGCAGGAAGTGTGAATCAGGTGGTATAGCGATACCAGATTTCAAACTATATTACAGAGCAATAGTAATAAAAACAGCATGGTACTGGTACCAGAACAGGTGGGTGGACCAATGGTACAGAACAGAGGACACAGATACTAATCCACAAAGCTACAACTATCTTATATTTGATAAAGGAGCTAAAAACATGCAATGGAGAAAGGATAGCATCTTCAACAAATGGTGTTGGGAAAACTGGAAATCCATATGCAACAAAATGAAACTGAATCCCCTACTCTCGCCATGCACAAAAGTCAACTCAAAGTGGATCAAGGAGCTAGATATCAAATCAGAGACTCTCTGTCTGATAGAAGAAAAAGTTGGCTCCGATCTACAGATTGTGGAGACGGGCTCAAAATTCCTTAACAGGACACCCATAGCACAAGAGTTAATAAGAAGAATCAACAAATGGGACTTTCTTAAACTGAAAAGTTTTTTCTCAGCAAGAGAAACAATAAGAGAGGTAAATAGGGAGCCCACATCATGGGAACAAATTTTTACTCCTCACACTTCAGATAGAGCCCTAATATCCAGAGTATACAAAGAACTAAAAAAATTAGACAATAAGAAAACAAACAACCCAATCAACAAATGGGCCAAGGACATGAACAAACACTTCACAGAGGAGGACATACAATCAATCAACAAGTACATGAAAAAATGCTCACCATCTCTAGCAGTCAAGGAAATGCAAATCAAAACCACCCTAAGATACCACCTCACCCCAATAAGATTGGCAGCCATGAGGAAGTCAAACAACAACGAGTGCTGGCGAGGATGTGGGGAAAAGGGTACTCTTGTACACTGCTGGTGGGACTGCAAACGGGTGCGGCCAATTTGGAAAGCAGTATGGAGATTCCTGGGAAAGCTGGGAATGGAACCACCATTTGACCCAGCTATTGCCCTTCTCGGACTATTTCCTGAAAACCTTAAAAGAGCACACTACAGGGATACTGCCACATCAATGTTCATAGCAGCACAATTCACAATTGCTAGACTGTGGAATCAACCCAGATGCCCTTCAATAGATGAATGGATAAAAAAAAATGTGGCATTTATACACCATGGAGTATTACGCAGCACTAAAAAATGACAAAATCACGGAATTTGCAGGGAAATGGATGGCACTAGAGCAGATTATGCTTAGTGAAGCTAGCCAATCCCTAAAAAACAAATACCAAATGTCTTCTTTGATATAATGAGAGTAACTAAGAACAGAACAGGGAGGAAGAGCAGGAAGAAAAGTTTAACATTAAACAGAGACATGAGGCGGGAGGGAAAGGGAGAATAAAAAAGGAAATCACATGGAAATGGAGGGAGACCCTCATTGTTATACAAAATTATATATAAGAGGTTATGAGGGGAATGGGATAACAAACATGGAGGGAAATGAATTACAGTAGATGGGGTAGAGAGAGAAGATGGGAGGGGAGGGGAGGGGGGATAGTAGAGGATAGGAAAGGTAGCAGAATACAACAGTCACTAATATGGCAGTATGTAAAAATGTGATGTGTAACCGATGTGATTCTGCAATCTGTATTTGGGGTAAAAATGGGAGTTCATAAACCACTTGATTCTAATGTATGAAATATGATATGTCAAGAGCTTTGTAATGTTGTGAACAACCAATAAATAAAAAAATAAAAAAAGATTTTAATAGATATTTAACCAATGAAGATTTATGAATATTCAATAACTACATGAAAAGAAGCTCATCTTTCCTCATTGTGGAAATGCAAATATAAAGCACTTCACATCTACTAGAATGACTGTAATTAAAATGACAAACAATATGAAGTGTTTCTGAAGATGTGAAGAAATTGGAACCCTTATTCATTGTAGGTGGGAATATGAAATAATGCAGCCACTTTGGAAAACAGTTTGACAGCTTCTTAAAGGACTAAACAAATTTACCAGCTGGTTGTATTCCTAGGAATTTACTGAAGATAAATGAAAACATATGTCCCCATAAAGACTCATAGATAAATATATACAGCTGAATTACTTTATTATTCAAAAACTGAAAATAGCCCAAATATCCATAAATCTGTGAATGTATAAATGAAATATAATACCTCCATAGAGAATGCTTGAGCAATAAAAAAAGCTGAAGACTAATAAATGCTGCAACATGGATGAACCTCATAAAACGTTATGATAATGAAAAAAAAGTCATACACAAAAGACTATTTAGTGTATTATTTAATTTATGTGACAGACCTTAAAAGGTGACTCTGTAGAGACTGAAAGTAGATTTATAATTATCAGGGGCTGTGGGTAGGAATGGAGAATGATCATTTGATTGATTGGTTGCAGTGCTGGGATGGAACCCAGGGCTTTGCATATGCTAGGCAAGCACTCTATCACTGTGTTACACCCCAGCCCAGGAATAGAGATTGACTGCATTTGGAAGGAAAGGGTTTTGAAAATGTTCTAAAATTGTGTTTTGGGATAATTGCACAAATTTGTACATTTACCAAGAATCATTATTTGGACATTTACAATTGGTGAATTTTATTCTAAGTAAATTATACTTTAGCAGTATTTTAAAAAGGAAACAAAATTAATCCTAATAATATAGAAGGAGGAAAATAACAAAGAGCAGAAATCAAAATCAGTAGCATCCAAATAACAGAAAAAATCAAACTAAAATCCAGTTCTTTGATAAACAAGACAGATATCTCTCTGGTCTGATTAACCAAGAATAAAACAGAGAAGACACAAAATATAAATACAAGGAGTAAAAGGGAATATTATTAGAGATCTTCCAGATATTAAAAGGATAATAAGAAAGCTATCCCAGCCAGATCAAGTCTTCAATCCCAGATTTATTTTTAATCTAAGTATGAACAAGGGTTGTACAACTACCATTCACCCTGATTATTATCCCAATAATTATTCTTTATTCTCTTTTCTTGTCTCACTCATAATTTCTGCCAAGTCTGTAATCTAATTTCATTTTAGGAGTTTCCACCAGTTCCTTACTCCAAAGATAGTTTCCCAGATTCTCCAGGCAACTCTGGCTAATTTAGAACAGTTTTTAAAATATTTCTTTTAGATATATACCTTTATTTTATTTTATGTGGTGCCAGGGATTGAACCCAGTGCCTCATGCATGCTAGACAAGCGCTCTACCACTGAGCCACAACCCTGACCCCTAGAACAGTTTTTAAACTGAACTATTAACAATGTTTTAATTATGCTTTTTGTTTTTAAACACAGGAACCTGGCTTTTTTTTAAGAGAGAGAGAGAGAGAGAGAGAGAGAGAGAGAGAGAGAGAGAGAGAGAGAGAGAGAGAATTTTTAATATTTATTTATTTTTTTCAGTTTTCAGCGGACACAACATCTTTGTTTGTATGTGGTGCTGAGGATCGAACCCGGGCCGCATGCATGCCAGTTGAGCTTGCTACCTCTTGAGCCACACCCCCAGCCCTTAGTTATGCTTTTGACAGGGAAATCTGTTTTCAACCTTTGTGTGAGAGAGAAACATTTATTGTGCATCCAGTTGTCTGCTAAAAGGGGTAAAGATTCTAAGATGGATCCCTGTTGAAAGCTTAGTCTGGGGAGTTATCATGTAATGGTGGGCTTAGACAGAGATCTAAATAGATTCATCTATAAACAGGAATGAGTAGAAAAGGCCAAAAGATACAGTTGTTATAAGAAAATGATTGTATAGATCTTAGTGGATGAGATTTCTTTTCTGTGTGGTGCTAGGGATTGAACCCAGGACCATGTGCATGTCAAGCAAGCTACACTGAGCTGCACCAGGAGAAAGGACTTATGTTTGGAATTAAGTGTTTTTGCAAATGAATCCCATGAGTGATGTTGATGGAGGAAGTTATCTCTCTTTTTCAGGTTCTTTACCAAAAATCCATAGATCAGGAGGTTCTGCTTTCACTCAGATGACAGAAAATTGTAGCAAACTTCACTAATCCTTTGCAGCACTAAGGCAGGTAAGGAAAAACAGTAGCTGCTGCAAAGCCTTATATTTACCAAAGCCAACATGGCTGGAAAGACAAATAGCTTCTGTTTCCTTTACAAGTTCCAAAACTCACTGGAGGCCATATTTTTAGCAGAACACATAAAACATTGAAATTCCTGCTGACAAGGACGTCTGGGATAACACACACACACACACACACACACACACACACACACACACACACACTCCAGATTTCCAGTCACTAAGATTCAGAGAGAAAAATGAAGTGATTAGAAACAAATAAATGTTCACTGCAAGGAAAACACAATGTCTATTTCACAACATTTTGGGAAATATTGTCACCCGCAAGCATGAGTTCATTGTGACAAAAGTTTTGCTTATGCTTAGCCTGGTTTGTTGGCTTGTTTTAATATGGATACTTTAAAATTATTTTGTTGCACTTATTATTTAAGAAAAACAGCTTTCTCTTCCTTCCTTTCTACCTTTATATCTTTCTTTCTTTTTCTTTAATTTGAGGTATTTTGGCTAACCTGAGGTTTTGAAGTGTGAAAGGACTGAGTTCAAATACCAACTTCCTAGCAGTATGAATGGGGGTAAGTTACGTATGTTTTACCGAACCTTAATTTTCTCAACTGTGAAATTGGAAAAAGCACATCTGTGTCATTTGGTATTTATCATAATTAGCAGTAAGATCACCTCGTATTTACTGCATCAGTGATAAAAGTACTCCCACCTTTTAGTTATGGGGTTGACCAAGCACGTGACAATACTGAACAGACAAGATTAACAGCATTTCATTAGTCACCTATATTCATAACCTGGGGGAGGAGAACAACTCTTGCCATTCAGGTCCACATGAAGTTGCACTTGGAAATAGAGTGAACAACTAGGGGTGCTCAGATGGGGTGCTCCTGTTTCCCATGGAAAGATCTGATGGGGTTGGTTCAATAATTCTGTGGGAAGGCAGGGACAGAAATCCTTCTAGTCAAGGATAAGCAGGAACTGTGCCTGTTCTTTCTGATAAGGAGGGTTGTTTAGCTCAAGGACCTTATCCATGGAAGCAGAGTAGGGAGGAGAATTCATGGTTAGGCCATTTGAATCCTTCTCAATTTCATCAGATACCAAGTCAGCACATAATATTAGACCTTAAGTTTAGGTCTTATGCCACAGATACATAAAATATCTTACATACGAGTGCAATTTCTTTTCAGGCATTTGGGTAATTCCATAAAACTGGCAAGTACATCTAAAAATGTCAAGAACCTTTCTGAGATATAGATTGGTATTGAAAGCTATCAGACAAAAGGTACCAAGGACTCAAGCTAAACATCTATTTGGTGTCCTCTCTTAGAGAACATTTGTGCAATTGGGAAGTACTCAAAACATAGCTATTATTGATTGGAAAAAATGGACCTGAAATACATAACCTGAATAAAATGAAAGGAAAAAGCTGTTTTCCTTCCAAACAGAGTACAAAAGAATAAGGCTAGAATCGGAGACTGTGGTCATAGCCACTCTACTGTGGTGCTTGTTAATGAAACATCTACCTAGAATAGACTGTACAGAAAGGGACTTGAAGCTTTTACAAATTAAAAGAGACGGCAGATATTTTACTGTCCATCCATTCTGAGGCCAAAATACATTTATGTGAGCTTTTATTTATTAAATATTATTTGCTTTTTAAAAACATCACAAACCCATGACGTTTCTGGAGCTGCTTGTTGACCCTGGGAAGCATTAGGAGGGCTGATCTCTGGAAACTCTGCCTGTCAGTACACATGAAACTACTGGTAAATAAACTATCTCTCTTGGTCTAGTTTGGTGTCCTGGGAGTAGGGAGGAGAGCATCATCCCTATCTTCCAGTGCACTGGGAAAAGCTTCAGAATATGAAGTCTATTTATCCTGTAGGTACCCTATATTATGATTGCCCCATGTGACAGACTCTGTGATAACTGTGCCACCAATCTGCTCTTATCCCACCAAACACAAAGTGTAGCACTTTTGAAATCTATTTAATAAGTCAGAAAATGACCAGTTAAGTCATGTCACTCAGAACCTTATTGGCCTATGATTTTCTATGCCACCTGTTTATATTACTCAAATATTAATTTTTTTAAGATGGAAATCTTTTTATACTTTTATTTATTTATTTTTATGCAGTGCTGAGGATTGAACCCAGTGCTTCACATGTGCTACAAAAGTGCTCTACCCCTGAGCTACAACCCCAGCCCTCTAATGTTAATTTTATATTTGTCTTTATGGAAAGGCCAACAAAGGAATATTCTGGTAAAAAATGTACTTATTGTTCATACAAAGTAGATTTAACTCAGGTATTAGTTAAGGAAAGTTGCCATGATCTTGTTATATTGTTACACAGAAAGCAGCTATTTTTGTTATTATTATTACTCTAAACATTTATTATCTGAGTTATAATTATTCTATGTATGTATATTTCAAAATATACTCTACTGTCTTGTAATTTTTTAAAAAAATAAATATTAAAAAAACATGCATTCTTTGTCCCTGGTGAGCAGAGCTTCTTGATTGCCATATACTTAGCTGTTTTCCTCTGCCACATCCTTCTGCCTTGATGTTTCTGCCTCATCTTGGGCCCAGAGCAATAGAGTCAGCCATCCATGGTCTGAGACCTCTGAAACCATAAGGGACCAAATAAACTATTTTTTAATATTTATTTTTAGTTGTAGTTGGACACAATACCTTTGCTTTATTTATTTATTTTTATGTAGTGCTGAGGATTGAACCCAGGGCCTCCCATGTGCTAAGCAAGCATTCTACTGCTGAACCACAACCCCAGCCCCTCAAATAAACTTTTCCTGCTTTAAAATTGTTCTTGTCAGTTCTTTTGGTCCCAGAAAAAATTTGCACTAAAATACTTTTAAATAAGAAAAAACATTTCTTACAGCATTGGATACTGGGAAACCAATTATCAAGGTGCTAGCAGATTCAGTATCCAGTCAGGGCCCAATTCTAGTTCATAGATGGTGTCTCCATACTGTGCCCTTACATGGTGAAAGGGATGAGGGTCTTTCTGGAATATCTTTTTTTTTAACCTAAAACATAAACTTTTTTTTTTATCCTGACGGATAGTGTTAACATTGTTTTCTACAGCTGCAACTCTGAAGGGTTAATACCTTTTCATCTGTCTCTTTTCTAAAAGAGTAGGGTAGCATTTTATGCTGCAAACCTAGAGGTGCTAAGAATACCTGTGTCTGGTTCTCCCTGGTACTGAATATTCACTTGTGTAAATTGATGTTTTTCATGATGAAGACAAGAAAATGCTTTCTTGTCTTAAGCTCACACAGAGCATCATGGCATCACTCAAGCATAGATCTCTCCAGGTGGCTCCAAAATGCAGGAGGGGTTAGGACTTTCCAGGGTCCTAACAAGCTGCCATGATTGGCATTGAATGCTGGCACCTCTTTTATAAGGACATTGATTCTATTTGTGAAGTCTTTGCCCTTCTGATCTAATCACCTCCCAATGTCCCCACCTCCGAATGCCATCAGCTTGGGAGTTGGAATTTCAGCATATTAATTTGGCAAGAGACACAAATATTCAGGCTAAAACACCCCATTACAGCGGTATGCTAGAACTGGCTCACACCAACTCTTGAAAATTTATCATGTGTCATGGTGGAGCATTTATACCATAGAAATCAGCATCAGCAAAGTACAAAACATAGCATGCTTGTGCTCCCAGTCTCTTCCACACTTACTGATTTTGTTTGTTTGGTGCTGAGGATGGAATCCAGGAGCTCCTGCATGCTAAGCACATCAGCTACCCATAAGCTACACCCTCAGCCCAAATGGGCAGGGCAAGTTTTTAAAAAGAGACAGGGTCTCACTATGCTGCTCATGTTGACCCAGAATTTTCAGGTTCAAGCAATCCCCCTGCCTCAGCCTCTCATGTAGCTGGGATGACAGGCCTTAATGTTTTTTAAACATTTACCAGAACAGCACTATCCAAGTTAAGTTCCAATTCTAGTTTTCCTAGCTACTGGATCTATGGCCTTAGTTCAGTTGTTTATCCTCTGTGGACCTCACTTTCCTAATATGTAAAATAATTATATATATTGCCTATGTTGTTTTGTGGATTTAATGATTTGTACTCCCTTGGTTGTTTGGATTAAGTCAGTTTCTCTAGAAATCATAGCTATTTTTCAATCTTATTCATTAAAACCTATTATAAAAAAGAGTTTGAGAAAGATATTGTGCATTTTCTGAGTACAGTATGCTAAAACTATGAGAAAGAGAATTTGTAGAAGAGAAACACTTTTTTGGTGGTGCTGAGAATAGAATCCAGGGGTTCATGCATGGTAGGCAAGTGATCTAACCACCAAGCTATATCCCAACCCAAGGAGGAATATCAGAAGCACTGTTTTATCAACTATTTATCATAAGCAATTTAAAAAATTCATATTAATGGTATACTACCTGCCAATCTCCTTCTTGAGTTGGTCTAGGAAAAACCAAGTAAGTGCCATTTTTCATAAATCATTAGAATGATTCCAGGGCTGTCTGATGACTTTGAATTAGAACAAAACAAAAATCAATTATTATTTTCCTATTGGAACAATATACACAGAGAAAATCAATCAAAACAATATAGGGTTTATACAAAAATCTAGATTATACTGTTATTTACCAAAATATTTTAAGTTGCTTTAAATAGGAAGAATTGGTCTGAGTACAATAGTTATCCAAAAATCTAGAAATGTAACTCTGGGGTCTCAATTCTAATTTCAATGTTGCATACTACAAGTTGCTTAGAATAACAAAAATTAGAGAATAACAAAAATAAAAATATTTCTTATTTTTCTGTAAGTTTTATGAAACCATTTTAAGATTTATAAATAAATTCTGTTTAAAATAAATAAATGTATGCATAAGTATTTACTAAGCAAATAATAAACTTATAAGTGTTAAGCATCTTAAATATTTCTGGCCATGTTGAAGTAGAATAACTAGGATGCATATACAAATATACACATACTTGTTTACAAATAAACTGAATTCCATTAGGTATTTTGATGGCAAATGTTTTTATACAAGTTTTATTAAAATATGTATGATGGAATATTTACTGCAGCATTCATCATAAGAGTAATAATTGAAAACAAAAAACACTGCCTGAGAATTGGAGACTATTCTATTTTGTGACCTGGATGGTTAAGTTTGTGTTTGCTTTGCATTAATTCAGTGTCTTATACACTTCTCTTTGTGTATGTTATCCCTCACCACAAAAGAAAAATAAAGTCCAGGAGGAAGTACATTAAAGTGTTAATATTGTTCACATCCAGCAATGGAAATAGGGAAGGTTTTTCTTCCTTATAAAAAATATTTTTCTGTTATTTTCTATTTTTTATACAGAAATTTATCTCTTTAATAATTAAGGACAAGAAAGAGCAACAAGAACAAAATTTTGGGAATAAAGCAATGTGAGATTTCCTATATTTACATATATTGTGGATTATATATAAGGTTTAGCCTTAATGGAGAATCTACTCAAATGTAATAGTGAAAATTATTTTAAGACACTGTGGTATTGACTAAGTTGGTGGTGGTGGTGAACAATCTTATTTCTCTCATATCCTACAGTGGCACATAAGGAACATTTCTCCCTGATAAGAACTTTTTGACTTTGCAGTTTCTAGATTTCAAGAAATAGAGTATGTTAGGCAATGAAAAAAGCAAACAAACAAAAAGAAACCCCTAGCTAACAAAAAGAAAAAAGAAAGTAACCTCATTATTTGTGCATGCATATGTGTATTTTATCTGTACAAAACCACATATAGTTATCTCTAAAGTGTATTAGAATTTTAGAAACCATTCCAGAGCTGGGGTGTAAACCAATGTGTGTGAGATCCTGGGTTCCATCCTCAACACCATAAAACAAAACAGAACAAAACAAATTTCCAGAAATGGAAGCAGCTTGTATTACAGGTTTAACAAGCTGTAGCAGACAATTGTCTAATACCATCTCCTGCCCTCCACAAGATATCCCATAGAAAAGGTATCCATGCACATATTACAGAAGTTAGGTTCAGGGATGCTAAGTGACTTGTCTTTTGTTAGTGTGATCTCAAAGAATCCAAAGGCTGCTTTGGGTGCTCTGGTCCCTGGTCCTGACCAAAGTCAGCATTTTTCCAGAAACTGTGACTGCCCAGAAGTTGACAAAAGTTACTTCTAAAAAGTGACTGTTTACTGGTCTTAATTTACCCTGAGTTTGATTGAAGAATGATTGTAGGGACATAGGTTCTTTCATGGCACATCCTCTCATATAGTTTCTTCAGCTCCAATGGGTTGGGAAGCTGTGGCCTAAACCATAATTATGTGAGATCTAAGGCCCCTGGACATGTACTGGCCCAGTTCTATGGTTGCTGCAGGGTCTGTTTCAGGAAATGACACAACTCTCTGGCATGGGGATAGAGGGGCCTTTATCAAACACCATTTCTACTGCAGAATCCAGGTTTCCTATAAACGTGTGCGTGTGTGTGTGTGTGTGTGTGTGTGTGTGTGTGTGTATGTGTGTCAAACAACCAGGGGTGAAATGAATTTTCAATGTGAATCTGAGCAAGACATTCTGTTTTAGGGAGGAAAAAATTTCCTGTATCAAACTAGGTTCAAATGTCTAAATGTTTGGGACCTGCAAATTAACTGTCAGCAGATAGATCAACAGGAGAAAAGACAATGTTTTTCTTTTTTTCCACATGCACTTTGGGAGCCTAAATAAAGAGAAATTTGCTGAATTAAAGAAAGGTTTCCTATACTGTTTAACAAAATGTGTTTGCTTGGGGGTTTGGTGTTAAGGCTTCAATAGGAAAGTAAGGAAGGTTCTATTGGGCCTTTTGATGCTAATAGTATAGTTAATCTCTTTTCTGGCTGGAAATATCCTCTTGGGGTGGGGTATGGCAGCTGAATTTGCACTTCCTAGCTTCAGGAAATACCCTGAAGTTAAGGCAGATGTACTGGACTATGGCTGTGGCTCAGTGGTTGTGCACTTGCCTGGCATGTGTGGGACATGGGTTTTGTTCTCAGCATCACATATAAATAAAATAAAGGTCTATCAACAACCCAAAAAAATATTTAAAAAGATGTACTTTCTTCAGGAGGTTCTGCTTAAGTTTAGGTAATGTTTCTGTCTGTGGCTGCTGTCTGTTCAGATGTTTTCAGTTTAAAATAATCATCATACCATTTTGGTGGGCTGCTAATTCCTTAACAATCATTCGGAACCAATTTCCTCATGTGTCGTGTAGAGGCAACATCTGTCTTGCAGATTTTCTCTGAAGATTTCATTGAACAATATACAAAAAATTACCTGATACAGAGGAGAGAGGGTGCCAGTAAAAACTACAGTTCCCTTTCTTTCTCTTACTGCTTGTTTCACCTCTTGGCCTCAGTTACCAATGTTAGATCTATTGTTTCCAGGCCAGATCTTACCTTAAATCACACTTCCCTCAAGTTTTCTTGGTTTAGCTTCTCCACTTCTAAAAACAGAGGTAAGGGCTGGGGATGTGGCTCAAGCGGTAGCACGCTCGCCTGGCATGCGTGCGGCCCAGGTTCGGTCCTCAGCACCACATACCAACAAAGATGTTGTGTCCGCCGAGAACTAAAAAATAAATATTAAAAATTCTCTCTCTCTCTCTCTCTCTCTCTCTCTCTCTCTCTCTCTCTCTCTCTCTCTCCTCTCTCACTCTCTCTTAAAAAAAAAAAACAGAGGTAATATTTTGTGAACCCAAAGGCAAAGTCTCTGGTCAAAGCTTTAATTTGGAAAGCAATTTCCTCATTATATGGATCCCTACAATTTACCACATCTCCCTCAAGTTAAATCCCAAGGGCATTTACTGGATCCCACCATGAGATTGGCCCTGTGCCTTCCCTTGTTTTCTACATTTCCTGCATATCAACAGCTCATTCTCAGCTTTTTCCCTTCCTCCCTTCTTCCACAGATGCCTCTATGTCCTCTGGGTTCCCTCTTCTTCCCCAGACCTTTGCAAAGGGAGAACAATTTCTGTCTATCCCTCAGGCCCCTATCTGCATTCTTACTCCAGAAATCAGAACACAAAGAACCATCCTCAGGATGCTCACTCCATAATAGTCATCAGTAAGGTGTAGATAACAATTGTTTTATGATCTCAGAATAATTAAAAAATATCCGTTTTCCATTTGTTTTAGCAGACTGGTGTTCGATGTGTAGGCAGTGTTGTCCATAGGATCTGGGAGTGGGCTGTGGGATGAGGAGCTGCTGATGGGAAGAGGAGATGAACTGAGAAGGAGAGATAGCTTGAGCACTGAGAAAAGGGAGGAAGGAATCAGAGGGAGTCACCTGGACTTCCTATAATGCACTCCATTGGGCTGAAGCATACAAAAAATCAATAACTTGGTTTAGGGTCTTGATCGTCCTTGACACTTGTTTTGTAACACTGTTCTGTGATACCTAACTTCTCTGGATCTTAATCTTATCTGTGGGAATGAATACAATATTTTTGGAAATGCTATTATGTGAACTGAAAGAAAAAGATACACAACAGTGTAATACACATCACTAGTTTACTACTACTTGTACTGAACCTTAATTTAATTTAAAATCATCATGAATACAAATAACCATAAATGCTGGTGAGAATTTGGGTGGGGAGAAGCACTAATACATTGTTGGTGGGAATGTAAATTAGTACAACCACCATGGAAGCCAAAGTAGGAATGGAACCACCATATGACCCAGCTCTCCCACTCCTCAATATCTAAAATAATTAAAGTCAGCATACTATAGTGATGCATACATACCCATGTTTATACCAATGCAATTCATAATAGCCAAGTTATGGAAATAGCCTGGGTGCTCACCAACAAATGAATGGATGAAAAAATGTGGTAGTTATACATAATGGAATTTGATTCAGGCATAAAGAAGAACAAAATTATGTCATTTTCAGGAAAATGGATGGAACTGGAGAATATTATGCCAAGTGAGACCAGCCAAACTCATGACCCAGACATGGGTCATGTTTTCTCTCATATGCAGAATCTAGAGAGAAAAAAGAAAAGGGAGCTCATAAAAATAGAGGAGAAAGCAGTAGACTAGAGAAAGGGGATCACAGGAGAGAGGATGGAAAGAAAAGAAGGGGGTACACGGGAATGAAACAGACCAATTATGTGTTATGCATGTATGAATACCACAATGAATCACATTATTATTATGGATAATAATAATGTACCAATAAAAATTACAAAAAATTCAGAACATAATTTTGTGTTCTCACTTGTTAATTACAGAGTTATGTTTCATCTCAAATTGTATTTTTTTTCGAAATAAAAGAACATGTTAAGTAAATAAAAGTGCAGACTGTGCATAGTTAAAGCAAAAACCCTGAGAGATATGTGAATGATTGAGATCAAGAGAATAATGCAGTAAATCATTATATGAACTATAATATGCTAGCTAATGTGCATTGACAAAAATAATGAGTCAGATGTCTCTGTCTTCAAAACCTCACAGCTGATTAGAAAAATCTGCTTGGTATCTGGCACATAAAAACAAAATACATGGTACTTAAAACAGTAGTATCTCTGTACTATGTGCACATTGGATGAATGTTTTTCCTTGTTAGTGTTCTTTATACAAGTATAATTAGTTTAAAATTCAGTGGTGCCTAGCAGAATTTAGTGAGTTGGAAAAGGGACTCACAAAGACCAGTGAAATATGGCTGTCGCCTCAATAGTCTCACAGACTAGTGGGAGGAATAAACAGATTCCTTGAATCAGCAAATATTTATCAAGTGAATACAATATGTCAGGAATTGTTCTAAAATCTGTACAACACAGCTTGGCTAGTGGGAGTGTCAGTTTTCATTCAGGATGTGTTGTCTCCAACCTGAAAATACGTTTTCATTTATAGCAAATGAAACATTTCTCATGACTTTTATACACACACACACACACACACACACACACACACACACACACTTAAAATCGGGAGTCTCTAGAGAAACTTTTTCTAGTGTCATTCCACAGGGGATCTCTGAGGGGAAACCTGTGCCCAGCTGTGAGTGGTCCAAATTTCTGGGTCAGATGCTTTGCTTCCCCTTTCCCAGGTAACAGCAGTTTCTGAAGATTGGACCTCGCTGGGATGGCAGAAAGATAGGGGCAACTGCAGTTTCACAGCTCTTCAGACCTGGCAAAATATCTGCCTTCCCCAGAAGGGTCCAATATTGTGGGTCTCACTTTCCAAGCTGTCTGTTCCTTCTTGATACAAAAAACAGTCAGAAGTCTGGTTTAGTTTCAGCACACCTTATTTGAGCTTTGAGAGTGATCTGGCCTTTCTGGGCATGCCTAGCCATGCTCTGTGCCTGGATTTTCCAGGTGTGAATCATTAGGGAACAGGATGACTGTCTCACTGGGAATTACACATGCCACTACATATTACATACATAAAGTATTGCCATAATGAATGGGAAGAGGATCAGCTTTAGTGTCTAACATACCTAGGCATGTAAGTCCCAGCTCTACTTCTCATAATCTTAGTCATTTGGCCACTTAGAGTTACAGATAACTAATCTCATCAAGAGAAATTATATGTATTATAAATTATGTAATTTTATATTATCAACAATGAACTAAAAATTTATAGATATTACAAATTTGCATGGCACAGAAAAATCATCAAAAAGGGTATGATTTGTCAGTTTATATTCATTTCCCTACTAAAACTCTAAAAACCTTGAGGGCAGGAACTTTGCTTTCATTTCTGTTCTCTCCACCCGTCACACGGCACTTGGTGTCAGTGCATTTTAGTTGATTAGATACATTCTTGGTCTTTCCTTCTGAAAAATGATGTGATTCTATTTAGCAGTTCGTTTCAAAGCTTATATACAAAAACTTAATAGAAAGTACTCACTTTCCACACAGGAAAGACAAAAATCCCAGTATTGGGGCTTTTGAGTTGGTTATTTTTATTTAAGTTTCCATTTGAATGTGGGTAAGTGTGGGCCAGATTTTTTTTTCTTTACATTTCACACTAGGCTGGGTGATATACACATCCAACATCTAGTGTATAATAAAGGCAATATAACAATATCATCATTACCCAAAAGAAATGTCATTGAATTAATTGGTGAAGGTGCAGATTTGTATCAAAATGGTTGCATGGAGTCCTGGTAAAATATACTATCCTCTTTTCTTCATGAAGTTTTATGCATGCTGATGGAATTGAGGCTCCAAGGTGTTTAAGTGGCTAGTCAAAATTACACAGCTATTAACTGGTGGGAATGTGATTGGAATGCAGATATGTATTAGGGTAAAGCACAAGATTGCTCATAATATCACACACAAAAAGAAAAAAAAATAACACAGCAATACACTTTCCAGGGAACAAAGTGTTTTTAAGCAGGTGAAGGCCTTATCTAACTTGCAAACTCTGTAGGACACTGAAAAGATGTCATAATAACAACAGCACTCGAAACGATTCTTTGTACCAAATAGGATAGTAGTGTGAAAGTATAGTATTGGGGGCCCCAACCACTTGAAATCAAATTCCAACTCTAATATTTGGTTTACTCTTACATAACTAGCATTAATACTAAAATATTATGGGAATTAAAAGGGCTATAATATTTAACATAAGGCCTGGCACTTAGATTGTCCTCAACCAATGTTGAATGGCTTAAAACTCTTGCTTTCTCTTCCAACTCTAGCACAATTAAGTATTAACTCCCTTGACCATAGATGAAATTTCTATTTTTAAACCAAATTTATTACTGTTTTTGTCTCTCTCTCTCTTTTGGTGGAACTAAATTATGGGAGTTAAAGTAGTTAGCAAATAATACTTATGCAATGCTAGTGAAATATTTAATAATTGCAAACCCAGACACTGGCATGTCATGCCCTTGAAAATTATTTTATTATTTAAAAAAAAACCAGGCAATTCCCCAGTCACTCAGGAGGCTGAGACAGGAGGATTGCAAGTTCAAAGGCAGCCCCAGCAACTTAGTGAGGCCCTACACAATTTAGCAAGACCCTATGGCTCAGTAATTAATCAACTCTGGGTTCAATCTATAATACAAAAAAATTAGACAATTTATTCTCAATTATTCTAATAGGTGAACATCAACATGCTTATGTCAAGTTCTGCAAACAAGATTCCATTGACACTTTGGTAGGGACTGTATTAAAATCTGTAAGTTATGATCCTTATGTTCTATAAATGAGTTTCCTCCCTGCCATTATTATTAGGGGGATGATCTAACCCACAACTCCCTCCCTGAGTTATCATGTTCTTTTCTTTCCCTTCTCCTCTGGTATATGTCCTTGCAAAACCACAAATTGGAAGGACACAAATGTTTGTGGAAGTGCTGAATTATTCCACAAACTGACACATATATGAGACATGGGGACCCTGCATAATAATTGTGCGGGATCCATGTGATGCAGGTAGAACTTGGAGAATTTATAATTCAAGGTATTGTGAAGATATCCTTATCCCCCCAGCCACCCCAAATCTGCAATACTGTCTCCATTTACTATTCAAATATTCTTTCAAAATTCCCAAATTTTATCATTTTTACACTGAGTCCTATTGTGAAAGTTATCATCTCTCCTATTTCTCTTTAAGTGTACATCTTGCTGATGCACACAAAACTATTGATATTTGAAATAATTACCATTTACTCTATCCTTTTGTAAAATTCACTTATACTCAATTTTTTACATTGTAACTAATGTTTTATAAGGGTATACCCCTGTATTCTGCAAGCAATGCTAATTTTTTTCCAAAAGTTCACTTTATTTTTTTAAAATCTCTTTACAGTAGAGAGAACTTCTAAAGAAATATTAAGTAATTTTGAGGATAATATATATATATATATATATATATATATATATATATATATATATATATATATATGTCTTGGTCCTGACTTTTTAAAAATAACATGGTTTTTAAATTTTATTTATTTATTTTTATGTGGTGCTGAAGGTCGAACCCACAGCCTCGCACATGCTAGACGCGCACTCTACTGCTGAGCCACAACCCCAGCCCTTGGTCCTGATTTTAACAGAATTCTTCTGTTGATATAAGATCAATCTGTGTTTTTTACAGGGGAAAATCACCTCAACATAGCTCATTTAATGATACTTTAAAAAAATATTTTTAAAAATGAGAACAGGTGTTGAATTATTATTGAATAACTTTGAAACATGCATTGGATCTATCAAGTAAATTATATCTGTATAATTCAGTCTTCAAATCTAGTTCTAATGCAAATATTTCAATTTATTCATATTACCTCTTATTATCATTCCATTTAATAATTTTCTTGACATAGCACCCCCATATATCTTATATTATTCATAGATACTATGTGTTTATTGCCATTGTCAGCAAGTCATTATTTGTGGTATGTTAAGAAATATAAATTTGGGAGTATTTGTTGTGCCTGCAGACAATTTACTTAAGCACTCTTTCTAAGAAATTTATTTTCATCATTGAATTTTCCCCTTTTTCTAGATATATAATCAAATTTATTGACAATAATGAATTATTTGTTTAACATATCATGATGGCTTATGCTTATTTAAATTTTGTGAGACTCTATGCAGACCATATCATTCCTCTTTTTCCTCAACATTTCTGTCTTTAATCAAAAAATTGAACTAAAATACCTAAGGCAAAAGCAATATATTTCAGCCAGGTTCAGTGGTGCATGTCTGTAATCTCAGCAACTTGGGTCACAAGTTTGAGGCTCTTAGGAACTTAGTGAGAATCTGTCTCAAAATAAAAATGATGGCTGGAGGTGTAGCTCAGTGGTAAAACATGTGTGTGTGTGTGTGTGTGTGTGTGTGTGTGTGTGTAATACAAGTATTCACCTACTATATATATAGACAGAAAAATGGCTGAATAGAAAGATGTGAGAGTATTGTGAGTGAAGCCTTGTCTTTCCTTTATTTTAATTATCTGTTTCTTTCATTTTTCATTTCTTTTGTCGTGCTGGAGATTGAATCCAGGGTCTCACACATGCTAGGCAAGTACTTTATTACTAAGCTACATACCCAGCACTGTATTTCTTAATATGCTCATGACTCTCCAGTTTTAGAACTAAAAATACTACTAAACAATACTAAAAATCATTCAAACAAAAGATATATTTTGCAGTCCAATGATCTGGTGACTGAATAGGTGAAAAGTTAATATATAATATTTTAGATTACATATATCAATCATACCATCAGACCTTATTTCTAGTGACCTTTATCTGAACTTGAATTAGACCCATTAGGGTCCATTTCAGATAGCTGTAATAAACCTCCATCAAGTTCCATCCTGTGAAATTACAAGCTTTTATTTCTATTTTTTCCACCCAGATAAAGCTGGACAGCAAATGAAACCTGTGTACCGACAGGACTATGATAAAATTTTCATTTCTATGTGATACCTCCAGACCCAAAAGTGGGCTTTATCTGTGATAGTTTTTCTCAGAACTCTCAATATGTTACCTTGAAATATGTGATGAAGAAAACATAAGATCTGGAAAAGCATACATAGATTCAGATCTGTGTTTACTCATTTCTTAAACTTGGAGCAGTGTCTTGCTGAACTATATTTTCTTCATTCATAACATGAAAATAAAAATATTTTTTGTAGCAGAGATGTAATTAGAACCTAGCAAGAAATAATGCTTATCCATAGGACTCAATCATTTTGAGTAGAAGGAAAAATATTGAGTAATTCAAAACATCCATATTTGATAAGGAAATGACCTTCACACTTATGAATAAACAAAGGAGGGGGCTAAAAATTCAAACACACAAGGGAGGAATCCAACATTATAATAATTTTTCATGGAAATAAATATAAACAAAACCAGCATCTTCTCTTTGCCTGACTGCTCCATTTTATACTGGGAATGGAAGGAATGACTATGATTGGAGATACCTTTCCTTCAGAAGAGGAAAAGGGTGGAGAAGTGGGTATGAAAGGCACAAGTGAAGGGATTTATCTTAGATTGAATAAAGGATACCTAATCGACTATACTAGAAAAGAAGGAGGATAGGATGGGTGCTATAATCATTTTCAAAAATAGATTCTCCACATCTTCCAGTATTCACACTCTTTTCCAATGTGATTTTGAAGGTACTTACATCAAGAAGTGTCAACTAATTCTCTACAGATTGCACTGGGACTGGCCTTGTGCCTTGCTTTGACTAATAAGATGTGGGACGAATGGTATTATAGTTTGTATGCTCCCTCAAAGGGTCATGTGTTAAAGACTTGATCCAGAACTGGTGGTGCTATTTGGAGGTGGTGGAAACATTAGGACGTGGGGCCTGCTTGGATGAAGTTGATCATTCAGGGATTGCTCTTCTGTCTCTCTGCTTCCTGACCACCATGATATGAGATTTATTCTACCTAGTGCTCCCCACTATGTTATTCTGCCTTGCCACAGGCCTAAAAGCAATGGAGCCAGACAACCATTGCCTGAAATCTCTGAAACTGTAAGCCAAACTAGATGTTTACTCCTTTTAGGTGTTTTTTCTCAAGTATTTGTCACAGCAACAGAAAGCTACTAACACAAATGACATTTTTTTCTAAATCTAAGTAAAACCCTAAAGAAGCCTTGCATATGTTTTCTCTTTTTTTTTCACTCTTGGAATCCTGCTCAGCTGCCATGTGAATAATCCTGGGCCAGTTGGTAGAAGGATGAGAGGCCACATGGAGCAGAGATGAGCCATACCATCTGAGATGATCTTAAGAATTCTACCACCAGTCAATCTATCTCTCAATTGGCATCAGGAATATGAATGAATTCAACAGAGACCAGAAGAATTGGTTAGCTGAGGTAAGCCTAAATTGCTCACCAAAACTAGCAAGTGTTAAATAAGTGTATATTATTTCAAGCGACTAGGTATTGGAGTTTCTATTTTCAGTGATAACTAATTAATAAGAGAGTGAATACAACAAAGTTCTTAGTTTTATAAGGAAATGAAGAAAATTCCATCTGATGGAGATGAATTCTAATTGTGGCAACATGAAGAGCTTGGCTAATCCTCTCTGCCTGAAAGTTGTAAAAAACTCGAAAATATTGTCAAAAGCAACTGTTTTAGGTCTCTGAAAATCTACTGAAGGGAAAAGACTTACTAAGACATGTTTATCCTTGAAAAACTACTAAAACTGTGTTTAATAATAAGAAGAATCTTCTTGCATGAAACTGCTCCTAGCCACTGTACTGTATCCTTATTCCTCAGCGCTGAATGTGAGAAAATTTTACCCCTATAGGCTCCCCCAAAGCCTCAAATGAGCAGTTTTTCACCAAGAATGAGTGAATTCCATTTAAGACAGTGAAAAATGGGTCATTATTAGTTTAAATTGTATACTCATTAGGTACCATGGTAAAATCTAAGCATTTGATAGTTCAAGTTCTACTGAGGCAAGCAGTGGACCAGTCAAGAATTTAATGAAGAGATTTTGAAAATTAGAACACCATAGTTGGGCTCCATAGACCCTAGCTGATAGAGAAAATATGCACATGTACAGGATAGACCCATGAGAATCTGGAGAAAAATAAAAGTGAAAGGTAAGCTTAAGAATTGGCTAAAAGGTTTATTGTGTTCCCCAGTCCACCCACAGATTAGCTAAGGGTGGAAGCCTTACAGACTCAAGGTATTTTGAACACAATCTTGCCCAAATCACTGCCTGATCATTAAGCTATGAAAACATGGGGGGTGGGCAACAGGATTCTAGAATACAAAATAAAAATAAAAATGTAACAGAGATCTCAGTGGCTGTTTACCATGGGGTGACAAATGACTATGCAAAAGTCAGATAATTCTAAAAAATTTTTACAAAAACAAAAATCTCCCAAACTCATAACCAAAATACTCATGAAATTAAAACAGAATCCAGAATTGCTAATATATTATCTAAAATATCCAGTTTACCACCAGAACTTATAACAAAACAGGAAAAAATAAACCAAATAGGCAAGTCACTGATTTTGAGTGGATCCCAATATTTTATTTACCAGGCAAAGCATTTAAAGCAGCTAATATGTTGATAGATTTAAAATAAATTTGTATTAAAATAGTTAAAAAACATATAATGATCATAATCAACTGGGTCTTAACCCATAAATTCATGGATGTTTTCACAATAAAAAGTCATCAATGTAATTCGCCCAGATTAACAAAATTTTAAGAAAAAAATTGATCATATTCCTAAAAGCAGAAAAAGCATTTGAGAAACTCCAAAATCTATTCCTGGTAAACACTCTCAGAAAATGATAAATAGAAGAGATATTCTTCTATCTGATAAAGAGCATGGGTAAAAAAGATATAGCTAACATCATATTTAACAGTGAAAACCTGAATGAGCACCCTTTACGCACAAAATAAGAGAAAAGACAGGAATGTCTACTCTCATAACTTCTATTCCACATTGTACTTATAGCTCTAGGCAGTAAAATCAGACAAAAAATTAAAAAAAAAGAAAGAAAGAAATGAAAGGCACACAGAATGTAAAAGAAGAAGCAAAACTGTCTTTTTCATGGATTATATGATTGTTAAAAATTTGATGGAATCTCCAAAAATCTACTGAAACTAATAAGTGCATTAACCAGGTGTGAAGCTAAAAAGTCAAGATACAAAAATCACTTATATTTCTATATACTAGCAATCAAAATTCAAACCTTGAATAAAAAAAAGTTTATAAAAACATAAAAATGGCTGGATATGGTGGCACATGCCTGTAATCCCAGCAGCTTGGAAGGCTGATACAGGAGGATCACAAGTTCAAAGCCAACCTCAGCAGAAGGTGAGGTGTTAAGCAACAGTGAGATCCTGTCTCTAAATAAAATACAAAATAGGGCCGGGGATGTGAATCAGTGGTCCAGTGCCCCTGAGTTCAATTGCCAGTAGCAAAACAAACAAACAAAACATAAAAATGTAAAGTACTTGGTATAAACCTAACAAAATATATAAAAGGCATGAATTCTGAGAACTACGAAATATGTTTCAGAAAAGTAATGAGGACTCAAATAAATGAAGAGATATATCTTGTACACCAAAGACTTGATGTTATTAAGATGTTATTTATTCTGAAATTGATTCAATGCAACAGCAATCAATATCACAGTGGGCTTTTAAAACAGACATTGACAAATCAATGCTATAATTCCTATGAAACTTCAAAGTACTTGAAATGGTCAAAACAAGTCTGAAAAAGGAGAACAAAATTGAAGGATTGATACTTGGTTTTAAGTGTTTTTGCAAAGCTATAATAACTAAAGCCCCATGATATTAGTGTAACAAATAGATCTGTGGAACATAATAGAAAGTCCAGAAATAAACCCACGTGTAATGCATAACTCATCTTTTGTAAAGATGAAAAAGACAACACAGCTGAGAAAGGAAAGCCTTTTAAAACAAACAATTGAATATGCATATGCAAAAATTATACTTAGAGCCATACACTACTCCATAAAAATCAACTCAAAGTAGATCATAAAACCTAAAATCACAAATCTTCTAGAAGAAAGAATTAGAGAAAATATTCATGACTTGGGTTATGCAAATATTTCTTGAATACAACTCCAAAAGGATAATTGGCTACATAAAAGTTATTAAATTTGACTTCATCAAAATTATATAATTTTCAAAATAAAACAATAAAATAATGGAAATAAAGGCCACAGACTATGAGAAGATCTTTGCAGAGCATATATATTTTTTTGGTCTTATTTTATTTTATTTTATTTTTTTTATTGGTTGTTCAAAACATTACAAAGCTCATGACATATCATCTTCCATACATTTGATTCAAGTGGGTGATGAACTCCCCTTTTTTACCCCAAATACAAGTTGCAGAATCACATCGGTTACACATCCACATTTTTACATAATAGCATATTGATGACTGTTGTATTCTGCTACCTTTCCTATCCCCTACTATCCCCCCTCCCCTTCCCTCTCATTTTCCCTCTCTACCCCATCTGCTGTTGTTTAATTCTCTCCCTTGTTTTTTTCCCCTTTCCCCTCACAAACTCTTATATGTAATTTTGTGTAACAATGAGGGTCTCCTTCCATTTCCATACATTTTCCCTTCTCTCTCCCTTTCTCCCACCCCACTCGTCTCTGTTTCATGTTAATCTTTTCCTCGTGCTCTTCTTCCTTGTTCTGATCTTAGTTGCTCTCTTTATATCAAAGAAGACATTTGGCATTTATTTTTTAAGGATTGGCTAGCTTCACTTAGCATAATCTGCTCTAGTGCCATCCATTTCCCTGCAAAATCCATGATTTTGTCATTTTTTAGTGCTGCATAATATTCCATTGTGTATAAATGTCACAGTTTTTTAATCCATTCATCTATTGAAGGGCATCTAGGTTGATTCCAAAGTCTAGCTATTGTGAATTGTGCTGCTACTCGGTCTATTCCCTGAGGACCTTAAAAGAGCATACTATAGGGATACTGCCACATCAATGATCAGAGCATATATTTGATAAGAACTTTTATCCACAATAGATAAAGAGCTTTTTAAACTCAACAATAAAAAAATAAAAAAAATAAAACAAACAACCCAATTAAAATAGGGAATGCATTTGAACAACTGTCAAGTAAGCTCATGGAAATATTCTCAGCATCATCAATAATTAGGGAAATGCAAATTAACACTCCAATAAGATATCACTACCTATTATGATGTCCACAATTAAAAATAGCTAACTATACAGCACTATTCACAATAGCTAAATTACGGAATCAACCCAGATGCCCATCAATAGATGAATGGATTAAGAAATCATGCTATATATACACAATTGAGTTTTACTCAGCCATAAAGAAGAAGGAAGTGATGGCATTATCTGGTAAATGGATGGGGAAACAGAATATCATGCTAAGTAAAATAAGCCAGATTCAGAAAATCAAGGGTCAAATATTTTCTCACATATCTGGAAGCTAGAGAAAAATAAAGAAAGAGGGGAAGAATAGCTATCATAAAGACATAGGGAAGATCAGTAGAGTAGAACAAGAAGATCAAGATGGACAGAGGAGTGATGGGAAAGGGAAGGAAATACAAAATGATTTTTTAAAAAATCATGCTGTGTGTATATATAAATATATTACAAGGGATTTTATCTTTATGTGTAAGCAGAAAGAACCAATCAAAAGTAAATAAATAGATGAGCAAAAAGAAGACCAAGAGAGTAGAGGAAGGAGAATGGGAGGAGGGAGAAGTGGGGGGCATGTGAACTGGAATTGAATTTCATGCATTAATGATTTTCTTAGGATGAACTCAATTACTACATATAATGATAATGCTCAATAAAAAGACTGACTATTGTATTTGTTGTGTGAATGTGGAGGCATTGAAAGTTAGAGTGCCACAAGTGATAAAGGGTACAACTACTTTGGAAAAACAGTCTTTTAGCTAAGTAACTAAAAATATTGTTTGCCAACAGAAGTATCAGAGTTGGGTGTTTGTAGAGAGAGAAGAACAGGTGAAGTACAGGGTAATTTTTAGGGCAGTGAAACCATTTTGTATGATACTATAATGATACACTTGTTTTTAGAAATTTCTTTTAGTTGTTGTTGAACCTTTATTTAATCCATTTATTTATATGCAGTGTGAGAATCGAATGTAGTGCCTCACACATGCAAGACAAGTGCTCTACTTCTGAGCCACAACCCCAGCCCATATGTCTTAAATATTTGTCAAATCCCACAGAACACAAAGAGTGAAACTTAACATGATATGTGGTCTTCTGTTAATAATAATTATCAATATTGGTTCATCAGTTGAAACAGGTGTGACACAATATTGCAAGAACTTAATAATAAGAGAGGGAACTGGGGAACATGTACATGGAAATCCTCTGTACTCATTTTTCTGTATGCATAAAAGTTCTGCTAATTAAAAAAAATAAATAATTGCCTTCATCACAACATTGGTCTCTGAGGTAATTGATGTTGATTTGGTCAGGTAACTTTCATACATTTCACAAATTATGAGTGCCTGCTATATTCCTGGCACCATTCTCTCTCTTCTGGCTTTTCCCATCTGAAAAATGGGAATAATAACAGAGACTATCTCATAAAT
This sequence comes from Spermophilus citellus, assembly GCF_964194105.1. Classification (NCBI taxonomy): domain Eukaryota; kingdom Metazoa; phylum Chordata; class Mammalia; order Rodentia; family Sciuridae; genus Spermophilus; species Spermophilus citellus. The sequence continues at coordinate 43,741,823 of NC_138190.1, read as the reverse complement.
AATGGAAAGCAGTTTAGATAATTTCAGTCACCATCCTATTTTTCTGTTCTTTGTAACCACTGTCCTTACTTTTATCATTGTTCCCCTGAAAATAATGCAGTAATTATCCATTTCTCTCTGTCTGTTCATTAATATGATAATTCATTGAAAGATGTGACATAGCTTGTGTCATGTGTGTTCCCAGAATTTGGCACATAGCCTAGAACTTGGTGTCCAGCATGTGGTTAACAAACATTCACTGTATAAATGATGATGCCCCGGATCTGAGAATTATTCCATAAAACCTAGCTACTATTCTATGAGCTGTTTGTTCACTGGAGAAAACAAAAATTATGAAAATTAATGAATATAGGCTATATCTGTACTCAGGTTATATTCACTTAGAGAAAGTTTTTATACTGGATAATTGCTCTGTTTTTAGAAACTTCTAGGACAAGTACATTCTGGACTTAATGAACAATTTCAAAATGTTCACAGGGCAATCTGTTACTCTCTGAGCCTCTAATCTGACCTCACAGTTGGACTTCCTCTGCTAATTCTCTGAAAATTTAACAAATACAAAATAATTGATTTTTTTTTTGCAGTGCTGGTGCCTCATGCATGCTGGGCAATCACTCTACCAGTAAGATATATTCCTGTCCATCCAAACAACTGATTTTTAAAATGACATTGATCTTCAAATGACATTTTTAAAAATTATTTTTGACTGATGACACATTTGAATACATGTGTCTGGTAATTTAAATGATTTGATTTCACACAGTAAAGATATATTTAATTCAGGCTTACATTGACAGAATCAAGGAAAAGAACTCAAAGATGAAAGTAATTATCATGTATAGGCAGATACTCTCACATTAACAGAGAAAAGAGCTCTTTTCTTTTTATCTTAATTTTTAGGCCATTCCTTTCTCTGTGCCACTTTCTGGATGTCTTTCATTTGGAGTACCAATGTATATTTCAGAATCTACAATTCCTTTTAAAATTCTTTTCCAGGGGCTGGGGATGTGGCTCAAGCGGTAGCGCGCTCGCCTGGCATGCGTGTGGCCTGGGTTCGATCCTCAGCACCACATACCAACAAAGATGTTGTGTCCGCTGAAAATTCTCTCTCTCTCTCTCTCTCTCTCTCTCTCTCTCTCTCTCTCTCTCCCTCTCTCTCTCACTCTATCTTTAAAAAAATTCTTTTCCACTTATGTGTTTGCTTCTAATACAAAATTGTCAAATCCATGATTATGAAAAATCATGTTTCAATGATCTTTTCATACTTGGGGTAGAGACCATTTCTGGAAATATGGTAGGCATAATGGAGTATTTGCTGTTTTAACAAATTAATATTTTTCTGGAGAGAGGAAAGTACCCCAATTCTAATAGGGACTCAATATGCTACTGTAATGGCACCATTTGTATGGACTTTCTTTTATTCTTCTACAAAAAAAATCTGTATACACTTATATTTGTATATAAGCATGTGCTTGATCAAAATATGATCCTTATCAATGCCATATATTTATATATCATCTCTGGAAGTATTCTCTGCCTTCTGTGCCCCTGCCCTTTGTGGTAAGAGTACTTAATATAGGATTTAACCTTTTAGCAAACTTATTTTTTGGTACTGGGGATTAAACTCAGGGGCACTCAACCACTGAACCACAACCCCAGCCCTATTTTCTATTTTATTTAGAGACAAGGTCTCACTGAGTTGCTTAGTGCCCCACCTGTTGCTGAGGCTGGCTTTTAACTCTCCATCCTCCTTTCTCAGTCTTCACAGTGCTGGGATTATAGGTGTGCGCCACCACACCTGGCTAGCAAACTTTTTAAGTATCCAATACAGTCCTGTAAACTATAAGACCTATATTGTATAGCAGACTTCCAGATCTCACTTATTTTGTATAAATGATATTTGGTATGTTTTAACTAACGCCATTCTATTTCTTCCTTCTTTTAGTCCCTGCCAAATACCATTCTACTCCTTCTCCTTCTATGTGTCTGGCAATTTTTAGATTCTATGTATAAGTGAAACCAAGCAGTATTTTTCTTTCTGTGTCTAATGAATTTCATTTGACATAATCTCCATTTCTATCCATGCTATCATAAAAAGTATGATTTAATTATTTTATAAGGCTGAATAGTATTCCATTATTGATAGTTTATTTCCATATTTTGGCTATTATAAATATTTATGCAATTAACATGGCGGTGCTGGTATCTCTTTAACTTCCAGATTTTGATGCATTGGATATACCTAAAGGTGTGATTTCTGGATCAATTTGTAATTCTATTTTTATTTTTTGATGAACTTTGATATTGATTTTCATGATGATTACACCAATTTTGTGTCCCATCAACAATTTAAAAGGGTTCTCTTTCTCCATATGCTTAGTAAAACTTGTGTTTTTGGATAATTATCATCATGACAGGTGTGAAGTGATATCTAATTATAGTTTTGATTTGAATTTCCCTGATTATTAATGATATTCAACATCTTTTCAGCTACCCGTTGGTCATTTGTACATCTTCCTTGGAGAAATGTCTATTCAGGCATTCTGCCCATTTGTAATCATATTTTTGTATACAATTCCACTTACTTATTGTTGCTTTGATTGCTTCTGCTTTTAGTGTCATATTCAGGAAACCATTGCCTAGTCAACTGTCTAGAAGGTTTTCTCCTGGCTTCTTCTAAGACTTTTATTGTTTTGGTTCTTAGATTTACATTCATTTTCAACTGATATTTTGTCTGATGTGAGATAAGGGTCTACTTGCATGTGACTACCTGATTTTCCCAGCATTATTTATTAAAGAAATATGTTTCACTTTGTGTAATATTGGAACCTATTTGAAGATCAATTGACCATATGTGCATAGATGTATTTCTGGGCTCTCTATTCTGTTCCAAAATTATGTCATTATGTTTTTCTTTACAGAAATAGAAAATATAAGTTGATTCCCAAGTATTTTTTTGAACTACCAAAAGCACTATACATATTTAATGCAATTCCAATCAAAATCCCAATGACATTACTCATAGAAATAGAAAAAGAAGTCATGAAATTCATCCAGAAAAATAAGAGACCCAGAGTAGCTAAAGCGATCCTTAGCAAGAAGAGCAATACCAGACCTTAAACTATACTAGAGAGCAATAGCAACAAAAACAGCATGGTATTGGCACCAAAACAGACTGGTAGACCAATGATACAGAATAGAGGAAACAGAGACAAACCCACATAACTACAGTTATCTTATATTAGACAAAGGTGCCAAAACCATACATTGGAGAAAAGATAGCCTTTTCAACAAATGGTGCTGGGAAAACTGGAAATATATATGCAACAGAATGAAAATAAACCTCTATCTCTCACCATGCACAAAACTTAACTCAAAGTGGATCAAGGACATAGTAATTAAGCCAAAGACATTGTGCCTAGTAGAAGAAAAAGTAGGCCCAAATCTCCATCATGTCGAATTAGGCCCTGAGTTCCTTAATAAGACACCTATAGCATAAGAATTAAAATCAAGTATCAATAAATGGAATGGATTCAAACTAAAAAGCTTCTTCTCAGCAAAAGAAACAATCAGTGAGGTAAACAGTGATCCTACTCATTGGGAGAAAATTTTTACCACACACACATCAGATAGAGCACCAAATTCTAGGATATATAAAGAACTCAAAAATCTTAACACCAAAAATAAAATAAAATAAAATTATAAATGGGCCAAGAAATTAATCAGACACATCTCAGAAGATGATATACAATCAATCAACAAATATATGAAAAAATCTTCAACATCTCTAGCAATTAGAGAAATGAAAATCAAAACTACTCTAAGATTTAATCTCACTCCAGTCAGAATGGCAGCTATTAAGAATAAGTGTTGGCAAGGATGTGGGGAAAAAGGCACACTCATACATTGCTGGTGAGACTGCAAATATATATATATATATATATACATACATACATACACACACACACACACACACACACACACACACACACACACGCCAATATGGAAAGCAGTATGGAAATTCCTTGGAAAACTGGGAATGGAACCACCATTTGACCCAGCTATCCCTCTCCTCAGACTATACCCCAAAACAGCATACTACAGGGACACAGCCACATCGATGTTCATAGCAGCAAAATTCACAATAACTAAACTGTGGAACCAACCTAGATGCCCTTCAATAGATGAATGGATAACAAAAATGTGGTATCTATACACAATGCAAAACTATTCAGCACTAAAAGAGAATAAAATCATGACATTTGAGGTAAATGGATGGAGTTGGAGATATAATGCTAAGTGAAGATAGCCAATCCCAAATAAACAAATGCCAAATGTTTTCTCTGATATAAGGATGCTGATTCATAATGGGGTTGGTGGGGAGCATGGGAGGATAAGACAAACTCTAGATAGAGCAAAGAGGAGGGAGGGAAAGGGAGGGGGCATGGAGGTAGGAAAGACGGTGGAATGAGATGGACATCATTACCCTACGTACATGTATGAAGACTAAAGTGGTGTGACTCTACTATGTATACAACCAGAGATATGAAAAATTGTGCTCTATATGTGTAAAATGAATTGTAATGCATTCTGCTGTCATACACAACAAATTAGAATTTAAAAATGTGGAAAAAAAGAAATAGAGAATATAGGTCTGAGAATGTAGCTCAGTGGTAGAGTGCTTGCCTAGCATGCACAAGACCCTGGGTTCAATCTCCTGTAGCAGCCAACCCTCTGAAAAAGAAAGACAATCTTATGATTTATGTAGAATCATGAAAGACCTACAAAAGTCAAAGCAAATTGAGCAAGAAGTACAAAGCAGGAGGTATCACATTTCCTGAGTTCATATGCATTAAAAACTGATAGTAGACAAAACAGGAAGAAGTTAAACTATCTCTGGTTGCATTGGCCCTATAGACCACTTTGGGTAGTATGGACATTTTTTTATGTTTTTATTAGTATGTAATAGTTACACATAACAGTGGGGTTCATTTTTATATAATCTTTCAGTGCTGTTTCACTATATTGCCCAGGATAACCTTGAACTCATATCCTCCTATCTTAACTTTATAAGTAACTGGGACTACATGTGCATGTCACTGGGCCAAGCAGGTCATTGGAACATTTAAAAAATATTAATATGTCCAGTCTATGAAAAAACTATCTATTTCCATCTTTTTCTGATTTAAAAAACTATTTCATCTGTTATTTGCAAACAAAGACATTTTAATTTCTTCTTTCCCAATTAGGATTCCTTTTATTTCTTTTTCTTGTATAATTGCTCTGACTGGGACTTCTAGTACTATGTGGAATGCAAGTGGTGGAAGTGGATACCTTTGTCTTGCTCCTGATCTTAGAGGTAAAATTTTCAGCCTTCCACCACTGAATATCATGTTAGCTATGGGCTTTTCATAGATGGCCTTTATTATTTGAAGGTCAATTCCTTCATACCTAATTTGTTGAGATTATTTATTATTAAGGGGCATTAAATTTTGCCAGTATTTTTCTGCATGTATTGAGATGGCTATGTGGTTTTTATTTTCACTCCACATGACAGAATTACATTGATTGAGTTGTCTGTATTGAACCATTCTTTCATCACAGGGACTCCTACTTGGTAATGGTATATGACTCTTTTAATATGCTATTGTATTTGGTTTGTTAGTATTTTGTGTGAAGGGTTGCATTTATGTTCATATGGAGTAGAGGCACGTAGTTACCTTTTTTCTTCTGTTGTATTCATCTGGTTTTAGTTTCAGGATGACACTGGAATGAAAGTTTTCCTTTTCCATTTCTTTCAGAAGAATTTAAGAAGGTTTAGAATTAATTCCATATATATATATATATATATATATATATATATATATATATATATATATGGAATTTATATATATATAGTAGATCACTGTTAAGTGATCTGATCCTTGACTTTTCTTGAGTGTTTTTTTCATTACTCCTTCAATACTTTATTTGGTTTGGTCTGTTTGAGTGTTTTATTTCTTTCTGATGCAGTCTTGGCAGGAAGTATGCTTCTAGAAATTTTTCCAGTTCTTCTAATCTATCCAATTTATTGGTATTTAATTATTTATAATAGCACCTTATGATCTCCCCCAACCCTGAAGGAGATATTATAATGTTTCTCCTTTGATTTCTGATTTTATTATTAGAGGCTTTTTTCTGTTTTTCATAGTCTAGCTAAGGGCATGTTGATTTTCTATTAAAATCTCTTAGTTTTGTTGATTTTATTAAATGGGTTTTCTATTTTTGTTTTCATTGACTTCTTCTCTATTCTTTATTATGTCCTTTCTTCTGCTGATTTTGGGTTTGGTTTGCTCTTCTTTTTCTAGTTCCTTTAGGTAGAAAGTTGGGGTTTCTGACATCTTTCTTCTTTTTAGAAGATATTTGCTAAAAATTTCCTTCTTAGTACTGTTTTTTCTACATCCTCTGTTTTAATATGTTGTGTTTTGGTTTTCTTGTCTTGAGATATTTTCTAATTTTGCTTTTAATTTCTTACTTAATCCAATAGCTGTTCAAGAGTATACTATTTACTTGCCATATATTTATAAATTTTCCTGTTTTTTTTCAATTGTTGATTTCTAGTTTTATTCTATTATGATTAGAAAAGATGCTTTCGATTACTTCAGTCTTTTTAAATTTCTGGCTCATTTTCTTCAGGATTCAACTTTCTAACTTCCCACTTCAACCCCCAGCCTATACCTCATTCTACTTCCACACAAGTCAAACCATTCTAGGTTCTCTAAACCCAGCAAGCCTTCTCTCATCTATATATCAAATCTCTCCTCTATACACACCTATGTCAAATAATTCTCTATTTGTTATTCAAGCTTTATTCTCTTTACCACCTCAAAATATAGGTATTCTTTTGCCTATTTTCTGTCTTTCCACACTAGAATGAAATGTTGATGAGAGTAGTTGGTCAATGTTGTGCTTACTGCTATCATTCCAGAGCCTAAAAAGCCTAATAGTAAATGATAAATAAATATTTCTTGTATTAACTGTCTGATCTTTGAATATACAGTCTTGGATGTGTAGTCTGGTACATATAGGCTCCCATTTGAACTCTAGGAAACAAGAAAATTGGACAAGTTAATCTTTGTGGGAAGATCCAGCATCCCAAGAGATTAGTATAACAGAGACTAATACAACTCTCTAGAGTCAGAGCAGGATAGAATTTTTCCTCCAGCTCTTATGATTTGTACTACTTCTCTGGGTCTCAGTTTCCTCCCCTCCATTTCCTTCTCTCCATTATCCAAAAGAGACATTTGAAATTGATCAATACTTTAATTTGTGCATTCAGCAAACACTTATTGAATGTCTCCTATCTGACAGGCACTCTGTGTCACATCTATCAGCTCTCAGTGTAATGAATGACACAGATAAATAGCTGTTTATAGCACAGTGAGGTTAAGGCCATTATACTGAAAGGATACTATTATATGCTAGATCTCTAAATTTTAAAATTAGATATGTCTGCTTCTTTGTATGTTCCCCATTTCCTCTCTCCCACCCTGTTCCTGGCAACCACCTCTCTATTCTCTTTTATCAGACCTTTTTCCCTTTTATATTTCACCTAAAATTAAAATTGTGCAGTATTTTAACTTCTGTATGTGACTCATTTCACTCAGCCTAATGCCTTCCAGGTCTATCCATGTTGTAAATGTCAGGTTCTCCTTTTTTTGGTGAACAACACTATGCATATATACCACATTGTATTCATATATACCTCAGTCCAAAGATACTTAGGTTGATTCCATATTTTGGCTATTGTGAACATGGGAGTGCATGTATCTTTACAAGGTGATGATTCATCTCCTTTGACTACACAACCAGAAGAGGATTTACTGGGTCATATAGTATTTATGCATTTTATTCATTACCTTAGGAATCTCCATACTGATTTCCATAATGCCTATTCAAGTGTACATTCACACTAATAGTGTACAAGTATTCCATTTTTACCACACCTTCACTAACATTTAATATCTCTTGTCTTTTCCTTTTCCTTTTCCTTTCCTTTCCTCCCCATACCCCTCTCTATCATTCTTCTGGTGCTGGAAATGGAACCCAGGGTCTCATGTACACTAGGAAGTGCTCTACCAATGAGATACACCCCAGCTTCTCTCTTGTCTTTTTAATAATAGCAAACTTAATGGGTATGAAGTGATATCTTAGTCATTTTTATTTGAAATTCTCTAGTGATTAGTGATGTTGGGCACCTTTTCATATTATGACTTGGCCATATTTATGTCATCTTTGGAGATATGTCTGTTCAGGTCCTTTGTCCATTCTTTGAATAAAATGAGTTTTTCACTATTGATTGTAAGAGTTATTTATATATTTTGGCTCTCAAACCCTTATTCAGACATGTAGTTTGCAAATATTTCCCATGTTCTATGTTACCTTTTTATTTCTATTACATTTGTTGTACATATAGTTTTTATTTTGAGGTAGTTTCATTTATTTTTTATTTTCGTAACCTGAAAATTTTATGTGATACCCAAAATATCATAACTAAGGCCAATGTCAAGGAACTTTTCTCCTATTTTCTCTTCTAGGAGTTTTAAAGTTTCAGGTTCTATGTTTAGGTTTTTTATGCATTTTGATTTGATACTTCTGTTTATGGTGTAAGATAAGGATCTCTCATATTTCTATTTCTATAAGCTCTGTGATACTGTTGGTCTTGGCTTGACAAGGTTAATATTACAATCTTGATTTTGTTTCCCAGAGATAGATCTCATGGACTGTCACTAGTATTTGATAGTATCAAAAATTATAATATAGCTAATGATTGTTTCCAAATGCACTTATGGATTCTTATTTTATCCACTGGGTTACAATCAATAATGAATAATAGTATCATTCATTCTCATGCTCAAATGATCCCATTTAAAAAATTACTTCTATGCCAGACATTTTATGAAATACTTTAATTACTTTGTGACACACCTATGACAAAAATCCAATTTTTATGTGCACCTTACATATTAGGTAACTAAAATTAAGGGAATTTTAGGGGATTTCAAAGAAATAATGTCAGTAGAAACAGGTATTTTAGAGTTCAGACTTGATTATAAACATCATTCTGTACTAAAAGAAGCCAGAGTTTCTTCGTCAAATGTCTGATTCCAGAGCCACAGCAAAGAAAATACAAAGAGACATAAAGTAAAAAAGGTTGAAAGATTTGCATTTCTCTGACTGCTAGAGATGGTGAGCATTTTTTCATGTACTTGTTGATTGATTGTATGTCCTCCTCTGAGAAGTGTCTGTTCAGGTCCTTGGCCCATTTGTTGGTTGGGTTATTTGTTATCTTATTGTCTAATTTTTTGAGTTCTTTGTATACTCTGGATATTAGGGCTCTATCTGAAGTGTGAGGAGTAAAGATTTGTTCCCAGGATGTAGGCTCCCTATCTACCTCTCTTATTGTTTCTTTTGCTGAGAAAAAAACTTTTTAGTTTGAGTAAGTCCCATTTGTTGATTCTAGTTATTAACTCTTGTGCTATGGGTGTCCTACTGAGGAATTTGGAGCCCAACCCCACAGTATGTAGATTGGAGCCAACTTTTTCTTCTATCAGGCGCAGAGTCTCTGATTTGATATCAAGCTCCTTGATCCATTTTGAGTTAACTTTTGTGCATGGCGAGAGAAAGGGATTCAGTTTCATTTTGTTGCATATGGATTTCCAGTTTTCCCAACACCATTTGTTGAAGATGCTATCCTTCCTCCATTGCATGCTTTTAGCCCCTTTATCAAATATAAGATAGTTGTAACTTTGTGGATTAGTCTCTGTGTCCTCTATTCTATACCATTGGTCCACCCGCCTGTTTTGGTACCAGTACCATGCTGTTTTTGTCACTATTGTTCTGTAACATAGTTTGAAATCTGGTATCGCTATACCGCCTGATTCACACTTCCTGCTTAGAATTGCTTTTGCTATTCTGGGTCTTTTATTTTTCCATATGAATTTCATGATTGCTTTATCTATTTCTACAAGAAATGCCATTGGGATTTTGATTGGCATTGCATTAAACCTATATAGAACCACCCTAAGATACCATCTCACTCCAGTAAGATTGGCAGCCACTATGAAGTCAAACAACAACAAGTGCTGGCGAGGATGTGGAGAAAAGGGTACACTTGTACATTGCTGGTGGGACTGCAAATCGGTGCGGCCAATTTGGAAAGCAGTTTGGAGATTCCTGGGAAAGCTGGGAATGGAACCACCATTTGACCCAGCTATTGCCCTTCTCGGACTATTCCCTGAAGACCTTAAAAGAGCATGCTACAGGGATACTGTCACATTGATGTTCATAGCAGCACAATTCACAATAGCTAGACTGTGGAACCAACCCAGATGCCCTTCAATAGATGAATGGATAAAAAAAAAATGTGGCATCTATACACAATGGAGTACTATGCAGCAATAAAAAATGACAAAATCATAGAATTTGCAGGGAAATGGATGGCACTAGAGCAGATTATGCTTAGTGAAGCTAGCCAATCCCTAAAAAACAAATACCAAATGTCTTCTTTGATATTATGAGAGCATCTATGAACAGAGCAGGGAGGAAGAGCAGGAAGAAAATATTAACATTAAACAGAGACATGAGATGGGAGGGAAAGGGAGAGAAAAGGGAAATTGCATGGAAATGAAGGGAGACCCTCATTGCTATACAAAATTACATATAAGAGGTTGTGAGGGGAATGGGAAAATAAACAAGGAGAGAAATGAATTACAGTAGATGGGGTAGAGAGAGAAGATGGGAGGGGAGGGGAGGGGGGATAGTAGGGGATAGAAAAGGTAGCAGAATACAACAATTACTAATAGGGCATTATGTAAAATTGTGGATGTGTAACCGACGTGATTCTGCAATCTGCATTTGGGGTAAAATTGGGGGTTCATAACCCACTTCAATCTAATGTATGAAATATGATATGTCAAGAGCTTTGTAATGTTGTGAACAACCAATAAAAAAATTAAAAAAAAGGTTGAAAGAAAAATGGAGACGTGTCAAACGGCACAGTACCAGTTTCAAGGAGTTTCTAGTGGCCAAATGTGGGCCAGTTTGAGCATCAAAATAAATGATAATAGATGAATAAAATCTATATCCAAGAAGGCATACTGATATAAATAAATAAGTGAATAAGTAAATAAAGTAGGGAGCTGGAAAAGCTCTTCATTACTCTGTAGTACCAACTTAGAAATGTCAAAGAAATATTGCTACCAAGTTCAATTTCAGCATCATTCACAATAGCCAAGGTATGGAATCAATATGTACCAATCGACATGTGAATGTGGATAGAGAAAATGTGGTATGTGTACACAATGGAACACTATCCCTTCTTTAAAAATAAGGAAATCCTATCATTTGTGAAAATATGGACATATGTTCAGTGCAGTAACCCAGGCACTTGAAGTCAAATACTGCACGATCTCACTAATATGTGGAATTTTTAAAAAGTTGAACTTATAGAACCAAGGTCTGGTGGGGAGACACCAGAGAGATATTAGTCAAAGGACACAAAGTATGTTAGATAGGAGGAATAAATTCAAGTGATCCATTGTACAACATTGGGAGTATTGGTAATAACAATGTACTGTATTATTGAAAATTGCTGAGAGTAGACTCACTCTGCATTCTCACTACATGAAATGGTAAGCATGTGAGGTAATACAAATGTTAATAAATTACCTTGATTGAGCCATTCTTCAATATATAATTATTTCCAAACCTCATGTTGTAAATGATAAATATATGCAATTTTTATTTCTCAGTCAAAAAATACATACAATTTTTAGAAAGGCATCATTTTCAGCCATTATGTATTAGTGGATTTAGACAAGAATCATCAATGGATAAAATAGTGTCTCCCCATAGGATATTTAAATTTACAAAGGAAAACAGTAACTTTACATTGGAGTAGTCTGGTGAACATAACTTTAACCAAATGACCATATTTGATATCATCAGTTATGTAATGAGTAGATTTCATATGACAACTGTTATAATGCATTGGGAGGAAATGGTATTATTTTGTGATACTTCTGACAAAACTGTATGTGCTCAATTTAATAAAGAGGATAGAATATCAGGTAAACTCAAATTGAAGGACACTCTATTGAGTTGCTAAAACTTTAAAAGACTTTAAAAGTCATGATAGACAAAGAAAATTTGAGGACTTGCTTCCAGACTAAAGGAGACTAAAGTGAAGTAAGAACAATTTGGTGTGGTGGCATACACCTGTAAGCCTAATAGCTTGGGAGGCTGAGGCAGGAAGATCGCAAGTTCAAAGCCAGTCTCAGCAACTTACAAAGGCCCTATGCAACTTAGCAAGACCCTGTCAAAAAACAAAAACAAAAACAAAAAAACAACTTGGGACGTGGTGGGGATGTGGCTCAGTAGTTAAGCACCCCAGAATTCAATCCCCAGTACAAAAAAATATATAAGTGAAAATAAGAAATAACAAAATGCATGATACTAAGCAGGATCATAGACCAGAAGATTAGAAAACATTCTGTAAATGATATTGTTGGAAAAATTGGCCATAATTGAAAAAGGTCCATAAGTGAGAAAGACAATACTATTTTATCAATGTGACTGTATGGGTTTTGATAATTGTTGGGGGCCGCAATCAAGTCAAGATGGTGCCTCCCAGTTTGCCAGGAGGAGTGGTTTGTGAAGCAACGCCATGGAGCCATTAAGATGGTGGGGATTCCTTATTGGCTGATTGCTGTATCTGGATGATGCTAATTGAGTCAAGCTGTGTGTAATCAGTTAGGTATATATACCTCTGCTGTTCCGTAATAAAGCAGTTCCCGCTTCAACCTTCAAGTTGCTTGTCACCTCCCGGTGACAAGCAGACTGCGGCAGATAATCATACTGTATGTGTATGAGAACATCCTTGTTCTTAGGAAGATGATTTTGAACTTACAAAAATGTAGCAAGAATAGTACAAAGAATTCCTGTTCATGCTGTATTTCCCCCCTAATATGTTAATTATTAACATTTTCTATATTTGTTTACTTGCTCACCTTCAGTAACTCTGTCTCTGTCTGAAGTATTTAAGATGAAAAGATATGTCTGAAGCTTATTCTCAAACAGTTTAGAAAAAAAAATATATATATATACACACATATGTATATGAGTGTGCATTTATGCATCTCTATGTATTTGAAGAGACAAAAAGACAAATATATATATATATATACATATATATATACATATATATGGAGAGAGAAAGAGGGAGAGAGAGAGAGAGGGAGAGAGAGAGAGAGAAAACAGCAATTGAGGTATTAGGTTGTCGTATAATGTAAGTGGGAGTTTCTTGTACTATTCTTGCAAATTTTTTGTAAGTTTGAAATTTTCTAAAAAAAAATTCTGCCCTTCAAAGGAAAGGGAGCTTCAGATAAGTATAGGGCTAATTTATTTGGTACTTAATTTATTAACCTGTAGCCTACCAAAAAACTTAATTTCTGAATTCAAGGCTTTTGTCCTGGGGTCATGGTAAGGATTAAATGAAATGATTTATATAATAGATTTTTGAGGAAAATTTTGGATAGAGGGGATACTCAAAACAAGTTAACTTTCATTACTGTCTTTTATTATGTTTGTTTTAAAAATACATACTTAATTTAGATATTTCTGGTTTGAAGGCCTCAGATATAACCATGTTCCTCAGGTGCCTACCAGGAGTCAGACTTTATGTGTTTTGTGGGGTAAAAAAATTGCACAACAAGAGGCAAATTTTCATCGTGATTAAAATTTATTTCTGCCCATAAGATCTAATCTTCTACCACTCCAATTAGCTATCAGAGTACATTTATATACACTTTCACACAATTATCTAGTATGCACTGAGGCTTCTAGTCTTGTATATATGCTGTCTATGTTATATAGACAGATTTTAATTATTTTTGACCCTTCCTTTTGACTTTCTCAATGTATCACGGTGCTAACAGCAACTTGTTGAGAGCATATGGTGTTCCATGTGTACAACACTGGTGAGTAAATTTTAAATCTATATCTGTTTCAAAGGTGAATGCACAGGCTCAAAGTAGTAGAAAGACTTGCCAGTCAAAAGTCAGTAAGAGGTGGTATGTGGAATCTCTAATGCAATACTCATGATCTTGCTGCTACCCTAACTATATTTGGTTCTAGAAATAGTACACTAACATTATGCATCATATTCACAAATACAGTCTCAATAAATGTAGTGCATACAGTTTAGCTCTCATTATATACTTTGGAACTTAGTTCACTAAGAAGCACACAGTAGGGGGCTTCTTTAAACTGGAAAGAGTGTTTGCTTTTAAACATTTCTATGATTGTCTAGAAACAAATTAAATATGGTTGTTCTCTAAGTATGCAACAAAAACTCAGAGCTATGTTTCCACAAAGTAAAAACAAAACAAACAAAAAACCCCAAATTGAACCTAACAAAATTGATTACAGTTCTTTTCCTATGTGGCAAAGCTGTAATGAGCAGAAAGGAAGAGACTGTAAGCAATGATGAAGATGGTAGATACCTCTCTGGAGGAGATACACAGTTATGGTCAGGGAGGGAAACATCATAGGCACTAGGGTTTTAATAATATTTAATTTCATTGTTTTTGGTTGAGGATGCATATGTTTTCACTTTACAATTATTCATATTTATCTTTCTATACATGTTTTATGCACTTATTTATTTGAATTGAAATCAGGAAAAAAACAGGATTAGTCCCAGATCAGAAAAACATCAACATTTGAATAGAGAAATTAATATAGCTACACAAAGAAATAACTGAATTCAGTTCCCGAACGGGTTTGGAAGTATATTCTTTGGCAGAACCTCCAGATATGATCTTAACCCAGCTGGCAACTTGGTTTTAAATTTATAAGACCCTCAACAAAGGATTAAGTTGACCCTGACAGATATCTGAGCTACGGAAATTGGAAAAATAAATGTGTGCTGTTTGTGGTGACTTTTTTATGCAGCAGTAGAAAACTAAGACACAGGCATTGAAATTATTATTGTATTAAATCTGTTGTGGTTAAAGCAATTTTCTGTGTTATCCAACCTACTGGAGAGGATGAGAAATAATTTCTGGCTCAGCCATAACCGCATGCAGCTCTAAGGTGTAAATTAAAATAAGCAGAGCCAAAGGCATAGTGCAGAGAACTCTAAATGTTGTGTATTGAAGATTAATTAGAATACAGAGGCAAGAACAGAGCTTGAAGTGTGTTAGCAACAACAAAGGACACTGCCAGGTAAGATGGGGCCATACTGCCTGGGAAGGGCTCCCATACTGGAACTGCCCTTTCAGTTGCTGCCTTTTAAATGAGATGCAGGTGTCAGTTCCAGGATTCTCCTGTGGGTCATGACCCAGAAGCAAAGCCAGAGGAATGTCAGGTAGTGACTCTGAATTAAATTGAAATAACTTAATATGAAAAAGGGTCTGTTGTCAATAGGCATTGCTTGAGGCTATAGAGTCAGACAGATGGGCTCCAACACCATCCACCTCTGTGCTCCAATCAGAGTTCCAAGATTCTACATCATAAATCCCATATGTGAATCCACATGTGTGTTAATCATATTAAAAAACGTTTTAACAAGCTTTTACAAACCACTGAAGATCCGCCTGCATGATTTTCTACACTAAGCTGCGTAACACCTCAATGACGGCTCTAATCCTAATACCTATCACAGTGCACGGAACATGGGGAATTGCTTTTATCCCAACTACCATTTTTCCATAGCTTCTAGTACAAGTGCATTTCCGACTTCCCAGAATAATAATTGATGTTGGCTTTTCTGATAATCTCCTGTTTTCTCAGATGTTCTCACATGGGATTACTTTTGAATTTCACCTAGGCTTTGCAAATAAAAAGTGATTGATGCACAAAAAAATCATAAAATTTTAACTGGATAAATTAATGAATGAGTATAAGAATGCTTATTTGATTATTAACATGTTTGGATAGAAAGTATAAATATCTAGAAATATGAAATAAAGTCTGTGAATCCCAAAGCAATGGAAATTTCAGGCACAGACATGGAAGTTCATAGTTATAAGGATTAAGTTCTTTTGATTTCATTCCTGCTCCTATTTCACTTTTTCCCCTCAGTTTATTTCTCTGCATCTTCTTCTTTCATCTTCTTGGCAATGGCAAATGTACCTTGACTATTTTTATAATTCAGAATTTGCAGTTCTTTTCTGATTTCCAATGAGACAGTTATAGACTTGGGCCATATTTCATTTGGTTTTTGCACATTCCATATCACCTAGCATTCTGGAGACATGGTAAACATTGCAGAAGTTTTGCTGAATTAATATATTTCATGCTGAAAAATGGATAGCAAAAACTACTGGAAGCCAGCCAAAGTGGGATCTCCATGGGCTGCAGGCTTCCAGAAGGTATCACCACCAAGAGCCCTGAATTTCTCACCACATTTCCAAATTGGAGGCAGGACAGAAGATACCTCCTATACAGCCAAACATTGGTATGCCTTTTGGGTAACAGATGCCATGAAAACTTTTTTAGAAGCTAGTATGTGTTGGAGGACTAGAAGTCTGATGCATTTATCCTTGTGCTTATACAAAATACATAGTATGCTTTCATGATTCACGCTTTTAAGATGCAGGCTGCAAGTAAAAGCTATTTGACTGAAGTAAAGCTAAGTTAAGAAACTAGGAGTTTGATTGCTATCCTCTCCTACCAACATTGTATTTTGGGAAAACTGAAAACACAAGTAGAGATTTTCAACCTTGCCTAGAAATGAAATGGAAGATGGAAAGGAGAATAGGAAAAGCCATTTTCCTTCCAGTCTCTGTATTACTAGAGAATGATGGCAGCTTGAAGCCCATGGTCACACCTATGCTGCCATGATGCCAATGGAGCAGATCTCCAAAACCGACCATTTTCTTGGTGGCACTTAGTTGTTATCTGTGGAATCATTTTCACAACCAGAATTTAGATACCAATGCATTACTTGTATGCGCCTTGACTTCATTGAATAAACCTTGAGAAGACATTTGACAAGTCATTGGTGAACCTGAGGAGTGCATTCTGATCTGAGGGAATGGCCTCATGATACATGAGCCAGTGGGTATACACTAGTGCCATGGACAGGACACCTGTTTTCCTTCCTGGACTAGACTGGTCTTTCTGGAAGGGAAGGCGCCCTGCCAAGTATGGTTTTCTCCCATACAAAAACCATCTCTGCAACCAAGGACCCGCATCAGGATCCACCCTTATCAAAAACACTAAGGAGTTATCAGTAACATGTAATCTGTCTCTTTCCAGGGACCCAAAACAGTCACCTCCCCGATCACAGCAGGAACAGTGTGGAATTTACCAAGATTTGGCCAAAGAAGCTGGAGGGAGCATTCCAGAATGAGGAGCTTCTGAAAGTGTATGTGGAGAGAGATGGAAGTGCTGCAGAGCCAGCAGTGAGAGGAGGGGAGGGCATGGGAGAGAGAGGCAGGGGCCAGCCCAGGTGGGATTTCCAGTGCTGCAGGTTTCTGAGGGTGTCAACTCCAAGAGCTCTGAATTTCCCACCTCATCTGACTATTTAGAGTTCTTAGATATTGGGAAAGTTATATAATGCCTCGGATCTCAACATTCTCCAACATAAAATAGGAATGATAATATATCCTCTGAAGAGGTTTTCCTCAGGATTAAAGAAAAAAAGATAAATGAGGTGCCAAGCATAGCATACAACATGTGTCTTGTCATTAAATATCAGTCTCAATGTTATGTTCAACTATCTTATAACATTGCATTGCTTCCACCATGCTCAATCATACAATTATGTGTTATTCTACAAGGTATCATATTAACTAAGTAAAATATAATAGGTAAATTATAGTACTGCTCTGCACAGATAAAGGAAAATCCATCGCCTACAGTGGGGTGTATGGTAAGAACTGCTGGCTCTGCCTTCCAAGGTGCCACAGAAAATGAGGCCAACCTCCAGCTCTCAGACCTTCATGGCTGACTACAGTTTGTGGAGCACCTGGTTGCTATCTGGTGCTGATGTGGATGGCAGCTGACGGGATGACTGCAGATTGGAAAGAGAATATTTTCCCAATGAGTGTCACTCTACAAGATTAATTAAATAAGCAAATCATCAGTGTTATCATTTTGATCTTCTCAGAGGCTGTCCTGAATGGTAGGCTTACAAAGACCATTGAAATGTGGACCAGTCACTCAAGACCAATCTAGCAGGGGAGGCAAAAATATTCAATATATATCTGAAGGAATTTCCTTTCATTTTGGTGGGGAGAGGTACTGGGGATGGGAAGTAGGGGTACTCTACCACTGAGCTACATCACCTTCACTTTTTATCTTTTTCCTTATGGTACTTGGGATATGCAAGGCATATTCCATATGCAAGGCAAGCAATCCGCCACTGAGATACAACCCTCCGCATCCCTCCCACATGTAGTTTCTGGATGACTAAATCACATGTGCTCCAGCAAATTCTGGGTGCTTGAGATACACCAGTAGACAAGAGATAGAGATCCTACCTCAAGAGCTTGTACTCTAGCAGGGTCCATGGGGAAGTAAAGGGAAAACAACAAACAAAATAAGTAGGTAAATTCAGTCTATTAGGTGATAGTGCTGTGATCAAAAGAAAATTTGGGCCATCATAAAGGGATCAGGATCACCAGTGAAAGGGTTTCACAGACGGGTGCCGTATACAATATGCAACATGGTGGTCTGGGGAGCTGAGAACTTCAAGGCCTAGACAGAAACAAGTTATAGCTTGGTGGACAAGAGACAGGAGCCTTCCAGGCAGAGGGAATGGCCAGTAGAGAGGCACTGAGGTGGGCACCTGCCGGACAAAACACAGAGTATGCATAAGGATGCACAGCTATAGAGAGGGGTAGATTTAAATTCTGCAAAGTCCAGGCCAGCCTGAGGTCAGTGAGCAAAGGGGAGACACTCCTGGCAAAATCAAAGAGGAAATGTGCCAGCTTTTTAAAGAGCCTTGTAGGCTTCTGTAAGGATTTAACATGTCCCTTGGAGGAAAGAAGATGGGCGGTTACAAGGGTTAGGTGCTGGCACAACAGTCAGCACACTCTGGAGCACCCAAGAAAACAGGAACATGGCAATGGGGGGTGGGGAAGAGGTGGTGAGCAAAGACAGAGAATTCTAGGAATGAGAGTGGAAGAGCTCATGTGGACAATTCCACTGAACACCCTGGCAACCACTTGGACCTGTGTACATCTCTGCCATGACTGCACAAATGCAATCCTGTCTGCACCCGTGATTCAACTATGAAATGAACAAACAAAACATGGGGGAATTTGAATAACAGTCATTTTGTATTTGAAAACTTTTAGTGAATAATGAAGGCTCTTTTGTGTTCAGGGTAAAAAGGGTGTCCACTGTATATACAGAAACCAAGAACTGGAGACTTGCAGAGGTTGATAGAAAGGACACAGCATGCATCACTTCCCATGATGAAAAGGCATATAGGGAATTGCCCTAAGGTAACAAATATTTTATTTCCAATCACTAATAGGGAAAGAACAGGAACAAGAATGAATATATTTTGTGGTCCTTGTACCTTCTGTCACAATGTTTCTTTCCATCCACATTTCTGAGTCTCAGCAGGACATCAGGTCCCAGGCACTGTGCGGACTCAGATGGAAACAGGTACATTTCATACTGCCTCCCAATCCTCCCTTCTCACCAGAATGCCAATGGAATGTTCCAGAACTCTTGATTAGAGATATGGTAAAATTCAAGGAGGAAGATTCCTGGAAAACCAGATGTGAGTGGTTTAAACCCAGTGAAAGGGTGACTGAGCACATGGTCAGAAAAGCCCCTTTTGGAGAGATGAGGGTCATGAGGTAGGTGCTCCTGACTTCCTGAGTACCTTCCACATTTTACAGATGAGAGAAACCAAGGCAACAAAAACATTAACTTTCATAAGGATGCACAGGTACAGGGAGGGGTAGATTTAAATTCTAGGTCATTTGCAGTGCTGTGTGCCATGATTTTCCTCATTGATCAGTACTACATCACTTCCATTGGCTTTGTTTCCCTTTTGAATATCCAGAAAGTCTGTCAGGTATGTCCTGGTGATCCCTCTCCTGACAGCTGGGCACAGCTGGGGGTACTGTCCAGTGCAGGGGCCACCACTCCCATTGTCTATACCAGGGAACAGTTGTTTCCACAGGGCTCCCCTCTCTCAGGGCTGTACTCCTGAAAAGCAGCCACAAAAGAGGTGCCTCCAGCTTCTTTGGCTTTCTCACTGGGTAAAGCCCCCAAATTCCCATGAGCATGCTTCTACTGCTGCTGTCAGTTGCCCATCTGCTCCTCCCTCCTAAGACAAATGCAGAATATGAGGCCCAGGCTTGTTGTTTTCAAAGCACATCCTCTCAGCTTGGGTCCTGGCTGTCCTAGAATTTACATGGATGCGACATTCCCTTGGGAGATTGGATTTTCCATGTGGAAACAAAATGTTCAGAGGAGGAGGACTTAACCAAAGGGAATGCCAGGCCACTGTGTATCTCAGCAAGTCTTACCAGGAGGGACATTTGCATAGTGAATGCCAGAGGGTTACCTTGGGATCCAGAGAGACCCTGTGTCTGAATACTAACTCCAAAACTTACTGGCTTATTGCTTTCACCTTTATCAGCCCATTTCTGAATCTGTTGGCGGGGGGTTGATACTCAATTTTCAGACTTATTGGCAAATGAAGATTAGGGACATAAAATACAGCTGACCATCCATAATTAAACACTGGCCTAGAGCGACGACAAAATAGTGTCTTCTTTTCTGTATCACTGCATTGCATAGTACCTTACAGGGGAAACTGAAGCTTCAAATTGTTAGGTTCCATGACAAGGTGACAAAGGTATTCATTGCTGGAAATGGAAGGATACTTTTCACTTATTGTTCACAAGAACACCATGAAGGACATTTTATTTCACCAAACTCAGTGATCCTGAGCAAACACCTTACCTAAGGGGCAACACTGAACACCATCAAAGAAGGCCACAGCAAACCACAGCTCTGACACAATAATCCATTTGACAAGACATGGTGATATTGTGACAGTGCAATCTATGGAAACATGATACCTTGCTTTAACATGCAAGCTCCACTCCAAGCCTCAGTGTTCCCTTTTATAAAATGGACATAGTAACTGCCTCCCTCCCTAAGAGTTAATGGGATGACAGTTAAATAACATCACTGGCTTACCAGGGAGCTTGCCACACAGATGCAATCAGCAAAGATTAAATGGCTTAACCTCATTCCTTTCCTTCTGACTCCAGCAAGGTTAAATGACATCCTTTGTAAGCAGAGGTTCGATTTCTAAGAAAATTAATTTCTCTGCTTTTGGTTGAACTTTCATTGATTTAATGGTTAATATTGGTATCAGCTAATTTTAATGCATGACAAAGCACCCCAAAATATAGTAATTTAAAACAACAATTGCCAAGGATTCTGCAGGTTGACAATTTCAGCTGGGCTCATGTGAGTGATTCTTTTGCTTTCTCAATAAAGCTTACACATGCATCTGGGACCTGTCAGCTAAGGGGCTCTGCTGGGGCTGAATGGCCCAGGATGGTCTCAGACATATATTGGGCAATTGGTTCAGTGTCACCTGGGGCAAATGGGATGAATGAGCCATAGGGCTGTCATCATGCAGCTACCCTAGGTTGCTGTCATGAGGTTTCAAGAGCCAAAAGAGAGAGAAACCCTAGCGTACAAGCACTTTTCAACTCAATGTTTACTTCACATTTGTTGCTATGCTGGTGGACAAAGACAGTTCCAAGGTCAAGCCCACCAACAAGGAGAGAGGAGACACTGCCCAGCATGAATGCACTGCACTCATTGCCCTAAATGTCTAGTGCCACAGTGATGCAGAATTACAGTTTAGAAAAACAATTAAATATAAATAAACCAGACTCTGCAATGCTGAACTTGTAAAAATGATTTTTACTCTTAAAGTTATTTAGTTTTTTAAATCATGGTCATTCTCACCACATTCCTCTCAGGTGAATGACAAAATTACTTTGTGAAATTCTGAAAAAAAAAAAAAAAAACCTAACCTGGAAATGTCCCTGTTGTTGTATCAAACGAGTAAGTTGTGGAACTCCCTATCCAGAAACATGCTATGACTTTGCCACCAGGAGTCCAGCCTGCATCTCTTTCCACATTCAAATGTTCCTGTTCCTCTCACGTGCCATGGATTTGTCCCCAGCAGAGGCATGTTGCATAAGCAGAGTCTTCTGTGGAAGGGATGGAACAAACTAGAAAATGGCACCTCCAGTGAGAAAGGGAGATGGGACCTGCAATGTGAAGCAGACTTGGGTCATGGCTGGGGCCTGGGTGGACCACACCTGCTCAGACACCAGCCCAATCTGCCAGCTTTGCTGAAGAGCCAGTTGCTTTTCTCAAATCATCTTTCAGAGCCCTGAGCAGAAGTGCTATCATGCACTACGAACTCCTCACCATACTTTTTAGGATCTCTTGGGATTTTACACATTTTGTGGTGGTTGACACTGCCAGTTTGATAGTCATCAAGATCAGTGTTTCATTCTTCTATTAAACAATTTCTTTGTAAATTTTTTCCCCTGAGGTGTGTCCTAAGAAAATATTCTTTTTGTCAGGAAATCATGATAACATTGATTTCACCAGTTTGGACTTTATTGTTTATAATCTCATCATACCAGAAAGAACTTACAAAAATATTTAATAATGTGGACAATAATAGGCATATTTATGTTCATCACGATTGTAATGGAATTTTTCTAGGTGTTTAACTCATGTGTGTAGTTGTGAGTTAGGGTAGCACGGAGGGATTTTATTTTCCAGCTTGTTTTCAATGATCAGGTTTGGTTTCCCTGAAAAACTTTTTGATCATCCATCCATCTTGAACAATCATCAGTAGAAACAGTATTTTTATTGAAGTCACTGTTTTCATTTGATCAGGTTCTTCATGTATGACCCAGTCCTTTTTGTCACTTCATGCGCTAGATAGTTTAGGCTTTTGTGGTCCTTGGGAAAAGACCATCATCTTCATTAGCAATTCTGGGTACACACGGAATCAGGCAGATGCCTGGAAACTAAATGTTTCATGACTGGTTTCCATTTACTTTTCAGTGTCCATCTTCCCGAGAGGGAAGGGATGATTTCAACAAAAAGGTCGGTTTCTATGACCTCCCCAGGACACTTGGCTGATGTCAGCAGCCTGTAAGAGAGAGACAAAGGTCCTTAGTATGCAATACGACGAAGTTAGGGACATCAGACTGCTTCTCTATGAGGCTACTACTCGAAGGAGGGACCAGAGAAACACTGAGAAGAAATAAATGGAGAGGGAAGGCTGAAGGCTGCTAACTCTGGCACCTCTGGTGAGGTGCCATTTCTCTTCCAAGTGGACAGGATGAGCAAACAGAGGCGAGAGAGCGCCCAGTGGCTTTGCTGGAGTCACATACCAGACTTTTTCAAGTCAAATTGTAAAACCTGAAGACTGCCATGGAGCGCCACGCACAAGTTTTCCCCAAAGGCTGGCAATGCTTATGAATAAGAAAGACAGAGAAGGGTGGTGGGGGTGTGGACTCTTGGGATTTGATACAAGACCACCGGGGATGGTTCCCTAGTAGTGAGGTGTCCATGACTGAAAGTTGAAAGGTTTGGAACCAGGAGGCGAGAAATGGCCTCGGGAGGAAACTGAGGATCAGAGAGGTTAGAGACGACTTAAATAGGGGTTTAAGAAACGCGTTAAGGGAAGGCTTGTGCCAAGCAAGACGCCTGGCAAGGTGGAGAACCTGTTGAAGAAAGAAAACCGCATGATGTGACTCAGCAAGATGATCTTGCCAAGAATCCCGCTGGTCATCTTGCGGACAGGGGGCTCTTCCCATCAACAGCCAGTGCCTTTCATCTCTGGAGATGAGGCTGAGGACCGAGCGGCCCCGGGGTGTGTAAAGACCCGCGTGAGCTTGGCGCAACGTGGGGGCGGGTGGGTGAGGAGCACCGTCCGGCGGCACCACAGCCACAGCCACAGCCGCGCTGGGCCGAAAGACACACGTGGAACGGTCTCCCGGGCAGGTGCCAATGCGGCGAATCTCGCTGTGTGGGCAGGAGGTTCCCGGCCCCAGAGGTGCGGGGCGCCTGCGCAGTGGGCCTTCGGCGTCGCGCGCTGCGGGAGCCAGGAGACCCCCGCCCCCGCCCCTCGCCCTCCGCCGTGGACGCGCACGCGGACCGGCCCGCGAGCGCGCACGTGAATGCGCCTCACCTCGCTCAACCCCTGCCGGGCGGCTGAGCGACCGAGGGCGGGAGCGGCGCACTGGCGGTGGCGACGCGGTGGGCTGCGTGCGGAGTCGTGGGCTGCCGGGTCCGGGGAGGCGGCGGAAGCGGCGCCTCCAATCAGGCGGCGGGTGGGGACCCTCCGCGCGCCCGGCCGGCGGCTGCCCGCCCCGCGGACTGACTGACGCGCCGGCTCGCCCCCGCCCCCGCGCCCGCCCCCGCGCCCGCTTAGTCTTCCCTCGGCCGCACTCGCTGCTCCCGCGACTCTCTCTGGAGCCCGAGCCTGAGCCCGATCCCTGTCGCTAGCTCTCGCCCTCGCCCTCGCCCGGCCCTTTCTCTGCAGACCGGCTGCTCTGCTGCTCGGCGGCGGCTCCGGCCACTCTGGCGGCGGCCTCCAGGATGAAGTGCAAGCCGAACCAGACGCGGACCTACGACCCGGAGGGCTTCAAGAAGCGGGCTGCATGCCTGTGCTTCCGCAGCGAGCGCGAGGACGAGGTGCTGCTGGTGAGCAGCAGCCGGTACCCGGACCGCTGGATCGTGCCCGGCGGGGGCATGGAGCCCGAGGAGGAGCCCGGCGGCGCGGCGGTGCGAGAGGTGTACGAAGAGGCGGGAGTCAAGGGGAAGTTGGGCCGGCTCCTGGGCGTTTTCGAACAGAACCAAGATCGCAAGCACAGGACCTACGTGTATGTACTGACTGTCACCGAGCTGCTGGAAGATTGGGAAGATTCCATTAGCATCGGGCGCAAGCGAGAGTGGTTCAAGATCGAAGATGCCATCAAGGTCCTGCAGTGCCACAAGCCCGTGCACGCCGAGTACCTGGAGAAACTGAAGCTGGGCGGCTCCCCGACCAATGGAAACTCCGTGGCCGCGTCCGCGTCGCAGAGCGATCCCTAGTATGTACCGCTCGCGCCCGGACTTCGGTGGTCGCCTGGCTTCAGAAAAGCCCTGCCGGAGGGAGCACCTCTCCTGCCATGTGCGGTCGCACGGGCAGGAGAGAGGCTTCTTTTGTTTCCCTGGCAGACCTCTGAATCACGCTTGCAAATTGTCTCAGTCGCCAGGCACTGTTTTCAGACAATTTGCACGTTTTTCAGACGCTTTCAAAATCGCTTCTTGGCGACACTGTAAAATGTTTCGGTAAGCCAAAGCTGCAAGGGGTTTCGTTTAAAGGTGCCTTAAGTGCTGGCCCTGCTCTGCTCTTGGGGGTGGGTGTGTGCGCGCGCCTTGTGATGTTTTGGTTTGGGCTTTTTTTTCTTTCTTTTTTTTTTTTTTGTACTTCACATGTTCGTGCGTGAGTGTGCGTGCGCATTTTGGATAGCAGGCGTGTGGTTTGTTTCGGAGTGGAGGCCTTTAAGTGCGCCCTGCTTGATCGTGTGGGCATCTTCTATTATTTTCCCCCCGAAGTTGCCTTTCCTTCACAGCCTTCCTTCATCTTTGCCAGCAAGCTCTTCTGTGGTGGGAGTTGGTTGGGATCGTTTTAAATTAGAAAAATGGGAAAATTAAAGCTTGTGCTCTTCCTGCAGTCAACAGAAATTTCGGCTTCAGAAATGGGATCTGATGTGCCTCTTTCAGAAATGCCTGTGTCTATTCATACGTAGATCGTTTGATTTTTTTTTTAAATTCCCACCTTAGTTGGTTTTTCACTGCTGACTAGAAATTTTCATTTCCCATTGAGTTTATGAGGTATTGCCCTATAGAGTAGATATTTCTGGGGAATTGCTAGCAAAACGCATGTGATGTCTACCTCTTATAATGAAAACTATATTCATAGAATATAATTTAGGCTGCTGGACTTCCAATGCCCAGTGCCTATTTCTGGACACTCTGGAAGAACTGTGATTCTCTCAGTATGCATTCGTTTTTCAAAGTAAGTCATGGCCCATGTTTGAATTTAGTGATAACCTGGTTAAACTTCCTGACTGGCAGTAACCACAAGAATGGAATCTTTTGTGGTGATTGCATCCCAAGTGAGTGAGTTAAGTCTATTTGCTATTCACTGTTACAGATTTTGCAACCTGTTAGGACACCTGAACATTTTCTCTTCTTGGCAGAGGATAAGTGTTTTGTTTAACAGGCAAACTTTTTGGGTTGCTGAACCAGAAGCTATTAGTTTTTTTTTTTCCTTGGTACTTGCTTAAAATCAGGAATCCCATCTATAATACATTAGTCTCTCTTCTGGAACTTCCTGTGTTTCCCTAGCCTTGTCTGAAATTAGGTAGAAGGAAAGCCTACTTTATGAAGAGAGTATTGAGTGTGAAAAGAACATTCCATATCTAACATTTAAGCAATTTAACAACATTCTATGAATGAATGATGACTACAAATGGAAAGTAATGATTATGTAAAACAATTTGGTACAGCTCAAAATAACTTTTTGTTGTTGTTGTTTTGCTGTGATGCTGGGGATTGAACCCAGAGCCTCAGAAATGCTAGGCAAGCACTCTTCCACTGAACCTCATCCTGCCTGAAGTAACCTTTTTTTAACATAATTACTGCTAAAAATTTAATAGAAGTACCCTTATAAAATTAGCGAATTTTTTGATGTACATCATACATAAGAACAATTCACAAGTCTTAACTATACAGCTTAATGAATTGTTACTTAGTGAACACATGCAGAAGCTAGCATCCAGACCAAGAAATTAACATTGCCCATGACCCAAAGACTATTGCATTTCTCCTAATCATTACTCTGCTCTCCCATCTTAATATCAAAGAATAGATCATGTTTTGAACCATAGGTGTACTCCTTTCTGCTGCCCTCTTGTGTACTTTCTGCATTTTACCCTTCCAAGCATTCAATATTTTTCTCCATTTGGTTTGCATTGTAATTTTACAAATTAATATTGTTATATGCTGATAGAAAGTGGGTGTCATTGCATTTATAAAGAAATGTGTTTCCCCTTTTTCTAAAAAATTTATTTCACATTTAAATAGAGATAAAGTACATTATTCAATCCAGAAAACATTTTCTGCAGTAATGCTACCAAAGGAAAGGGTAACTTAAAAAATGGTGACTTTTAAAAACCAACAGTTTTATTAACTGAATCATATAGTCCAATAAAATATCAATATTTTCTGCTTTTCTCTAACAAAGTGATATATATTGAATATATATTTGAATCATATTTTTTTACAAGTCATAGGAAAAAAAGACAAATCTATAGACACTGCAGATTATTGGTTGTCTGGGACTGAAGGTAGGAGCTGAGTACAGAGAATAAAGGGAATAATTCCAAACAAATTGACTTTTATTATTCAAACAATCTCAAGACATATCCTGTGCACCCCCTCCCCATGACCTAGTTACTCAAGATTAAGTTCTATATTATCATCCACAGTATACTTACTAGATTCTACTTATAGATTTTTGGGTAAATAAAACCCCTTCCACCTGTAACACTGACACAGGAACTTGGAGGTTTAACATATACTTGCTATTATTAGAGGAAAACAATGCATCATATCATATAGTTTCTTCTTTACAGGTCTGATAAAGGCAAGAATGTACAGCATTGATAATTCTTAAGAATTGTTAGCCTATAAATATGTTGTTCCCCTCCTTTCTTCCTTCCTTCCTTTGTATGTACTTACTTTATTTAACCAGAAATGTCTAGAATAATGTTTTTAAGGATTGATTGTCAGGATCACTTAAGTGTTTTTAAATAAGATATTCTGTGGAACACAGTCTTGTCTGAATAATTAAAAGCTCAAATAAGTGGCATTTTTAAAAAGACTTAAATCAGTAGATTTAGGCTACAACAGGTGACCAGAGTTAATACATAGACATTTCTACCAATTCAGTGCTCCAAAAGATGATATACTGTTGGAATTTTTTTTCCTTCAAAGAGTGTTACAAGTCACTTAAATATTATTTTTATGATTTCACTAAACATAGGCAGCTAGATTTTTATAGCCTTCCCCCTTCCCCCATTAAGAAAGAAAAAGAGTAGTCTCTGCAGATAATTGCAGTTTGCAGCTATAGATCAGAAACTTATTTTCTACATGGTTAATAAATAGCTTATATTATCCATTTTCAGCTAGTCAACACCCTCCAACTGAGGTGCAAGGGATTGAACTCAGGGCCTCATGCATACTAAACATGCACTGTATCATTAAGCTACATTCCCAGCCCCCTAGTCAAGTGCTTTTATTTTTATAAATGTATAAAGAGAAAACTGTAATATAGATATGTAGATTTCCTAGAAACATAATACTGTATAAATTTTTTTCAAGAAATTTTGTGTGTGGCTGTAAATACAAAATCTGTTGGGCTATGGTTGTAGCTCAGTAGTAGAGTGCTTACTTAGCATGTGTTAGTCACTGGGTTCAAACCTCAGCACCACATAAAAATAAATTTTAAAAAAGGTTAAAAAAACTAAAAAAAAATCTGTTGACCACACTTTTAAGAAGCAAACTAAAGGGAGAAAATTGTTATGAAACAATTCAGTTGCTCTTTTACTTTGCATAGATTCAAGATAATGGATACAAAGATTTTAATTAATTTGCATGATTTTCATTGAAAAGATTCATATACAAATGCCAATTTGTTCATAAAATATAATAAATAGCTACATATTTTTGTTAACCTGACCAGAGCTTTCGCCTCCAGGTTTCCCTTATTGTGGGGGAGCTGCCAGGTACTACCAAAAAAAAATTCATCAATATTTTCCTGGTAGTTATCTCATAATAAACAACTATACTGCATTTAGAAGATTTTAGATGTTTTTGGTTCAGAACCACTATGAGAAACCGAAGTCACTATGTTGACTGTACTTAAATATGATTTTTTTTATGATAGAGAGCTTGATGTGATAGAAACTACATCAGGTCTTGGAAGTCAGACAGACGTAGTACCAGTTCTTAGTCACTCTAACTTCAGCCGAGTTATCTAATTATCTGATGCTCAAGTTGTTTTTGAAATCTGTCATTAGAATAAAAAGAGGTACTTCATGTGTATCTCCAGTGAGAATTCTTTTCTGACCATGTGAAAAAAGCCCCTCCTGTGTGATAGTTCTCATAGTTTATTGGGCTTAATCTATTTGCAAAGCTAGGCATCCACAGGTCCACAAATCCTTTGGTGGTTGGGAATAGTCTGATTTGTTTCCATAAACCTAGAGTCCAGAACATGGAACTTAGGATTTGTCTGTGCTTGTGGTACTGGGGAATGAACTCAGTGCCTCACACATTCTAGGTTAGTAGTCTACCTCTGAGCTATATCCAAAGCCTGAATTTAGGATTTGTGGGTTTTTCTCTTTTCTTTTATTTGTATTGGGGATTGAACTCCTGGGTGTTCTACCAGTAAGCTATATCCACATCCCTTTTTAAGACACCCAGCCTAGTCTCAAACTCATGATCTTCCTGCCTCAGTCTCCCAAGTTGCTGGGACTATAGGTGTGTGCCACTGTGCCTGGCTTTTTAAAAATATCTTACATACTCATTCCCCTTTTGCAAAATTTCTGGTATCAGGTTTCCTGAATTTTTTTTTTTTTTGTGTGTGTCACATTGGCCTGTGAATTCCTCAGCTGTTTATCCAGACTCACATTGCATCTGCATTAGATAATTCTGTGAAAGCTTTCCAAATGCCAAGTGATTGACACACATAATATGCCCTCACTAAATTTGTCAGTTGGGAGAATTGTTAATATAAGCTTGCTAATTGTATGTTGGTTTCTTTTTCCAGATGAACAGTAAAGATGTTCAGGATTGCTCTGAAAGAATCATTGATGTGATCCTAGTGCTCAGTGAAATTGTCAAGTGCAGGTGAGCACTTGAAATGTTCCCAAGGAGACAGCTCATCTGTTTTTTCTCCTGCGTCTCGGGACAGACACTCCTTCTGTCTATTCTGCTGACTCTTCTTGCTCTGGTTGTTGTACTATTGTACGTGAAGAGACTCTTAATTCAGCACCTATAGCCTTTTGTTGTGCTTTTTTGATGTGTCTGCCTTCTTCATTAGACTATATCTTTGAGAGCGAAGACTATTTTTCCTTACTCTTTTGCATATCCTGCATCTGAGACACTACTTGAAATATGGTTGGCTTCACTGAAGGTCTTTGATTCAATTAATATTTTGTAATCCCTGTGTGGCAAAACATTCCCCTTCCAATCTGGTGCTAGTAGAGTACATGTGTTCTAGGCACCATGGTGTAGCTTTTGTGTATCAGGTGTTTCAGAAACATTTCCAGGCAGTTGTGAGATGTTCAAGGCCAAGAATTGTTAATCATATTTCTATATCATACCACACAGTGGCTGGCACAGTTTTACAATTATGCCATCGCATAGAGAAACATTTGGTAGAATCAGTCCTTCATGTAACAACTTCAGTGTTTTTGTACTGTTATTAATTTGCTTAACATTTTATTCAGAAAATCACTTGCTATAAAGGTAAATTGTAAAAATAAATACAATGCACACAAGATAATATTGTGAGTTTTATAAAAATAGATCTTAAAATAATATACAGATAATACATTTAATTTTTTGCAATGCCCTAACCACTTCTTACATGTCATCTTAACATCTCTTTGAGGAAAAGCTTTTTTTTTTTTCATCTTACAGATTCAATATACTCTATTATTTGATGCCAGAGCCAAGAAAGACCACACACAGCATAGCCAGTTTCCAAAGTTAATTATGCCATGAAGTTTGCCTACATTTCTTTTGCCTCTCACTGTTTCAGTTGGTCATAGTTTTCATTCCTTTTCCAGTACACTCAGCTAACTCCTCATCCCACCTAGTTTCTACATATGCAGTGTTGAGAGACCACACTGTTGTCACTTAGAAAAGGCATTTGGGAAAAAGACATCTGTAATAAGGGAACACAGTATGAAGGATTTTAAAGGGAAGACTTGGGTCAGCCACTTCCAGAACAACATTAGGACAGAGAGAGTTTAGAGGAGAAATATCATTGTGTTTTGCTATGGAGTGTGTGACATCAGCACTCTTCCCCAGCTCCTTACAAGAGTCCCAATATGGCTGTAATGTGATGGTTTGCTTTATTATTCTTTTGCATTATAAAACAATTACATTGGGAAAAGCTTGGACTCTGTAATAGTGTTAACATCCTTCCTCATGGTACCAGTGAAATGTGTTGATTGTGTCCCCAGATTTTACAGAATTTGAAATAAAAACACATATTTCTGATATATTGGTTATTTTAGCTGTGATATGGTACTGTGATTATTTTTTTAAATGCTTATCTTTTAGAGAAATGTACTGAAATTTCTAGATGATATGCTACTGGTATTTGCTTCAATATAATTCGAGGGTGGGGTAGGCAAGTGCATAGATGAAACAAGATTGGCTCTGACTTGATAATCGTTAAAGCTGTATGATGGATGCTTGAGAATTCGCTATCCTATTCTCTATACTTTTGTATATGTTTGAAATTTTCCATAATAAAAATTGAAGAAAAAAAAAACATTCCTCAGAGTTTCTTTTTCTAGAATTTAAGTATGGAAGGCTGGTGAGGAAACCAAACCCACAGCCCAAGAAAACTCATTTCTCTTCTCCACAAACCTACCTTTTGTTCGTGAGCCAAACCTGTTGGCAGAGTGCTCTTCCCTTAGTGTGAATTTTTCTTTGGAGGTGCCCTCCCTGCACCCCACCCCCCATGACAAATGCAAAATATTTTAGCACCACCACTATGCCATACATGACCAGCAATCTTTCAACTCTAGTAGTGGACATAAGTTTAGGTTTACCAATGGAACAACACTCCTTATCCTACAATTTATTATTTTTTTAATATTTATTTTTTTACTTGTAGTTGATTGGACACAATACCTTTATTTTATTTATTTTTATGTGGTACTGAGGATTGACCCCAAGGCCTCACATGTGCTAAGCGAGTGCTCTACCACTGAGCCACAACCCCATCCCCCTACAATTTATTTTTAAAAAGACACTGAATGCTGGGGCTGGGGCTGGGGTTGTGCCTCAGAGGTAGAGTGCTTGCCTAGCATTCACGAGGCACTGGGTTTGATCCCAGCACCACATACAAATAAAATAAATATATTGTGTCTACCTATAACTAAAAATAAATATATTTTTTAAAAGACACTGAATGTTTTTCTCTGATTACAAAATTAATTAATCTCCAGAAAATTTGTGCAATTCAAAAACTAAATAAATTTTCACATACATATGATGTGTATACACATATCTTTTAGTCTGTTTGATTTGCAAACATAAAAAAATATGTAACTTAAGGAGAATATTTCAAAAAATCCATGATTTTTTTTTTTATTGTTAAACACTCACCACACAGGCACCTTTGCTATTCCTTATCATTTTTAGGCTAACACTCAGGCTCATTGTGGAATTTGTGCTATTTCTGCCTTGTCTGTACAAATGCAGAAAGCATAACAGAAAACTTGGTTCTGAAATATAGACCTTGTTCTATTCACCAAATCCTCATGCAAGGTGAAAGAAACATGTTTTCTTTTGCTTTTGTTTCCTAATTCCCACACATACTTTCTACTCATTAAGCAGTAGGCTGGGGTAGGGCATCAGTTCAGACTCTTTGCAAGTAACACAGTTTAAACATAATTGGCTAAAAGTAGACCTGCTATTACCTATTTACAGAATGTTCCATTTTGACTAGATCCTCAGTAAGTTACCATATCCCTGCCCTGCTGTAGCCTCTGACCCCTCTGAGCAGTGTTTTCCAATGAGTAAACAAGGACACTACCATTCTACATTCAGGGAAAGGAATCCTGCTCTCCCCTTATACCCCTTTTTTTTCTTAATGCAATGCTAAGGTTCAAACCTAGGACCTCATGAATTCCTTCTACATTTTTAAATAATGATATAAGATTTTAATAAGGGATTATTTACGCACTGATTACTTTAGAACCCATCTACATTTTTATCCCAAAAGGTGCTCTCACCCTTCCCTAATTTCCTATAGTATATGAGCAACCAGGCCATACTTTTAATGAGATTTTACTAACGATAACCAGATTATGTGAGGGAAATGTAACAAAATGGACACAGTTTACAACTACTGCACAGAATATACTAGAAGGATCAGATCCTTTTTAGGTTCCTTTACTAGATTTTTTCCCCTAATAAAGGTTGACTTCAAATGGCTTAGGAAAGTCCCTCCACCTCAAAACACTGCTCACTATGAAAACTAGTTTTTGGTTTCAACTCAAATCGTGAATGGAAAGCAGCTCCCTAAACCCAATCTCCATATACTACTTGAAATATCTCAAGTTTATATTCTCAGAATCCAAGATATAAACATGAAGTCAATGAAATGAATTAAAGGGCTAAAATGGTGGGGGAAAGAAATCAGTTTTATCTTCCTCCAACTTGCATGCTTTTTAGATGAAGATTAAAAATAACAGGATTGACAATACCTTACAGTAAACTCAGTGTTACTCCTCTTTCTGAGATGGTAAACAACACGGGGAATCAAAAAACCCATCAGGGTCCAAGATGACTGATTATAGTCTGTGTTCTATGTAATTGTACACAGCAATGTGAAGAAGTTTAATAGTACCTCTGGGAGTTTAGACTTCTTTGGGGCCAGTGCTGAGAGGACAGAGGCATCAGGGTAGGGTTGGTAACAATTTTCTCATTTCTTATTGTCTACTCAAACTTAAGCCTCATCTCTTGGGTGCTACAAAGACAAGATAGAAAATTGCAAAATCATTCTTAACAGGTGGTTCCAGCAAGGGCACCATGCCTCCTACTGGACATTTGAGAATAAGCTCCTGACATTTAAATAGAATATGTAATTAAAAATCAATAACAAAGAAATGTGGGAAGCTCACTAATTATCTATCTATCTATCTATCTAAATTAATAACATTCCTAAATAATCTATGGGCAAATAAGAATTCACAGTAGAAATCAGAAAATACTTCAAGTTGGATACAATAAAAAATAAAACTTGAGGTGTAGCTTATTCAGTACTTACTGGGAATTGATAATTATAAATTGCAACAAAAGAAGAAAAAAACCACAAAGCAAGCAGAAGGAAGGTAATGTTAAAGATTGGAATGAAAATTAATGAAACATAATAGAAAAACACAGAGAAGGAGGTGGGGATGTAGCTCAGTGGTAGAGCCCTTGCCAACCATGTGCAATGTCCTGTGTTTAACTCAAGCACCCGATAGATAGATAGATGGATGGATGGAGGAAGGAAGGAAGGAAGGAAGGAAGGAAGGAAGGAAGGAAGGAATAGTTGGGGTATAGCTCAGTGGTAGAGCACTTGTTAGCATGCTCAAGGAACTGGGTTCAATTCACAGCAACACACATACACGCGCGCGCACACACACACACACACACACACACACACACAAAATCAACCACCTGGATTGTAAAGAACATTTATAATTCAATAAGATAAAGGCAAATAGTAGCATTAAAACGGGCAAAGGATTTGGATAGAATTTTCTCCAAAGGGATATACAAGTGGACAACTATAGTGAAACATGCTCATTAAGAGAACAGATGCTGAACTAATAATAAATGATTATTAGTTACTGGGGAAATACAAATTAAAACCATCATGAGAAACCATTTCTCTATGGCCATTAGAATGACCATAATCAAAGATGAAAAATAATAAGCATTAGTGAGGATGTGGAGAATTTGAAGACCTCATACATTACTGAGGGGGCAAGAAAATATCACAAATCACTTTGGAAAATAGTTTGGAAATTCTTTAAAATGTTAAACAGACTTACTATATGATCCATCAATTCCAATGCTAAATATTATCCAAAAGAAATGAAGAAATATTTCAAAGACTCGTACATGAATATTCATGGCAGAATTATTCACTATAGCCCCAAATGGAAACAATTCCAATGCCCCTATACTATGAATGAATAATAATCTTCCCTTATCCTCAAGGAATACATTCCAAAATCCCAGACTGAAGCTGCATATAATGTCAGTCTCTCTCTCTCTCTCTCTCTCTCTCTCTCTCTCTATATATATATATATATATATATATACACACACACACCTCTGTTAAAGTTTATAAATTAGGCAGTCTGCGAGATTAACAAAAGTAATTAATAATAATAAAATAGACTATTTATACCAGTAACAGTACACTATAATAAAAATTATTTAAAACATATATTATTTATTTTTTTTCATTATTATTGGACCTTAGTTGACCATGGGCAACTGATACTGCAGAAATGAAAAGTGTAGATGAGGCAGCTACCACTGGATAACCAATGTACTATACCCATACAATGGGATATTTTAAGCAATAAAATAGAATTAAGTACTTATACATGCTTTAAAATGGGTGAGCTTTGAAAACATTCTAAGTGAACAAAGTCAGATATATCACATATAATTCCATTGATATGTAATGTCTAATATGGGAAAATCTATTGAGTCAGAAAGTAGATTAATGTTTGCCTATAGGTAGGGGGAAGAAAAATGGAGATTGACTTCTAATGGGTACACGTTTTCTTTTTTTTAACTGAAGGATGATGAACATGTTCTAAAATTAGATGATCATGATAGATGCACAATTCTGAGAAGGATGAATACAAGGGCAGGGTAGTGAGGCAGATGGTGGTGGGCTGGGGAATGAGTGGAAGATGAGGATCTGGATTCAATGAGTCTAAATAATCCATTCAAATACTTTGTAAAGGAGAGGAGAGAAACAGGATAGTAACTCAAGGGTGTCATCAGATTGAAGGAGAGTTTTAATATTTTCAAGGTGTCACAGATTTGTGAACCTTTGTTCTTGATGGGGAGGAGAGAGTACAAGGGAAAGCTTGAAGACACAAGAAGGTGTGGTAATCAATGGAACAATAGTCTATGTTATGGTTTGGATGTGAAGTGTCCCCCAAAAGCTCATGTGTGAGACAATACAACAAGGTTTAGATGACGAATGATTGGGCTATGAAAGCCTTAACCAAATCTTCAAATTAATCCCCTGATGGGATTAACTGAGTGGTAACTGAAGGCAGATAGGGTATGGCTGGAGCAGGTGGGTCCCTGGGGGCATACATTTTGTGTATATATTTTGTCTCTGGCAAGTGGAGTCCCTGTCTTTGCTTTCTGTTCATCATGTGAGCTGCAATCCCTGCACCACACTCTTTCACCATGATGTTCAGCCTCACCTCCAGACCTGAGGATTGGAGCCAGCTGTCTATGGACTGAGACCTCTGAAACCATGAGACTTAAATAAGCTTTTCCTCCTCTACAATTGTGTTGGTCAGGCCTTTAAGTCACAGTAGCAACAAAGCTGACTAATACAGTCTGAGAAAGTGGAAGAACTTGGGATGTGGAGTCCAGTGATGGAATTCATCTTAGATCAGGAGAAGGCTACTTCCTTCCCTGTACCAGAGGGAAGAAGAAAAGGAAGAATTAGGATATAATGAAGGTTGTGGGTTTATGTGAGTCAAAGTTATTCACTGAATATGAGGTGAGAAAGCATGGGGAAGATAAGAGGTTAAGAGAAAGGGGAGCAGTATTACAGCTCTGTGGAGAACAGGAAGAAATTGGCAGAGGAAACAGCAAGATTTTGAGACAGCACTGAGGGACCCAGGTGAAGAGAGAAAACATCTGTGTGGTGAAAAGTGGCTACATGCACACAGATGCTCTATTTAACATGACCCTGCTTCTGACAGTCAATCGACACAAAGTAAACGAAACTCTCCTACTTCCTATCTAAAAGAAACACCTTTATTTGAATATATTTTATCCTTTATTTGAAATTTGCACTTCATTTATGTTCGGAAGCTCAAAAACCCACATATTCAAAGACTGTTCTCATGAATAGTCTTAACAGCACCCTGCCAGAAGATGGAACATGTGTATTCCAAAGGGCAATGAAATAGAGAAAAATGTCGGATGAAGGGAATGTAGGGGGAAGTTCCCAAGGAAATAAGAATAAATTTGGTGATCTCACAACTTCATCATGATCCTCAGAATGGGGGTCATATCTCAACAGGGCAATACATGGTACCAGGGCTCTGAAGCTGCTTCTGTGCTCCTCTGGCCACAGGAAACTAACCTAGGTCAAAGGCCACACCTGAAATATTATATACCTACAGATCAGCCATCTTGACTAAGCCATGCTACCATTGTCACTGTTCAGTGGGCAAGTAAGACAACATTTCAAGGAACTTCAAAACTCAACAGCAGACTTTTACTTTAAAGTTAAAAATTAATTCTAAACCATTTAGATAAGTCATAGCATATTTTTTAAAATCAGGACTCTGTAAGAGACTACTTATGTAATAACAACTATTGTTTATTTTCATATTCTGTGAGATTTGCAATAAACTTTTTTTAAAGAGAGAGAGAACTTTTAATATTTTAATTTTTTTTAGTTTTCGATGGACACGACATCTTTATTTTATTTTTATGTGGTGCTGAGGATCGAACCCAGCGCCCTGCACATGCCAGGTGAGCGCGCTGCCACTTGAGCCACATCCCCAGCCCTGCAATAAACTATTAGTTACATATTTTTGTTTTCCTTTTTTCCTTCCTTTCTTTTTTATTCTCCATTTCATTGTCCTTTGGCACACACGTTTTAAAATATTTTATTAGTACATTATTGTTACACATAGTAGTGGAGTTCATTTTGACATAAGTTATACATGCATGGAATATAAATTGCTCCAATTCAATCCCCAGTACTTCCACTTTCCTTCCTTTCCCACCTCCTCCAGTTCCTCTTCCTCTATTCTATTGGTTTTCCTTCTATTAATTATTTTAAAATTCTTTTTAGGTATATAGACCAACAGGATATACCCTGACATTATCACAAATGTATGGAACACAACCCACTCCATTTCAGTCCCCAGCACTTGGCTCTACCCCCACTCCCTTCCCTCTACTCCACCAATCCCACTTCACATAGCATGATAGTCTCCAGTTCCATCAATTTATTGGCAAATGACACAATGTCATTCTTCTTTATGGCTGGGTTGTGTATGACTCCACTGTGTATATATACCACATTTTCTTGATCCATTCGTCTGTTCCATAAATTCCATTTATGGTTTACTTTTTAAAAAAATATTGTCCTGTGGATACACCTGATGTCAGGACCCACCATGCCACATATAAGTATGCACATAAAAAAGTCAGATTTATTCCATATCCACAATTATTCCTTTTTCCTGTCCCTCCTTCATTGTCCTCAATCCCCTTTATTTTGTCTACTGATTTTTCTGTATTTTGATGAAATTCCTTCTTTTTCTTTGCTTTTCTCTCTTTCTTCTCTTTTAAAATTCACTTTTTAATTTTGTATTATTAATATCCAGAACATACAAAGAACTCAAAAAACTTAACACCAAAAAACCCCCCACAAATAACCCAATTAATAAATGGGCAAAAGAACTAAACAGATACTTCTGAAAAGAAGAAATGCAAATGACCAACAAATGTAGAAAAATATGTTTACTATCTCTAGGAATGTCCTTCAATAGATGAATAGATAAAGAAACTGTGATATATATATATATATATATATATATATATATACACACACACACACACACACACACACACACACACACACACAGGAATATTACTCAGCATTAAGAGAGAATAAAATTATGGCATTTTCAGGTAAATGGATGAAGCTAGAGAATATCATGCTAAGTGAAGTAAGTCAATCCCAAAAAACAAAGGCCAAATGTTTTCTCTGATAAGTGGATGCTGATCCATAATGGGGGTGAGGGGAGCATGGGAGGATTAGTGAACTCTAGATAGAGCAAAGAAGGGAGAAGAATAAGGGAGAAGAAGGGAGAAGAAAAACGGTGGAATGAGATGGACATCATTACCTTAGGTACATATATGAAGACACGAATGGTGTGACTCTACTTTGTGTACAACCAGAAAAATGAAAAATTGTGCTCCATTTGTGCACTATGAACTGAAATGCATTCTGATGTCCTGTAGAACAAATTAATTAATTAATTACTACATTGAAGTTTCTTCTAATTAGTAAAAATGGCAGTTATCAAGGATAAAAATAATAATAAATGTTGGTGAGCATGTGGGAGAAGAGGTCCACTCATACATTGTTTGTGGGACTGCAAATTGATGCAGTCATTCTAGAAAGCAGTGTGGAGATCCTAAAAAATAAATAAATAAGTAAAAATTAAAGAAAAAAACTAGGAATAGAACCACCTTATGACTCAGCTATTCAACTCCTAGGTATACACCCCAAAGATTTGAAATCAGCATCCTAGTGTGACACAGCAACATAAATGTTTACAGCAGCATAATTCACAATATCCAAGCTATGGAACTGACCAGATGCCCTTCAACAGACGAATAGATCAAGAAAATGTGGTATATATACACAGTGGAGCCATACACAACTCAACCATAAAGAAAAATGACATGTGGCATTTGCCAATAAATGGTTGGAACTGGAGACTATTATGCTATGTGAAATAATCCAGTACCAAAAAGTCAACAGTTGAATGCTTTCTCTGATATATGGAAGCACACATTTTAATATGTTAAACTGCAAACATTTAACAGTTCCTATATTCTAGATACTGTATTATAATACTTAACATATTAAGTCATTGAGTTTTCATAAGAATCCTGTAAGGTTGGTACTACTAATTTAATATGGGTTTTTATAGATGATAAAGTTGGGAAGTTAAAAATTGCTCATTCTCTTGTAGTAAGCACTGAGTTTCATACCCAAGGATTCAAAACTCCAGAATCCATGCCCTAAATCACTGTGCTATGTCTTAAAAATTTTTGATACAGATTTTTTTGGGGGTTAGATTTTGAAAAGTTATTAATTTAAAATTGCTGTTATTTTTCTTACTGGGCATTGAACCCAAGTGTAGTTAATCACTGAACCACATTCCCAGCCATTTTATTTTGAGACCGGATCTTGCTAAGTTGCTTAGGGACTCACAAAGTGGCTGAACCTGGCTTTGAACTTGCAATCTCCTGTCTCAGCCTCCCATGCTACTGGGATTATTGGTGTTGTCACTGCTTGTTGCTAGTTAAAATTACTTTAAAGCATGAGTAAAATGGGATGAAAATAATTAATTTTCAAGGTTGAAATTTTGCTATTTGCCAAGGCTGGCCTTAAAATCCTACAATCAAGCAATCCTCCTGCCTCAGCCTCTCAAATAGCTGAGCTTGTACATATATTCCAGTATGCCTGCCTGTAATGTTTTTAATCTGATCAATAATGATCAAGAATGTTGGCGTCTTTAAGACATAATTTCTCATACAAGTACTTTGAATAATAATATTCATCACATTCCACCTTGCTAATCCCCTGCCCCCTCCCTTCCCTTCCAACCCCTCTGCCCTATCTAGAGTTCTTCTACTCCACCCATGCTCCCCCTCCCTACCCCACTATGAATCAGCCTTCTTATATCAACGAAAACATTCCGCATTTGGTTTTTGGGGATTGCCCAACTGCCCTACTCTAACTCCATCAGTTTAACTGCAAATGCCATGATTTTATTCTTTTTTATTGCTGAAACATGAATTGGTGTGAATATACTTTGTAAACAACCAGAGATATGAAAAAAGTGTGCTCTATATGTATAATAAGAATTGTAATGCATTCCGCTGTTGTATATAAATAAAAAAAATAATTAAAAAAAGACATAATTTCTCAAGGTCACAAAGCTCAAATATAGCAGGATAAGGATTTAAGCTGAGTTTGGAATGGCAGAAACTATTTTCTTCCATGATTATTTTTTTCCCACTTCATGCCATATACAAGGCATTAGACATTATTATGATTTATTCACTTACATGTGAGTCTGCCTCCCTTCCCTAATACTTTCCCTCCTCCATGGATCCTTGTTTTGGTGAATGACACTGCCATGGTTCTCAGGAACTGAAGCAAGACACTTCACTCTACCAATACTCTATTGCCATCTCTTCCCATTTAACGTTAAAATGAAATTCCACTGTGAATCCTTCAGTTCCATGAAGAACTTGTCTGATTCACTCACTAAACTAACTGTGGCAGAGAAGGCAGCATGGCTTTTTTTTAATAGGGAGGAGCCAGAAGACAGAGAGAGGATGAAGACATTGGAAGATGTAATTAATGGAATAAGAGCCTGAGACTGTAAAAGGACTTGGGAGTACTTGTCTGTACTAGGCATACATTTCTACCGGGTATCCTGTCACAGTCCTTGTAGTTATTTGTTTTCAGGTTTTTTTCCCTATTAGATTATGAGTTTCTTGAGAGAAAGACCATGTTTCATCCATTTAAATCTCAAATTCCTAGTGTAGTGTCAGGCATCATTTATTATAATTTCCAAATGGGTTAAGATTGCATAAACTCATTGGTATAATAAAACATTTAATACTGTATTGTATAGCAGGAATTGGGCTTGAATATTCTTTGCTTTTATAAAACTTGCCTTTTGTATTCATAGTGTGCCAGAAAGTTTTCAGAGAGTATCCCCGCA
Organism: Spermophilus citellus; assembly: GCF_964194105.1. NCBI lineage: Eukaryota > Metazoa > Chordata > Mammalia > Rodentia > Sciuridae > Spermophilus > Spermophilus citellus. Next base: position 43,700,148 of record NC_138190.1, on the reverse strand, counting down.
AAAGCTCAAGTGTGAGAAATTGCAAGAAAGCACAGAGGTGAAATGATTGGGTTATGAGAGCTGTAACCTAACCAGTGCATTAATTCTCTGATAGGTATTAACTGAGTGGTGACTATAAGCAGGTAGGATGTGCCTGGAGGAGGTGGGTCCCTGGCGGCATACTTCTTTAGGGTTTATGTTTTGTGAGCTGAGTTTTATCTCTATATGCTTCTTGGTGCCTTGTCCCCAGCTGCTTTTCTCTGCACACACTTCTGCCATGATGTCCTGCCTCATCTCAGGCCCCAAGATATGGAGCCAGCTGTCTACTGAAAGACCTCTGAAATTGTGAGCCCCCAAATAAACTCTTCCTCCTTTAATTGTTCTTGTTACGTATTTTGGTTGCAGCAATGAAAAAGCTAACTAAAACACATATATGGCCCTTTATTGTTCACAAAAATATTTATATGTATATTATTATGAAACCAAATCCTCACATGATCTCTGAGAAGTGGTTGCTATTCTCAACATTTTACAGAATGGGAAACCAAGAATCAGGTTGAACAACTTTTTGACAGACAAAGATCTTATACAATTGAAAATGTACCATTCAATCACACACATACACTCACACACACATACACACTTATAAGATTTTTTGGTTATCGCAGTGTTTCTCATGATGGACAGTACTAGAGGTAAAAAAGAAAAAACAAAGATTTTAGTCTTAAATTTTGGGGAATTTTAATGTGTGTGTGTGTTTTCATTCTGAGATTAAAAAACACTACCTCTGGGCCATTAAGTCCAAATGACCAAAAATGTAGAGGGAATCCGTCCAGGAGTCCCATGAGAGGCATGTTTCTTCCTTGTGGAGGGGGTACTGGGGATTGAACTTAGGGGCACACGACCACTGAGCCACATCCCCAGCCATATTTTGTATTTTATTTAGAGACAGGGTTTAACTGAGTTGCTTAGGGCCTCACTTTTTCTGAGGCTGGCTTTGAACTTGTGATTCTCTTGCCTCAGCCTCCCAAGCTGCTGAGATCACAGGCATGCACCACTGTGCCTGGCAAAGCATGCCTTTAATTGGCCCTTTTAATTAAAACCTTTTTGCAACTGCTAGAAAATGGCAATGGTTTAACATTGCTTTTGAGCAGAATTTTAAAAACATTCCAATTTTACATTGTTGAATAATCAATTGGATGGTGTTTTATGGTTAGAAATTCTGGTATGCTTATATAGAGCCATATTAAAAAATAAAAAGAATAAATGATCCATATTTAATGTTATTTTATTGAATTTTGAGAAAGCATTAGTTAAGAGTAATTTTAAGTTTGGGTGACATTGGACAAAAAATATTTTATACCAAAGGTTGAAATGAGAATTTAGCATTTGTTAGTCTGAAGAAAAAAATAACAATTCAATAGTTGTCATTTTGTGCTCAGAATTCTGTACAGTTCCAGGGCTTAGTTGTTAGAACTGTGTAGGTGTATTTAAACAAACAAACAAAATATAGATTCTTTTTTTGACTTACTGTAGATTATAATATGTAGGTTTAAAAAATTTTTGAGGCAAGCAGAGCCACATAAAATTAGAGAGGTGGCAGTCAAATTAAAAAAAAATAAGATTTGGGAGTCCAAGTAGATAAAAATTGACATGTAGGTTGATGATTCAATGAAATTGTGAGGAGTGCTATGATGAAGATAAGCCTAGAGGTTTATGGGAAACAGGAGGATTCCTTAACCTATGTGTCCATGAACGAATTTTCAGAGGAGATAATGCTTATGAATGGAGAATTGTTAGGAGTCTCAACATGAGATTAGAAAATTGGCTATCAGGAGTAACTTGTCCAAGATAATATGGATAGTAAATGATTGAGCAGGGTTTCATTTTTACCTAGAAATAGCCACAGATGTAAACCCAATGATGCACTGAATTGTCAAGCATAGCTGAGTGCTCTTATACTCAAAAGGACACAGTTCCCTCATTCCCTGCTTTTTCTTTTTCATTTGGACATTTGTTTTTTTTTCCTATTTTACTGACTACTTTTGTATTTTTTCTTCTTGCATTCTTATTACTTTCACAGATGTCTTAAGTTTGCACCTGTAGCAGTCTTTTGTGCTTTTCAACATATGCATTTGTCTCCCATGCCTGACCATAAGTGCACCTAGGACACTGCCTGACTCATGCTAAGCATCACTGGATTTTTTATTTTATTATAAAAACTCTATTTTATTTTCATACTGGGGATTGAAGCCAGGGACACGTAACCACTGAGCCACATCCCCAGCCCTTTTAATTTTGAGACAGTGTGTTGTTAAGTTGCTTGGGGCCTCCCTAAGTTGCTTTGAACTTGGAATCCAATACTCCTGCTCAGCCTCTGGAGTCGCTAGGATTATAGGCATGCACCACCACATCCAGCTAAAAATTCTTTATTTTGAAATAATTTAGTATTCACAAGAGGTTGCAAACAATAGTTCAGTGATGGAACTTCTGGAATGGCAGTGTGAAGAGCTCGGCAAATCCTTTCCTCTAGAGAAAAATCTATTAAACAAAGTTCCAAAGAAAAGAGTCTTTGGAGATTGACCAAAAGGGCTTATACTGATTGAGAAAACTGTATTCAATGAAATCTACTAAAAGGAAAGCACTCACCTATATTTGACAATTTGGTGGATCACTGGGTTTACATCCTTGGCTATTTCCATGTAAAAATGAGAACCAACTCAACCTTTTAGTATCCATATTATTTTGGACAAGTTACTTCTGATAGTCAATTTTCTAATCTCATGTTGAGGCTCATAACAATACTCCATTCATAAACATTATCTCCCTTGAAAATTCTTTCATGGACGCCTAGGTTAAGGAGCCCTCCTCTGTTTCCCAAAGTCCTTTAAATTTATCTTTATCATAGCACTCCTCACCAGTTCATTTAATCATCAACCTACATGTAGGAATAGCATAAAACTGGTTTTGAACCACGGGATGCACCTACTCCTTCCTCTATCTTCATATTGGTGATTAATTATTCCAGCAGATTCAGCAACTATGTAGTAACAGCTGAATGGCAGGTCCCATCTCCTTTGCAACATGAGTGTTACAGAAAAGCTCTTCTATTTGGCTCAACAGTCAAGTGAAAGTTCCCATTTCCCCTAGGCACCTGTGTTGGGGAGACATGATTACAAATAAAATCTCCTGCCAACACAGAAAATCTTGCTACAAAAGTAGAAGAGAAAAAAAAAGTTAAGAATGTGATGTGTATCAAAGGTAATCTGATAAACAGATTGTAGACACAGAAAGAAATCTCACCTCTTTATATACCCCAGGCAGACACAACCCATTTCATATGTGTTCTCAAGATAAACAATGAATCCTCAAGTAACAGCATATAGTACCATTTGTTAGACACAGTTCAGCTTATATTCACCTAGTAATGGGTAGTGGCCATTTGTCTTTGCTAATTGTCTTTTTCAGAATAATCATAAAATCTGCCATATTTCTATGACAGGTAGTTATGATTTAGAATCAGACACCTAAATTAAACTCCCAAGGAAATAGGGGCCCTGTCTCCCTTGATGTTGACCTTTCAATGGGAAGACACTCAGGTCCTTGAGAAGGGCATTCCTAGGTTGCAAAGCTGGCAAAAGGCTTATTTTTCTTTGCCAGAAGTCAAAGTTACAGCATAATTAGTTATAGATCAGATGGGATTTTCTTTGTGATTTATGAATCAAGGCAGCCTCCATTCTAAAAAATAGAATGAGTGCTCCCATTGGGCCACGGCAGAATTGGGGCTTGTAACCTGGGAATAAGGGAACAGAATAATAGAAAAAGCTAATTAACATTGGGTTACTTCTGGAATCCAGATCTGCTTTACCAATAAACTACATTCCCATCCCTTTTTAAAATTCTGAGACAGGGTTTTGTTAATTTGGTGAGTCTGGCCTCAAATTTATGGTCTTCCTGCCTCAGCCTCCCAAATTGTTGGTATTACAGGCATGTGCCACCATGTCCAGCTTTCAGTTACTTTTTTAAAGGATTAAAACAGAGAGGACTTCCTTTTTATCTGATTTATATGGACAGGAGTCTCCTGTTTTCACAGAAACCTGGTCTGTTTTAGGATTTATCTGCTTCTGTAGAGTTTGAATTTCATTATGTGGCATTTAAAATTTTGGTATAGTCTTATCTGTTGTTAGTGCATGAGTTCAGTCCAGAAGAATAGTATCCTGTAATTTTTAAATTATAATTATCAACACATACTAATTGCACAAATTAATGTATTTCACTGCAACATTTACATATATTGTGCCTTGATCATGTCCAACTTCTCTTCTGCCTTCTCTTTCCCTCCCCTTTCTCCCCCTTTTACAATATCCTTCCCTTTCCCCTTCCCTTAAAGTCCTTGAAGTATATATTCTACTTTCAGGACTTTCTTAAAGTTTCCACATATGAGAAAACACTTGCATTTTTTGTGTTTGGCTTATTTCATATAACATAGTGTTCTCAAGTTCTATCCATTTTATGCAAATTAGAGGATTTCCCTCTTCTTTATAGGTGAATAATACTTCTTCATGTGTGCATATATAAAATTTCTTTTTTTCATTTTTTTAAATTTTACTGGTTCTTTTTAGTTATACATAACATTAGGATTCATTTTCACATAATTATAAAAGGATGGAATATAATTTGACCTAATTAAGTCCCTAGTACTTCCCCTTTCCATTCCCTCCCCCCTCCTCCTGTTCCCTTCTCTCTACTGATATTTATGCTATTTATAGTTGTTTTTTTGGTTATTGTGTTGTGCATATATATGATGGTGATGGTGATATTCATTGTAGTATACTAATATATGTACATAGAAAAGTTAGATCAGTTCCTTCCACTGTTCTTCCCTTTTCCCACCCATCCTCTCTTTGCCTCAATTCCCTTCATCTAGTCCACAAGTCGTCATTCTATTTTGATGGAATCCACTCCCCATTTTCCTTTCCCTCTCCACTTCCTCTCTTTTTCTTTATCCCCTATTTTGGAGTAGCTAGTGTATACCACAGAAGATATTGACCTTTGATTTTCCGGGTCTGGCTTACTTTACTTAGCATGATAGTCTCCAGTTCCATCCATTTACCAACAAATGCTATAATTTCATTCTACTTTAAAGCTGAGTAATACTCCATTGTCTATATATACCACATTTTCTTTATCCATTCATTTGTTGAAGGGTTGGTAGATCCCATAGCTTGAGTATTATGAATTGTGCTGCTATAAACACTGATGTGACTGCATCCATATATTATGCAGAGTTTAAATATTTTGGGAAAACACAAAGGAGTGGCAAAGCTGGGTCATATGGTAGTTCTATTCCTAGATTTTTTGAGGAATCTCTTTTCCAGAGTATTTGTACTAGTGTGCAGTTCCATCAACAATGTATGAGTGTACTTTTTCCCCCACATCCTTGCCAACACTTGTTGTTTGTATCCTTGATAATTGCCATTCTGACTGGAGTGAGAAGAAATCTCAATGTAATTTTAAAAAAATTGTAGTTGTAAATGGACAGCATGCCTTTATTTGTTTATTTTTAAGTGGTGCTGAGGATCAAACCCAGTGCCTCACACATTCCAGGTAAGCATTCTACTACTGAGCTACAGCCACAGCCCCTCAATGTACTTTTGATTTACATTTCCCTAATTACAAGAGATATTGAACATTTTTTCATATATCTGTTGACCATTTGACCACTTGTTCTTTTGAGAAGTCTCTGTTTAGTTATTTTGCTCACTAATTACTTGGGTTATTTGTGGGTGGTTTTTTTGGTATTAAGATTTTTTAGTTCTTTAGATATGCTGGATATTAATGCCCTATCTGAGGAGCATGAGACAAAGATCTTCTCCCATTATGTAGGCTCTCAGTTTATGCTCTTGTTTCCTTTGTTGTGCAGAAGAATTTAATTTGATACCATTTTATTTATTGATTTTCAAGGAAATCAGTTCCTGTGCTTATGTGATGGAATGTTGAGCTCACCTTTTCTTCTAGCAGTTGTAGCATTTCTGGTCTAATTCCTAGGTCTTTGGTCCACTGTGATTTGTCTTTTGGTACAAGGTGAGAGATACAGGTCAAGTTTCATTTTTCTACATATGGATTTCTAGTTTTCCCAGCACCATTTGTTAAAAAAGATATCTTTCTCTAATATATGTTTTCAGCACCTTTGTCTAATAACAGATAACGGCTTATATATGTTTGTCTTTATGTCTTCTATTCCTCTATTCACATCTGTTTTGGTGCCAGTACCATGCTGCTTTTGTTACAATAGCTCTGTATTATAATTTGAGGTCCAATACTGTGATGCCTCCGACTTCACTCTTTTTGCTCAGGATTGCTTTGGCTATCCTGGGTCTCTTAATTTTCCAAATAAAGTTTAGAACTGTTTTTCTAGTTCTGTGAAGAATGTCACTGGCATTTTGATGGGGATAGCATTAAATCTATATATTACTTTTGATAGTATGGCCATTTTGATAATATTAATTCTGCCTATCTCAGAACATAAAGAGCTGTTTCCATCTTATAAGGTTTTCTTCAGTTTCTTCTGTGTTCTATAGTATTCATTGTAGAGGTCCCTCACATCTTCATTAGATTAATATCTATGTATTTTTTGAGGTTACTGTGAATTGGATAGTCTTCATAATTTCTCTTTCATCAGACTCACTATTGGAGTATAGAAAAGCTATTGATTTATGTATGTTGATCTTCTGTCCTACTACTTTGCTGAATTTGTTTCTCAGCCCTATAAGTCTTCTGGTGAAGTTTTGGGTCTTCTAAATATAGGATCACATAGTTACCAAACAGAGATTATTTGAGCTCTTCTTGTGCTATATGTATCCTTTTAATTTCCCTCTCATATGCTGGCTAGAGTTTCAAGAACTATGCTGAATAGGGAGTGATGAGAATGGGTATACCTGATTGTTCCTGTTTTTAAATGAAACACTTTGTTTTTATGCAAGCAGTATGATGTTGGCCTTTATAAGGTTGAAGTAAGTTCCTTCTATCCATAGTTTCTCTAATTTTTTAAAAAAACGAATGGGTGTTACAAATTCGTTATTATCAAATTCTTTTTCTGTATCTATTGAGATAATCATGTGATTTGTGTCCTTAACTCTATTTATGTGGCATTACATTTATTGATTTGCATATGTTGAACCTGGGAAAAGAGCTACTTAATCATGATGCACTATATTTTAATGTGTTTTTGATATGGTTTGCCAATATTTTTTCATGAGTTTTAAGATATTGGCCTAAATACTTTTCTTGATATGTCTTTGTCTGGTTTTGGTATCAGGGTGATATTGGCTGCATAGAATGAATTTGACAGTCTTTCCTTCCTTTCTATTTCATGGAATATTTTGATGAGGATTGGTATTAGTTCTTATTTAAAGGTTTGGTAGAACTTGGCTAAGAATCTGTCCAGGTCAGGGTTTTTCTTTGTTGGAATACTTTCGATAGCTCTTTCAATTTCATTACTTGATATGGATCTGGTTAAGCTTTCTATATCCTCCAGGTTCAATCTGAGTAAGTCATATGTCTCTAGGAATTTGCCAATATCTTCAAGATTTTATAGCTTATTGGAGTATAAATTTTTAAAATACTCTGTTGATCCTCTAAATTTCAGCAGTGTTTGTGGTGATATTTCCTTTTTCATCTCTAATTTGTTTATTTAAATTTTCTCTCTATTTGATTTAGTTTGGCTAAAGGTTTGTCAATCCTGTTTATCCTTTAAAAAAACAACTCTTTGTTTCTGATCCTTTGTATTTTTTTTAATTCTTAATTTCAGCTCTAATTTTAATTGCTTCCTGTTTTCTACTGATTTTGGTATTGTTTGTTCTTCTTTTTTACAGCCTTGAGGTATAATATTAGATTATAGCACGTAGCTAAGTTGTCGAGGCTGGCTTTGAACTTGAAATCCTCCTGTCTCAGCCTCCCAAGCCACTGGGATTACAGGTATGTGCCACTGCACCTGACCCAATCTATATCGTTTGATTGAAGAGATTAGATCATTTACATTTAATGTTATTATAGAGATGATTTTTATTTCTTTCCATTTTGTTTGTTTCCAATGTTTAATTCAGATTTGGTTTTCCTTTAACTAACTATTATTGTGCAATTCATCCCTATGATGGTTTTCATTCTATTTTCATTTCTTCATGAAATATTTCATTGAGTATGCTTTGTACTGAAAACTTTGAGGTTATTAATTCTTGAGCTTCTATTTATCATGGAAGATTTGTATTTTGTTTTCAATTTGGAAGGATAATTTTTCCAGGTATAGTAATCTAGTTTGACATCCATTTTCTTACAGAGCTTGGTATATATTATTCCAAGTCCTCTTGGCTTTTAGAGTCTGGATTGAGAAATCAGTTGAAATTTGAATTGGTTTACCCTAAATATGACCAGCCATTTTTCACTTGCATCTTTTAGAATTCTAAATTTATTTTGAAAAACTAGGAATTTTCATTATACTGTGTCTTAGGGCTTATTTATTGTAATTCTGTATATTTGGAGTGTTGAATGCATCTTATATTTGAATTTCCATCTTATTCCTAAGATTTGAAATATTTTCTAAAATTATTTCATTGAAAAGATTGTGTATCCCCATCCCTTTAGTTTGTATTTCAGAGCCTTTTTCTACCCCAATGATTCTTAAATTTGGTCTCGATGTTATCCCAGATTTCTTGAATGTTCTGAACATGGGCTCTTAACATATTTTTGTTATAGTCTACTTTATTGTCAATATTATATACTTTGTCTTAAAGGCATGAAAAATCTATCTCTAACATGTCCTATTCTATTGGTCATGCTTTTCACTGAATTTTTAATTTGATTTATTAAGTCTTTCATTTTTAGCCTTTCTCTTGGGTTCTTTTTCAGAATCTATCTCTATTGGAATGATCTTTCACTTCCTATATTTTCTCTCTAATTTCACTCCTTATATTGTCTTTTACCTCATAGATAAGTTTAATTATGAACTTTCTGAATTCTGACAATTCCTCCACTGTGGTGTTGATGGAGTCAGTTGTTGAAGTACTATGTGCTGTTTGGGATGGCTTGTTCCCTGCCTTTTCATATTGTTTGGATGTGTAATTATCTATTGGGATGGTTATTGCTTTTTTTTAAAGCAAGGAACTACTTCATGAGATTCTTTCTCTTCAGAGCCCTGCGTTGGGTGATTATTCAGGTATTGATACTTTAACTCAATGTGGGGCCTCTGCCTCAATGTGGGGCCTCCCAGTATCAGCACCACTTTGAGAGGACTCACTGAACCCTATTAACTACAAACACTTTAGAGCCAAGTCACATAAAATCAACCTTATGAAAAGCAAAAGTTATTGATATTATTTTCCATAATTCCTTTAATCCAGGTATAAAGTTGTAGTCAAGTTCTCTCAGATCAGTTATTCTTTTGCTTCCTCCTTTCTATGTTGTGGGGAAATTAGGAATTGCTACCTAGCTCCATTCTGCCGTCTTCAGGACTCTTCCCATATTTTCTTTATCTATTAATCTGTTGACAAGGCATGTGGGCTGACTCCATATCTTAGCTATTGTGTAAAATTCTACAATAAACATGGGTATGCAAGTGGTTTTTTTGTATGATGACTTTAAACCACTTTTAAAAATATTTACATATATCTCAAAGGAGCATTGAAATAATTCACAATTTAATGTGGGCTAAAGTATATGCTCTAAGAAATTAGAGTCTTCTTCCCTTTAGGGGCCATGAAAATTTTTATTCTTTTTCCTTTTTTGGATTTGTATTTACCTTTATATCTCTGTAGAAAATCAATGCTTGGCAAATGGAGAAAAGCAGGTAGCAACAACAATACACCCACTCATCTCCAGCTCTCACTCCATAATGCAAAGTTTCTGACAAGGGAGCAGGGGTCAAACCAAGAAGTATTACACCTTCCTGGCCTTGCCTAAGAGAGTTGACAATATTTGGATAAGAGAATGGCAGAATTTAAGGCCTAGGTCACTTTTTAAAACAATAGAACAATCAGTTAATAATCAGAGTAGGTCAGCCTGAAATCTAAAATGAAGTTCAGTGAAAGATAATTGAAGAAGGCCATGTGAAAACCCTACAGGACAGAGCACCTGTTCAAGTTAGCACTTTTTCAGGAATAAATAGTGTGAGAACTTCTGATCTAAGAACTACCATCCCCTGGCTGGCTTAATTTATAAACTTTGAAGGCCATCTCTAAATCACACACTTATGTAACACAAAGGCAGAAATCCTTGGTGGCTCAGGAATCTTAAGCATAATCTCTGATCAATCAGTGACTGATCATAAGCTACTCTGACCCAAGGACAACCAGGGTTAGCAAAGGTTAAATATGAAAACAAAAAAGAGTTCTGGTGTCAGGCTGGTGCTTTTGGGGGGGCGGGGAGTTAGGTTGGCTGTGCCGTGAGGCCTGGGATGCCTTGGCAGGCAGCTGTGGATGGGTTCCCCACTAGCCCCAGTCTTGGTGCTATGCTCGGACTGTGGCTGTGTTACTGTGTTCTGATGCCATCTTGTACTAATCTGGCTACTGGAACCCCCAGGAATAAAGTAAAATACTCAAGGCTTTCCCACACAGATGATAGCTACGTTGGTGTTCAGTTTAAGAAAAGCCCTCCTAAGATCCCTTATAAAGCCATTTGCCACTGTGCTGTTTTTGATTGGCACCTTTCTCATTATCACAGGCTCCCTTCTGCTGTCAGGCTACATCAGCAAAGAGAGGGGGCAGGGAAAACGGCTGTTCCTGTCCTGATCCTTGGCATTCTGGTGTTCCTGTCAGGATTTTACCATCTGTGCATTGCCTACTATGCATCTAAAGGCTACCAGGGTTATTCCTATGATGACATTCCAGACTTTGATGACTAACATTCACTTTGATAAGTCACAGTGGGACTGAACCCAGCTTTAAGATGTTCACATTGAACAGAAACCATTGACTAAGGGTTGAGGAATTATGCAGTTTGCAGATGTTGACAGAATAATGGCCAGAGTTCATGGGTCCCTCTCAAAAATGTTCACTAAGGTTAATTATCTAATCAGGAAACACTCTGTTTTTCATCTGGCCCTGGCAAAACTCAATAAGTTTTTCCACATGAATATGTACCATGGAAGAATAACAATGCTAACTGTCTGGAAAAGCAGGAGGTTATTCTATAGTGGAAAGTGTTACCGTTCCCTCCTTCTTTAGATGAGCATTTCTTTTAAATAGCCTTCTTTGTCAATTTGTTATTACAGCAAATGAAAGAGAGTAGTATGTCTAATTTCTTAGTTACTGAGTAATATATTTTTAAAATATCAAAAGATCTTATTCCCTACACTTATCTCTACCTTCACATTCTGGTGGAAGACCTCCATAAAATTACATATTAGTGTGGATCCATCTGTAATATTTTTTACTTTGTTTCTTAGTGACAAGGGATCAGGAACTTTTTAAGCCATGGAGTATGTTTTTAAAGCATAAGCACTGTCTCTGATACCCAGTCCTGGGCCAGCTCTGATCTTGTTTCCCAATAGGTTGGCTTGCATATAATTTGGATCATTCTAGCCTTTGTGGATGAAGATGTTCTATATATTATGGCTTTAAGGAATTTTGGCTATTCCCTAATGAAAAATGAATATAAGTGGTTGCTATTTAGAGTGTGTACCCTATTGTTAGCACCTGGTACTATAGTGTTCTCTGCTGAAGATCTCAAGACTTGGCTTGTATCCCTGGAAAACCATATCCTGAGGTTGATTCTGTTTCTTCACTTGAAAAAAAATGACTTATATTCAAAATAAATTAAAATGTCAGAATACAAAAAAAGAGAAACAAAAACATACAACAATAACAAAACAGAATCCTTTCTTTTGGCCTTGTTGCACCCCTAATAGCAAGATGGGTCACTAGGAGCTCTACTGGAGCCACCAGCAAAATTTGACTAGGGTTCTTGCTCTTGCAGCATCTGCTCAAACCAGAATGGTTTCATTCAGAAGTATGGCCTCAGCATGTGCCACCACTGTTTCTGTCAGTACACAAAGGATATAGGATTCATTGAGTCAGATTGAATGATCTTCCTTGAGTGAACTTTTCAAGACATCCATGCAATGCAAGAAACCTCTTTAGCTAATTAGTGTGTAAAAGTCATTCAAAAAACCAAGTAAAACAATATGAGGAAAGGATATCAGCACTTCAATATTCAAAAGAAATGGACTTTTCAGAATTAGTCTAGCCAGTCACTATAAAAATAAACCACAATAACCCTCCCCAGAAAACGAATAGTACCAAGAGATGTTGCAATATATTAACTAAAACGTCCAATTTTTAAATAAGGAAATTTTTAACAGACAGTGAAACAGGAAAGTGTGACTCATACACAGGAAAGAACAGGTACTAGAAGTTATCTTCGAGAGGGGCAAAGGTTGTAAAATATCTATTATGAGTATGTTCATAGAACTAAAGGAAGCTATGTTTAAATAATTATAGGAAGGTAAGATAACAATGACTCATCATGGAAAATACAATTCAAAAAATAGAAATTTTTCAAAAGACAACAAAAAAATCTGGATCCAAAATATAATTTAATAAAAAAAAAATCACAGGAGGTGCTCAACAGTAGATGTGAGGTGGCAGAAAAAGAATTAGTAAACTTAAATAGCTCACCAAATATGTGTAAGTCCTAAAACTTGTAACCTATGAATTCAGAGGCTGAGGTGATGGCTTTGAAGAAGGGAGAGGGCTCATGGGACAAAGAATTCAGGTAACCCCTAGAAGCTGGAAAAGGCAAGGAAAGAAGTTTTCCTTTATTTTTCTTCTTTATAGACTCCAAAGGGAGTATTAGCCTGGATGACATCTTGATTTTCGCATAAGATGGGTGACCTTCTGACTTCCAGAAATGTAACACACACACACACACACACACACACACACACACACGATATATATGACAATTTTTTAAAAATTACTTTGTCTGTGAGAGGGGCAAAGGTTGCTTTGTCTGTGAGACAAAGCAATGAAAAAGAAAACTGCCCCAAAATGTTGGGAGAATAATTAAAGGATTTAAAAAGTATATTGGAAAATATCTACTCAATACAAAGACAGAAAAAAATGGAACATAAACAAAAATTATAATGAAGTCAATAGAAACCAAAAGCACAATTACAAGCATAAATCAAGATATATCAATAATAGCATTTGATGTGAGTGAATTAAAGTATTCATTCAAAAAGGCAGTGATTTTGTGGATAGAAAAACAAGATCTAATCCTAACTATACCGTCTGCAAAAGACATATTTAATATTTAAAGACACAAATAGATTGAAAGTAAAACGAGGGAATAAGACATGTTATGCAATAGCACCTGTAAGAGAGCTGGAAGTGCTATATTAATATCAGAAAAAAATACATTTCAGGTAAAAAAAGATTGCTAAAAGGATATTGTATAATGATAAAATGTCAATGCTTCCAAAAGATATAACAATTATATAGCATATTCATATAAGAACAAAGTCCCAAAATACATGAAGAGAAAAAGGCATAATAGAAAAATTCAATAATTATAGTCAAGAATTAATTTTTTTTTGTACCAGGGATTGAACTCAGGGGCACTTGACCACTGAGCCACATCCTAGCCCTATTTTGTATTTTTTTATTTAGAGTCAGGGTCTCACTGAGTTGCTTAGCACCTCACTGTTGCTGAGGCTGGTTTTGAACTCACGATCCTCCTGCCTCAGCCTCCCCAGCTGCTGGGATTATAGGTATGCGCCACCACACTTGCTGATATCAAATTTTTAATAGTGGATAAAGTATCTAGGCAAAAGATCAACAAAAGTACAGAAAACTTGAATAACAATATAAATCAATTATAGTTAATGAATATCTATAGAATACCTTCCTCTACAGTAGCTGAATACATATTCTTATCAAGTATACATGAAACATTCTCCAGGATAGTCCCATAGGCAAGGCCATAAAATAACCCATAATGAAGTTAAAATTAGATATTACACGAACATATCCTCTGACCATAATAGAATGTGATTAGAAACCAACAGCAGAACTGAATTTTATAAATTAAAAATGTATGGAAATTAAGCAATGCAATTTGAACCAATCAATAGATTTTAGAAGAAATCACAAAGGAAGTCAGCATAGATGAGTGAAAATAATATGTCAAACTTATGAGATGTACTTTAAGCAGTGTTAGAAGGAAATTATTTGCTGCAAAAGGCTACAAAAGTTCTCAGATCAATAATGGGAACTTTCATCTTAATAAACTAGAAAAAGAGAAAAAAAAACCAAAACGAGACAGAAAGAAATAATTGAGATTATAGTGCAAATAAACTAAATAGAAAATATAAAATAATAGAGAAAATTAGAAAACCAAGTTGTTTCTTAACAATGATTATCAAATTGGCAAATTTTTCATTAGATGGAACAAGAAAAAGGAGACAAGACACAAATTAACAAGACTGAAAATGGAACAGATAGTAATTCTAGCAAGTTTATAGAAAGTGAAAGTATCATTAGGAAATTTATGAGCAATTGTAATCAACAAATTGCATAACAGATTATATTAACAAATTCCTACAAAAAGCAAATTGCCAATATGGGTGTAAGAAAATAGAAAGTGAATAAATAAATAAGAGATTGAATTAATAATTCAAAATTTCCCACAACAAAAAAATGCTCAGGTCCAGATGACATTACTGGTAAACCCTAATTAACATTTAAATATTAATTAATGTCAATCCTTCACAAATTATCCCAGAAAATAAAATAATTAATAATTGAACAATGAGGAAAATATACTTCTTTTGGTGGAACAACTGCATTTCAACAAATGATGTAGGGATAACTGGATGTAATCTGCAAAAGAATGGATATTTACCCATACTTCATAGCATTAGGATCATATTTATAAGAATTAAAAATATAAACTTTTGCTTTTCCAAGATAAACTATATTGATAAACACTTAGCCAAACCAACAAAAAAGGCGATCCAAATCAACAAAATTAGAGATGAAAAAGGAGATACTACCATAGATAATTCTGAAATTCAGAAGATCATTGGAAACTATTTTGAAAATTTATATTCCAAAAAACTGGAAAATCTAGAAGACATTGAGAAATTTCTAGACACATGTGACCTGTCCAAATTGAACTAGGAAGATACAGGAAACCTAAACACACTAATATCAAGCAATGAGATTAAAGCAGCACAAGCCCAAACAAAGAAAAGCTTAGGACCAGATAGATTTCCATGAGAGAACTAACACCAGTCTTCCTCAAATTATTTTATGAAATAGAAAAGAAGGGTACAATGCCAAATTCATTTTATGAAGCCAGTATAGCCTTGATAGCAAAACCAGACAAAAACACATCAAGGAAAGAAAATTACAGGCCAATATCCCTGATGAACATAGATGCAAAAATCCTTAGTAAAATATTAGCAAACCACATTCAAAAATTTACAATAAGAAAATAATATACCATGATAAAGTGGGTTTCATCCCAGGGATGGAAGGTTGGTTCAACATGTGCAAATCAATAAATGTAATTAACCATTTCAATATAATTAAAGAATCACATGATCATTTAATAGATGCAGAAAAAGCCTTGAGAAAATCAATCACATATTTATATTAAAAATGCTTGAGAAACTAGGGTTAGAAGAAACTAATCTCAACATTATAAAGGCTATTTGCAATAAAACCAAAGCCGACATCAGACTGAATGGAGAAAAACTGAAAATGTTTCCTCTAAAATGAGGAACAGATAAGGATACTCACTCTCACTACTTCTATTTAGTATAGTTATTGAAATTCTAGTCAGAGAAATCAGGCAACAGAGGGAAATTAAATGGATACAAATAGAGGAAAAAAAAGTTGAATTATCTCTACTTATTGATGACATGATCCTATATTTAGAAGACCCAAAGAAACTCCACCAGAAGACTTCTAGAGCTGATAAACAAATTCAACAAAACAGCAGGATACAAGATCAGCACTCATAAATCAAAAGCTTTCCAATACTCTAATTATGAATCTGCCAATCAAGAAAAAAAAATCTAACCAAAAAGATGAAAGACCACTATGATGAAAACTATGGGACACTGAACAAAGACATCTAAGAAGACCTTAGAAGATGGAAAGACCTCCCATGTTCTTGGATAGACAGAATTATGGCCACACTACCAAAAGCATTATACAGATTCAATGAAATCCCCTTCAGTATACCAATGAATTTCTTCATAAGCCTAGAGAGAGAGAGGTTCTAAAATTCATTTGAAAAAATAAAACACCCAGAATAGTCAAAACAATCCTGAGTAAAAAAAGTGATGCTGAAGGAATCACAATACTGGACCTCAAATTACACTACAGAACTATAGTAACAAAAACAGCAGGACACTGGCATCAAAACAGATATTAAGACCAATGGAATTTAAGACACAGAGACAAATTCACATAGATACAATCATCTGATTCTCAAAAAAAAAAAAGGTGCCAAAAATATGTTAGAGAAAAGATAGCTTTTTTTTTAAAATGATGCTGGGAAAATGGGGAATCTATATGTAGAAGAATGAAAACAGATTCCTATCTCTCACCCTGAACAAAAGTCAACTCAAGGGGATTAAAGACCTAGGGATGAGACCAGACACTTTGCAAATGGTTGGAAACAAACAAAAACAAACAAACAAAAAATAGGGTTGACACTCCAATGCAATGGCATAGGTCCCAACTTCTTATTTCTCTCCCTCCCTCCCTCCCTCCCTCCCTCCCTCCCTCCCTTCCTTCCTTCCTTCCTTCCTTCCTTCCTTCCTTCCTTCCTTCCTTCCTTCCTTCCTTCCTTCATTCCTTCCCAGGGGTTGAATCCATTGATGCTTAAATGCTGAACCACATTCCTAGTCTTTTTTTTTTATTTTGAGGCAGAGTCTCTTAAGTTATTAAGAGACTCACTAACTTGCTGAGGCTGTCCTTGAGTTTGTGATCCTCCTGCCTCAGCCTCCCACATCACTGAGATTTCAGGTGTGTACCACCACACTAAGTATAACTTCTTAGCAAGACAAAACTTCTTAACAAGAGCCCTAACACTTAAGAAATAAAACCAATGATCAATTAATGGGATATCATCAAATTATGAAGGTTTTGCAGGGTAAGTTAAACAAGAGAATGAAGAAAGAATCTACAGAACGGTAGAGAATCTTTGCCAGCTATTCCTCTGACAGGGAATTAATACCCAGAATACATAAAGAACTAAAAAGCTTAACACAAAAAACTAATATTCCAATCAATAGGCAAAAGAATTAAACAGGAATTTCTTTAAAAATGAAATAAAAATGACCAACAAATACATGAAAAAATGTTCAACATTCCTAGCAACCAGGGAAATGCAAATCAAAACTATATTGAGGAGCTGTGGTTGTGGCTTAGTGGCAAAGCACTTGCCTCACTAACGTGAGGCACTGGGTTTGATACTCAGAACCGCATAAAAATAGATAAACAAAATAAAGTTATTAAAAAACTATATTGAGGGCTAGGGTTATGGCTCAATGGTAGAGTGCTTGCCTAGCATGCACTGGGGTTTACCCTCAGCACCACATAAAAATAAATAAATAAAATAAAGTTATTGTGTCCATCTACAACTAAAAATATATTTTTTAAAAACTATATTGCAATTTCATCTCACTCCAGTTAGAATGGCAATCATCAAGAACACAAATAATAACAAATGCTGGTAAAGACGTGGGGACAATGATATACTCATATGTATGTTGTTGGTAGGTCTGCAAATTAGTACAAGGCACTTTGGAAAGCAGTATGGAAATTCCTCAAAAGACTAGAAACACAACCACCATATGACCAAGCTATTTATCCAACTCCTTGATATTTTTCAAAAAGAACTAAAGTTGGCATACTATAGTGATAGAACCACATCCATGCTTATAATAGCACAATTCACAGTAGCCTAATTATGGAACTAGCTCACCAGATAGAAGTCTGTCAGTCTGTCAGTAGATGAATGGATCAAGAAAATATGATATATATCATATTTCATATATATGTTTCATAGAATCATTTTTCTATATATATATTTCATAGAATCATTTTTTTCTCTCTCTCTATATATATACTCTCTCTCTCTCTCTCTATATATATATATATATACTTCATAGAATCATTTTCTCTATATATATATTCTCTCTCTCTCTATATATATATATATATATATTCTCTCTTTCTCTCTCTCTCTCTATATATATATAGTGTCTCTCTCTCTCTCTCTCTCTCTCTCTCTCTCTCTATATATATATATATATATATATATATATATATATATATATAATAGTAATAAAACAATGAAACAATGGCAGTTGTTAGGACATGGATGGAACTGAAGAACATCATGCTAGGTGCAAAGTGCCAGACTCAGACAAGTGTCAAATGTTTCCTCGCATATGCAGAGGCAAGAGCAAAGTAAGGGACAAAATGTGTGGTGGGGCAAATGTCATGAGAATAGAGGGGAGCACAGTCTAAATGGGATGGAGGGGAGAGATGAGAGAAGGGAAAAGGGAGTGACCATGGAATGAAATTGACCACATTATGGTCTGTGCATGTATGAATACACCACAGTGAATTCCACCTTTATCTACATCTAGAAAACACCAATTGAAAACAACAAATAGAAGGAAGAGCAGTGAAGTAGAGGAAGGGAAAGAGGAGGGAAGAGGAGAGGGAAAGAGGAAGCACAGGGGACAGACTGCAATGGATCAAGTTATACTCCATGCATGTGTGATTGTGTCCAGATGAACTCCACTATTGTGTGTAACTATAATGCCCTAATAAAAACACTTAAATAACCTTTTGGAAGAAAACATAGGAATAAATATTCCTGGCCTTTTGTTGATCATAGACTTTTCAGATATACACCAAATGCGCATGCATTTGAAAATTTGATTACATATAAAATTTTGTTTCAAATGATATCATCCAGAAAGTGAAAAGACGCCCCTCAGAATGAGAAAAATATTTGCAAATCATATATCTGATAAGAGACTTGTCTCCAAAATTATGAAGAAATTTAAAAGTCAATAATTACATAAATGGGCAAAGGATCTTATAGGCATTTCTCTCTCTCTCTCTCTCTCTCTCTCTCTCTCTCTCTCTATATATATATATATATATATATATATATATATACATATATATATTTTCAAAGCCAAATGTGGTGGCACATGTTTGCCATTCCAGCTACTCTGGAGTCTAAAAGGATCACTTAAGCCCAAGAGTTCAAGACCAGTCAGGGCAACCAGAAAAACCCAGCCTGAAAAAATAAGCAAATGGCCAACAACTATTTGAAACCATGCTGAACATCATTAAGTGTAAGGGAAGTATAAATTGAACCAACACGAAGAGGCAACCTCATAAACAACAGAATTGTTTGAAAATAATTTAAAATACAGACAATTAAGTGTTTTGGTGAGAATTTGGATAAATAAGAACATTGCTGGTAAGAATGTGAAATGGTGAGGCCTCTTTGGAAAACTGATAGTTCCTCCAAATATTAAATTAGAGTTACCATGTAACCCAGCAACTCCACTCCTAGGTATCTATCCAAGAGAAATGAAATACTATCTTAGAACATAAAGATTTATATATAAATGTTCATAGAAGCATGATTCATAATGGGCAAACATTCAACCCACTTAAATGTTCATTAATGGTGAGTGGATAAACACAATGTACTATACTCTTATAACAGATTTTTATTCATCAATAAAAAACATTGAATCACTGATATTTTCTGAGACAAAGATGAACATTTCACTTATGAAAAGATAAAAGCCAGTTATCAAAGACCACATATTGCATTATTCAATTTACATGAAATGCTTATAATATGCAAATCTAGAGAGAAAGAAAGTATATCAGTGGTCCTCTAGGTCTATAATAAGGAAATTAGAAAGTGATTATTAAGAGGTATAAGTTTCCTTTTGGGGGAAATAAGAATGTTCTAAAACTGTATTATGGTTATGGTAACACAACCCTGTTAATCACACTAAAACCCACTATTCACTTTAACTGGGTAAATTTATGGTATGTAACTTATATTTCAATAAAGCTACTGAAAATAGCAGAGTACCCTTTATTCAAGTTGACCTAATGATAATTTTTTTTCACATCTATACTACATTTTCAAAAAAGAGTAAAAGATGACATTAGTACAATACTATTCACTAAATTCTGGAACTTACTAAGATTGCACTAGTTTTTCATGTATCCTTTTTGGTATACAGTATTATAAATTTTTTATCACATGTATTGATTTGTGTAACCACTACTAAAATTAGGATATAAAATTATTCCATCATCATGGAAAAACTCCTCTATGGTACTCCTTAAGAGTAAGGCCCTCCCCCTGCCAGCCCTAAACCCTGAAAACCACTTATCTATATTTATCACAAATGTATTATTAGTAATATATCATAAATGAAGTCATGCAGCATGTAATCTTATGAGATTGACTTTATCACTCAGCATATCTTTGAAATTCATTCAAATGTGTTATATGTACCAATAGTTCATTTTTAAATGGATAAGTAGTATTTTATTATTTGAATCACCACAGATTACTTATCAATTCATCCACTCAAGGACATTTGTTTCCTGTTTGGGGCTAATAAAAATAAACTGATATAAACATTCACATATAGGTTTTTATGTGGATATGCATTTTTGTTTTCCTTGGATAAATATCAAGAAGAATGATTGCTAGATTGTATGGTAAGTTTATGTTAAATTTTATGAGAACCTCTCAAACTTTATAAGAAACTGCAGAGTGACTGTAGTATTCTATATTTTAATGGAAATATATGAGATCCAGTTGCTCATTATTCTCAGAAGTGCTTAATATTTTGTGTGATATACATACATACACACATATATACATACTCTATTCTGATGTGTGTGCAGGGTTATGTCACTGTGACTTCAGTTTGTTTGCCTAATAGTTTTTGCAGTGCTAGGGACCAAACCCAGGGCCTTGTGCATGCTAGATAAGCACTCTACCACTGGACTACATCCACAACTCTTTCCATGCTTTTTGTATTCTTCTTCTGTATGTGCTCTTTTTAAAATTTTCTTCCTCCCACCCCCACCAATACTGGAGATTAAACCCAGGGTGCTCTACCACTGAGCTACATCCCCAGACAGATTTTTTTTTTAATTTTGAGACAGGGTCTCACTAAGTTGCCAAGGCTAGCCTCGAACTTGTGATCCTCCTGCCTCAGTCTCCTGAAGTTGCTAGGATTATAGGCATTCACCACCATGCCTGACTGGTATATACTCTTTGATAAAGTGTCTATTCTTCTTTTTGCTTATTTTCCAATGATATCACATTTAAAAATTTTTTGAGCTTACAAGATTACTTATATATTCCGGATATGAGTCCCTTGTCAGATGTATGTTTACAAATATTTTCTCCCAGTCTAAAGCTTGTATTTTCATCCTATTAATAATGTTTTTGGGGGGAAACTTTTTATTTTTAATTTTGATGAAGTGATTTTTTTCTGTGCTATATCATACATTTGATGTCACATCTAACATCTTTTCATCAAACCTAGTTTATGAAAATTTTCTAATATTCTTAATTAACTCTAAAAGTTTTATAACCTTACAATTACATCTATGATCCATTTTGAGTTAAATTTCTGGCCTATGGAAGTGCAATTGTTCTAAGATCAGTTAGTGAAAATACTTTTCATCCTCTATTGAATGACTTTTGTAACTCCTTCAATAATTATCTAGCTGTATTTATGGGAGTTTATTTCTGTATTTTTCAGGGAGGTACTGGGGATTGAACTCAGGGACACTTGACCACTTATCCACTTCCCTAGCCCTATTTTGTATTTATTTAGAGACAGGGTCTCACTGAGTTGCTTAGTGCCTTGCTTTTGCTGAGGCTGGCTTTGAACTCATGATCCTCCTATCTCAGCCTCCCGAGCCTCTGGGATTACAGGACTGAGCCACTGCACCTGGATCCTAATTTATTTTGAAGCATGTTTATAAGTGAGTTTTGGGTGGTGCTGTGTCTGGAAATAAAGGCCTTGTTCTTTACCACTGAACTATACCCTTGTCCTTGTTTTTAAATTTTTGACTTCCACGTGTTTCTTTCATCGAAGAAGGACAGTCTGCTTTTTAAAAGTTCATTGACATCACTTTAGCTTTTGTCTCTTGATCTTATAACCTGGGACCTTGCTAAATTCACCAGCAGTTTTTGAAAGAAAGAATCTTTGGGATTATGACTCCATCAAATGGATTAATCCACAGATGAGGTCAGAGCCCTTATCATCTAATATTTTGACCTCTGAACACTGCTACTTTGCCTGACACATGAAATTTCAGATTTAAACCATAAAAATATTAAGTATGAGATTACCTATGGATTTTTTGGTATATGGTCTTTGTCAGGTTGAGGAAATTATCTTCTATTTATTCTTTACTGAGATTTTCCCTGATGAAAAGGGATTATATTTTGTCAAAATTTGTATATCAGTTTATCGGATCATGTTTCTTTACCTTTTTAATATGATGGATTACATTGACTGGCTTTCTAATATTGGATTAGTCTTGCATAACTGAAATAAATTCTAGTTGGTTGCAGCACATTATTATTTTATTTACTGATGGATTCTATTTGTTAACACTTTTGCTGAGGAAATTTGCATCTATGTTCATTAAGAATAGCCTATATTTTTCTTACTTTGTAATGCTTTTTTCTAATTTATTATCAAGGTTATCTTATGCTGTTAAAATGATGTTGAAAATGTTTAATCTGCTTTTATTTTCTTGAATTTCTTTTGTAGAAATGATATCTGTCAGGGAAACCATCTCTATTTAGAAATTTATTTTCAAAAGGAGTTTAAATGACAAATTCAATACCATTATTAGTCACAGGACTGTCAAGATATCTACTTGATGTTATATTCCAATTGAGTACAGTTTGCTTTTTTGATATTCGGCTGTTACAGGTTTCTTAAACCATAAGGACACCTGAACCACTTACTTAAATGACTGTGGATTGGAAGTACCATATGATCCAGATAATCCTCAGTATAATCCAGAAAAGTTATAGTCAGCATACTGTACAAACATGTTTGTAGCAGTGCAATTCATTATAGCCAATTATGGAACCTGCCTAGGTATCCAATGACAGAAGAAAAAATAAAGTGTGTTATATATACACAATTTTCATTCAACTATCAAGAAGAAAGAAATTATGTCCTTTGCAGGAATATCAATGGAACTGGAGAGTATCGTGCTAAGAGACATAAGTCAGACTCAGCAAGTTAAGAGTCATAAGTTTTATCTCATATTCGGAAGGTAGACAGAAAAAGATAAAAAAAATGATCTTATGAAAATAGAGGGTTGGGGAAGTGGACTAGGGGAGGGATTAACTGTGGGAAAGGGAAAATACTGGGGAATGTGATTGATCGAAATGTGCTATGTCATATACAAATATGTCAAAATGAATCCCAGTATTATGTATAATTATAATGCACCAATGAAAAATTTTAAAAACTGTGGCATACACCTGCAATCCCAGTAACTCAGGAGGCTGAGGCAGGAGGATTGTAAGTTCAGTCCAGCCTGGGTAACTCTGACTGTGTCTCAAAATAAAAAAAATAAAATAAAAAGGACTGGGGATTACCTCAGTGGTAGAGCGCCCCTGGGTTTAATCCCTAGTACTATGTACAAATAAACAAAAATTGTGGATATATATGTTGTTTTACACAACAATTTTTGGGGGGTGTCAAATTAAGGATCCTAAGTTAGGATTGACACTTGCTTGAAATAAGGAATCCCATCTAATAATACAAAGATCTCCCTTCTAGAACTCTATCTTCCCTAAGCCAGATCTGAATATAAGGTAAAAGAAAAAAAAACATTTTCTTTTTTGGTACCAGGGACTGAACCCAAAGGCACTTAACCACTAATCCCCATTCCCAGTCCTTTTTATTTTATTTTATTTTTTATTTAGAGACAGGGTCTCACTAAGTTACTTAGAGCCTTAAGTACTGAGGCTGGCTTTGAACTTGCAATCCTCCTTTCTCAACCTCAAGCTGCTGGGATTATGGGCATGTGCTATCATGCCTAGTAGGAAAGCCACTTTTTGAAGATTGTATTGGAATCAAAAGCTTATTCCTATTTTATAGATTGACCTAGATAATATAATATGTCCTAAATATTGTTGAAATACCTTTTGTGTCACACAACTATCATTTTGGATCATTGTAATGTGTTAAGATTTTTTTTCTGTTTAAAATCTAGAATCCTCTCCTGGAACTTCTTAGTTTCCCAAAAAGTTTGAGGAAGAGCCTAATGTGTGAAGACACTATGGTCAGGGGCTGGAGTTGTAGCTCAGTGGTAGAGTGCTTGCCTAGCATGTGTGAGGCACTGGGTTTGATCCTCAGCACCAAATAAATAAATAAATAAATAGAATAAAGGTATTGTGTT
Organism: Spermophilus citellus; assembly: GCF_964194105.1. Lineage (NCBI taxonomy): Eukaryota > Metazoa > Chordata > Mammalia > Rodentia > Sciuridae > Spermophilus > Spermophilus citellus. The sequence continues at coordinate 43,675,648 of NC_138190.1, read as the reverse complement.
CATTTACAACTAAAAAAAAGAGTATGGTCATCAATATCATTCTACATATAGTTCTTAAATTGAATAAAATATTCTACAGGCAAAAAATAAATATAAACCAGATATTCAATGTGACTTACACATTATTATTTCACAAATTAAGATTTTACAAAGAATTAAATACTGGCAAAATGAAATACTATAACTATACTGTTCCCATTTTAAAAATAAGAAATTGACATACATAAATATGGCTAACTAAAGTATACAATATACTTATCAAAAATTAAATTGATGCTGTCAAGAAATAAGTAAAGGAGAGAAGGCATAAATTTTTAAGGCAGTTATGTACTTTCATATTCTATGTTATTCAGAATGACCAAATATTATTCAAGTTATGTTTTTCTTTGTACAAAATGGTATGTCCTTCTTTTCCTCACAATAGTATATTTTACTTTGTAAAATATCCCTTACAAAATAGAATAAACAATGATTTTTTTTTTACTTTTAAAGTTACATTTCATCTTTTGATAGTGTCTATGTAACTCCTTGTGAAAGATAAGTAGCATACTTATGCTTTATTTTTATTGATTTTTAAAAATATATTTTAGTTGTAGATGGACACAAGACCTTTGTTTTATTATTTTATTTTTATGTTATGCTGAGGATTGAACCCAGTGCCTCACATGTGGTAGGCAGGTGCTCTCCCATTGAGCTACAACTCCAGCCCCTTATACTTCAGTTTTTCCTCCCTTCTTGCCAAGTTATGATTTTGTTGGTATATTATTATAATTTATTTTATTGGTATATAACACATCTGCATACATTTTAGCATTTGTCTTAGTCCATTCAGGGTCCTATAATAAAATATTTTACAATAGGTAGATTATAAACAACAACTTTGATATTATTTCTCAAAGTTCTGGAGGCTGGAAAATTCATACCAAGGTGCTGGCAGATTCAGTATCTCTTTCTGGTTATCAGTGATCTCTTTCTGGTTCACAGACACGACTTTCTTGCTATGTCCAATATGGCAGAAGAGGCAAGGCAGCCCTCTGAGGCCTCTTTTTTAGGGTGCTAATACCATTCATGAGGTGGGAGGGATTAACAGTGGGAAACGTAAAGTACTGGGGAATGCAATTGATTGAATTATGCTATGTACATGTACACATGTCAAAATGAATCCTAATATTATGTATAATTATAATGCACCAATGAAAAATTTTTAAAAATATGGCATATTCCTGAAATCCTAGTAACTCCTCCTCAAGGCCACACTTCCTAATACTATCACTGGTGGATAGCTGGTCAACATATGAATTTGGGGGGCACAAACATTCAGACCATAGTATTGTGTCCGGAGCTTCCCAAAACTCATGCCTCTTGCATATAATACGCGTTCATTATTTCCTAGGATCCCTGCAAATCTTAACTCATTCCAGCATCAACTAAAAAAGCCACACATATCATCTAAATACCATCTTGATCAGATATGCATGAGATTCCATTCAAAGTACAATCAATCCTGAGACAAACTGTTTTCCAGCTGTGCACCTGTGAAATCAAGCAAACTATGTAGGACTGTCAATTAGTACAACTACTATGGAAATCAGCATGGAGGTTCCTCAACAAACTAGGCTTGGAACCACCATATGATACAGCTATACCATTCCTTGGTATTTACCCTGAATAATTAATGGCATCTTACTATGCTGATACATGTATACCCATGTTTATAGCAGCACAATTCATAAGAGCCAAACTATAGAACCAGCCTCCGTGTCTATCAATGGAATAATGGATAAAGTAAATGTGGTATGTATACACAATGGAATTTTATTCATTCATAAAGAAAAATGAAAACGGCATTTACAGAAGAATGAATGGAACTAGAGACCATCATGTTAAGTGAAATAAGTCAAACTCAGAATATTATACATTATATGTCATATGTTTTCTCTCATGTGGAAGCTAGAGAGGAAAAAGGAAAAGAAAGGTGAAGGAAGTAGACCTCCTAAAAATCAAAGGGATATTAGTAGAGGAAAGGGACCAAGAGGTGGGAGGTGGGGAAGGAGGGGAGAAGTGCTAAGGAGTAATGTTGGCCAAATTATATTGTCAAATTGTGTGCATGTACGAATATGTAATGACAAATCCCATTGATATCTACAACTATAATGAACCAACACAACATGTGGAAAAAAATATGTGCTTCCAAAATACAATGGTGGGAGAGGCAAAGGATAGACATTTTTTCCTTTTGAAATGGGAAAGAGGAAATTGGTAACAGGTCACAAAGAAGTCCAAAATTTGAATGCTTACAAATAATTGTTTTATTTGAGAGTCTGTCTTCCAGACTCACTGGATTGGAAGTCTCACCTCCCCAGGTTTGCTGGCAGGAGTTGGGCCATTAAGGTTCAGGTCAGCCCTATCCCAGGGGGTTGAGCAGCCCCATCCCCATGATTTGGAGTTGGGTGCCTGTGGCTCTCCATAATCACATTTTGGTAGCACTACTGATCTGGGGTCATAGAAGTGGCCCTATCCCCAGAGTTCCACTAGGCACTGTCCTGGTGTGCATTTTCTGCACTGGTCCTGGCCTCATAGTAGCCCTCTGCCTGGGTTCCATGCTCTGGGTTCCACGTGGCTCCATCTGTTGGGAGCTAACTATGAGCTGTGTATGAACTGAGTAACATTCAAGCCATCAGGCAGTGAAGCTGCTCCTTTGGGAACTCCTGGGTGGAATCCACCGATTTGAGAATGCCCAAACCCAGCTCACAGCTCCAAGTTTAAACACAGCCTCCCAGAGGTGGGCGTAGCCTGAAAAATGCCAACTAACCTGTTTACTACAAGACCTCTGACACACTGGGAAGTCAGCACGGAAATAAGACTCCTCCCACACTGAAATCTTATACCTATTGATCCCCTTTGATCTGTAACTGCTATAATATCAAGCAAGCAAGGGCTTTTTCTTAGAAGCCAAACCCCTCTGGTCGGCTCTGCCCCTGCTTTAAAAATATTCTTGCCTTTTGATTTTATTTTCTGATATAGTACTTTCATAGCTTTTATTTCACAGCCAGCCCAATCCCACAATGTGTACCCATTCCCTTGCCCATGTTAGATGTATGTGAGATATCGAACCTTTGAAATCTAGGTAGAGGTAGTCATGCCTCCATAGTTCATGTACTCTGAATACCAGTAGAAGTGATTCCATGGGGTACTACCAGGATTTACTGCCTGTGCTCTCTGCAGGGGTGGCCACTGTAGACAATAATGTACTTAGACTCACAGGAGCAATACCTGGGATGGCCAAGGAGCACTGAGCCAGAAATCAGAGAGCATAGCCTTGAGGTTCTACTAAGCAAACCCTGAGAACCCATGTGTACCCTTGGCTCTTTTGAAATCATTCTGCCTGCAAGGCACTTGCACTCTGGGCTTAACATATTAATATATATATAATATATTCATCATTTCCACCTGAGATTTCATAAGAATGGATGTTATCATCTATATTTCTACCAAAATTCTGCTCAAGAGGACTCAGATATTCTCTAAGATGACAGAGGTTTTCTCTACAGCTCTCCTCCATTCATGACAATGTAGGCTTTTTCTAACATCCACCTCAAATACTATTTCCAGTCTCTACCCATTACCAAATTCTAGAGCTGCTTCCAGATGTTAGTATTTGACAGAGCAGCACCTCTGCTTCCTGGTACCAATTTTGGTCTCAGTCCATAGGTCTGCTATAATAAAATGCCACTAAGTAGCCTATAAACAACAGAAATTTCTCTTTTTATTTGTTCTAATTAGTTATACATGACAATAGAATGCATTTTTACACATTATATATAAATGGAGTATAACTTCTCATTATTCTGGTTATACATGACATAGGATTACACAGGTCATATGATCATATATGCACATAGGGTAATAATGCCTCAGAACTCCTTCCCTCCCTTCATTCCCCTTGAATCCAAAGTACCTCTATTCTTCCTTAGTGTTCCCATATTGTGAATTACTATTCATATATCAGAAAAAAAACATTGGGCCTTTGGTTCTTTGGGATTGGCTTATTTTGCTTAGCATGCAGCTCCATGCATTTACTGGCAAATGCCATAATCAGAAATCTATTTCTCATAGTTCTGGAACCTGGACAATTGTTCAAGGTGAAGTTGATGGTAAATGAGGTGTCTGGTGAGAATTCACTTTCTGGTTCACAGCCTTTTCACTGTGTTCTCACATGGTGGAAGGGCAAGGTAGTTTTCTTTTGAAATTTTGAGAATCTTCTATACTGTTTTCCAAAATGGTGGTACATATTTACATTCCCACCAACAGTGTGTTAGAGTTCCCTTTTCTCCATAACTTTGCCAGGACTTATGTTCTGTTTTTTGATAATAGTCATTATAATAGGGGTGAGGTGATATCTTATTAAGGTTTTAATTTGCATTTCTCTGATAGCTAGTGATGTGGAACATTTTTCATATACCTACTGACAATTTGTCTTCTTTTGTGAAATGTCTATTCAGGCCCTTTGCTCATTTATAAATCATATTTTTGTATTCTTGCTATGGAGTTCCTTATATATTTTAGATACTAACCTCTTGTGAGATGTATGGCTGCAAATATTGCTCCCATCCTTTATGCTGTCTCTTCACTCTGTTGATTGTTTCTTTGGTAGTGGAGAAGATTCTTAATCTTACATTATCCCATTGTCTACTTTTGCTTTCACTGCCTGTGCTTTTAAAGTCACACCCCAAATTTAGGGTCCAGACAAATACTATTGAGCTTTCCCTCTTATTTTCTTTTAGTATTTTTAAAGTTTCAGATCTTATGTTTTAGTTTTTAATCCATTTGATTTTATTTTTTGTGTGTGGTGTGAAATAAGGACCCAATTTCACTCTCTGTATGTTGCTATTTTATTTATCCAATATCATTTATTAAAGAGACTATCCTTCCCCCATTGTTAGTTCTTGGTATCTTTGTTGCAAACTACCACTACTAATGCATGGGTTTATTTCTAGAATCTCTGTCATGTTTCATTCATCTATGTGTCTGCTTATGTGTCAGTACCATGCTATTTTAGCTGCTATAGCTTTGAGGTATATTTTTAAGTCAGACAGGGTGATATCTCCAACTTTGTTATTTTTGCTCAATACTGCTTTGGTTATTTGGGTTCTTTTCTGAATTACTTTGGATACTATGGATATTTTAACAATACTAATTCTTCCAAACCATGAACATAGATAGATCTCCATTTGTTTGTGTCTTCTTTAATTTTTTCCAACAGTGTTTTATAGTATCCATTGTACAGATTGTTTACCTCTTTGGCTAAAATTTTTCCTAAGTAATTTTTTGTAGTTAAATGGTTTTGTATTATTGATTTCTTTTTTGAATAGCCTAATGTTATTGGTATAGATTTTTGTATGTTGATTTTATTTTCTGTAATTTTACTGAATTTTTTTTATTCCAACAGTTTTTTGGTGGTTTTGGGATTTTGGATATTTAAGATAATGTCATGTACAAAAAGTGACAATCTAATGTCTTCCTTTCCAACATATATTTCTTTTATATATTTATTTTGCCTAGTTGCTCTGCATATGACTTCCAGTACCGATTTTAAAGGAAAATCTTTCAACTTTTCACCACTGAGTATGCTGTTATGTCTGGATTTATCATATGAGGCATTTATTATGTTGAGGCACATTTGTTCCATACCTATTTATTAAGAGTTTTTTTAAAATCCTGAAAGGATATTCAATTTTGTCAAATGTTTCTTCTGTCTATTGAGATGGTCATATAATTTGTGTTTTCATTGTGTTAATGTAGCGTATCATATTTCTATATTTGTGTATGTTGGACCATCCTTGTATCCTTGGGATAAATTCCACTTGATCACGGTGGATGATCAATTAAATGTGCATTTGAGGAGTTTTTGTATTTTGTTGAGGAGTGTTGTTTTGAGAATCTGTTGAGGTCAGAAATAGGGAGTTACTAAAACAATGGGAATGAAATTTCACTAAAGCAAGATAAATAATCTCTAAATATGGGCAGTTCAACATAGTGCCTTATTCCAACAATAATTTATTAAACACTTGAAACCTGTTAAGAGGATATGTTAGATGTTCTTGGCACAATGAAACAAAATAATTTAATAAAAGAATCCAATGACTTTTTGCCATTTTCAAATAAAATCCAATATTTTGGGTACTGAAAAATGAGGAGGAAATGAAGACTTTCCCAGAGAAGCAAAATCTGAAATAGTTCATTACTACCAGACCTGCACTACAAGAAATCCTAAAAGGAGTCCTTCCAGTTACTTAAGATAAAGAATGTTAGATAGCAAAGTGAAAGCATTTGAAAAATAAAGTTCTCTGATAGAGATGAATACAGAATATACACATGGAATCCTATACTATTACAGCATTAGTACATAAACAACTTTAAATTCTGCTAGAATTCAAAAGAAAAACTTAGAAAACCCCCGAATCTATATTAGTAGAGATACACAAAATAAATATGCAGTACCTGACATCAATAACATAAATGGACAAGTACATTGATATAAAGGAGTAGAGTTTTTTTTGCAATAAAACTTAAGTTTTTCTCAGTTTAAAATGTATTGTTACAAAAAGTTAAAAAATAGACTGTTATAACCTTAAAATATCTTATGTAATCCCCATGGTAACTACAAAGCAAGTACCCATAGAAGATACACAAAAGGAAATGTAAAGGTAAGATAGCAGGAAAGGAAAAGTGGGACAAAAAAGCTTTTGATAAGGATATATAGAAAATAATTAACAAAATGGCATTATAAAGTTCTTTCCTATCAGTAATTATTTTAAATGGCAATGCACTAAACTCTGTAATCAAAAGAAAAATCAGTAGAACAAAGTGAACGAAACTGGGAGTGAGATGGGGAGGGAAAGGGGAAGTCCTGGGAATTGAATTAGAGCAAATTATATTCCATAACTTTATACTTATGTGCAAATGAACCCTAATGTTATATATAACTAAAGAGAATCAATACAAATATATTAGTGAATAAATATCAAGTATTTTTTCTGACTCAGTGGAATAAAAGTAGAGTACAACAGAAGAAAAAGCAGAAAACTCTCAAATATGTGAAAATTAAACATACTCTCCAACAACCAGACTCTCCAACTTCTTTCTTCAAAGAAGAAATCAGAAAGAAAATTAGAAAATATCTTGAGATTAATGAAAGCCCAATATATTAACCTTATAGAATGCATTGAAAGCAGCACAAAAAGGAAACTTTTTGTAGTAAATGCTTATATTAAAAAGAAAATGGGGCTAGGATTGTGGCTTAGCAGTAGAGCACTCACCTAGCACATGTGAGGCACTGGGTTTGATCCTCAGCACCACATAAAAATAAATAAATAAAATAAAGTCATTATGTCCATCTACAATGAAAGAAAAATATTTTAAAAAAAGAAAATGATCTTATATCAACAATCTAACTCTACATTACAAGGAATTGGGGAAGAGAAAAACAAGCTAAATTCAAAGTTGGCAGGAGGAAGAGAATAATTAAGATTAGAGCAAAATCACTGGATACCCCCCCAAAAAATATTACAGCAATAATGTTAAACAACAAAACTATAATGGGTTCCTTTAAAAAGAACAACAAATTTGAAAAACATCTAAATTTACAAAAGAAGATGAGAAGATTCAAATAACTAAAAGAAGTGAAAGGAGATATTACAACCGATGCTACAGAAACGAAAAGGCATGTAAGAGACTACTATGGCTTTCTTGTTCTCGGTTGTTGGTAAAATTAAGGTATTGAATGATATCTTAAAAGTTATGGATACCATGTGGATTACTATGAGAAAAAGAGAAGGAAGGAAAGAGAAGCTCTTGAATGTTCAAAGAAAGCCAAAAAAGGAAAAAAAAAAGCCTGAAGGCTAAGCCCTACCATAAACAGTGCTGAGAAAATATAAATGAGAAAGACTATCAAAATGCACAAAAAGAGAAACACCAAATAAAAGATCAATGAAAAATTGTGCAGCAGCAATAACTGTCTATCTTCTAGGCAGGAAGGGTGAGTCCCAAGCCAAAGAACAATTCAACATGATTAAACAAAAACAACAAGGGAAGGTAGGCAAATGGGAAGTCACTCTGCCCAAAGTTCATGTGCAGGGAGAAAGAGAAGTATTAAAAGTGATTCAAGGGCCAGGGCTGTAGCTCAGTGAGTGGTAGAGTGCTTGCCTAGCAGGTGTGAAGCACTGGATTTGATCCTCAGCAGCACCAAATAAAAACAAACAAATAAAATAAGAATATTATTTCCATCTACAACAATAACAAAAAGTTTTTTTTTAAAGTTATTCAAAAAAGGAAAGAGAAAAAGAAAGCCATGGAAGAGGATGGTTACTAAAGTCTACTTTGTTGGAGATGACTTTAGGAGAAAACCACCTGAATATGAAAGATTCATTAGGCAGATGGGATTATGTTTCCAAAAGGGCCAGAGAACACATCCTGAACTGAAAGCCATATTTTGCCTGCAAGTACTTGGTGTGAAAAAGAATTTCTCATCCTCACTATACACAACTTTGGATGTTATTATTAAAGGTATTGTCATTGAAATGAACATGAGTGAGTCCAGGCTTGTAACACAAGAAGGCAAAGTTACCTGGGGGAAATATGCCCAGGTTGCCAACAATCCTAAAACTGATGCATACATAAATATGGTTTTACTGGTTTGACAGCAGTTTCATATTCCTTATAATTATTGAAGATTACAACCAGTTAGGCAAACTACCATTACTGTGATGTTTCTGAACACTATCAAACAGCCTTAGATATCTGCAATCATCAAGAAACTAAATTGTAAAAAAAAAATTAAAATGACCCAGTTTTACAAATAATACTTTATTTGGGGGTCTGCTGAGGGCTTATATGTTAGTAAGATTGAATAGGGCTGGGGTTGTGGCTCTGTGGTAGAGCGCTCGTCTAGCACATGTGAGGCCCTGGGTTCAATCCTCAGTACCACATAAAAACAAATAAATAAAGGCATTGTGTCCAACTACAGCTAAAAAAAAACCCATAAATATTTTTTTAAAAGATTGAATAGCTGAAAAAGCAAACCTTCAAATATCAATATCTGGTTAAAGAGTGGATATTCAGCAAAAAGAGACTGTTATGAACAATTATGCACAAATTGGATAATCTAGAAGACATGGATAAATTCCTAGGAACATACAACCTATAAAAACTGAATCATGAAGAGATCTATAACTAAGAAGGAGATTGAATCAGTAATCAAAAACCTCCCGATAAAGAAAATCCCATGATCCAATGGTATCACAGCAACTTCTAACAAACATTTAAAGAATTAGCCCATGTCCTTGTTAAACTTTTCCAAAAAATTGAAAAGGGGGAAACATCTGCAAACTCTTTTTATGGTGTCAGCATTTGTGTTTAATTATACCTTTCTAGGGTTTGTTAAAGACATTACAAGAAAACTACAGATACAAATATTGATGCAAATGTTCTAAAAAAAACCAATAACCAACCAAACAAACAAAATAAACCCACTAGCAACAGAAATCGGCAACACACTAAAAGGATCATACACCATGACCAAGGAGAAATTATTCCTGAAATGCAATAATACCTCAACAAACTAAAATCAATCAATGTGTATTAACCAGATAAAGAACACACAAAAATGCATGATGTCTGAAGTGATGCAGAAAAAGCATTTGAACAAAACTCAATACCCTTTCATAAGAAGAACTTATTATTTTTATTTTTTTATTGTTGGTCGATCAAAACATTACATAGTTCTTAATATATCATATTTCACAGTTTGATTCAAGTTGGTTATGAACTCCCATTTTTACCCCGTATACAGATTGCTATATCACATCAGTTACACTTCCATTGATTTACATATTGCCATTCTAGTGTCTGATGTATTCTGCTGTCTATCCTATTCTCTACTATCCCCCCTCCCCTCCCCTCCCCTCCCCATTTCTCTCTCTACTCCCTCTACTGTAAATCATTTCTTCCACTTGTATTATTCTTCTCTTACCCCTCATTTCCTCTTATATGTAATTTTGTATAACCCTGAGGATCACCTTCCATTTCCATGCAATTTCCCTTCTCTCTCCCTTTCCCTCCCACCTTGCATCCCTGTTTAATGTTAATCTTCTTCTCAAGCTCTTCATCCCTACTCTGTCCTTAGTTACTCCCCTTATATCAAAGAAGTCATTTGGCATTTGTTTTTTAAGGATTGGCTAACTTCACTTAGAATAATCTGCTCTAATGCCATCCATTTCCCTCCAAATTCTATGATTTTGTCATTTTTTAATGCAGAGTAATACTCCATTGTGTATAAATGCCACATTTTTTATCCATTCATCTATTGAAGGGCATCTAGGTTGGTTCCACAATCTTGCTATCATGAATTGTGCTGCTATGAACATCGATGTAGCAGTGTCCCTGTAGCATGCTCTTATTAGGTCTTTAGGGAATAGACCGAGAAGGGGAATAGCTGGGTCAAATGGTGGTCCCATTCCCAGCTTTCCAAGAAATCTCCATACTGCTTTCCAAATTGGCTGCACCAATTTGCAGTCCCACCAACAATGAACAAGTGTACCCATTTCCCCGCATCCTCGCCAGCACTTGTTGTTGTTGGACTTCTTAATGGCTGCCAATCTTACTGGAGTGAGATGGTATCTTAGGGTGGTTTTCTAAGGAGGTGATATGCAGACCTTTGAAATGTCCTGCCTGATAAGTGTCTTTGTTTACCTAGGGGACTTCACCTATGCTGGATAACTTAACAATGTGAGTTCTGATGAGGGCTTTGTGCCATATGGTATGCATGCTACCTCTGGAGGGGTTGGAGGCTACAAGTGAGCCATGCAAGGCAGTGAATCACATCTACATGATTGAGCCCCAATAAAGTCTCTGGACATAAGGCCTACATGAGTTTCCTTAGCTGGCAATATGTTATGGATATTCTCACACATCCTTTGCCAGGAAAAGTAGTGTTGCCCATGAATTCACTGAGGGAAGAAAACTGGAAATTCCATACTTGAAACTTTCATGGACTCCAGCCTATATATATCTTCCTCAAAACAATTTGGGAAGTTTTAATCTAATCTTTATAACAGGTTATAACTTTACTACCATGGGTATTATTGATTTCCTGTATGTCCTTCTAGAGAATTACTGAACTTCATAGTAGATACTGTCATCCATAAATTTCAGGTTTGTTTCTAAAGTGTGATTCCCTAGACAAATCCTGACTCACTGAAACATATGTTTTGAGACCAAAAAGGATGATAGTTCGGGAGTTAATAAACTATTGATTCCTGAGGGACACTGGGTTAACTGTGTTATAAAATGCAGCTGTACTGAGATCAGTTACTGGAGGTAAAATTTACCAATGAAATTTAAAATTGTGGATAAAATCCCTGAGGGATTACATCACTGAATACATAAGAAAGTGCACTATAATATGAAATAAGCTTAATATAAAAATCCTTACTTTAAAAAAAAAATCTTATATTTTATATATTTATTTTTTATGTGGTGCTGAGGATCTAACCCAGTGCCTCACACTTGCTAGGCAAGTGCTCTACCACTGAGCCACAACCCCAGACCAAATTCCTTGCTTTTTAAACCTGTAATACCTAAATAATCCCTTGATTATTGTTTTCTTCAATACCTAAGAAAGTGTGTTGGGAAAGACTTAGACACATGGACCAGCTTGAATTCTATCTATACTGAGGTACACCTATTAGCCATAAGACTGCTACAAAGGGGAAAAATTATGAAAAAAAACCTGAGAAAAATAGAGTAATTTCCAAGCATATAGAGAAAGACAAATTGGATAATTAAGAGGCTTGTTCTAGCAAGATGAAAATATTTAAATGGTTGTTAAGAAACGGGATGAAGCTGGGTATGGTGATGTATCTGTAGTCTCAGCTACTTGGGGGCTGAGTCAGGAGAATTTTTTGTGCCCTGGATAATAAAGGGAACCTGGGCAACATAGAGAGACCCTGCCTGTTAGCGCGCACGCACACACCTACACACACACACACACACACACACACACACACACACAAATCTTTCCCCCACTCTCTCTCTCTCTCTCTCACACACAAACAGAAATGGGATGAATGGAGTAGAAGTGATGGGGTAAAAAAATATTAATGTCACACCCTTGGAAGTTGAATGGATCTATAGGAGGCTTTGCTAGTCCCTTAATATTGAAAAACAATAAACATGTCTCCTTTATTTATGCTAGTTTGGAGGAATTTTCAAAAGTTGACAAAAATGCTAATAAGAAACTACAGTGGTTTGGATCTGGAATGTTCCCCAAAGGTTCATGTGTTGAAAGCCTGGTCTCCAATGTGTCAATGTTTGGAGGTGGGGCTTTTGGAAGATGATTATATTATGAGAATTCTTCCCTCATCAGTGGATTAATCCATTGATAGCTTCATAGCTTATGAATTAAGAGAGGTTATAGAAAGTTTAGAAGGTGGGGCTTAGTTGTAGGAAGTCAGTCACAGGGGTCATGCCTTGGGGTATTTCTTGTCCTGGTATCCTTTGGTCTCTCTGTTGCCCAGCCACCATGATGTGAGCAGCTTTGCTGTACCATGCCCTTCCACCATGATGCTCTGCCTCGCTACAGGCCCAGACACAATGGAGCCAGTTGACCATGGACTAAAACCTCTGAAACTGTGAGCCAAAATATTTTTTGTCCTTTAGGTTGTTATTCTCAGGTGTTTTGTGATGAAAAGCTACCTGACAGAACTACCTGACTTCAAAATGTCTGGGTTCACAGTCCCACAAACTAAGAAACATTAATGAAAGGATAGGATTTCTTGGCCCTTTCAGTGCCATCTGAGGACTCAAGGTCTTATGCACATGTGTTAATGGTAATAGAGTGGAGAAGAGACTTTTTGGATTTCCATGGCAATGGAGCCCAAAGCTCTGTGATTCCAAAGCGACTTAGTGCAGTTTGTTTGTTTACTCAGTGTTTCTTTCTAGATATACATGACAGTATATTGCATTTTGACATAAGTTCTAATGGAGGATATAGTTGTTTTCATTTTTCATTTGTCTCACATTATATTCTAAATTCCTTTGCAATTTCTCCTTGCCTTATTTCACTAGCTAGAATCTCCAAAGAGCTAACATCTTTTTCTTGTTCCTCACCTAGGAGGAAAACATTCTTTTGCCATTAAGTGTGATGTTAGATTTAGAGTTTTCATAGACTCCTTTTATCAATTTAAGGGTGTTTATTCTTCTTTTACTACATTGCTGAGAGACTTATGAGGAATGAAATTTAGATTTTTGTCAAATGCCTTTCCTGCCACTACTGAGACAGTTTCTATAACTTGTTAATTTGGTGAAATACATTAATTAATTTTTTATGCATCTTTGTATGATTTTTATTACTCTTTTATTCTTTGTGTTCATTTATTTTTTTATGTAGTGCTTAGGATCAAACCTGCTTCCTCACACATGCTAGCTAGGCAAATGCTCTAACACTGAGCTATAAGCCCAGCCCAAATTAATTCATTTTCAAATGTCAAAACCTCTTGTATTCCTGAGATAAATTATACTTGGTGGTAAGATGATATACATGAGATATGATGTTGCTATATTGTTTACTTCAATTTGCTAAAATTATTGTAAAACTATTGTACCTAGTGGGTGGCGTTGTAGTTCAGTGGTATAGCGTTTACCTAGTACATATGAGGCACTGGGTTCAATCCTCAGCACCACATAAAAATAACTGAAATGAAGTATTGTGTCCATCTATAACTAAAAACAAATGTTTAAAAAATATTGTACCGAATCAAAATAATAATGGCTTAGGATGTGGGGAACATGGCCGCCGAGGAGGAAGCAGGGACTCTGATGTCTCTGCACTAACGGGATCAAAAAGACCCTTTGGAACAGCGGCAGTCTCCACATTGAGGAACTTCTAGCAGAATTCCATGAAGAGGGGTCCTGCAGGGATCTGTTCCTATTTCTTTCTTCTTTTGTCTTTTCATTTTTCTTATCCCCCCTTCCTTGAATTCTACCTGCCTACTCTCATTCTCCTTAGTGACTCCTTCCCTTCCCTTCTAATACCTTTCCTCCCTAGCATCAAATAAATTTATAGGAAAATAACAGTAACCCAGCAGTCAACCAGGACAAGAAGCAACATGAGCAGCTTCAAGAAGCAAGGAAGAAGAGGAGTACAAGCAATGCAGGACAGCCTAAATATTCAGGAGGACCTAGAGTCATCAGAAAAATGGTCATATAAAGACCTCAAGGAACACCTTAGACAGATGGAATGGAACCTCAAAGAGGATACGAGACAGCAAATTCAAGCAGCGAAAGAACACATTGAGAATGAGTTACATAAACAGCTAAAAGAAGAAGTTAAGCATCTTTATAAGGAGATAGAGATTATAAAAAATAATCAAACAGTAATTCTAGAAATGAAGGAAACGATAAACCAAATTAAAAACTCAATCGAGAGTATCACTAACAGAGTGGAGCAAGTAGAAGCCAGAACGTCAGATAATGAAGACAAAATATATCAACTTGAAAAGAGTCTAGCCAACTCAGATAGGCTGGTTAAGAATCACGAGAAAAACATCCAAGAGATTTTGGATAACTTAAAAAAACCAAATTTACGAGTCATCGGGATAGAGGAAGGCACAGAGATTCATGCCAAGGGAATGAATAACCTGCTGAATGAGATAATTACAGAAAACTTTCCAGAAATAAAAAAGGAAACAGATATACAAATTGTAGATGCATACAGGACACCGAGCACACAAAATCACAGTAGACCAACGCCAAGAAACATTGTTATGAAGCTATCCAATATACAGAACAAGGAGAAAATATTAAAAGCTACAAGAGAAAAGAGACAGATTACATTTAGGGGTAAACCAATAAGGTTGACAACGGATTTTTCATCACAGACACTGAAAGCGAGAAGATCCTGGAACAACGTATTTCAAACACTGAAAGACAATGGATGCCAACCAAGAATTCTATATCCAGCAAAATTAAGCTTCAGATATGACAACGAAATAAAAATCTTTCATGATAAACAAAAGCTAAAAGAATTTGCAGCCAGAAAACCTGCATTGCAAAGCATTTTGAGCAAAACACTACACGAGGAAGAGATGAAAAACAATAACCAAAACCATCAGTGGGAAGTGCCTCAGTAAAGACAGAGGGCGAGGGGAAAGATAATCACGGAGAAACAAACTAAATATTAAAAAAAAAGGATAAACATTCAAACATGGATGGAAGTTCAAACCATATATCAATAGTAACTCTGAATGTTAACGGCCTAAACTCTCCAATAAAGCGACATAGGCTGGTATCATGGATTAAAAAAACAAATCCAACAATATGCTGCCTCCAGGAGACACATCTGATTAGAAGAGACATACACAGGCTGAAGGTGAAAGGATGGGAAAAAATATACCACGCACACAGTTCTCGTAAGCAAGCAGGAGTGGCCATCCTCATATCAAATAAAATCGACTTCAAGACTAAGTTAATCAAAAGGGATAAAGAAGGTCATTATATACTGTTAAAAGGAACCATTCACCAACAAGACATAACAATTATCAATATTTATGCACCAAACAATGGTGCTGCGACATTCATAAAACAAACTCTCCTCAAGTTCAAGAATCAAATAGACCACAACACAATAATTATGGGTGACTTCAACACACCTCTTTCACCGTTGGACAGATCCTCCAAACAAAAATTGAATAAAGAAACTATAGAACTCAATATCACAATCAACAACCTAGACTTAACTGACATATATAGAATATATCAACCATCATCAAATGGATATACTTTTTTCTCAGCAGCACATGGATCCTTCTCAAAAATAGACCATATATTATGCCATAGGGCAACCCTCAGTAAATATAAAGGGGTGGAGATAATACCATGCATTTTATCTGATCATAATGGAATGAAACTGGAAATCAATGATAAAAGAAGGAAGGAAAAATCCTACATCACATGGAAAATGAACAATATGTTACTGAATGATCAATGGGTTACAGAAGACATAAAGGAGGAAATTAAAAAATTCTTAGAGATAAATGAAAATACAGACACAACATATCGGAATCTATGGGACACAATGAAAGCAGTTTTAAGAGGAAAATTCATCGCCTGGTGGTCATTCCTCAAAAAAAGAAAAAACCAACAAATAAATGAGCTCACACTTCACCTCAAAGCCCTAGAAAAGGAAGAGCAAAACAACAGCAAATGTAGCAGAAGGCTAGAAATAATTAAAATTAGAGCGGAAATCAATGAAATTGAAACAAAAGAAACTATTGAAAAAATTAACAAAACTAAAAGTTGGTTCTTCGAAAAAATAAATAAGATCGACAGACCTTTAGCCATGCTAACGAAGAGAAGAAGAGAGAGAACTCAAATTACTAACATACGGGATGAAAAAGGCAATATTACAACAGATCCTACAGAAATACAGAAGACAATTAGAAATTATTTTGAAAACCTATATTCCAACAAAATAGAAGATAGTGAAGACATCGATAAATTTCTTAAGTCATATGATTTGCCCAGACTGAGTCAGGAGGATACACACAATTTGAACAGACCAATATCAATGGATGAAATTGAAGAAGCCATCAAAAGACTACCAACCAAGAAAAGCCCAGGACCGGATGGATATACAGCGGAGTTTTACAAAACCTTTAAAGAAGAATTAAAACCAATACTTTTCAAGTTATTTCAGGAAATAGAAAAAGAGGGAGCTCTTCCAAACTCATTCTATGAGGCCAACATCACCCTGATTCCGAAACCAGACAAAGACACCTCAAAGAAAGAAAACTACAGACCAATATCTCTAATGAACCTAGATGCAAAAATCCTCAATAAAATTCTGGCGAATCGAATACAAAAACACATCAAAAAAATTGTGCACCATGACCAAGTAGGATTCATCCCTGGGATGCAAGGATGGTTCAACATACGGAAATCAATAAACGTTATTCACCACATCAATAGACTTAAAGATAAGAACCATATGATCATCTCGATAGATGCAGAGAAAGCATTCGACAAAGTACAGCATCCCTTTATGTTCAAAACATTAGAAAAATTAGGGATAACAGGAACCTACCTTGACATTGTAAAAGCTATCTATGCTAAGCCTCAGGCCAGCATCATTCTGAATGGACAAAAGTTGAAGGCATTCCCTCTAAAATCCGGAACAAGACAGGGATGCCCTCTATCTCCACTTCTATTCAATATAGTTCTCGAAACACTGGCCAGAGCAATTAGACAGACGAAAGAAATTAAAGGCATAAAAATTAGAAAAGAAGAACTTAAATTATCACTATTTGCAGATGACATGATTCTATACCTAGAAGACCCAAAAGAGTCTACAAAGAAACTACTAGAACTAATAAATGAATTCAGCAAAGTGTCAGGATATAAAATCAACACGCATAAATCAAAGGCATTTCTGTATATCAGCGACAAATCTTCGGAAACGGAAATGAGGAAAAACACTCCATTCAAGATATCCTCAAAAAAAAAATAAAATACTTGGGAATTAACCTAACAAAAGAGGTGAAAGATTTATATAATGAAAACTACAGAACCCTAAAGAGAGAAGTTGATGAAGATCTTAGAAGATGGAAAAACATACCCTGTTCATGGATAGGCAGAACTAACATCATCAAAATGGCGATATTACCAAAAGTTCTCTATAGGTTTAATGCAATGCCAATCAAAATCCCAACGGCATATCTTGTAGAAATTGACAAAGCAATCATGAAATTCATATGGAAAAATAAAAGACCCAGAATAGCAAAAGCAATTCTAAACAGGAAGTGTGAATCAGGCGGTATAGCGATACCAGATTTCAAACTATATTACAAAGCAATAGTGACAAAAACAGCATGGTACTGGTACCAAAACAGGCGGGTGGACCAATGGTTTAGAATAGAGGACACAGAGACTGATCCACAAAGTTACAACTATCTTATATTTGATAAAGGGGCTAAAAGCATGCAATGGAGGAAGGATAGCATCTTCAACAAATGGTGTTGGGAAAACTGGAAATCCATATGCAACAAAATGAAACTGAACCCCTTTCTCTCGCCATGCACAAAAGTTAACTCAAAATGGATCAAGGAACTTGATATCAAACCAGAGACTCTGCATCTGATAGAAGACAAAGTTGGATCCGATCTACAAATTGTGGGGTCGGGCTCCAAATTCCTTAATAGGACACCCATAGCACAAGAGTTAACAACAAGAATCAACAAATGGGACTTAATTAAACTTAAAAGTTTTTTCTCAGCAAGAGAAACAATAAGAGAGGTAAACAGGGAGCCTACATCCTGGGAACAAATCTTTACTCCTCACACTTCAGATAGAGCCCTAATATCCAGAGTATACAAAGAACTCAAAAAATTAGACAATAAGACAACAAATAACCCAATCAACAAATGGGCCAAGGACCTGAACAGACACTTCTCAGAGGAGGATATACAATCAATCAATAAGTACATGAAAAAATGCTCACCATCTCTAGCAGTCAGAGAAATGCAAATCAAAACCACCCTAAGATACCATTTCACTCCAGTAAGATTGGCAGCCACTATGAAGTCAAACAACAATAAGTGCTGGAGAGGCTGTGGAGAAAAGGGTACACTTGTACATTGCTGGTGGGACTGCAAATTGGTGCGGCCAATTTGGAAAGCAGTTTGGAGATTCCTGGGAAAGATGGGAATGGAACCACCATTTGACCCTGCTATTGCCCTTCTTGGACTATTCCCTGAAGACCTTAAAAGAGCATGCTACAGGGATACTGCCACATCGATGTTCATAGCAGCACAATTCACAATTGCTAGACTGTGGAACCAACCCAGATGCCCCTCAGTAGATGAATGGATAAAAAAAATGTGGCATCTATACACAATGGAGTACTATGCAGCAATAAAAAATGACAAAATCATAGAATTTTCAGGGAAATGGATGGCACTAGAGCAGATTATGCTTAGTGAAGCTAGCCAATCCCTAAAAAACAAATACCAAATGTCGTCTTTGATATAATGAGAGCAACTATGAACAGAGCAGGGAGGAAGAGTAGGAAGAAAAGATTAACATTAAACAGAGACATGAGATGGGAGGGAAAGGGTGAGAAAAGGGAAATTGCATGGAAATGAAGGGAGACCCTCATTGCTATACAAAATTACATACAAGAGGTTGTGAGGGAATGGGAAAATAAATAAGGAGAGAAATGAATTACAGTAGATGGGGTAGAGAGAGAAGCTGGGAGGGGAGGGGGGGATAGTAGGGGATAGGAAAGGTAGCAGAATACAACAATTACCAATAGGACATTATGTAAAAATGTGGAGGTGTAACCGATGTGACTCTGCAAGCTGCATTTGGGGTAAAATTGGGGGTTCATAACCCACTTCAGTCCAATGTATGAAGTGGGTTATGTCAAGAGCTTTGTAATGATGTGAACAACCAATAAAAAAAAAGAATAATAAAAAAAAATAATAAAAAAAAATAAAAAAAAATAAAAAATATTGTACCTGCATCTCATGAAGGATGTTAGTCTTTAGTTTTTCACTTAATTGGTATGAGATTACTTTTGGCTCTGTAAAGTGAGTTTAAAAGTAACCCCTTCTCTTGATTTTTTCTGGAGGCATTTGTTCTGCCTTATGTATTTGTCAGAATTCATTAGTAAGATCATCTGAGCCTAAAATTAATTATAAATTTCAGGGAAGATTAATTACAAATTTTTTGAATGGATACAGGGCTTTTAAAGTTTCCTTCCTTCCTCTTTTTTTTCTTCTTTTTATTTTCTTTCTTGCAGTGCTGGGGATCAATCCCAGAGACTTGCATATGTTAGGCAAGTGCTTTATCACTAAGCTATACCCTTAGTCCCAATCGTTTATTTTTGAGTCTTGTTTCATGCTTTTCTCTTTCAAGTGCTTTGTCAATTTCATCCAAACTATTGAATTTATTAACATTAATTTGTTCAAAATACTCATTTATTTTATTTTAACATCTGTAGAACTCAAAATGATGTTATCAATCCTGTTTCTGCTATTGCTAATTTGTGTCTTCTATCTTAGTTGGTTTTATGTTTCTCTAGTAAAATATCTGAGGATAGAGACTTCATAAGGAAAAGAAGTTTATTTGGCTCATGATTCTGGTGGCTGTTCTATCTAAACAGCACTATGCTGATGTCCTGGCAATGGCCTCCTGGCAGCATCACAGCATGGCAAAGAAACAGAGAAACTGCTGGGTGCATAAGGGGCCAAATATATAGAATGGAGTCACTATATAATCACTGTTGCAAGCAAGAAGTAATCCATTCACACAAAACCAATCCCACATTCATTAAAACAGCATTACTTTATTCATGAGGGTGGAGGCCTTTTGGCTTTTTAAGCCCCACTTTCAGACTCCAAATTTCATTTGTTGTGGTGCTGGGATCAAACTTCTGGCCTTATGCATGATACACACATTTCAAAAGCTTCCACCACCTTTCAGTAAGTCACATTCAGGACCATGTCTTCATACATGACCTTTGGGGGGGTAGAACATATCCAAAACATAGCACCTTCTCATTTTTCCCCCTCATCACTTTGTCTACACGTTTCTGAATTTTATTGATCTTCTGAAAGGCTTTTGGTTTCATTTATTTTCTCTATTTCTGTTTTATAATTCATTAATTTTATGCTAACCTTTATGTTTTTTTTTTGCAGTACTGTGATTGAATACAGGGGCCCTTTACCATTGAGCTTCATCCCTAGCCCTCTCTTGTACTTATTTTTTAAAAACTAAAACACTTTTTTTCCTGGATATCAAGTAATTACATCTTGCTTATTAACCCAGACAGATAGTATATTTATTTTCAATGAGATACTTAGATCATTTACTTTGAATGTCATTATTAACATGGCTGTTTAAATGTATCAACTTAATATTTGTTGTCAGTTTTCCCTATCCTTCTTTTGTTCCTTTTCTCTGCTTTCCTTCTGATTGAATATTTTGATTAATTCATATTTTAATGATATTGTATTTTTCATTGTGATAAAATGTAAATAATATAAATTATACCATTTTACCCATTTTGAAAAAATTAAAAATATTTTTGTAGTTATAGATGGATATAATACCTTAATTTTATTTATTTATCTTTATATGGTGCTGAGGACTGAACCTGGGGCCTCACACATGCTAGGTATGTACTCTACCACTGAGCCACAACCCCTGCCCCCATTTTACCCATTTTTTTAAATATTTGTTTTTCAGTTTTTGGTGGACCCAACATCTTTATTTTATTTTATTTTTGTGTGGTGCTGAGGATCGAACTCAGTGCCCCACGCATGCCAGGCGAGCATGTTACCGCTTGAGCCACCTCCCCAGCCCCCATTTTACCCATTTTTAAATGTGCAAGTTAGTGACCCTAAGTTTATTCATAATGTTGTGTAACCACTATCCACTTACAGAACTTTCTCATAATCCAAACAAGAAACTCCACCAATCAAACAATAATTCTTCATTCCCTCTGAACTTTCATCTTCTGGTAACATTTTTTTCCTACATCCAGTCTTTATGAATTTGCCTATTCTAGGTGCCTCATATAAGTAGAAGCATAAATTTGTACTCTTAGTGTGGCTTATTTATTTAGCACAACTTTTGAAGGTTTACCCACATTGTAACATGTATCAGAATTTCATCATTTTTAAGATTGAAAATTATTCTATTGCATATGTATGACACATTTTGTTTATTTATTCATCTGTTGTAGACATTTGGGTTGTTTGCACCTTTTGGCTATTGTGAATAATGCTGCTATGAATATTGGTATACAAGTATCTGTTTGAGATTCTGCTTTCAGTTCTTTGGGGATATATACGGATGAATTAAATTGCTGATCATATGCTAATTCTATATTTGATTTTTCACAGCAACTTCACAATTTCACTTTCCCACCAGTAATGCACAGGGCTCTGATTTCTCTATATCTTCACCAATATTTGTCATTTTACCTTTTAGAAAAATCTTAGGCAGGATGGAAGATGGCATCCCCGCTGCTCCTCAACACTGGATTTACAAAACAGGAAGTTGGTTTCTCAGTGAGGTGCATAACTGAGGAAACTCACTGAACGCTAATACTGAACTGTAAAAAAACAAAAAAAATTCTACATCATCATAGAAGTCAGAAATGTGAACATAAGAAATAATGCCTTAGAGAAGTACAAGCTTGGGCAACAGCATGACTGCCAGTGGCAGTAGTGAAGGGGAAGGGGAGTGCAGGCAAACAATGGAGAAGGCAAGGCTGGCAGGCAAATAAAGAAAAATGATTTGGGGTAACCTGTGGATTAGAGAAGAAGGCTGATTTTAACAGACACCGACTTGGTTGGGGAAGCAAATCAGTGAAAACAACTCCCAAAATAACTCCCACAGAAGAAGAGTTCAGGGCATGGAAATAAATGCCAGGTTCCCTGGGAAAGCTGCTGGGGTGGCACTGCCCCCTGCTGGGGAAAGCATGAGCTGCCCCCTACCAGAGAAGGCAGCTATCTGCCTGTTACACTGACACTACCTGAGAAAGCAATCACCCAATGACTTCCAGTGGCCAGGGGCTTGCACTACTGCCATCCTGTGGTTATGGAAGCATGAGCTAGCACTACTGGAGAAAGCAGTCATCAGTTGAGTTCCTGCAGCCAGCGGACAGTACACTGACACTACCACTACCAGTACCAGTACCAGCATGCCTGTAATCGCAGTGACTCCAGAGACTGAAGCAGGAGGATCATGTTCAAAGCCAGCCTCAGCAAAAGCAAGGTACTAAGCAACTCAGTGAGGCCTTGTCTCTAAAATGTAAAAAGGGGGATGGGAATGTAGCTTGATCACTTGATGCTGAATACTTGATCTAACCCAAAGTTTTGTATTGCTGGTACTGATGTTAAATGCTGACCCCACCATTCCCATATAGGTTGTAATTAGTGTCGCAGATGTCAAAGTAGACCCTGGACATTTATCTCAAAACTATAAATCTTCTGTAATATTAGTGCTATTCCTGGGTCCTCTCCCTCTCTTCTAACAGGGGCCATAATGTGATTAGGACACTTTGAGATGACAGAATAGAGATGCTGCTCCCCCAAAACACTCACAATCCAGTCAAGAAAAAGTGAATCATCTCATCCCACACAAGACATAGCCACACCTAAGCCTAAACATTACTTGAACAGAGAACTGGGGAGACAAAAACCCAAAACAAAAAAACAGGCCCCAAGGAGAAACAAACGGAGGGGAACTTCAGGTCCCACCCCTTGATGTCTACTCATGTATCAAAACCAAAGAGAAATCCCAGAATAAAAAGAACTGCACATGAAAGGATACATGTGTAAAAGAGGTAGGGAGATCCATCTTAATGAATGAACAAAGTCTAGGACCTCTGAAAACATGAGGAAACAGACAAACAAATCTGTCCCCCAAATTCACAATTTCTCAACAAAGGATCCAACAGATATGGGAGACGATGAAATTCCAGAGAAAGTATATAAAAAACTGATCATTAAAATGTTCAGTGAACTAAAAGAATATCTGTGGAATGAATTAAGAAAGTAAATATGGGAGATAAAAAATCATTTCAATAAAGAAATAGAAATATTGAAAAGAATCCAATCAGAACTCCTGAACATAAAAGATATAATAATTAAAAAATTTACTTGAAAGTATCATTGACTGATTAGATTGCATAGAAAACAGAATTTCAGTGCTTCAAGACAGAACTTCAGACCTTAAAGACAGGATATGTGAATTTGAGTATAGGATACAATAAAGGGAAAAATAATAGAACATGATCAGAATATATAAGAACTCTGGGACAACAGCAAGAGACCAAATGTGAGAATCATTGGGATAGAGGAGAATATGGAGATGTAAGATAAAGGCATTAAAAACCTTTTTTTTCAATGAGATAGTCACAAGACTCCCCTTATACCTTAAAGGAGATATCCATATACAGGATGTATACAGGAACTCAAATGGACCTCATCAGAAGAGAAGTTCTCTAGGACACATTATAATCAAAATGCATAAGATATAAAATAAGGACAGAATAATAAAAGCTGCAAAAGAGAAAGAAATATGTCATATTTAGAGGCAAACCAATAAGGCTCACTTCTGATTTCTCAATTCAGAGACTAAAAGCAAAGAGGGCCTGGAATGAGATACTCCAAGTTCTAAAAGAAAACAAATGCCAATCAAGATTGGTATACCAAGCAAAGCTCTCTTTCATAGTTGATGAGGAAGTAAAAATTTTCCACAAACAGGATAAACTAGTGGGCTGGGGTTGTAGCTCAGTGGTAGAGTGCTTGCCTAGCAAGTGTGAGGCACTGGGTTTGATTCTCAGCAACACATATAAATAAATAAATTAAATTAAAATATTTTTAAAAAGGATAAACTAAAATAATTCATGACAACCAAGCCAGCATTACAAAGAATTCTCAAAGATAAACTGCTCACAGAGGAACCCCAAAACAAATCCAATAATTCCCAAATAGATGATGATCAATAGAATACTAATCACATAAATGAGAAGAAAGATTTATATATGACAAAACTAAAATATGGCAAAACCCCACAAAAACATATCCAAAATAACATTAAATATAAATGGTCTCAACTCCAATTAAAACATACAGATTAGCAGAAAGGATCAAAAACAAGATCCAACTTGATACCATTTGCAAGAGACTCATCTCATGCACAAAGATACTCACAGGCTGAAGGTAAAAGGAAGGAAAAAAATTCCATGCAAAGAGAGTTCATAAATAAGCCAGAAAGGCTATTCTCATATCTAACAAATTTGATTATAAGAAAAAATTAATCTAAAGAAACAAAAAGGCAATTAAACCCTGGTAAAGGGAAAAATCCAACAAGAATATATAATGATAGTAAATTTATATGCCCCAAATGTCAGTGCTCTCAATTACATCAAAAAATACTCCTTGACATTAAACCCAATATGGACCCCAATACAATAATACTGGGTTATTTCAACACACCCCATCACCAATAGACATATGATCAAAGCATAAAATTAATAAAGATATTTCTAACATAAATAATACAAAATATCTAATTGACTTAGTGGACATCTAGAGAATATTTCACCCCCAAATAGCTGAATTTACATTATTGTTAGCAGCTCATGCAATCTTTATCTAAAATAGACCATATTATAGGTCACGATGTATGTCTTAGCAAATACTAAAAAAAATAATAATATAATCACATACATCCTATTTACCATAATGGAATGAAAATCCAAATTAACAGCAAGAAAAATACAAAAACCACAAAACGCACGGAGATTAAACAATACTCTTTTTTAAAATTTTTAATTTGTTTTAATTAGTTATACATGACAGTATAATGCATTTATACACTTTGATATATCATACATAGGTGGGATATAAGTTCTCATTTTTCTGAGTGTGCATGTTGCAGAATCATATTGGTCATGTAGTCACATATATACATACAGTAATAATGTCTGTTTCATTCTACTATCTTTCCTATCCCCACATCCCCTCTCCTCCCCTCCCCTCCCTTCCCTCTACCTAATGTAAGATAATGCTATTCTTCCCTAGTGTTCCCCACCTAATTGTGAGTTAGCATCCGCATATTAGAGAAAACAATACTCTTTTAAATGAATAATGAATCAAAGATGAAATGAGAGAAATTCTTAGAAACAAATGAAAATAAAAATATAACAAATCAGAATCTCTGGGCCAGTCGTGATGATGCACATCTGTAATCTCCAAGGCTTGGAGGTTGAGGCAGGAGGATCACAAGTTCAAAGTCAGCCTCAGCAACTTAGCAAGGCCCTAAGAAACTTAGAAAGACACTGTGTCAAAGTAAAAAAAAAATAAAAGAAAATAAAAAGGGCTGAGGAAGTGGCTCACTGTTTAAGTAACCCTGTGTTCAATCCGGGTACAAAAAAAAAAAAAAAAAAAAAAAACCTCTGGGACATTATGAAAGCTATTCTAAGAAGAAGCTTTACAGCACCACTGATTGCCTACATTAAAAAATAGAGATTGAACTTATGCTCCACCTTAAGACTTAAGAAAATGAAGAACAAAGTAACACCCAAAGCAGTAGAAGATAGGAAATAATAAAAATCACAGCCAAAATTGATGAAATAAAAAAAATACACAGGATCAATAAACAAAGGGCCAATTTTTTTGAAAAAATAAATAAGATTGATAAATTCTAAGAAAAATTAATCAAATGTAAAATGGACAAGATGCAAATCAACAAAATTAAATTGCAAAAGGAGATATCTCCACAGACACTTCTGAAATTCAGAGTATCACTGGAAACTATTTTGAAAATTTATTCTCAAATAAACTGGAAAATTTAGAAGACACTGACAAATTCCTATACTTTTATAACCTTCCCAAATTGATCCTGGAAGATATAGAAATTTAAACAGACCAATATCAGTATTGAAATTGAAACCACAATTAGAAGCCTACCAACAGCGAAAAGCCCAGGATCAGATGAATTCTCACTTGAATTCTACCAGCCCTTTAAAGAACTAATACCAGTCCTTCTCCAATTATTCCATGAAATTGAAAGTGAAAGAACACTCCAAAATATATTCTATGAAGGCAGAATAAACCTGATACCAAAACCAGAGAACGACACATCAAGGAAAGAAAACTACAGACCAATCTTCCTGACGAACATAGATACAAAACACCTTAATAAAATATTAGCAAAAAGCATTCAAAAACATATTAAGAAGGACATGCAAATAAAATCTACAATAAGATTTCATCTTACTCCAGCCAGAAAGGCAATTATCAAGAATACAAATAATAATAAATGCTGGTGAGGATTTTGGGGAAAACGTACACTCTATACCTTGTGGGGACTGCAAATTAGTGCAATCACTTTGGAAAACAATATGAAGAGTCCTGAAAAAAACTATGAATGGAACCACCATATGACCAAGCTCATCCACTCCTCAGTATTTATCCCAAAAAACTAAAATGGTCATATTCTAGTGATACAGGCACATCAATGTTTATAGCCACATAATTTACAATAGCCAAATTATAGAATCAATAAAGATGCCCATTGATAGATGCATGCAACAAGAAAATGTTGTATATACACACAGTAGAGTTTTACTCAGACCTAAAGAAGAATGAAATAATGGCATTTACCTGTAAGTGGATGGAAATAGAGAAAATTATGCTAAGTGAAATAAGCTAGACTCAGAAAATCAAGGGTCCATTGTATTCTCTCATATGAAGGAGCTAGAGCAAAATAAAGGAAACGAGGCATTGCAGAAGGGAATCGGATATCATAAAGAGATAGGGAATATCAGCGGAATAGAAGTAGGAAAACAAGAGAGTGGGAGGACGGAAGGGAAAGAGAAAGAAATGTGGAAATAATTTAACAGGATCCTGTTATATACACATATAAATGTACCAAAGCAAATTTCTCCTTTATGTAGAAAGTACCAATGAAAAATAAATAAATAAAGGAACAAAAGGAGGATCAGTAGAATAAAGGAGGGGGAAAGGGGGAGTGAGGAGGGGAGTAAGGGGGGAGATAGGGATTAAAATCAAATTCCTTGTATGTATGATTTTGTCAATGGAACTCAAATACTATGCATAATTATAATGCTCTAATAAAAAACTGAAGAAAAAATATTAGCCATACTCATGAGTATGAAGTGGAATCTAATTTTGTTTCCTTGTGCTTGTAGTTTTGTAATGATTGGTGATGTTGATTATCTTTTTAGGTGCTAAATGTCCATTTTTATACCACTGAAGATTTATGGCTCTAGAATATAACAAGATTGGAAATGCAGAACACCTAGAAAATATATCCAGTCAGATAAACATAAAATGGCCAGGTATTTACACAAAAGCATACACACATGCACACACACATTCTGGATAAATAATACCTTCTAATTTTAGCAATGGACATGAAAGTTTATAATTAAGTAGTTAAAATATTATATTCTGAGAGAACTGATCACAAACAATGTTGTCCTTGATTTCAATCCAATTAACTTCCAACTGATACACATATGTCACAGGGAATTTCAATGTCATATTTCTTGATTTAGATAAATGTTTCCCATTTAGTCAATGAGAATTATCATAAACACATATTTTATAAAGAAAGTACTAACAATTTAGAAAGACAAAAAATCATATCCCCCTGTGGAGAGAAGGCTGTGCCCTGCTCTGAGTTACTCCAGAATGTATATAAGAGCAATTTTCAGGCTGTACCTAAAAGTATTACTCCATTTTGTAATGCAGTAATTTGCCATAAAATACTCCATTTTAAGTTAAAGTGCTGAGGTGGAATGTCTCTATACCTTGTTCACACAAGTAAACAACCACCATTTGCCTGGTACAACCACAAGGCACAAATGATAAATAAATTAATCATGCCAATAAAATGATCATCTGTGAACTTATCAAATTAATCAAAAGAACATGAATGCATGGGTACACCAAACTCATAGCAGAAAAACCAGGCCCAAGAACTTATCAAAAACATCAGACTACCGAATGAAGCAACTCCTTCAATTGAGGTCCATAAAAAGAGAAGGACCCTGAGCCTGGACATGGGAGCATCCTGACCCATCACCAGATCACTCCTAATCATGAACCTTGCCAAGAAAAATTGTCACAGCAATGAACCTATGAATCTTTGGCCTTGGGCTTTTTTTAGTATGCAGTTTCTCTTACTCAGAGTGACCATGCATGAGCCACTCCAGGTTGATACTGAAACTTTGGGATCCTGGCCTAGAATAAGTTCCTGTGCTTTGACAGCTTGGCTCCCTGAAAAAGTTCTTTGGCTGGTTCTTAATCATATCAGATTTCCCAAAGTGACTCTTTGCATTTTTATCTGCTCTCTTTTTGCTCACAGCTCACCGTGCTAAATGCCTGTGCATGCCTTAACCCTTTATTAGTCTTTCTGTAACCCACACATATTTGTGTAAAGTATGATGTGTTATGCTATTAGAGATTAAGATTGGAATGAAAGAATATGTGATTGCCTGGCTTATGACTACCAGGCGACCTACGAGTGTTTGCTGGACTGCCACCATTGAAAGAGGTGTAGCCTATAAGTTTGTTATTCAATTGATTCTGACATTGTGGAAACATACAAATGTGTTTAGTCTATGTCAATGACATAGCTTGCTCATGACACCAGGCTTTAAAAAATCATTTGTTTTTATATCTCTTATTCACTTTGATCAAATATAATATATTGTCTTAAACCTAAATATAACTAAAGATCTTCAAGCCATTTTGGTCCTCCTTTCTAATCAAAGTTTGGTCCATGGACAACTACCTAGGAGATTTGTAAGAATGTATAATCTCAGGCTCTACCCTCTTCTTTCTTGAACCCAAATCTGCAATTTAACAAAGATGCCTTTGACATTTCTATGCACATGAAAGTTTGAGAAACACCTATGGTAATATCTTTCAGTAGAGAGCTTATCTAATCTTCAAATGTGATTTTGCATATATTTGTTCTGATGATGTAGTTAATTAAAATTTTTGTGGCACTGGGGTTTGATTCCAAGGGTGCTCTACCTTTTTTAATTTTTATTTTGAGACAAGGGCTTGCTAAGTTACCCAGGCTGGCCTCACTCTTGAGATCCTCCCCTCTCAAATTCCCAAGTAACTTGGATTCCACACATGCAGCACCAAGCCAGACTAATTTTGTAGTTAATCTTTACAGTACCATATCCAACTTATATCCAAGTTTTCTTGGTTGTATGACTTTTTCTAACACATGTGTCCAAATGAAAATGACTTATCTTCTGATGATTTTTTCCTAGTTTCAAATTGCATAAAGACTAGAATATATCAAGTTTTTTTCCACCAGAGATCAAGCTATATTTACATTTCAAATATTAGGCCACTTGGAGGAGGCATCCCAGTTATTCTGAATATACTGTTACCATGTAGGATATTTTGAAAATTAAAAAAAAAATTTAGACATGCCAACCTATAGCAACAGCTTAACATATATTGAGTTCTGTGAACAATTCAAAGACAACTATACATATTAATTCATCAATCTTCTAATTTATAATGCTGAGTTAGTGGATGTTATTATCAATGTCTTATAGAGGCAGAGAGAGCTTAAAACAAATATCTTAACACTACATATCCAGTAAGTGGCAGGAACTGAATTCAAATCCAGAGATCTATAATTGACTACTCTGTTTTTCCTCTTATAATAGATTTCCTATATTTAGTTTGCTCAGAAATAGTTTTACAATGATCAAGGCTACTAGTCTTTTTACTTATTTCTAACACTTATACCAGAGAAAGGCTGTGTTAAGGAAGCAGCTATTAAGAACACAAGCAACAATAAGTGTTCACAAGGATGTGGGGAGAAAGGCACACATACATTGCTGGTGGGTCTGAAAATTGGTGCAGCCAATATGGAAAGCAGTATGGAGAATCCTTGGAAAACTGGGAATGGAACCACCATTTGACCCAGCTATTCTTCTCCTCACTCTATACCCAAAGGTCTCAAAAACAGCATACTACAGGCACACAGCCACATCAATGTTTATAGCAGCACAATTCACAATAGCTATACTGTGGAACCAACCTAGATGCTCTTCAGTAGATGAATGAATAATGAAAATGTGGTATATATACACAATGGAATATTACTCAGCAATAAAAGAGAATAAAATCATGGCATTTGCAGGTAAATGGATGGAGTTGGAGAAGACAATGCTAAGTTAGCCAATCCCCAAAAACAAAATGCTGAATGTTTTCTCTGATATAAGGAGGCTAATTTATGAATTTATGTGGTTAGGGGGAGTATGGGAGGATTGGATGAACTCTAGATAGGGCAGAGGGGTGGGAGGGGAAGAGAAGGGACATGAGGGTAAAAACGATGGTGGAATGAGATGGACATCATTACCCTAAGTACATATATGTAGACACAATTGATGTGAATATTTGTATACAACCAAAGATATGAAAAAATGTGCTGTATGTGTGTAATATGAATTGTAATGCATTCTGCTGTCATATATAACACATTAGAATAAAAATAAATTTAAAAAGAAGTTAAAGTAGTATGCCAAAGGAGAATGTATTAATAAATATAAAATGCATTTTATAATTTATAATACATTTTATAATTTTAAAAAGGAAGTTTAGAGTCACAAGATCTCATTACAGATTTGATTTTGTCACATAAAATCAACTTTTTGTTAAACATTTTGTTTTGAAATAATTATAGATACATACTCACTTGAAAGAACATAGAAAAATCTTGTGCACCCTTTACCTAGTCCCCACAATGATATCATCTTGAAGAACTGTAGAGAAATATCACAAGGATATTTATATTGATATAATCTTCTTATTATAATTTCCTTAGTTTTACTAATACTCATTTGTGTATGTGTGTTGCTTCCATTTGATCTAATTACATGTGTGGGTTCATTTGTTCACCACACCTGTCAATATATAAAACAGTTTCATCATCACAAGGATCTCTTGTATTTCCTTTTTATAGCCACATCCACTTCCTTCCATAATCTCCTTATCTCTAAACCTAGCAATATTATATAAATGGAATCATACCTATGATTAAAATCTGTGTGTACGTATTTGTATAAACATAAGCTTTCATTTCTCTGGGAGAAATAATGCATAGTGCAATTGCTGCATGGTGTTATGGTTTGCTTCCTACATATCTTCCAAAAACTCATGAATTGAAAATTTGATCCTAGCTGATGATATTATTGGGAAATATTGGAGACGTTATAAGGAGAGACCTATTTTTAGGAAGTGAGCCATTGGGAAAATGTACTTTAAGTGTATATTGGGACCCTGAACTCTTCTTTCTATTTTTGCTTCCTGACCACCATGAGATAAGCAGTTTTCCATAACCATGTGCTTTTGCCACAATTCACTGCATTGCCAGAGGTCTAAAAGCAACAAGGCCAAGTGACTATTGACTGAAATGCTATGAGCAAAATAAATCTTTCCTTTTCAATGATAACTGTTCTTAGGTATTTTGTCACAATGTTGGAAAGATAACAGAAAATTGATACCAAGAAGTGGGGTCATTGCTATGTGTGTACCCAATAATATGGTTTAAAAGCCTTTGGAATTGGTTTGCAGGAAGAGTTTGGAAAAATTTGGAGAAGCAGGCTGATGAAAGCTTAGAGGCAGGCATGTTGGTGCATGCCTGTAATCCCAGCAGCTCTGGAGGGCAAGGCACTAAACAACTCAGTGAGACCCTGTCTGCAAATAAAACACAAAATAGGGCTGGGGATGTGGCTCAGTCGTTGAGTGCCCCTGAGTTCAATCCTCAGTACCAAAAAAGAAAAAAAAAAGAAAGAAAGCTTAGAATATTATAAGCAGAACTTAATGAGTGATTCTGATGTGAGCCCAGAAGAAGATAATGCTGATAAGAATGTAGACAGTAAAGGCTGTGCTCAAGATATTTCAGATGGAAATAAGGACTCTAATGGAAATAGAGCTAGAGGTCATTCATGTTATAATTTGGGAAAATAACCTAAAGTTTTTGTCCATGCTCATGTCCTGAAGTTTTATGTGAGGCTGAGTTTAGAGGTTATTGACTTGTGTATCTGGGAGATGAAAAGTCAAGGGAGCATAGCATTCAGGCAGCCATGTAGGTACTGAGAGATGCTTTCAGCAAGATTTATAGTGAGAATTGGAGGAAAAGTGAAGAAAAGAATGATTTTTAAAATTTGAAGTTTGCCAGAAAAATAACAGTTTAAAGTTGCAGCCAAAGACAATATGACTGCTAAAGAAATAAGTGTCATTAAAATGAAGCCAAGCACTTCACACTGGGACCAACGGAAAGATGACTTGAGAGCATCCCAGGAATCAGCAAGACCCCACCCATCACAGAATCAAAGACTTTTGCCTGTCCCCAGGCACCCTGCCTGCCCCCAGGCACCCTGCCTGCCCAGAGCTACCAATTCTTTAGGATTCATTTTCCCATGTTCAGCCATTCAGCCAGTCAAAGATTGCTGCAGCCATGGTCTAACTGGGCCTGGCTACTCTTCAGGTTGGTGGCAGAAACTAGCATTGTCCATGTGGTACTGGTTTTGCAGACATACAGAATGCAGGACTTATGGGGGTCATGGAGGCTTCCACTGAGATTTCAAAGGGAAGCCTAGGAAGTCAGTCAATGCATGGCAGGGTCAGAATACCTGCAAAAAGTTCCTGAGAGAGTGATATGTGAAGCTGTGAGAGGGAAACCAAAGCTTCAATGCAAACCCCCAAAAGTCAGAAAGGTGTCACCTACAAAAGTTTCCACCATCTCCCAATAGCACCATCAGTTAGGGACTAAGTTTTTAATATATGAGCTTTTGGGGGACATTTAATATCCAAACCATAAAAGCAAATGACACAGGAATGTCTGCTGAAGAAAGCCAGTGAATAGAGCCAGCCAAAGCAAGATTCCATATGGGCTGCTGACAGCAAGATCATAGGGCTGCCAAGCCCTTTGGAGTTCAAATCACACCATCATGTGTTCCAGATGCTGGACATAGAGATAGAGAATTTAATGTTTACTCTGCTGTGTTTTCATATTGCTTTGGTCTAATCATTCATTTTGGAGCAGGAATATTTACCTTCTGCCAGTGGGTTGGAAATATCACACACACACATACACACACACACACACACACACACACATAAATAAAAACACACATATAAATATATATTTTAAAATTTTTACAAGGGCTCACACATAAGAGTTTTCCTTCAATCTCAAAGGCTTTGGACTTTTGAGCAATGCTGGAGCTGTTAAAACTATGGGAACTCTTGAAGATTGAATGAATGCAGTTTACACTGTGAGAGGGACATGAGCCTTTGTCACCAACAGTGGTGGAATGGTATGGTTTGGATCTTAAATGTCTCCCAAAGGCTCACGTGTTGAAGGTCGGGTCTCTAGCTGATGGTACTATTGTGAGGTGGAAGATATGGGTCCTAGTTGGAAGAAGGAGGACATTGGGGTCATGCCCTTAATGGGTATATTGGGACTCCAGTCTCTTCCTCTCTTTTTTCTTGGTGCCTACCATGAGTGGCCTTCCTCCACCATGCATTTTCATCATGATGTACGACATCGCCATGGGTCTAAAAGCAACCAGGCTAAGTGATCATGTACTGAAACCTCTGAATCTATGAGCCAAAAAAAAAAAATCTTTCCTCCCTTTAAGTTGATTTTCCTCAGGTTTTTTTGTCACAGCAATAAAAAGCTAACACATATGGTAATTGCATATTTAGTTTTATACAAATTTCCAAACTGTTTTCTTTTACTTTTTTTGTACCAAGGATTGAACCCAGGGTTGCTTAACCACTGAGCCACATCCCAGCCCATTTTTATTTATTTATTTTTTATTTTGAGAGAGGGTCTTGCCAAGGCCTCATTAAGTTGCTGAGGCTGGCACTGAACTTGTGTTCCTCCTGCCTTAGCCTCCCAAGCTGCTAGGATTATAGGTTTGTGCTACCACACCCAGCTTCCAAACTATTTTCAAGATTATTTTTATTTGTTTTGTTTTTGTAGGGGTACTGGGTATTGAACCCAGAAGTGCTTTATAACTGAGTTACATCTCTAGCTCTTTTTTATTTATTATTTTTAAGACATTATCTCACTGAATTGCTTAGGGCCTCGCTAAGTTGTTGAGGGTGGCATTGAAATTACAGTCCTCCTGCCTTAGCCTCCTGAGGTTCTGAAATCACAGGTGTGCACCGCTGTGTTCAGCTTCAGGGTTATTTTTAAAATATAAATTAAATTCCCACATAAATGAGTCAATAGGTACTGTTTGAACACCTATTATATCTTTGCCATTATTTTGAGCCCATGAAAACTTACCTTTCAGGTCTTGAACTTCCTGGAGCATAAATGAACAATGATAGCATCTGGAGTGTTCCAAATCCATTGCCATATTTGCACTGAAACCATACTTCCTACGGGTTGCTCCCAGCCCATGACTAGTGTGGCAGACTAGTAAGGCATCCCATTCTTAGAGACATGGGTTTCCTCTTAATGGGGGACTGGGATCTAGGCTTCTATAACTTACTGAACTTTCATTAGAACTACATAACAGTTTAAGTTACTTCTATTTGACCATCATTCCCTCTCTCATTCACTCCAGTACAATCTAGGATCACAGCGTAAGAGTTCTTTCAGTTCTCCCTGTTCCGTCCACATTTTCTGCCACAGGCCTTTACTTTAAGAGATTTCTTGCACAATTAATTCTGCCTTAGCATATGTTACTCTGAGTACATGAATGAAATACAAGAGTGATACATCATGGCCATTGACTTTAGTCAATTACAGTTTAGGAAAAAAAAAGTCTGTAATGTCATTGTATATAACTGGAAAGAAAGGAAGTTTTGAGCAGATAGGCCTTGGAACCAGATAAATCCTCTTTAGCTACTACTGCTAGTATGCTAGTCTATCAATAAATGGTTGCTACAATTACTAATAGTGTACTGTTCAGAATGAAAGATAGAAAATTATTAAATGCCATGCATGCCATCAAGATAAATGCCAAGTGTCTTTAGTTTATTGTAACATTTATAAATGTTGATGTGACTATCTATCCCATGGAAACAATGTCTGGTAGCCAAATAGAGTAATAAAATTAATATGATAGCCACTTTGTGAGAAATATCCAAATTATCAACAATAACAATGATACTAAAAATCACAAGAGCTAAATTTTATAGAGTGCTCAAAATGTGCTTGACATATTTAAAAGCACAAGTTTTTTTCTCAGCAAGAGAAACAATAAAAGAGGTAAATAGAGAGCCTACATCCTGGGAACAAATTTTTACCCCCCACACCTCCGATAGAGCCCTAATATCCAGAATGTACAAAGAACTCAAAAAATTAAACAATAAGATAACAAATAACCCAATTAACAAATGGGCCAAGGACCTGAACAGACACTTCTCAGAGGAGGACATACAATCAATCAACAAGTACATGAAAAAATGCTCACCATCTCTAGCAGTCAGAGAAATGCAAATCAAAACCACCCTAAGATACCATCTCACTCCAGTAAGATTGGCAGCCACTATGAAGTCAAACAACAATAAGTGTTGTCGGGGATGTGGGGAAAAGGGCACACCTGTACACTGCTGGTGGGGCTGCAAAATGGTGAGGCCAATTTGGAAAGCAGTTTGGAGATTCCTGGGAAAGCTGGGAATGGATCCACCATTTGACCCAGCTATCGCACTTCTCAGACTATTCCCTGAGGACCTTAAAAAAGCGCTCTATAGGGATACGGCTGCATCAATGATTATAGCGGCACAATTCACAATAGCTAGACTGTGGAACCAATCTAGATGCCCCTCAATAGATGAATGGATAAAAAAAATGTGGCATCTATACACAATGGAGTATTATGCAGCACTAAGAAATGACAAAATCATAGAATTTGCAGGCAAATGGATGGCATTAGAGCAGATTATGCTAAGTGAAGCTAGCCAAGCCCTAAAAAACAAATGCCAAATGTCTGCTCTGATATAAAGAGAACAACTAAGAACAGAACAGGAAGAAAGAGCATGAGGAAAAGACTACAGTAAACAAAGACGAATGGGGGGAGAGAAACGGAGAGAGAAGGGAAAGCACATGGAAATAGTAGGAGACCTTCAATGATACATAAAATTATAAGAGGTCATGAGGGCAAGGGGGAGGGGAAAAAAGGGAGAGAATTGAACAACAGCAGGGGAGGTAGAGAGGGAAGATGGGAGGGGAGGGGAGGGGAGAGGGGATAGTAGGGGATAGGAAAGGTAGCAGAATACAACAGTCACTAATATGGCATTATGTAAAAATGTGAATATGTAACAGATGTGATTCTGCAATCTGTATTTGGGTTGAAAATGGGAGTTCAAAACACAATTTGAGTCAAATGTATGAAAGATGATATATCATGAGCTATGTAATGCTTTAAATAATCAATAAAAAAAATTTAAAAAAAGAATAAAGTTAAAAAAAATAAAAAAATAAAAGCACTTTATGTGCAATATCTTATGTAATCCATACAACCTTATAATGAATGATAATATTCACTGGATAGGTAAAGAATTTGAGGATCAGAGATTAAGTGCTTTGTACAGGCTGCAATTTGAGTCCAATACCTGCCTTTGAAACCACCAAGTTCAAAAAGTGTCTGTGAGATCCTGATCTTCCTTAACAATTCCAAGCCACTTATTCCCAATCTGTATTAGGAAGAAGAAAGTAAGATAAATCTCAGGAAGAAAGTAAGACATGTCTCAAGAAGTTATGAGGTTTAAATGAGGAAATACATGTAAACTACTGGTGCTGTGTTAAGTGCCACTCCCATCTTATATCACAAAGATACCCAGGAAATACCGGAAAATCTTAGTGAAAGATCAAGCAGGTACCATTGGCATTTAAAAGTACTGGGACTCTATGCAGAACATATAGATTCCAAAGAAATTTTCCCTCCTCCACATGTTAAAAACAGCACTATGCTTTCTGTTAGCCTGTATTCATGCACCCACAAGACAAAGTGACTAAATTCTAAGTCTTTCCCTGTGTGGCTAGTTTGGAATGAGGTGTGAGGAAAGTTGACCCTAGAATGACAGTCTAGCTACCCAGAGAGGAAAGGTATAGAAGCCACACTGAGATCTGTCAGGGCTTTTACCATCTATATAACTCTGCAATCCTGCCACTATCAAGGACTTTAGTTGTATGGGGAGTTAAAAAATATGGTCCAAACGGAGTCCTATCTCCATACTAAGAAAGTAATCCTGTTGCTGCATCTCTCCATACAGTCTTTTCAACAAAAGGTCCTAGAAATCTGGATATTTACATTCAAAAGAATGAATTTTGGGGGTTGTGGCTCAGTGGTAGAGGGCTTGCCTAGTACACATGAAGCACTGGGTTTGATCCCCAGCACCATGTAAAAATAAACAAACAAACAAACAAATAAATAATGAAATAACAACATTGTGTCCATCTACAACTAAAAACAATAATAAAAAAGAATGAAGTTGGTTACTTACCTAAAACCACATATAAGAAGTTGCTCAAAATGAATCAAAGACCGTATAGTAAGAGCTAAAAATATAAGACTCTTAGAAAACATATGGGAGACATCTTCATAACATTGGTTTGGGCCATTATTTCTTGGAAATGACACAACAGCACAGGGCACAAAAGGAAAAAATAGGTAAATTGGATTTTAGCAAAATGAAAACTTTTCATGTATCAAAAGACACTAAAGAAAGTAAAAAATGTTCCACAGAATTGGAAAGGATATTTCCAAATCATATATCTAATGAGGAATTAATATCTAGAATATGTAAAGAACTCCCATAACTCAACAAGAAAAAAAATAAAAAAATGATCAATGATTTACAGATAAATTTCTTCAAATGATATATATTTGCTCCATGAAGTAAAAATAAAAACATTTGAAATGAATGAAAAGTAGAAGTTCTCTGCAGAGTAATATACTATTTATTTAGTTAGTTTTGGTGCCTCATAATTTAATTCCAAAATAATTCATTTGTGGTCCACAAAAAGCTATGGAAGAGCATCCATTCCTTTAGAACACATGAGCTGCTAATGAAGCATTGCACAATGGACTTACTAAGCTCTGTGAAGGTCTAAGGAGAGGGAAGGTACAGAATCCTTTAAGTTATCTCTTCACCTCCAAATTTGTCCTTAAACCTCAAGCTCATATTGTCAATTAGTTCAAATCATGAGACTATATGAGTTTATATGATACAGGTATTCAAGGAGTTTTAAGTTCTTTACTATTTGATCCATTCCGGGTACTCTAAGAAATGACAAAAGTGCAGAAGTATTATTTCTATTTATGTAAATATGAAAATGGAGGTTAGAGAAGCCAGAGGACTTCTTCAAAGGTATACAATAGTTAATGGTAGAAAATGGAAGACCAGTGTGAGGGTCATAAGTTGTTGAAACTGAGAGGAGGTCTCCTTCAGTCTGTTGCCATAGAAGCCTGAGTCTAGTTGGATTTGATCTTAGGTTCTCATATATATCCTTTGTTTGTATGCCTCAAACATGAAGCCTAAGGGGCTGTGGCTATGGTTCAATGGTGGAGCACCTGTCTTGTACCTGTGAGACACTGGGTTTGATCCTCAGCACTACATAAAAATAAATAAATAAAGATATTGTGTCCATCTACAACTAAAAAAGATTTTTAAAAAAGATTTTTAAAAAAGATGAAGCCTGGGGCAGGAGAAGATGGTGGAATACAGCTACAATAAGCCCTGGCCCTTCCACAGCCCAGAAAGAAGGCAGTAAAGGAACAGCTAACCAGAAAGGTGTGAGATAGAATAAATGTTCTAAGACTCAATGCTAGACAGTCTGAAACTTGGAGAGAGTTGAAGTTAGGTTACTGGAGCTTTACCTACCACTACCTCAAATGCCCCCCCATCCACCTTTTTTCCTTCTTTGTATCTTAGTTTGTATTATTATTTTCTTGTTTTTATTTCTTTCTTCCCTTCCTTCCCCTCCTTTCATCCTTCTTTCCTTCCTTTCTTTCTTCCTTTCCTTCCTTCCTGTTTTTCCTCACTTCTTTTTTCCAGTTTTTTGATTCTAATTTGTTATATATGACATCAGAATGCATTACAATTCATATTACACATAGAGCACAATTTTTCATATCTCTGGTTGCACACAAAGTAGAGTCACATCATTTGTGTCTTCATACATTTACTTAGAGTAATATGTACATCTCATTCCACTGTCATTCCTACCTCCATGTGCTTTCCCTCCCCTTTCCTCCCCTTTGCTCTATCTAGAGTTCCTCTAATCCTCCCATGCTCCCTACCCAACCCTATTATGAATTAGCATCCTTATATCAGAGAAAACATTCAGTATTTGATTTTGGAGAGTGGCTAACTTTTTTAAAAAATTTAGTTATAGATGGGCACAATATCTTTATTTATTTTTATGTGGTGCTGAGGATTGAACCCAGTGCTTTACACTTGTGAGGCGAGCACTCTGGCACTGAGCTATAACCCCAGCCCAAGAATGGCTAACTTCACGTAGCATTGTATTCTCCAACTCCATCCATTTACCTGTAAATGTCATGATTTTATTATCTTTTAGTGTTGAATAGTATTCCATTGTGTATATATACCACAGTTTCTTTATCTATTCATCTACTGAAGGGCATCTAGGTTGATTCCACAGTTTAACTATTGTGAATTGTGCTGCTATAAATATTGATGTGGCTGTGTCCCTGTAGTATGCTGTTTTTAAGTCCTTCGGGTATAGACTGAGGAGGGGGGATAGCTGGGTCAAATAATGGTTCCATTCCCATTTTTCCAAGGAATCTCCATACTGCTTTCCATATTGGCTGAACCAATCTGCAGTCTCACTAGTAATGTATGGGTATGCCTTTTTCCCTACCAATACTTATTGTTGCTTGTATTCTTAATAGCAGCCATTCTGACTGGAGTGAGATGAAATCTTAGAGTAGTTTTGATTTTCATTTATCTAATTGCTAGAGATGTTGAGTATATTTTCATATATTTGTTAATTGATTGTATATAATCTTCTGAGAAGTATCTGTTCAATTCCTTGGCCCATTTCAATAAATGGGATGGGTTCAAACTAAAAAGCTTCTTCTCAGCAAAAGAAACAATCAGTAAGGTAAATAGAGAGCCTACATCTTGGTAGCAAATTTTTACCACATGCACATCAGATAGAGCACTAATCTCTAGGATATAAAAAGAACTAAAAAATCTTAACATAAAAAAAAAACAATCAATAAATGTTTTTCCTCACTTCTGTTGACCAATTTTTCCCCTCCCCATATCAGGCCTTACATAATGTAATAACATTTAATAAATATTTTTTTTCAACCTATTCCAGAATATAACTACAATTTTATACCTAGACTAAGAAACTGTGGGTAACATTATCAACAAGTTTTTGTTTTTCCTAAGTTGATTAGTAAATGGTTTTCTTCTGAAGTTATTGTAGTAAATAGAATTCAGTGTCTTCTCTGAAATTGGTGCTGATACCGGAGATTGCAGAGGATACACATTGAATGAAAGTATGAATACCTGAATATTTGCCCAGCTTGTGGTGCTTAAGAGAAAGAAGCTCACTAAATAGTGCCTTGAATAAAAATAGAAGCAATAATCATACCAGCAGATGGATAGACATACAACAAATATGAAAAACCAAGAGAATAAACCATCCAAAAAGCCCATAATGCTTCAACAACTAATCCCATTGACATCACAGAGGAGGAAAACTTGGCAAAAGCATTTAGAAATTTTAAAGTTCAAAAGTTCAATGAGAGATAAAAGAAGCTGTAAGAAATGAACTTAAAGAGAAAATACAGGAAATGAAAGATAATTTCAATAGAGGGAGAGACACTGATAAAGAAAGAAGTAAAAATCCTGGAAATGAAAGACTCAATAAATCAAATTAAAACTTTGATAGAATGATCACCAATAAATTAGATCACTTTGAAGACAGATTCTCAGTCTTTAAAGACAAAGTATTTAATCTTGAAAATAAAGTTAACATTAAACAAAAGATGTTAGGAGACATTGATTGGAATATTCAGGAAATCTTGGATAACATTAAGAGACCAAATTTAAGATTTCTTGGAGTATATAAGGGCTGCAAAATACAATTTAAAGGATGCACAATCTTTACAAGAAAAATTTCCAAATCTTAGGAACAAGATGGAAATCCATATATAAGCTGTATCTAGAATCCCGAAGAGTCAAGATCAAAATATCTTCTTGAT
Organism: Spermophilus citellus; assembly: GCF_964194105.1. Lineage (NCBI taxonomy): Eukaryota > Metazoa > Chordata > Mammalia > Rodentia > Sciuridae > Spermophilus > Spermophilus citellus. The sequence goes on along the minus strand of NC_138190.1, from coordinate 43,633,803 downwards.
GACACATTATAACAAACATGCCTAATATACAGAATAAGGATAGAATTTTAAAAGCCACAAGAAAATACAGCAGGTCTCATTTAGAATAAACCAATTCAGAGTTCAAGTGATTTCACAACCCAGACCTTAAAAGCCAAGAGGGTATGCAATGATATATAACAAGCCCTGAAAAACAGGGGTGCCAACCAAGAAAAACTATCCTTCAGAATTGAAGATGAAATAAAAATCTTCCATTCAAAGCATAAACTAAAGAATTCATAACCACTAAGTCTGCCCTGCAAAACATACTCAATGAAATATTTCATGTGGAAGAAATGAAATTAAAAATGAAAAACAGCATGGGGATGAATTACACTATAATAATTATCAATTAAAGGAAAGTCAAGTCTCAATTAAGCATTAGAAGTAAATCAAAATGGCAAGAAAATATCATCTCTCTATAACAACATGGAAGGTAAATGGTCTAAACAACTCAATCAAATGATATAGGTTGACATATTGGATTGAAAAACAAGATCTAACTATATACTTTTTACAAGAAACACCTTAAAGGGAATGACATCCCCAGACTGCAAAAGAAAACTGAAAGCAAGCAGGGGTGTCTACTTTCATAACAAAGTAGACTTCAAGACAAAAATTATTAGAAGAGACAAAGATCACTTCATACTGGGTAATGGAATCATCCTATAAAAATATAATGATTCTATATATTTATGCCCCAAGCAATGGTGCATCTATATACATAAAACAAAACATTCTCAATATGAAGACTAAAATATACTACAATGCAATAATATGGAGTGATTTCAACACACTCTATCTCCATTAGATCATCCAGACAGAAATTAAGCAAATATTCTTTATGATCAAAAAATACTATTAATCTAAGGTTGGGATTGTGGCTCAGTGGCAGAGAACTTGCCTAGCATGCGTGAGGCACTGGGCTCAATTCTCAGCACCACATACAAAAAATAAATAAACGAAATAAAGGTCCATCAACAACTAATAAATATATTTTTTAAAAAACTATAAATATAATGGACCCAACAGACATCTATAGAATATTTCATCCATTGAAAAATGAATTCACTTTCATCTCAGTGACACATCGCACTTTAGATAATATTTTAGGCCAGACAAAATCTTAGTAAATACAAAAATCAAAATTAACTCTTTGTATCCTATCAGATCATAATGGAATGAAATTAGAAACTAACAAAGCAAAATAGATACCATTCTAATGCCTAGAGATTAAATAATACACTTTTTAATTAGGAAAGGATTAGCAAATAAATCATAGTAGAAATAAAATTAGAAAAAAAGAGAATAGAGATACAACATATCAAAATCTCTTGGACAGTATAAATGCAATTCTGAGTTCCAACATTTAAAAAAATGGAAAGATACCAAATAATCTAATTATACACCTCAAGGCCCTTGAAAAAAGAACAAACTTATACCAAAATCAGTAGAAGAGAAGAAATTATTAAATTAGAGCTGAAATTAAAATTGAGAATAAAAATTAATATCAAGGATCAATGAAACTGAGAGTTGGATCTTTGAAAAGATAAACAAGATTGAAATCCTTAACAAAATAACCAAAAGGGAGAGAAGATCCAAATCAATAAAATTAAAGATGAAAAATGAGATATCATCAGAGACACTTCTGAAATCAAGAAGATCATTAAAATTTTATAGTCCAATAAGCCAGAAAATGTTGAAGATATTGACAAATTCCTAGAGACATATGATGTACCCAAATTGAAACATGAGGATATCGAAAATTTAAACAGACCAATATCAAGCAATGATATTGAAGCAGTTATTAAAATCCTTCCAACAATGAAAAGCCTAGGACCAGATGGAATTGTAGCTGAGTTCTACTAAACTTTTAAACAAGAACTAAGGCCCATCCTCCTCAAAACAGTCTATGACAGAAAAGGATGGAACACTGCCAGCCCATTCCATGAAGCCAGCATTACCCTGATACCAAAACCAAACAAAAAAACATGAAATTAAAACTTCCGATCAATGGCCTGATGAAACTAGATGCAAAAGTCTTTAATAAAATACTGGAAAGCTGCATTAAAATACATATTAAGGGGCTGGGGCATAGTGGTAGAGTGCTTTCCTCACATATGTGAGTCACTGGATTCAATCCTCAGCACCACATAAAAATAATAAATGAAGATATTGTATTCATCTACAACTAAAAATATTTAAAAAATCATATTAAGATAGTGCACCATGATCAAATGGGTTTTATCCCAGGGATACAAGGTTGGTTCAACATAGGCAAATCCAGAAATGTAATTCACCACATAAAAAGAGTTAAGGACAAGAATCACATGATTATCTCAATAGATGCAGATAAGGAATTTGATAAATTCCAGTACCCATAAGACATAATCTGGAATAAGACAGGGATGCCCTCTCTCACCACTTCTGTTCAACATAGTTTTCGAAACACTGGCCAGAGCAATTAGACAGACGAAGGAAATTAAAGGCATAAAAATAGAAAAAAAAGAACTTAAATTATCACTATTTGCGGATGACATGATTATACCTAGAAGACCCAAAAGGATCTACAAAGAAACTACTAGAGCTAATAAATGAATTCAGCAAAGTGGCAGGATATAAAATCAACACGCATAAATCAAAGGCAATCCTGTATATCAGCGACAAAACTTCTGAAACGGAAATGAGGAAAAACACTCCATTCACAATATCCTCAAAAAAATAAAATACTTGGGAATCAACCTAACAAAAGAGATGAAGGACTTATACAATGAAAACTATAGAATCCTAAAGAGAGAAATAGAAGATCTTTTTTTTTTTTTTTTTTTTTTTTTAGTGAGAGAGGAGAGAGAGAGAGAGAGAGAGAGAGAGAGAGAGAGAGAGAGAGAGAGAGAGAGAGAATTTTTTAATATTCATTTTCCAGTTCTCGGCGGACACAACATCTTTGTTGGTATGTGGTGCTAAGGATCGAACCCAGGCCGCATGCATGCCAGGCGAGCGCGCTACCGCTTGAGCCACATCCCCAGCCCCGAAGATCTTAGAAGATGGAAAAATATACCCTGTTCATGGATAGGCAGAACTAACATCATCAAAATGGCGATATTACCAAAAGTTCTCTATAGGTTTAATGCAATGCCGATCAAAATCCCAATGGCATTTCTTGTAGAAATAGATAAAGCAATCATGAAATTCAAATGGAAAAATAAAAGACTCAGAATAGCAAAAACAATTCTAAGCAGGAAGTGTGAATCAGGCGGTATAGCGATACCAGACTTCAAATTATACTACAGAGCAATAGTAAGAAAAACAGCATGGTACTGGTACCAAAACAGGTGGGTGAACCAATGGTACAGAATAGAGAACACAGAGACCAATCCACAAAATTAAAACTATCTTATATTTGATAAAGGTGCTAAAAGCTTGCAATGGAGGAAGGATAGCATCTTCAACAAATGGTGCTGGGAAAACTGGAAATCCATATGCAACAAAATGAAACTGAATCCCTTTCTCTCGCTATGCACAAAAGTTAACTCAAAATGGATCAAAGAGCTTGATATCAAATCAGAGACTCTGCGTCTGATAGAAGAAAAAGTTGGCTCCAATCTACATATTGTGGGGTCAGGCTCCAAATTCCTTAATAGGACACCCATAGCACAAGAGTTAATAACTAGAATCAACAAATGGGACTTACTCAAACTAAAAAGTTTTTTCTCAGCAAGAGAATCAATAAGAGAAGTAAATAGGGAGCCTACATCCTGGGAACAAATTTTTACCCCTCACACTTCAGATAGAGCCCTAATATCCAGAGTATACAAAGAACTCAAAAAATTAAACAATAAGAAAACAAATAACCCAATCAACAAATGGGCCAAGGACCTGAACAGACACTTCTCAGAGGAGGACATACAATCAATCAACAAGTACATGAAAAAATGCTCACCATCTCTAGCAGTCAGAGAAATGCAAATCAAAACCACCCTAAGATACCATCTCACTCCAGTAAGATTGGCAGCCATTATGAAGTCAAACAACAATAAGTGTTGGCGGGGATGTGGGGAAAAGGGTACACTTGTACTTTGCTGGTGGGACTGCAAATTGGTGCGGCCAATTTGGAAAGCAATATGGAGATTCCTTGGAAATCTGGGAATGGAACCACCATTTGACCCAGCTATTCCCTGTCTGGGACTATTCCCCAAAGACCTTAAAAGAGCGTACTATAGGGATACTGCTACATCGATGTTCATAGCAGCACAATTCACAATAGCTAGACTGTGGAACTAAACTAGATGCTCTTCAATAGATGAATAGATAAAAAAATGTGGCATTTATACACAATGGAGTATTACTCTGCACTAAAAAATGATAAAATCATGGAATTTGCAGGGAAATGGATGTCACTAGAGCAGATTATGGTAAGTGAAGCTAGCCAATCCCTAAAAAACAAATGCCAAATATCTTCTTTGATATAAGGAGAACAACTAAGAACAGAGCAGGGAGGAAGAGCATGAGAAGAAGATTAACATTAAATAGGGACAAGAGGTGGGAGGGAAAGGGAGAGAGAAGGGAAATTGCATGGAAATGGAAGGAGACCCTCATTGTTATACAAAATTACATATAAGAGGAAGTGAGGGGAAAGGGAAAAAAAGGGGGATAAATGAATTACAGTAGATGGGGTAGAGAGAGAAGATGGGAGGGTTGGGGAGGGGAGGGGGGATAGTAGAGGATAGGAAGGGCAGCAGAATACAACATACACTAGTATGGCAATATGTAAAACAGTGGATGTGTAACCGATGTGATTCTGCAATCTGTGTACGGGGTAAAAATGGGAGTTCATAACCTACTTGAATCAAATGTATGAAATATGATACGTCAAGAGCTATGTAATGTTTTGAACAACCAATAATAAAAGTTAAAAAAATAAACACTAGATAAACTAGGAACAGAAACAACTAACCTCAACATTACAAAGGGTAAATATGACAAACCAAAAGGCCAACATCATACTGAATGGAGAAAAACTGAAAACCTTTCCTCTAAGAAAAGGAATAAGACAAGGTTGTCCACTGGCACCACTCATATTCAGCATAGTCCTTGAAACTCTAGCCAGTGCAACCAGGCAAGAAAAGGAAATAAAGGAGTACAAATAGGAAAGAAATAAGTCAAATTATCTCTCTTTGTTTATGCCATGATCCTATATCTAGAAGACCCAGAAAACTCCACCAGAGGACTTCTAGAGCTGATAAAGTATTTAGCAAAGTAGCCTAATAGAAGATTAACATACATAAATGAAATGTTTTCCTGTACTCCAATAATGAAGCTGCTGAAAAAAAAATTAGGAAAACTATCCCATTCATGCTTACTTTTTTTAGTTGTAGTTGGACACAATATCTTTATTTATTTTTATGTGGTGCTGAGGATTGTACCAGTGCCTCACATACATGAGGCAGGCACTGTACCAATGAGCTACAGCCCCAGCCCACGTTCATGCTTATTTTTTAAAAAGAAACACATCTACTCAAGTAGGTGAAAGACCTCCACAATGAAAACTATAAAAAAGTGAAGAAAGAAATTAATGAGGATGTCAAAAGATGGAAAGACCTCTCATGTTCTTAGATAGGTAGGATTAATATTGTCAAAATGGCCATACTACCAAAAGATTCAATGTAATCCCCATCAAAATGTCAATAACATTCTTTACAGAATTAGAAAAGAAAACAGTTCTAAAATTTATTTGGAAGAATAAGAGACCCAGAAGAGCAAAAGCAATCCTGAGCAAGAAGAAAGTTCCCTGGGGGCATCACAGTATTAGACCTCAGATTATATTACAGAAATAGAGTAACAAAAACATCATGGAATGGGAAAGTGGCTCAGTGGCAGAGTGTCTACCTGATATGCATGAGGCCCTGAGTTCAGTCTCCAGCAACACACACAAAAATAAATAAATAAACAATTAAAAAAACACTATGGTACTGGCATCCAACCAGACATGAAGGCCAATGAAATATAATAAAAAAAAAAACAGAGACAAAGCTACATAGATATAGTCATCTGATATTGGACAAAGTTGCCAAAAACATACATTAGAGTAAAGATAGCTATTTTAACTAATTATACTGGGAAAACTAGATATCCAAACATCAAAGAATGAAATTTGATCCCTACTTCTCACCCTGCACCAAAGTCAACTCAAAGTAGATCAAAGACTTAAAAATTAGACCAGAAACTCTGTCACTGCTAGCATAAAACATTGGCCCCATACTCCAATATGTTGGCAAAGGCACTATCTTTCTTAACAAGACTCCTAAACTTCAGGAAATAAAACCAAGAATCAATAAGTGGAATGGCATCAAATTAAAAGCTTTTGTATGGCAAGAGAAATAAGAGCATGAAGAGAGAGCCTACAGAATGGGAGAAGATCTTTTCCACCTATTCCTCAGATAGGTCATTAATACACAGAATATATAAAGAACTCAAAAAGCTTAACACCAAAAGGGAATAAACCAGTTAACTAGGATCTCAGTCTTGTGGATGTACATAAAGGCAAGATTCACTATGGTGTATTCATGTATGTACATAGGAAAATTATATCAGATACATTCTACTATCTTTCTTTTTCCCATCCTCCCTTCCTTCCCTTCATTCCCCTTTACCTAATGCAATGAACTTCTATCTTCCTCTCCCCGCCCCCTTATTATTGTAGGTTAGCATCTATATTTCAGAGAAAACAGAGTAACCCAATTAATAAATGGGCAAAAAACTACAGAGATATCTCTCAAAAGAAGAAATACAGCCGGGCATGGTGGTGCATACCTGTAATTCCAGTGGCTCAGGGGTTGAGACAGGAGGATTCTAAGTTCAAAGTCAGCTTCAACAAAATGAGGCACTAAGCAACTCAGTGAGATCCTGTCTCTAAATAAAATACAAAATAGGGCTGGGGATGTGGTCCAGTGCCCCTGAGTTCAATCCCTTGGGCCAAAAAAAGAAGAAGAAATACAAATGGCCAACAAATATATGAAAAACTGTTCAACATCTCTAGCAATCAGGGAAATGCAAATGAAAAATACATTGGGATTCCAATTCACACTAGTCAGAATGGCAATTATCAAGAATACAAGTAAGAAAGGGGGAGTGATCATGAACTGAAATTGATTTCCATGCATATATGAGTTTGCCTAGATGAAATAAACTACTATGTGTAACCATAAAGCTCTAATAAAAAAGAATACATGGGGATGGGGCTGTAGCTTAGTGGCAGAGTGCTTGCCTTGTAAGTGTGAGGCACTGGGTTCAATCCTCAGCACTACATAAAAGCAAACAAATAAAATAAAGGCATGCTGTCCATCTATGACTACAAAAAAAATTTTAAAAGGATCCAATTAATAATAAAAGCTGGCAAGGATGTGGGTAAAACAGTTCACTTATACAGTGTTGCTGTGACTGAAAATTAGTAAGACCACTTATAATGCAGTATGCAGATTCCTCAAAAATCTAGAAATGGAACCACCATATGACCCAATTATTTCATTCCTTGGTATACACCCCAAAGATCTGAAATCAGCATACTATAGAGATGGAGCCAAATCAATATTTCTAAGAGTATAGTTCATAATAGCCAAGTTATAAACCATCCCAAATGCCTATAAACAGATGAATGAATGAAGAAAATGTAATATGCATACAATGGAATTTCACTCAGTCATAAAAAAGAATGAAATTATGGCATTTACTGGTACATGAATGGAACTGGAGAACATCATGATAAATGAAATAAACCAGACCCAGAAAATCAAGGGTCAGATTTTTTCTCTCATATGTGGAAGTTAGAGCAAATTAAGGGAAAAAAAGCTGGGGCAGGGAGAAGCCCATGAAAATAGAGATCAGTGGAGTAGAGAAAAGGGGTTTGAGAGTGAGGGAAAAGAGATGGGAAACAGAAGGAACTGTGCAATTAAACTGACCAAATTATCTTGTGTACATATATGAATATATCGTGAATTTCTCCTTTATATCTATAATTCACAAATTTTAAAAAACTATAAATTAATGAAAGAAATACCAGTAGAGCAGTGGAAAGGGGAGGAGGGTCTGGAATACAGAGGGGAAAGTGGAAGTACTGGGGACTGAAATGCAGCAAATTTAATTCCATTCTTATAATTAAATTATGGCATTTGCCAGTAAATGAATGGAACTGGAGACTACCATGCTAAGTGAAATAAGCCAATTCCAAAAAATCAATGGCTGAATGTTCTCTCTGATAGACAGATGCTAACACACAATAAGCCGGGTGGAGAATAGAAGTTCATTGGATTAGACAAAGTGGAGTGAAGGGAAGGTAGGGGGATGGGAATGGGAAAGACAGTAGAATGAATTGGACATAAATTTCCTATGTTCATATATGAATACACGACCAGTGTAACTCTACATCATGTACTGCCTCAGTCTGGCTGGGCACAATTCAGGAGCCACTTGTCAAAAGAAACGAACTTTATTTTTAGAACACACACACCACACCACACAGCTCCTCAGGAAAAACCCTCAGAGCCCAACTACCACCACCAGCTTCCCACAAGCCTCTCAACTTCCCCCACTCCTCCTGCTCTTGAGGCCGATTGGCTGGGTCGTGTGGGTGGAGCCAAAAAAAGTCCCCCAATGAGCAGCTCCATGGTCTGAAAGGGCGGGGAAACAGCCCAATGAGCATCACTGCAGAGGAGCCAATCAGTTGGCAGCTAGAAGTTTCCTGGGGCCGCTGTGAGCCAATCATCAGCTGGCAGCTGGAAGTTTGCTGGCAGCTGGAAGTTTGCTGGGGCCCCTTTGGCTGTGGCTTTCAACATCTCCCCCTCTCTGTTTAAACAACAAGCATGTGGCTTAGGGACCGTGCCTGCCTTAGGTTGTCCAATACTACATATGGTCCTTACCCGTCATCGGATGAGCTGACCTTAAGGCGTCAGCCTCCTGTCTTAGGTTGGTACCATTGCAATTGGATCTTACCCATCACTGACTACCAGTCCAGCATACAGCCACACCTGTGGAGAGGTCTTTGTACCAGCGGGGGGGGGGGGTGTGAGGTTCTTTGCCTCACCTCTGTTGGCCCCCAAATTTTAGCTGAACGACCATCACAAGCAGAAGGGAGGAAGATATACCAAGCCAATTGATGGCTCCTTTTGGAAAAATTGTACCACTGATGACACCACTGGCAGCTGGAAGTTTGCTGGGGCCCCTTCGGCTGTGGCTCTCAACAATGTACAACCACAAGAATGGGATCCTAATTAGAATAAGTTATACTCCATGTATATAATATGCCAAAATACACTCTACTGTCATGCATATCTAAAAAGAAGAAATAAAAAAAATGGCTGGGGAGACAAAAATTCCATTCTTATATAATTGTATTAAAATTGTATAAATGTATTAAAATGTTATGTGTAAACAGTAATGTACTAATAATTTTAAAAGAATAAAAAACAATAGTGAATTACTATTGAGGAACTAATTGTTCTGTCAGAATGCCATAATAGGTAGCTAAATATTACAAAGTCATTTTTACATTTACCATAAAATATTACATTAAAGCTGTTTCTGAAACCATCTTTAGCCACCTCTGACCTCTATTATTTTATATATCATCAAACAGAACTCCCCAATCATAAAATTAGCTTATGAGTTTTTTCCCCCAATTTGTTTCTATACTACATTTTGCATGTGCATGAGAGAAGGATCCTGGAAGACATGATAGTTATAAAGTAGCAGTTACATTCATTCAATTGCTTAGAAGGGAAGGAATGAAAGTTAACTTTGATAGAAATTAAGTGAAATTTGTTTCTGATGTCACTCTGTCCTTTTAGTCTTTTTCACATTTATTATTTACATTTTTCAGTCATTAACAGTCTGACCTTAAGCTGCCTTTTGACTAATTGAAATCACCTTGTGTTTCAAGCAGGGTTATTTGATTCCAAAATGCTTGGACTTAATCCTATAATTCTCTTTCTAATATGAATCCAGCTGCCTTTGATAATTTCCTGTAAGAAAAATAAAAGTAGATTTGATAAATTTCTTTATTTTCCTCTTGCTTATTTTGAGTATTATATAGGTACATATATATTTTGTTTTATCAAATGTTTACTCAGCTATCTTGTAAATGTTCATACTAACAAAAGAGAGAGAGACACACACAAAAAAATCAGAATGAAAAAAAAATGGGTCTAAGATTTGGGCCAATGGATGTCACTCAGTGATGGAGTGCTTGCCTAGCATGTGTGAAGCCTTGGGTTCAATAACCAGCAGAGCAAAAAAAAAAATGGTCAAAGATTTATATTTTTCATGATACTGAAATAAAGCAGAAATTTTGGTGCAGAACAAAATATAAAAAGAAAGTACTGGCCTGTTGTGGTGGTAGATGCCTATGATTCCCAGCTATTCTGGAGGCTAATAGAGGAGGATTGCAAGTTAAGGTCAGCCTCAGCAACCTAGCAAGACCCTGCTTCAAAGTAAAAAATAAAAAGCACTGGGGATGTAGCCTGCCACAGTGTGGCTGGGCACAATTCACTAGCCACTTAACAAGCAGGAAGGAACTTTATTTTTAGAACACACAGCCAGCACCACACCAGCTCTTCAGGAATTCCCTTGGAGCCCAACTGCAACCAAGGGCTTATGGGGAGCCTCTCAACCCCCACTCCTCCCCCTCTTGAGGCCAAATGGCTGGGTCACGGGGGCGGAGCCAAGAGAGTCCCCCAGAGAGCAGCTCCCGTGGTCTGAAAGAATGGGGAAACAGCCCAATAAGCATCACCACAGAGGAGCCAATCAGCTGGCAGCTGGAAGTTTGCTGGGGCCGCTGTGAGCCAATCAGCTGGAAGTTTGCTGGGGCCCCTTGGCTGTGGCTCTCAACAGTAGCCCATTAGTAGAGTGCTCCTGGATTCAATGAAGGGGGAGGAGAAGGAGGAAGAATTACTAAGGTTAGACATCTTAAAATAACAAAGGAAGGAACTCAGAGGACTCTCTATTGGGCAAGAAAACTATTTGGTGAAAATTATTAAAAATAAATCACTGATTGCAATCTGTTTACGGGGTAAAAATGGGAGTTCATAACCCACTTGAATCAAACTGTGAAATATGATATATTAAGAACTATGTAATGTTTTGAACGACCAACAATAAAAAAAGGTAAAAATCAATCAATCAATCAATCACTGAAACTCTCTGGAATTTAACCTAAGGATATATGGAGGAATATTCATTCAAGAAAATTGACAGCATCTTGGTAAAATTTTTTATCATCATCCTCCAATTCCTGCTACATGTTATGGAAGTTCTATTTCATAAATGTACAGCTAAAAACAGAGGGGTGTCCTCTTCTTTGAGCTTCCAGTTGGGGGTGTGGCTTCACCCCAAGAAGGGAAGGTCACCAGTAACATCCCTCTCCCCAGCTACAAAAGACATATCCTGTTTTCCAGGAAGTGGATGCTGAGAGGACTAGAGTTCCATTCTTTTTCCCAGCTTCAATTGATAGAATGTAAGTTCTACTCCCAGATGAAGCAGGTTAAGAATATAGGGGGCACTGATTGCCTCCATTCCAGAACTCTCTATTCCTCTTTAGAGCAAAGTTTCTTGAGGTGAAGAGGCAAGCTGATAAGACCAGAGGCTGCTATTCTCACCCAGTGCTCACTTGTAGAGTAGGGTGTTATATCTTGGAAACTCACATTCCTATCCCCAGCTCCAGCAAACTGGTGAATATAATAAAAAGCACAGAATTGTACACTTGAAAAGAGACAATATTATAAGTTTTTAATTTCCAAAATCAAGAAAAATCTCAATCTAAAAGAAAACAGAAAATGGGATCAAGCAACAGATTGGACAAATAACAAATACTAAGATGGCAGATTTAAATCCAACCACAATAGTGATAAAATGAAATATATTTGTAAATGATCTGATCATCTGGGTTAATAGGCAGATACCATCAGGCTTGGAAAAAAAACAAGACATGACTACATATGGTCTACAAGAGATCCATTTGAAATATAAAACCACAAATAGCTTAAAGAGAAAAATTTGGAAAAGATAATACTCATCAAAAGAAAGCTAGAGTGGCTGTTCTTAATTCAATAAAGTATGATTCAGAGCCAGAATACTGAGGGTCACTTCACCACTTCAGAAGGGCAAAGTGGTCAATTCATTATAATGAACAAAGTTTTCCAGGTATGGTGGTGCGCGCCTGTAATTCCAGAGACTGGAAAGGCGGAGGCAGGAGAATCACAAGATCGAGGCCAATCTCAGCAACTTAGAAAGGCCCTAAGCAACTTAGCAAGACCTTGTCTCAAAATAAAATCATAAAATATTCAATATGTATACAATTAAAGACAGAACTGCAAAATTAATTAAGCAAAGATAAAAGAATAAACATAAATGAATAAAAAGATAAAAAGTTCATAAATATGGTCTAAGATTTCAATACCATGTTCTAAATAATTTATAAAACAAGGAAACCCAAAAATGGTAATATAGAATACTTGAACACTATCAAAACATATTATAACAGAAGAATATATCTTCTTTTCAATTACATATAGAAAATTTACCAAGGTAGACCATACCCTGAATCACAAAACAAGTCTCAATAATTAATTTTTTTTTTTTGGTACAAGATATTGAATCCAGGAGCACTTTGCCACTGAGCCACATCCCAGCCCTTATTTTTAATGTAATAATTTAATATCTTTATCACTTAGCTCATCTAGAAGTTTTTCAATAGGCAGTCCTTTTTAAATTTTGAGACAGGGTCTTGCTAAGTTGCTTAGGGCCTCGTTAAATTTCTGAGGCTGGCTTTGTACTTATGATCCTCCTGCCTCAGCTTCCTGAGGTACTGGGATTACAGGCACACACCACCATGCCACAGCAATAAATTGAATAAATTTAAATTCATGTCATACAAAGTATGTTACTAACCACAGTAGAATTAAAATAGACATCAATACTAGAAAGTAGTGTGGAAAATCCCCAAATATCTTAAAACTAAATAATAAAGTTCTAAGCATTCATTGGGTTTAACAAGAAATCAAAAGAAAAGTTAGAAGATTTGAACTAAATGAAAACCAAACATTTTCTTTCAAAATTTGTGGGATTCAGTAAAGTCATGCTTAGAGAAATTTTGATAGCAATAAAATATAATATTAGAAAATAAAAACTGAAATTGATAGCCTCAGTTTTTACCTCAGGATACGAGAGAATAAAGGGGCAAATAAATCCAAATTAAGCAGATTACAGAATAAATATCAAAACAAAAATCAATGAAATACAATAAAATAGTGATATGCAACATTTTTTACAGTAAAAATGTCTGATGGTGAAATAAAAAAATAGAAACTAATAAATGACATTAAAAATGGTTGGGTCATATATTGGTGCCATTCCTAGTCTTTTGAGAAATTGCCACACTGCTTTCCAAAGTGATTATATCAATTTGCAGTTCCACCAACAATACATGAGTGTAACTTTTCCCCCACATCCTCATCAGCATTTATTATTTTTATTTTTGATAATTGCCATTCTAACTAACATGAGATGAAATACCAACATAATTTTATTTGCATTTCCCTGATTGTGAGGATTATTGAACAGTTTTTTCATATATTTGTTGGTCATTTGAGAAATGTCTGTTTAGTTCTTTTACTCATTTATTGATTGGGGTGTGTGTGTGTGTGTGTGTGTGTGTGTGTGTGTGTTGGTGTTTTTTAAGTTCTTTATATATTCTGTATATTAATCCCCTGCTGGCAAAAATTTTCTCCCACTCTACAGGCTGTTTCTTCACCCTCTTGTTTCCATCACTGTGCAGAAGCTTTTTCATTTGATGCCATCCCATTTACTGATTCTCTGTTTTATATCTTGAGCTTTAGGGATCTTGCTAAGGAAGGCAGTGTCTTTGCCAATATGTTGAAGTTCCTACATTTTCTTTTAGCAGTTGCAATGTTTTGGGTCTAATTCTTACACCTTTGATCCACTTTGAGTTGACTTTTATGAAGGGTAAAAGGGAGCTTTCATTTTTCTATATGTGGATATCCAGATTTCCAGACATCATTTGTTTTTTAACAAATGGTGTCTGGAAATTTGTTTTTTAGCCTTTTTAGGCTATCTTATCTGTGTATGTATGTGTGTGTGTGTGTGTGTGTGTGTGTGTGTATGTTTACATAAACATACATACACACACAATGGAGTTTTACTCAGTCATCAAGAAGAATGAAATTATGACATTTGCTGGTAAATGGATGGAACCAGAGCATATTATGTTAGGTGCAAGAAGCCAGACACAGAAAGCCAGAGGTCACATGTTTTTTCTCATATGTGAAAGCTAGAGAAAAATAGGGGAAAAGAAGGGAGGAACAGAATCCCATGAAAATACAAGGAAGATCATTGGTAAAGAAAGTGGATAGAGAGAGAGAGGGGAAGGATGGGAAAAGGGTAGAACCTCAGAATAAAAATTTAAAAATAATGCTCTGTGCTTGTTTGTTTGTGTGTGTGTGTGTGTGTGTGTGTGTGTGTGTGTACCAGTGTATTTCATCTTTATGTATATCTATGAAGCACCAATAAAAAGAGTAGAAAAATATATGGAAGAATAGAAGAATAGGGGAAAGGGAACAGGAGAAGGGAGGAGGGCATGTAAAGAGGAAGTACTGGGGATTAAAATGGAACAAATTATATTTCCTGCTTGTATGATTATATCAGAATGAGCCCCACTATTAGGTATAACTATATTGCATTAATAATAATAAAAATAAAAAGTGCTGGGATTATATCTCAGGGGTAGACTGCCCCTGAGGTCTATTCCCAGTACCAGAAACAAGCAAAAAATGTGGTTCTTTGAGAAGATCAATGTAATTGATAAACCTCACTGGGTGCGGTGACCCATGCCTATAATCCCAGCGACTCCACAAAGTTTAAAGACATCTTCAGCAACAGCAAGATGCTAAGCAACTCAGTGAGACCCTGTCTCTAAATAAAATATAAAATAGGGCTGAGGATGTTGCTCAGTGGTTGAGTGCACCTGAGTTCAATCCCCAGTTACTCCCCCCACCCTCCAAAAAGAATTGATAAACCTCTAGTCATAATGCTCAAGAAAAATAAAGAAAACACACATTATTAAGAAAGTGAGAATGAGAAATAAAACATAACCACAGATTGTACAGCTTTAAGAATTAAGGGAATGGAATCAATTTACTAGGTAATTAGACAATTTATAAGAAATGTAAAAATTCATTGAAAGTCTTAAAGTACAAGAAACAAGCAGGGCTGGAGATGTAGCATAGTAATACAGTACTTGCCTAGCATATTTGAGACCCTGGGTTCCTTCTCTGGCACTGCAAAATGATAATAAACAAACAAACAAAATAAAATGAGTTAAAATTTGAAAATCCCTGTATATATTTTTAAAAGATATTTTCTGGGCTGGGGATGTGGCTCAAGCGGTAGCGCGCTCGCCTGGCATGCGTGCGGCCCGGTTCGATCCTCAGCACCACATACCAACAAAGATGTTGTGTCCGCCGAGAACTAAAAAAATAAATATTAAAAAAATTCTCTCTCTCTCTCTCTCCTCTCTCACTCTCTCACTCTCTCTTTAAAAAAAAAAAGATATTTTCTATTTACAAACCTCCCCACAAGAAAAACTCCTGGACCACAAGGTTTTCAGTGTTGCATTTTACCAAATATTTAAGGAAAAAAAAATATGTGTACTAAGCAAATTCTTCCCGAAAATTCTATAGGGGGCTGTTATCATTTGCATCTAGAAATAACCTCTGAAAAACTCATGTTTTGACACCATGACACTCAACCCAGGAAGTTTCAGAAGTGGGGCTTTTAGGCAAAGAGTTGTGATCTCATTAGTGGATTAATACATTTGATCGATTAATAATTTGAAAGGAATATTGGGTTGGAGATGTATTCAAGTGGGGCATACCTGGAGGAAGTAGGTTTGGGGAGACATGTCCTTGGAATTATATTTTGTCCTTGGCTCCTCCCCACCTGCTTACAGGCTATCATGAGCTGAGCAGTTTCTGTCAGCCACACCCTTACACTATGATGTTGTGCCTCACCTTGGGCCCAGAACAATGGAGTCCATGGTTACGGATTGAGACCTCTGAAACCTTGAGCCCCAAATTAACATTTACTCCTTTAAGTTGTTCTTATCAGGTATTTTGGTCACAGTAATCAAAAAGAAAACTAATCTTTAAATAGACTGTAGATAATTGATTTCCTAGGGATAGAGTGGGGAATGGGTAAGGAAGAGGGATATTTTTTTTTGTTTGTGGTACTGGGGATTGAATCTTTATCACTGAGCTACACCCCTAGAACTTTTTATTTTCTATTTTGAGACAGAGTATCTCTGAGTTTCCCAGTCTGACCTCAAGCTTGTAATCCTCCTGCCTCAACCACCTGAGTCAATGGGATTACAGGAGAGTGCTACTGAGATTGGCATAAAGGGATTATATTTAATGCATTTTATTGTATATCTGATCATATTTCCATAAAGGTGGACTGTTGTAGAAATTGATAAACCAGTTCTAAAATTCTTAATCAAGATAGCATGGCACTGGCACTTGGAAATTCAATGGAATCAAATAAGTCCAGAAATAATTCAATTGGTTTTCAACAAAAGTGCAAGGAAAATGCAGTAGGTGTTAATCTTTTCAATAAATAGTCCTGGAACTAAAAATAAAAAATGAATGCTGATCTAGACCTTGAGATATCTAAAAAGTAAATTCAATCATAAAACTAAGCATGAAAGTTAAACATGGAGATTCTAGGAGACAAAAGCATAGGAGAAAGTCTATAAAATCTTGAGTTTGGGGAAAATTTCTTAGATATGACACTAAAAGTATGATTCATAAAAGAAAATTATAAATTAGGTTTCATTAAAATTAAGACTTTCTGAGGCTGGGGCTGTAACACAGTGGCAGAGCACTTGCCTAGCATGTGTGAGGCACTGGGTTGGATCTTTAGCACCATATAGAAATAAATAAAATAAAGTCATTCTGTCCATCTACAACTATAATTTTTTTTTAATTAAGACTTTCTTTGTTGGGAATGTAGCTCCATGGTAGAGTGATTGCCTAGCATGTACAAGGTTCTGGTTTGATAAATAGCACTGCAAGAAAGAAAAATGTGTTCCTGAAATGGTGGCTCACACCTGTAATCATGACTGCTCAGGAGGCTGTAGGAGAAGGATCACAAGTTTAAGATCAGCCTCAGCAATTTAATGACACCCTGTCTCAAAAAAAAGGGGGGTGGGGATGGGGATGCAGCTCAGTGTTAAAGCACCCCTGGGTTTAATCTCCAGTACCATACACAAAAAATTAAATAAATATTAACTATGTTTTACTCACCTATTTCAAACTATTACATATTTACTCAAGAGGAAAGAAAATTTGTCTATACAAATATCTGTATATAATATTCTAATAAGCTTTATTTGTGTAATAGCCAAAATATGAAAACAAAATATTCATTAACATCTTTTTAATAAAAAACAAATTGTAACATATCCATATAGTGGAAAGAAAGTAAGAAGGAAAGGAAGGAGGGAAAGAAAGATATAAAAATGAAGAGAGGATGGGAATAAGGAAAAAGGTTTGAAAGAGAAAAGGAATAGGAAGGAAAGAAAGAGCAAAAGAATTTTTAAAAATTCCTTAAGTTTTCTTATGAATGCCTGAGACTTATGAAACACTACGCTTATTTAAGGTGTGTACTGAAAACCATACTACTTCCCATACAAAATGCAGGTACTTCTGGGGCTTGAATACCACTTAGAGCACAGGAACACAAAAGGCAGCAATAGACCAGAGACAGAAATTTCTGTGCAGAACATGGTGGCGCACACCTGTAATCCAAACAGCTCAGGAGGCAGAGGCAGGAGGATGGTGAGTTCAAAGCCAGACTCAGCAAATTAGTGAGGCCCTAAGCAACTCAGCAAGACCCTGTCTCTAAATAAAATATAAAAAAGAGGTGGGTATGTTGCTCAGTGGTCAAACACCCCTAGGTTCAATCCCCAGTAACAAAAAAAAATTAAAAATTAAAAAAAAAAACAAACCAACCAATCAAACACAAAAAACAAGCATAGCCAGGTGTGGTATCGCATGCCTGTAATCCCAGTGGCTTGGGAAGGTGAGGCGGGAGGATTGAAAGTTCAAAAGCCAGCCTCAGCACCTTAGTGAGACCCTAAACAACTCAGGGAGACCCTCTCTCTAAATACAAAAAAAGGCTGGGGATGCGACTCAGTGGTTAAGCACCTGGGATGCAATCTCTGGTACAAAAAAAAATAAACAAACAAACAAATAAATAAGAAAAGAAATTCCCAAGAAGCAGCCTGTGCCTATTACTTTCACTTTCTAAACCTGTCCCTGTCTCTCCGTAGACCTATCTTCCTGCACCATAAATTATAGCTTCCTGCTATATTCATTTTTCACATGTGACTTTGAATTCATATTGTCGAGATTTTTCACCTTCAACATGAAGTTGGAGTTGATAGCATAGTTTTACAGAACACAAAACAACACCATTACTTCCTAATAAATAGCAGTAGATGAATGTTTCCAAACCATCACTTTCAGAGTTGATAAAGTGGTAGTACTTTGTGCAGGGATATATCATGCAGTTTACTTCATAAAGAAAGTTTCACTTGGACCAAGACAGAGTCCACAACTCAATGTGCCTTTCTTGCATGTTATATTTTATGTCATTTCTATTCATGGATGTCCTCATTTATAAAGTGGGTTTAATATGAACACCAACTTCCTACGGTTATTTTTCCATATTAAATAAGTTTAGTGTATGCATAAACATTAAAATAATACTTAATGCACATAAGTATAACATGATTTTTAACGTAGATTTCCATGCTTTGTAATGTTTAAAGGCAATTTACAGTCAATAATGTTAATCCCAGGTATATTACATTCATCCACTAAAATGAATATTTTAAAAGAATTAAGGTGTAAATAATGCCTGGAGGAAAATTACTACTTTTAAAAGCATTCACATAGCTACTTCAAGTCCAAATTTGTTAATTTCCTAGAATTTTTAACTTTAGAGACTTTACCCTCTATTTTTTACATTTTTGTTCAGTGGCCTCTGGTATTGCAAAAATGTTGCTCAACAACCTGTGTAAATGCCTTCCAATTTTAAAGTACAATAAAGATTTTCTTTTTCCACTTTTGAAATAACCAGTTTGATTTTAAAGTATTTTGCTTGGGAAAGATCAGAAAAATGTTAATAGTCTTGCTGCTGCAAGCAGGACTATCTGGTATGTGATCATAACTCTGATCATAATTGTAATCAGAATGAAACAGGCACTGATTGTATGCCAGACACTGTTGGAAGCCCTTAACAAGCACCATTCATTTTAATCCCTACAACAATTTAGGAGCATGCACTACTGCTGTGCCCAACTGACAAATGAGGGAACACAGGATCTCAGGTTAATTAACTCAACAAGGAAGAGACAGTGAAGCAGTGAGGAAAACAGAATTCAAACCCAAGAATTCTGATTCTAGAGCTAATACCTATGAGATTTTGAAAAGCACAAAATTGGTTTGGGTTTTTGTTTTTATTTATTTATTTATTTATTTATTTATTTATTTATTTATTTATTTTTATTACTGGAGATTGAACCTAGAGATGCTTAACCACTGAGCCACATACCCACCCCTTTTTAATATTTTATTAGATACAGGGTCTTGCTGAGTTGCTTAGGGCCTCACTAATTTGCGGAGATTGGCTTTTCACTTTCAACATCTGTAAAATGTTGGGAATAAATGAAGGCCTTCCAACACTGGGAAGTTGTGAAACTTGCATTAAAATTGCACAAAGTGATAGCTCAGTGGTAAAGCACTTGCCTAACATTTGTGAGATCCTGGGTCCAATTTATAACACTGCAGCAAAAAATAATATACTTATTATATTTGCCATTGACTATTTGTAGAATTATTCAAGCAAAAGAACTACAACAGCAAGAATTGTTAAAATATGTATTCTCAAAATTTTCTTCAGTTCCAAAGATTTTTAGTAGCACACCCAATACTTCATTTTCATTCCTGAATTTGATTTTTTAAATTTTACTCCATTACTACATATTACAGATCCTATTTTGTACTTTCCTGAGTTATGAAAGGCCTGATTATATACATAGTGTTATCATCAGATGTTGGGGAAACACCTGAGGAGGTGGCATATTTTCCAAGAAGTAAGGGCATTTAGTAGTAGACTCTGGGAAGATGGTGACAGTGGTGACTATACAGTTTTTAAGTATCTCCAAACACCCACATATAAACGGAGCAGTAAAGCACAGAAGCAAAATTCATGGGTAATGTTTTCATCAAAGCTAGTTTAACAAGGTATCACCCAAAACTTCCAAATTCAAGTAGATAAGGACAAACCACCAACAGTCACATTACCTACATGATATGAGTACCTGTGTAGAAGGAAAAAGAAGTACAGTCAACCCTCCTCATCCATAGGCTCTGCACCTGCAAATTCAACCAACTGCAAATCAAAAACAATTAGGAAAGGGCTGGGAATGTGGCTCAGTGGTAGAGCACTTACCTACCATGCATGAGGCCCTACGTTCACTCCCCCCCAGAATGACTGAGAAAAGCCCTGTATCTGTACAGATAGAGACTATTTCTTATCATTATTCTCTAACAATATAATATGACACCTATTTTCAAAGCACTTATATTGAATTAGGTATTATAGTAAACTAGAGAGGATCTAAAGTGTATGAGAGGGCATGTTTAGGTTATATGCAAACACTGTTCCCTTTTTTTGGTGAAGGGGTCTCTTTCTTTGCATAGGCTGGTCCTGAATTCCTGGGCTCAAGCCAACCTTCTGCCTCAGCACCCCCCAAGGAGCTAGGATTAGAGGCTCAAACTATTGCACCCGTAAAGGAGTTTAGCATCCACAGATTTGATATCTCTGTGCGTTCCTGGAATCAATTCCCTTCAGATACCAAGGGATGACTATACTAGCACAGTGTCTGGTTAACTGGATAACATAAGAACTGCAAACAACCTAACTCATTGGAAAAAGCAGTGAAACTGGGAGGGTTTTATCCCTTTTCAATTCCAAGTGAGTTCAAAGGGCCCAGCTCAAGAGGCATTGGAACACTATAACCCTGGGTAAATACCTCGGGACACTATTGTGAGAGAAGCCTGCAATTATGAAAACATGCTGGAGGTAGATTCACAATTCAATGGGAAATAATCGAGAGACTAAGGAAATGAGAATGTCCCATTCTATACTGTCTACTTATGTGAGTATCAAGCACTTGAAATGTGATCGATCAGAATTAAAATGTGTTGTAAAACATACCAAATTTTGAAGACTTAGTAGGAAAAACTATAAAATATCTCATTAAGTTCTATAGAGATCACATACTAAACTAATATTTTGGATAAGTTAAATAAATGATTAAAATTAATATAACTTGTTTCTTCATTATTCATTTACTTGACTACTTACTTATTTTTGTACTGGGGATTGAACCCAGAGGTGCTTTCCTGCTGAGCTACTTCCCCAATCCTTTGTTTTTAATTTTTAAATTTTGAGACAGGCTCTCACCAAGTTGCTGAATCTGGCCTCAAGTTTGTCATCCTCCTCCCAGGATCACAAACATGCACCACCATACCTGACTAGTTTTTCTATATTTTAAATTTTGGCTACTAGAAAATTGTAAATTGTATGTGTTCGCAGCCTTATATTTCCATAAGATAGCATTTCGTATTACTGATAAGTGGATATGTGGACAAGTCAATCAGGCAGCAGGAGTAGAAGGGAATAGATGTAAGTGGATGTACAATATTTAGATTAACCAGTTTAAAGTGGGGCACACCAGTAATTCCAGAAACTCAGTTAGCTGAGGCAAGAGGACCACAAGTTCAAGGCCAGCCTCAGCAATTTAGTGAGACCTTGTCTCAAAATAAAAAGTAAAAAAAGGCTGGGAATGTGGTTCAGTGGTTAGGCACCCTTGGGTTCAATCTCTAGTATCCCCCAACTCCCCCCAAAACATTTAAAAATGTGAAACTAGATGAAATTTCCTAGGAAGTAAATTTATATAAGGAAAAAATCCAAATGCTGAGGCCTGGGCATTTCAGCACTCAAAATTATGAAAAGTGAAAAATAAAAGTACAGGAGAATGCAGGGTGAACACAAAGAAAGCAGTCTCCAAAGACTAAGGAAAATCATTTATCAAGGAGTGAGGAGTTAACAACTGTGCCAAATGTTGCAAGCAAGATGAAGTTTAAGAATGTGTGTACAGCCAGGCAAGCAGCCACATGCCTGTAATCCCAGCAGCTTGGAAGGCTGAAACAGGAGGATTGTGAGTTCAAAGACAGCCTCTGCAATTGCGAGACACTAAGCAATTCAGTGAGACCCTGTCTCTCTTAAAAAAAAAAAATGAAAAAAGAATCACAGGTCCTGGATGCAGCTTTGAGGAATAAGTGTATCTGAAAATTTTACATAACTGTCAGGGTTTTGAGACCTGGTGGGAACATCTCCTTGTCCCTGTGGACAAGTAGCTCTCTGATGTGCATGCAGCAGGAGCAGAACCTAAGGATTTCCTTCCAAAATGTAAGGGCTAGGACTAGGCTTCTACTGGACACACACCAGAAAAGCAGAGGAGGGAAATGAGAAAAGAGATTACACACACACACACACACACAGCACTAGGGATTGAACCTAAGGGTGAATAACCACTGGGCAACATTCCCAGACACCCCCCCTCCTCTTAAATTTTGAGACAAGATCTCATTAAGTTTCTGAGGCTGGCTTTCAACTTTCCATCCACTTGCCTCTGCATTCTGAGCTATGGGATTACAGGTGTGTACCATGGCACCAGAAAGTACCATGTTTCCAAAGATTTCAATTTTTTAATGCAGCTGAATTTCATATAGAGGTAGTTACATGGTCAAAGTAAAGAATGTAGAATATGAAAGTTAAGATCATATCAAGTGTTATTCCAAAGACCAGCATGTAGTATGTTCAAACATCTCTCCAAAATCCATGTGCATGCTCCCGCGGGCGCTCTCTCTCTCTCTCTCTCTCTCTCTCTCTCTCTCTCTCTCACACACACACACACACACACACACACTCTTAACATTATATACTTGCTCACAAACTCAGTAACAACCCCTTTTACAACAAGATTATCCATCAATGCGTATTTTTGTTAAATATCTAACCATTTTCCCATGAGTTATTAACCTCAAATCCCCCAACCCCAGACCTCCAGAGGCCCTTCTCAGCAAATAAACATTTACCTCCAGTAGAAAATAGAAGAGCTCTTCTGCCCTCAGCCTCCGGGTTCCTGTGTTTCTCCCTTCAGGATCCTGCCCCCACTCCCAGACCTCTATCTCATCTGGGTCATGTCCCGGACACCCCCCCCCCATTATTCATGCCCTTCCTCTTTTCTGATCCTGGAAATCTTCCTCATCTCTCCTTGCACTCAGCCGCCTCGTGTTAAATTGTGCCCCTTTTCTTACTCAAGTTGCAAATCACCTATATTAAGAAAGTATACAGTGCCTTAAGGAGGAACTTACCCGGCAGAACTCCATTTCTGGCAGTGGCAAAATAAAAAATGATTGCTAAAGCATATTTTATTCTTTCTTGAATCCAAACAGACAGCCAGCATGCTAATAACTTTCTTTAAAACAGGATTGAGGACAATAAAAAAAAAAAAACTCTACATTTTTAAGGTGAAACCAACAGCTTTATTAAGGTACTTCATTACATAAAAAGCTACTTAGGGAAACAATTGTCAACTCAGGGGTAAAGGCAGGCCCTTTTGAGGAAGAATGGGGCTTGAAATCAAGGGCAAACGGCAGGTAAGTGCTGAGCAGCAGGGTCATGGGGAGAGGATGCTTCTAAACTGCTCAGGATATTGATTAATAGCTAGAACTCTTGGAAAATCTCACAGGTATACAGGTATGCATAGAATAATCTATCCATGCCGCTGTTGGATGCTGATTCCTTCTGTGGGTCTTGGAGGACGCTCACAGAAGAGGTCACAGCACAAATGGTGTAGGGGCATGAGATGATCCCCCTACACCTGTTCTCCTCCCTGTTCCCCAGGAATTTCTGAGCTCGGGGCATCCAGCTCAGGCAGCAAGGCACGCCTAAGGCTGGAAGGGCTAGGAGTAGAGATAGAATCCAAGCCATAGCACGGAGGAGAAGAGGATGAGGAACCCTGGCCAGGAAACTTGGTGGGAGATGAAGAGGGGCTTAAGCCAGGAGATCTAGTTGGGGAGGAAGAAGGGGAAGAGGACAAGGAGGATGAGGAAGATGAGGAGGATGAGGTGGAGGTAGAGATGCTCTCACTGCGCTGCCTATGCAAAGGAAAGAACCTACCAGGGGGTGAAGGAGAGGAAGCACGCATACGGACTGCATGCCAGACAAACGGAGAAGGCGGGCTTCCAACCGGGTTTCCAACCTCACGTTCAGAAGAACTTGAGCTACTCTGAAAGACATGCTGTAAGGGTGCCCTAGAGGAAGGAGGAGGTCTCCTGCCACCTGGGTTACGCAGAGAGCCTCTATTGGGAATGGCCGACCTTCCAGATGACCTCTGCAGGGTGGGGCGTCTCCTCCGGAGACCAAGGCCTATGGTTGAGGTCGTGCTGCTAGGAGTAGGGCCGGAGGTTCTTGCAGGTCTTCTGAGGGTGGTGTCTGGCCGGGATGCACTGGTGCGAACAGGAACTGATGAAGTGCTGCCACTGCGAAGATCAGCACCTGGTCGGGTGGCACGGCTCCTAGGATTAGTGGCTGGTGCAGATACTGGACGTCGAAGAGCAGGACCTGGCCGGGTGACATGGCTGCGGAGATCAGACCCACGTTGAGAGGCACCATTCTGGGGAACAGGGCGGGGCCTGGATGAACCACTGCGGAGAACAGGACCTGGTGCAGATGCATGGCGAGGATCAGGGCTGGGCCTGGATGCACCACTGCGAAGAACTGGGCCTGGTGGGCTGGCACGGCGTCGAAGAGCAGGCCTAGGCCCGGATGCACTGCTACGCAGAACAGGGCCTGGTGGTGTGGCACGACTGCGGTGAGCAGGACCTGGTGTAGATGCATGGCTTTGGGGGCCATGGCCTGGAACAGTGGTGCCACTGCAGAGGGCAGAGTCTGCCCTGAGGGCTTGGCTGCGGAGAGCAGGTCCTGGACCGGTGGCATGATTCCAAGTGGAGGCTTGAGAACGACGGCGGCGGCGGCGGCGGCCGGGCTGAGAAGATGGCGGCGGAGGCACAGACGCCTGCGCAGAAGCCCCAGGAAGCAGGTGGTGCCCTGTAGGCTTTTCAGCCTGGTCTCGGCTGGGCTGGCTGGGCTGCTTCTGGCTGGGCTGCTTCTTACGACGTTTGTTCTCAGGGCTCTTTTTCTGGGCCTGGGGTTGCTCCTGGCCACTGGTCTCAGGTTCCTCAGGTCTAAGGCTTGCCTGGGAACCACAGCTGTCCTGGAGGTCAACACAGCGTTTTGCTGACATACTGTCCACGGAGGGCAGCACAGGGTCTTCACAGGCAGTGGAAATGACGGCAGAGGTAGCAGAACCTGCTGTGCTGCTTTGATCAGTGTCTCCAAACACAGCCTCATGGCTTGGGGCTGTGGGGACCAAGGCAACAGGATCTTGATATACCCTCCCAAAGACATGGCCAGGGGCTAGGGTGGCCTCATTCTTCTGCCCTCTGGGTACCTCACCCTGCTGGGGCTTCTGTTGCTTCCCTCGAGGTGCCTGAGTAGCCATGCTATAGGATTCCAGCTCTGACCCAAGTGAAGGCTCTGAGACAAAACTCCGGTGGCAAGTAACGCCGCCGGCTGGGTCCAGTCAGAGCTGGTAAAGAAGGATGGGTGGGGCCAACTGATCTTCACCTCTGATTGGCGAGCTGGATATCACGTGATGTTTCCCACCATCCTGTAGCCGTAGCCTAGCAGCCCAACGTAGACCTTTCTGGAGCCAGCCAGGAGGGTGTATCCACCCCTCCCTTCAGCCTTAGAGCTATAGGAGGCGTTTCCCGCCTTTGGATTCTTGTGCTCCCCCACCACCACCCATTTTGTCCTCTGGGGTCAATAGTGTGAATTTCTCTAGTCTCATACCTGGCCCCTAATATAGTATGGTTCAGGGAAAGGGTTTGGGGTGTGGAGTCTATCTGTGTGAACCATTTGAGGTACCACAAATCATCTTGTTAGTACCACTACCCTCTCACAACCTCAAAAGATCAAACTCTTGACAGATACCAAGCTGGCTGACAGGCTGTATCCCCAAGCTAGGGTGGGACCCCATAGAGGATTGTCAAGAACCCCTTCAGGCATCTGGATAACCCCAGACTGGATCTGGTGTATTTTAAGTTTGGTGAGAGGCCTGAAGGCAAGAAAAGAGATGGGGTCCACAGTGTCTTGGCTTGAGCTGTTCTGCCTACCTCAAAACAGCAGACAGAGATTTAGAGTGTTCCTTTAAACTGCTTCTCCCTACCTTTTGCCCTGAGGCCAAGGTTTCCTAGGATTAAGGCTGATACCTTTCTTAACATTCATCAGCATTTTTAAGGGCTGCATAGGAATCCACTGATAAATGCACGTTCATTTATTTGGACTACACTCTAGTTTCTTTTAAATTTCCTGTGATGTACAGACTTGAAGTTTCATATTTGGACCCTCATTCTTAGTCACTATTTCAAAAGGTCGGCTTCTTTAAGTGCCCAAAACAGAAAAACAAATATGAGAAAAGCACCACTGAAATTCTCAAAACGCCCTCAGGCAAATACTGGACATACTTCTTTATATCTCGGTAAAATGGCCACTCGCACGTTTCATAGTTTTGTTTTATGAAAATTGAACTATTTATGATTACATGTTGTTTCATTAACCTGTTTTTGGGGTCCAGAAAACAGTCTCCCATATCACTGAATAAATTTCCACAAGGCCATTTTAACTAAAAAATATACCTATTGAGGAGGAAGCTTATATTTTCAAATACTCCTGTGTCAACCAACATTTATGTTTCCCAAATTTTTACATCAATGTGAGCCACATCCTTCTCACTAAAAACTATTCTTATCCTCAGTTTTGTCCTTGTTGCAAAGTCCCAGAAAAAGAAATTCATGGTACAGTCTATGCACACTTGTAATTCTTTGATAAAAATACTGGCAAACTGTTCTGAAAGTTGCTGTTATAACAATTTTAGCAGGATAGAACAGGATATTTATGAGAATGAAGAGCAACTGGACTTCAACACAACTCAAAAATAGAATGGAATGATATGTGGAGTGTTAATGTGGAATGGAAAATGGATTTGAAATGGAATGCAGCAGGGGATGAACTGGAGACTGGAGTGAAACTGGGACTGGAATACAGACTTGAACAGGATGTGGAATAGAAAATTGAAGAGACTGGACATAGAATAGAATATGATAGAATGAAATAAAATGGAAATAAAATGTCATGAAATAAAATGTGTTATATGAGAAAGGGGATGAAACAGTATAGTGTTAAATAAAATATGAAAGAAAATAGAAAATAATCAAAATAGGAAGGAATATAAAATGGAACAGAATGTGCAATTGCCTGAAATCAATGCCTGTGAAATATGTCCTGTAGATCTTAAAATATCAGAAAAGAATAGAATGAAATTTGGAATGAAGGATGAACTAGGAATTAAATAATAATGGAAGATGGAAAATGAAGGACTGATGAAATACAAGATGGAATTAAATGAACAGTAAATAAATAGAATGTGTTCTGTTCATGTACCATTTCATAATTTAGTGTCATAGAACAATGTCCACTTTATTTCATATCATTTTGTAGAGATAGAATTCAAACAGTACATAATGGTGATGGCTTGTGTATGCTACACAATGTCTGGGACCGGAGCTGGGGAACTTAATTGGTTTTAAGGTTATGGGGGAAGGACAGCAGTAAGTGATGGCTCCTGCATTTTGGTGGATGGTGGTGACAATGAAAGAGGGAAAACTTGCCCAGTGGAGGAGATCAAGGAGATAGTGTGAATCCATAATTCTCTTATGACCACGTTGACACCTATAACCTTGTATAGGCATCCTAGTCATTTAAAGGTATAAGCCTCAATTCATCTCATAGCTATTCTCATAGCTCTATAAGTTAACTTTCACTAGTTTCATGAATCCAGTTTTCCTCTAGGGAGTCATTTCATTTTATGATCTAATACTTTTCTTCCTTTTTTAGAATTTCTGTGGACCTTAGCCATTATTCTGATGTAATAATAACTAAAATGACTCTCCTGTATATTCTTCCACCTATGAGATCTCTAAGATCTAAAAGTTTATTCTAAAGAAACTTCCTCTCTTTAATTCCATTTGTGTCTTCAATATCCTGTTCTTTATCATTTTCTGACTTCCATTTAAAGTATTTATGTATGTATGTGCTTATAGAAAAGAAGTGGGAAGAGTGATTTTTTTATTCTCTCATATATTATCTTCTGAATTTTTCCAATGAGCCTATATCATTCTTGTACTAAATAAATACCTACTTGCATTTTTAAAAATAATTACCTTACATGAAAATAAAACAAACTTAAAGAGGTTTAATTAGGTTTTAAGCTTTTTAAGAAAATAGGCTCTCTTATATTATTGGATGGGATTATAAATTTGTAGCACCTTCCCAGATGAAAATTTAATGATATAAAGATACATTAAAAAAATTCTTGCCCAGCATGGCGACACATGATTGTAATCCCAGGCTCGGGAGGCTGAGGCTGAAAGCCAGCTTCAGAAGAAGCAAGGCACCAAGCAACTCAGTGAGACCCTGTCTCTAGACTCTGTAGTAGTATTGCTAGATCAAATGGTTATTTCTATTTTTTTTTAGGAATCTCTATTATGTTTTCCATAATGGCTGTACTAATTTACGTTCCCACCAAATGTGTATAATGTTTCCCTTTCTCTGCATCCTCACCAGTATTTTCTTTTGTCTTTTTGATGATGGTCATTCTAACTGAAGTGAGATGATATCTTATCATACTTTTCATTTGCATTTCACTGATGATTAGTGATACTGGACATTTTTCATAGAACTTTTAGCCATTTTTATGTTTTCTTTTGATAAATGTTCAATCCCTATCAAAATATCAATGGCAATATTCACAAAATAGAAAAAAATCCTAAAATTCCTCTGAAACAACAAAAAAAACAACTTCCACACACAAAACTGCCCTATAAATAGCCAAAGAAATCCTGAGCAAAAGACCAAAGCTAGAGGTATCATTTAACCTGAAGTCAAAATACACTACAAAGCTACATTAACCAAAATAGCATAGATACTGACATAAAAAACAGACCTATAA
Source organism: Spermophilus citellus (assembly GCF_964194105.1). Taxonomy (NCBI): domain Eukaryota; kingdom Metazoa; phylum Chordata; class Mammalia; order Rodentia; family Sciuridae; genus Spermophilus; species Spermophilus citellus. The sequence goes on along the minus strand of NC_138190.1, from coordinate 43,604,456 downwards.
ACCAATGGAAAACAGCGGAGGAGCCAGAAAAAAAAATCCAGGTATTTATAGCAAACCGATTTTCAACAAAGGTGCCAAAAACACATATTGGGGAAAGGACAGTTTCTTCACCAAATGGTCCTGGGAATGATGAATACCCGTATGCATAACAATGACACTCGACCTTTTTGCCATATTGAAAATCAACTAAAATGGATTTAAGACTGAAATGCAAGGCCAGAAAGTATGAAAGTACTAGAAGAAAGCATAGTGGAAATGCTTTGGAATGTTGATCTGGGCAGATATATTTTGGGGAATGACCCCAAAAGCATGGGAAATGGAAGCAAAAATAGACCAATGGGATTGTATCAAACTCAAAAGCTTTTCTCCACAACAAAGGGAAAAATCAAGAGAATTAAGAGACAAACTGCAGAATGAGAGAAAATATTTGCAAACTTCATCCAACAAGGAATTAATAACCAGTATCTACAAGGAACTCAAACAATAACATTCAAAAAACAACAAAACCCACTCAAATTATCTGATTAAACATGGGCAAAAGATGTGTAGAATGCCATTTCTTTTAAAAAAAAATCTGAAACAACCTCAATTTCCAATAGTATATCAGATGCCCACAGAACAAATTTATGTAACTTTTTAAAAAATATTTTATTAGTTGTTGATGGACCTTTATTTATTTCTCTATATGTGGTGCTGAGTATCGAACCCAATGCCTCACACATGCAAGGCAAGCATTCCACCACTAAGCTACAACCCCAGCCCAAATTTATGTAACTTTTACAGGATGTTTTTGAAAAACTTTTAATGCTATGGGAAAGTGGTTATAATATTGTACAACACACACACACACACACATACACACACACACACACACACACCATGTACCCTATTTTCTACTGATCTATACTTACATGTATCTATTTTACATTTACCTTTTTATATACATTTAAATTTCATCCACTATAGTGCTGTTGTTCTCAATGGGGGGGGCATTTTGCCCCTTGAAATATTTAGAAGTGTCTGCAGAATGACAGTTGGGGACAGTGCAGTGCTATTTGCATCTGGTTGTGGATCAGGGATTCTGCTTTACACCTTCAATGCACAGGAAAGTCTCCAATAATACAAAATTATCTGGCCTCAAATGCCAATAGTGTTAACTTTGACAAATATTGCAGTAGAGAATTTAGATAATTCAGAAAAGCTTAAGAAAATTTAAGTTGGGACAATTCTACCAGTAATTAAAAACTATCATTAAAAATTTGACAGATTTACATGTTCATTTTTCTGCGATCATTTGACAATTCTTTATTGGAACATGGAGTACTTTGGAAATAAAAAATTCATTTTTGGGGGTCTGCAGATTGAACCCAGGTCTTTGTGCATGCTAAGCAGGTATCCTAACACTGAGCATATTTTTAAAGACGTCTTTCTTCCTCAACAAGCTCTAAATATTTTTCTCATATTAAGCACTCTAGTAGTTGCTTAAGAAGTTACACAACTTTAGAACTGAAATGTTAACTCATTCCACAAATATCAATCCATCAACATTATCTCTTCATTTTCAAAGGTCTAATCAAAGCATTCATTTCACCGGGCATGGTGGCGCACGCCTGTAATTCCAGTGGCTCTGGAGGCTGAGATAGGAGGACCGCAAATTCAAAACAAGCCTCAGCAAAGGTGAAGTGCTAAGCTACTCAGTGAGACTCTGTGTCTAAATAAAATACAAAATAGGGGTGGGGATGTGGCTCAGTGGCTGAGTGCCCCTGAGTTCAATCCCGATACCCTCACTATAAAAGGGCATTTATTTCCCTATGTGTGTTTGTGTGTGTGTGTGTGTGTGTGTATTTACAATTAAACAAAAAACTTTGGCTCAGTGCAATATATCTGATCTATAAAGAGTAGTATGGTCAGCTAAAACCAAGTTACAGTAATCTGACTCCCACTCTGGTGAATAGCTTGCAAAAGGACATTTCCCAGTCAATGAGATGGAAGGACATCCTTTGGGTTCTCTGGGGAAAGATTTCTCAGCTCTTTTTTGGTGGGGGCAGGGCTACCAAGAATTGAACTCAGGGTCACTTGACCACTGAGCCACATCCCCAGCCCTATTTTGTATTTTATTTAGAGATAGGGTCTCACTGAATTGCTTGGCACCTTGCTTTTGCTGAGGCTGGCTTTGAACTCTTGATTCTCCTGCCTTAGCCTCCCTAGCCACTGGGATTACAGGCAGGTGCCACTGTACCCTGTGATTTATCAGCTATTAAACAATAAAAACATACAAGATATTGTTTACATAAAAACTTAAAGAATATACATATCAAATATTAGAATAAAAAACAGCATGATAACTGGACATAAAGTCAATATTACACAACTGAATTATATTTCTACATATTAGCATCAAAAACTATAAAGTGGAAAAATTTTAAATGCAATTTGCAATAGCATGAGAAAGCATCAAACACCTTGGAGCAACACTAATAAAAATTCAGAAGACTATTGTCCAGAAAGCTCTAATATTTCTGAAAGCAATTAAAGAAAACCACATTCATCAGAGATGCAGTGTATTTATTGACTATAAGATAATATTATGAAAAAAAAATCTTAAGACAGAATTCTCATCCAAATGATCTATGGATTCAATGTAATCCCAATAAAAATTCCAGCAGACAGTTTGTAAGTAAAAATATGGATATCAAAGATGCAAGAACAGAGAAAGTCATCCAGAAGAAGAAATTTAAAGGACTATCACTTACAGCCAGAGAGTAAGCAAACTATAAAGCCATTATAATTAAAATAGTGTGACTTGGGGGCTGGAGATGTGGCTCAAGCGGTAGTGCGCTCGCCTGGCATGCGTGCGGCGCGGGTTCGATCCTCAGCACCACATACCAACAAAGATGTTGTGTCCGCCGATAACTAAAAAAATTAAATAAATATTTAAAAAAATTCTCTCTCTCTCTCCCCTCTCTCACTCTTTCTTTAAAAAAATAGTGTGACTTTTGTACAAGAATATTTTGATATGCAAGAATAGAATAGATAAAAATAGACATATCTTCATCTATTTAGATTTAGATATCTAAATAGACCGACAAATAAGGAGTCCACAAAGACACATGTAGCATCACCTCACAACCGAGGCATTAATACAGTTCTCAGGAAGAAGGATACATCATTTAAGTAAGTGGAGATGGAATAATAGGATATCAAGCCATATGGAAAAAAAATTTGGCCTCTAAATTTAACTATACCCAATAATTTCAGAAGATAAAGTTTTCAGAAAATAACGTATAAGGATATCCTGATGATCTTGGAGTACATTATGGTATCTAAAACAGGACACAGAAACCACTAATGATAATGGAAAGCATCAACCTCCCCACTCAACGTCCAGCAAACCTCTTATATACAGAATAAAACCAGGAAGAAAAAAGTAAATTCAATTAAGAACTAGAACAATATTTCAACTTTACTTCGCAAAGTGTGATATTCAGCTGACCAACAAAGAAATAAAAATCTGCTCAAACTCAGTCACCGAGAATATACAAATCAAAATCACAATGAAATATCAGCAAAGATCTACCAGGATAGCCAAAATGACTATTGCTATCAAGAGTTTGAGATGATAGGGGATAGGGATATGGCTCGGTGGTAGAGGGTTTGTCTGGCATGCATGAGGCCTGGAGTTCAATCCTCAGCAAAACACACACACACACACACACACACACACACACACACAAAAACACACACAAAAAGAGGTGGAAAGGGTATAGGGGAACTGAAACTGTGATGGTGGGACTATAAATTGGAAAACTGACAGCATGTGTTTAAGCTGATTTTATGCATTTTCTATAACTCAGGAATTCCATCTGTGTTAATTTTCTATTCCTGTTTAACAAATTATCACAAAGTAAGTGGCTTTAAACAGTGCCAATTTGTTTTCTGAATTCTGTAGGTTCAGAGGCCCATGCTTGGCACATCCAGGTACTCCATTTAGTGTCTCACAGGGTGAAATAAGCCCATAATATGAGTCAGCCAGGCTGTGTTTCCTTCTGGCGCCTATGAGAAGGAATATATTTCTAAATTCATTGAGGTTTTAGGCAGAATTCAGTTCCATGTTTACCTGTTTACCTCTACAGGCCTCATGCAATTACTTGCCACATGTACCTCTCCAAATTTCCAATCTCTCAGGAAGGGCCATAGCAATACCACAACCTGATGAGGTCTGTCCCACCCAGATAACCTCCTCATTGGAATATCCACTGATTTGGGACCTTAATACATCTACAGAAATCTATTTTCCCATATAGCACAACATAATTTCAGGAGTAATAGCTCATCATATTCACAAGCTTCTCTCACTCATTTTAGAATTCTCCCTATGTCGAGTCCGTTCCACATAAAAATGTTCACCTCCCCCACAGTCTGCAAATTCCTCATTATATTACATCATCAGCTGTACTCCAAATGCTCATCTAAATCAGACATGGATGCTGGGCTAGGATGTTGTTCAGTGGCAGAGTTCTTGTGTAGAAAACATGAGGCCCTGGGTCAATACTCAGCCCCACAAAAATCCATTATAAATCAGACATGGATTAGATTTCTGGCTATAATTCACTCAGTACAATTCCTGGTACACAATTACTCTCCAACTGAAGTGTTAAGCTGTCTTTCCCTGGCAGTCCAATATATAACAATGGGACAGACACAGAACAATAGCTATAAGCATTCTGGTTTCAAACAGGAGTAAATGGAAGGCAGAAAGAAATTCAAAGTTCCAAAACAGTTTGGAAATACAACTTATTCCAACTAATAGTCTTTCCAAGGCAATTAAAGTGTTTTCCCAAGAAGACTCAGGCTTTCTCTATCATGCACCTCAAAATTTTCCCAGGCTTCACTCAACAGAGTCCTACCCTCCCTCAGTTCCAGGGACCAGAATCTCCACAGGTTTCCCATTCACTACAGCACTCAGCAGCTGAATCTGCCACTCACCAGCTCACAGTTGCATAGGTCAGACATTAGCACACAGCCTGCCTGGTTTCATGCCTCAGGATGCAGGGTGTGGGGTGGTGTTGGACTGGCTGGGTTCCTTTCTGGAGGTTCTAGGGAAGAAGCCCTTCTAGACTCATCCACATTGACAGCTGAATCCAGGTCCCTGCAGCTGTAGGACCAAGGCCCCTGTTCTCTTGCAGGATGTAAACTGGGTTGGCACTTGTCTCTGAGAGGCTACCTGTAGTTCTTTGCCATGTTGACCCTGCTAATATCCTCTCATGATCTAAATCTCTCTTTCAACAAGGACTTAGGCCCATCTAAGCGCTCACCTGAATAAGTCTAGCCCACCCCAAATAATCCCCCTCTCTTTTTTTTTAAAGAGAGAGTGAGAGAGGAGAGAGAGAGAGAGAGAGAGAGAGAGAGAGAGAGAGAGAGAGAGAGAATTTTTAATATTTATTTTTTAGTTCTCGGCGGACACAACATCTTTGTTGGTATGTGGTGCTGAGGATCGAACCCGGTTCGCACGCATGCCAGGCGAGCGCGCTACCGCTTGAGCCACATCCCCAGCCCCCCCTCTCTTTTTAAAACATTTTTTAGCTGTTGATGGACCTTTATTTTATTTATTTATTTATTTATACACGGTGCTGAGAATTGAACCCAGTGCCTCACATATGCTAGGCAAGTGCTCTACCACCAAGCTATAACCCCAGCCCAATCCCCCTCTTTAAAAAGACTGATCTGCAATCTTAATTATATCTGAAAAAATATTTTTTGCCATAAAGGTAACATCATCAAAGGAGTGATATTTCATCATATTCATACATTCCATCTCAACCCAATTGGAGGAGATCGTCCAAAGACAAGTGTCACTGGGAACCATTAGAGAATTTCTGCCTGCCACACAAAATCGATATCCAACAGATATGCATGTACTCCAAAAGATATGAATAAAGATGTTATTATTGTGGCATTATTGGAAATAATCACAAACTACAAACAAACTAAATATCTATCAACTTTTAAGTGAATAAATTGTGATATATTCACACAATGGAATACTATACAGCAATGAAAAAACCACATATCCCTACATGCAACAAAATGAACATGTTTCAAAACCAACCATTAATATTGAGCAAAAGTAACCAGATGTAAGAATATACAAGTTTTATAATGCTCTTTATATAAAGTTTAAAAAAATAAATTACAGTGACATAGATCACTTTCTAGGGTAATAGCTAAAAGAGGGCATAACATAGGTTTCTGGCATGCCACTAATGTTCTATACCTTGGTCCTGGTGGTTGTTACATACATATATTCACTTTGTAAAATGTCAGCAATTTATTGTCCTTACAAGTGTACACTCTAGATTTGAATATTGTACATCAATGAAAAATAAAAAGCTACCAAAAAAGCATATGAAAATAGGCAAGAAGAATTGACAGAAATATATTCCAGGCTCACAATCCCTAAAGGACAAGTCCAAAATGCAAAATGAAAAAAAACTTACTTTTCTTGATTAATTTGAACATAAAACCTGACCTGAATCAACATAATGCTATTTGTAATCTTCAGATCTTGCAGTGAATATTTATATGTTTAATTACAGACATACTGTTTAATTAGATTCATCAGTATTATTCTAGGCCTTGTTAAGGATTTTTATGGGATAAACATTATGAAGCATTTGATTCCAAGGGCTTCAGATAAAGGATTGTAAATGTGTAGTAGTAGAAGGGTTTAACTTAATTGTGTCAGCTGGAGACACATCAAATGTACAAGAGACTACAGAGAGTTTATCAGATTGATTCAATTTATTGAATGCTTTCAATAATATGGTCAGATGATCATGATTTTTTTCTCTTTTGACCTATCAATATAATGGATTAATTAAAATATTTCCTAATATTATGTAATGCGCTCATGCCTAAGAAATGGCAAGGATGTGGCTATGTTTTGTCTATTGTTGAATTTTATTCATTCAAACTTTATCAATTCAAAAATGAAATCTATGTTAATAAATGAGATCATACATCTATGGGTGTGGTATATTTGGAATCAGATTTTACACTCCATTCATTAAATACATTTGGAAGATTCCTATCTTTGCTTCTAGATTCTCAATTACTTGTTACTAGTGATTTCTTTAAAAAACTGGATGATTTTACTCAATTATCCTTGAAATTTTATCAGTAATTTTGGATTCTCAGTCCTAGTGGAAGAATAACACAATTTTTCTGATAAAGGTGTGGCTATCCAAAATATACACAGAGAGTGAGGGATACTGCAAATAATAGAGATGTGATATTGAATGGACTTCAGAGACTGCCAGTTTCAACATTTACTTAATGCATGACTTCCAGCCAGTTAATCTTTGGAACCTTAGTTTATTCATCTGGGAAATGGGAATATAGTCCCTGAATGTCTTGTTTTTGCCCAAATTGAGCAATTTTCACATTATTAAGCCAATCAATATGCAAACCTACCAAGACCAACAGTAAAACGTGCATTTTATCAAATTGTCACAACTAATGAGTAAGAGATAATAACTCTTTCAGGAATTGTATGTATGTTTGAGGATTTATTTAATCTTAAATTAAGCTTAGTATTTCTGCATATTTTCAATATAGAATTTTCACAGATTATTTTTATATAAAATGCATCACATACATGATCTTAAAAGTTAAATAGTAATGCCAACCTTTAATGAAACCAGAAATCATTTGATTCTAATGCACATCCTTCCCCCAGTCCCTGAGACTTTCAACTTTTTTCTTTCTCAGGTAATTACAATGCTATTTCCTAATCATAGGCATATACTGATAGTAGCATACTGCAAAAATGGCCACAAGTGAGATTTCTGGTTTAAGCTCCCTAATATAAAGAAGTTGGAAACACACACACACACACCCCACCTTATTACAACAATAAAACGCTAGACCAGCTGGATCAATGCCTTTTTCTTTTTAACCCATTCAAGCACTGAGTTTGAAGGGTAAACCACCACTCTCAAAGATTCAGAATCACAATGAAGATTTGTTTACCTGGAGCAGATGTCTCCAGAGCCATTAACATAGAATTAACACAGTCTATCAACATAGAATGCATAGAATACATTTGAGGAATCCCTTGAGGCTAAATATAGACTAGCAGGAGGGTGAGGGGCCTCCACGTTTCAATGGGCTTTACCTTCAGAAAAATGTTCCTTTGTCCAGGCATTGCAGGTCGACGCCTTACTCCAGGGGAGTCAAAGACAGCCTTGTGGCAACTCTGCACCCCGCACCTGCTGCAGACAACGTGCAGCGCGAGGTGCCTTTTGGGTCGATGCTTGATGATGCTCTCCACGCCCTGGAGGAGCAAGAGGCCAGGAGGTTGCCAAGTGGGAGTGCAGGCGCTGCTTCTTCCTGCAAAGCCTGCAGCGTAATCCAGGACTCTTGGGGCTGGGAGGGCTCAGTTCTCAATTGAACCATGCCGCGCCAGAGTGGCAGCCCTGGGTGTGGTACACTAGGCTCGGGACTCGAAGGTGTCCAGCATGAACTTGGCGGCGCCCGGGCAGCTGAGGCCCCGCAGCTTCCTGAATGTCTTCCAGCACTCGCGCTGCGCGCCCAGGTCTAGCTCATTGGTAAACACCTCCAGCATCCACGAGTTTGGGGCGGCGCGTAGTGCTGTGGATCTTTGCCTTGCCAGCCAGCCAGCTTCCTTTCAGTAGTGCTCTTTGCCGCCTTTAAGCTCCTGCCCCGGACTTGGACCACTAGCCGCCTCGTGCCGCTGGAGCCCGTGATCGCTGTGGATGGCTGGAGCGTGGGGGTGGGGAACAGGGACTCCCGGGCTGCTCTTAACTGCTCAGTTCAGCGGCAGTTCTTTTCCTTATCCTGCCTATAGCATCCTCAGTCATAAACCCAAATTCTGGCAAAGTGGTGGCCCTGCATTGCTGCGGAAGCGCGGGGATTGGGGGTAGGGAAGCGGTTGTTGCGGGATGTGGGGGGCGGGGTGGGGGGAGCAGCTCAAGTTTTAAGAACTTACTGGGCCGCTTCATTGCACTACCAAGAGTGACCGCTTGTTGCAAACGAAGCCAACACCCTCTTCATGCTCTTAAAATGAGTTTTACTGGCATAGCATGGTATGCTGTATCTGCAGCCCCTTCTAAGAGATTTTGGACACCTGGAAATTACCTGTACTAACATGCTTGTGATACTTGCTTGTGATACTTTGTGAGAGTTGGCATGGCATACCTGAAGTTTCCATGCACATTCTGTTTCATACCAGTCCTATGATCATGGAAATAGTTCTGAAATTCTTTAGTTCTCGGTAACTGCATATGGAAAAAAAAAGGAATAATATATCTCAACTGTAGCTGAGAGTAAATGCAAGAACATATTTGGAATATTTAATAAGACAAAAAGAAACTGGATTTATTGTATATTATTTCTAAACTTTTTCCAATAATTTTATTAAGTTTAACAAATTTTTTGTTTGGCTTCTTTTTACCTTTCTTCTATTCCAAGATCCAGGAAATTTTCTGGATGCTGACTGGGGGAAAAAGCCAGTGTAACTTTATCCTTTTCCTTAAACATCTCACAAGTCTGGTGTGGTAGACAAATTATTTAAAGTGAAGAATTAGAAGTTTGTCAGAGTATCATGTGATTGCAAAGGAAAGATAAATGAAGAAGTTGCCGACTGGGAAGGACCAGGGATGAGTAGTCAAAGAACAAACTGGAGACAGCTATCTCTTTGTGAGTGTGGGGCTCATCTGTATCTGACAATCCCACTAATCTTTGGGTTTGCATTCTTGATTCTGTCAGTAAAACCCTAAATGCATCTTTGCAAGAACAGGGGAGTCTGAGAACACAGACCAAGACCCCTTAACCACAGCCAGAGGGATGAGTGAGCAGAATCAGGACAGGCCCTTCTCAAAGGAAGTGATTATGAAATAGATATTATTATCACCTGCAATTTTCAAATGAGGAGACTGATGGTCAGAGGTTACGTGATTTGTTCAAGGTCACATAACAGGTGGAAGTGGGACGAATTTTCAACCCCAAGTCAGTTTGGCTCCAATGCTCATGCTATTTGCATTATCCACTCTTAATGACAGTCTCTGTTTTTATTTACAGCAACCAGCTTCTAGGCTCTGCTTCCCTTGAAATTGTTAAACAATTTGCTGAGTGAAAAAGCTTATTTAAGGTCATTTCCCAAAGACCACTGAATATTAAAGCTTTATTAGAAAGAATGACTTAAATAACAGGATTCCTGTGTCATTTTCACTACATGTGTGGATGCTTAATATTAAAAACCTCCTTCACTTCTCTTCAGCAAGGTTGAAAATTCACCAGGAATAGGGAGTTTTTTTTTTTTTTTCATTTTACGTTGTGATTTAGAATGATATTTTAGTGGTCAGAATTTATTTTTTCTATTTCGGTTACATCCCACTTAGTTTCATTGTAAAAATGCATGAAGGTTCTCTATTTGGAGTATATCAATTAATAGTAACAAATATTATTTATTCAGCACATATAGGCTTCAGATATCTTTGAAATAAGTAATATTGTGATGCCTATTTTGCATAATAATAATTGCTAACTTTACTGATGTTTAACATTTGCACAGTACTTGATAGTCTATCAGATTTCATGCATTTAATACTCACAAAAGCCCTAAGAGGGGAGAATTCTTACTATCCTTATTTTTCAGATGAGGGAACCAGGGCACAGAGAATTTCCCATGGTCACACTGGATGCTAGTAATGAAGCTCATGTGAACCAGCCAGCCTAACCCTGGAATTTGTCCTGTGAGTTAATTTACTACATGGAAGGGGACACAGGAGCTTGGTCATAACTTCTCAGCTATGAAGTTGGTAGCAGAGATTCAAATCCAGGTATGTGTGATTTGAAATACCCACATTCTAGCATCCTCTTCCTCTCCCTCACATGTGCTTATTAAATGGTATCCTCCTCCTCTACTCTACTTCATTGACACTGGTAAATGAGCAGATATTTATTACACACATGCGCAATGGAGCTGGAGAGGAAAACAGAGCTTTTGTCCTCAAGATTATCACAAAGTGGGAGAGACAAACACATTAAAAACTAATTTCATTAGAATATGGTGGGTGTTATAATAAAGGCAAACTTTCTGGAAGAGTTGTCACCTTACTTGTTAGTGGATAAGTAGAAGATAAATATGGAAAAGGGATGCAGGGGTAATCCAAACCAAAAAAGTCCAGAGCTTGCAGATAGAATAGTGTATGAGTGAAGGGGGGTACACACACACACACACACACACACACACATACACACACACACACACACGTGTTAAATGTGAACAGAAATGGTGCAGGAAAGTTAGCAAGATTAAGAATATGAGGGGCTTTGAAAGCATTGCTAAGGACACATCTGCTATAACCTTCCTTTCAAACCCCCAATCACGCTATCTCAGAATTTCCTGAGGTGAGCTAGAACAGGATCTAAAAGGCTGATATTCTTGATTCCTAGAGGATGTGGTGGGGCATTCAGAAGTGATAAGCCAGAGGCAGGAGGGAGTACATGTAGGGACTAGCTAAAAGAATGGTTGGTATTAGTGTGTAAGAGAAAGAAGATTTTAGAAAGAGTGACAATTTCCTGAAATCCTCAGTGCTGGATTCTTCCTTAGACTAGTCCCACAGTAGCTTTGTAAGTTTCAAACTTCACATCTGGTGAATTTGAAAGGTGTCTGTGTGTGTGTGTGTGTGTGTGTGTGTGTGTGTGTGTGTGTGTGAGAGAGAGAGAGAGAGAGAGAGAGAGAGAGAGAGAGAGAGAGAGAATGAATGTGAAATGAGTCTGCTTTCTAGATCCTGTTAATATATAAAGAAAAGAGACAGGTTGTGGTGACAAGGAACCAGAGGATAGGGTGTGGAAGAGCTGACTTCTATTTAACATTTCTATATCTATTTTATCCCCATTAATAACATGAGACTGAAGATACCCTCAAATATATCTTGTAAACCAGTGTTTGAAAGGGAATCACCAATGTATTCCCTTCTACCACCTACCATTTGACTTGCACATACTTTTAGTAGATGGAGAATGTCTTCATTTTGCTCTTACCCAGGAACCAGTTTTTTTTTTTTTTTTGAGTAAACAAAGTTATGCAACTCCTAAGTGCACAAACTGGTGTTTGTTCATCACAAAGCTTACACGTTAATGTAACTAAAACCTACCTCAAGATATTGAGTTTCACTAGCACTTCAGAAGATTCCCTCCTGCTTCTTCCCAATCATTAACCCCTAAAACAAGCTCTGCTTGGACTGACAGTATCTACACAATAGTTTTGTCTGATTTTTTTTTCTTTCTTTTTTATCTTTGGTACTAGGGATTGAACCTATGGGAACTTTGTCACTGAGCTACATCCCCAGCCCTTTTTAATTTTTTTTAATTTTGAGACAGGGCCTTGCTGAGTTGCTTAGGGCCTCTACCAACAGAATGTGGTAGAAGTGGCACTGTGACTTCTAAGGCTAGGCCATAAATTGCAATGTGGCCTATCTATCATGGGATGCTTGCTCTTGGAACCTACCATCATGTTGTGAAGAAGTCAAAACTACATGGAAAGACCATCTGTGGGTATTTCAGCCTATAGCCCTGAGTAGGCACTAGCTGAAAGCTGGCATCAATTGCTAGACATGAGAGTGAATGATCTTTTAGATGTTTTCAGCCCCTAGTCTTTGAATTTTCTAGGTGAGGCCTATGATATTCTAGACAAGGCCCAAATATTATGTCACCAAAATAGCCATCTCAGCTGTGCCCTGTCTGAATGATAATAAAAGATTATAGTTTTAAGCCACTAAGTTTTGGGATAAATTGTTATGCAGCAACATAGTCATATATATCATTTCAAGTTAATGACAATTATGCATAATGCTATTATAAACATCTTTGCACATATAGTTCTGTAGCTATGTACATATTTCTATTAGGTGTAAACCTTTAGTCACAGGTTACATACATATTCATCTCCAGTAGATGCTAACAAAAAGTATTCTAAAGTGATTGTATTAGTTGACACTTCACCCACAGTATCTAACAATTTCAATTTCTCTACCTTTCAATTAACAATTTGAATTTTCAGCCTTTAAAAATTAAGCCATTCTTTCTCTTTTTATGAAAATGATGAAATAAAACACACATGCATATAAAAATGCATAAAACATAAGTGTGCATCACTAATCATCAGGGAAATGCAAATCCAAATCACAATGAGATATCACCTTATTGTAGTTAGAATGTCTAATTTTTTCTTTTTTAAACTTCTTTTTAGTTATATATAGCATTAAGGTACATTTTGACATAATTACAATAGCATGGAATATAAATCTCTCTAAGTCAGTCCCCAGCACCTCCCCATCCCTCTTCGTGCTCCCCTCCCTCTACTCTTCAGATCTTTCTGTAATTTATTTATAGTTTTTTTTAAATTAGGGTCTTGTAGATATACTTCATGTTGGGAATCACTGTGCTATATTCGTGTATGTACATATCAAAGATCAGTCTGATTCATTCATTCCACTGTTCTTCCCTCATCCTGCCTCTCGTTCCTCCTCCTTAATCCTCTTCATCTACTATACTCATCTTTCCCCTATTTTGGTGAAATTATCCCTCCTTTTTTCCTTTTCTCTCTTTCTTTCTTTTTATGCCACCCCCCCTATTTTGTATAAGCTTCTACATGTCAGAGAAAACATTCAACCTTTCGATTTTAGGGAGTGGCTTATTTCACTTAGCATAATAGTCTCCAGGACCAACCATTTACCATCAAATGCCACAACTTTGATTCTTCTTTATGCCTGAGTAATACTTTATTGTATAGATACAACATTTTTAATCCATTCATCTGTTGATGATTGGTTCCATAGGTTGACTGTTGTGCATTTTGTTGCTATAAATATTGATGTGGCTGCTTCCTGTAGTATGCGGATTTTAAATCTTTCAGATATATACTGAGGAATGCAATACCTGGGTCATATGGTGGTTCCATTCCAAGTTTTCTGAGGAATCTCCATAATGCTTTTCAGAGTGGTTGCACTGGGCTGGGGTTGTAGCTCAGCAGTGGAGTGCTTGTCTAACTCATGTGAGGCACTGGGTTCGACCCTCAGCACCACATAAAATAAATAAATAACAGTATTAAAAAACAGAGTGGTTGCACTAATTTCCAGTTTCATTAGCAATGGATAAGTGAATGTTTTCCCCACATCCTCACCAACATTTATTGTCATTTGTGTTCTTGATAATTGCTGTTCTGACTGGAGTGAGATGAAATCTCAATGTAGTTTTGATTTGTATGTTCTTAATTGATAGAGATGTTGAACATTTTTTTTCAAGTATTTGTTGACCATTTGTATTTCTTCTTTTGAGAAGCATCTATTCAGTTCTTTTGCCCATTTATTGATTGGGTTATTTTATAGGTCAGTGGTAGTATGCTTGCCTAGCATCCACCAGACCCTGGATTCAGTCCCCAACCGCACCAAAAAAGAAAAATCCCATCTAGAATGACTATTATCAGGCAAAAATAACAAGTGCTGGTGAGAATTCAGAGAAAGGGGAATTGTTATGAACTTTTTTTGTAATACCAAGGTTTAATCCCAGGGGCACTTAACCACTGAGCTACATCCCCAGTACTTGTTTAATTTTTTTTGTTGTTATTGTTAATTTTGAGACAGGTCTTTATAAATTGCTGAGAGTCTCACTGAGATGCTGAGACTAGCCTCAAACTTGTGATCCTATTGCTTCAGCCTCCTGAGTCACTGGAATTACAAGGGTACAACACCAGGCCTGGCTTTAACTCTATGCATTGCTGGGGGGGCATGTAAATTAGTAGAACTTTAATTGAAAGCAGTATGAAGGCTCCTCAAAAAGTTAAAGGCAGAAATACCAAATACCTTATGATCTGGCACTCCCGCTACTGGGTATATATCCAGAGAAATTGTAATTGGTATAACAAAGTGACAAAGTAACAAAGTGACATCTGTAGTTCTACATTCATTGCAGCACTATTTATAATAGCCAAGATATGGAATCAACCAAGATGTCAAAAATGTGGTATACATACACAATGGAGTATTATTTAGTCATAGAAAA
This sequence comes from Spermophilus citellus, assembly GCF_964194105.1. Classification (NCBI taxonomy): domain Eukaryota; kingdom Metazoa; phylum Chordata; class Mammalia; order Rodentia; family Sciuridae; genus Spermophilus; species Spermophilus citellus. The sequence goes on along the minus strand of NC_138190.1, from coordinate 43,589,369 downwards.
GATGAAATCCTGTAATTTGAAACAACATGGATTGAACTATAGAACATTGTGTTAAATGAATTCATCCAAACACAGGAAAACAAAGAAGTAACAATAGAATTGTGGTTATCAGAGGGTAGGAAGGGAAGGGGAGGAAGAATAGAGAGAGGATGGATATCTGTACCAAAAAACAGAAGTTGGGACGTAGTTCTAATCCACATCACAATTGGGTAACTGTAGTCTACATCGATTCATCATATATTTTTAAATAGCTAGAGAAGTATTTGAAGGTTCTCAACATATAGAAATGATAATACTGGAGGAGATGGAAATACTTATTACCCTGATTTGATCATTATGCATTGTATATGTGTACCAAATTATAATACTGCTCCTCAGATAAGTATAAATATTGTACATCAGTTAAAAATTAGAGAGCTGGGACTGTAGCTCAGTGGTAGAGTACTTTCCTGGCACGTAAGAAGCACTGGGTTTGATCCTCGGCACCGCATAAAAAATAAAGAAATAAAATAAAGGTATTATGTCCATCTACAACTAAAAATATTTTTAAAAATTAGAATTAAAAAGCAGTATAAAATGTTTGCAGCTTAACAAATATCTATAAAGTAAATATCCTCATAATCACTACCCAAGATGAGACAATATAGAATCCCCCAAATTGTATCATAGCACTCTCACTGATCACAGTGTATGGATCCTGAAATATTATAGTTTAGTTCTCTGGGTTTTAACTTTATTATAAGGAGCTATAGTACCTATATCAGCCTTACATGTTAAAACAACTTTAAAGTATCTCTGCTAATTTTTTGTTTTGTTTTATTTTGTTTTGGTACTGAGAATCAAACCCACTGATACGTTACCACTGAGTTACATCCCCAGTCCTATTTATTTATTTTTTTTTTAATTTTGAGACAGAGTCTCACTAAATTGTCATAGCTGGCCTCTAATTTGTCATCCTCTTGCTTCAGTCTCCCAAGTTTCTGGGACTTTAGACATGTACCACTAGGGCCAGCTCTGTGCTAATATTATAGTTAAAATTCAGAAGCTGATTTTCCCTTACTTTTAAATTATCCTGGAGTGTTTTGTGTTTGTCCTCCATGTACCTTCTCTGGAAACATAACTGATTTTGTGGTTTTGCTCTGGCTTCTCGTTTTGTGAATGCTGGTATAAGAAGTCCTTTCTTTTGGTGTTACGCATTCTCAAGATTTCAGATCAGATCGTAGAAAGGAACATTGTAAGCAGTTTGAGGCCATATCTCATTTTTTAAAAAATATTTTTTAGTTATAGGTGGACACAATATCTTTATTTTATATTTATGTGGTGCTGAGGATCGAACCCAGTGCCTCACACATGCTAGGCAAGTGCTCTACCTCTGAGCTACAACCCCAGCCCCCCATATCTCATTCAAAAATAACTCTCCATTAGAGGATAATTTGAAAGGAGGTGTTTTGTTTTATTTTGTTTTTGTTTTTTGCTAAGTGTTCATCAATGCCAAAAATAATATTAAATATAAACATTTAGGGGGCTGCAGTTGTGGCTCAGTGGTAGAGCACTTGCCTAGCTCTGTGAGGCATTGGGTTTGATCCTCAGCACAACATAAAAATAAATAAAGGTATTGTGTCCATTTGCAAATAAAAAATATAAATAAAATATTTAAACATTTAGTTAAAGATTAAAGTTTGCTAAAGACAAACCTATAGTAGTCCTGTTTCTCTTTCAATTAAGTTCTCTGCATCTCCTTTGTTTAGAAATGACAAAAAGCTTGCTATTAACCAAGCTTCCAGTTTTTCTCCCATTGTTCTCACTTATGACACAAAATGGCTCTTCTGAAGAGCTTATGATTATAAAATATCCTAGAGAGTCAATCCTGTTGTTATAAGATAAATTGTCAAAGGTAACTTCATCTATATGCTTAGGAGGATATAAACCTTGATGAGAGAGGAAGAGGTGAAGGAGAAGGAGAGAGGGAGATAGAGAGAAATACAGAAACAACTGTTAATCCAATACTCACTACTGACATTGAGTGAATAGCTATCAGGTGTTCTATAGACATTCGGGTCAGGCAGAACTGCTATGCTACTCTTAAGGGCTTGTCAGTAGTAGCACTTGAACTCTGCCTCCTTTCTTTTTCTCCCTCTTTTTGTGATACTTGGATCAAATTCAGGGCCTTACACATGCCTTACACTGAGCTACAGCACCAGCAAACTCTGCCTACTTTCATAAGATTAATTTCTTTCCAGATGAGCATCTTGTCTTATCTTCAGTGATATCATGTAACATTCGCCATAGGCTGATTTGGGCCCTGTGGTCAACAAAGGCATTGGGATTCTAGATTATTTTCCTGTTGCTGCTGTAACAAAACACCACAATCTTGGTGTTTTGAAAAACCAAAATATGTTATTTCACAGCTCTGTATTTAAGGAGACTGAATGTGTGCAAAAGGCCAAGTTCCTTTTGGAGGCTTTAGGGGAGAATATTTTTCTTGCCTTTTTTTTCAGCTTCTAAAGGCTGCACACATTCTTTGACTTGTGAGCCTTCCTTCATCTTCAAGGCCAGTTGCATAGAATCTTCTTTCTTTCTCTTTCTCCCTCTCCTTCCATTGTCACATTTCCTCTTCTTCACTGACTCTTCTGCCTCCATCTCACTTATAATTATATTTTGCCCATCTTCATAACCAAAGATAATTTCCTCTTATCAAAATCATTAATCATATCTGCAAAGTCCCTTTTGAGATACTCCCATTGGTCTCAGGCACATTGAGATCAGACATCCCAATGTCTAATCCCAAACTTCCCAAAGCCAAATCCTGACCTCTCGGGACTGATATAAAATATGGAAAAAAGGGATGATACCCCAGTGTGACAAGTAAGCTGGTATGTCTGGGTTTTATCTGAGGATGGTGGGCTATTCCTATCCAGATATTTTCAAATCCTGCCCACCCAGAGGCAAATTACAAAGGAGAAAGATCTGAGGAAAACTCTACATCATGTGTGGGGACTCCTAACACCTTTCTGTTCACTTTAGACTCTTGTCCATCTTTCAAATCTAAGCTTATACATAATTTTTTTTCTTGGAATCCTTCCCTGGTCCCCACCTGAGTCCTGTATTAGTGGCCTACCTATTGCTCTAAAAGCAGCCTCTATTTCCCCTGTGACACTCCTAATCTCCATTACTTTTATTTTAAATACATTTAAAAATTATTATATAGTTTTATTTTCAGCACATTTATTTAAATTTATGTTTATTATCTATTTATATTTTGGCAGGCAGTTTACTTGGCTGAATCCAAACTGCAAATTCCATCTCACCTGTGGTATATTAACAGCTTAAAAATCAATTCTTTTTTTACCCTTTTGGGGATACTTGGACTCTATCCTATGCATAGATTTGGAATTCAGAGATTAGCCAGTAATTTGGCAAAGGCTATATGATGAATTTGGGCACCTCATCTTTGGGTCATTCTTTACCAAGATATACCTTCTTGATTTCCACTTACTATGATTGTCACAAACAGTGTACTTCAGTTATTTTTTTTGAAAGGAGAGAGAAAGAGAGAGGGGGGGGGAGACTGAATTTTTAAAATAATTATTTCTTAGTTTTTGGCGGATACAACATCTTTGTTTGTATGTGGTGCTGAGGACTGAACCCTGGGCCACACGCATGCCAGGCGAGCGCGCTACCACTTGAGCCACATCCCCAGCCCACAGTTCTTTAAGTCATCAAGGCTGCACATTTTTCATTAGAGTTTTTAGCCACCCTGTGGATGAAGACTGAAACTTACTCTCAAACTAAAATTTACAAATAAATGGTGAGCTCATCCTTCTCATAAATGTCATTCTTCTCCAATTTTTGGATACTTTTGTTCACTCCATGTACTTTCACATAAATATGTGCCTATTTGTGTGTGTGTGTGTGTGTGTGTGTGTGTGTGTGTGTGTATAGCCAGTGGAGAGTTGGCCTGATAGGAAAATTTCAGCAATATTGGAACCTAAACTTGGTGAATATATTTATTTTTTAATTTTTCAAATTTAATTACAAATATAATGTAATATTAACTAGAGATGATTAATTATGAAATAATCATACAAAATTCTTGCTTTCACCATTCCAAAGAATGCTGGAGTAGCTATATTAATTTCAAACAAAGAAGACCTCAGAGGAAGGGAAATTATTTGGAAAAAGATAGACATTGCATAATGATAAAGAGATAATTCCCAAAGGAGATGTAACAATGCTTAGTATGTATGTATGTACTTAACAAGGGTGTCAAAATACATGAGGCAAAAGCTGAAAGAACTGTAAAGAAAAATGGACAAATACACTATTATAGTTGAATACTTCAGCATCCTTCTATAAAAAATGAGCACATTCAGCACACAAAAGAATCATGAAAGATATAGTAAACTAAACAGTACCATTAATCAACTGGATGGGATTGACATTTATAGTGTACTCCATTTAAAAACAGTAGGATGATACACATTTTTTCACTCAACCTTACATGGAACATCACTAGACTAGATCATATTCTGGACTTAAAACACACTGTGACAAATAGAAAAATAGAAATCATACAAAGCATGTTCTCAGGCCATAACTGAATTGAACCAGAAATAAGTATATAGCATTGAGTATATGTATGAGGATAGAAGGCAAAGCAAAACATCAGTAATCCAAACTTCTGCTTTAGGAAACTAGAGAAAGAAGAACAGTCAAATCCAGAGTAAGCAAAACAAAAAGAAAAGTAGAAATCAATGAAACTGAAAACAAGAAATTCACAAAGAAAATCAATGAAAACACAGTTGGTGCATTGAAAAAATCAATGGAATTATAAGTCTCTAACTAGGCTAACAAAAACAAAGAAGACACAATTATAAATATCAGCAATTAAGGATGGACCTTCACAATGATCCCATGGACATGAAAAGAATAATTAAAAATTACTGTGGAACAACTCTGTGTCCACAAATAAGAGAACATAGCAGAAGCACACAAATTCCTTTTAAGGGGCAATCTAGCAAAACAAGAACTATATAATCTGAATAGGCCTTTATCAAAGACATTGTATCAATAGTTAGTAACTGTTCAAAATTGGAAACACCAGGCCCAGATAGTTACACCAGTCAATCCTACCAAAGATTTAAAGAATAAATGATACCAGTTTTCTTCCATTCTCCTAACTTAGTATACTGACTCAATGCAATCCCAGGAAAATCCTAGCAAGTTATTTTGTGGATAGCTAGTATCAGTTAATTTAAAGATTATGTAGAAGGACAAAAAAATAGAATAGGGAGCACAATACTAAAGGAGAACAACAACCATGAAAAACAAACATCAAAATTTACTATAAAGGTATAGTAACCAAGACATTATGGTATTGATAATAGGCAAATAGATATGTAGAGTAGAACATATGCACACACAAATATAGTTTATATTTATAACTGATCCCACACTAAAATGCCAAGGGAATTAAGTGGAAAAAGGACAGTATTTCCAACAAATTATACTGGATCATCTAGACATGTACATACAAAAAAGCAAAAGGATCTAGACAGACCTTAAGTCTTTCAGAAAAAGTATCTCAAAATGAATCACAGACTGAAATATAAAATACAAAATATAAAAATTCTAGAAGATAATGAAAGAGAACATCTAGGTGATCTTGAGTTTTGTGATGACTTAATAGATAAAACATCAACAAGCACAATTTATGAAAGAAAAACATGATAAGTTAGAACTCATTAATATGAAAAATGCTACTCTTTGATGAAGACTTAAGAAAATGGAGGCACATCCACAGACTACAATAAAATATTTGCAAAATAATTATCTTATAAGGAATTGGTATCCAAAATATATCAGAATTTTTTAAAGCTTGACAGTTAATAACACAACCCAGGTGTGGGTACAGCTCAGTGGTGAAGTGCATGCCTGGCACTTACAAAGCTCTGGATTTGATCAGCAGTACCCTACTCCACCAAAAATAAACCAAAGTAAAACAAACAAACCAAACCCAGTTAAAACTATTGGAAATATATCTGAACAGATACTTCACCAAAAAATAATAATAATACAGTTGGCAAATAAACATAAGAACAAAATTCTCAGCGTCATGTCAGGGAATTGCAAATTAAAACAGTGAGATACTATTATACATCTATTACAATGACTAAAATCCAAAATACTAACACCACCAATTGCTAAGGTCATGGAAAAATAGGAACTTCCATTCACTGCTGTTAGGTGTGCAAATTGTTAGGCCCATTTTAGAAGACAGTCTGGAAGTACTATTGAAATTTTGGATTATTTAGATCAGGATTCTTGTTTCTTGCAGTTGAAAGAAATTGGTTTTAGGTATCACGGAAATTAAAAGATATTGTATGGGAAATACCTAATAAATATTTTGACCATTAGCTCATAGGACAGACCATGATCATTTACTGTATATTATTAGAAAAAAGCAGACCAATTCACCTCCAAGTATAGCCCTTTAAGCTCAGTGGTGTATGCCCATAACCCCAGAAACTCTGGAGGCTGAAGCAGGAGGATTGCAAATTCAAAGCCATCCCCAGTAAGGTACTAAACAATTTAGTGAGACCCTGTCTCAAAATAAAGTAAATAAATGAAGAAATGAAAAGGGCTGGAGACAGGGCTCAGTGATTAAGCACCCAGGTTAACCAATCCCCAATACAAAAAAAAAAAGTACAGCCTTTAGCATTGCTCAGATATGTTGTAAAGTTCTATGACATTTAATTTTTACAGAACCCTAAATATGTTGTTCTACTTAGAATAATTTTTCTTTTCTGCTTAGATTTTAGCTCAGAGTCAGAATACAGAATCCCTGATTCAAGGAGTTGATGTGATCATCAACAATTCCTTATTAAGTAACCTTATCTGAAATAATTAAGTTCTCTAGGCTTCACATATATTCTATGTAAACTGGAGTTAAGAATAATGCCTACTTTGTAGAATTGTTTTCATAATGTAAAAGTATAGAAGATTTAAAGTATTCAAGCCACTGTCAGGCATATGGTGAGTTCTTGGTAATGGAACCTCTGATAATTATCACTAAATTTTACTAGTAACATGAAAGCAAAGTCATAATTTCTCTGATCCATGCCTTTCAATGCAGCTAATACATTTTAGTGCATGTGAGACATATAGTATGATACAAAAAGCTCTAGGGAAATATGGGAGAATATGAGTCTTCTTTGATAAAGTTGATAAGGTAGTTGTCACAAGAGAGATTTTTTTTAAAGCTAAGAATGAGAAGAAAAGTGGGGACATAGTTCTGCTTCAAATTAAGAATACTAATTAAGGGGTGAGGGATATAACTCAGAATTCCTGCTTAAAATGCCCAGCATTGCCAAAAAAAATAAGAAAAAAATTAGTAGTTATTAAATGCAACTCATGATGTAAGAATTGATTTAGGTCAAGATACTCAATGAATCACAAAACATTAGTGAAATATTATTAGGGAATAGGATATTGAAATTACTAACTTGGACTATAGTCATACCAACTTGAATGTGCATGATCTTGATTGAAGTTATTAACGTACAGATTACTGATTATTTACTAATGGAAAAATGTATATTTGACTAGAAAGGTGCTCACTGTCTTTTTTTATTTTTCAATAATGTTTTATTAGTGCATTATAGTAAAACAAAATAGTGGCGTTCATTTTGACAAAAATCATACACATATATGGAACGTAATTTGCTCCATTTCAGTCCCTACTACTTCCTCTTTCAATCTGCTCACCCCACCACCTGTTTTCCTTCTTCTACTCTACTGGTCTTCCTTTTATTTATTTATTTAAATTGGTGCTTTATAGTTAACCATAAAGGTGGAATTCACTGTGGTATTGTTGAGAGCCACAGCCAAAGGAGCCCCAGCAAACTTCCAGCTGCCAGCTGATGATTGGCTCACCGAGGCCCCAGCAACATCTAGCTGATTGGCTGCTCTGCGGTGATGTTCATTGGGCTGTTTCCCTGCCCTTCAGACTGCCAGCTGATGATTGGCTCACAGCGGCCCCAGCAACATCTAGCTGATTGGCTCCTCTGCGGTGATGCTCATTGGGCTGTTTCCCTGCCCTTTCAGACCACGAAGCTGCTCATTGGGGGAATTCTTTGGCTCCGCCCATGCGACCCAGCCAATCGGCCTCAAGAGCAGGAGGATTGTGGGAGGTGGTGAGGCTTGTGTGGGTGAGAGGCTTGTGGGAAGCTGGTGGTGGCAGTTGGGCTCTGAGGGTTTTTTCCTGAGGAGCGGTTTTGTTTGTCGTTTGTAGTTCTAAAAATAAAGTTAGTTTCTTTTGACAAGTGGCTCCTGAATTGTGCCCAGCCAGACTGCGGCATGGTATATTCATATACATGGAATCATTTTGGTCAATTTCATTCCACGGTTTTTCCCTTTTCCCATCCCTCCTCTTTCCCCCTCAAAACTCAATGTCCTTCCTCTATTCCACTCATCTCCCTTCTATTTTCATGGTAACCTCCTTCTTTCCCTTATTTTGCTCTAACTTCCGCATATGAGAGAAAACATTCAATCTTTGTCTTTCTGAGTGTGCCTTATTGCATGTAACATGATGTTCTCCATTTCCATCCATTTACCAGCAAATGACATAATTTCATTCTTCTTTTTGGCTGAGTAAAACTCCATTGTGTATATAGAACACATTTTTTTTATTCTTTTGCCTGTTGACAGGCACCTGGTCTGATTCCATAACTTGGCTATTGTGAATTGTGCTGCTATAAATATTGATTGATATGCCTGTATCACTATAGTGTGATGATTTTAGTTCTGTTGGATAAATACCAGGGAGTAGGATGGCTAGGTGATATGGTAGTTCCATTACTAGTCTCTTGAGGAATCTACATACTGCTTTCCAAAGAGATTGCACTAATTTGCAGTCCAACTAATTACATATGAATATACATTCCCCTACATCCTTGCCAGCATTTATTATTATTGGTATTCTTCTTCTTTTAATTTTTTTTTCACCACCGGGGATTGAACCCAGGGATGTTCAACCACTGAGCTACATCCCCAGCCCTATTTTGTATTTTATTACAGGCAGGGTCTCACTGAGTTGCTTAGCACCTTGCTATTGTTGAGGCTAGCTTTGAACTCACGATCCTCCTGTCTCGCCTCCGAGCTGCTGAGATCACAGGCGTATGCCACTGCGTCCGGTTCCAGCCCAGTTTTTATTTTTTATTTTGAGACAGGATCCTAATAAATTGCCGAGAGCCTCGTTAAGTTGCTGAGGCTGGCTATGAACTTACAATCCTCCTGCCTCAGCCTCCCAAGTCACTAGAATTAGAGGCACACACTACTGCACATGACTATTATTTGTATTCTTGATGATTGCCATTCTAACTAGAGTGACATGAAATCTCAATGTAGTTTGATTTGCATTTCCCTATTGATATGGGTATTGAACATTTTTTTCATATATTTATTAGCCATTTGTTTTTCTCCTTTTGAGAAATGCCTTTTTATTTCTTTTGCCCTTGTATTGATTAGATTGTTTTTTGGTGTTCAGTTTTTTTTAGTTCTTTGTATATTCTGAATGTTAATCCCCTATCAGAGGAGTAGCTGGCTAAGATCTTCTCCCATTCTGTAGACTCTCTGTTCACACTCTTAATCATTTCCTTTGCTGTACAGAAGCTGTTTAATTTGATACTGCCCCAGTTATTGATTCTTGGTTTTATGTCTTGAGTTTTGGTTAAGGAAACTATATGCATTGAATATTAATTTTAATCATGGAGTGTTGAGTCTACTTTTTCTTCTAGGAGTTGCAAAATTTCTGGTCTAATTCTTACGTCTTTGATTCACTTCTATGTGACTTTTGGGCAGGGAAGGTGACAGTGAGCTAGTTTCATTCTTCTCTATATGAATATCCAGTTTTCCTAGCACCATTTGTTAAAAAGCCTATCTCTCCAATGTGTGATTTTGGAGCCTTTTTGACTGTATCTGTGTGGGTGTGTCTCTGTGTGCTCTATTCTATTCCATTGGTCTATGTATCTATTTTGATGTCAATAGATGTTGTTTTTGTTTCTGTAGCTCTATATATAATTTGAAGCTGGGTTTTATGATGTTTCCAGCATCATTGTTCTTGCTCAGGATTGCTTTGCCTGGTGTGTGTCTCTTTTATTCTTCCATGTAAACTTGAAGACTGTCTTTTCTCTAGTTCTGTTTAGAATATCATTGGTGTTTTGATGGGGCTTGCATTGAATCTGTATAGTGCTTTTGTTACTACAGACATTTTCATAATATTAATTCTGCCTATTCAAGAACATTGATAGGTCTTCCCATTTTCTGAGGTCTTCTTCAGTTGTTTTTTTTTTTTTTTTTTGCTTCAGTGTTCTATTGTTTTTATTATAGAGGTCCTTTCACCTCCTTGGTTAAATTTATTCCCAAGTATTTTTTGAGTTATTGTGAATGGGATAGTGTTCCTGATTTCTTTCTCAGCCAAATCACTATTGGACTATAGGAAACTATCGATTTATGAATGTTGATCCTGTATCCTGCTACTTTGATGAATTTGATAATCAGCTCTGTAAGTGTTTGGGTGGAGTTTTGGAGACTTCTAGATATAGGATCATGTCATCATCAGTGATAATTTGATTTTTTCTTTTCCTATCTATATGCCTTTAATTTCCTTCTCTTGCCTGATTGCTCTTGCTAGAGTTTTGAGAACTATGTTGAATAAAGGCACTCACTACTTTCAACCAATAGTGAGGATAACATATTCTATACCTTTTGATGTAAAATATTAAGTGTTTTATTCTTTTTTTAATATTTACATTTTAGGGGTTTTTTTGGTGGACACAAATCTTTATTTTATTTGTATGTGGTGCTGAGGATCGAACCCAGTGCCTCACGCATACCAGATGAGTGCACTACCACTTGAGCCACATCCCAAGCTCCAAAAGTGTTTTACTCTTGATAAAAAATATTTAAACTGAATCTAATTTTCAGGAAAATGAAAAATTCATTTATGGGACAATTTTAAGGAAAACTAGGTTGAAGTATTCAAAAATTCATTGTTATGAAAAACAAAACAGGCTATGAATTTGCTCCAGATTTTTAAGAAAGGAAAAAAGAATGGCATACAGCCAAAAGATTGAATGATTAAATCTTGTTTTGGGATTTTTTTAAAGTCTATTATATGGCAGGGGAGATACCACTAACTAGAGTTCTTGGCTACCAAACTCAAACCCATGCCCAGAACCACCTACACACAAGAATAAAATCTATTAAAGACATTTAAAGAACATTTGAGAAAATTAAAAATAGACTTTTACATAATGTTATTGAATTAATGTTAATTTTCTTAAGTTTGCTAACAGTAATGTAGAAGAATATTCTTTTTAAAGAAATGAATATTGACATGTTTAGGAGTGATGTTTCATAATATCTGCATTTTCCCTCAAATAGTTCAGAATAGCATTTACATAGATAATTGATAGATGATAGATATAAATAATAAAATAAAGTGCATGTATACAAAAATATGGAAGAATATTGATATGGATCTTTGGATACTCATTTTAGTCTTCTTTCAATTCTATCAAATTTTCCATAGGTTTGAAATATTCCAAAATTAAAAGTTGGAGATAAATATTTAGTTATATCATAAGCTGTATTCCAGAAAACAGAAACCAGTTATCTACTAGTTTTCTAAATATTATATTGGGGCTTGGGAATTGCTGTAAACAGTCTTATAACTACAACACATACCAAGGCAAGACATGGAGAACATACTTTTTAAAAGCCTCATATATTCCATGTAACCTGGACAAACACAAATATTAATGCACAATACAAAAGGAGAATTATTTATAATTTCAGTATTGGAAGTATGTGTTTCTAAATATATAAGTAAATTATTTTCTTTTGGGAAAATACATCATTTCAAGAGGACAAATTAAATTTAAAACCATTGAATATTAATTTTAACCATGATTTGTGCATATATTCAGGAATTTTAGAACACCAATTGGGGTAATTTTGTATATTTGTTGAACATCTAGTGCTTATCAAATCCATGGAAAATTATGGACTTGTTTTTTTTAAATATATTTATTTATTTTAATGTGGTGCTGAGGATCAAACCCAGTGCCTCACATGTGCAAAGTAAGTGCTGTACTGCTCAGCTATAACCCCAGCCCAAAATTATGGATTTCTTAATGTAGGTGTATAATTTTATATTTAGACCCCAGACAACATTAACTTATATCCATTTGGGGAAATAAACAAGACTATCAGACCTTCATTAGTTGGTTGTAGGCTACATCTAAGAGTGTTACTCCTTTTTCCACATCTCTCACACATACTTTTTTCACTGAGTTGTCAAATTAACTGGATAAATATTTATGATTCTTTGCACCAACTATCTCTTTAATTATCACAGCCTCAAGTTTCTTTCATCAGTTAGTAAAGCTTCTGAACACAGGGTAAAGGTTTTAGTGGAGAGCAGTGAATCCAGAGGTGACTTAAAAGTCAAAGCTGTTTGCCATGTGGATTTCTCTGAATTTATAGTTTCCCCACAATTTGCAACATTGGTTATGGGTTCACAAGGCCATTTAATGGGGTTAACAAGATCACATAACTTAATGATCCTACCAAAAGTTAGTTTTTTACTCTTATTTACTCTTTAATGAAAAGCAGGGTTTTACAGGGATTACAGAAGCTGTGATATTATTGCTCTGAAATCTAATGGAATGTGTTTGTATATAGTTGTGTTTGAAATTTTTCTATTTTAATTTTTAATATGCTAAGTATCAGTTGATATGACACATATAAATAAAATCACTTTAACATTATAGGAGTATGAAAGGTTTCTGAAACCAAAATATTTAAGAGTCATTGCTCTGTTTTATTCATTTAAAAAAGTTACTGAGAATATTATGTGCCAGGCCCTGTGACATATGATCACAATACAAAGATACACAAAATACTGTTAGTTGATTAACCTATATAATTCAATTTAAAACTCTAAGAAACCTTTGAAAAAGTAATTTTCACCTTCATTTTTCAAATGAGGAAACAGAGTCTTTATGATCAGGAATGTGCTATCATACTCTAAAGTCAATATAAATTGTTCCATGTATGGATGTATAATATTCAGTTCTCTTTCATGTTTTATTTTTCTTTTCCATGAAGCCAAAAACTCAGCAGAATTGGAATAAATTTTTTGCCTGAGATAAAATCTTAGGATGAAAGCCTGGAAATGTAATTCAGTGGTGGAGCATTTGCCTAGCATATGTGAGGCCCTGAGTTCCATCCACAGCACCACAAACAAAGAATGAAAATGGAATTAACACTTTAACAACACCATCCACAAACATGTATCCTTTTTTCCATTGGACCAATCCTTCCTTTCAGGGTGCACTTGGTTAGAATACCTAATTACTGTAGCTCAGTTTCTATAGGAGGCCAATATTATCACTTACACTGAAGAAATGTTGGATCAAATGAAATAACATTAGTAGTGGTTTCTAGACTAACATTAATTACTAATGTTTATTGAGTTTATACATTTACTTATAGTACTCCAGAGGTATTTTAAGACCTAAATTATTTTGATTGCTTATAGCAAGCCAGACACAGTTCTGAGTATTTAAATATGTCATTGTTTCATTTAATCCTCACATACCCTAAAATATGGCATCTAGTATTAACTCATTTGTACCTGAAAAGAATGAATCACAGAGAGAGAGAGAGGATCACAGAATTTTCCATGGTCCCATTATAAACTGGTAATGAAGCTGATATGAATCAGGCAGCCTAACCCCAGAGTGTGTCTCATGACTCAACTAATTATATGGAAGAGACCAGTCCCCTCATTTTGAATTTTGAGGTAGAGATTCAAATCCAGGACTGCCTTACTCCAAATTCTCATACTTTTATTTTATTTAATAAATTTATTTATTTATTATGGTACAGGGGGTTGAACCCAGGGGTGCTCTACCACTAAGCTATATCCCAGCTCCTTTATTTTTAAAAAAATTTTATAGAGATCTCACTAAGTTGTTGAGGATAACCTCAAACTTGTGATCCTCCTGCCTCAGCCTTTTGAGTCACTGGATTATAGGTGTGCATCACTGTGTCTGCCAAATTGTTCTCATTTTAACTAACCACCTGACCATGCTATTATTCTGTCATACTCAGTTCTCAGTTAATTACAGCTCACTTTCCTACTCCATTGACACTAAACATTGAACAAATATTGATTATGCACCTACTATGTACCAGACTATGTACACGGGGTAAGTGAGAAGAGTCAGTCATATTCCCTGCTCTTGTCTTGAAAGAAAGAAAGAAGAGTATATTAGTCTTCTAGGCCTATCATTAAAAATATGGCACAATTTGGTGGCTTAAACAACAGAAATTGACTTTCTCACAGTTTTGGAGGCTGAAAGTCTAGGATCAAGGTGTTGGTAGGATTTTTTTTCTCCTGACACTTCTCTCCTTGGCTTGCAAATGATCTCCTAATTGTAGGTGTCTCTTAGTATGTCTAAATTTCCTCTTCCTATAAGGATATCAGTCAGATTAGATTAAGGGCTACCCTGATGACCTCATTTTACAGTCACATTCTGGGGTACTAGGATTAGGGCTTAAATATATAAAATTCAGGGTGATACAATCTAGTCCATAACCCATGTAAACATAGAGTTTTTAAAATATATTCTCTTCAACTAAGTTTGGGTTGACTTTAGGCCTCACATAAGATTAAATGAGGAAATATGAATTTGGGGAAGACATCTCACAGATTCTGATGGTACTGCTACAATTTTGGATGATTTTAAAAGACAGTATTTAAGACACAATAACATGTGGCCCAGGAATATTTATATTTAATGAGCAATTATTACATGCCTGCCACTGTTTGTACACATACACACATTCACACACAATTTGATCTTCAAAGGAAGTACTAGTCCTATCCACATTTTAGAGAATGGAAATCAAAGATATAAAGTATCTTAGACTGTTTTATGTTGCTAATAACAATTTCATAGACTGGATAAATTATAAATAAAAGAGGTTGTTCTGTTGCCCCATTAGTAACAACATAAAAAATCACTATATTAGCTGGGCCTGATGGCACATTCCTATAATCCTAGTGACTTGGGAAACTGAAGCAGGAGGATTGTGAGTTCAAAGTCAGCCTCAGCAACATAGCAAGGTACAAAACTCAATGGTTGAATATCCCAGGTACTCCCCAAATCCCTATGTTACAGAGGTTATACAACAATTGTTATAAGTGATTATTGGTGATTAAGTTCCATCATGTAGGCTGTGCAAAATGAATCCCCAATAAATGAGTCAACAACTCTTCCATGAGTACTTACTTATCTATGCATTGAATTAGGACCCAGCAGTAAAAGGGAAGGTTAGTTTTTCCTCCCTGTATTCAAAGT
Organism: Spermophilus citellus; assembly: GCF_964194105.1. NCBI lineage: Eukaryota > Metazoa > Chordata > Mammalia > Rodentia > Sciuridae > Spermophilus > Spermophilus citellus. The sequence goes on along the minus strand of NC_138190.1, from coordinate 43,573,935 downwards.
TCTTATTGTCCAGGTGGAATGAGAGTTCCTATCAATCTTGTACACTGATAAATCTGAAGGCAGTTTGATGTGGGACAAAAGGAATGGGCCCTTGAGTCAGATATAACCTTATCTTGTATTACTTTGGAACTTGAGAAAAAATATTTTATTCTTCTGTGTCTCTTTGTTCATGTACAATTCAGGAATGATAAAATATGCCTCCAGTAGCCATCCTAAGCATTGGATAATTTCTGGTATATAGTATATGCAGGTGAACTGTTCTGTGTTAGCACCTTGACAGACTTGTGCATGGGCCATCCAGGCAAGATTCAACTGATTTTTGTCCCAAGGCTGTGTAGAAATGTCCTGTGATCTTCCAGGAACATGGAAAACAGGCTTATTTTTAAAATGATGCTTCAAGGTCATTCATCACCTTCTCCCTATTTTGGAAGAGGCTGACATTATGCATTTTCTTATTACCTTTCTGACTCCAAGGGAGGTATAGGATTTTTCAACTTGTCCTTCCTCACCCTCCAGAATATAGCTGCTGGCTATAGAACTGCTTACCACTTAGCTGCAGTGTGGACATGTCTCCTCAGCAACAGGGTCCCCACTGCTGATGATGCCTATCATCTAGCCTAGTTTGTTTTGATATTATCCTGTGAAACATAGGGAGTGGGAAGTGACACCATATTGGTATTGCCTTTGCTGTCTATGAAAGTCTAAACTGTGAATCCAAAAGGATTTGTTGTTTCTAGCCAAAACTGTCAGCTTGTTTGATAGTCTGCTTTCAGTCAATATTCACTACTACTGCTATCATACATTATTTGATCATGTGGGATTATCATTGTCCAGGTACATAGTATTCTGCCAATAAACAGAAGGGATTATAATTTTCCTGTATTTTAATTTTCATAAGAAAATATACAAAATAATAAATTCTGTTGGTACAGACAATATACAGAATTGCTGTGTTCTTAATATAGATTGACTCTGTATTTGAGGATATGATTATTTAGCCCTAAGAAACACACAGAGTCTGTTAAAAGTCTAGCTACTAGGGTCAGAAATATATGAGTACATGAAGTTATCTTAATCATAACAAATTTCTTGTTTACGAGGCACTTATTATTTGCCAGATGCTACTGGAAGCATTTCAGATTTACCATCTATTTTAATCTTCACAAAAATCTAGGAAGCATGTGTTCTTATTGTACCCAGTCAACTAATGAGGACATGTAGGATTCCAGGTACAGTAATTAGTTCAGGCCGCACAACAAATCACAGCAATTCTGGGAAAACCAAAATTGGAACCCAGATGTCTCACTCTGGGGTCAAACTCTGCTAGCTATGAGAACATCAAAATCACAAAATTACTCAGAATTTCAATTTCAATGTCTGGAAAATAGGAATAAATATAGGACCTCCCACATATGGAAGTTGTTTTAAAAATAATAATGTCATTAAAGAGCAGAGCATAGGGCTGGAATTGTAGCTCAGTTGTAGACTGTTTGCCTCACATGCATGAGACCCTGGGTTCGATCCTCAGCACCACATAAAAGTCAAGAAATAAAAATAAAGATACTATGTCCATCTACAACTAAAAAAATATTTTTTAAAAAAAGATCAGAGCATAATAGCTGCCATCGGACAGGCACTCAATAAAGGGTTGCTTTTGAAAATTTTTTAAATAGTGGTAAAAACACATGACATAAAATTTAATAGCTTAAACATTTTGAATTTTACATTCAATAATGTTAAGTATATTTCCATTGTTGTGCAACCAGTTACCAGGAATGTTCCATCTTGCAAAATGGTAATTCTATAACCATTGAACAACATCCCATTTTCCTCTAGGCCTCAAGCTCCTGACAAAGACTATTCTATTTTCTGTTTCTATGAATTTAACTAGTCTAGATAACTCATATAAATGGATTCATACAATATTTGTCATTTTGAGATTGGCTCATTTCACAGGCATAATGTTCTCAAGGTTCATCCATGGTGTAATGTGTCAGAGTTTCTGTCCTTATAAAGGTTGAATAATATTCCACTGTATGTATATATTAAATTTTATTTATTCATTTATCTGTTGAAGGATACTTGGGTTTTTTTTCACTCCTTGGCTAATGTGGATTATGCTGCTATGAGCATGGATGTAAAAATGCATTTTGAAATCCTTGCTTTAATTTCCCTTTAAAGAATTGTTTCTATTTAAGGTATACAGCATGATGTTGTTTTGTTGTTGTTGTTGTTGCTATTTGGCACCAGAGATTGAATTTAGGGGCACTTGACCACTGAGCCACATCCCCAGCCCTATTTTGTATTTTATTTAGAGATAGGGTCTCACTGAGTTGCTTAGGGCCTCACTGTTGCTGAAGCTGGCTTTGAACTCTGCGATCCTCCTGTCTCAGCCTTCCAAGCTGCTGGGATTACAGGCACAGCATGATATTTTAATATATATGTACATTGTTCAATGATTAATTCAGTCAAGCCACTTAAGATATCAACCATCTCTTATGGTTATTGTGTGTGTGGGTGTGTGTGTGTGTGTGTGTGTTAAGAGCACCTAATATCTACTCTTTTAGCAAATTTCCTGTATGTAATGCAATATTATTAGCTATAGTCATTATGTTGTACATTAGATCTGTAGACTTATCCTATGTAACTATAACTTTATACCTTTTGAATTACATCTGGTCTATCCCCTCCCCTACCCCAACCTCTGGTAACAGCATTTCTACTATCATTTCTATGTATTCAATAGATTTTTTAAAAGATTCCACATATAAGGGAGATCATCACTCTGCTTTAATTTTTAAAATTTAAACCCAGAAAATGAATTGAGGTATCATATAATTCAATTTTTAATTTTTAAATGAATTGTCTTACTGTTTTCCACAGCACCTCCAGTAGTTTATATTCCTGCCAAAAGTGTGAAAGATTTCAGATTTCTTCTTATTTTTGTCAACACTTTTTGTTTTCTGTTTAGTTTTTTATAGTACCCACCCCAGTGGGTTGATATATATCATTTTTGTGGTTTTAAATTGTATTTCTTAATGAAAAAAAGATGTGAACATTTTTTTATGTTTCCATTGCCCATTTGTGTATAATTATTAGATAAGTATGTTTTAAGCCTTGCACCTATTTTTATTTGGGTTTGTTGAGTATTTTTGTTTTTTATTTTAGTTGTTGAGTTGTGGGAGTTCTTTATATATTCTGGAATTAACCCCTCATCAGATATATGATTCGCAAATATGTTTTCCCATTCTGAAGTTTTCCTTTCCATTTTATTAATTGTGTTCTTTGATGTACACAAGTTTTAAATTTTGATATAGTGCAATTTATCTATTTTTAAATTTTTTGTTGCCTCTGCTTTTGGTGTTATATGCGAGAAATCATTGCCAAATACAATGTCATGAAATTTTTCCCTTGTGTCTTCTTCTTGACATTTTATTCACTTAGTTTTTGCTCTAGAGTTCAATTATTTGATCTATTTTAAGCTAATATTTATATATGGAGTAAGAGTACAATTTCATTCTCTGCATGTGGACATCCATTTCTCCAAATGCTATTTGTTGAAGAGACAAATGCATTCGGTATTTTGTTATTTTTATAGTATTATAACCAAATTGTTCTTACTTCCCATTTCAGAATATTCATTGTTAGGATTAGAAATGAAACTGAATTTTATATGTTGATTTTATATTCTGCAACTTTGTAGAATTTGTTTATTAGTTATAGCCTGATTTTTGTGAAATCTTTACAGTTATCTACATATAAGATTGTGCTGTCCATGGATGGAGGTAGTTTTATTTCTTCCTTTTTAATTTGGATGGCTTTTGTATCTTTTTCTTGCTTAATTGTTCTGGCTAAGTCTTTGAGTACTGTATTGACTAAAAGTAGTGAAAGCAAGCAACCTTGTTTTGGTTAGAGGAAAAGATTTCAGTCTTCCACCATTAAGTAAGATGCTAGCTGTGAGCTATTTATATATGCCCTTTATTATCATAGGCAGTTCTCTCCTATTTCTAGTTTATTGAGTGTTTTTGTCATGAGAGGGAGTTGAATGTTGTCACATGCTTATTCTACATCAATTGAAAGAATCATGTGAGTTTTTCCCTTCAGCCTGTTATGATTTTTCTGTGTTGAACTATGTTTGAATTCTAAAAAAAAACATTCCATTTAGTCATGGTCTGTAATCCTTATAATATCCTGTTGAAGTCCCTTGGCTAGTATGTTATTGAGAATGTTAGCATTAATGTTCATCAGGGATATTGTTGTTATTATTTTTCTCTTACAGTATCTTTTTCTGATTTCCATATCAGGGTAATGCTAGCCTTATACAATGATTATGGAAATGTTTCTTCTACTTCATTTTTTGTGGAAGAGTTTGAGAAGAATTAATTTTAGTCTTCTTTAAATATTTGGTAAAATTTACCAATGATGCAATTTGATCTAGGGTTTTTCTTAATTGAGAGGGTACTGTATTAATCTCTTATTAGTTACAGTTCTGTTCAGATTCAAAATTCTTTTGGGGAAACCCAGGGGCACTTAACCACTGAGCCATTCCACAGCCCTTTTAAATATGTTCTTTAGAGGCAAGGTCTTGCTAAGTTGCTTAGGGCCTCACTAAATTGCTGAGGCTGGCTTTGAACTTGTGATCCTCCTGCTTCAGCCTCCTGAGCCACTGGGATTACAAACATGTGCCACCATGCCCAGGTGTTCAGATTTTCTGTTATGTTTCAATATTGTCAGGTTGTAATTTTCTAGAAATATATCCATTTTATCTAGGTTATCACATTTATGATGTATAATTGCTCACAGTATTCTTTTAGAGTTCTTTTAATTTTATAAAATCATCTAGCTAAATATTTGTTAGTTTTGTTGATCTTTTCAAAGATCCAACACTTGTTTTCATTGATTTATCTATTTTTAATATTATTTATTTCAATAATTTTCTCTGCTCTCATCTTTATTATTTCCTTTCTACTAGTTTTGGTTTTAATTTTTTTCTCTAATTCTATAAGGTGCAAATTAGGTTCTCTTCATTTTCTTTCTTTCTTTTTTTTTTTTTTTTTTTTGGTACCGGGGATTGAACTCAGGGGCACTTGACCACTGAGCTACATCCCCAGCCCTATTTTGTATTTTATTTAGAAACAAGGTCTCACTGAGTTGCTTAGCACCTCACTTTTGCTGAGGCTGGCTTTGAACTCATGATCCTCCTGCCTGAGCCTTGCAAGCCATTGGGATTACAGGTATGTGCATGTACTACCATGCCCGGTTCTTTGTTCATTATTAACATAAGCATTTATAGATATAATTTTCCTCTTAGCACTGCCTTTTCTGAATTCCTTAAGTTTCAGTATGTTTTGTTGCCATTTTAACTTGTCTCATATTTTCATATTTTCTAATTTCCCTTGTGATCTTTCTATGACTCACTGGTTGGTTGAGTGAGTTTGTTCATTTTTGCATATGTGTGCATTTTCCAGTTTTCCTTCTGCTGTTTATTTCTGTTTTCATTCCATTGTGATCAGAAAAGATAGTGGTATGATTTCAAACTTACCAAATTTATTAAAATCCCTTTTGAAGCCTTACATGTGTTCTATCCTAAAGACTATTCCATGTGCACTTGATAAGAAAATATATTATCTGTTATTGCAGGGTGTTCCACATATATATATCTGTTAATTCCATTGGGTCTATCATTTTGTTCAAGGCCTCTGCTTTCTTTTTGATCAACTGACTTGTTAGTTTATCTATTATTATTATTTGTGGGGAGGTACCAGGGATTGAACTCAGGGGTACTCAACCACTGAGCCACACCTCTAGCCCTATTTTGTATTTTATTTAGAGACAGGGTCTTACTGAGTTCGTTAGTGGCTTGCTTTTTCTCAGTCTGGCTTTGAATTCTTGGTCCTCCTGTCTCAGCCTCCCGAGCTGCTGGGATTACAGGCGTATGCCACTGCACCCAGCTCTTTCATTTCATTATTAAAAGTGGGATATGACCAGGGTACAGTGGCACCCACTTGTAATCCCAGTGATTGGGAAAGCTGAGGCAGGAGGATTGTGAGTTCAAAGCCAGCCTCAGCAATTTAGGCCCAAAACAACTCAGTGAGACCCTGTCTCTAAATAAAATACAAAAAGGAGGGTACTGGGGATGTGGCTCAATGATTAAGTGCCCCTGGATTCAATCCCTAGAACCAAAAAGTCTCATTATTGTTGTAGATATGTGTATTTTTCTCTTCAGTTCATCAATGTTTGTTTTATATATTTAGGAGCTCCGATGTCTGCTATACATATAAGTATTATTATCTTTTCTTTGTGCTTTGACACTTCTAATATTATGTAATGCCCTTCTTGGTGTTTTGTAACAATTACTGACTTTAAGTCTGTTTTGTCTGATATTAGTACAGCTATTTCTGCTTTCTTTTGGGTACTGTATGTGTGGAATATCTTTTTCTGTCCTTTCACTTTTAGAATGTGTGTGTCCTTAGATCTAAAGTGAGTCTCTTCTAAACATCATATGGTTGGATTCTGTTTTTTAAAAAAAAAAAAAAACATTCAGGCAATGTATGTCTTTTGATTGGGGGATATAATCCATTTACATTGAAAGAAATTGATGATACAGAGGACTTACTATTGACATTTTAACATTATTTTCTATTTGTCTTTTAGCATTTTTGTGCCTCATTTCCTCCCTTAATGTCTTCCTTTTTAATTTTTTATATATTTTTAGTTGTTTATAGACCTTTATTTTATTTATTTATATGTGGTGCTGAGAATCCACCCAGGGCCTCACACATGTTAGGCAAATACTCTCACTGAGCCACAACCCCAGCCCTAATGCCTTCCTTTGTGTTTATAGATTTTTTATTGTGGTAACATATTTGATTTCCTTCTAATTTCCTTCCTGTATATTCTATGGATTTTAGTTTTATGTTAGTATATTGAACTTATACATAGTAGTAGGGTTCATTGTGACATTCATGAATGCACATAACAAAATTTACTCTAAAACATTCTCCAGTGCTTTTCTTTTCCCTCCCTTCCTCCCTCCCCCGGTTCTTCTTCCTTTACTCTTCTGGCCTTCCTTCTATGTACTTAGCTACACACAATTTTTCCATTGGTGAATTATAATTTTACATGAAAGTAGAATCCATTGAGATGTAATCATACATGCATATAGCATAATCTGGTTTATTTTAATTCCCTATTCTTCCCCTTTTCCTCCCTCCTTCACTCCCACTTAGTCCCCCACCTCTACTCCATTGATCTCTCTCCTATTTTTATGATATCCTTCCTTTTAAAAAATCCTTTTTTTAACTTTATAGCTTGTGCATATAAGAGAAATATCTGATCCTTGTGTTTCTATCTGGCTTATTTCACTTAGTGTATGTATTTCAGTTTCATCCATTTACCAGCAAATGACATAATTTTATTCTTCTTTATGGCTGAATAGAACTTCATTGTGTGTGTGTGTGTGTGTGTGTGTGTGTGTGTGTATCACATTTTCTTTATCCATTTGTCTGTTGGTAGACATCTAGGCCAATTCCATAACTTGGCTATTGTGACTTGTGCTGCTATAAACATGAGTATGCTTTATTGTTATAGTATTCTGCCTTTAATTATTTTGGATAAATGCTGAGGAGTGAGATAGATGGGTCATATAATGTTTTCATTCCTAATATTTTGAGAAACCACTGTACTAATCTCCATAGTGGTCATACTAATTTACATCTTTTTAAATTCAGTGACATTCTTTAAAAAAACACTAGTTGTTTTTAAATTTTTTTTTAGTTGTAGATGGACAGAATGCCTTTATTTTATTTGTTTATTTTTATATGGTGCTAAGGATCAAACCCAGTGCCATATGCATGCTAGGCAAGTGCTCTGCCACTGAGCTACAGCCCCACCCCTCAATGACTATCTTTAAAACAGTTGTTTTAAACTTTTAAAAATATTTTTGTAGTTGTAGATGGACAGAATGCCTTTATTTTATTTGTTTATTTTTATATGGTGCTGAGGAGCAAACTCAGTGTCTCACGCATGCTAGGCAAGCACTCTGCTACTGAGCTATAACCCCAGTCCTGTTTTATTTATCTATTTATTTGTTTGTTTATTTATTTAATTAATTAATTATTTTTGTCAAGTGACTCAGAAGGCTACATTTCCTTAGAGGTAGTTTATTGAGATTTATTTTGTTCATTTGAATGGGAAATACTTGCCTATTTTGTGATATGCTTTTGTACTCTTTTGTAGAGATTTAGACAATTGAAAAAAATGGCGATATCCCTTTCTTTTTTTAAAACAATATTTTTTAGTTGTAGATGGATACAATACCTTTATTTTATTTAATTTATTTATTTTATTTATCTTTATGTGGTGCTAGGGATCAAACCCAGTGCCTCACACATGCTAGGCAAGCGCTCTACCACTGAGCCACAGCCCTAGCCCCCCAAAATGGCCATCTCTTCCAGTCTGTGCAGACTGGCTTTTTGTAGTCTGTAGAGACTCTAGGTCCTCTCAAACATTTTCTGGGAATACATCTACCCTAGGTCTGTGATTTTATTCCAGTTCCTAATATATACAGCTAATTTTAAAAGCCTTATTTTCCTAAGAGACTTGCCATTCCTTCTTCTCTGAAGCCTGTGGTTTCTATTGCATTGTTCTATCTATAATCACTTACACCAATGTGCCTGTGGGACTGCAAATTCCCTGCGCCTCTAATGATACCCGCACTAGTCATGGCTTTCAATGACCTCTAACCTGGTATGCAAACTATGCCATCTTTCCCATCAGTGGTCAGAATCAGGTGAAACAGAAACCAGTCCCTCCGGTAGTACCCAGACAAGCTAGAACACTTCAAACAAGTTCCAGTTTTTACTTTCATCCTGAGAAAGGAGCTTGGAGTTAAGGTGGTTTCCTACTACTCATTATGTGCTGAATTTGGCAAAAGGTAAGTCAAAGATGAACAATGTGTCATTAAAATTCCTATTGTTTTGGCTTCAGTTTTTTTAATTGATGCAATAATTGTGTGTCATTATGGGGTATTACATGATGTTTTAGTGAATTTATATATTGTGTATTGATCAATTCAGGATATTTATGTCTCAAATATTTATCACTTATTTATGATGAGAGCAATCAAAATCCTCTCTTCTGGGGCTGGGGATATAGTTCAGAGGTATAGCACTAGTCTAACATGTTCATGTCCTTGAATTTGATCCCAAGCACTGAAGTAAAAAAGAATACAAAACAAAACCTAAATCCTTCTTCTAGTTATTTTAAGTTAGATGATACAATATTAGAATATCCTTCTGTGTAATAGAATATTAGAATTTATTTTATGTGTGAGCACTATTTTTTCTTTTTATAATGTTTTTGTCTAGTTTTAAGGTTAAGATAATGCTATCTTCATACAATGTTTAAAGAGATGTTCCCTTTGTTTCTGTTTTCTGAGATTATTGAGAATGAGTATTGTTTCTTCCTTAAATGATCAATGGAATTGACAAGTGAAACCACCTAGACTGGGTTGCTTTTTCTTAGAAGTTATTAATTATTATATTTCTTTTACAATAGGTATTAGCCTATTCATATGACTTATTTCTAAGTCATATGTGTGAGCTTTTGTTATTTGTATCTTTCAAGGAATTGGGCTATGTCATCTCTGTTACTGAAATTTCGAGAAAATAATAGTTTAAAATATTCCTTATTTATGTTTTAGTGTCCATTGGTTTAGTTGCTAAACATACTTTTTCAGTTCTGATAGTTATTTGTCTCTTCTCTTTCTTTTTCTTCTTGGTTAACCTAGCTAGATGTTTTAAATTTTTTTTTTAATATTTATTTTTTAGTTGTAGTTGGACACAATATCTTTAATTAATTATTAATTTTTATGTGGTGCTGAGGATCAAACCCAGGGCCGTGCCAGTGCTAGGCAAGCGCTCTACCACTGGGCCACAACACCAGCCCCTACATAGACGTTTATTAAGTGATAATCTTTCAAACAATCAGTTTTCTCTGTTGATTTCATGTTTTTAATTTCATTTATCTCTGCTCTAATTTTAATCATTTATTTCTCTTGTTTTAGGCTTACTTAACTCATATTTCTCTAGTTTTCTATTAAAGATTAAGTTATTGGTTTTAGAGCCTGCTTTTCTAACATATATATTTAACCATATAAGTGCCTTTTAGACACTGTTTTGCTGCTTTACTCAAATTTTGGTAAGTTGTGTTTTCATTTTCATTTAGTTCAGACTATTTTCTAAATTTCCCTTGAGACATCTTCTTTGACCCATGTCTTATTTGAAAATATGTTCAACTCTGTATTGTAAGGTTTTCCAGCTGTCTTTCTGTTATTAATTCCTACTTTATTTTGATTGTGATCTGAGAACATATTGGCATGATTTCTGTTCTTTTGAATTTCTAAGGTGTTTTTCTATCAACCCATATATAGTATATCTTGGGGAAAGTTATAAAGGAGCTTAAAAATAATCTTTATTGTATTGTTTTTGGATGACATTTTATAATTGTCTATTAGATCCATTTGATTAATGTCATTGTTCTGTTCAATTCTACCCTTCCAGATTTTCTGCCTATTAGGGAAGTTTTCGAGTCTCCAATTATTACAGTGTACATGTTTATTTATCCTTGTAGTTCTATTAATTTATACATTGCATATTTTCATGCACTTTTGTTAGGTACATACACAGAAAGAATCATTATATCTTCTTGGAAATTTTCCTTCATCATTTTTTAATGCTGTTCAGTATCCCTCATAATCTTCCTTATTCTGAAATTGGGTTTGTCTGGAACTATTCTAGCTATTCCAGCTTTCTTTTTTTTTTTGATATTATAATGGTATATCCTTTCCTGTCATTTTATTTTATTATCTTCATTGACAAATAATAATTGTGCATGCTTATTGAGCATAGAACGTGCATTTTGATCTATGTATACATTGTAGAAAGATTAAATTAAGCTAGTGAACACATCCATTACCTCAATATATTTTGTCCTGAGGTAAGGATGTGAAAAATTTTTTCTTTTAGCAATTTTGAAATTTGTAATATATTTTTTATTAACTGTAGTCATCATATATCATGAAAATGTTTTCATCCTGTCTACATGAAAAAATTTGTATGCTTTGATTAACATTTCCCTTTTCTCCATTCCTTCCCCACCACAGACATTAGCCACTTTTCTCCTCTCTATTTCTGTGGTTGACTTTTTTTAGATTCCACATGTAAGTGACATCATATAGTATTTTTCTTTCTGTTTCTGGTAAACTTCAGTTATCATAATGTTCTCTAGTTCTATCCACATTGTCATGAATCATAGAATACCCTTATTTTTAAAGTCTCTGTAGTCTTCTATAGTATATATGCCAAATTTTCTTAATTAATTAATTAATTAATCCATCAATGGACACTTATATTTTTTCCATATTTTGGCTATTATGAATAATACTATAATGAAAATTAGAGTGATATATCACTTTGACACACTGATTTCAATTATTTGCATATATGCCAGAAATAGGAATGTGGGATCAGATGGTAATTCTATTTTTAATTATTCTTTAGGAAATTCCATACTTGTTTTTTCAAAACGACTTTACAAATTTACATTCCCACCAATAGCGTACATCAAAAATGTTTGATTTTGGAGGCTGAAGCAGGACGCTGACGAATTCAAAGCCAGTGTTAGAAACTTAGGGAGGCCCTAAGCAACTCAGTGAAACCCTGTTTCTAAATAATATATAAAAATGCCTGTGGTGTGGCTCAGTGATTAAGCACCAGTGGATTCAATCCCTGGTACTGCCCCTGCCTCATAAAATGTTTGATTTGTTTGTGGTGAAAACATCAAAACTCCTTTCCTCTAGCTTTCTAAAATATATGGGACATTATCTTTATCTATAGTCATCCTACTGTTCAATATCACCCCTAAACTTAATCCTATATAACTGTGGCCTTAGTACCATTGATGCCTTTACCTACTCCTCTCTCTCCTCTTCTGTCCCCAGCCTCTAGTAATTACCATTTTCCTCTCAGTTTCTATTAGATCAACTTTTTTTTAAGTTTCTACATATGAATGAGATCATGTGGTACTTGCCTTTCTGTGTCTGACTGATTTCATTTAATAATCACTAATTGCATCCAAGTTGTCATAAATGACAGGATTTCATTCTTTTTATGGCTGAATAGTATTCCATGGTGTATATATATTACATTTTCTTTATTCATTCATCAGTTTATGGACACATAAACTAGCATGTATACGGCACTAGGTTCGATTATTGTTTCTGTTTCATGGCTATTGTGAATAGTGCTGCAATGAACATTGGTGTGCAGTTGTCTCTTCAATATACTGATTTCATTTCCTTTGGATATACACAGTAGTGGGATTGCTAGATCATATGGTAGATCTATTTTTAGCTTTTTGAGGAACCTCCAAACTATTTTCCATATTGGCTGTACTAACTTACATCATCACCAACAGTTTACAGTTTATTGAACAGACTGTCCTTTCTCTTCTACATGTTTGTAGCATCTTGATTAAAAAAAATCAGTCAACTGTTGATGCCTTAGTTTGCTTCTAGTGCCTTCTAGTGCCTTACACATGCTAGGCAAGTGCTCTACCTCTGAGCCACAACCCCAGACCCCAATGTGGACTTTTTAACATTATTGATTCTTCCAATTCACAAACACAGGATATCTTTCCATTTTTGTGTGTCCTCTTCAATTTCTTCCATCAAAGTTTTATATGGTTCATTGTAGAGATCATTCACTTATTTGGCTAAATTTATTCTTAGGTATTTGTTTTCTTATAGTTATTATAAATTGTATTACTCTCTTGATTTCTAGTTCAGATAATTCACTATTGGTATATTTAAAGCTGTGTATTTATAAGTATGTTGGCACACGCCTATATCCCAGCAACTTGGAGATTAAGGCAGGAGAATTTCAAGTTTGAGGCCAGCCTTGGCAACTTATTGAGACAAGGAAGGAAGGAAGGAAGGAAGGAAGGAAGGAAGGAAGGAAGGAAGGAAGGGAGGGAGGGAGGGAGGGAGGAAGGAAAGAAGGAAGGAGACTCGGTACTTTACTCAGTGGTAAAGTACCCCTGGATTCAATCTTCAGTAACCCCCCCCAAAAAAAAAGCTAAGAATTTTTGTATTTTGATTTTGTATCCTGCAACTTTACTAAATTCATTTATTATTTCTAATACATCTTTGGTAGAGTATTTGGAGTTTTCTGTATATAGGATCATGTCATCTCCAGGGATGATTTGACTATCTCTTTTAAAATTTGAATGTCTTTTATTTCTTTCTCTTCCCTGATTTTTTTTTTTTTGTCTAGGAGTTCAGAACTAGATTCAGTAAAAGTGATGAAAGTGGGGAGCTTTGACCACTGGCCAGCACAGCCACTCAGTGTCAGCTTCACCAGCTCTCCCCAGCTTCCTGAGTGTGGTCCACTGCCACAAGGAAGTTCTGCATCAACGCCAGCCCTGCTGCAAGGTGTATCCTTCCTGCCACCGGAAACAGGACTGTTACCTGATAGATATTCAATAAATATCTGGTACATAAAAAAGTGATGAAAGGGCTGGGGATGTGGCTCAAGCGGTAGCATGCTCGCCTGGCATACGTGGGGCCCGGGTTCGATCCTCAGCACCACATACAAACAAAGATGTTGTGTCCGCCAAAAAATAAAAAATAAATATTAAAAAATTCTCTCTCTCTCTCTCTCTCTCTCTCTCTCTCTCTTTAAAAAAAGTGATGAAAGTTGGCTTCATTGTATGGTTCCAAATTTTAAAAAGCTTTCAGCTTTTCTATATCAATACTATGTTAGCTAACAGCTTACTATAGATGGCCTTTAAGATGTTGAGGTATGTTCCTTTTATGCTTACCTTATGTGTTCACTGTTTTCATCATAACGGGATGTTAATTTTATCAAATACATTTTATGCATCTATAGAGATGATCATATGATTTTTGTCCTTCATTCTGTTGATATAGTATATCACATTTATTGATATGCATATGGAGAACTACCCTTATGTTCTTGAGATGAGTCTCAATTGTGGTGAATAATCACACCTTGAGCCCACAGCCCTCCCAGCCAAGGCCCATACTTCTCTACAGGCTGCCTATTGCTGAGATGGACTGCTGGCCCCAAACTGCTGCACCCGGCCACAGGTGATGCTGGCTGGAATAGAAAGTCAATTGATAGGTCACATGTCTTGCTCTGACTCTGGGGCTCTTCTAGAGGCTTCATCCTGAGATTATTTACCTAATGTTAGGTTGCATCTGCCTGGCACTGAGTTCCAGGGCAAATTCCTGAGCTTACTACCCTATCCTAACCCCTTTGAAAGGAATCTTGCTCCATATTAAGCTACCTGAGTTTGGGATAGTATTGGTGAAGGCAATCCCTTGGCCACCAACGTTTATGCTAAGCTGGGTTGCTTCCAAGTTTCAAAGCACAAAGGACCTTTGCAATCTCAGGAGTGCACTGAGGCCCACACAGAGGCTAGCGGTGATGCAGACTGAAACATTTGTCCTTCCTACTGAGGCACAGGTCTCTGGTGCTGGGGCAGGTCTAGAGCTATGTCTGAGCACTCTCCTTGGGATACTTGCTGCCTACAATTGGCAAACAGGTAATGGGGATAGTACCTAGGACACAAATGCTGACATTAAGATGGGTTGCATCTGAGTCTCACAGCTACAGGGACCTGAGAAGTCTGGGGTGGACATTCCCATGCCTACTCTAGGGCTGGTAATGATGCAGGCTGAATAGTGGATCTGTCATACCATCATGCAAGTCTCTGCCTGATTCCAGGGAAGGTCTAGAGAATCCGTCTGTGAGATCTGGCCGATATGTGAGGTATTTAGCTTCTGAATGGTGCTGGGCCTTACCATGGTGAGCCTCGCACAAAGTTCTAAGACAAAACCCTTTGTTAGCTTTTGTGCTTTACTCTCCAGCAGGTGGAGTCTTGCTCCTTGTTCTGCCACTAATACTAGAGAAAAAGTGGTGGAGGCCGCTCTTGACTGCTAGGCTAATGCAGTTCTAGCAGCTCAGTCCATGGGTGCAGGCTTGGGGGCAGTGTTTGTGAGACTCTGCCCAGCACTGGCTTTCACTAGGGGGGGTCCTGGTATTGGGTTTCAAGGCTAAGACCTGGACTTAATTAATTCCCCTCCTAAAGTAGAAGACATTTCTCCCCACCCTGCTTCAAGTTGAAGAGGTGACATGGGCAACTCTTTTCTTCCATTTTTTGATGTGTCTTTTATTATTATTGAACTAAAACCAAGCACTATGGTATCTCACCTGGATTCTTTAGCTCTTGGGAAGACAGTCATGTGCATGAATAGCTCTTGAAATAGGTTTGTCTATAGAAAAAAATGATCTCTGGAGAATCTTAGCCCCTCTTACTCTGCCCCTATTTCTTAGTGTTCTCTCCTTTTCTATCGGTTAATATTTCCATCACATTACTTTTAACCCAGTTTCACTGTATTACAGTGTATTTCTTTCTTTTTTGGAGAGGGGGCAGTAGTGGGGATTGAACTCAGGGGCATTCGACCACTGAGCCACATCCCCAGCCCTATTTTGTATTTTATTTAGAGACGGGGTCTCACTGAGTTGCTTAACACCTCACATTTGCTGAGTCTAGCTTTGTACTCACGATCCTCCTGTCTTAGCCTCCCAATCTGCTGGGATTACAGGTGTGTGCCACTGTGTCTGGCTTACAGTTTATTTCTTGAACACAATATAATGTTCCTTGTTTGTTTTTTTTTAACAGCTTTGCTGGTATACATTTCACTCATAAAATTAATTGTTTTTATTGTATTAATAGGTATGTGGAATCATTCACATAATCAATTTGTAATATTTTTTATCATCTGTAAAACAATTCTCATGCTTTAGCTAGTCTTCTTTCAACCTATCACCCCAACCCTTAAATAACTACTAATCTGCTTACTGCTTCTAAAGATTTCCCTATTCTAGGTATTTCATATGAATGGAGTCATATATTGTGCTGTCTTTTGCCACTGGCTTCTTTCACTTGGCATGTTTTAACCTCCATCTGTTTTGTAGCATGTAACAGCACTAATGTCCCTTTGTATGGACATACACATTTGGTTTATCCATTAAGCAAATGATGGATAATTGATTTCACAGTTTTTTCTTTCTTTTTTAGCAAATTTTAAAAATGCAATTGTATTTATCACAGTATAAACCATAGATTTTTTAAAATAGTAGCTTATATGTGTGAATCAGTTTACCAGTATACAGACAATAATAACATGAAAATAAATGCAAAAATCCATGCTAGAAACTCTGCAGATCTCAATAGTGCAATACCACAGTAAGATAATGATCAATGTAGGGCTTTTCGAATTGCAGTATGTAGCAACTCTTTCTTCCACTATATGAATCCAACTTCAAAGTGTTTGTTTTCCTATCCTGCAATCTTTTTTTTCCCACTATGATAATCACAGTTTCTTGGAAGGAAAGGTATAGATATATTAGAAAATGAAAAAAATTTATAAAATCTAGCAAAGTGATCATTAAAGTGAGATCATAATTAGGAGAATCAGATTATAATTTGAGAAGGAACTTAAGTTTTTCCCATAAAAATTTTAGTGGTCTGAACCTATTGACTGTGTTGAAGATAACTTTCTCACTAGTTCACTGGGCATATAGAAGCATATAAATTTACCTAATTTATTGGTAGAACTCTAAAATGGACTCAGTTTTTTAATACTTTTGTTTTATTTGTTTACTTTTAGGTGGCGTGGGGGATCGAGCCCAGTGCCTCATGCATGCTAGGCAAGTGCTCTACCCCTGAGCCACAACCCCGTCCCTTGACTCAGTTTTTATTAAGGATAAATTCAAGTATAGCCAACAAGTTAGTGGTATTGCTTATTTTTTTTTATTTTTTTAGTTGTCGATGGACTTTATTTATTTGTATGTGGTGCTGACAATTGAACCCAGTACCTCACACATGCTAGGCAAGTGCTTGACCACTGAACCACAACCCCAGCCATGTGCTGCTTATTTTTAAAAGCAATTTAATCTTTAGATCTGCACAAAACTCTCTAAAGTATACTTCTATAAGACTAAAAACTAAGGTTGCATTAATTAGTTTTTTATCACTTTAATGAAATACCTGAGGCAGCAAGTAATATAAACAGAAAATGTTGGGTCAGTTTACAGATTTGGTGGTTCAAGGGCATCATGTGGATATCAGTTCAGTTACCAGCTGTGCCACATTGTAGTATATAGCAAAGTAAGAGTACAAGTGGTAGCAAGTTATTACATTTTCAAACCAGGAGTATAGAGAAGGTGAGTTCAAGCTCAGGCTTTGATAACATGAGAACTATCTCTTCAGCACAAACTCACAGTGATCTAAGGATCTTTCACTAGGTCCCACTTACTAAAGGTTCCATGATCACCCAATAACCACCCTAAGAACAAGACTTTAGCCTTCAGACTTTTTGGAGGTGTTCAGCATAGCAGAGGTTAGAGAGGTTAAGTAATTTGCTTATGGTCATATAGCTATTATGTGATGGATTTGGGACTCAAACTGGGTAACATGGCCCTAAGCCCTGCCATTCACAGTTTTTTTTTTCTTTTTCTATTACATAGTGCTGCTATAAACGTTCATGTACAGGTTTTTCTTTGGCAGATTATAGCACCCACTAGTTCCAAGTGGTCTCCCATCTCCTTCAGCCTGCTTGGCTTTTAAAATCAAATGATATCAACAAATTCCAGATGCTATGGTCAATACTATCTATCTTCATGAGTTAGAATATTATATATATGTAGATGGACACAATATCTTTATTTTAATTTATTTATTTTTATGTGGTGCTGG
Source organism: Spermophilus citellus (assembly GCF_964194105.1). Lineage (NCBI taxonomy): Eukaryota > Metazoa > Chordata > Mammalia > Rodentia > Sciuridae > Spermophilus > Spermophilus citellus. The sequence goes on along the minus strand of NC_138190.1, from coordinate 43,556,088 downwards.
GGATCGAACCCAGGGCCTCATGCATACAAGGCAAGTGCTTTACCACTGAACCACAATCCCAGCCTATGAGTCAGAGTATTCTAATTGCTCCTTTGACTATATCATCCATTGTAGAAACCTGGCTCATCTTGTCCTTGGTGGCTGAGTGCTGCCACACGGCTGCTGCCACCCTGGGATCCAATTACTCTCATTGCATTTAGATTTCCCAATTCACCAATGCAGTTCACACTATAATATCTGGCTTACAGAGAAGAAAGATCAGAGTTCTTTAAGGATGCTAAGGTTCTTCTCATAATTTCTCATAATACTGGTAAAAGAAATGTTTCATGGACCCACTCAGTGTGAGTAATTATTAAATGACAAATGTACTCTAGCATTCCAACCTCCCTAAACTTTTTCATCCCTTACTATACATTAAACCAAGGAAGATATGACATTTCCAATTTGCTTACTATGGGCTACCTTTTGGTCCATGTTTCAGTTCACAGAGAAACAAACTGGGAGAGTCCTTTCTAACTCCTCAAATCTACAACATTATATGTAAATTCTGTGTTTATTGAACAGAATCCATAAATTCATTCCAACCTAACCTTACATTCCTTGCGCCAATATTCTACTCTTCCATTGTTTTTTAAATGTTTATTTTTTTAATTTGTTCTAATTAGTTATACATAACAATAGAATGCATTTTGACACATTGTAAATAAAGGGGACACAACTTTTCCTTCCTCTGGCTGAACATGGTGCAGAGTCACACTGTTAGTGTAATCATACATGTATATAGGGTAGTAATGTCCATCTCATTCCACCATCCTTACCACCCCTATAACCCCTCCTCTCAATCTCCTCTTCACAATACAAAGTTCCTTCATCCCTCCCACCATTGTAGATCAGCATCCACTTATCAGAGAAAACATTCAGCCTTTGTTTTTTGGAGTTTGGCTTATTTTACTTAGCATGATATTCTCCAGCTCTATCCATTTACCTGCAAATGCCAAATTTCATTCTTCTTTAAGGCTGAGTAATATTCCATTGTGTATATGTACCACCTTTTCTTTATCCATTCATCTGTTGAGGGGCATCTACATAACTGGGTCAAATGGTGGTTCCATTCCAAGTTTTCTGAGGAATCTCTATACTGCTTTACAGAGTGGTTACACCAATTTTTAGTCCCACCAGCAATGTATGAATAGCCTTCTTCCCCACATCCTTGCCAACAAATATTGTTGCTTGTATTCTTGATAAGTGCCATTCTGACTGGAGTGAGATGAAATCTAAGAGTAGTTTTGATTTGCATTTCTCTAATCGCTAGAGTTGATGAAAATTTTTTCATGCTTGTTGATGGGTTGTATTTTTTCTTCTCTGAAGTATCTGTTCAATTCCTTAGCCCATTTATTGATTGGGTTATTTGTGGGGGTTTTTTGGTGTTAAGTTTTATTAGTTCTTTATATATCCTGGAGATCGGTGCTCTGAGATAAGTAAGGTAAAGATTTTCTCCCATTCTGTAGGCTCTATCTTCACGTTTTTGATTGTTTCCTTTGCTGATAAGAAGCTTTTTAATTTTAGTCCATCCCATTTTTTGATTCTTGATTTTACTTGTGCTTTAGTAGTCTAGTTAAAGAAGTCACTCCCTAAGCCAACATGGTTGGAGATTTGGTCCTACTTTTACTTCTATTAGGTGCAGAGTCCCTGTTCTAGTTCCTGTCCTTAATCCACTTTGAGTTAATTTTTGTGCAGAGTGAGAGATAGAGGTTTAATTTCATTTTACAACATATGGATTTTCAGTTTTCCTAGCACTACTTTTTCTACTTGAAAAGAATAGGCTACTTTTTCTCCAAAGTATATTTTTGGCATCTTTGTTTAGTATTACATAACTGTATTTATGTAGGTTTTTCTCTGTACCATCTATTCTGTAATATTGGTCTACATGTCTGTTTTGGTGCCAATACCATGCTATTTTTGTTACTATTGCTCTGTAGTATAGTTTATGATCTGGTATTGTGATGCCTCCTGCTTCACTCTTCTTGCTAAGGATTGCTTTGGCTATTCTGGGTCTCTTATTTTTCCAAATTAATTTCATGATTGCTTTTTCTAGTTCTATGAAGAATGTCAGTAGGATTTTAATAGGAATTGTTTTAAATCTGTATAACAATTTTGATTGTAGAGCAATTTTGACAAAATTAATTCTGCCTATCCATGAGCATGGGAGATCTTTCCATCTTCTAAGGTCTCCCTCAATTTCTTTCTTTAGGGTTCTGTATTTTTCATTGTAGAGATCTTTCACCTGCTTTGTTGATTCCCAAGTATTTTAATTTTTTTGAGACTATCATAAATGGGGTAGTTTTCTCTTGCAGTGGATTCATCATTGATGTATAGAAATGCATTTGATTTATGGGTATTGATTTTATATCCTGCTACTTTGCTGAATTCATTTATTAGTTCTAGAAGTTTTCTGGTGGAGTTTTTTGGATCTTCAATATATAGAATCTTGTCATTGGCAAATAGTGATAATTTAAATTTTTCTTTTCCTATCTGTATCCCTTTAATTTCTTTAGTCTGTCTAATTGCTCTGGCTAGACTTTCAAGGACTATGTTGAAGAGAAGTGGTGAAAGAGGGCATCTCTGTCTTGTTCCATTTTTTAGGGGGAGTGATTTCAATTTTTCTCCATTTATAATGATGTTCGCCTTGGGGTTAGAATAGATAGCTTTTATAATGTTGAAGTATGTTCCTATTATCTTTAGTTTTTCTAGTGTTTGAACATGGAGGGGGTGCTGTATTTTATCAAATCCTTTTTCTGCATCTATTGAGATGATCATTATTCTTGTATTTGAGCCTATTGATGTGATGTATTACATTTGTTAATTTCCATATGTTGAACCAACCTGGCATCCCTGGAATGAACCCCACTTGACCATGGTGCACTATCTTTAAAATATGTTTTTGTATGATTTTCCAGAATTTTATTAAGAAGTTTTGTGTCTATATTCATCTGAACATGGTCTGAAGTTTTCTTTCCTTGATGTGTCTTTGTCTGGTTTTGGTATTAGGGTGATACTAGCCTCATACAATGAATTTGGAAGGGTTCTCTCCTTTTATATTTCATAGAATAATTTGAGGAATATTGGTATTAGATCTTCTTTGAAGGTCTTGTAGAACTCGGCTGAGAATCCTTCTGTTCTTTGGCTTTTCTTGGTTGGTAGGCTCTTGATGGCATGTTTACATTGTATATGTCCTACTGATTCACTTTGAGTAGATCATATGTCTCTAGAAATTTGTCAGTGTCTTTGAGATTTTCTATTTTATTTGAGTATAAATTTTCAAAATAGTTTCTAATTATCTTCTGTAGTGTCCATCATGATATTTCCCTTTTCATCACAAATTTTTGTAGTTTGAGTTTTCTCTCTCTCTTCATTAGCATGCCTAAGGGTTTATCAATTATTTTTATTTTTTCAAAGAACCAACTTTTCATTTTGTCAGTTCTTTTTAAATTGCTTCTTTTGTTTCAATTTCATTGATTTCAGTTCTGATTTTAATTACTTCCTGTCTTCTACTGCTTTGGGCATCGATTTGTTCTTTTTCTAGGGCTTTGAGATGTAATGTTAGGTGATCTGTTTGTTGACATTTTATTCTTTTAATGAATGAGCTCAATGCAGTGAACTTTCCTCTTAGCACTGCCTTCATAGTGTCCCAGAGATTTTGACATGTTGTATCAGTATTCTCATTTACTTCTAAGTATTTTTTTTTATTTCCTCCCTGATTTCTACTGCTATCCATTCATCATTCAGTAGCATGTTATTTAGTCTCCATGTATTGGAGTATCTTCTATTTTTTATTTTATCATTGATTTCTAGTTTCATTCCATTATGATCTGATAAAATGCAGGGTAGTATTTCAATTTTTTATATTTGCTAAGAGTTTCTTTGTAGCATAACATATGGTCTATTTCAGAGAAGGATCCATGTGCTGCTAAGAAGAAAATGTATTCACTTGATGATGGATGAAATACTCTCTCTATATATCTGTTAAGTCTAAATTATTGATTGTATTATTAGTTCTGTAGTTTCTTTGTTTAGTTGTTGTTTGGAAGATCTATCCAGTGTTGAGAGATGTGTATTAGTGTCACCCAGTATTATTGTGTTGTTATGTATTTGATTCTTGAAATTGAAAAGGATTTGTTTGATATACGTAAATGCTCCACTGTTTGGGGCATATATATTTATAATTGTTATGTCTTATTGATGTATGATTAACTTAAACAGTATTAAATGTCCTTCTTTATCCCATCTGACTAACTTTGGCTTGAAGTCCACTTTATGTGATATGAGGATAGAAACCCCTACTTGTTGACACAGTCCATGTGAGTGCTATGTTTTTCCTTACCTATCACCTTCAGTCTGTGAATGTTTTTTCCCTAGGAGGTGAGTCTAATAAAGATAGCATATCTTTGAATCTTTTTTAAAAAATCCATTCTGTCACTCTGTGTGTTTTGATTGATGAGCTTAGGCTACTGACATTCAGGGTTATTATTGACATATTATTTGTATTCCTGGTCATTTTGGCTTTTAACTTGACTTAGTTTCCTTTGATTGACATTTCCTTTAGTGTAGTTCCTCCCTTTGCTGGTTTTTATTGTTTGTTTCCCCATTTCCTCCGCATGGAATATTTCACTGAGAATGTTCTGTAGTGAAGGCTTTCTAGTTGTTAATTCTTTTAACTTTTGTTTCTCATGGAAGGTTTTTATTTCATCTTCAAATCTGAAACTCAGTTTTGCTGGATATAAAATTCTCTATTGGCTTTCATTTTCTTTCAGAACTTCATATATATTGTCCCATGACCTTCTGGTATTGAGGTCTGGTTTGAGAAATCAGCTGAAATGGTTTTGTTCTATATGTAATTTGATTTTTTTTTCTCTTGCAGCCTTTAAAATTCTATCCTTATTCTGTATGTTAATCATTCTCATTATAATGTGCCTTGGTGTGGGTCTGTAGTAATTTTGGACATCTGGGGTCCTGTGAGCCTATTGTAATTGATATTTTTATTTCATTCTTTAGATTTGGGAAATTTTCTGATATTATATCATTGATAAGTTTGTACATTCATTTAGTTTGTATCTCCATGCCATCATCTCTTCTGATAAATATTAAATTTGGTCTTTTCATGTTATACCTTATTTCTTGGAAGTTCTGTTCATGGCTTCTTACAATCTTCTCTGTACAGTCAACTTTGTTTTCAAGAATATGTATTTTGGGGGCTGGAGATGTGGCTCAAGCGGTAACATGCTTGCCTGGCATGTGCGGGGCACTGGGTTCGAACCTCAGCACCACATAAAAATAAAATAAAGATGTTGTGTCCACCAAAAACTGAAAAATAAATATTAAAAAATTCTCTCCCCCCCCCCTCTCTCTCTCTCTCTCTCTCTCTCTCTCTCTCTCTCTCTCTCTCTTTCTCTCTCTCTCTCATCTCTTATCTCTTAAAAACAGAATATGCATTTTGTCTTCATTGCCTGAGGTTCTGTATTCCAAGTGGTCTAGTCTGTTGATCAGTGATGCCTTCTATTGAATTTATCATTTGTTTTGTTGATTTTTTAATTTTGATGATTTCTGCTCTTTTTTAATAATCTCGAACTTTTTTGAAATGATCTTTCACTTCCTGTATTTTCTCTTTGATTTCACTACTTATACTATCCTTTACTTCGCAGATCAGCATAACTATATACATTCTAATTTCCTTCTCTGACATTTCTTCTACTGTGCTGTCTATGGATTCTATTGTTGGAACATTTTGGTTTATTTGAAGTGCTTTGTTCCCTTGTTTTTTTCATATTGTTTGTGTGTAGTAGTATGGATCTGAGGCAGTACAGTAATCTACCCTGTAATCTTACAGTTTCCCTGAAGGCTTCCAATACCTAGCTTTTAAGGAGAAGACCAATATTAACAACACCTAATGCAAATAATATACAATAAACTAAAAAACTCCTATTAAGGTGTCTACAGTTTTGTTGCAATAATACAGAAATGATGCATTAAATTATTGTCTATAATATAAACAGCAAGTTTGCTGAAAGGGTTTACCATTTCAAATGATGGACAAAGAAGGAACAGAAGTAGTGTAGGATGTGATGTTTATTAGGGAGAAAGAGAGAAGATAGAGGTAAAAATTTATAGTAAGAGCAAAGGAGGAATTAATAGAGGTTAGCTATTAGCATGAGAGAAGTGAAAAAGAAAATCCAGGGAGACAGATAAGTGAGAGAAAAATGTATATAGATTTTTTTAAAGTAAAAATATAATAATACACATTCAAATTGTAATATACTATTTGGACATCCCACTCTTCAATAAATTGATGCATAAAAATATTTGGATTCAAAGATGGTACATATGTGAGAGAGAAGGGGAAAAAAAGGAAAGTCTCTATGGAATATTGCCAATTGCTTCTGTTGGCTTTCAAAAATTTTCTCATCTTCCCTTCTCCACTGATAGGTAGGATTGTCTGAAGTTTGATGTTAGCTCCAGTCCAGTGAGTACTGGACTGGTTGGCTGGTGAGCTGATAGTAAGATGCCCTCATACCCACTTCCAGTCTTCCTATGCATTTCAGCTGGTCCCTTCCATCCCCATACACTTCAGGACTCACTCAGCTGGAGAGAGCCCAGTTTTCTCCCATTTCTCCTACCTGTGTTCCCCTTGGAAACTTCCCCCAGTCTCTAGCCTTCCCTAAGCTTGCCAGACCCAGACTGCCCCAGGCAGACCCAGAAGAAATCTGAATGACTTGGGCCTCAGTTTCCCCAGGCTCTACTTTGCTGCAGTCCCAAGATATCAATGCCCTTCCAACTTGCAGGAAGACCACCAGGCATGCACTCATACAAAGGAGCGACCTTGCTAAAAGACAGCCATATGGCGGCCACTAGCACACCTAGCAAAACGATCTCAGGTGCAACCAAACCTGCAGGTACCCCAGCAATATATTTTCAGGCCCTGGATAGTATCCCATGACAAAGGAAGTCACACCCTGAGATGATGGGGGTACCTATGGCAAACCTACAGGCCCCTTGGCTTTGGACTCCCAGGCCCTGGCCAATGTCCCAAGATGGTGGCAGCCATGTATAACCAAACTGCGGATACACAGACAATGGACTTCCAGGCAGCAAGGGGCAGTGAGTGTTCAGTGCATGGTCTGCAGGTGGTCTTTCAGGCAAACAGCAGGACTTGGTGGGTAGACATTGGGTGGTAGGCAACGTGCAAGCTAAAGGTGGGTGGAGGACAGGCAAAAGTCAGGCAAATGGGCTCCTGATGGGTGGTTGGGTGGTCAGTGAGTGATCTTCACATGAAAGACAGGCGATATATTGGCAAATGGCTGTTGATTGTGGTGGATGAATGGTCGGGGGGTGCAAAGAATAGGGGATCAGCAGGCAACAAGGGCTGTCTCAAAAAGAAACAGTATTTCCTCTGCTTGAGTCCTGAGTCACAGAGTGACAAGGAATGTAGCCTCCCTTTAGTTCATCTTGGACCTCTCAACTTCCATTGTTATCCAGTCAGATGCAGAATGAGGTATTGCTCTTGTCAGCAATCTCAGCCTTTTGGCCAGAGGTGATAAGGCACAAACAGAAACTTTTAGATCATTTATGCAGTACTTGAGCTAGGAATTTGAATCCTTGAGTTCATTCTTTTCTTTTATCACTTTGTTCCGTGGCATTAGGAATAATCAGTCAACCTCACTATATTCATTAGTTTTTTTTTAAAGATGTTCAAAAGTAGCTGAGTGTGGTGGCACATACCTATATTCCAGGGGCTCATGCAGGAGGAACACGAGTTCAAAGCCAACCTCTGCAACTTAGTGAGGCCCTCAACAACTTAACAAGAAGAACTTGTCCTATCAACAAATAAGTAAAAAGGACTGGGGATGTGACTCAGTGGTAGAGCACCCCTGGGTTCAATCCCCAGTACCAGGGGAAAAAAGTTTACAAGTTCATATAAACATGCACCTAGCTGCCCCTTCCTTCCTATAAGTGATTGACTAGGGGTATCCAATGCAGAAGTCTTACATATCTCTATTACCAGATCAAGCCATGGATTATTAGCATGTTTAAGTTTAATCATATTATGGAAGCCCTTGAAGCAATTAAGAAAATTAATCCTTAGTGATCTACTTATCTAGAATAATTTTCAGTACCAAGATCTGTATTAATCAAGGTTCTCCACAGAAACAGATACAATAGAACGTATATCTGACTTATTATAAGGAATTAGCTCATATTTATTATGGAGGATGAAAAATCCTGCAATTTGTTTTCTGTAAGCTAGAGACTGAGGAAAGTTGGTGGTGTAGTTCTAAGAATTGAAGGTAGGGCCAGTGTGGTGAGTTCCAGTGAAGGGTAGGATACTTGTCCAAGTTCAGCAGTCAAGCAGAGAGAATTCTCAACTTCCTCTACCTTTTGTTATATTCAGTCCCTCAACTGATTGGGTGATGCACTTTAAGGAGGATAATCTGCTTTCCTTGGTCCACCACTTCAAATACTAATCTCATTCAGAAAGAATGTTTAATATGGGTGCCCCATATCCCAGTCAATTTGACATATGAAATTAACCATCATCTAGGTGCTCTTTGTTTATTCTTATAGATTTGAATTACCATCTTGTTTCAATTGTTGCAACCTGGGAACTTCCTTTAGTGTGTTTTATGTGTCCATTAGCAACAATTTCTCAGTCTGTTTATCTGTGAGTATATTTATTTATGTATTTATTTACTTATTTATTTATTGGTAATAGGGATTAAACCCAGGGACACTTTAGCACTGAGCTACATCCCCAGCCCTTTCAATTATTATTATTATTTTAAATTTTGAGACAGGATCTTGCTAAATTGCTGAGACTGGCCTCAAACTTGTAGTCCTTCTGCCTCAGCCAGTCAATTTTCTGGGATTATCCTGCTAGAAGGTGGTTTAGCTTCGTCAATATGTTCAATAAATTTTGAATAATTTTAACTATTATTTCTTTGCATTTTTTCTGTTCTTGTCTCTCTCTTCTCTCCTTTGACACTCCTATTACACATATGTTTATACATTTCATGTTTTGTCACATTTCTCTGAAGCTCTGATCACTTAACTTCATTCTTGTTTTTCTCTGTTCTTTAAAATTCATAACTGCTGCCCATCTGCCTTCAAGCTCACTAATTCTTGCTTCTCCTTGTTCCAATTTTACTGTTGAGCCCTGCCAGTGAATTTTTCACTCCAGTCATTTCACTTTTTGATTTCAGAATTTTCATTTGGTTAACTTTCTTTCTTTTCTTTTTTTTTTTTGGGTGGGGGTACTAGGGATTGAACTCAGGGGCAATCACCTACTGAGCCACATCCCCAGCCCCATTTTGTATTTTATTTAGAGACAGGGTCTCACTGAGTTGCTTAGAGCCTTGCTTTTGCTGAGGCTGGCTTTGAACATGTGATCTTCCTGCCTCAGCCTCCTGAGCCACTGGGATCACAGGTGTGAGCCACCATGTCTGGCTCCATTTGGTTAACTTTCTATCCTTTGACTACTATTCACAACTTGATGTGGCATTCCCATCATCCCTTCCTTTACTTCTTTTTTGTTAGTGCATTATAGCTATACATAATATTGGGGTTCATTCTGACATCATTATACAAACATAGAATATTATTTGTTCCAATTCAGTCCCCAGTACTTCTTTCCCTTCCCTTTTCCCTCTTTTTGTTCCCTTTCTTCTATTCTTCTAATGTTTCTTCTATTTATAGGTATTTTCAACTAATGCATCAAGTATACATATAAAGGTGAGATCACTGTGGCATATTAATATATGTATGTAAGAAAAGTTGGTCAGATTTTTTTCACCATTTCTCCATTTTCCTATCCCTCCTTCTTCACCTTCAGTCCCCTACGTCCATTCCACTAATTTATCTTCTATTTTCCTAGGTTTTCCTCCCTGACTTATCCCCTCATTTTTGTTTAGCTTCTATGTATTTGACCCTTGACTTTCTGGATCTGACTCATTTCACTTAGCATAATGTTCTCCATTTCCATCCATTTATCAGCAGATGCTATATTTTCATTCTTTAAGGCTGAGTGAAACTCCATTGTGTACATATACCACATTTCTTTTTTAATTAATTATTTTTTTAAATTTATTTACAGTAGAATGCATTACAATTCATATTACACATATATATATATATATAACAACTTTTCATATCTCTGATTGTATCCAAAGTATATTTACACCAATTTGTGTCTTTATCCATGTACTTTGGAAAATAATGTTCATCACATTCCACCATCATTTATAATCCCATGCCCCATCCCTTATCCTCCCATCACTCTGCCCTATCTAGAGTCTGTCTATTCCTCCCATGCTCCCCCTCCCTACCCTACCATGAATCAGCCTCCATATAGCACAGAAAACAGTTGGCATATTTTGGCTAACTTCACTTAGCATTATCTTCACCAACTCTATCCATTTTCCTGAAAATGCCATGATTTTATTCTCTTGTATTGCAGAGTACTACTCCATTGTGTATAGATGCCACATTTTTTTAATCCATTCATCTGTTGAAGGGCATCTAGGGCTGTGTCCCTGTCATATGCTATTTTTTTATTAGTTGCTCCTGACAATACAATGATCTTGACATATCATACATTTGATTCAAATGGGGTATGAATTCTTATTTTTCCACGTGTACAGATTGCAGGATCACATTGGTTATACAGCCACGTTTATACATGCTGCCATACTGGTGTCTGTTGTATTCTGCTGCCCTTCCTATCCCCCCTCCCCTCCCGTCCCATCACCTCTCTCTACCCCATCTACTGTAACACATTTCTCTCTCTTTTTTTAATTTTTTTCTTCCCCCTCACACCATCTTATATGTGATTTTGTATAACAATGAGGGTCTCCTTCCATCTTCCGTGTAATTCCCCTTCTCTCTCCCATTCCCTCTCACCTCTCATCCCTGTTTAATGATAATCTTCTCATGTTCATCCTCCCTGCTGTTTTGAGTTGCCCCCCTTATATCAAAGAAGACATTTGGCATTTGATTTTTAGGGATTGGCTAACTTCACTTAGCATAATCTCCTCTAATGCCATCCATTTCCCTGCAAATGCCATGATTTTGTTATTTTTTAGTGCTGAGTAATATTCCATTGTGTATAAATGCCACATTTTTTTATCCATTCATCTATTGAAGGGCATCTAGGTTGGTTCCATGGTCTAGCTATTGTGAATTGTGCTGCTATGAACATTGATGTAGCTTTCTTTATCTGTTCATCTGTTGATGGGCATCTGGGCTGGTTCCATACATAGCTACCATGAATTGAACTGCTGTAAACAAAGACGTGGCTGTATTCCTATTGTACATTGATTTTACATCTATTGGAATATACCAAGCATAGGACACCTGGGTTATATGGTGATTAAATTTCTAGTGATTTTGTTTAAAGGAATATCCACAGTGCTTTCCAGAGTGGTTGTGCTAATCTGCAATCCAACCAAAAATGCATGAGTGTATCTTTTCTTCCACATCCTCACCAGCACTTCTTATTAATCATATTCTTTTTTGTTTTAGGATATTAATGTGTGTGACAACTTTTATAGAAGTAGAATAATATCCATGTGCTTTTTGGTTTATCACTTTAAGAATATAAGTGATCAACTCTATTCACTTATTCAACAAGATTCTTCACATCAGCCATTTCTTTACCTACCAAGTACAATTCAAATGGCTCAACTTTACATACAAAGGCCTTTATGAATTTTTTTACTTTTTTATTATTAGTTGTTCAAAACATTACAAAGCTCTTGACATATCATATTTCATACATTTGATTCAAGCGGATTATGAACTCCCATTTTTACCCCGTATACGTATTGCAGAATCACATCAGTTACACATCCACTGATTTACATATTGCCATACTAGTGTCTGTTGTATTCTGCTGCCCTTCCTATCCTCTACTATCCTCCCTCCCCATCCTCCCCTCCCCTCCCATCTTCTCTCTATACCCCATCTACTGTAATTCATTTCTCTCTCTTGTATTTTTCGAAGAACCAACTTTTAGTTTTGTCATTTTTTCAATAGTTTCTTTTGTTTCAATTTTGTTGATTTCAGCTCTGAATTTAATTATTTCTTGCCTTCTGCTACATTTGCTGTTGTTTTGATTTTCCTTTTCTAGGGCTTTCAGATAAAGTGTGAGCTATTTTATTTGTTGGTTTTTATTTTTTATTTTTTATTTTTTTGAGGAATGACCTCCAGGAAATGAATTTCCCTCTTAAAACTGCTTTAATTGTGTCCCATGGATTCCGATATGTTGTGTCTGTATTTTCATTTATCTCTAAGAATTTTTTGATTTCCTCCTTTATGTCTTCTGTAACCCATTGATCATTCAGTAACATATTGTTCGTTTTCCATGTGATGTAGGAATTTTCCTTCCTTCTTTTATCATTGATTTCCAGTTTCATTCCATTATGATCAGATAAAATGCATGGTATTATCTCCACCCCTTTATATTTACTGAGGGTTGCCCTATGGCATAATATATGGTCTATTTTTGAGAAGGATCCATGTGCTACTGAGAAAAAAGTATATCCACTTGATGATGGTTGATATATTCTATATATGTCAGTTAAGTCTAGGTTATTGATTGTGATATTGAGTTCTATAGTTTCTTTATTCAACTTTTGTTTGGAGGATCTGTCCAATGGTGAGAGAGGTGTGTTGAAGTCACCTGCCAGGTTTCTATTCTTGCAACTAAAAGGCTCAGGGGTCACTCTAGGTAAACTGGGCTAACTAGGCTGAGTCTATCTTCGTGATGTCCACTGTCAGCAGGTTGACTGACACCTGGGTAGGCCACACCCAAGGGCACAGTAAGAGGAGGGGACACACACAAGGCACTTCCATGGAAGATTCTATCCTAAACAGGGCAAGGGGTTATATTACAAAGGAACAGGTGAGCATAGCTTCACCCATGGGGCTGTAGCAAGACACACCCATTTCTGTGACTGAGCGCCTCAGCACCCAGCTGGGGAGTGTAACTCAGTCACCCATAAGGTTGGCCTCCCAGAGTCACCCATAATTATTGTGTTGTGGTGTATTTGATTCTTGAACTTGAGGAGAGTTTGTTTTATGAACGTCACAGCACCATTATTTGGTGTATAAATATTGATAATTGTTATGTCTTGTTGGTGAATGGTTCCTTTTAACAGTATATAATGTCCTTCCTTATCCCTTTTGATTAACTTAGTCTTGAAGTCGATTTTATTCGATATGAGGATGGCCACACCTGCTTGCTTACGAGGACCGTGTGCGTGGTATGTTTTTTCCCAACCTTTCACCTTCAGCCTGTGTATGTCTTTTCCAATCAGAGGTGTCTCCTGGAGGCAGCATATTGTTGGATTTGTTTTTTTAATCCACGTTACCAGCATATGTCGCTTTATTGGTGAGTTTAAGCCATTAACGTTTAGAGTTACTATTGATATATGGTTTGTACTTCCAGCCATATTTGATTATTTATCTTTTTTATTTATTTTTATTTTTTTAATTTGGTTTGTTTCTCCATGATGAGCTTTCCCCCCACCCTCTGGCTTTACTGAGGTACTTCCCACTATTGGTTTTGGTTATTGTTTTTCATTTCTTCCTTGTGTAGTGTTTTGCTCAAGATGCTTTGCAATGATGGTTTTCTGGCTGCAAATTCTTTTAACTTTTGTTTATCATGAAAGATTTTTATTTCATTATCATACCTGAAGCTTAATTTTGCTGGATACAGAATTCTTGGTTGGCATCCATTGTCTTTCAGTGTTTGAAATACGTTGTTCCAGGATCTTCTCGCTTTCAGCGTCTGTGATGAAAAATCTGTCATTAACCTTATTGGTTTACCCCTGAATATAATCTGCCTCCTTTCTCTTGTAGCTTTTAATATTTTCTCTTTGTTCTGTATATTGGATGTCTTTATAACAATGTGTATTGACGTTGGTCTACTGTGATTTTGTATGCTCGGTGTCCTGTATGCATCTACAATTTGTACATCCGTTTCCTTTTTTATTTCTGGAAAGTTTTCCATAGTTATTTCATTCAGCAGGTTGCTCATTCCCTTGCTTTGAACCTCTATACCTTCCTCTATCCTGATGACTCTTAAGTTTGTTTTTTTTATGTTATCCCATATCTCTTGGATGTTTTTCCCGTGCTTTTTTACCAGCCTTTCTGAGTTGGCTAGACTCTTTTCAAGATGATATATTTTGTCTTCATTATCTGATGTTCTGGCTTCTACTTGCTCTACTCTGTTAGTGATACTCTCATTTGAGTTTTTAATTTGGTTTATAGTTTCCTTCATTTCTAGGATTATTATTTGATTTTTTTATAATCTCTATATCCTGATAAAGATGCTTATTTGCTTCTTTTATCTGTTTATGTAATTCATTTTCAATGTGTTCTTTCATTGTTTGAATTTGCTGTCTCATGTCCTCTTTAAGATTCCATTCCATCTGTCAAAGGTATTCCTTGAGTTCTTTATTTGACCATTTTTCTGATGCCTCTAGGTCCTCCTGAATATTTAGGCTGTCCTGCATTGTTTGTACTCCTTTTCTTCCTTGCTTTTTCATGCTGCTCATGTTACTTCCGGCTCTGTTTGACTGCTGAGTTACTGTTTACTCCTATAAATTTATTTGGTTTTGTGGGTCTCTGGGGTCTCTCTTTTGTGATGGGAGACTATAACTAGAGATGATGAGTTTTGTTGCACTTTAATGCAGATTCATTTGTTTCCTAAACTGTGTACGGATTCTGATGGCATATAGCGGTCTGTGGTTTGGTCTTGGGACTTATATTTAGGTCGAATGATGTGATGGTATTGAGGTTGGTATCTCTTGGCAACCTTGGAGAGTTGCTCTACTGATGAGGGATATTAACAGGAGAATGGTCTAGAGTATTTGAGGGTAGCTAGGGACTTGGTAGCACTATATAACGCCTCGGAACATTGACCTATACATATTTAGTAAATTACACATAAACAGCGTCATGATGCTTGGGAGAAAAGGTATTAGAAGGGGAGGGAAGAAGTCACTAAAGAGAATGAGAGTAAACAGGTAAAATTCAAGGAAAGGGGAATAAAGAAATTTAAAAGAATTGAAAAGACAAAAGAAAAAAATAGAAAAGAAAAAATTAAAAAAAAACAAATAATAATAAAATAAAAAAATAAAAATAAAAATTTTTAAAATGCAGTCTTAAAGTTCGATTAACTTCTCTTCCAGTAGGTGGAGCTGTGCCCACCGGGCCAAGCTTTTCCTCTCAATACGCAGGAACCAATCACTGTGAAGCAGTCCTCCCCCCCGACTGGGCGGGTCTTCAATCCTGAGTGTCTAGGGCCTTCTCTTGTGTCTAGTCACTTCCCCACTTTTCCTCCAGCCAGGCCCCGCTCATCGGTGACGCTCACCACAATACTGGCTACACTCCAGGTCTGCTGCTCCCGGGAGCCCTATTTTCTTGAACGACTGGGCACACTCTCCCTGTTTGCCATTCCCTCAGACCCTAAGGTTGTGGAGCGTGGGGCTGAGAACCCTCAGCGAATTCTGCTTGCCCTCCGGTAGCCACGCCCCTGGGAGCTGGTGCAAGAGACCTCAGTTGTCAGCGTTGGTAGGAGCAGTAGCCGGGGTCCCACGCCATGGGTCCCATGCCGGTCCTGATTCCCTTGGTCTGACTATCACGCTCACGGGAGAGCTGGGAGGGGCCCTTAAGGTTTCCCCCGCTGTGTGGAGAGGAAGGGCTAGGGGGTTACACACCTGCAGCCACTGGTTTCAATAAAGTTATCTCCCCCGCCATATTCTGGTGACGTCAGTTCTCTGCCATGGTGGTATCCCATGCAAATGGAGACAGTTCGTTCCCTTTGCCGGTGACCAATGCAACGGGTGGGTCCTGACCGGCTCTCCCAATCCCTGTCTCAATCCTGTGGCCAGTACCTATGAAGGCTCAGTTGGTATTAACCTCCACAGGTTCACGGAGGAGCCAACAAGCTGTTTCAGTGGGAGTGTTTGGCGCTGAGTCTCAGCAGTTTGTCTGTGAGACGCAGGCGAATGGGAGCCTGAATTCGGCCGCTCCAGGCTCAGGGTGTGTTGTGAGGGGTGCAGACTGTTCGCCCCAGATCCACATCAACTCAGCATTGCCTAGTGATCATGAGAAAACAGCATTTAGATGTTTTAAGACTCCCTATGCCCGTGGAGCTGAAGAGGTCAGAGACTTGTCTCTCCGCGCCTGCCGCCATGTTGGATCTCCGGCCTTTATTAATCATATTCTTGATAATGTCATTCTGACGAGAGTGAGATGAAACCTCAGTGTAGTTTTCATTTGTATTTCCCTGATTGCTAGAAATGTTGAACAGTTTTCCATATATTTGTTGACCATTTGTATTTCTTTTTTCTAAGAACTGTATCTTTAGTTCTTTTGCCCATTTATTAATTTGGGTAGTTGGACCTTTTTTTTTTGTCTTAAGATATTTGTATTCCTTATATATCCTAGATATTAATCCCCTATCTGAGCAGTAAGTGTAAAAGATTTTCTCCCATTCTGTAGGATCTCTCTTCTTCATGCCATTGTTTCCTTTACTGTGCCTTTTAATTTGATGCCATCCCACTTATTGATTCTTGGTTTTACTTTTTGTGTCTTAGGGGTCTTTTAACAATATGGTGGAGTGTTCTGTATACATTTTCTTCTAATGGGTTTCTAGTCTAATTCCTAGGTGTTTTTTTTTTAATTTAGCAATACATTGTATTTAACTCAACAATCAAAAATAATTTTAATACATAATCAATATAGAAGTTATTTATTTATTTATCTATTTATTTAATGATACTGGGGGTTGAATCCAGGGGTGATCTACCACTGAACTATACCCTCCGTCGTTTTATTTTCTATTTTGAGACAAGGTCTCACTAAGTTGCCAAGGCTGGCCTTATACTTATGATCCTCTTGCTTCAGCCTCCCAAGTCACTGCTATCAAAGAATCCCAGAAATATAAAGTTATTAATGAGACATCTTAAATTCTTTTTTCTAGGGCTGGGGATGTGGCTCAAGTGGTAGCATGCTCGCCTGGCATGTGTGCAGCCCAGGTTCGATCCTCAGCACCACACACACCACATGTGTCCACTGAAAACTAAAAAATAAATATTAAAAAATTCTCTCTCTCTCTAAAAAAAATTCTTTTTCCTAGTAAGTCTTTTTAAAATTTTTTCTTTTAATTTTTTTATTTTATTCATTTTTATATACATGTCAGTAGAATGTATGTTTTAAATATGTTTATTAGTTGTTTACTATTTATATATTTATTTTACTTATTTATCTTTAAGTTTTTTAAACTTATTTTTTTTTCTTTTTTATTTTTATTGTTGGTTGTTCAAAACATTACATAGTTCTTGATATATCATATTTCACACTTTGATTCAAGTGGGTTATGAACTCCCATTTTTACCCCGTATACAGATTGCAGAATCACATCAGTTACACTTCCATTGATTTACATATTGCCATACTAGTGTCTGTTGTATTCTGCTGCCTTTCCTATCCTCTACTATCCACCCTCCCCTCCCCTCTTCTCTCTCTATCCCATCTGCTGTAATTCATTTCTCCCCCTTGTATTATTTATCCATTACCCCTCACTTCCTCTTGTATGTAATTTTGTATAACCCTGAGGGTCTCCTTCCATTTCCATGCAATTTCCCTTCTCTCTCCCTTTCCCTCCCACCTCTCATCCCTGTTTAATGTTAATCTTCTTCTCATGCTCTTCATCCCTACTCTGTTCTTAGTTACTCTCCTTATATCAAAGAAGACATTTGGCATTTGTTTTCTAGGGATTGGCTAGCTTCACTTAGCATAATCTGCTCTAATGCCATCCATTTCCCTCCAAATTCTATGATTTTGTCATTTTTTAATGCAGAGTACTACTCCATTGTGTATAAATGCCACATTTTTTTTATCCATTCGTCTATTGAAGGGCATCTAGGTTGCCTCCACAGTCTTGCTATTGTGAATTGTGCTGCTATGAACATCGATGTAGCAGTGTTCCTGTAGCATGCTCTTTTTAGGTCTTTAGGGAATAGACCGAGAAGGGGAATAGCTGGGTCAAATGGTGGTTTCATTCCCAGCTTTCCCAGGAATCTCCAAACTGCTTTCCAAATTGGCCGCACCAATTTGCAGTCCCACCAGCAATGTACAAGTGTACCCTTTGCCCCACATCCTCGCCAGCACTTGTTGTTGTTTGACTTCGTAATGGCTGCCAATCTTACTGGAGTGAGATGGTATCTTCGGGTGGTTTTGATTTGCATTTCTCTGACTGCTAGCGATGGTGAGCATTTTTTCATGTACTTTTTGATTGATTGTATGTCCTCCTCTGAGAAGTGTCTGTTCAGGTCCTTGGTCCATTTGTTGATTTGGTTATTTGTTATCTTATTGTCTAATTTTTTGAGTTCTTTTTATACTCTGGATATTAGGGGTCTATCTGAAGTGTGAGGAGTAAAGATTTGTTCCCAGGATGTAGGCTCCCTATTTACCTCTCTTATTGTTTCTTTTGCTGAGAAAAAAACTTTTTAGTTTGAGTAAGTCCCATTTGTTGATTCTAGTTATTAACTCTTGTGCTATGGGTGTCCTATTGAGGAATTTGGAGACCAACCCCACAGTATGTAGATTGTAGCCAACTTTTTCTTCTATCAAACGCCGTGTCTCTGATTTGATATCAAGCTCCTTGATCCATTTTGAGTTAACTTTTGTGCATGGCGAGAGAAAGGGATTCAGTTTCATTTTGTTGCATATGGATTTCCAGTTTTCCCAGCACCATTTGTTGAAGATGCTATCCTTCCTCCATTGCATGCTTTTAGCCCCTTTATCAAATATAAGATAGTTGTAGTTTTGTGGATTGGTTTCTGTGTCCTCTATTCTGTACCATTGGTCCACCCGCCTGTTTTGGTACCAGTACCATGCTGTTTTTGTTACTATTGCTCTGTAGTATAGTTTGAAGTCTGGTATCGCTATACCGCCTGATTCACACTTCCTGCTTAGCATTGTTTTTGCTATTCTGGGTCTTTTATTTTTCCATATGAATTTCTTGATTGCTTTCTCTATTTCTACAAGAAATGCCATTGGGATTTTGATTGTCATTGCATTAAACCTATAGAGAACTTTTGGTAATATCGCCATTTTGATGATGTTAGTTCTGCCTGTCCATGAACAGGGTATATTTTTCCATCTTCTAAGATCTTCTTCTATTTCTCTCTTTAGGGATCTGTAGTTTGCATTGTATAAGTCTTTCACGTCTTTTGTTAGGTTGATTCCCAAGTATTTTATTTTATTTTTTTGAGGATATTGTGAATGGAGTGGTTGTCCTCATTTCCATTTCAGAGGATTTGTTGCTGATATACAGGAATGCCTTTGATTTATGCGTGTTGATTTTATATCCTGCCACTTTGCAGAATTCATTTATTAGCTCTAATGGTTTCTTTGTAGACCCTTTTGGGTCTGCTAGGTATAGAATCATGTCATCTGCAAATAGTGATAATTTAAGTTCTTCTTTTCCTATTTTCATGCCTTTAATTTCTTTCGTCTGTCTAATTGCTCTGGCCAGTGTTTCGAGGACTATGTTGAACAGAAGTGGTGAGAGAGGGCATCCCTGTCTTGTTCCAGATTTTAGAGGGAATGCCTTCAATTTTTCTCCATTCAGAATGATGCTAGCCTGAGGCTTAGCATAGATTGCTTTTACAATGTTTAGGTCTGTTCCTGTTATTCCTAGTTTTTCTAGAGTTTTGAAAATAAAGGGATGCTGTACTTTGTCGAATGCTTTTTCCGCATCTATCAAGATGATCATATGGTTCTTATTTTTAAGTCTATTGATGTGGTGAATAACATTTACTGATTTCCATATATTGAACCAGCCTTGCATCCCAGGGATGAATCCTACTTGATCATGGTGCACAATTTTTTTGATATGTTTTTGAATCCAATTCGCCAGAATTTTATTGAGGATTTTTGCATCTAGGTTCATTAGAGATATTGCTCTGTAGTTTTCTCTCTTTGAAGTGTCTTTGTCTGGTTTAGGGATCAGGGTGATGTTGGCCTCGTAGAATGAATTTGGAAGTTCTCCCTCTTTTTCTACTTCCTGAAATAGCTTGAAAATTATTGGTATTAGTTCCTCTTTAAAGGTTTTGTAAAACTCTGCTGTATACCCATCCGGTCCTGGGCTTTTCTTAGTTGGTAGTCTTTTGATGGTTTCTTCTATTTCCTCAATTGATATTGGTCTGTTTAGGTCGTCTATATTCTCCTGAATCAATCTGGGCAGATCATATGACTTAAGAAATTTATTGATGCCTTCACTATCTTCTATTTTATTGGAGTATAAGGATTCAAAATAATTTCTGATTATCTTCTGTATTTCTGAAGTGTCTGTTGTGATATTGCCTTTTTCATCACGTATGCTAGTAATTTGAGTTGTCTCTCTTCTCTTCGTTAGCATGGCTAAGGGTCTGTCGATTTTATTTATTTTTTCAAAGAACCAACTTTTAGTTTTGTCAATTTTTTCAATTGTTTCTTTTGTTTCGATTTCATTAATTTCAGCTCTGATTTTAATTATTTCTTGCCTTCTACTTCTTTTGCTGTTGTTTTGCTCTTCTTTTTCTAAGATTTTGAGATGAAGTATGAGATCATTTATTTGTTGGTTTTTTCTTTTTTAAGGAATGAACTCCAAGAAATGAATTTTCCTCTTAGAACTGCTTTCAATGTGTCCCATAGATTCCGATATGTTGTGTCTGTGTTTTCATTTATCTCTAAGAATTTTTTAATTTCCTCCTTGATGTCCTCTATAACCCATTGATCATTCTGTAACCTATTGTTTATTCTCTAAGTGATGCATGATTTTTCCTTCCTTCTTTTATCGTTGATTTTCAGTTTCATTCCATTATGATCAGATAAGATGCATGGTATTATCTCTACTCCTTTATATTGTCTAAGAGTTGCCCTGTGAAATAATATATGATCTATTTTTGAGAAGGATCCATGTGTACCTGCTTGATGTTGGGTGGTATATTCTATATATGTCCATTAAGTCTAGGTTATTAATTGTGTTTTTGAGTTCTATAGTTTCCTTATTCAACTTTTGTTTGGAAGATCTGTCCAGTGGTGAGAGAGGTGTGTTGAAGTCCCCCATGATTATTGTATGGTGGTCTATTAGACTCTTGAACTTGAGAAGAGTTTGCTTGATGAACATAGCTGCTCCATTGTTTGGGGCATATATATTTATGATTGTTATGTCTTGTTGGTGTATGGTTCCCTTGAGCAGTATGTAGTGTCCCTCTTTATCCCTTTTGATTAACTTTGGCTTGAAATCTATTTTATTTGATATGAGTATGGACACTCCTGCTTGTTTCCGAAGTCCATATGAGTGATATGATTTTTCCCAACATTTCACCTTCAGTCTATGTATGTCTTTTCCTATCAAATGCGTCTCCTCTAACCAGGATATTGTTGGGTCTTGTTTTGTGATCCATTCTACTAGCCTGTGTCTCTTAATTGGTGAGTTTAAGCTGTTAACATTTAGGGTTATTATTGAGATATGGGTTGTTCTTCCAGCCATATTTGTTTATTTATGTTACTAAACATGGTTTGTTTTCCTCTTTGATTATTTTTCCCCCCTTTACTGTCCTACCTCCCACTGTTGGTTTTCATTGTTATTTTCCATTTCCTCTTCCTGTAATGTTTTGCCGAGGATGTTTTGAAGAGATGGTTTTCTAGCTGCAAATTCTTTTAACTTTTGTTTATCGTGGAAGGTTTTAATTTCATCTTCCATCCAGAAGCTTATTTTCACTGGATACACGATTCTTGGTTGGAACCCATTTTCTTTCAGTGTTTGAAATATGTTATTCCAGGATCTTCTAGCTTTCAGAGTCTGTGTTGAAAGATCAGCTGTTATCCTGATTGGTTTACCCCTAAATGTAATCTGCTTCCTTTCTCTTGTAGCTTTTAAAATTCTCTCCTTATTCTGTATGTTGGGCATCTTCATTATAATGTGTCTAGGTGTGGATCTCTTATGATTTTGCACATTTGGCATACTGTAGGCTTCCAGGATTTGGGATTATGTCTCATTCTTCAAGTCTGGGAAGTTTTCTCGTATTATTTCATTGAATAGATTGCTCATTCCTTTGGTTTGGACCTCTATACCTTCCTGTATCCTGATGACTCTTGTTTGGTCTCTTTATATTATCCCATATTTCTTGGATGTTCTGCTCATGGTTTCTTAACAGTCTTGCTGAGCTGTCTTTGCTCTTTTCAAGTTGAAATACTTTGTCTTCATTGTCTGATGTTCTATCTTCTAAGTGTTCTACTCTGCTGGTAGTATTCTCAATTGAGTTTTTAAGTTGGTTTATTGCTTCCTGCATTTCTAGGATTTCTGTTTATTTGTTTTTTATAACCTCTACCTTCCTGTATAGTTGATCTTTTGCTTCTTGGATTTGTTTATGTAATTCATTGTCGAAGTGATCTTTCATTGTCTGATTTTGCTGTCTAATGTCTTCCTTGAGACTCCAGATCATCTGAAGCATGTATATCCTGAATTCTTTATCTGACATTCCATCTGCTGCAGCTATTACCTCTTCTAAAGTTGAGTTGATCTGCATTGCTTGTGTTCCTTTCTTTCCTTGTCTTTTCATACTGCTAGCATTTCTTTCTGCTTGGTGAAACTGTTGTGTTTTTTAAATTTCCCCCTATATATTTATATTGCTCTTGTATAGTTGAAAATTCTCCCTTGCAGGTACGGGTGGCGGCTGTGCTCCTCCTCCAATTGGGGTGATCTGTCTACCACGCCGGCGGGCCGCTGGGTCTGTTCTGCTGGTCGGTCGCAAGTCTGCCTACCTTGCAGGCGTGGGCAGCGGCTCTGCTCTGCCCCTACTCCAATTGGGGTGATGTGTCTACCACGCCGGCGGGTCGCTGGGCCTGTTCCAGGCACGGGAGGTGGCTCTTCTCTGCCCCTACTCCAATTGGGGTGACGTGACTTCCACTCCGGCGGGTGGCTGGGCCTGTTCTGGGTGTGGGCGGCGGTTCTGCTCTAACCCTACTCCAATTGGGGTGACGTGACTACCACGCCGGCGGGCCGGTGGGCCTGTTCAGGGTGCGGGCGGCGGCTCTGCTCTGCCCCTACTCCAATTGGGGTGATGTGACTACCACGCCGGCAGGTCGCTGGGCCTGTTCAGGGTGCGGGCGGCGGCTCTGCTCTGCCCCTACTCCAATTGGGGTGACGTGACTACCACGCCGGCAGGTCGCTGGGCCTGTTCCGGGCACGGGTGGCGGCTCTGCTCTGCCCCTACTCCAATTGGGGAGACCTGTCTACCATGCCGGCAGGCCGCTGGGCCTGTTCCTCCCGTCGGTCGCAGGTCTGCCTACCTTGCGGGCACGGGCGGCGTCTCTGCTCTGCCCCTACTCCAAATGGGGTGATATGTCTGCCGTGCCGGCAGGCCGCTGGGCCTGTTCCGCTGGTCTTTCACAGGCCTGCCTACCTTGCGGGCACGGGTGGCGGCTCTGCTCTGCCCCTACTCCAATTGGGGTGACGTGACTACCATGCCATCGGGCCGCTGGGCCTGTTCCGGGCGCAGGTGGCGGCTCTGCTGTGCCCCTACTCCAATTGGGGTGACGTGTCTACCATGCCGGCAGGCCGCTGGGCCTGATCCGCTGGTCGGTCGCAGGCCTGCCTACCTTGCGGGCGCGGGTGGCGGCTCTGCTCTGCCCCTACTCCAATTGGGGTGTCGTGACTACCACACCGGCGGGTCGCTGGGCCTGTTCCGGGCACAGGCGGCGGCTCTGTTCGGCCCCTACTCCAATTGGGGTGACGTGTCTACCACACCGGCAGGCCGCTGGGCCTGTTCCGCCGGTCGTTCGCAGGTCTGCCTACCTTGCGGGCGCGGGTGGCGGCTCTGCTCTGCCCCTACTCCAATTGGGGTGTCATGACTACCACACCGGCGGGTCGCTGGGCCTGTTCCGGGCACAGGCGGCGGCTCTGCTCGGCCCCTACTCCAATTGGGATTGCATGTCTACCATGCCAGCGGGTTGTTGGGCCTTTTCTGGATGCAGGCGGCGGCTCTGCTCGGCCCCTACTCCAAATGGGGTGACATGACTGCCATGCCAGCGGTCGCTGGGCCTGTTCCGGGCGCGGGCGGCGGCTCTGCTCTGCCCCATGCCAATTTGGGTGACGTGTCTACCATGCCGGCAGGCCGCTGGGCCTGTTCCGCCGGTCGGTCGCAGATCTGCCTACCTTGCGGGCTCGGGCTGCGGCTCTGCTCTGCCCCTACTCCAATTGGGGTGACGTGTCTACCACGCCAGCGGGTTGTTGGGCCTTTTCCGGATGCGGGCGGCGGCTCTGCTCGGCCCCTACTCCAGTTGGGGTGACGTGATACCATGCCTGCGGGTCGCTGGGCTCTGCTCTGCCCCTCTGGCCTCCACAGTATTCAGCAGGACCCGGACCGAGAAGCAGTTTCCGCGGGTTCTTTAGCCCTGGGCCAGAGCAGTTCCTGGAACCAGAATTCAGCCGCTCCTGGCTCGGTGTATGTTCTGATAGGAGCAGGCTCCAAGAAGCAGTTTCCACTGGTTCTTTAGCACTGAGCCTGAGTAATTTGTCTGCGAGACACAGGCGAATGGCAGCCTGAAATTACCTGTTCTATAGCTGAATGAGCTGCGATCAGTCGAAAACAGGGATGGTGATGTCAGCTCTCCAAGATGGTGGCCGCTGGCTTCCTCTGAGGTCTGACCAGTGTGGAGAACCGAATTGGACCGCTTCCTTCCCCCGTCTCAAACCCAGAATTCAGGACTGAGTACAGTGATTGCACAGCTGGCAGGAGCCCACAGAATCCGCAGCGCTGTATCTTTGCGTTGCTATCTCGTCGTTTCCCAGCGCGAGTCGCAGACTCTAGCTGCGGGGCAATTTTGCTGAATAAGCAGCGTGACCCTCCGTGCTGACAAATCGCTCGCGTTTGAGCCCCTGTAGCTGATCCTCGTGCGATGAAAATCCTTCCTCTAGGTTTTGGAGCACCCCAATTTTTGCTGGAAATTCCTAACAAGATAGCTTTTAGCAGTTCTAACTCGTCATTCTCCCGCACGGTGATGCGGTACACAGGGGTGATGCACTCCCTTCGCCGCCATCTTCCCTTCCCTCAATTTCCATTTCTTTGCTGATAAATAATGCTTGTAGTAGTACAACGGAAATAGCAGAAATGCTGAACTTGTCAATGTTAAAAGGGCCAAAATCACGTTCTTATTGATTCTACTCATTAGTCTGTGGTGTTCACTTGGTTGTCTTTCAAATGTAGCCAGGTTTTCATCTTTTTGGATAGGAAGATAATCTTGTTTTCTACTGACACGCCGGGGAGCGTGGGACGAACTGGCCGAAAGGACATCTACTACGAGGTGCTCCTCAACTGATTCACTGTCGAGAACCCAGCCCAAAGCGCGCTCAGCCTGTGGCCGGCCTCAACCTCCTCCCCGCGGAGAGGAAGGAGGGTGTTCAGAAGGGCGGGAGGCACCCGCTGAGGGTACCCGAGTCTACCGCAAGACTTGTCCGAAGGCGACCGCCCATGCCCAGCCACTGAACTAACTTATTTATTTTTATGTGGTACTGAGGATGGAGCCCAGGGCTCACCCAAGCACTCTACTACTGAACCCCAACTCCAGCCCACTAGAGTGTATTTTGACCCATCAAGGATGTCCACTCTCACCATTTCTATTTAATATAGTACTTGAAATTTTATTCAGAGCAATTATTCAAGGGAAAGAAATAAAAGTGAAAAAATAGGAAAGAAAAAATCAAATTACCACTGTTATATTTAGAAGACCCCAAAACTCAACCATAAGACTTACACAGCTGATTAAAAAAATTCAGCAAAGTAGCAGGATATAAATCAACATACAAAAATCAATACCTTTTCTTAAGATTTGTTTTTAGTTGTAGATGGACACAATACCTTTATTTTATTTGTTTATTTTTATGTGGTGTGAAGATCAAACCCAGTTCCTCATGCATGCTAGGCAAGCACTCTACCACTGAGCCAGAACCTCGGCCCAATCAATAGCTTTTCTATACACTAATAATGAATCCATTAAAATAGAAGCCAGGAATAAAATTCCATTTATAATAGCCTCAAAAACAACCTCTAGGAATAAGTCTAATGAAAGAGGTAAAAGACCTCTACAATGAAAATTATCAAACACTGAAGAAAGAAATTGATGAAAAAATTGAAGATGGAAAAATCTCCCATGTTCTTTGGTAGGCAGAATTAATATTGTTAAAATGGCCATATTACAAAAATTTTTTAAAAATATTTATTATTTAGTTGTACTTGGACGTACAATATCTTTATTTCATTTTTATGTGGTGCTGAGGATTGAACCTAGTGCCTTACGCATTCTAGGTGAGCACTCTACCACTGAGCCACAACCCCAGCCCCACAAAAATTTTAAAGTATATTTTTATATACATTTAATTTATTTTTATTTATTTTTATGTGGTGCTGAGGATTGAACCCAAGGCCTCACACATGCAAGGCGGGCGCTCTACCCCTGAGCCACAACCCCAGCCCCCCCACCACAGGCCATATTAAAAAATTTACCTACAGATTAAATGTATTCCCCCAACAAAATGTCAATGACATTCTTTATGGAACTAGAACAAATGGCCCTAAAATTCATATGGAAGAATAAAAGTCCCAGGGTAGCCAAAGTACTTCTTAGCAATAATAGCAAAGCTGGAAGCATCACAACACCAGACTTCAAATTATATTACAGAGCTATAGTAACAAAATCAGGATAGTACTAGCATAAAATAGACATATAGACCAATGAAATAGAATAGAAGACACAGAGAAGGACCCACACAGATACAGCTGGCCAATTCTTGACAAAAACACCAAAAACATGATTTGGAGAAAAGATAGCCTTTTAAAAAAATGCTGCGGGAAAATTGGATAGCCATATGTAGAAGAATCTAGTTTCCTATCTCTCAGAAAGACCTCAAAATTACACCAGCAACATTGAAACTGCTAGAAGTAATCATTGTATCAAAACTCCAGTATGGCCACACTGATGCATGCCTCTAATCCCAGTGGCTTGGGAAGCTGAAGCAGGTGTCTAAAGCAGAAGGATCATGAATTCAAAGTCAGCCTCAGTGAATTAGCAAAGCCCTATAGCAACTCAGGGAGACCCTATCTCTAAATAAAATATTAAAAAGGGCTGGAGATGTGGTTCATTGATTAAGCACCCCTGGATTCAATCCCTAGTACAAAAAACAAACAAACAAAAAATACCTCCAGCACGTAATCACAAAAAACTCTTCCTCATTAGAACTCCTAAAGCTCAGGAAATAAAACCAAAAATGGGGGAGGGGGGCGGGATGTCATCAAATTAACAATCTTTTGCATGGCAAAAGAATTGTGAGCCTGAAGTGGGAGCCTGCAGAATGGGAGGAAATCTTTGCCAGCTCCTCCTTTTACAGTTTATATGATCTGCTTTTTCTCTCAATGAATGCATCCTACTTTCCCTTTTTCCCCATGTTTTTTTGGTGTTGCTGTTGTTGAAAAGTAATATTTTAAACATTATAGTAACTGCATACCAGTACCCCTGAAGTACTGGGGCTTGTTATTGCTATTTGGTTGTTTAATGACCGGCTTAATTAATTTAACAAAGTGTATTCCACCCAGTAGTGTGAAGTCTTTGATTTTCCTCTTCAGGGAGACCCAGCTTTGGGTATTCACACCATCACCCTAGGATAACAGTGGTTCTGGCAGTGTTCTTAGTAGCTTACTATGACCACACCTAGTGGTTAAGATCCACTAATCTGTTGTTTTTAATAATGCTTCCAGGCATCAATTAGTCTGCAGACTAATCCAATAAAATTTCTTGAAAGGAATACATCTGAAAGTCAGTGTTTGACCCAGATTTCACTTTCCCCAATCCTCACTTATAAAATGCACAGTCTACAATTTAGCCTGTATTCTCAATGAATCTATAATCCCTTCCTGATTTACCACCATTGCTTTTTTTTAAATGCCCTTAGGCCTGAAAATTTCCACACTCTGTTGTAAATGATATCAATTCCTTTGGGAAGAGATCTGGAAGCTATGTTTTATGTCCTACTTGTCTCCCTTGGCAAGTCTGAGTCAGGAATCTAGAGCTGGAGATGGAGTCAAAGCCACATTTCTGTGTGACACCCTTGCTTTAAGGAGCTGAGTGCTCAATGGAGACAGTTGCCTAGGGTCATATTCACTTGCCTTTCTTGGAATATGGAATCATTGCCTTATGAGCCAAGGCTAATATGGTCATTGCTCCAAGGCTGAGCCTCTGTTCCCTGAGAAGGGACTAGGGGTAAAAAAGTAGTCCCTACCTTACAAGTGCAATCACCTGGAGCTTTAGCTTCAGCAAAAGACAGCTGGGAACAGGCTGAGAAATGCCTATATCCTTCTCCTGGGAGAAAAAGAATGCCATCAACCTGAAAGCTGAGGGTTATTACCAAATTTTCAAAGATTTTCAAATAGATTTTTTTTTTCATATGCTGAATGATTTTAAGGCCACTAATAGAGGTTTTAAATTACTTTTTAAAAAAATATTCTCAGGGTTGGAGTTGTGGCTCAGTGGTAGAGCACTTGCTTAGCATGTGTGAGGCCCTGGGTTCGATTCTCAATACTGCACATAAATAAATGAATAAAATAAGGGTCCATCAACATCTAAAAAATATTTTTAAAATAGTCTAACCAGTTTAATTTGGAAGGTCTATATATTTGTTCATGCTGTCATGTCTGAAAGTTGATATCCTGAATATTGAGATTTTTTTAAATCCCCACTGATTGTCTCTTTTAATTTAAATCATTCATATTTAAAGAGATTGTTGATATAATTGGACTAACATTTAAAAACTGATTTTCATTGTACTTGTTATTTTTTTTTAGTCTTTCCTTCTTTTGCAGCCCTTTCTAGTTTTTTCTTTGTTTTTGTACTGGGGAGATAAGCCAGAGGCATTTTACCACTGAGCAATACCCCAATCCTTTCATTTTAATTTTGAAACACAGACTTGATAAGTTGATTAGGACCTTGCTAAGTTTTTGAGACTGGCCTTGGACTTGGATCCTCCTGCCTCAGCCTCTAGAGTCACTAGGATTACAGGCATGTGCCAGCCATTTCAAGTTTTTTTTTCTTTTTCTGTTTAATTTTTTATTTTGGTACTGCCTCAGCCTTCCAAGTCACTAGAATTACAGGTGGGTACCACCACAGCTGGCTTCCATCTCCAGTTTTAATTGAGCATTTTATGTTATTCAATTTTCTTTCCTTTTGTAAGATATCAATTATTTCTCTTTTAAAATATATAAAGGACTCAAACATCAAAAAAGCACAATCAAAAAACTAAAAGTTTTCAAAAGAAGAAATATAAATGGCCTACAAATATATTCAAAAATGTTCAATATCTCTAGGAATCAGGGAAACAACAATAAAATTACACTAAGATTTCATCTCACATCAATCAGAATTGCTGCTATCTAGAATACATATGATAACATATGCTGGTGAGGATGTGAGGAAAAAGGTACATACATTATCGGTGGGACTGCAAATTAGTAGAACCACACTGAAAAGCAGTGTGGAGATTCCTCAGAAAGCTAAGGATGGAACCACAATGTAACCCAGCTATCCCATTCCTTGGTATTTATCCAAAAGAACAAAAATCATAATACTTACAGGCACATCAGTGTTTATAGAAGCACAATTCACAATAGCCAAGTTATAGAACCAATGCAGGTGTCCATTTTGTGTGTGTGTGTGTGTGTGTGTCTGTATACATACACACACAATGGAATTTTACTCAGCCTCAAAGAAGAATGAAATTATAACATTTGCTGGTAAATGAATAGAGTTGGAGAACGTCATATCAGGTTAAATTAAGAGACTTAGGAAGACAAGGGTCAAGTGTTCTCTCTCATGTCTGAAAACTAGAGCAAAATAAGGGGGAAAAGTGGGTGGATTCCAGAAGAATAGAAGGAAGATCAGTGGAGTAGAGGAAGGGAGTTTAGTGGGAGGGAAAGAGGTATGGAAAAAAGAAGAAAGCATGGAATGAAATTGACAAAATTATGCTATGTACATGTATAAGTATACCACTATAATTTTTACCTTTATATTTATCTATAAAGAACCAATTTTAAAAATCAATAAAAATAGTCAAGGATAGTAGAAGGGTAACAGGGGACAGGAGAAGGGGAGGGAAAGAGGAAGACTTAAATGGAGCAAATTATATTCCATACATTTATGCTTATGTCAAAATGGACCGCACTATTATGTATAACCACAATGCACTAATAAAAACATTAAAATATTTTTCTAGTGGCTTTCTTAGAGTCTGTAATATATATTTACAATTTTTATAAGTCTATTTTCAAATAATCTCTACCATTTGATGGTTTAGTGTGGGTACCTAAGAATACCCTTGATTCCTCCTTCTTTCCCTTACAATACTGCTGTCATTCATTTCTTTTATCTATGTGCTAGAATCAACCAATATATTATTATTAATACTTTGAAAACTTATATTAGAACATTTAATAAGACATCTAAAATATTCTATTTTACTTCATCTAATCTTTCTCTAATTATCATCCTTCCTTTATTAATATCCATGTTTCTGATTTATATAATTTTCCTTCTGTGAAGAAATTTTTAATTAATTTTTAATCAATTTTTAGTGCAGACCAATTCCCTGAGTTTTTGTTTTGTTTTAGATGTCTTTATTACTTCTTTGCCATTGAAGAATAATTTATCTGGGCATATAATTGTAGGTAAGTAGATTTTTTTTAACATCTTGAATATCTCACTCTACTCTCTTCTTGCTCGCATGGGTTCTGGTGAAAAATTCAAGGTGATTCTTACCTTTGGCCCTCAATATGTAAGGCATTTTCTTTTACCTAGCTTCCTGCAAGATTTTCTAAAATTAATGAAAGATATCAAACTAAAGACACAGGATGATTAGAGACAAAAAAATTATCCTAGGTATATCATATTAAAACTGCAGAGCTGGGGCTGGGGATGTGGCTCAAGCGGTAGGGCGCTCGCCTGGCATGCGTGCGGCCCGGGTTTGATCCTCAGCACCACATACCAACAAAAGATGTTGTGTACGCCAAGAACTAAAAAATAAATATTAAAAATTCTCTCTCTCTCTCTCTCTCTCTCTCTCTCTCTCTCTCTCTCTCTCTCTCTCTCTCTCTCCTCTCTCACTCTCTCTTTAAAAAAAAAAAAAAAAAAAAAAAAAAAAAAAAAAAAAAAAAAAAAAAAAAAAAAAAAAAAAACTGCAGAGCTTACAGATAAAGAGAAAAACATGGAGGAAACTAGTATGTCTTATAATACATTAAGATCCATGCCCATTAATTTTTATATTTTGCTTCAATCATCTTTGTGTCAACATAATTAGGAAAACTTATAAGGAGATATTTACACACATTTCAACTCTATTGTTTTCTTTTCATTCCTGATGTTTCAGATTTCTTTGTTTCATCATTTATTTTCTCTTTGAAGAACTTCCTTTAGATTTTGTATTAGGGAAGACCTGCTCACAACAATTTCTCTTAGCTTCCTTTCATCAGAAAATGTCTTGCTTTCATCTGTATTTCAAAAGGATATTTTTGTTGTACTTAGAATTCTTGGTTGACACTCCTTTCAGCCCTTGAAAAATGCTGTGCCATTACTTCATTTTGTGGGGATGGGGAAGCTGATGAGGATTCTGATGCTGAGCAACAACCCAGGATTTGTACCACTGAGCTACATCATAAGCCTGCCATTCCTTCTTGGCTTTGTGGTTTCTGATGAGAAATTTAATCATAGGCAAAGTGTTATTTCTCTCTAGTATCTTTCAAGACTTTTTTTTTTGAAGAGAGAAGAAGCTGTGCATTTTTGTTCTTTGTGATATTCCTGGCATCTAGTTCATAAGAAATTATTGATAAGTAATTATTGAATAAATAATTTGATTGCAAGAGTAGCTGTGGACATATTTTCCAGATGATGAGAAGCTTCTCTGCTTGAACTCAAGACAACATCAGTGTTGGTCACCACACGCTTAAAGAGAAAGCCCAGAATCTAGAGAGATCAATACTATCCTTCTCTGACTAAACTGGGATGAGATTCTGCTCTATCACTAAAAAATTATGAGATGTGGATATCTTTATGAAACTGTGAGCCTTGGATTTGATTTTTTTCGGGGAAGGGGGAGGTTACCAGGGATTTATCTTGGGGCACTCAACCACTGGGCCACATCCCCAGCCCTATTTTGTATTTTATTTAGAGACAGGGTCTCACTGAGTTGCTTAGTACCTTGCTTTTGTTGAGGCTGGCTTTGAATTCTCAATCCTCCTTCCTCAGCCTCCTGAGCAACAAGGATTACAGGTGTGTGCCACTGTGCCTGGCTCAGATTTAATTTTTGTAATGTGGGTAAATGATATGCACCCTGCACTTAAAGAAATCAAGTGAGGCAGTGAAAGGTGGTGCTAGTTGGCACTCTGCTTTCCATACTGGCATAGTGTCAATGGAGCCCAGCATGAGCTTAACTTCCACAACTGCAGACAAATTTCACTGAAGTTTTCTCTTCTGTCTCAACTCCATTCAAAGATATGACATTATAAATGATAGTTATTTTCCCTAACTATTACCTATGGCATGGGAAAAACCTGAGACAAATTAAAACTTAACATATTTGGAGAAAAGAACAATTTGCTAATGGGACAGCCCTCAGAACAAGAAAACTTTCAGAGGCAATTTGTGCAGGCATATTTATGGATAGAAAGTAGATGTGAGGTATAGAAAGATCTTGATTCCTTATAGCTTGGTATTTGTCTCATTTGAACATGGTCTGATCACTTGGCTACCTGTGATTGACTGAAGCTCAGCTTCCGTGATTGGCTGAGATGCAGCTGTTTGTTACAGATGTATATTCCTAAGTTAGGCTTACAATTAGTTTACCTAGTAATTTAGGCTGCAGTTCATTACATATGGACTCAAGGTACAGGGGCATCATCAAGCCCAATTTAGTTTAATTATATATTTAATTTATATATTTCAAATAGTATATACATAGATTTTTCATATATTTTATATATATATATATATATATATATATGTATGTATAATTTTTGAGTCTCAGGATAGGTCTAGGAAGAAGAACTGGCTGAAAAATATTAAGAAATGGAATGAAAAGTATATGGAACCATATTAGTTTAAAAAGGAAAAGAAACCAGGGGAAATAGTGAGCCATAATTAAAATGGAGACTACCTATAATGCAATTCTTGGGATTCTGTAATAAAATATTTCTGGTTTACCTCTAGCCAGTCATTAAACTTGTGTGGTTCTTAATTTCCTCATTTGTAAAATGGGGACAATAATATTTCCTTTGAAGTTTTCTGTAAGGAATAAAAGAATGTATTTATATTCTAAGCACTTATGTGCTTAGTATATTGCAAGTTATTGGATTCGTTCTCTTTATATCTATCTGTGTATCTTTTTTAGAAAAAGTCATACTTTATTTTAACAGAATTTTTTTTCTTTTCCCTTTAAATATCACAAAATCCGTTGTATGTTAAGGACAGATTTGCTGTTCATCTTGTAAACGTGTGAAGTGCTATGTCATGGTGTGGACAAGTGTCTATGCTCTGTGTCTATAGATGCTTATGCTTTTTGAAGACATTAAAACCCCACTTTCATATTTTAAAAAAGACAAATAAAGAAAAGGCCTTATTTTCTGAATCATGTTCGACCAACCTCTAAGCTTTCTTCTCTATGTCTTCTGTTCTTCTTCCTGTTAATGCTAAGGTTTTAGAGACCATTCTGTCTTAGAGCCTAAAAAGGAATCCTGGATCTATCTTTCTTCTGTTATATGTCCTTTTGGCATCACTACTCTGTTCTTGAGGGCTTGGTTTGGGAGTTTTTCTGGGGAAGGTATGTGGGAGGAGAGGGAGCTTGGAATTTGGAGGTTCTCCTCAGAATTGTGAGTTGTGATATGCAGATGTCCCTTTTTTAGGAGCAGCTGATGCTGATCCTCTCCTGGAACCTCAGAGACACGAAGCTGAATGTCTTTACTTTCAAGGAGAGTAAGCCAAGTTCAGCTTATTTTTTTCTTCCTTGTCTTCCATCTGCCTTGCCTCACCAGGCTCAGAATAAAATCTGAGTGATCAAAGCAAGAGAAGTACAAAGTCCCTCTGGGTTTACATTGTAGGTATTTTCTTTTTCTCTAGCTTCAGGAACAGTTCTCTTGGGTTTCTCTGGTGACTCTAGATCAGGAATAATTCATCACTTCAGGAGGTCTTAGGACTGGGAATACTAACCCTAGAACTGGTGGTTGAAACCTTGAAGTGCCCTTAGGATTAGAGGATATCTTCTGTGAGGAGATTCCAGCACTGGGTGTAAGCTACAGTTATATAAATATTTTAAGGTTATGTTTATTTAATAATATTGTTGAGTTACCAGGGAATTCATTTTTAGAATTATCTTGATTTGGTCTTAACAATATTAAATATAGACTCAGTGTAGTGGTGCATGCCTTCAATCCCAGCCACTTGGAAGGCTGAGGAAATAGGATCCCAACTTCAAGACCAGCCTGGGCAACTTTGTGAGACTCTGTTTAAAAATAATAAATAAATAAATAAGAAAGAAAGAAAGAAAGAAAGAAAGCGAGCTGGGGATGTAGGTCAATGGTAAAGCTCCTCTGGATTCTAACCAGAGTACCACCAAAAAATAAATAATAACTTACAGGTCATGTGTACATGATAAAAAAAGCTAAAGAGATATCATGAGTTACTAAAGCAATAGAAATGATGCCTAACATTATACTGTGAAATGAGAACTGACTTAGTCAGTCTGAAAATGGACAAAGAAAAATGAGTCCAATTCTAGTCCTCAAATACCTCAGACTTGTCTCAGAATTTGTATTATCACCTGATGCACTATGGCCACAAATAAGAGACAGGGAAAAAATCCTACTATACCAACTCTAGATTGGAAGGGATTCTTTTTTTTCCTATCAGTGTCAATGTGAAGAGTAATTTTAATTCAACAAATAAATCTACTATATTTCATTTGGTATGATGCCCACTGGATTTGAAAAGGACAATGAAATGGGGTCCTTCCCCTGAGTGATTTTACAATCTAGCAAAGGAGAAAACACAAACAGAAGTGCACCAAAAAGGATATGGATGCTAAATTCAATGTCTGTGCAGAGTAAAGTAGTAAGCAGGGAGATAAATAGGAGACAGTGAAATAGATTGAGAATGTGTAGCCAAAACAGAAGGAGGAAAATGAGGAGAAGCATTTTATTATAAATGAGGAAGGTCTAAATAGTCTTAGTAATTCTTTGGATTCTTTGGTTTACATCTTTGTTTTTTTCCCCACAGGAGAATGGCTCTATCCTGGTGTCCTGGTGCCCTTGTGTGTATCCACATAGGAAAAGCCTTGAAACACAGCTAATAAGAGTCCTACAACACCATGCCATCCTCCCACAACACCAAAGAATGGGAAGTCTATAAGAAGTTGCAGTAAAGTCATCTCCTACTCACCTCCTTATCTTCCCTGGAAGGCTGTCATGAGGAAGTTTCTAATCTCCTTCCTGGTTCTGATAAATTAGAAGACTTTCTGTCCCAGGCATATCGGAATAGAGCTATTAAATATCAAATCACTTAGCTGATTACTAGATTTCACTTGTCAGTTACAAAGCACCCCATAATTTGTATTGGAGTCTCCTGGCCCATTTATTTTGATATCATCCTTTCTGGGATGTGATACAAGGATCAAAAGGAGGTGGCACCTTTGGATAATCTTCCTTTTATTGTCTATATAAATTAAAATCTAACTAAATCTAAAAGCAGTTCATTGAATCTTTGACAGTCAAATCAATCAGGCCTTGGCTTGCCCTTGCTTTGTTATTATGTGTGACTTCTACAAATTTGGTGTCCAATTGAGGCCAGCAATTGGTGGTGCCAATTTATTAAAACATCAGGCCATGTGGGCCAGATTAGGAAAAAAGATAGACTCTTTGGCATCTGGTAGCATATGTTCTTACCTGTGTGGTGCAAAAGAGGGAGTAGGGTACTCCTATTGAGATATTGCATGGGCCACATTAGGAAAAACAAAACCATCAGTTTTGGGTAGTACAGCCCTAACCTAGAAAGTGGGTCAGAGAGGAGTAAGGGTCTTCCTATAGCAGATGTGAGAGCCCTGCTAGGAGATAAGACTCCCAGGAATCTTGTACTGATACCTGCAAATAAACATTTGGAGGTCAAGTGGCTAAAAATAAGATCAAAACCAGTTGTTCAACTAACATTTTGTCCATATTAAAAGTGCATCAAAACTAAACTCAAAGTGAATCACAGACCTAAGAATTAAAACAGAAATCCTGCACCAGCTAGAAGAAAATGTAGGCCCAACACTCCAACATGTCAGCTCAGGAATTGACTTCTTTAACGAGACTCCTAAGTCTCAATAAGTAAAATAAAAAATCAATAAATGAGGTGGCATCAGATTAAAAGCTTCTTTGGTACTGGGGATTGAACTCAGAGGCACTAGACCACTGAGCCACATCACCAGCCCTGTTTTGTATTTAATTTAGAGACAGGGTCTCACTGAGTTGCTTAGCACCTCGCTTTTGCTGAGGCTGGCTTTGAACTCGCAATCCTCCTGCCTCAACCTCCTGAGCTGCTAGGATTACAGGTGTGTGCCACTGCACCCGGCCTAATTAAAATCTTAACACCAAAGGAAATGATCAAGAGTATGAAGGGAGAGCCTAAGAATGGGAGAAAATCTTTACCACCTGTACCTCAGAGGAAAATGAGGAGAAACATCTCATTATAAATGAGGAAGGTATAAGTAGTCGTAGTAATTCTTTGGTTCACTGGGTTTACATCTTTATAGAAGATATACAAAGAACTCAAAAAACTTAATAACACACACACACACACACACACACACACACACACACACACACAAACACCAAATAATCCAATCAATAAATGGGCAAAGGAAATGAACAGACACTTCTCAAAAGAAGAAATAAAATGGTCAGAAAATATATGAAAAAATACTCAACATCTCTAGTAATTAGAGAAATGCAAATTAAAAATCTGAGATTTCATCTCACTCTAGTCAGAATGGCAGTTATCAAGAATACAAGTAATAATAAATGTTGGCAAGGATGTGGAGAAAAGGGTACACTCATACATTGCTGGTGGGACTGAGAATTGTGCAACCACTCTGGAAAGCAGTATGGACAGTCCTCTAAACACTAGGACTGGAACCACCATATGATCCAGTTATCTCACTCCTTGGTATATAACCAAAGGATTTAAAATCAGCATACTACGGTGATGTAGCCACATCAGTGTTTATAGGAGCTAAATTCATAACAGCCAAGCTATGGAACCAACTTAGGTGCCTTCAACAGATAAATGGATAAAGCAAATGTGGTATAAATACACACAATGGAGTATTACTCAGACATAAAGAAAAATGACTTTAGGGCATTTGCCAGTAAATGGCTGGAAATGGAGACTATCATGCTAAGTCAAATAGGCCAATCCCCAAAAGTAAAAGGTCTAATGTTTTCCCTGATATGCGGAAGCTAATCCAAATTAGAGGGGGTGGGGTAAACAAAAGAACAGAAGTGTGATCAGTATAGTAGACAAAGGGGAATGAAGGAAAGGGAGGACGGATGGAATAGGGAAAGACAGTGGAATGAATCTGACCTATCTTTCCCATGTACATATATGAATACACCACAGTGAGTCTCACCATCATGTACATCCACAAGACACTAATTAAAAAAAAAACAATAAGTAAATAGCAGAAATATAAGTAAAGTGAAGGAAATAGGGGGTGAAAGAAAGGGAGGGGAAGGGGAAGTACTGGGGACTGAATTAAATCAAATTATATTCCATGCTTTTATAATTATGTCAAAATGAACTCTATTGTCATGTGAAACTAAAATGAACCAGAAAATTATAAACACAATAAAAGTGCTTATGTTCATACCCAGAGAATGGCCACTTAAAACTATAAAAAGTAGCCAATAATGTGGCACACACCTCTAATCCCAGCCACTTGGGAGGCACTTAAGAAATGCTTGCTTCTGCCAAGTGCGGTAGCTCAGAGGCTAAGCAGGAGGATTGCAAGTTCAAAGCCAGCCTCAGCAACTTAGTGAGGACCTAAGCAACTTAGTGGGACCCTGTCCCTCAATAAAAAATAAAAAGGGTTGGGGATATAGCTCAGTGGTAAAGGACCCCTGGGTTCAATTCGCAGCACTACAAAACAAAAACTACTTCAAAATGAAAATGGACTTATCTGGCACAAGTTGCTCCCTCTGTGCCACCATCTTCTCCATTCCCTGATTTTCCAGCTTGTAACTCCATAGGTGCCTATGTTAAAGCTTTTATTCTTTGTTTCTGTTTTTTTTTTAAGAAAAAAAATTAAGGGGGCTGGGGTTGTGGCTCAGCGGTAGAGCACTCACCTAGCACAGGCGAGGCCCTGGTTCAATCCTCAGCACCACATAAAAATAAATAAATAAAGGTATTGTGTTCAACTACAACTAAAAAATATTAAAAATAAAAAAGTGCCTAGCAAAGTTTGTGCAAAACTTTCTATGGAGACAGAAAAAAAAAATTAAGGTAACTTGTGAGTGAGGCTTAAGATAACTCATTATTTGTACAGTTGTAACAATATGTAATTGATTTGAAATGGGTTACATGTTCAAATTTTGAGCATTTATAGAATATTAGAAAATTCCTCTGATGTGCAAAGTTTTCACTGTATAATGATGTCTTGTTGGTTGACAAATTAAAGGTCTCACTGGCCTTCGCTGCCTGCCTGTGGAAAAAACTGATAAGCTGCCCCCAAATTCAAGGCCTGCTTGCTAAATAGTTTCTTGAAACAATGTAAGCAACTTCACAACACTGAATCCTTCTTATAGTCAAATAAAAACTGTTGTATTTTGCAAACAAACAAAACAGACCCCATGTGTTCCTGATAGAAAAATTGTAACTGCTACAATTTAACTGTCACATTACAGGGGACTTTGTCTTTCCCTGTTTGTGACAGATTGACTATGCCATTTTTAACCCCCTTCTCCTGGAAGCCTATAAGATCACAATACCCTTTTAAAAAAGGCAGTAGAGGCTGAACAGCTGACTAGCCAGAAAGAGAACCATGGTGGTCAGTAGCAGATCTGGTTACTGAGGTGTTTGGTGATGAGGGACCAGTTGGTCCTTAACCTCTTGTGAGTTGCAATGTTAGAGATAATAGGTAGGGATACCATAAACCTAAAAAATACATACTCCATAGTTGTTTCCTTATATGCTATTAGGAGGGCAAAACTCTTTTCCTTAGCTGGGCATGGTGTTTCACGCCTATAATTCCAGCTATTTGGGAGGCTGAGGCAGGGGAATTTTAAGTTTGAGGCAAGACTGGGCAATTTGGCAAGACTCCATCTCAAAACAAAACAAAAAAAAACACACAAGTTTTCTCTGATCAGTGGGCATAACCACAAATAAAATATACCTTGGTAATCAAGGGTACTTAGATCTCAGAGATGAGCTGAGATGTGCTTTTAAAATGAGTTTGAAAGTGAGAGAAAAATCCCACTGAAATGACAGAGGCTTGGCTTCTCTGATTAGTAGATGAAACATGCCAACTTCAATGAATGAAAAAAAAATGGTAATCATTTAGTTACCTAAAGACTGATCCCATGCCAAGTCAGCCTGGTCAAATGTACATTGGCTGATGAAATTTTCATGACAGAAGAGCATATTAAGATCAGCTAGGGTTTGACAGAGTGAGTCTTTACATTCATAATGAAACTATGACTTACCTGAGATGAGTTTCTGTCATTTAATAAACACCCATGAATGAGGTTAGGTGATGCTTTAATTTCCCATAAGACTAATGTAACTGCAGTCTGGATTTATAAGGAGAACATGTGCTCTCAGATGATCAGATTCTCAACCAGGGTCAGATCCACTGGTTTGTTCAGTTAACACCATTAGGCTATCAGGCATAATAAAATATTATCTTGTGTCCCAGAGATAGCCTTGAGAAAAGTACTTAGCTCTTAGGAAACAAACTGGTAGCATGAAGCATGGATACAAAACTAGGAAGAGGTCCTTAAGGCTAAGGAGGAGAAAAAGAAACTAATTCAAAGTCCAGAGCATAGGACCTATGGATCTGGCTCTTAAACTGAGGGGCCCTAAAGAGGGAATTGATAATTTTCCCCTGAGGGAATTTCTCTCTATCAGGCCTTAAGAAGGCCACAAGATAGTGTAGTGGGGCAGTATCCCTGGCCAGCTTTATCATTTACTATGGACAAACAGGAGGAAACCCAGGAGGATTTAGCTGCCTTCTTGAAGCTTGTGCTTTTCAAACTAATGTTGATCCAACATCTTCAATACCACCTCTTTACCCAGACCTCACCCTCTTCAGGAAAATGTAGAACTAAAGCAGAGATGGAGGTTCCTTCTTCTCTAAGAGGGACCAGAGACCTTATACACTGGTCAAGGTATGTTGAGTGCTTGACAGAAACCACGGTTGCCAAAGTTTTTCAACTCTTGAACTCTGGGACACAAGATACTCCAATGCTGAGAAGTATGCATGTACAGAGCCAGTGTGACAGGCTAAATTATGCACTCCCCAAAAGTGTTCATATCCTAATCACCAGAAGCTATGACAATAATGTTACATGGAGAAAAGAATTAAGCAGATGTGATTAAGAATTTTTGAAGTTGAAAGATTATGCTGAGGGGCTGGGATTGAGGCTCAGTGGTAGAGCCTCACCTAGCACTGGCGGGACCTGGATTCAATCCTCAGTACCACATAAAATAAAGGCATTGTGTTGTGTCAATCTATACCTAAAAAATAAATATTTTTTTTAAAAAAGAAAGATTATGCTGGA
The DNA here is from genome assembly GCF_964194105.1 of Spermophilus citellus. NCBI lineage: Eukaryota > Metazoa > Chordata > Mammalia > Rodentia > Sciuridae > Spermophilus > Spermophilus citellus. The sequence continues at coordinate 43,515,139 of NC_138190.1, read as the reverse complement.
TTATCCACATGGCCCCAGTGTAATCAAAACAGTCATTAAAGTCCTAATAAGAAGGAGGCAGAAAGAGAGAAGATGCTATGCTGCTGGCTTTGAAGACAGAGACAGGGGCTACAAGCCAAAGAATGCAGGTGGCTTCTAGAAGTTGGAAAAGACAAGGAAACACATTCTCCCTTGAAGTCTCCAGAAGGAATATAGCCTGCCTGACACCCTAATTTTAGACTTCTGACTTCTAGAACTATACAATTTTTATATTTTTTTGAACCACTGAGTTTATAGTAATTCATTGCAGCAGCAATCGAAAATTAATATAACCCCCAAATTAACTTGGGTTTGGAAATAAATCTCATATTGGACAATGAACTTATAAAACTTTTAATGTGGGTCCTTTGGGGCCAATACATACTCCATATGTATTTTTCCTGATTGGAAGAAATATTCCCTATGGGGAAATGACACAATTGGTGCACATTTAGAAGCCTGTCAGACTTCCCCAGTCCAGCCATGTGGTAACTACAAAGAAATAAGGATACCAGGATGGGAAATGGAGGTCATTATACTTATCAAGGACTAATAGAAGCAGGGCTGCTTAAAGAAACTATATAATTTTATACTTGTCTGGTGTGTCTGGTGAAAAATGTCAGTGATACCTGACACCTTACTTTGGATTACCATAAGACTCATGCCTACAATTCCATATATAGTAATAATGACAGAGCCCATTGTGCAGGACTCTAATGTGCAGTGTTGGACATTTCTGATGGCTTCTTCAGCATCCCACTACATTTAGATGACCAAAACCAAATTGCCCTCATGCACCTCAGATTAAAATATATGTTAACTAGGCTACAATAAGCAATCTAAACTCTCCCATGATTTCTCACCAAAGAATAGGCCAAGACCTAGAAAAGACTGAAAACTCTTGTGTTGGTAGAGATAAGGATGGTATACTGCCTTAGATAGTGGTCCAATATATGATTCACCAGGACTGGAAGATTAAATCTTATCAAGAATCAGTGGCCAGTTACCAAAGTAAGGTTATTGGGGTGCCTAAAGAATAATCCTTGAATCTAATAAAGAAAAACTGATGACCTTAAAACCTGCAGCAAACAAAAACAAGGCCCAATACCTGATAAATGTATTCAGTATTGAGGTACTTTATAGATGAGGCTCCTGCTTAGCCTATTTCAAAAAATCATTCAACAGTGGACCCTAGGACCTACCCAGCAAGCTGTGGAGACTTCCATTAGGGCAGTCAGCTCTATAGAGCATTTGGAGCTAAATTATGCAGACTAGAGCTTTTATAAAAATGTTTGTCAAATCAGCTTTCTGTCATGGTGTCAAAACAACTGAGAAAATCAACTTAAAGAAGGGAATATATATTTTGACTCAGTTTCAGAGGTTTCAAACCATGGCCACTTGGCTTTATTGTTTCCAAGCCTGTGGGTACAGCATTAGAGTGGAGTGGGAATGGCAGAACTCAGCTTTGTTAGGCCCCACTCCTTAACTATCTACTACCTTCCCATAGTGCCATCAGCTGGGGACCAAACCTTCAACATATGAGCCTTTGGGGGACATTCCAGTTATATTTGTGATGATCTCATCCAGTGTTAAGACAAACAGAAGAGTTTTGGTATAAGACACTAGCAGTACAATGAGATATCTGATGGTGTGGTGGACCAAAGACTCTGACACTGCTTTTATGTTTAATGGTTGATGGATCTTTACTTTATTCATTTATTAATATGCAGTGCCTCACACATGTGAGACAAATGCTCTACCACTGAGCCACAATCCCAGCCCCAGACTCTGCTTTTTAAAAATTAGTTTTGGTTACTGAAAGTATTTAAGCCTTGACCTTTCCCTTTTCCCATCTGCCCATATCTGGACAAGCAGATAAGAAACCTGAATTTACCCTCCTTTGATGTATTGACCAAGTAAATAATACATCAAAATTAGATTAAATGTTTGACATTTATAAACTAGCCTAAAGAAATAGGATCCTGTGGAGAACCCACATCCATGTAAATTAAAACAGGGCTTTTGGGGTTGGGGTTGTGATTCAGTGGTAAAGCGCTCACCTAGCACATGCAAGACCTTGGGTTCAATCCTCAGCACCACATAAAAATAAACAAAGGTATTGTGTCCAACTAAAATTAAAAAATAAATATTAAAAAAAAACCAAAAAGCAGGGCCTTTAAGGATTAAAATCATTATACAAAGGACTAGGGACATGGCTCAGTGGTAGAATGCTTGCCTAGTATGCATGAGGTCTGGGTTCAATCCCCAATACTGAAAAAAAATCATGACCATTATGCAAGACCTACTTAAGAGATGGAGCTAATTATCCCCACTGCATCTCCATTTAACAGCCTGGTTTAGCCTATTCTTTTTTTCTCTTTTATCTTCTAACACTAATTTTGGATTTTTTAGAATTTTTCATTTTTTTAATTTGTTTTAATTAGTTACATGTTAGCCTATTCTTAAATGTGGTGTAACTTCTTGATGGATTACCACAGTCTTAATGCCATGCACCCACCCATTAAGGCCCCTATGGTTAATATTATAATATCATGGAAATTATTGACTCTATCAAATTGCCAACTGATAAATGTTTTGCTATTATGGATTTGGATAATACATTGTTTGGTGCCTATTTCAACAGCCTCAGCCCCAGTTTTCTTTCGTGCTCCACAGGGAAATGCTACACCTTAACCTGGCTACCCAGATAGTACCTCAACATCTCTGCTACCTCATGAAACCTTTGCAGTCAAGAACTTAACTGTGTCTAACTTTCTTCAGGGGTACAGAATTAACATTACATTGATATCATCCTCTTCTAAGCAGATTCCTTAGAAATTGTCACTCAGTACATCCAGTTGTCCCTTGGTATCCATGAGAATTGGTTCCAGGATGCCCACACTCAGGTACCAAAATCCTCAGATCCTCAAGTCATTTATATGAAATTGTGTGATATTTGCATATAACCTACACACATCCTACCATATATATTAAATAATCTCATCTCAAGTGTACTTACAATACATAACACAATGCAAATCCTACATAAATAATTGTTATGTTGTTTAGGGAATAATGACAAGAAAATAGTCCACATATGTACAATACACAGTTTTATAAAAAATATATTTGATTCACAGATGTGAAAACCATGGATATCAAACCTATTAATTCAAAAGGGTGAAAGTACAAATATTCAAAAAAGAGCTCACAAAAAGGGGATGGCAGCCAAGTACAGTGAGGCATGCCTGTAATCCCAGTGATTCTGGAGGCTGAGGCAGGAGGATTCCAAGTTCAAGGCCAGCCTCAGCAATTTAGCAAGACCTTGCCTCAAAATAAAAAAATAAAATGGGCTAGCGATGTAGCTCAGTGGTAGAGTGCTTAATATGGTTTAGATATTATGTGTTGCCACAAAAGTTCATGTGTGAGACAATGTAAGAAAGTTTAGAGGTGAAATGGTTGGGTTATGCAAGCCTTAATGTCAATACATTAATCCCCATGATAGGGATTAACTGGGTAGTAACTGTAGACAGGTAGAGTGTGGCTGGAGGAGGGGGGTTTCATATATTATGTCCTTCTTGAGTGGAACTCTCTATTTCCTGGTGCCATGTCCCCAGGTGCTTTCCTCTGTCACACACTTCCATCATAATGTTCAGCCTCATCTCTGGCCCTGAAGAATGGAGTCAGCCATCTATGGACTGATACCTCTGAAATCATGAGCCCTAAAGTAAACTCTTCCTCCTCTAAGTGTTTTATCAGGACTTTTGGTCAAAGCAGTGAAAAAGCTAACTAAAAGAGCATCCCTTGGTTCAATCCCCAGTAACACAAAAGGTAGGTGGGTTGGCCATTGCCCGGCACATAGCACAAGGCCTCACAACTTTGTTTAAGTTCTTGAAAATTATTTGGTAAACTGAGAGCTGCTGTATCCCTGACATTGTCAAAATATTTACTGACCTTCTTAATAACCACAACATTAAAATATTCCATCATCTTTTATGCCTTTCTGGGTTCTGGAGGTAACATTTCTCACTTAGAAATTTTGCTTTGACCCATGTGTGCCATTATTTGCAAACAGGCTCACCTCAAATGGAGCCTCCTCCCCCCAAAAGTCTAGATTTTTAAAAAAATATTACAGTACAATAGGCAATCAAATCAATGTACACCTTCCCTGGAAGGCTTTAGCTACCTCCTTTTATATCCTCATATCTTGGAATCTCTGGATCACCTATGATGGCCATCAATTGTCCATTGCTTACTGATTCAAAAATTGCCCTCTTAGACTTCATCTATATGTCTTTAGAGTGGCCACTGCTGTCTATACACTGGAGTCTCTTGGAGAGAGGTCCTTATTGACATTCTGCATGTGATTCTCCATTTCCAGCTAATTCTGCCTGGGGTCTTGAAAGCAACACTATACAAACTTACCACAGCCACCAAAGCCTCTTTGCTAGTTTGGAGTCAAATCTGGGCCATTTGGCATGTCACACTTATACTTTGGGAATGGCTTCACTGTTCCTTAGTCCTTTTCTAGATTCTGTGGTGCTGGAGGGTTATCCCTTTCCCAGATATGTCAGCTACCAAGGGACTCCTATTATATAAACTGAATGAAGAATATGAGAGTTTGTGCACTTTATGTACACATTGTCCCAATTTTACATGGTAGAGCTTATGGATTATTGCTACTTGTATTCACTTAACCAGGGCATCTCTAGCAAAGGACTAAACCTAAGGATCAGTACAATGGGCCAAACTTCAGACTATCATCTTAGCAGTGGATGCACTGGCTACAATACAAAGGTTAATCAAGACACTCCTAGTTGTCTTTTGAGTTCCATATGTTGTTGATTGAGACCAAGGATTTCATCTCCCTTACTCTGATACACAATGGGGAGCTCTAGTACAAAACATTGGATGGAACTTTCAGCCTCCTTCCATGTCTCAGGCTACCAGAGTACCATAATCACTGATTTAAACTGGTTTAAATCCAATTAGAAAAACATGATACACTTTAGTTGTCAAACATTAGGAGTAAATTGTAAGTCTTTTTTTTTAATGTTTGACTGTTGACAGAATTTAAGCCTCACCCCTCCCTCTTCCCTTTAAGGACTACATCTAGATAACCTAGTAAAAACCCTGGGTGCTCTCTCCTTTAATGCCTGGGGGAGTTTCACACCATGAAAGCCCCCAGATGCACCCTGGAAACCTTAACCTGATCCCACAACCCAACCACCATAAAAACTCCAAACCAGCTGGGTGCAGTGGTGCACTTCTGTAATCCCAGCAGCTCGAGAGGTGGAGGCAAGAGGATTGTGAGTTCAAAGCCAGCCCAAGAAAAGCAAGGCAATAAGCAACTCAGTGAGACTCTGTCTCTAAATAGACTACAAAACAGGGCTAAGGATGTGGCTTGTGGTCTAGTACCCCTGAGTTCAATCCCAGGTACCCCCCAAAAATTAATTTCCTTTCCTTGCTCTTTCAAGATGTTTTCAAATCTGCTTTAGAAGCCTGCCTTACTCTCCCCCAAAAAATCCTCTTTACAGAATAAACTTTTGATCACCTGTTAATGTGTATGTGGTGTAATTAGCCTTGTTATCTGAATCAAATTTTGTGGTGGGGACCATTTCTGTATCTTGGGAGTGGCCAACAGATGACCAATGCAGCTAATCTGAATGTTGGTTAGATACCTTGTGATCCTCCAATTTGGTAAGATGGGAGGCTATCAGGCCATCTCTCATTCACTTCTCAATCTCCTTTGGAGACTGTCATGAACTAATTCTCATCACCGATCGATTTCTGATGAGACATGGAGCTGCCTATCTTATGTCCTTCACAATAGAGCTACAGAATGTAAAACCACTGCCCTGCAGTTTAGATATGGCTCTTCAGCAAGAATATCCTTCAACTTGCATTAGAATCATCCAGCTTCTTTTGTTTTTTTTTTAACTATTTTTTTAGTTGTTGATGGACCTTTATTTCTTTCTTTTATGTGGTACTAAGAATTGAACCCAGTGCCTCACACATGCTAGGCAAGCACACTACCACTGAGCCACAACCAAGACTCTATTGTTTCTTTGTTTTCTTTTAGGGTATGTAGGGCAAGTACCTGGAGAGCTTGCCCCTTTGTCTCATTCTTCTTTGCACTGTTAATACAAATACTGAAACTAAATTGTCTAAATCTGAAAGTGCTTCCCTGAATCTATTATCTGTCAAATCAGTTAGGCCTTGGCCTTGTATGTATGATCTTATTACCATATAGTCCTGATTGTTATAATTAAAAAAATATTTTTAGTTGCAGATGGACTTTTATTTTATTCATTTATTTATATGCAGTACTAAGAATCAAACCCAGTGCATCACACAGGTAAGGCAAGTGCTGTACCATTGAGCCACAACTCCAGCCTCTGATTGTTATCTTTTACCCATAAACTAAAACAATGTAATTAATGTACTTGATTTCATTCAATAGTTCTCACACTGACTGCGGAGGGCTTATCATGTTCTTCAATCATTTTGTATTTGGGGAGCCTTCACTGAAATATCTAATATAGCTGTGGGGCCAAATTAGCATCTGATGGAATATCATATAGTCCTTTATAAAGCTAAGAAATTAGGAGTATATTGGATCTGCAAGATTCTGAAAAAAACATGATTTGTAGATAAAATATTCTCCTGAATTAAAAGAAACTTGTTCTTCATATTTTCCAGAAAACAAATACTTCGTAAAATAACAAACAACAGCATATGTTTGACAAGTAGGAGTGTGACAATCATTTATATAATAAACATACAAACATCATGGGTGATATGTTTCAGGCTCTATGTTAAGACTTCGGGGAACAGGGATGACCCATTTTTTAGTTGTTGATGGACCTTTATTTATTTATTTCTTTTATGTGGTACTGAGCTGGGCCTCAGACCTATGGGACTTCAGGGTTTGGAATCCAGAAACATTCAGGCTAATGAATGTATTATTTTGATAAGAACTGTGACATAACAAAGCAATGGGTTCCAGGAACACACAAGAATATAATGCTCTGGGAGATCAAGAAGGGCATCTCAGAAACAGTGATTTGCTTAGGTAGGGGCTATGAATATCCCCATTTTGCAAATAGGAAAACTGAAGATTAGAGAGGAAGATTAACCTGGCAGAGGCTATATAACTTCTGGTGAGGCCAGTTTTGACAATCACTTGTTAGGACTCAACTCCAAACCACTATTTGTTTTAATTTACCACTACCATCTACAGATGTCCTGACTATTTGCTTGACTCCAATTTTTAAAATATCTGCTAAATCAGAATTGATTCAAATTAGAAAAAACAATATCCAGGGAAAGACATGAAAGTTTTTCTGGTATATTACTGTGCCATCTCATAGGGAAACCTTGGAATTGAAAACTGCTGAGCTATGAGTGGGAAAGATCTCTAAGGTAAACCTGTCACCTCTCCTTTCCCAAGTAAGTTGGTTCTGGGAAACTGCTTGCTTTGGGAATTAGAGCACACTTAGATAGCAGAAGGGCAGCTTACTTTCATACCTAGGAAGGGATTTGTCTTCCCTGAAAGGAGCCCCCAATACTGTCCCTACTTTTTTCCTGCTCCTTCTTGACCCACAAAAAAGGTGGGATTTCCCCTAGGCCTATCACTGTAAACACAGCTTCACTAACTCTGACCTAGAAGGTTAGAATTCTAAGGAATATCTGCAGTCTGTGAAATACAAATGGCTCTCTGCAATCAGAAATGTGAACTTCTTACTTTCCTTTCAGCTACCTTCAAATGTAACTTTAATTACTGTGCAACAAACATATCTACACCTATTGTCCCCCCCCAAAAAAAACTATTAAAATGGCATTATTTGGATTTTATAAAATTCCATATACTTGTTTCTTGGAGATCCTGTCAGTTAGATTTGTCAGATTAGCATGAACTGGACTATAGGTGTTGTCAAAAGCCCTGTTCATCTGACAATCCATTCTCATTTTCCAATAGGTATAAATAAGGACTTAACTTTTCCTATTCCAATGGAACAAATTAAAATAAAAACTCCTAACATTGGACTGTATCACTAGAGGTCTGGGACCACTAGGTGTTTCAGGGTATGTCTCCCCTCCCTTTTTGGGCATTTGACCTCTTAGGCCAGAACTGGTACCCCAGAACCCAAAATTTTGAAACAATCTAAAATTTCCCTCCATCTCACATAACAACTTTAATCGAAAGAACTCCAACAACTATTTGTATTAACATTTTATTAAGGAAACTGCCAAACATACAAAATTAGAGAGAACATATATAATAAGCTATCATTTAAGCATCACCCAGCTTCAGCAATCTTAAAGGCCAATCTTATTTCAATACTTCCAATGGACTTAATATATAGATTTATTAATTTGAAGCAAATCCCAGACATCATTTCAACTGTAAATACTTGAATGTGGATAAGAATTCTTATTTTCTTAATACCATTATCACAACTAATATCATATATCCAGTCAATGTTCAAATTATCCTGATTGTCTCATAAATATACTCATTTTACAGTTTGGTCAAATAAGGATCCAAATAAGATTCATGCAAATATGAATAAGATTCTTTCAACCGATAGGTTCATCCTCCATCTCTGTGTTTCATCCCTGTAATATATTTACTGAAGAGACTGAGTCATTTGTCCTGGAGAGTTTCCTGTAGTCAGGATTCTGTTGATCTCATCTCTGTGCTGTAGAATAGTATATTTCTCAGTCCCCTGTATTTTCTATAGATGAGGAATAATGTCTAGAAGCATGGTTAAATTTAGGTTCAAAATTTTGGCAAATACATTTCAAAGAAGGTGTGGTATACTCACATCAGGAGGTACATAATGTCTGGGATGACTAAGACATAGGAGTAAGAATTTTTTTGCTAATACATCACAACTGCCTTGAAACAGTTTTGTGACACCTGATATACAAAAGCCATATATATGCTAGGCAGATTAGAAGCAGATGTTTTACCACTCAATGTTATTACAAAATATTAAATTATTTAAACAAATCTTCAGTGATGTCTACCTTATTTCAAGTGATGTCTTGTATGCTAGATATATAAAAAGACTAAAGGAAATAAGTTCCTTGCATTCAATATCATATCTGGTGGGAAATACAGACACATAATTGAAAAAGCACAAAAAGAAGGCCACAGGTGCCGAAATAGAATTCTGTACAGATACAGTGGTAGTGCAACAACCTGGAGAAGAGCCATTGTTTTAACAGAAAAGAAGCGTCCAAAAGCATAGGATGAGCTGTGTTCTTGGGGATGTCAAAGAGCTCACCTGTGCTTCACAATTCCATTCACCATTGGGTTCACACACTTGATTCTTTCAAAGTAAATCTGAACAACATCTATGCCATTCACCTAAAAAAAAACAATTTTATTAATAGGGTTTTACTGGTTATCAGTTCTTCTAGTCAACAAACATTTACTGAGGATCTACTATGGTTCATCAACCACCGGAAAAGACTTCAGTGAATTATCCAGTACAGTTCCACTGTGAGACCAGACGAGAGCCTGAGGAAATAACAGATTCTCCCAAGTACCAGGTACATTATGAAGCTGATAAATCAGAAATACACTGGTAGTAGACATTTATAATCTGTGGATCAATGATAAATGTCTCCAGATTCCAGCCACTGTTCTAGGCTCTGAACATATGGGGAAGATTCAGGCTAGGTCCTAGTCCTCAAAGAGTCCGTATTCTAATGGGGCAACAGTCAGTCAGAAAGATGATTACAATATTAGAATGATGCTGAAAACATTTGTTTTGCTTGGTGTTTCCACAAAAGTAACTCTGAAAAAGAAAGATCTGGCCAGCTGTTAGTACTACAAGCTCGAAAACAGTATTTTTACCTCTTTCCCAATTAACAACTATTGAGGGAAGAAGTGTGCTTTCTTACAAGTCAACTCCATTTAAAGAGAAGTGAGAGAAGGAGCAGCTCCAGATTCTGGGCCCTTTAAGCCATCTTTCCCAGAAGGGCAACTAACATTTCTGGTACTTTACAAGCTGCCTGTTCCTGCTCTTACCCACACTTCAAGTTTTATTGATGTTTCTAAATACAAAAAAAAAAAAAAAAACTCTTTACAATTCTCTCAAGTGAAATCATACAAAATAATTATTCATAGCCACTCTGAACCTCTTATGAGTTATCTGATAAACAGAACATAGGTTTCTTAGAAAATATAATGTTAATCTGTGTCAAGCATATCAAAATACCCTTTACTCTGAAATGTCTTCAAATTGTTTTTAGGATAAGAATAGGCACTTTTCCAGTGTGTGTGTGTGTGGGGGGGGGATCAGCCCTTTAAAAACGTGCTGAAAAAAATTTCTACTTCATGTATTAAAATTTAATTATTTTGTTCAGTGCACTTGGATTTTAGGGGTATGGTATGAACTGAAAAATTTGGCTGTACATTTTTACTGCAATCATCACATAAAAAAATGCATAGGTGCTATGAAATGACTGTGTAAGGATAAAATACTACCTGTTTACCAAACTTTTGGAGAATGGAGATTATAGACACCATTTGCTTTATCTCTGGTCAATTGTTTTATCCTGCACTATTTGGATTACTCTTTAAAATGAAAGGCTACTTGGGTCATTTTCATTTTTTCTAGATTGAACTGCAGAAGTATATTTAACAAGAACCACCTATGTGAATTTGAAGGCATAAAGTGTGCTAGCTGTAAAATGTTCTGTTCCAATTTGGGAATGAAGTCTTGGAAGTTTTACAACTTGCATAAACTAAAGATATCTGGATGCTAAAGAAAATCTTAGCAAGTGGTAATACTCAATCCAAATGTTTCTGAATAAAAACCAGCAAATCTTAACTAGTTAACAACACTTAAAATTGGTTGTCATCAACACTGTCCTTTTCACATTTGTCAAAAAAAATACCTCAAGAGTAAAAAATTAGATTGTACATTATTATCTCTAACAATGCCAGATATAAGTTAAACCTCCCAAGTATTTGTGGTATTTCAGGTGGAGGTAGTTTTATGTATAAAATAAAGTAACAAAGTAATAATCCCATTTCTCAGGTGTTACTGTACACTTCAAAGAATTTGATGTTACTGACAATATCAATAGTCAACGCATATTACTGGATAATTATTGAGAATCATATTCATTGTTTTGGTAAAATTTAGAATATGAAATTATATATTTATCTTAAAGCTCATTTTATAAGCTGTCTCCTAGTCTTCTTATTCCTTTGACAACATTATTTTTGTTAATTTAATGTTCTTTAATTAGACATATTCATATATGGCAAAGAGCTTATTTTTAAAACAGTGGAAACAAAGATTTAAAAAATGATACTCAATTCTGAGTGACTGTGATCTTTTAACAGCTAATTTGTAGAATAACAAAATACTTAACTATTGTTGTCTTTATTTATCATTTTTATTATTGGTCTGTAGAATACTTTAAGAGTTAAGTATTATATAAAGAAAGATATCCCCAGGCATGCACTCTTAACAAAATGGGTGTTTTTCTCAAACATCTCAGGAGAGGAATTTAGATTACAGAGAATAAAAGCCAAAAATTTTAAATATATAGTGAATAATAGTGACCCAAAATACCTATCAACAACATTAATGAGATACAAACCTATTGCAGGCTGCCCTAAAAATCAGGCAACCCCAATACCCTCTTCACAAAAGAGGCTTTCTTCTACCTAATTTCAGAGGAGGCTGAGGAAACATAGAAGTTCCAGAAGAAAGACTAACATATTGTAGATGGGATTTCTGATACCAAGGAAAAAGAATTTCTCATTTGACACCCCAAAAACTTTGTCCTGTGAAACAAAATACTTATCCTCAGCCTAAAAGAGAAATTGTTCAGGTGTCTTAACAGGTTGCAAAATTTGTAACAGTGAATAACAAAGAGATGTAACACATTCAATTGGGATGCCATCACCCTAAAAGATTCCATTCCTGTGGTTACCACCAGTCAGGGAATTTTAACCTGGCATCATTACATTCAAACATGGGAGATGATTTCCATCAAAAACGAGTGCATACTCGGAGAATCCAGTTCTTCCAGGGTGTCCAGAAATGGGCACTGGGCATTGGAAGTCCAGCAGGCTAAATCATACTCTATGAATACAGTTCATAGAGTCGTCACATGCGTTTTGCTACCAATTCCTCAGAAATATCTACTCTATAGGGTAATATCTCATGAACTCTATGGGAAATGGCCATTTCTAGTCAGCAGTGAAAAACCAACTAAGGTGGGAATTTAAAAAAAAAATCAAACGATCTACGTATGAATAGACACAGGCATTTCTGAAAGAGGCACATCAGATCCCATTTCTGAAGCCGAAATTTTCTGTCTGCAGGAAGAGCACAAGCTTTAAATTTTCCCATTTTTCTAATTTAAAACGATCCCAACCAACTCCCACCACAGAAGAGCTTGCTGGCAAAGATGAAGGAAGGCTGTGAAGGAAAGGCAACTTCGGGGGGAAAATAATAGAAGATGCCCACACGATCAAGCAGGGCGCACTTAAAGGCCTCCACTCCGAAACAAACCACACGCCTGCTATCCAAAATGCGCACGCACACTCACGCACGAACATGTGAAGTACAAAAAAAAAAAAAAAAAAGAAAAAAAAGCCCAAACCAAAACATCACAAGGCGCGCGCACACACCCACCCCCAAGAGCAGAGCAGGGCCAGCACTTAAGGCACCTTTAAACGAAACCCCTTGCAGCTTTGGCTTACCGAAACATTTTACAGTGTCGCCAAGAAGCGATTTTGAAAGCGTCTGAAAAACGTGCAAATTGTCTGAAAACAGTGCCTGGCGACTGAGACAATTTGCAAGCGTGATTCAGAGGTCTGCCAGGGAAACAAAAGAAGCCTCTCTCCTGCCCGTGCGACCGCACATGGCAGGAGAGGTGCTCCCTCCGGCAGGGCTTTTCTGAAGCCAGGCGACCACCGAAGTCCGGGCGCGAGCGGTACATACTAGGGATCGCTCTGCGACGCGGACGCGGCCACGGAGTTTCCATTGGTCGGGGAGCCGCCCAGCTTCAGTTTCTCCAGGTACTCGGCGTGCACGGGCTTGTGGCACTGCAGGACCTTGATGGCATCTTCGATCTTGAACCACTCTCGCTTGCGCCCGATGCTAATGGAATCTTCCCAATCTTCCAGCAGCTCGGTGACAGTCAGTACATACACGTAGGTCCTGTGCTTGCGATCTTGGTTCTGTTCGAAAACGCCCAGGAGCCGGCCCAACTTCCCCTTGACTCCCGCCTCTTCGTACACCTCTCGCACCGCCGCGCCGCCGGGCTCCTCCTCGGGCTCCATGCCCCCGCCGGGCACGATCCAGCGGTCCGGGTACCGGCTGCTGCTCACCAGCAGCACCTCGTCCTCGCGCTCGCTGCGGAAGCACAGGCATGCAGCCCGCTTCTTGAAGCCCTCCGGGTCGTAGGTCCGCGTCTGGTTCGGCTTGCACTTCATCCTGGAGGCCGCCGCCAGAGTGGCCGGAGCCGCCGCCGAGCAGCAGAGCAGCCGGTCTGCAGAGAAAGGGCCGGGCGAGGGCGAGGGCGAGAGCTAGCGACAGGGATCGGGCTCAGGCTCGGGCTCCAGAGAGAGTCGCGGGAGCAGCGAGTGCGGCCGAGGGAAGACTAAGCGGGCGCGGGGGCGGGCGCGGGGGCGGGGGCGAGCCGGCGCGTCAGTCAGTCCGCGGGGCGGGCAGCCGCCGGCCGGGCGCGCGGAGGGTCCCCACCCGCCGCCTGATTGGAGGCGCCGCTTCCGCCGCCTCCCCGGACCCGGCAGCCCACGACTCCGCACGCAGCCCACCGCGTCGCCACCGCCAGTGCGCCGCTCCCGCCCTCGGTCGCTCAGCCGCCCGGCAGGGGTTGAGCGAGGTGAGGCGCATTCACGTGCGCGCTCGCGGGCCGGTCCGCGTGCGCGTCCACGGCGGAGGGCGAGGGGCGGGGGCGGGGGTCTCCTGGCTCCCGCAGCGCGCGACGCCGAAGGCCCACTGCGCAGGCGCCCCGCACCTCTGGGGCCGGGAACCTCCTGCCCACACAGCGAGATTCGCCGCATTGGCACCTGCCCGGGAGACCGTTCCACGTGTGTCTTTCGGCCCAGCGCGGCTGTGGCTGTGGCTGTGGTGCCGCCGGACGGTGCTCCTCACCCACCCGCCCCCACGTTGCGCCAAGCTCACGCGGGTCTTTACACACCCCGGGGCCGCTCGGTCCTCAGCCTCATCTCCAGAGATGAAAGGCACTGGCTGTTGATGGGAAGAGCCCCCTGTCCGCAAGATGACCAGCGGGATTCTTGGCAAGATCATCTTGCTGAGTCACATCATGCGGTTTTCTTTCTTCAACAGGTTCTCCACCTTGCCAGGCGTCTTGCTTGGCACAAGCCTTCCCTTAACGCGTTTCTTAAACCCCTGTTTAAGTCGTCTCTAACCTCTCTGATCCTCAGTTTCCTCCCGAGGCCATTTCTCGCCTCCTGGTTCCAAACCTTTCAACTTTCAGTCATGGACACCTCACTACTAGGGAACCATCCCCGGTGGTCTTGTATCAAATCCCAAGAGTCCACACCCCCACCACCCTTCTCTGTCTTTCTTATTCATAAGCATTGCCAGCCTTTGGGGAAAACTTGTGCGTGGCGCTCCATGGCAGTCTTCAGGTTTTACAATTTGACTTGAAAAAGTCTGGTATGTGACTCCAGCAAAGCCACTGGGCGCTCTCTCGCCTCTGTTTGCTCATCCTGTCCACTTGGAAGAGAAATGGCACCTCACCAGAGGTGCCAGAGTTAGCAGCCTTCAGCCTTCCCTCTCCATTTATTTCTTCTCAGTGTTTCTCTGGTCCCTCCTTCGAGTAGTAGCCTCATAGAGAAGCAGTCTGATGTCCCTAACTTCGTCGTATTGCATACTAAGGACCTTTGTCTCTCTCTTACAGGCTGCTGACATCAGCCAAGTGTCCTGGGGAGGTCATAGAAACCGACCTTTTTGTTGAAATCATCCCTTCCCTCTCGGGAAGATGGACACTGAAAAGTAAATGGAAACCAGTCATGAAACATTTAGTTTCCAGGCATCTGCTTGATTCCGTGTGTACCCAGAATTGCTAATGAAGATGATGGTCTTTTCCCAAGGACCACAAAAGCCTAAACTATCTAGCGCATGAAGTGACAAAAAGGACTGGGTCATACATGAAGAACCTGATCAAATGAAAACAGTGACTTCAATAAAAATACTGTTTCTACTGATGATTGTTCAAGATGGATGGATGATCAAAAAGTTTTTCAGGGAAACCAAACCTGATCATTGAAAACAAGCTGGAAAATAAAATCCCTCCGTGCTACCCTAACTCACAACTACACACATGAGTTAAACACCTAGAAAAATTCCATTACAATCGTGATGAACATAAATATGCCTATTATTGTCCACATTATTAAATATTTTTGTAAGTTCTTTCTGGTATGATGAGATTATAAACAATAAAGTCCAAACTGGTGAAATCAATGTTATCATGATTTCCTGACAAAAAGAATATTTTCTTAGGACACACCTCAGGGGAAAAAATTTACAAAGAAATTGTTTAATAGAAGAATGAAACACTGATCTTGATGACTATCAAACTGGCAGTGTCAACCACCACAAAATGTGTAAAATCCCAAGAGATCCTAAAAAGTATGGTGAGGAGTTCGTAGTGCATGATAGCACTTCTGCTCAGGGCTCTGAAAGATGATTTGAGAAAAGCAACTGGCTCTTCAGCAAAGCTGGCAGATTGGGCTGGTGTCTGAGCAGGTGTGGTCCACCCAGGCCCCAGCCATGACCCAAGTCTGCTTCACATTGCAGGTCCCATCTCCCTTTCTCACTGGAGGTGCCATTTTCTAGTTTGTTCCATCCCTTCCACAGAAGACTCTGCTTATGCAACATGCCTCTGCTGGGGACAAATCCATGGCACGTGAGAGGAACAGGAACATTTGAATGTGGAAAGAGATGCAGGCTGGACTCCTGGTGGCAAAGTCATAGCATGTTTCTGGATAGGGAGTTCCACAACTTACTCGTTTGATACAACAACAGGGACATTTCCAGGTTAGGTTTTTTTTTTTTTTTTCAGAATTTCACAAAGTAATTTTGTCATTCACCTGAGAGGAATGTGGTGAGAATGACCATGATTTAAAAAACTAAATAACTTTAAGAGTAAAAATCATTTTTACAAGTTCAGCATTGCAGAGTCTGGTTTATTTATATTTAATTGTTTTTCTAAACTGTAATTCTGCATCACTGTGGCACTAGACATTTAGGGCAATGAGTGCAGTGCATTCATGCTGGGCAGTGTCTCCTCTCTCCTTGTTGGTGGGCTTGACCTTGGAACTGTCTTTGTCCACCAGCATAGCAACAAATGTGAAGTAAACATTGAGTTGAAAAGTGCTTGTACGCTAGGGTTTCTCTCTCTTTTGGCTCTTGAAACCTCATGACAGCAACCTAGGGTAGCTGCATGATGACAGCCCTATGGCTCATTCATCCCATTTGCCCCAGGTGACACTGAACCAATTGCCCAATATATGTCTGAGACCATCCTGGGCCATTCAGCCCCAGCAGAGCCCCTTAGCTGACAGGTCCCAGATGCATGTGTAAGCTTTATTGAGAAAGCAAAAGAATCACTCACATGAGCCCAGCTGAAATTGTCAACCTGCAGAATCTTTGGCAATTATTGCAATTGTTGTTTTAAAGTATTATATTTTGGGGTGCTTTGTCATGCATTAAAATTAACTGATAGAAAAATTAACCATTAAATTAGATCAAAGTTCAACCAAAAGCAGAGAAATCAATTTTCCTAGAATTCTAACCTTTGCTTAAAGTAGAGGATGGCATTCAACCTTGTTGGAGTCAGAAGGAAAGGGATGAGGTTAAGCCATTTAATCTTTGCTGATTGCATCTGTGTGGCAAGCTCCCCAGTAAGCCTGTGATGTTATTTAACTGTCATCCCATTAACTCTTAGGGAGGGAGTCAGTTACTATGTCCATTTTATAAAAAGGAACACTGAGGCTTGGAGTGGAGCTTTCATTTTAAAGCAAGGTATTATGGTTCCATAGACTGCACTGTCACAATATCACCATGTCTTGTCAAATGGATTATTCTTGTCAAATGGATTATTCTCTCAGAGCTGTGGTTTGCTGTGGCCTTCTTTGATGATGTTCAGTGTTGCCCCTTAGGTAAGGTGTTTGCTCAGGATCACTGGGTTTGGTGAAATAAAATGTCCTTCATGGTGTTCTTGTGTACAATAAGTGAAAAGTGTCCTTCCATTTCCAGCAATGAATACCTTTGTCACCTTGTCATGGAACCTAACAATTTGAAGCTTCAGTTTCCCCTGTAAGGTACAATGCAATGCAGTGATACAGAAAAGAAGACACTATTTTGTCGTCACTCTAGGCCAGTGTTTAATTATGGATGGTCAACTCTATTTTATGTACCTAATCTTCATTTGCCAATAAGTCTGAAAATTGAGTATCAACCTCCCCCCCCCAACAGATTCAGAAATGGGCTGATAAAGGTCAAAGCAAGAAGCCAGTAAGTGTTGAAGTTAGGATTCAGACACAGGGACTCTCTGGGTCCCAGGGTAACCCTCTGGCACTCACTATGCAAATGTTCCTCCTGGTAAGACTTGCTGAGATACACAGTGGCCTGGCATTCCCTTTGGTTAAGTCCTCCTCCTCTGAACATTTTGTTTCCACGTGGAAAATCCAATCTCCCAAGGGAATGTCGCATCCATGTAAATTCTAGGACAGCCAGGACCCAAGCTGAGAGGATGTGGTCTGAAACCAACAAGCCTGGGCCTCATATTCTGCATTTGGCTTAGGAGGGAGGAGCAGATGGGCAACTGACAGCAGCAATAGAAGCATACTCATGGGAATTTGGGGGCTTTACCCAGTGAGAAAGCCAAAGAAGCTGGAGGTGCCTCTTTTGTGGCTGCTTTTCAGGAGTACAGCCCTGAGAGAGGGGAGCCCTGTGGAAACAACTGTTCCCTGGTATAGACAATGGGAGTGGCGGCCCCTGCACTGGACAGTACCCCCAGCTGTGCCCAGCTGTCAGGAGAGGGATCACCAGGACATACCTGACAGACTTTCTGGATATTCAAAAGGGAAACAAAGCCAATGGAAGTGATGTAGTACTGATCAATGAGGAAAATCATGGCACACAGCACTGCAAATGACCTAGAATTTAAATCTACCCCTCCCTGTACCTGTGCATCCTTATGCAAGTTAATGTTTTGTTGCCTTGGTTTTTCTCATCTGTAAAATGTGGAAGGTACTCAGGAAGTCAGGAGCACCTACCTCATGACCCTCATCTCTCCAAAAGGGGCTTTTCTGACCATGTGCTCAGTCACCCTTTCATTGGATTTAAACCACTCACATCTGGTTTTCCAGGAATCTTCCTCCTTGAATTTTACCATATCTCTAATCAAGAGTTCTGGAACATTCCATTGGCATTCTGGTGAGAAGGGAGGATTGGGAGGCAGTATGAAATGTACCTGTTTCCATCTGAGTCATCACAGTGCCTGGGACCTGATGTCCTGTGGAGGCTCAGAAATGTGGATGGAAAGAAACATT
Organism: Spermophilus citellus; assembly: GCF_964194105.1. Lineage (NCBI taxonomy): Eukaryota > Metazoa > Chordata > Mammalia > Rodentia > Sciuridae > Spermophilus > Spermophilus citellus. Next base: position 43,496,529 of record NC_138190.1, on the reverse strand, counting down.
GTGACAGAAGGTACAAGGACCACAAAATGTATTCATTCTGGTTCCTGTTCTTTGCTTATTAGCGATCGGAAATGAAATATTTGTTACCTTGGGGAAGTTCCCTACGTGCTTTTTCATACTGGGAGGTGATACGGACTGTGTCCTTGCTATCAACCTCTTCAAGTCTCCAATTCTTGGCTTCTATATGTACAGTAGACACCATTTTTACCTCAAACACAAAAGTACCTTCATAATTCACTGAAAAGTTGCAAACACAAAATGACTGTTATTCAAATTGCCCCCATGTTTTGTTTGTTCATTTCCTAGTTGAATCACAGGTATAGACAGGATTGCATTTGTGCAGTCATGGCAGAGATGTGCAGAGGTCCAAGTGGTTGCCAGGGTGTTCAGTAGAATTGTCCACATGAGCTCTTCCACTCTCATTCCTATAATTCTCTGTCTTTGCTCACCACCTCTGCCCCATCCCCCATGACTGTATCACTGCTTTCACAGGTGCTCCAGGGTGTGCTGACTGTTGTGCCAGCACCTAACCCTTGTAAGTGCCCATCTTCTTTCCTCTGAGGGACATGCTAAATCCTTACAGAAGCCTACAAGGCTCTTTAAAGAGCTGGCACATTTCCTCTTTGACTTTGCCAGTGATGTGTCCTCTTCGCTCACTCACCTTGGGCTGGTTTGGACTCTGCAGACTCTGTGTTTTGTCTGGCAGGTGCTCTCCTCAGTGCCTCTCTTCTGGCCATTCCCTCTGCCTGGAAGGTTCCTCTCTTTTGTCCACCAAGCTATAACTTGCTTCTATCTAGGCCTTGAAGTTCTCAGCTCCCCAGACCATCATGTTGCATATAGTAAATGGCACCCTTCTGTGAAACCTTTTCACTGGTGGTCCTTATCCCTTCATGATGGCCCAAATTTTCTTTTGATCATGGCACTTATCACCTAATGGACTGAATTTACCTACTTATTTTGTTTGTTGTTTTTCCCTTTACTTCCCCATGGACCCTGCTAGAGTACAAGCTCTTGAGGTAGGATCTCTATCTCTTGTCTACTGGTGTATCTCAAGCACCCAGAATTTGCTGGAGCACATGTGATTTAGTCATCCAGAAACTACATGTGGGAGGGATGTGGAGGGATGTGTCTTAGTGATGGATTGCTTGCCTTGCATATGGAAGGAGCTGGGTTCCATCCCAAGTACCATAAGGAAAAAGATAAAAAGTGAAGGGGATGTAGCTCAGTGCTAGAGTGCCCCTACTTCCCATCCCCGTACCCTTCCCCACCAAAATGTAAGGAAATTCCTTCAGATATATATTGAATATTTTTGCGTCCCCTGCTAGATTGGTCTTGAGTGACAGGTCCACATTTCATTGGTCTTTGTAAACCTACCTACCAGGATGGCCTCTGAGAAGATCAAAATGATAACACTGATGATTTGGGAAAATATTCTCTTTCCAATCTGCAGTCATCCCGTCAGCTGCCATCCACATCAGCACCAGATAGCAACCAGGTGCTCCACAAACTGTAGTCAGCCATGAAGGTCTGAGAGCTGGAGGTTGGCCTCATTTTCTGTGGCACCTTGGAAGGCAGAGCCAGCAGTTCTTACCATACACCCCACTGTAGGTGATGGATTTTCCTTTATCTGTGCAGAGCAGTACTATAATTTACCTATTATATTTTACATAGTTAATATGATACCTTGTAGAATAACACATAATTGTATGATTGAGCATGGTGGAAGCAATGCATTGTTATGAGATATTTGAACACAACTTCAAGACTGATACTTAACTTTAGAACATATATGGTGTACTCTGTACTTCATTTATCTCTTTTATTTAGTCCTGAGGAAAACCCATTGAAAGGAAATATTATCGTTCCTATTTTATGATGGATGCTGAGATCTGAGGCATTACACAACTTTCCCAATAACCAAGAGTTCTATATCTAAGTAGTCAGATGAGATGGGAAATTCAGGGCTCTTGGAGGTGACACCCTGCAGCACTGGAGATCCCACCTGGGCTGGCCCCTGCCTCTCTCTCCCATGCCCTCCCCTCCTCTCACTGCTGGCTCTGCAGCACTTCCATCTCTCTCCACATACACTTTCAGAAGCTCCTCATTCTGGAATGCTCCCTCCAGCTTCTTTGGCCAAATCTTGGTAAATTCCACACTGATTCCTGCTGTAGTAGAGAAGCGGGGGCTGTGTTGGGGCCCTTTGAAGAAACAGATTACTTGTTACAGGTAACTGTTTTCTGGGATGGATGGATGGATTGATTGATTGATTGATTTTGGTACCAAGGATTGAACCCAGGGGTTGCTTTACCACTGAGTGACATCCTCCACCGTTTTTATTTTTTATTTTGAGAAGGGCCTGGGTAAGTTACTTGTAGCCTGCCTAAGTTGCTGAGGCTGTCTTTGAACTTCATATATTCCTGCCTCTGCCTTCCAAACTGTTGGGAATATAGGCATGCACCGCGACACCCAGCCCATCTGTGGTTTTGATGAGGATGGATCCTCTTTTCTGAGGGGGAATATCACACTTGGCAGGGTGTCTTCCCTTCCACAAAGACCAAACATGCCAGTAGGGAAGACAGGTGTCTTGTTCATGGCACTGCTATGTATCCACAGGGCCATGTACAATGAGGCCATTACCTCAGATCAGAATGGGCGTCTGAGGATCATAAAGGACTTCTCAAGTGTCGGAGATTTATTTGATGATGTCAAGAAAAATACAAGTAATGTTCAGTATCCAAATTCTGGTTGTGAAAATGGTTCCACAGAAAATCTTCAAATGCCACCAAGAAAGTAGGCTGTTTTGGAGAGCAGCTCCATTGGCACTGTGGCAGCATGGGTGTGACCATGGGCATCGAGCTGGAATCATTCTCTGGGAATTCAGAGACTGGAAGGAAAATAGCTTTCTTGTTCTCCTTTCCATCTTTCAGGTTACTTAATTCCAAGCAAGCTTGAAAATCACTTATTGCCCTTGCAGTTTTCCCAAAATGCAATATTAGATTTTGTAGGAGAGGATAGCAATCAGACTCCTAGTTTGTGAACTTTACTTTAGTTCAAATAGCTTTTACTACCAGCCTACATCTCAGAAGAACCCATCTTGATTTAGTCTGAGATGGACTTCCTGTTTCCTGCAGTCAACAAAAGTCTTTTAAAAAATCAGTCTTTATTTTTCCTCTTAAAATGATAAAATAATAGCTCTTTATGGACCAGCCATATGTCATGTTCTTATCTAACTGATAAATTTAATTAAAAAAACATTATTTAGGTATCTTTTTTTTGTACTGGAGATTGAACCCAGGAGCACGTTATCACTGAGTTACATCCCCAGTGTTTTTTATGTTGATTTTGAGACAGGGTCTTGCTAAGTTGCTGAGAGTCCCAAATACCCAAGGCCAGCCTCAAACTTTTGATCTTCCTGCCCCCCTTCCCAAGTTGCTAGGATTGCAGGCATACACCACCATGCCTGGCTGATTTAAGTATCTTTATGTGAATTTCACAGATGAAGAAATAAAAACTCAAAAACATAGATATATTGCCCATAACTACAAAGCTAGAAGGTGACAGAGCTGGAATTAAAGAAGTACCATCATCACCAATACACTGATACTAGAAGCCATTGAAAAATGAGAGCTGGGATAAAAGTTAGCAGTTCCCTATGTTCCATGAACCATGGTGAGTACTGAGGTTAGAGAGGTCATTGATGCAGCTATTTTTAAAAAATATTTATTTTTTAGAAGTAGTTGGACACAATACCTTTATTTTATTTATTTATTTTTATGTGGTGCTGAGGATCGAACCCAGGGTCTCGCACGTGCTAGATGAGCACTCTACCGCTAAGCCACAACCCCAGCCCTGATGCAGCTATCTTAGTGAAGAAAATAATGCATGCAGATCTTAACTTCAGTGGTTTGTAAAGGCTTGTTAAAGTTGGTTTTTAATGTGATGTTTTACAAAGCTCACACACATGCGTGCGTACACACACACACACACACACACACACACACACTTTGTAATAGAGAATTCTGGACTGATTGGAGCACAGAGGTGGATAGTGTTGGAGCCCAGCTGATTCTACAGTCTCAAGCAATGCCCATGACAACAGACCCTTGTTATAATAAGTTATTTCAATTTAATTCAAAGTCACTACCTGCCCTTCCCCTGGTTTTGCTTCTGTGTCATTGCCCCACAGGAGAATCCTGGAACTGAAAGCTGCACCTCATTTAAAAGTCAGAGACTGAAAGCCCAGCTTCAGCATAGGAGCCCTTCCTGGGGAGTACAGCCCCATCTTAACTGGCAGTGCCCTTTGTTGTTGCTGTTGCACTTTAATCTGTTCTTTCCACTATATTGCAATTAATTTTCATTACACAACATTTAGAATTTTCTGCACTGTGCCTTTGGCTCTGCTTATTTTAATTTGTATCTTAGAGCTGCATGTGGTTATGGCTGAGCCAGAAATTATTCCTCAGTCTCTCCAGTAGGTTGGATAACACAGAAAATTACTTTAACCACAAGAGATTAAATACAGTAAGAACTTAAATACCCCATGTATTAGTTTTCTCCTCCTGAATAAAAATATCACCACAAACTTAGTGGCTTAAAACAGAACACATATTTTTTTCATAGTTTCCTGGGGTCAGATGTCTAGTATGAATCAATGGAGTTTTCTGCAAAGCTGAAACCATGCTGTCAGCCTGGTTGGGGTCTTATCTGGAGGCTCTGCAGAAGAATCTACTTCCAAGCTCTTTCAGGTTGTTGGCAGAATTCAGTTACTTGTGTTTGTATGATTGATCCCAGGTCCCTGAAGCCTCTGTTTGGGAGCTTCTTTAAGCTTCTAGAGGCCGCCTGCGTATATAATCCTGTGGTTACTCCATCTTCAAGCAAGCAGTGGTGTGCCCAATCCTTTTTGGGCTTCAGATTTGTCTCACTTCTGCTGTTATCCACAAAAAAAAAAAAAAAAACAAAAAAACAAAAAAAAAAAAAAAAAAAAAAACTTTCCACTTGTAATTAGTTATGGCCCTTTTGGATAATCCAAGATAATCTCCTCATTTGAAGGTCAACTGCTTAGTAACCTTAAGTACATCTGCAAAATCCCTTTTGCTATGTAAGATAGCATAATCCTGGATGTGATACCTTATCATATTCACAGTCTTGGAGATTAAAGTGGATAAATGTGGGAGAATTCTTCCTAAAATTGGATTAAACATCAATTAATTATTAATGGAAGGACTGTTTTATCACCCAAGTTGCCTGTATTCCTGACCACATTGTGTCCATGTTTTACTGAGTTGTATCATGACGTCATGTATTTGTATTTCAGAAAGATTTGTAACTTTACTAGGCATCTTGATATAGTCTGTAAATTAACATTTATTCTTAGTCCCTTTTATATATAAGTTAGGTGTTCTGTTTTCTTGTTTCCTTACCAATAAATATGGTATTTCCGTAGTTTTTCTTTGCTGGGGATGTACTTCAGTGTTAGAGTACTTGTTTAGTATGCACAAGGTTCCGATCCCCAGGACAATAGGAAAGTTTCATTTTGTTAATTTCATGTTATTTAATTAGTTTTAAGGTTGTGTGTATGAATTGAAAAAGCATGTAATTACAGTTTACATTCTTCATTACAAAGATGAATTTTGCATTTTGTAGTATGTAGTGTCATGTAGTACCTAGTATTTATTCAGTGTTTATAATATGGCAATTGGTGTTTAATTATTACAAAATATGCATAACATAAAATATGCCATTTTAACCTTTTTTAGTAGTACAGTCAATAATATTAGGTACATTCACATTGCTGTGATGTCATCACCATTATCCACCTTAAGAATGTTCCATAATCACAAATTGACTCTGAAACCATTAAAGAGTAATTCCTGCCTCAATCCTTGATAACCACTATTTTGCATCTGTTTCAATTAATTTGACTATTCTACATATCTCAGATAAGTGGAATCATACAATATCTGTCCATTCATATCTGGTTTCTTTCACTTAGCATAATGTTTTTCAGGTTCAACCATGTAGCATGTATCAGAATTCCATTCATTTTTAAGGTTAATATTTCACTGTATGTATAAATCAGTTTATCCATTCATCAATCAATGGAAATTTGGATTATTTCATCTTTTTTGCTATTATGAATAATGCTTCTATGAACACTTGCACAACAATCTGAGTTTCTGCTTTTAATTTTTTGGGCATGTACCAAGAAGTGAAATTGCTGGATCATATATGGTAATTCTGTGTTTAATTTTTGAGGAATCACAATATTCTTTTACATAGTGGCCATGCCATTTTATATTTCTTCCAGCAATTTGCAAGGATTTCAATTTCTCCATAGACTCATTGAAACTTGTAATTTTTAGTTTTTAAAACATTTTTAGAATAGCCATCCTAATGGTATGAAGTAGAGACAATTTTTCTGCAAGCTCTTTATATGCTTATCTCATTTGAATAGCAAAACACCACAAGAAAAGTGTTATTATTAAACCAACTTTTCACATGAATCAATGGAAACACAGCAGTTAAGTAACTTGTTTAAGATGACATCTTGTGAATGGTAGGCCCAAGACTGTAATCTATGTTTTATGGTTAGCACTGTTACTAACTAATGAAATACAATGTTTGTATTTTATCATCCAAATCAAGACTATTTTGAGAATGAAAGAGGGTGTTATTAAATTATGCCTGAACAAAAGGGGTAATAGAAAAAATTCTTAGACATACAAATACATAACTGACTCTTTTAGTGAGAATTTTCTTGGCTACAATTAACAGAATATCCCTACCTAGTCTGGCTTAATCAAAAGGGAAATTCATAATAACCTCACAGCATGAGCAATAGCTAATCACTTTTCCTCCCTCTACAAGATTATTACTGTTAGCATACAAACTGGAGTTATTTTTCCTATCTTAAAAAAAAAAACAAAACAAAAATGAAAAATACCTTCTCTCAACTTCATGATCTTTCTACTTACAACTCCATTTATCTTTCCTTGTTACCTGTCCCCCCTTAGCATTCTGGTTGTTTCTTAAATTTCTCCATGTTTCCCAGAGCATTATAATATTATAGCATACAATATAATTTATTGGTTTATTGTTTATATATTTGCACAAAAATGTAAATTCCATCAAGATAAGACAGTTATTTGTTCTATTTGCTACAGTATCTGTAGGTCCAATAATAACACCTAGCATATAGTTATGATTCATTAAATAGTTGGTGAATGAATGAACTGAAAGTCAAAGGTAGGGTGATTTCAAAGTGTGGGGAGGTCTGTAGCTCAGTTATATCATCAAAAATTCATATTCTTAGTATTAATGTCCTCTAGTCTTGCCGTGTTGTAGCAAATGGCAAGATCTCATTCTTGTTCGTGGCTTAATCATATACCATCAGGTGTGTGTGTGTGTGTGTGTGTGTGTGTGTGTGTGTGTGTGTGCGCGCGCACACACGTGCACATGTACACACAGACACCTTTATGAGCTGCTGATGATTTTATTTCTTTTGTGTGTATGTTCACAAAGAAATTGCTGGCTCACATGGTAGTTATATTTTTAACATCTTTAGAGATACCTAGACCATTTTCCACAATGACTGTACCAATCTAAATTCCTACTAGCAGTGCAGAAAAGTTTCCATTTCTCTAAATTCTCACATACACGTGTGATCTTTTGAGTTTTTTATAATATCCACCCTAATGGGTGTGAGGTGGCATCCCATAGTGCTTTTGATTTGCATTTCCCTGATGATTAATGGTACTGAGCACCTTTTCATATGCCTCTTGATCATTTTTATGTTTTCTTTAGGAAAAAATATTCTAAATGAAATAAGACAGGCACAGAAAGAAACATATCTCATGATCACACTTACATGTGGAATTTTAGAAAAAGATGAAATATGTAGATATAGAGAACAAAACAGTGGTTACCAGGGGGTAGGGAGTAGAGAGGAATTTGAGAGATATAGGTCAGAAGATGCAAAGTAGCAGATATGTAGGATGAGCAAGTCTAGAGATCTAATGTACAACATGAGGACTGTAGGTAATAAAATTATAGTGTATATGGAATTCGTGTTAAATGAGTAGAATTTATATGCTCTTGCCACAAAAATTAAAAATGGGAGATAACTATGTGAGATGATGGATATGTTAATTTGCTTCACCATAGTAACTTTTTTTAATCTAATTGTATGCATCCATAACATACAGATTTATTTTCAAATAAATCTTATTGTATATATATATTAGTTATATTGAAAAATTGTAGATTCTTTCCTTGTCTTTTCTCAGCTGTGCTTAATGCCAAGTCCTCATCACACTGGTCCCAAGATAGCTATAGAAGTTCTGGGCCTCCAATCTAAGCATGGTAACATTTACAGATTAAAATGAAAGATTGAGACTGGGATTGTGGCTCAGTGGTAGAGCACTTGCTTTGCATGAGGCACTGGGTTTGATTCTCAACACCGCATATCAATAAAGAAGTAAAATAAAGGTCCATCAACAACTAAAAAATACATTTTTAAAAGTTTTTTTTAAAAAAGAAACAAAAAAAAGGAAAGATGTTTGTAAGAATCCCTTTTGAAAGAGGCAGGACCCACGACATAATACTTTCCAGAATATATCCTCATCATAAATCCTAACATTTGAAACTGAATTTGGTTTCACAACCAATCCCAAATCAGCATTTACTCCAAGGGTATAGGAATTTCCATGACTTGTTTAGGTGAATAGGGGGTGGAATAAATAATGGTGAGTCAACCACAATGTCCCCTGAAACACATGAATGGTGTGGTTGTTCTTTTTTTTTCTGTGTGTGTATACTTGAAAGGGGGTTGATTTCTGGTACACAATTATTGCAGAGTGAAAATAAACAGGCAATGATTATCAAGGAGCCAGAAATTGGGAGAAGAACTAACATCTCACATAGATACACTTTGTTAATAGCACGAAACTAATATCATCCAATATGTCTCTCTCACACTAGGTAATAATTTGAAAATAAGACTAGAAATACTCAGTCACTTGATAGAAACTTAACTTTTAGCCGTACAGTGCTTAGATGAGTGTTAGCAGTGTTTGAATGGTCATGACCAAGCAGTCTTCTTTTGACTAATACATTCTTCAAGTAGTCATGTTATTCAAATCTTGGTTTCTCTGACCTACTGAAAATCCTATTCTTATCATCGTGTTGTTCATTTCAGTCTTTTGTTTGTTTGTGACTGGGGATTTATTTTTATTTTTTATTTTGAGACAAGATCTTGTTAAGTTGCTGAAGGCCTTGCTAAATGGCTGACGCTGACCTTGAACTTGTGATCCTCTTGTCTCAGCCTCCCAAGTTGTTTCAGTTTTGAAATAAAACATACAAGTGCATAAAATATATAGAAAAAAATTAATAATGAATAATTATAAAGTAAACATCTGTGCTAACACTACCCAAAACAATGAAATCAAATATAACTAAAACTCCAGGGCCCACTATGTCCCCACTGACTGACCACAGCACTAAATCCTCTCTCAATAGGTATCATTGTTTAGTATCTTTACCAAGCTGATCTTTATAGCTTGATCAGTTAATAAACAAACTACCTCGTTTATTTCTGTTTTTTAAAAACATTTGCAAATCACATCTCTGCTCTGAGTTTTTAATTTACATTTTAGAGAACACAATTTTTAACTCTAGAGGCTCCTAGAATATTAGTGCAAAGCTTCTTCCCAGGTTAAATAGACAACAAGTATTACTTGGGTCCCTATGGTATACTTGGGTGTGAACTAGGTGTCAACACACACACAAGGGATAAACCATGGTCACTGCCTTCAATGAAACTATAGTCTAGTTGGGAGAATGGCACATAATGATACATTGGAAGAACCAAATATAGTTCAGGATAGCAGCAAGGCCCTGAGTATTACAGTGAGATATTTCATGTTACCTCTTATTGGTTTTGTAACTGAGCCTATATATTCATTTGTGAAACAGAGATAGATTTAAAATTTATTCTCCAGGGTTGTATGTGTGTTATACTGTAGGGTCTTAAAAATGGTAGATGCTGGGCTGGGGATGTGGCTCAAGCGGTAGCGCGCTCGCCTGGCATGCGTGCGGCCCGGGTTCGATCCTCAGCACCACATACCAACAAAGATGTTGTGTCCGCCGAGAACTAAAAAATAAATATTAAAAAAAAAATGGTAGATGCTGTTACTGATTGTGTGAGGATAAAAAACAATTAAATTCTAATTATACAACATAGACAACATATATACCTCAGTGTATATTAGATGTCTCTGTGAGAATATGTTGTTCTAGCCCCATAAATGGACTTTGGTAGTTAATGGGATTGGTAAGAGGCTAGACATTATATCAGAAATATTTATGGGCAGAAATATTAGTATTAGCAAGCATAATCAGGATAAAAGTTATCTTTTACTGAGAAAATACCTGCCCTCCCAAACAGTCTGACCTCTCAATAACATAGTTATATTCACATCCTTTGAGCCAGAAATGTCTGAATTCATGATGTACATTAAAAGCATAAAATATCCAAAACAGTAATGAAAATTAACTTTTATTGAATGATCCCTTGTCCAAAATAATGCTCATAATCTCATTTAATCTTTGCCAGGGCTTTAGGAGCTAAAGCAACTGATGGATTATCCCATTTACAGGTCAAAAGCCTTGAAATCAGAAATTAAGTAACTTTTCTGCGATCATGCAGCTAATAAATGGAGGAACTAGGAGTTTAACCCAATTGGCATCCAGAGCCCACATTCCTCTCTGGGAGAGACATTCTTTTTATTTTGAAATAATTTCAAACTTATAAGAGTTTCAAGAATAATGTACTCTCTTTTATATTTTATCCTAATGGCACAATATTTAACATTTTACATATTTGTGTTCCCCTCTCTTCCTATTTCTGTCTCTATTCTTCATACAGATACATATAGATTTTTCTAAACTACTTGAAAATAAGCTGTAAACATGTCATTTTATCCTTGTATATATCCATGTTATTTCCTGAAAATATGGATATCCTCTTACATAAATACAGTATAATTACCAAAGCAAGAAATTGAAAATGATACAATACTATTAGTTATCTCATTTGAAAACCTTATTCAAGTGTGGCCAATTATCTCAGAATTGTCATTTACAGATGTTTTCTAATTTTCTGGTCAATGATCTAGTCCAGGATCACACAATGTATTTCATAATTATTTCAATTTTAGTTTTACTCTGTCTGAAACTAATCCTCAGATATTTTGTCTTGCATGACCTTAACATTTTTTAAAAAGAATGGGCGATTCACTAGAGTGAATCTGGGTTAATCTTATTTTTCATGATTACATTTAGCTTATGTTGTTTTGCCTGGAATACACTTTCAGTGAATCATATTAGTTGACACATAATATCTATTTGTTCCAAATGGTAATATCAAATTTGATCATTAGATTAGGGTTGTATTCACCATGTAATATGGCTTGAATTTTTGTGTCCACTCCAAAATTCAAGTTGAAGCCTAATCCTAAATGCAGCAGTATTAAAAGGTGTGGCTGTTTGTCAGTGATTGAGATAAGAGGGCCCTGCTCTTATGAATGGGACTGGGTGTCCGTATAAGGGGCTTTATGGAGGAAGTTCATCCTCTTTGCCTTCATTATTGTGAATATGTGGGTGTTTGTCATCTCCAGAGAATGAAGCCATTTCTGAAGAAAATATCAGGCTATTATAAGATACTGAACCTGCTGATCCATTTATTATTTTTTTTTAACTGGGGTCTGAACCTAGCACATTATATCTATTTGTCTGAGCTACATCCCCAGTCCTTTTTTATATTTTATTTTCACATGGGGTTTTGCTAGGTTGCTGAGGCTGGCCTCTAACTTGTGATCCCCTGAGATTAACAGTGTACACCACACTGCCTTGATCCCTTTATCTTGGAGTCCTAACCTTCAGAACTGTGAAAAACAAGTTTCTGTTCTTTATAAATTACCCAGTCTCAGGTATTTTGTTATGTAGCATGAATGGATTGAGACACCATGCAACTCCAATGTAAAGTTACTATTTCCTCCTATACATGAAATATTTTGTGCAGAAGGAATAAAAAGAAAGATGATAGATATAAAATTTGATATTACAAGTATGTAATATGTGGGAATAGAGGGAAAAGTGTAAAGTTCTTTCTTGTAAGTGGCTTAAAATAGACTATTATGATTATAATTTATTTTATGTAAACATATGGTAGTCACAAACAAAATACTTATATAAATTACACTAACAATGAACTATCTAGAAAGGAAATTAAGAATATAATTTCACTTGTTATAGAATCAAAAAGAATGAAATACTCAGGAATAAATTTAATCAATTGAGTTAAACATTTGTACACTAAAAATTATAAGACATTGATGAAAGAAATAAGATCCCCAAAATGAAAAAAAATATGTAATCTTCATGGGTTGGAGAAAATATTGTTAAAATGTCCATAATATCCAAAGAAATCCACAGATTCATTGAAATCTCTATCAAAATAACTATGACATTTTTTACAGAGATAGGAAAAAATCCTAAAATTTGTGTATAACCACAAAGATTCTGATAACCTAAGCAATCTTGAGAAAGAACAAAGCTTGAGGCATTATAATCCCTAATCTCAACTAGATTCCAAAGCTGTAGTAATGAAGCCATTACGGTACTGGCATAAAAACAGACACACAGATGGATGGAGAAGTAGAGCTCAGAAATAAACCCATACATATATTGTTAACTAATCTTTGATAAGAACATCAAGAACAGAATACAAAATGGGAAAAAGATAGTCTTTTCAATATGTAGTCATAGGAAATAAGGATATCTATATGCAAAAGAATGAAATTAGATTCTTATCTTACAAAACAGACAAAAATAAACTCAGTGTATAAAATACTTAAGCTTTTGTAAAGCAGCAACTGAGTGTCTGGATGCTGCCCTAGGAACCAGAGTTAATCATAGCTCCTCTTTCCTCTACTTCTGTTGTTAACAAAAAAGACCATCCTTACCATAAAATAGAAACTTAAGCATGCAAAATTACTTGAAGAAATGATGATTTGGATTTCACACGAAAAACATAGGCAACAAACACACAGGTGAACAAGTTGGACTACATGAAACTAATAAATTTTGCAGAACAAAGGAAATAATTGAATGAAATGGCAAGTTATGAAATGGAAGAAAATATTTTAAAGTCATATGTTTGATAAAGAATTGATCTCCAAGTTGAACTATTACAACTCAATAGCAAAAAAGTAAGTAGCCCATCTTCAAAAATGGCCCAAGTGGGCTGAGGTTGTGGCTCAGTGGTAGAGCACTCACCTAGCACATGCAAGGCCCTGGGTTCGATCCTCAGTACCACATAAGAAAAAATAAATAAACAAAATAAATGTATTTTAAAAATAGCCCAAGTATTTACACAATGGGGCAAATATCAAATAATTTTTGTTTCCAAAGGAGACATACATTGGCCAAGAGGTATATGAAAAGGTACTCAATATCATACTAATCATTAGGACCACGCAAATAAAAACTGCAATGAGATATCCTCTCACACCTGATAGAATGACTATTATCAAAAAAATCAAAAGATAACAAGTTTGTCCAAGACATTGAGAAAAGGGAACCCTTATATCTTGGGGATGTATATTGGAACAACCATTTTGAAGAACAGTATGCAGTTTCCTCAAAAATATTAAAGATAGAACTAACATATCCAACAATCCCTCTTCTGATATAGACACACAGGAAAAGATATCACTATATTGATATCTGCATGCCTGTGTTCATTGTACCACTATTCGCAATAGCTGAAATATGGAAGCAATCTAAGTATTCTACAAAAAAAAAACTGAACTTGAACTCCTGGTAACAGAAATAGAATAGTGGTTTTCAGTGACTGTGCAGTGGAAGGAAATAGGAAATATTTCTCAAAGGATACAAGCATTCATCAATAAGGTACACAATGGTGAGAATCATTAATGCTAATTGTTTATATTTGAAATTTACTAAGAGAGTACAAGTCTGAATGATTTTAAAGAGCTTGTTCTGTTTTCTATATTTGCACTTTCCAGAGTGTCCTACAGACAAGTGATAAGTGAGCAAAGTGAATTGAGTGGCACTCAAGTTTTAAAAAGGCAATCATGAAGATCAAGTGGCACAGCAATTTACAGAATCCTAGGGAAAGGGAAATCCAATTAAATTCATTATTTATATTTCATTTTTAATGCTTGGAATTACATATTTATTATGTTTCAGTATATTGAACTTTAAACTATTTGCTATAACGTATAGCACATGTTTTTGCCTTTTCAGTAGTGCTATATAATTTTCTTTTAAGTTAGTTTATTTGCATCAAAGATGATATAAATTAAATTGTCAAAAAATCAGAATTAATTTTGTGTATGTCATGTCATTACTAAGGTTTTATTACATGAATGACTGAGGTGCTGCTGAAAATTCTGCCTAAGTAATGCTTTTGATGAAAACTTTGCCAGTTACCATGTGGCTGCTATAAAAAAAAATGTCAGTAAGATTCCCCCAGAAAACCTCACAGTTGCTTAGTAGTTTGCTTGGAACATGATACTCAAAAGCCACACAAATGGTGCCTACAAAAATAGCATCCCGTGCATACCCATGTTCATAGCAGCACAATTCTCTATAGCCAAGTTGTGGATCCAGCTCAAGGTGCCTGTCAACAGATGAATGTATAAGGAAAATGTGGTATATATACACAATGGAATTTTATTCAACCATGAAGAAGAATGAAATTATGGCATTTCCCGGTAAATGGATATAACTGGAGAACATCCTGCCAAATGAAATAAGCCAGACCTAGAAAGTTAGGGTTGAGTGTTTTCTCTCATATGCAGAAGTGTGAGAGAAACAAAAGGAATAAAAAAGGGATCTCATGAAAATAGAAGGGAGAAGAGGTGGAACAGAGGAAAGGGATTAGGGGGAAGGGGGAGGGGAGAGAAAGCAGAGGTATGAGGGAATGAATAAGACCAAATTACACCAAAAGATGGAAAAAAGAGTCGATGACATTTCCATTTACTCATGAATGCAAATATCTTTTTCTGCATATTCATATTCCATATTCATTTTTTCATTGCTGTTGATAGTTAATAAGATAGCTAACTGTAAAAACAGACCACATTATGCAATGTGCAGGTATGAATATATCACAATGAAGCCTACTATTATGTATAATTATAATTCTCTAATAAAAAGAAAAAAATAGTTTCCATTATATCAAGTCCCTATTGCAAGAGGATATTTTTCCTATCTGTGGCCTCTTTAAAATGTTAATTTTTATGACATAAAATACTCTGTTATGCCTACCCCATTTTCAGAAGTGTTTTGTACTCTGGAATATAAAGACTAATGAAATGTGGTCTGTTACAGTTATGGACTTTATAATCTTGGGTTGGAAGGAGACACATAGGTGAACAACAACAACAAAGAACTGTAGACTCTGAAATACAAATCTATTCAGACTACAATGGGAGTCCAAAGAAGGGACACAGGGGAAGTAGACTAGAGAAATGGACAGAGAATTAGTGTCCCAAGGTACAGGATAAAGTAGAAGAGCTGTCTGTTTCTTGTTATTGTGAGAGTGTTCACTGCACATAGCAATTACTTTCAGAGTTTACATCCATGATTCTGTCAGTGTAAGCCCAAAAGAAGTGTGTTTTTCCCTTGCAAAATAGATAATAAAATTATCAGATATTTTAAAAAGCATTTTGCTTCCTTCATTTATTTATTTAGGTACCAGGGATTGAACCCAGGGGCACTTGACCCCTAAGCCACAGGAAGAGGAAAGAAGGGGGAGGAGGGAAACCAGGAGGAGGAAACAGAAGGTGAAGAGAAAGAAGAAGAGGAGGAGGAAGAGGAAGAGGAGGAGGAGGAGGAGGAGGAGGAGGAGGAGGAGGAGGAGGAGGAGAAGGAGGAGGAGGAAAAATAAATCATTTTGTGTTTGACAAAATTTCAGCAAATGAAGTCCACTTCTGAGGTCACATCATAGGCTAAAAGATATATAGTTGGTAAATAAGCACATGAAAATGTACTCAATATATTTTTAATGAAGGAGTTGCAAATTAAAACTATAATGAAATACTGTTATGTTCTTAGAAAGGTTAACACACACATACACATGCATGAACACACAAAGCTCTCAGTGGTAGAGCACTTGTCTGGCATGCATGAGGCCTTAGATTCATTCCTAGTTAACAAATTTGACAATACTATATGTTTGCAAGGATATGGAGAAAAAGAAGTTTCACTTTTGCTGATGGGAATGCAAAATGGTACACTCACTCAGTTTGAATGACAGTTTGGCAGTTTCTGACACAAAGTCTTAAAGGTACAAAAATTCTTCCTTTAGGTTTTTGGCAATTAATTTGAAACTATATGTTCATATAGAAACCTGAACACAAATGTTTATCACAGCTTTATTCCTAAATGCTCCAAACTGGAAGCAGCCAGTTATCCAATGTATAAGGAAACTGGTATATTCATATAACAGAATATTATCCAGTTATAAAAAGAATGAGCTGATCATTAGAAGATATAGAAATACCTTCAATACATAATGCTAAGTCAAAGAAGCCAGTCTAAAAAGACTACATACTACATGATTTCAAATATATGACATTAGAGTAAAGGAAAAACTATAGAGACAGTAAAATGGTCAGTTGTTGCTGGGAATTCAGAGGTGGGAGACGAGTGATAAACAGAGGGTTTTTAGGATTGCAAAAATTATTCTGTATAATACTCTTTGGTGGACATATGACATTGTATGTTTATAAAATATTATATATATATATATATATATATATATATATATATATATATATATATATGAACCACCCTTGAATCACTGGGATAAAACCCATTGATCATTGTGCATTATCTTCTTGATGTGTTTCTAAATATAGTTTGCCAATATTTTCTTAAGAATTTTTGCAGCTCTGTTCATCAGGGATATTGGTTAGTAATTTTCTTTCCTTTATGTTTCTTTGCCTAATGTGAGGGTCAGGGTTATACCAGCTTTATAGAATGTATTTGGGAGTGTTCTTTCTCTTTCAATTTCATAGACTAATTTGGAAAGACTGGTGTTAGCTTTTCTTTAAAGGACAGGCAGAATTCAGCTGACAATCTGTTTTCTTTGTTAGAAGGAATTTACTTGGTGTTTCAATTTTATTATTTTATAATGGTCTGTTTAGGATTTTTATATCTTCCTGGTTCAATGTGGGTAGGTCATATGTGTCTAGAAATTTTTCAGTGCCTTCTGTATTTTCCAGTTTATTGGTGTATAAATTTTCAAAATAGTTTCTAATGATTCTCTGCATTTCAGAAGTTTATGTGGTAATATCTCCTTTTTTCACTTTTAATTGCAATACTTTGGGCTTTCTCTTTCTTTTGGTTAGTTTGGCTAAGGGTGTATCAATTTTATTTACCATTTTGAAGAACCAACTCTTGATTGCACTGATCCTGTGTATTTTTTGTTCTCCATTTTACTAATTTCAGATGGTTTCTTTATTATATCATCTACTGATTTTGGAATTAGTTTGTTCCTACTTTTCTAAGACCTTGAGGTGTATTGTAGCTTATTTAGTTGAGGTTTCTCTACCTTTTAAGTATAGGTACCCAATACTATAAGATTTCCTTTTAGAAATGCTTTCATACTGTCCTAGAGGTGTTGATATATGTTCTCATTTGTTTCTAAGAATTTCTTCATTTCTTCTCTCACCACTTCTTCCTGGATCCATTCTTCACTTAAAAATATTGTTCAATCTCCATGTGTTTATGTAGTTTGCTAAGACTTACATTTTGACCTAGAATACAGTCTCTTTTGGAAAATGTTCTATGAGATTTCAAGAATAAGGTAAATTTAGCTGTTTGGGGGTGAACTATTCTGTAGATGTCTGTTAGGTCCATTTGACTCATAGTATCATTTGTGTTGGAAGTATCTTTGATGATTTTATGCTTTGATTACCTGTCTTTTTGTGTAAGGGTGTGTAAAAATCACCCAGGATTGTTGTATTGGGGTCTGCCTGAGATTTAATGTCAAGGAGCATTTTTTTTTTTTTTTAGAGAGAGAGAGAGAGAGAGAGAGAGAGAGAGAGAGAGAGAGAATTTTTATTTATTTTTTAGTTTTTTCGGCGGACACAACATCTTTGTTGGTATGTGGTGCTGAGGATCGAACCCGGGCCGCACGCATGCCAGGTGAGCGCGCTACCGCTTGAGCCACATCCCCAGCCCTCAAGGAGCATTTTTTATGTAATTAAGTGCACTGATATTTGTGGCATATTTGATTACTATCGTTATATCTTCTTATTGGGTTTGTTCTTGTAGCAGAGTGTAGTTGCCTTCATTGTTTCTCCTGATTAATTTTTGCCTGAAATCTGCTTTGTTAAATATGATAACAGCTATTCTTGCTTAATTTTGGACTCCATTTTCATGGAATATTATTTCCATCCTTTTACCTTCAACCTGTGGGTATCTTTGTCTGTGAGATCAGTCTCTTCCAAACAGCATATAGTTAGTTCTCTTTTTCTCATATACTTCAATTAATTTATATCTATGTGGTGCTGAGGATCAAACCCAGGGTCTTGCATTTGCTAGGCGAGTGCCCTACCACTCAGCCACAACCCCAGCCCCTGGATCTGTTTTTTTTTTTTGATCCATTCTGCTAATCTGTGTCTTCTAGTCAGGCAGTTGAGACCGTTTATATTTAGTGTTTGTATGGATATGTGTTTGTGCTTTCTGACATTTTGATTTTTTTGCTCTATTTAATTCTGTTTTGATTCTCATTTAGTAGATTATTCTATTGATATTCCTTTATTTGGCAGTTTGGGGTTTGTTTTTGGGATCCTGTTTGTGCAGTCTATCTTTGAGTGTTCTTTGTAGTGCTAGCTTGGTGGTCATGAATTCTTTTAGTGCATCTTTATTGAGGAAAGTTTTTATTTTCCCCTCAAATTTGAAAGAGAGCTTTGCTAGGTAAAGCAATCTTGGCTGGCAATTGCTTTCTTTTATTGTTTGGAATATCTCATTCCAGGCCCTCCTTGATTTTAGGGTCTGAATTGAGAAATCAGAAGTGACCCTTATTGGTTTGCCTCTAAATGTGACCTGATGTTTCTCTAGTACAACTTTTACAATTCTTCTATTATTTTCTACATTAGGCATTTTGATTATGATGTGTCTTGAGAGATTATGATCTAGTCTATTTGGAGTCCTGTTTACATCCTGATTTAGATGTCTACTTCATTTCTTATATAGGGAACATTTTCTGTTATTATCACATTAAAGATGTTCTTAATGCCTTTAGTTTGTATCTCCATGTTCTCTTCCATGCCATTAATTCTCAGGTTTGGTCTCTTGATGTTGTTCCATAGTTCTCATATATTCTGATCATGTTCTATTATGTTTTACCTTTATTATATTCTGTGTACTCAAATTCATGTATCCTGTCTTCAATGCCTGAGGTTCTGTCATCAAGCACTGAAGTTCTATTTTATATGCAGTCTAATTTGTTGGTGATGCTTTCAAGTGAATTTTTAACTTGATTCTTTGTGTCTTTAATTTCCAGGAGTTCTGATTGTTTTTCAAAAGTATTTCTATTTCTGGGACTGGGATTGTGGCTGAGCAGTAGAGCATTCAGCTAGCAAGTGCAAGGCCCTGGGTTCGATGCTCAGCACCACATAAAAATAAGTAAAGTAAAGGTATTGTGTCCAATTGCAACTAAAAAATAAATATTTTTAAAAAGTATTTCTATTTCTGTGTTTTTTTATTTCCTGTATTTGGTCTCTTAATTCATTCTTAAATCTTCTGTACATTCATGGAGCATTTTAGTGATCAGTTTTGGGTTGTTTTCACTGACCCACCTTTCCTACCATACCATCCTCTGTCTCTACCTACTCTCCCCTATCCCCTTAGTGGCCACTACTATGGCTGACAGCTAAGTTAGCACATCTCTAGTAAATCATTTCTTATATTCTGTTCAAAGTTTCTGACTTTCTGTGTTTCTATAGTTTCTTTTACAGTCCAGTATATAGTTTTGGTGAGTTCCCTTTGTTCCCCATCTTGCTGGGGAGCACTCTTCCTGCTTTATAAGTTTGATGCTGAGGAACTGCTGGAAGTATGCCCACCTTCTAATCTGCCATCTTTGCTCCTCCTGTTCTGAATTTCTTTCATGGGCAGGAAATACATATTTTTTGTTTCTCTTATTTATAAATAAGCACAAGATTGAATTCATAAGCCAACAGGGTTTTTATTACAGTGATTATAATATACAATGTGTTTACAAAGATCAGCTGAATGAATGATTTTATGCATCACTTGTATATTCTAAGGCATATATTAGATGTGCACTATGTGTCTTATACTCTGATTTCAAAAATAAGTAAAACAGGGTTCTCCAAGATTGCTATATAGGCCTGGGGTTATAGCTCAGTGGTAGAGTGCTTGCCTAGCAAGTGTGAGGCACTAGGTTCAATTCTCAGCACTGCACATTAATAAATAATATTATTAATAAATAAATAAAATAAAGGTCCATTGACAACTAAGTATGTATATATAGATAGATAGATCCACCTTCTTTTAGCTATGTTTTATGCCAATTTAGCCTATTGTGTTACAATAGGAATTCTTTTTAAAACATATTTATTTTTAGTTGTACTTGGACACAATACCTTTATTTTATTTATTTTTATGTGGTGCTAAGGATAGAACCCAGGGCCTCACATGTGCTAGGAGAGTGCTCTACCACTGAGCCACTACCCCAGTCCCCATACAATAGGAATTCAATGTGGCTTTTTATTGGAATATAATTCACAACCTAAAGATTGACCCTATTGAAGAGTATAATTTAACACATTTTAGTCTTTTCTCAGTGCTATGCCAGCATTACGAATATTTAATTTCAGAAATTTTTATTACCCTGAAAAGAAACATAATGCCCATTAGCAGCCACTCCTACCCAGTTTGCCAGACCTTGACAAACATTAATCTACAGTCTGTCTCTGTGTATTTTCTTATTCTAGCCATTTCATATAAATGGAATTGAACAATACGTGGCCTTTTGAGTTTGGCTTCTTTTAGTTACATATAGTTTCAAAGGAAACTTTCTATATTACAGCATGTATCATTATTTTATTCCTTTTTATAAAGATTGACACCATTTTTGATATCTCAGTGCTGACAATTTTGAAACATAATCCCTCACCCTTCCTCTTCTATCTCAAATCTGGAGAAGTTGATGAGAAGGACTGATTTGTTCCTTGCTGTGACACCAGACATGATATTATTTGAATATGGTTTGTCCCTATAGAAACTTGTTTTGAAATGTATCCCCACTGTGAAGTATTAAGAGAGTGGAAAAATCAATCCCGCTATAGTGTTTATAGGTGGCCTTTGGAAGAGACTAGGATTAGATAAACATCATCTATTGAGAGTGGCATACTTTGATAGGGTTTTTTTTTTACTGTGATCTTTTTTTTTATTGATTGTTCAAAACATTACAGAGCTCATGATATATCGTCTTTCATACATTAGACTCAATTGGGTTTTGAACTCCCATTTTTTACCCCCAGATACAGATTGCAGAATCACAACTGTTACATACTCACAATATTACATAATGGCATAATAGTGACTGTTGTATTCTGCTTCCTTTCCTATCCCCTACTATCCCCCCTCCCCTCCCCTCCCCTCCCATCTTCCCTCTCTACCTCCTCTGCTGTTGTTCAATTCTCTCCCCCTTTTTCCCACCTCCCCCTTGCCCCTCATAACCTCTTATAATTTTGTGTATCATTGAAGGTCTCCTACCATTTCCATATGCTTTCCCTTCTCTCTCCCTTTCTCTCCCCCCATTTGTCTTTGTTTACTATTAGTCTTTTCCTCATGCTCTTCCTTCCTGTTCTGTTCTTAGTTGCTCTCTTTATATCAGAGAAGACATTTGGCATTTGTTTTTTAGGGCTTGGCTAGCTTCACTTAGCATAATCTGCTCTAATGCCATCCATTTTCCTGAAAATTCTATGATTTTGTCATTTCTTATTAGGTTTTTTTGATTAGGTTTTCATAGAAAAGGGAAAATGACCAAGACATACACATATGTGCATATCCTACATCTTGCCTCATGCTGACCTGTGTTACCTTGGGACTCTGCAAGTAAAAAGCTCATCACAAGATGTGGGCTCTCTAACTTGGACAAGAAGTGTAAATGAAAATAAACTTAATTTATTTATAATTTACCCAGCCTGTGTTATTAGCAACAGAAAACAGACTAATTCAAGATGGAAGTTCAAACCAGGGATGTTTGACCTCTCACCTTGACCTTATGTCCTAAAGCCAAGTTTCTCTCTCTACAACTCACAAGCCATTTTCAAGCCGCTTGAAAGCCACAGTGATTGCCCAAGGAAATCTCATGTGCATAATCATTCTTCTTTTCATCCTTGTTGGTGTGAAATATCCTATTGATTGATAATGAAGCTTCTCCACAATAAAATTTAGATGGAGATACACCTGCCTCCATGAGGGGCCACAACAATTGATGCAGTAAAGAGCATAGTCTAGATGATGACTACCATTCATGGGGATGGTTATTTTTAATTTTATTTTACTGATAGCTGTTTTATTTGTCTGATAGCAGGAGGCACTTTTCAGATACTGCTAAGTCTAGGGCCCTTAAACTCTATGATCTTTAAGCTGAGCTTCTTTGTAATGCATTTGGTGAGTTGTACTGAAACTTCTTATAGATTTAACACACCCAAGTTTGGAGATTAGATAATTCACAGGGATAATACAGATGACATCCTCCATAAAGTTGCCTTGTGTCATTTGTCTTGACCAAGACCTACCTGATCTTAGAAAGACTTCAGCATAAACTCTGAATGGTGCTGGGCCCCTCAGGGGAATGAATGGCCATAGTCCTTTAACAGATTGGTTGCCCATCTCAAATAGGCATTGGTCTCCATTGTATAGTGTTCAGCTTATCAAAGAGAAGTTATTATAGTGAGAAAGTAATTATTAGAGGGGGGTGGAATGCAGTCATATGTGACATGCTGAGTTCCACACTCCTATAGGTGACTCACTTGGATCTTTCAAAATGCCTTTGTTTCTGTCACTGCTGCCTATACCTCTTCCACAACAATGATCTTGATGCTGATCATCATAAGAAACAAATACCCAAGGCAACCCCATGGCACACCAAAGGGTTAATTCAAACCTGACTTGAGTCATGGGCCTTGAAATCCTATAAAGTAACTATTGCCATGTGGAGGCCATTAACTCTGATGATATTGATATGAGGCTCTCTGGAAGAAGGAATTTATAAATATGAAGAGAGAATTTCACTCTCCCAAAGCAGCAGGGTGATGATAAGGGAAGGAAGGAAAGAATGGGGAGAGAGGAAGAAAAAGAAAAAGAAAACTGGGTTAGAGAAGGGGAAAAGCCTGAAACAAAAGTTTCAGTTTGATAAAATGGGAAATACAACACTTACTAAATGCATTTATAGAAGAAAATGATATGAGGGTGCTGTTGACTTCTGTGCCTCTACAACATAGGTTATGAATAAATTTAATATCTAACACCTGCTGATTTGCACCAACTGGCAAATCTTCATGATCTAATTAATACTGAGGCTCAAATTACTATTATACTTGGGAGCCTCTCTAAATTTAAACCAGGTATGCCCTATATGCCTCAGGAAAGTTACTGAACATAAAATAGAGTGCAGATACACATTCCTCTCAAGTGCACAAGGGCCATTCACCAAGATATACCATATGTTAGGCCATACATCTTGATAAAATTAAGATGATGTAAATCATCTCAATTGCCTTTTCTGATCACAATGTTATAAAACAAGATATTGGTAAAAGGAAGAATTTTGGAAATTAAGTAACACACTTCTCAACAATTAATGGGTCAAAAAAGAAATAAAAAGGGGCTGGGCATGCCTGTAATCCCCCTATGTGAGAGAGTGAGGTAGATGTCTCAAAAGTTCAAGGCCAGGGGCTGAGGTTGTGGCTCAGAGGTATAGCCCTCACCTAGGCGATAGGTTCGATCCTCAGCACCACACAAAAATAAATAAAATAAAGGTATTGTGTCTGACTATAAATAAATAAATAAATAAATAAATAAATAAATAGAAAGTTCAAGGCCAGCCTGGACAACTTAGACTTTATCTCAAAATAAAATTACAAAAATGAAATCACTCAAATTCTGTTATCTGTATGTACAAATATGTCAAAACGAATTCCATTATTATGTATAATCATAGTGCACCAATGAAAATTTTAAAATTAAACTACAGGTATTTGGGGGAGGGACTAGGGATGCTCAGTTGTATAGTGCCCCCCTGGGTTCAATCAGTAGTACTGCAAAAGAAGGAAGGAAGAAATTAAAAAACTCAAAATAGGATCTTTGGATGAAAGAAAATGGATGCATAATGTATGGGACACACCAGAAGCAGTCCTAAGATGAAAGGGTATAAAGAAAAAAACCTATATTAAGAAAAAATAAAGATCTCAAATGCACATCATAAGTTCACACTTTTATACTTCAAGAAACTAACAACAAAAACAAAACGCATGCACACACACACACACACAAACACACACACACACACGAACTGAGTCCAAAGTCAAGATAAAAAAGAAAATAAATATTAGAATAGAGATAGAAGAAAACAATAGAAAAGAGAGAAAAGATAGCTGATTTTTAAAAAAGATAAAATTGACAAACCTTTAGCTATACTAATGAGGGCAAAAGAGAGGACTCAAATCAAACAATAATTGAAAGATGAGACATTATAACTGATATCACAGAAATAAGAAAACACTGTGAACAATTACTTGCCAACAAATTTAAAAACCTACAAGAAATGAATGAATTCTTAGAAACAAACAACCTACCAGGAAGAAATCATGAAGAAATAGAAAATCTAAACAAATGAATAACAAAGATGTTGAGTCAATGGGCTGAGGTTGTGGCTCAGTGGGAGAGTGCTTGCTTAGCACATGGAAGCATTGAGTTTTATCTTCAGCACCACATAAAAATAAATCAATCAAATATTTTTAAAAAAAATATTTTTAAAAGCTATTGAGTCGTGAAGCACTAAGCAACTCAGTGAGACCCTGTCTCTAAATAAAAAATACAAAATAGGGCTGGGGATGTGGTTCAGTGGTCAAGGGCCTCTGAGTTCAATCCTCAGTACCTCTCTGCCCCCTGCAAAAAGATGTTGAGTCAAACATAAAAAGTTTCCAACAAAGAAAAGCACAGAAACAGGATTATGTTAAGGGTAAATTCTATTAAACATCTAAGAAGGAATTAATGCCAATTCTTTTTAAATCCTTTCTGATAATTGGAGAGAGGAAAACATTGCCAAACTCATTTTACAAGGCTAACATTTTCCTGATATCAAAGCCAGATAAGGAAACTACAAGAAAATTACAGAGCAATATCCATGATGAATATATGTGCAAAAATTCTCAGGGGAATACTAGCAAACTTAATTCAACATCATTTTAAAATGATAGTGCACCATGACTGAGTGAGATCATCCCTGGGATGCAAGAATAGTTAAGCATATGTATATTAATAAATGGGATATACTATATGAACAGAATGAAGGATAAAAATAAGATCATTCATAATAAATGCTGAGAATAATTTGAACAAAATTCAACAGACTTTCATAATAAAAACTTCCCACAAATTAATATAGAAGAAAATTTCATCCATATAATAAAGCTATGTAGAACAATTCCACAGCTAACATCATTCTATACAAGAAGGGACAAGATAGGAGTGCCCACTAATGTCATTTTTATTCAGTGGAGTACTGAAAGTTCTAGCTAAAGCAATTACAAGGTAAAAAGAAATAAAAGACATCAAAAAAGAAAAGGGAGAGGTAAAATTTTCTGTTTGCATCTGATATGATTCTATATATAGAAAACACTAAATATTCCATCAAAAGCTGTTAGCACTAATAAACAAATCAATCAAAACACTCTGAGAACTCATAAACTAATTTGGAGGAAGCTTTTAGCTACTAATAATTTTCCAACACTATATTCTTTTTTTTTCTTATGGGATCCTGATGACATACATGTTAAGCCTTTGGTATTATCTTGGAGATTCCAGTTTTCTTGAATAATACTCATTCTAAAATTTAACTGACCACCTACTAAACAATATGTGGGTAAATGGAGAACTAGAAGTTAAAATTATGGAATTTATTAAAAAAAGACAATGAATGAATATATAATCAGGATCTTTGTCATACCTTAAAACATGGCCAGAGGAAAATCCAAAGCCATAACTTCTTTTATCAATATAAATTAAAGAATGATAACAATTAATTAAATTTTCAACTCAAAAAACTAGAGAAAGAATAAAAAAGTAAATCAAGGAAAGTAAGTACCAGGAAGGACATAATAAATATAAAATAAGAAGGTAGGATGTAGTGATGATGTAGAAAAGAGAAAAAAAAAACCTTTTTTCTGGTTTCTTTAAAAATAATAGACATACCACTAGCTAACATAATCATGAAAAGAGGAGAAAACAAATACATATAAAATAAGAAATTGCAATGAAAAAATAACTATTGAATCAGAAGAAATGTTTAAAAATCACTGAGCCCACTTAGCAGACTTCTATGGAAGTAAATTTTCATTTGGAAATTATGAGGTGGATAATTTCTTAGGAAATACATATAATCAAAATTGAAATCACTAGTTACAGAAAACTTAAGGAGATCAGTTTTCCTAGAAGAAAATTATTGAGTAGTCCACGAAAGAATCTCAAGGCCTAGATGGTTTCACAAAGGCAATCTATCAAACTTTCTAAGATTGTATTGTCTCAATAATACTGGAATTGTTTTAGAGTGTTAAAAACCAAGGAGAACTTCTTATTTTTCTAAATAGAGCAATTATGACTTTGATATCTATGGCTAATAAATATAGTATGAAAAATAAAAATATAGAATATTAAAAGTTAGAATGCATTTGTACACAGATTCAATACTTTAAGAAAATATTGGGGCTGGGCTTATAGTTCAGTGGTAGAGCACTTGCCTAGGATATGTGAAGCACTGGGTTCGATTCTCAGCACCACATATAAAAAAAGAAAAAAAGAAAGAAAGGTCTATCAACAAGTAAAAAAATTTTAAAAAGAAAATATTATACCACAGTGAAGATGATCTTATCCCAAGAATGCAAAGTTGATTGAATATTATTAATTCCATAAACCCATAATCTTAATAATTCTAAGAAAAAAACGTTTCTATTGATGACTAAAAAACGCCTTTGAAGAAATTCTATACTTTATTATTATTATTATTGGTACCAGAGATTGAACCCTGTGATCTTATCCACTGAGCCATATCTCCAGTCCTTTTTATTTTATTTTATTTATTTTTAAACAGGACCTTGCTATATTGCTTAAGGCCTCCCTAAGTTGCTCAGGCTGGTCTCAAACTTGTAATCCTTCTGCCTCAGCCTCCTGAGTCACTGGGATTACAGTTCTGCACCAATGCTCCCAGCCTATACTCATCTTTAAAAAATATTTATATTTTAGTCATAGGTGGACACAATACCTTTATTTTTATGTGGTGCTGAGGATCTAGCCCAGTGCCTCACACATGTTAGGTGAGCGTTCTACCACTGAGCCCCAGCCCCAGTCCCTATACTCATTTTTTGATAAAAGGCAATGGTAAATTTTAATGGAAGAAGCATTAAAGGCATTTCCACTACGATCAGGAACCAAAGTTGCTTACTCTCTCCGCTATGATTCAATATTTTACCAGAAGGATTAGCCACTGCAATTAAGCAAGAGAAATTCACTAATGACATAAGGATTAGAAAAAAGGAAGAAACATTATCTCTATTTACAGATGATATGAATGTGTACCTGGAAAATCCCAGAGAATTAATGGTAAAAATAACTTAAATAATAAAACAACTCATTAGAGGGGCAGGCCACAAAATACACAAATGATAACCAATTATTTTAACAAATAATAACCAATTAGAAGACAAAACAATAGAGAAAACCCCATTTACAATAGCAACAAAAAGAAGATAGAAATCTTTTGTATAAGGCTGTACCTGTAGTTAACATATATTGTGGGGCTGGAGGTATAGCTCAGTAGGAGAGCAATGGCCTGTTAAAGTGAGGACCTGGGTTCAATCCCAGCATAGATCAAATGCTAAGTGCTTTTGCCATAGTATAAATGAATAAATAATACAGTTAAGCAACCTAAAAATACCCTTAGGGATACATTTTTGTAATGTGAAAGACTTATTCAAAGAAAACTTTAAAACCCTCTTAAAAGGCAAAATAAGAAATTCAAACAAATGGAAAGACATCCCTTACTTTGGATAGGAAGACTCAACATCATTAAAATTTCAGATCTCCTCAAATTAATTTTAAATTTTTGCAATCCCAATAAAGATATCAATATGCTTTTTAAAAAATATATATATTTCAAATTGGTAGAACTAGGCAAGTTGATGTTAAAATTTATGTGGAAAAATAAAGTTAAGAACTTCCAGGGAACCACTAAAAGAGAAAAGCTTTTTAAAAACTTGTCAAGTGGCCTAGTCCTAGAGGACATTAACACACATTATAGAAGCCTGTATAATTAAAACAATGTGCAATGGGCTTATGAACATGTAGGAATGGAATAAAATAGAAAATATGGAAAAAAACTCAAATAGAATTGCAATGGAGAGCCTGGTGTGGTGGCACACATCTGTAATCCCAGCAACTTGGGAGGCTGAGGCAGGACGATCACAAGTTCAAGGCCCCTGGGTTAAATCCCCAGTACTCCCCCCCAAAAAAAGATGGATTTAAAAAAAAAGAAATGCAATGGAACTTTGGGATATAATCAACATGGCATATAAATATATTAGAACTAAATAGACTTTTAAAATAAATGGTGCTTGGACATTTGGCTAGACATTTGGAGAAAAAATAGAGACATATTGTATCTTTCACAGAAAGAAACTTCAAATAAATAAGGAATCTAAATGTGAAACACTATATCACAAAAGTCCTACAATTGGGTGAATTTTTTAGCCTAGGTTTAGGAAACATTTTTAAATATCAAGATACAGATGCAACATAAAGAGAAAAGATTGAGGAATGTGACTCCATAAAACTTTTCAGAAAGATGATTTCTACATGTTAAAAAATGATCAAAATTTTACTAATGAACTGGGAGAAAATATTTGCTACTCGGGCAACAGACAAAAAGCTAATATTCTTAATATAGACTAAATTCTTAAAAATTAAGGCATGGTGTGTCCTGGCATCAGTTGCATCCACAGGTCACTAATTTTTTCAAAAGTAAACTGTAAATAGATTGAAAAGGGATTGGCACAGTGGAGAGAGGGGAATGGGGAAGTGGGTGGGGGAGTGTTGGGGACTAAATTGGAGCAGGTTATGTTCCAGGCTTTTGTGATAATGTCAGTGTGTATTCTGGTGTTGTATATAACTAAAAAGAATAAATTTTTAAAAACTGAGGGACAGAAGATGAGAGATTTCTTTCAGAAATTGCACTTCACTTATGTTTCCACATTGGCTTGCTTTTCTCAACAGTAAGGTGTAGGGCTTTATCACTATCAAATACAAATAGAAATACCTCATTCTGTTTAAATCCTTCATAGTACAGCATGCCACTGGGTGGCATAGTTTAATGAATGGTTTTGCTTTTTATGGTACTAGTAGATTTGGCAGATGGATATATAAGGACAGATAGATGATAGATAGATAAATAAAGCTCTAGAGAGCACCTACTATGAATCAGTCACTACTAGATGCCCTAGAAAAAAGGAAGAAAACATAGCCCTTGCTATTATGGACCTATTTGAATAGTGAGGACAGACAATAAAGATAATCTCATACAAGAATTCTCTCCTTCATAAATATATATGCCCCAAACAATGGAGCAGCTATGTTCATCAAGCAAACTCTTCTCAAGTTCAAGAGTCTAATAGACCACCATACAATAATCATGGGAGACTTCAACACACCTCTCTCACCACTGGACAGATCTTCCAAACAAAAGTTGAATAAGGAAACTATAGAACTCAATAACACAATTAACAACATAGACTTAATTGACATATATAGAATATACCACCCAACATCAAGCAGTTACACTTTTTTCTCAGCAGCACATGGATCCTTCTCAAAAATAGATCATATATTATGTCACAGGGCAACTCTTAGACAATATAAAGGAGTAGAGATAATACCATGCATCTTATCTGACCATAATGGAATGAAACTGAAAATCAACGATAAAAGAAGGAAGGAAAAATCATGCATCACTTGGAGAATGAACAATAGGTTACTGAATGATCAATGGGTTTTAGAAGACATCAAGGAGGAAATTAAAAACTTCTTAGAGTTAAATGAAAACACAGACACAACATATCGGAATCTATGGGACACATTGAAAGCAGTTCTAAGAGGAAAATTGATTGCTTGGAGTTCATTGCTTAAAAAAAGAAAAAACCAACAAATAAATGATCTCATACTTCATCTCAAAATCCTAGAAAAAGAAGAGCAAAACAACAGCAAAAGAAGTAGAAGGCAAGAAATAATTAAAATCAGAGCTGAAATTAATGAAATCGAAACAAAAGAAACAATTGAAAAAATTGACAAAACTAAAAGTTGGTTCTTTGAAAAAATAAATAAAATCGACAGACCCTTAGCCATGCTAACGAAGAGAAGAAGAGAGAGAACTCAAATTACTAGCATGCGGGATGAAAAAGGCAATATCACAACAAACACTTCAGAAATACAGAAGATAATCAGAAATTATTTTGAATCCTTATACTCCAATAAAATAGAAGATAGTGAAGGCATCGATAAATTTCTTAAGTTATATGATCTGCCCAGATTGAGTCAGGAGGATATAGACAACCTAAACAGACAAATAACAATTGAGGAAATAGAAGAAACCATCAAAAGACTACCAACTAAGAAAAGCCCAGGACCAGATGGGTATACAGCAGAGTTTTACAAACCTTTAAAGAGGAACTAACACCAATACTTTTCAAGCTATTTCAGGAAATAGAAAAAGAGGGAGAACTTCCAAATACATTCTACGAGGCCAACATCACCCTGATGCCTAAACCAGACAAAGACACTTCAAAGAAAGAAAACTACAGACCAATATCTCTAATGAACCTAGATGCAAAAATCCTCAATAAAATTCTGGCGAATCGGATTCAAAAACATATCAAAAAAAATTATACACCATGATCAAGTAGGATTCATCCCTGGGATGCAAGGCTGGTTCAATATATGGAAATCAATAAATGTTATTCACCACATCAATAGACTTAAAAATAAGAACCATATGATCATCTTGATAGATGCAGAAAAAGCATTCGACAAAGTACAGCATCCCTTTATGGTCAAAACTCTAGAAAAACTAGGGATAACAGGATCATACCTCAACATTGTAAAAGCAATCTATGCTAAGCCATAGGCTAGCATCATTCTGAATGGAGAAAAATTGAAGGCATTCCCTCTAAAATCTGGAACAAGACAGGGATGCCCTCTCTCACCACTTCTGTTCAACATAGTCCTCGAAACACTGGCCAGAGCAATTAGACGAAAGAAATTAAAGGCATAAAAATAGGAAAAGAAGAACTTAAATTGTCACTATTTGCAGATGACATGATTCTATACCTAGCAGACCCAAAAGGGTCTACAAAGAAACTATTAGAGCTAATAAATGAATTCAGCAAAGTGGCAGGATATAAAATCAACACGCATAAATCAAAGGCATTCCTGTATATCAGCGACAAATCCTCTGAAATGGAAATGAGGACAACCACTCCATTCACAATATCCTCAAAAAAAAAAATAATAAAATACTTGGGAATCAACCTAACAAAAGAGGTGAAAGACTTATACAATGAAAACTACAGAACCCTAAAGAGAGATATAGAAGAAGATCTTAGAAGATGGAAAAATATACCCTGTTCATGGATAGGCAGAACTAACATCATCAAAATGGCGATATTACCAAAAGTTCTCTATAAGTTCAATGCAATGCCAATCAAAATCCCAACGGCATTTCTTGTAGAAATAGATAAAACAATCATGAAATTCATATGGAAAAATAAAAGACCCAGAATAGCAAAAACAATGCTAAGCAGGAAGTGTGAATCAGGCGGTATAGCGATACCAGACTTCAAACTATACTACAGAGCAATAGTAACAAAAACAGCATGGTACTGGTACCAAAACAGGCGGGTGGGCCAATGGTACAGAATAGAGGACACAGAAACCAATCCACAAAACTACAACTATCTTATATTTGATAAAGGGGCTAAAAGTATGCAATGGAGGAAGGATAGCATCTTCAACAAATGGTGCTTGGAAAACTGGAAATCCATTTGCATCAAAATGAAACTGAATCCCTTTCTCTCGCCATGCACAAAAGTTAACTCAAAATGGATCAAGGAGCTTGATATCAAATCAGAGACATGGCGTCTGATAGAAGAAAAAGTTGGCTATGATCTACATACTGTGGGGGTGGGCTCCAAATTCCTCAATAGGACACCCATAGCGCAAGAGTTAATAACTAGAATCAACAAATGGGACTTACTCAAACTAAAAAGATTTTTTCTCAGCAAAAGAAACAATAAGAGGGCTGGGGATGTGGCTCAAGCTGTAGCTCGCTCGCCTGGCATGCGTGCGGCCCGGGTTCGATCCTCAGCACCACATACCAAACTAAAAAATAAATATTAAAAAAGAAACAATAAGAGAGGTAAATAGGGAGCCTACATCCTGGGAACAAATCTTTACTCCTCACACTTCAGATAGAGCCCTAATATCCAGAATATACAAAGAACTCAAAAAATTAGACAATAAGATAACAAATAACCCAATCAACAAATGGGCCAAGGACCTGAACAGACACTTCTCAGAGGAGGACATACAATCAATCAATAAGTACATGAAAAAATGCTCACCATTGCTAGCAGTCAGAGAAATGCAAATCAAAACCACCCTAAGATACCATCTCACTCCAGTAAGATTGGCAGCCATTACGAAGTCAAACAACAACAAGTGCTGGCGAGGATGTGGGGAAAAGGGTACACTTGTTCATTGTTGGTGGGACTGCAAATTGGTGCAGCCAATTTGGAAAGCAGTATGGAGATTTCTTGGAAAGCTGGGAATGGAACCACCATTTGACCCAGCTATTCCCCTTCTCGGTCTATTCCCTAAAGACCTAATAAGAGCATGCTACAGGGACACTGCTGCATCGATGTTCATAGCAGCACAATTCACGATAGCAAGATTGTGGAACCAACCTAGATGCCCTTCAATAGATGAATGGATAAAAAAAATGTGGCATTTATACATAATGGAGTATTACTCTGCATTAAAAAATGACAAAATCATAGAATTTGGAGGGAAATGGATGGCATTAGAGCAGATTATGCTAAGTGAAGCTAGCCAATCCCTAAAAGACAAATGCCAAATGTCTTCTTTGATATAAGGGGAGTAACTAAGGACACAGTAGGGATGAAGAACATGAGAAGAAGATTAACATTAAACAGGGATGAGAGGTGCGAGGGAAAGGGAGAGAGAAGGGAAATTGCATGGAAATGGAAGGTGATCCTCAGGGTTATACAAAATTACATACAAGAGGAAGTGAGGGGTAAGGGAAGAATAATACCAGTGGAAGAAAATATTTACAGTAGAGGGGGTAGAGAGAGTAGAGGGGAGGGGAGGGGAGGGGAGGGGGGATAGTAGAGGATAGGAAAGGCAGCAGAATACAACAGACACTAGAATGGCAATGTGTAAATCAATGGAAGTGTAAATGATGTGATTCAGCAATCTGTATACGGGGTAAAAATGGGAGTTCATAACCCACTTGAATCAAACTGTGAAATATGATATATCAAGAACTATGTAATGTTTTGAACGACCAACAATAAAAAAAAAGAATTCTCTCCTGCCCTTCACATCCCAACCTAGCTGCTGTCTTATCTTGAGAAAGTGGGTTACTCTCTGATAGTCATCCTATACTCCCTCCATAATTGGATAATTTCTCACCTACCAAGTTAACAAAACATCTTCTGTCAACACCAATGACCTCCAATGTAAATAACACAGTGGATGTTTATCATTCCTCTTCTCATCTTAATTAAAATCTCTATAAGGATTGACACTTGGGGACAGTCTCCACTCCTTTTTTTTAAATCCTTTTAAGCCACTATATTTTGGTATTCCTGATGAAGACTGAGTATCAAACTCTTCTCATCAATTCTAACCTCCTCTTATATCCAATTGATTTATAGACTTTACCACATGAATTCCTTTGATGCACCACAAATTCATTGAGAGTATAAATGAATTATCTTCTTTCCATATGCCAAATTTCTCTTGATTCTCAGTTCCTATACTGTCTTAGCTAGTTTTCAATGATGAATTCCTATGAATGATAACTCTTGATTTTCATATCCCTGTGAAGTTACTTGCCACATTGAATATGGTCTGTCCTGTAACTAAAGAATAAAATGGAGGTGATGATGTGCCATTTCTGGATCTATGCCTTAAGAAAGCCTGGAAGCTTCCCATTTCACACTATAGGGAGCCCCAATTTCCTTGTAACACATTCAGCTACCTCATTGTATAGTCCTTATGGAAAATTCATGTGGGGAGGGAGAGGCTTTGCGACTACATGGAAAGAAGACCTAGTAGTCCCAAATGAGTCTTGTTTTCTAGCTCTCCCTTTCCAAGTCCCCAGATGTGGGTAAAGATTCTTAGAGTTTCTAGCTTAATCAAACAGTCCCATGACTGTTGACTCAAACAAAAACATGTGGACCAGAAGAAGAAAGCAACATATAATATAGAGGAAATAAAATGGTGGTTGTTTTAAGCTATGTACAGCTTTCCATAATGTCCACCACCACCACTAACATACACAACCATATAATGAATTTTAATTCTCCTTCCCATTAAAGACAAATATATGTTCAGTCTTGCTCTTATGGTTGGAATATATATGTTTCCCTAAAAGTCATATGTTGAAATTTAATTACCAATGTGATAGTATTTAGAGGTAGGACTTTTAGGATGTTATTAAGTCATTAAGAGACCTCCTGAATGGGACTGATGTCATCATAAAAGAGGTACAAGGAAACCGGGCTAGGTGGTGCATGCCTGTAATCCCTGTGCTTGGGAGGCTGAGGCAGGAGGATCGTGAGTTCAAAGCCAGTCTCAGCAATGGCAAGGCACTAAACAACTCAGTGAGACCCTGTCTCTGAATAAAATACAAAATATGGCTGGGGATGCAGCTCAGTGCTTTAGTGCCCCTGAGTTCAATCCCTGGTACCCCCCCCAAAAAAAAAAAACAGAAAAAGAGTTACAAATGAGTTGTTTTTCACTACTACATCAGGATGCAGCAAGATTTGTTATCTGTGAGGAACGGGCCTTTCAATTCACATTTCCTCCATTTCCCTCCTTTGTTCCCTCCCTCCATTCTCCTTCTTCTACTTTTCTTCCTTTCTCTTATCTATTTATTTCTGATTGGTTCCTTCTGCTTATACATGAAGGTGAAATTCCCTATGGCATATTTATATATGCACATAGCAGATAATCACAAATTTAGGGATTAAGACAACACATACTTATTTTTCTACATTTTTGGAGGTCAGGAGGAAGAAATGGTCTTACTAGGTAAATATTATGGGTTAGGCAAGGCTACATACCTTCTGCAAGCTCTGTACTGAATTCATTCCTTGACTATTCTCAGCTTTTACAAGCTGCTTGTATTCCTTGGCTCACAGATTCTAACTCCATATTCAAAACTAAAAGAGTAGCATCTACAAATTTATCCCTTTGACCTTTGCTATCAGGGCCTCCTTCTCTGAATGGGAAGTTGACCCTTCAGCCTTCCTCTGTACATAGCTTAAAAACAACCGCCATTTTATTTCCTCTATATTATGCGTTGCTTTCTTCTTCTGATCCACATGATTTTGCATTGGGTCTACCTGGAAATTCAGGATAATCTCCTCATCTTAAGATACATAATCACACATGTAAAGTCCTTGTTGCCATGTAAGGTTCTGAGGATTAGGACATAAATACCTTTAGGAGCCCATTATTCAATGAAGTACAGTCCTCAATTCCAGTTCTCCCACTTCTATGCCCTGAGTCTTCAAACTGATCATTGACAAAACTATTTGGAACCAACATAGGATTGCCATTGAATGTTGCATCACAGATACCCCCAATATTTATATTTTGCATTAAGGAGTATACTCTCTAAAATCCACCTAATTCTTCCCAGACTCAACTGTGGTTTCTAGTATTGTAGCCCAGATACAGATCCATGTATCTAGAAAGGAAGTTTGGACAGGGTGGGTAAATAAATAGGGTAAGAGTCTTTTCCCAAGGAAGGAAACATTTCCGAGAAACAAATAGTTTAGTGCCCAGATGAGAGTCACCCTGATTGAAATAATCAAGAAAAGTTTCAATGGAGACAAAGAGTAGGCCTTTGAGATGAATGGAATATTGACAATTGAAGAAGGGATTGCTGGATGGAGTTGTAAGAAGAGCAAAGAGCATTTGCAAAGATGCAGAGATCAAAGCAGGTATGGCTGATTCAGGACTCCTGTAGAACAGGTCATTATGGATGAAGGGAGAAAAAGAAGAGTGAGAGGTTGGAATGAAGTACAAAAATAAGAAAACAGTATCCACTGACCTTAATGGAGTGGAGAGAGAGAGAGAGAGAGAGAGAGAGAGAGAGAGAGAGAGAGAGAGAATGACAAATATTCAATGCTTATTGAGCAATGTGTTAATTGATTAACATACATTGGTATGTTAATGATTAACATTCAATGGTATTGTTAATGTTAATGATTAACATTCAATGGTATTCACCATTAGCTGGAGTGAGCATTTTTTGGTAAACATTACAAAAATGGATAATATGAGATGGCAGACCTGAAATTCCAGCCCTAGATTTTCCACAAAGTCAGTGCTACCCAAAATGTGTATGCAAACTATGGATGGTACCTAAGAGGTTATTATTGGCACACATGGACAAAGTTGTTATTGTTGTTGTTTTCAATAGTAATATGTTGGTTTATTAGTCTAAAAGTAATATTTAATCCTCATCCAGGATTTTTGAAGAAACGAATAAGAGCATTTCCAGAGCATAGTCCAAGGGAGAAAATGCCATAAAATTCTCTCTAAACATGCCTCATGCCTTTAATGTTTCTCACCAGGCAAAAGCTGTAGATCAGAATCCTCCATGCCCAGTCATAAACCCACCCCCACAGAAGTCCCAAATCCCAGCACTTACTAAATGTATAGTTTTCAGTTTACTGAGCTCTATGTGCCTCAGTTCCCTCACTTATAAAATGAAGATAATAATAAGAATTACATTTTAGATTGTAGTTAGGAATCAATGAGTGAAAGCTCTTAGAACAGTGCCCAAGATAAGGCAAATGCCATAAACTATATTTTCAAAAGAGGAAAAAAAAATCAACAGATGAGTCTTTTCTGTCAATATTGTCTCTTGGGTCTCCACTACCCAAAGTCTGGGTACAAAGCTTTGATCACCTGCAAGACATCTGCTCTACTTCCAGCTGCATCTCATATCTCTGGCTACTAGCCATTATCTCCCCTATTGCTTCACAAGGATGATAATCTTGTTTCCTTCTCAGATCCTATTACATTCTTTAAGTCACCAGCTTTGCACTCAAAACCCTCTTTACAAACCACCATTTATATTAAGAGGCGGGAAGTTATAAGTAACAATTATCTTTTCATCTCAAAAATGTTTAAAATAAAAATTGTTTTCCATGAGGTTATTTCCCAGAAGAAAGTTAACCCTATAGAGGATGGCACAGAGTAACAAGAATCCAAAGAAGAGAACTAAGCAAGCAAGCAGGTTGGCCTGCCCAAGGCAGGTAAGTGCTGCAAGTAGATAATGCAACTTAATGAATAGGATCAAGACAGTTTGTTATTTACAGCACAGCAAAGAGCAGGAACATCAGTCAGTCTGAGTGCACTCTTTTACCTGCCCTCAAATCCCACAGAGCCCAGAGAGTAATTTTGTACACAGTGTCTTCTGCCATAGCCAGAGAACAAAAGAGCAAGGGCTCTGTACCTTTCATAGCAAGAAATAATAGATTAGTTCCCTTTTCCAGGGAGCAAGTGATCATAATAGTTAAGCTAAGGTCACCTTAATCTATTTAATTTCCTATGAAACTAGCTTTTAAAACTGCTCAATATGAAGGGACAGTGAGGCACTGCCGTTTGGATGTGAGAGACACTTGGGGCCTATGATAGACTACCTTACACAACAGTTAGAAAATCCAGTACAGTGTTATAGCATGCGAGATGAAAAAATGTGCCAGTGTGGATATGTACAGCACTTAACCACTGAATATGGGGGACTAAAAACTGAGGAGCATCTGGAATTGTTTGGGGAGGGAATTGTTACAATAACAAAAAGGGAAAAGGAAAGAGTGGGAATTGCTAGAGCATAAGTTGGGGACTTTCTATATTGTAGGACTCTGAAACTTTAGAAAAAAATAATTATAGGCTCAAATTCTGGCTCGATCACAGTGATCTAAGGGAATAATAATTCAGGAATTTGAATAAACTATGTGAAGATTGAAATAGAATACACTAGACACAATGAAATTTAAGATCTCCTGAATTTTTGTTAATATTAGTTTTCAAGACTTTGCTATTTTGTTTTCATTGTAATTGTTGCTATCTTTATGTCACAGAATCCTTATATACATAAAAGATTAGGCAAATAGTAGAATGAACTGTTTAGCTATGACAAAAACCCTAAAATTAACACAAGCACTGGTGTACAAAAAATGCCTCTCAAATCATAGAGTGTATGGATAAGTCTGCCAGTGTATGTGTAGGTCTGTGTAGGTTGACGTAGAAAAATTATGAGAATTCTCTCCCCAACATCAAACAGGAGTCACTTTTGCAAGGTGCCTAATACACAGAGCTCTTCCACACTGTTGGAACACAGACAGGATATATTGTACTAGCTCTGATTAGAAAGAGGGTTATATCTCCAATCAGTGTTATCACTATAAATTAATTATTCAATTAAACAATCCATTGATGCCTACTAGATTTCAGTGAGATTCCTGAAAAATGGCCCTTCTTCTCAAAGACCCATCTGAGTGGAAGAAGCAATCATATAAGCATATGGGTCTTAGAGGATAAGTTATGAATTTAAGGTCATAGCACTAGTAGGGGTAGTAATAAATTGTCCATCCTACTTCTGCCCAGTCTATGGTCCCATGCAATTGTTTTACCCTATGCTTCCTCTTATGCTGTTCTTCATTTTTAACTTCCTTCCTTCCCTTCCCCTGGTTCTGCTTGCTCAAAAATTATTAAATTATGCATAATAAGTTGATAGACTTGGATCAGGAAACAACTTCTGTGCTGAGAGCCATTGCCAAGTAGGAATGACACATCAAAATTTCCTTGCCAGCGTACCCCATGTTGCTTAGAGGAAGGACTCGAGGAAATGATCTTGCTTTGGACATTCGCTGTGACATTGCATGTATGCTTTAGTAAGGTGACCTTGCTCAAGGACCAGGGCGGATCTGGGTTTAGAGCTGATCAGGTTTTAGGGAGTATCCCGTCCTTGGGTTTAGGGCAGTTCCAGGTTTAAGGTGTACCCTGCCGGGAATAGGGCGTATCCTGCTGCCTCAGGCATGCCCGATCCTTGAGTTCCCATTGAGTTCTCGTGGGATTAAAAAAGTATTTGGGATTCAAAGCCTGGTGGAGTACGTGAATTTTGCGGCAGAACGTGGATTTCCCCAGAACGTGTTTGTAGGGGGCCGGTGTGAGTTAGGGAATAAAGAATTGCTGTTTGAATCTACAAAGCTGTGAGTGGCTCGTGATTCTGTGCCCAGCCAGACTGTGGCATTTGGTGGCCCGTACGGGGAACGTCTGAAACTTGGAGGGCCACCAAATGCCGTATGGGCCACCAAATGCCGCAGTCTGGCTGGGCACAGAATCATGAGCCACTCACAGCTTTGTAGATTCAAACAGCAATTCTTTATTCCCTAACTCACACCGGCCCCCTACAAACACGTTCTGGGGAAATCCACGTTCTGCCGCAAAATTCACGTACTCCACCAGGCTTTGAATCCCAAATACTTTTTTAATCCCAATGGAACTGCCCTAAACCCAAGGACAGGATACTCCCTAAAACCTGATCAGCTCTAAACCTGGATCCGCCTTGGTCCTTGAGCAAGGTCACCTTACTAAAGCATACATGCAATATCACAGCGAATGTCCAAGGCAAGATCATTTCCACGAGTCCTTCCTCTAAGCAACATGGGGTATGCTGGCAAGGAAATTTTGATGTGTCATTCCTACTTGGCAATGGCTCTCAGCACTTCTGAGTAAGATGGATGGAAGTCTCTGTATGTTCCTAGTGCTTCACTAGACAACTGTGGAAGTAAAACTCTCCTCATCCATAAGTAAATCTGGGCTCCAAGGCAAGGCTTTCACCTCCCCTTTTCCAGCTAACAATTGTTGCAGGGAACTCTCTCTCTCTCTCTCTCTCTCTCTCTCTCTCTCTCTCTCTCTCCTCCAACTCCCCCCCCCCCACCTCGCCTTGGTACGACGTTGCTTGAGTGCTGAGCCACATCCCAGCCCTTTTTACTTTTTATTTTGAGATAGGTTCTAAGTAAGTTGCTTAGGGCCTCACTAGGTTCCTGAAGCTGGCTTTGAACTTGTGATCTTCCTGCCTCAGCCTTCTGAGCCACTGGGATTACAGGCGTGTGTCACTATGCCCAGTGGGAACTGCTATCTCTTTGTCATTGAATTAATCTACAGGGCAATAGCAGAAGGTATCATAGATCCCAACCTTTTCAAATTAAATTTCCATCATACTTGGAAAGGGCCTCTAATGCTGCTGTCACTGTTTTGGTGTATAAATATGTCATGTATTTTGACCCCCAGTTAGTTAGTTGGTTTCCATGTAGGTCCTCTGAACTCTAAACTAGACATTGCAGGGATGTTACAACCTTATGAGTTCCTCAATTTCCCAAGTTCTCTTATGTTGGTGTGTAAGTCAGTTTTTCATCACTGTGACCAAATACTTAACAATAATAACTTAGGGGAGGAAAAGTTTATTTTGAACTCATGGTTTCAGAAGTTCAATCCATGGTCAACCAACTCCATTGCTCTAGGCCCCAAATGAGGCAGAACATTATGGAAGAAGGGCATGCTCTGCTCATGGTGACTAGGAAGCAGGGGTGGGGAGCAGGGAAGATGAACCCTTCCAGGGCATACCCCCCAGTGACCCACCTCTTCCAGCCATGCCTCACCTGCCTATAGTTACCACCCACTTAATCCATTTATACTAAGATGGACTGATTAGGTTATAGCTCTCAAAAATCCAATCATTTAAACTGAATATTCCTGTATTAGCACAGGAATTTTGGGGGATACCTCCTATCTAAACCACAATTGGGGAGAAGGTGACTATGTCATAAGGAATAATATCTCCATCTCAACAGCAATTTGAGATGTTTCCATGAGGAATGGAATAAAGACCACCTTTAGAGTACAAAAGCCTTGGATGCGAATCCAATTTCCACTATTTAACTACTCAAATTACCTAATTCATCTCAGGCTATGTCTTTAACTGTAAAAGGGAAATTCTAATAACTATATCTCAAGTCTTCGGGAAATAATAACCATAAAGTTGGGCATACAGTTGATAGACAATATAGCATAACACTAAAATGAGATATTTATTTGATTCCAGTTTATTGTTGAGTTCCTCATGGCAATGATCCTGTGTGAATCATCTCTGTGTCTTTCAAACCCCTAGCACAGTGTCTCCAACAGAGGATCAATGAATTCTTGTGGAGGACAACTGATAAGGTCTCAGTCTTTTCATATGAGAAATAAATGAGCATGTCAAGTCTGAGGTTTCACAGTTCTGGGGAAATTGCTCATACACTAATGATGAGACTGACATGTGTTATATAGAAGTAAAATGTTTCTGAGATGTGACTCTTGCCATGATGCTTTTCATTTGTGCCATTGAGCTACAGGTACTACAAACTCACTGTAGCATTTCCAGCCCTCAAATCCAGGCAGGGAAATATGCAGAAGCTTAAAGATTTGGTCTCTTACTGCATCTCTTTTTAAGAGGCAAGAAATATGTCCAAGAAGCTCCTCAGCAGACATCCCCTCAGGGAGCATTGCCCAGCACTAGGACACACTCACAATCATAAATCAATCAAAGATAAAGAAGGGTTTTTGAGACAGGTGTGCATTGACTGTGCCTGTTTCTATGGTCTACCAAATATTTACCTTCCAACTGATCCTTTTTATTTTTCCTGTAACTAAACATGTTTTTTATTCTCAAGTTTTAAAGACTCTTTGCAAATGTTTTCTTTGATTTTATAGTTCAAACTTAACAGGACAAATGCACTCTTCTAAGGTCTCAGTGTTGTGCCCCTGTCCCTTATAAACAACCACTGGAAACCTTTTTCATCCTGGAGATTTCTCCCACCCTTCTGCATCTGTACATGTTCAATGTAAAGAACTTTCTCCCCCCCAGGGGATATTCTGGTAATAAATTAGTAGTCACTTATCACATGAATCTCAATCTCAAGAGATATGGAAATGCTGCTTCAATTTTGAGTCTCTGAAATATGAGACATGCCCATGAGTGGCTCACAGATGGCTAAAGTTTACTGAATACTTCCTAAATGCTTTAATCAGGTTAATTTTTTAATTATCAAAGCAATATCCATATTAATTTAGGTCTATCAATAAAGATACTGATAGAGAGGTCTAGTGATGTGCTGATAGCCACTCAGCACACACTTAGTGGAAGCAAGACTTTTACCCAGGCAGTCTTTCTCCAGAACCCAATCTCATAACTACTGTGGCACACTGCTTTCACTCAACATCAAAGACAGAATATGCTCATATTCTTTTATTATTTTGGGGAAGCCAAGGTGAACTGATATAAAGGGCACAGATAAAGTTAATAGTAATGCACCTTCTAATTTTTTTTTCTGAGCATAAACGTGAGGAACTTATAATTAAAACCTAGCACTCATGTATATGCCCAATGAATGCTAAAGGGGCCTTCAAAAAAAGGAGAAAATATCCCTTTTATGTTAGTTGAAAGTAGTAATAACCTAACTTTTGTCTCCTAAGAGCCAGGGTGGGGATTTCCTCTGAAAAAGAATAGCTTCCTGCTAAACATTCTAGATAAAATTGGGTCCTAGGACCTAAAACGAAGGAGCTGTATACCTTCCTCTTCTTTGAATGAGATGAGAGAAAATTTTTCCAACACTTTCTTTTGGACTGGTCATAAGTTTGGCTGATTCCAACATGGGGAAACTCATAGAAAATTCTGGTAGTGGGGGTGGTGAGCTGCCTCTGGCCATTCTGAGACAGGCTGAGAGCCAGGAAAAGAATTAGCATAGTGGGAGTTTCTAGAATTAATCTGAGGTCTATGCATGGTTGTAGGTCTTAGTGTTTGTGTATTAGTTCTCTCCCAAAGTAAAAGAAGTTTTAATAAATTCTCATTAAATATTATTCTATGATTTCTGCAGTGTAGTGGGAAATCAAAGAAATTCCCAAGTTGATGCCTGGAATACAGAGGTAAAGGCAAGAGAACAGAACCACCTCCACTGGTGCCTGAGTGCTGATGGCTGAGGCAGTCACCAGCCTGGAGTGCCCTGTGGAGACATATCATAAGGGTCAGTGGCAGAGGCTGAGTGAGTGTGACAGCAGGATGAGAAGTCCAAAAAAAGACAGAAGGGAACTTTTACACATTACAGGGAATACAATAGCAGAACCACTTCTAGAAAAACAGATTCATCAAATCCAGTTATTGAAATGACACCTACCACATTGATCAATTTGGTTTTAATAAAGAGTAGTCTAAGGTCTTCAGTATAGTCAGGATTAAAAAAGTACCTTAAATTTCAACAAAGTTCACAATATCTGAAGATGAACATCTCTTTGGTGAAAAGGATGATTGCACCAGTGAACCAGCTCAATTGTCTGCTTTTTTAACCTGTAGAAAGGAACTGATGGTTTCTTCTTCATGTACGTAACACCTACATGAAAGTGTTTAGTGTATAGATGTGGTAAAACAGTCACTCTCATAAGCTATTGGTGTGGAGTGATTCAGTCTTTTAAGAAATCAAGTTGAGCCAATGATTAAATATGCAGGACACTGAATCAATATCAATATCAAGTATTTCTTCAGAAGAAAGTAAATATACAGGTGGTCAAATATGCAAGAAAAAGACCACTCATTCATGTATATCTGTTAATAAGAAAATATGAAAAAAAAAGTTCTAAAATACATTAGATCTCAAATCAAAAGATCATTATCTCTCTCTGGAATGCATTTTCTGGCTACATTTAAATAAGATTAT
The DNA here is from genome assembly GCF_964194105.1 of Spermophilus citellus. Classification (NCBI taxonomy): domain Eukaryota; kingdom Metazoa; phylum Chordata; class Mammalia; order Rodentia; family Sciuridae; genus Spermophilus; species Spermophilus citellus. Next base: position 43,452,055 of record NC_138190.1, on the reverse strand, counting down.
GTGGCCCTTTCTGAGGCAGGTCCTGAGTTGTTCTCCTTACGTCCTTGACAGAGATCCTGATGGTTTGTGGAAAGCATTCTACCTAGGGGTTATAGTATTAGGGGTTCTGGGTTGTGGAGGTTTCTGGCATACCAGCACACACACCCTCCAGCCAGCACCTCCCTGGATTTCCACCACTTCAGTGCCAGTGCACTAGCTGTGCCCCTATGTAGGAAATGCCATTTCTAGAAGACCTTCTCTGAAAGATTTTCATGGGCTCCTCTCATAGTGTAGAGCTCAATGCTTTCTTGCTTCCTGCTTCACAGAAATCCATGCATTTAAGGGCAAAAACCCCTACCCCCATCCTTTCCATATTTCTACCTCCATCTTCTTCCATTGACCCTACCTCTTCTTTAATGTCCTTTTTCTTCTGAGATGATGTAAGCTTCTGAGAGGAATTGAATATCCAATTTCTCCATCTCTTCCATCATTCTATACATAAGTGAATTGAGGAGGGAAGATGAAGGTCAGATAAAAAGGAAAGAAGGGGGAAGGGAGAGAAGGGGTAAGAACAGAGAAGAAGAAGAAAGTACAAGGAGAAAAAAGAAAGGAGAAGGAAGAAAGACTTGAGAAGGAAAGGAATAGAAGAAAGAGAAAGGGGAAAAGGAAAGGGAGGAGTTGAAGAACAGGGTAAGAAGGGCAAGAAGGAGAGGGGGCGAAGCAAGGAGCATGCAGTAGGATTGAGGAAGAGAAGGGGGAGCATTAGGAGATAGAGGAGGAGGAGGACCAGGTGATGGAAGTGGTGTGGGGGGAGAGGGAGAAATTAGTGTACAGGAGGAGGGGGAAAGATAAAAAAGAGTTAGGAGCAAGAAAGGGGGAAGGATATGAAAGAAAGGAAAAGGAAAGAAAAGAGGAGAGAGGGAGGAGGAGTGGATTGGAAGTGTGGGAGAACTTCTGAGTTTGAGGACCCCAGTTCATGTCCCCCCAGGAACACTTTTCCCAGGAGTGGGTCAGGTCCCTCTCTTCCCTTCTTCTCCCACAGGAACCCCTTTAAGAGGGTGCTCCCTGCCTCCTTCAGCCACTTGCATAACAGTGACTGACAGTAGTCAGTCACAAGCAGTTGCTGAACAGCTGTCTCCAGAAGCTCCTTCCTTTTCTTGTTTTCTTCCACAAACCAGTGCCTGGAGGGCCATCCACAAGGGTTTTGGGTTCATCCTTCCCCAATTCCTCCCTTCAACTTTCCATTCTATTACGGTGTTGAGAGCCACAGCCAAAGGGACCCCAGCAAACTTCCAGCTGCCAGCAAACTTCCAGCTGCCGGCTGATGATTGGCTCATAGCAGCCCCAGCAACATCTAGCTGATTGGCTCCTCTGCGGTGATGTTCATTGGGCTGTTTCCCTGCCCTTCAGACTGCCAGCTGATGATTGGTTCACAGTGGCCCCAGCAACATCTAGCTGATTGGCTCCTCTGCGGTGATGTTCATTGGGCTGTTTCCCTGCCCTTCAGACTGCCAGCTGATGATTGGCTCACAGCGGCCCCAGCAACATCTAGCTGATTGGCTCCTCCACGGAGCTGCTCATTAGGGGACTTCTTTGGCTCCGCCCACACAACCCAGCCAATCAGCCTCAAGAGCAGGAGGATTGTGGGAGGTGGTGAGGTCTGTGTGGGGGTGAGAGGCTTGGGGAAGCCGGTGGTGGCAGTTGGGCTCTGAGGGTTTTTTCCTGAGGAGCTGTTTTGTTTGGCGTTTGTAGTTCTAAAAATAAAGTTAGTTTCTTTTGACAAGTGGCTCCTGAATTGTGCCCAGCCAGACTGCGGCATTACGGAAAAGAGCCTTTCACTGAGTGCAGAGTGGCTCTTTCCATAGAGCAGTTGGCTCAGCTAATTTCAAATCCTTCTGCTTCCCCTGCATCAACTTTGCTGTGGAAATAAGCAAGACAGGGTAGGGACCGCTTACCTCTGAGTTTCCCGTTCCTTCCCCTTACATTGCTTTGGGAAGATCCTCAGTGTCTCTATAGGGACAGGAGCCAAGGAGGCCTGGTGAGAGTTCAGGATGAGTTGAAATTGAACAAGTTATGAAGGAAGAGATTCTAAACTAACTTGAAAGAATTCTGGTTCTCTGCCTCTACGCTCACCTCCAGAGTCCCTAACACAGACTGGGCCCCTAGAGGACAAACCTACATCTATTCATACTGTTGGTTGGCCTGGGAACATAGAAAGGAGCTTGGCACAACTGCCACATATTTGCATGAACAGAACGGAATCCTTGGATACCAAAACAGTCTGTGTATACCTGTTACTGTTGCTTTCATCCACAAGTTGGCACAGAGTAGAAACTTGTTAAGTGCCTATCAGAAATGAGCAGTTTGTTCTGTGATCATTTACCCCAAATGCTGGGACATAAGGTTTTATACACAACATGTACAGAAACACACAGCAAAGGTGGGTTTCTAAGAAAAATCCAGGGTGCTCATATCCTTTTCCTGTATTTATGAATGATTTTTCTTTCCTCCTGGAAATGGCAGGTGGATGTTGAATGACTTTATGGATATACAGAGGTTGAATAAATGGTTGGATGTGTACATGAAGACAAAATAAATGTGGTTGGACAGAGATGGATGGTTAGACAGTTGGATAGATGAATAAATGGATGAGTGAAATGATGTGTGGTTGAAAAAATAAATGGTTTGATGGATGATGGTATGAACTTTCTGATGGATGAGTGGATGGATAAACAGCTATGTAAATGAACGACTTACTCAACTGTGGCTAGATAGGATGCTGGTGAAATAGATAGATGGATGGATAGATAGTTGCCAATTGATTAGATGAATGGGTGGATGAATGGTTAGTTGCAAAGAGCACTGGAGAGACTATACAGATGGAAGATTGGGTAGATGGCTGGCTGATAGATGACTACATGGTTGAATGTTTGGAGAGGTGGTTAACTAAATTGGATTCTGCTGTGGATTTTGTTTGTTTTGCAATTGAAAAACATTTTTGAGGGGTACGAGGGATTGAACCCACAGGTGCTTAACCACTGAGCAACATCCCCAACCCCTTTATTATTTATTTATTTGTATTGGTTCTTTTTAGTTTTACATGACAGTACAATCCATTTTGCTATATGATGCTTTTTAAGTTCCTGCCTGGTTTTGACCAGTCTGGATACCTAAACATTTACTCTATTTCTCATCTTCATTTCCTCTTCCTATTTTCCTCAGAGAGTCTGGGGTGAAAATAATAATTTTTATCATGCTAGGAATTAATTAAATTAATTAATTCCATAAAAGTTTATTCAATTCCTACCCTAGATATCAAAACTTTGGGTCTGGGTTGGTAAAAACTCAAAGAATCGAGAAATGATGACTGTGATTAAGCAATCAATAGACTAGTGGGGAGATATTAAGTTAATTACTATACCAGTAACTATGTTATTACTTATGAAAATTATGACAGTGAGTGTTTTGGTCAATGGCAAATTCAAAAGGCTTTGGAATGTGATTACCAAATGCCTGGGCATAGTAAGGAGTTTAGCATGACTCAGCCAAGGAAGTGATATAAGGGGAGCTGGAGAGGCAAAAGGGTTAGATAACGTTTAGGCTGCAGATCATTGACAGGACATTTGTGTTTACTATGGGTGAAGTGTGAAGTAGAGAAGGGTTTTACTACAGAAGGCAAGTGACTTAATACACATTTCAACAAGATTTATGTGTCTTGTAGCGTTTACCAAGGAAATAAAAAAGAGAATATGTGATTGGTGTGGTGGCACACCCCTGTAATCCCAGTGACTCCATAGGCTGAGGAAGGAGAATTGCAAGTTCAAGCCCAGCCTCAGTGACTTAGTGAGATCCTGTCTCAAGATTAAAAAAAATCACATCTGTTACATATTCACATTTTTACATAATGCCATATTAGTGACTGTTGTATTCTGCTACCTTTCCTATCCCCTACTATCCCCCCTCCCCTCCCCTCCCCTCCCCTCCCCTCCCCTCCCCTCCCCTCCCCTCCCATCTTCCCTCTCTACCTCCCCTGCTGTTCTTCAATTCTCTCCCTTTTTTCCCCTCCCCCTTGCCCCTCATGACCTCTTATAATTTTATGTATCATTGAAGGTCTCCTACCATTTCCATATGCTTTCCCTTCTCTCTCCGTTTCTCTCCCCCCATTCGTCTTTGTTTACTGTAGTCTTTTCCTCATGCTCTTCCTTCCAGTTCTGTTCTTAGTTGCTCTCTGTATTTGGGGTGAAAATGGGAGTTCAAAACACAATTTGAGTCAAATGTATGAAAGATGATATATCATGAGCTATGTAATGCTTTAAATAATCAATAAAAAAAAGATATATAAAGTTATTATTAAAAACATAATGTAGGGCTGGGGATGTGGCTCAAGCGGTAGCGCGCTTGCCTGGCATGCGTGCGGCCTGGGTTCGATCCTCAGCACCACATACCAACAAAGATGTTGTGTCCGCCGAGAACTAAAATAAATAAATAAATTCTCTCTCTCTCTCTCTCTCTCTCTCTCTCTCTCTCTCTCTCTCTCTCTCTCTCCTTTCCTCTCTCTTTAAAAAAAAAAAAACATAATGTAGCTAACTCAAAATATTGGTATTCATGCAGCCAGTATTACAATCTGCAAAAGAAGTTGTTCAAAATACCTTTCCATTTTAGATAAAAATTTGAAGTATATATTACCATCCTAATAGCTCCGCCTTTTCCACGATTCTTCACCAGTGTTATCACTCGTACTTTGTCACTTCCATATTTCTGACAATATTTGAAAGCTACCTGTCAAATTATATAAAAGTCAGAATAAAATTAACTGGAAAATGAAAAAAAAAATTAAAAAAATAACAAAAACAACTAGGGATTTACTTCAGCAGTAGAGCCCCCCCTGAGTTCAATCCCCAGTACCAAAGAAAAGAAAAATGAAAGAGAGCACAGCTATTAAATACCTTGCTTATTCCTCAACATCTCCTCCAAGCACAGCTGCTCTATGTTCCCTGGGAAAAAATAGAACAGTGATACTTTCAGTCCTCAGGTACAACACCATAACTGCTCCCACAAGTCCAATTTCAGGGTTCAGACTTGTCTGATGTCACATGAAAAATCTTGCATAGACCTGGGAACGGTCTGAGTATCTTTCTTTTATTCCATCTTCTTCACCTTTCTGAAGATCACTATGACACCAACCCTCTCTTGTATGTGCACCCATGTTCCATATAAGTACCAAAGAACCATGGAATTTACAAAGGGCAGTGTGAATATGGACAGAATAAACCTAGTTTTACATAGACCTTAAACTGCATTAGGGAGATACAATAACCAAGATGTAAATATATCAAGTCAGGTAGGAATAAGGGCTCTAATGAAAAAAAAATTCAAACAAGTAGAAGAGAATCGGGAGTTAATAGGTGGATGGGGACAGGTGTTATTTTTTAGATGGGAACATATTGCCATCATAAGCAGGTGAGGTTTGAACTGACAGTTGAAAGAGGCTATAGAAGGGCATCTAGAGGAGTATGAGTAAGAGGATCACAGGTAAAAGGAACAGATAATAAAACTCCTTGTGGGGGAAGTATTATCTTGAGTATTTTGTAATCATCAAAGTGGGCGGGAGATGAAAGGTAGAAGTTGAGGCCAAAGAGGTGGCAGAGTACCCAAGTGGGCTTTGGGGAGCACATTGAAAAATTTGGGTGTCTGGAACCCAGAGTTTAGGAAAGGCAGGGGGATTTGGGGTTTAGAGATGTCAAGGGACTTCACTGTATTCTCATACCTCTTACATAAATCTGTTTCCTTAAGTTTGTTCTCCAAAAGGGCAAGGGCCTCTCATCTCTTCGTTGGCTTTCTGCTTCATTGGGCCAGAGAAGAGAGAGGGATTGAATGAGCAAATTACTCAACTCTCTATTCCTTCATACAATGTGGCATTTCAAATTATTCAACAAGTATTCTGACTACACAAATGAAGACAAAGATAAACTTCAAAAACAAGAACTTTCTCTTTTAGATAACCCAAACAGCTGAGGGGTCTAAGCTCATGTTTTTGAAAGTCCTTAACCTGGTTCTCAATATGCATGCAGATCTGAGTTTTCTGCTATAAAAGGCAAGAAAGATTGAGCTAAAGATGGCCAGCCATCTAAAGCAGGAGGGGATGGGGTAGGTGCCTTTATTTCATGTGCATTGCTGAGTGCCTGCTGTGTCATAATGTGCAGGACCCTTGTGGGCTTCTGTTATAGGAGAGAGGATAAAAACAGTGAACAATGAAACAGATTGTTACATTTAATATCAAGTGAGAAGGAGGTAACTGTACTGTTAAAAACAAAAACAAAAGACACATGGAGAGAGGGAGGGAGGGAGAGAGAGAGAGAGTGTAAAAGGGTGAAAGGTGCTTCTTTAAGTACAGACAGAATTTTCTAGATTTCAAATAAGGAAGGTGAGTAAGATCCATAGCTTCTCAGTGGTAGAAGGTATAGAGACCTTTCTAAGCAGAGGAAACACAGAGGGAGAGGAAACTCTAAGCTAGAGATGCAAGAAGTGTTTCAAGGAACAGTGAGGATATCCAATTAGTAAGTAGAGAGTTATAGATTGTGAGGTGGCATGAAAGGAAATTCTAGGGGGCCTTGTAAACAAAGGTGAAGCCTTCTGGATTGCACTCTAAATGTTGTTAAAAATTAATGGAGCCAGGCATGGTGGCGCATGCCTGTAATCCCAGCGGCTCAAGAGCTTGAGACAGGAGGATGGCGAGTTCAAAGCCAGCCTCAGCAACAGCAAGGTGCTGAGTTCAGAGACCCTGTCTCTAAATAAAATACAAAATAGGGCTGGGGATGTGACTCAGTGGTTGAGTGCCACTGAGTTCAATCCCTGGTACCAAAACAAACAAACAAATCTAATGGAAATGTCCCTGCAGTCTCATCCTAAGGCCTATGGTGGATGTTGGGAGGTGATGTTGACCCCATTAGACAAAAGAAAAAAAAATGCCACTCCCTAATGTGTCCAATGGCAGCCTTAAAACACCCTAGTGAAGAGGAGAACACTTCCTCTTAAAGAATTTTTTGCTGCTGTCTTCTCTCATTTACACCCATCATAGGCTTTCAGGATTCAATGAATTGAGAAACATTCTCTTGACCTCTAAATGTTCCACATCAGCACAAAGCTGGGGGACTAAACTTGAGGAAAAATATCCCAACCACCCCTGAGCTCAGACGCCACCTCCCCAAGAACCTCCAAGCCTCAAACACTCACTCCTTTCTGTAAATTCAGGGTTCTAACCATAAGATAATCTTTACAATTTTATTTCTTACATGAGGATTTAAAAAACAAAAATATAAGAAAATTCTTCCTCTTCATCTATTAAAAATTACTCAATGCTTTAAAATGGTTACCCCAGCTCATTTTGTAGACTAGACATTCAGTTTCTTTCTGAGCAGGAAATGAGCATCCCTATCTCTGCATTTACCAAGGGCCAAGCCTGAAGAACCCACAAATAATCCACAGAGGTATAGAGCACAGACTTTTGGGTTTTGAAGTCACTAACTGCACTGTATCACCTTGGGGCCAGAAAACACTTGCTGAGAAACTAATAATAACTTTGAACACTATGGCCCCCAGGGGGCATTTTGTTTTCCTGAGAAGGATATGATGTTTCTCGTGGTTTCTATCCTGTGGTCCCTGCCTAATTTCTGCCCTGTCAGCAGGCCCTACATTGCTTTCTGCAACTTGTGTATAAAAAATGGGGAGAAATATATGTATTTATACTCGTGTATAAGTGAAATATCTCTGGGAAGATATATACATTGTCTAACAATAGTTGTTACTGCCTGGGAGAAGGTGAATAGAAGACAAAAGTTTAGGGAAATAATTCACTTTCTATCTTACCTAACTTCTTGAATTCTGTATCATGATGTGGTATTTTTGGTTCGAAGAATTAAATTGTAAGATGAAAACCAAAACTGGACAATTTCCTAATGTTCAAATGATCAGAACTGGCTCAGCATTCTGTCCTCAATCCCAAACCCCAGGCCTAATTCAGGCACAAGAAGATACACTACATTGTTACAGATTTTCCATGAGTTCCATAAATTCTATATCATCTCTGAGCTGGATTCCCCTATGGAGGAAAAAAAAAAAAAGAATTGTAGGATTTTCTGAGCATGTTAGAGAAGCGAGGAAAGGGTGAAATTCATCTGGATGTAGAGGAAAGGCACCGCCAGTGAACTCAGCCCTTTTAAAAGCAAACCCAAGCTAGGTGCAGTGGTGCATACCTATAATCCCAGCATCTGGGGAAGATGAGGCAAGAGAATCATGAGTTCAAAGCCAGCCTCAGCAATTTAGCAAGGTCCTAAGCAACTCAGTGAGACCCTGTCTCTAAGTAAAAAAGTAAATAAAAGGGGCTGGGGATGTGGCTCAATAGTTAAGCACCCCTGTGTTCAATCCCTGGAAGCAAAAAATAAAGCAAGCCCAAACCCAAGGTTCTTGGTATTTCACATTCAAATACTTGGGTTATATCTTCAAAACTGAAAGGTATTTTCTTAGAAATCCACAACTGTATTAAATGGCCAATAAGATTTAACAAGATCCCTTAATATCATCCCAAACCTAAACTATAGGCAAAAGTTCAAGAGTGTTTCCAAAATGTCTTTTCACAATTGGTAGATACAATCACTTTATAGGATAGAATTTGAAACAGATATGACCCTCTTCCTGTTTTTATTCTCAACTGCATTTCTAATGCCAGTCACAGGTATAGCTTGATTTATTTTCTTGTGTTTTCCAAGTGTACTGTCATCATTGTTATGTAACATCTGCTTGAGATAGCAAAAAAGACATAATCCAACATTTTTAAAAATTATACTGTTTAAAAGGAGTATAGAGGAATTGATGAAAGCACAAAGGAAAGTAGTCGATGCTTGTTGAAACTAAGTAAGAGATACAAAGGGTTTCATTATACATTATCCTACTTCTCTTTGAAATATTTTAATAAAAAATATAATAGCATAGCCTCTAAAGAGTGGAACAAAATTATTGGACAGAGTTATAGGGGACATTTAAAAATGCTATTATCTTTTCTGGAAAGCAATTTTCTGAAATTCTATGAAACAAAAGGTTCTACCCTTTAAATCCATGGGGAAATACAATGGTCTAAAAATGAAGGAGAAAAAGGTTTGTGATATTAGTCACCTGGGATCAAGAGATACTTAAAATACAATGGAACATGTGAACACTGCTTTGAAAATTCCCACTTATAAAAACTATTGTAAAGACAAAAGAGAATATGGGCTGAGTATGGGTTGCCAATATTGGGGAATTATTGCTAATTTTTCAAGTGTGGTAACAGTATGATAATTTTTGTTGAAAATTTGTCCTTTTATTGAGGACACACATACTAAAATATTTCAGAGGAAATTGAAAGAATGTCTAAATTACTTACTTTTAAATACTTAAAATAGATGTAGCAAATATGTTAAAATTGCTACTGAAACCTAGATAAAGTGGCTGCAAAATAAATGGTGGTTGTGGTAACATGATTTATTCAGTCTCTCTTAATAACCATATAAAAATGGATAGCAACTACATAGCAAAACCAAACTCCATCAATAATATTTAGAATAAACATGAAAACATTAAAATATAAGTAGATCAAGGCAAACCACTAACAGCCACCAAAACACATAGACATCTCTGTGAGAGTGAAAGGAGGATTGGGTTGGCATCTGATGGATATCAGACAGGAAACAGCCAGTGGGGTATTCACAGCAGGTCAGTTTGAGGATAGAATCTGAAACTGATAGTGGTTTTGCCCCCTTCAATACTAGGCAAGTATAAGGGCCAAGGTAAAGATTGCTGTAGCAGGGCTGGGGTTGTGGTTCAGTGGTAGAGTGCTTGCCTAGCATGTGTGAGGCACTGGGTTTGATTCTCAACACTACATATAAATAGATAAAAAAATTAATGTCCATCAACAACTAAAAAACAATATTTAAAAAAAAAGATTGCTGTAGCAATTGAAACCTTTAGCCAATGCTGTACCTAGTTATCCAAACAAAAAGCTTGACTTTAGAATCTTCCAATTTTTGTGGTGTAAATACTGTCACCATGGCTAATGTTAAATTATCAACACAATGTAACTGAAAGAAGACTTGGAAAAAAATGTGAAATAGCACACTGTTATATAATATTCCATTGTTACGAACTATAGAAATGATCCCTGAATGTATAGTCTTGTGGATGTGTAACTTATATGATTTTGCAATCTGTGTTTGGGGTAAAAATGGGAGTTCATAACTCACTCGAAGCTTATGTATGAAATATGATATGTCAAGAGCTTTGTAATGTTTTGAACAACCAATAAAAAAAAGAAAAAAAGAATATTAATATTCCATTGTAAAATATAATAGGCATGAATGATCTTAAAATCACAATATTATACTAAAACACAAACCTAAACTTTTTAATAACTTGGAAACACAGCTTCAAAATATATAAAATAAAAAAAACTGATAAAACTAAAAAGAACAAAAGGAATGTCCAATTTATAGAGATTTGAACAACCATCCTTCAATTTAAAAATGTAACTTAATTAGACCCTGTCTCTAAAAAATAAAAATACTAAAAGGAGTTGGGGATATGGCTCATTGGTTAATCACCCCTGGGTTCAATCCCTGGTACAAATAAAATAAAATAAATAATAAAAAATAAAAATCTGTTATCACCAATTCTTCTTCTTTTTTTTTTAGAAAGTCCTTTCTAGGGTATAGACTCTCTGTCTCTCTGTTACTCTACCTCCTGCTGGCCTGACTTGTTTTTTTTAAAGAGAGAGAGAAAGAGAGAGAGAATTTTAATATTTATTTATTTATTTATTTTTTAGTTTTTGGCAGACACAACATCTTTGTTTGTATGTGGTGCTGAGGATCGAACCCAGCATTCTACCTCTTGAGCCACATCCCAGCCCTGTTAGCACCAATTCTATTGTGCTAGAGGTTCTAACCAGTGCAATGAGATCATAAAAAGGAAAAGAAATTCATTCAGATTATAAAACAAGAATTAAAACTGTGTTATTTCACAGTTTTTTCCATGTAGATAATCCAACGGAACTAAAACAAGAATTGATGTGATTGTAGTAAGATTGCAGGATATAAATAATCAAAATTCAACCAATTTCAATATGTAATATTGAATAATCAAAATTCAACTTATCAATAATCAAAATTCAACTGATTTCAATATGTAAGCAATGAACAATCTGGAATTGAAAAAATTTAAATAGCATTAAAATATGAAAATACTTGAGAAAAGCAGTTAAAAATCAATAAGAACCGTACTCTGAAAAAATACAAAATATTGATAAAAGAAATTGAAAGAACCAAATAAATGAAAGTAAATACATATTCATGGGTTGGAAGACACAATATTGCTAAGATGACAAGACTCCACATATTGATCAGTACAATCAATCAAAATTCAGAAGGAGACAGTATTCTCAAATAATGTTGCCAAGTCAGTTTTATTTTATTTTTTTCAGTTTTTATTTTTTTATTTTTATTTTTTTATTGGTTGTTCAAAACATTACAAAGCTCTTGACATATCATATTTCATACATTAGATTCAAGTGGGTTATGAACTGCCATTTTTACCCCAAATACAGATTGCAGAATCACATCAGTTACACCTCCACATTTTTACATAATGCCATATTAGTAACTGTTGTATTCTGCTACCTTTCCTATCCTCTACTATCCCCCCTCCCCTCCCCTCCAATCTTCTCTCTCTACCCCATCTGCTGTAATTCATTTCTCTCCTTGTTTTTTTCCCCATTCCCCTCACAACCTCTTATATGTAATTTTGTATAACAATGAGGGTCTCCTTCCATTTCCATGCAATTTCCCTTTTCTCTCCCTTTCCCTCCCACCTCATGTCTCTGTTTAATGTTAATCTTTTCCTCCTGCTCTTCCTCCCTGCTCTGTTCTTAGTTGCTCTCATTATATCAAAGAAGACATTTGGCATTTGTTTTTTAGGGATTGGCTAGCTTCACTTAGCATAATCTGCTCTAATGCCATCCATTTCCCTGCAAATTCCATGATTTTGTCATTTTTTAGTGCTGCATAATATTCCATTTTTTATCCATTCATCTATTGAAGGGCATCTAGGTTGATTCCAAAGTCTAGCTATTGTGAATTTTGCTGCTATGATCATTGATGTGGCAGTATCCCTATAGTATGCTCTTTTAAGGTCCTCAGGGAATAGACCGAGAACGGCGATAGCTGGGTCAAATGGTGGTTCCATTCCCATCTTTCCCAGGAATCTCCAAACTGCTTTCCAAATTGGCCGCACCAATTTGCAGTCCCACCAGCAATGTACAAGTGTACCCTTTTCCCCACATCCTCGCCAGCACTTACTGTTGTTTGACTTCGTAATGGCTGCCAATCTTACTGGAGTGAGATGGTATCTTAGGGTGGTTTTGATTTGCATTTCTCTGACTGCTAGAGATGGTGAGCATTTTTTCATGTACTTGTTGATTGATTGTATGTCCTCCTCAGAGAAGTGTCTGTTCAGGTCCTTGGCCCATTTGTTGATTGGGTTATTTATTATCTTGTTGTTTAATTTTTTGAGTTCTTTGTATACTCTGGATGTTAGGGCTCTATCTGAAGTGTGAGGAGTAAAAATTTGTTCCCATGATGTAGGCTCCCTATTTACCTCTCTTATTGTTTCTCTTGATGAGAAAAAACTTTTTAGTTTAAGTAAGTCCCATTTGTTGATTCTTGTTATTAACTCTTGTGCTATGGGTTTCCTATTTGAGGAATTTGGAGCCCAACCCCACAATATGTAGATCAGAGCCAAATTTTTCTTCTATCAGACACAGAGTCTCTGAGCTAGGTGCAGAGGTGCACGGTTGTAATCCCAGAAGCTCGGCAAGCTGAGGCAGGAGGATTGCCAATTCAAAACCAGTCTCGGCAATTTAGCGAGGCCATAAGCAATTTAACAAGACCCTGTCTCAAATTAAAAATTGAAAATTGAAAAGGGCAACACTGGGTTCAATGCCTGGTACAAAAATTAAAAAAAAAGAAGAGAAGAAAAAGAAAAAAGAATTGAATTCTTCTTCACAGTTTCCATTACATTTTTATCTCTGTTATCATGTTTTCACTTGAAATCAGTATTTCCTTCCCTTTTTGTAGATGCAACAGTCTCTCAAATCTTGTTTTCAAAACAATCAGAGCCAGGAACAGTGGCACATGCCTGGAATCCCAGTGGTTTGAGAAGCTGAGGCAGGAGGATTTCGAGTTCAAAGCCTGTCTCAGGAATTTAGGGAAGTCCTAAGAAATTTAACAAGAGCTTGTCTCAATAAAACTACTATCTCAAGTCCCACCTATTTCTTTTTTTTAAAGAGAGAGAGAGAGAGAGAGAATTTTTAATATTTATTTTTTAGTTTTTGGTGGACACAGCATCTTTATTTTATTTGTATGTGGTGCTGAGGATCGAACCCAGTGCCCCACGCATGCCAGGCAAGCACGTTACCACTTGAGCCACATCCCCACTCCTCAAATCCCACCTATTTCTTGATGTAAGATCTTTCACAAAGAGTCATTCGCTTCTTCCTTATATTGATTTCCACACCATTTACTCTTTTTGCTTATTCTTATGAAGTATAATCCAGTATGAGGGAGTTATGATGGATTCAGAATTGTTGGAGGGCACTCAAACCTTTCAATCCTATGGAGAAGGAATGAGTATGTTGTGGTTTACCCTTCCCAGCTGCCTCCCCACTGTAGAGGAGCAGCCTAGACACTGGGGCAAGTTTCTTACACTTGTTTTCTAAAGTGAGTTTTAATTTCTCCAGCTGGCTGGAACCTTTCTTAGCCAGGTCTCACTTTCTTAGTAATCTGAAAAAATCTTATCTGGTTAGTGAATGACACTCTGTACTCATTTCTAGAGTTGAAATGAATTTTGGTGTTTCTTTGATAATTTTAGGGACAATTTCAGAAGGAGAGGGTATGAACTGTATTGGGCCTGAGGTGGAGTTTTATACCCACATTTTGAAATGAATTCTTTTCATATTTTCCAAATAGTAGCATAGCAAAGTAATTTATTTTTATAATTTTTTAATCTAGTCAATTTATTGATGCTAATAGTGTTTAAGCTTGTTTTCCCCCTAGGAATACAATCATGTCATTTGTAAATAATATTTCCATCTGTCTAATGGTTTTATCTTACTTCTTATTTCATGTTACATTATAATGGGCAAAACTTTCACACCGTTAATAATGACTGTTAACTTTCTTACATTTCTGGGAATGCCTCTAGTACTTTACCATTTGTAAAATTTTGGTTATTAGCTTCATAATTAAGTTCAATGTTGGGAACTTTTTCAGAAGATGTTCAAATGTGCATACACCTTATCACCACACCTGTAATCCCAGTGGCTCAGGAGGCCGAGGTAGGAGGATAGACAGTTCAAAGCCAGCCTCAGCAAAAGCAAGGTGCTAAGCAACTCAGTGAGACTCTGTCTCTAAATAAAAAAAAAAACAAAATAGGCTGGGGATGTGGCCCAGTGGTTGAATGTCCCTGAGTTCAATCCCCAGTAACCCCCCCCCAAAAAAAAGTCATATTCTTGAATACCTAGTTCTATAAAGGGTTTTATCAAACAATATCAGCAACTATTGAGAAAAATACTTTTCATGTGTCCTCTTTATTATTTTTATACTTTTACTAGCTCATTATGGTTATATACAATAGTTGGGTTCATTTTGACGTAATTATATATGTATGAAATTTCCTTTGCTCCATATCAGTGCCCAGTGCTTCCTCTTTCCTTCCACTCTTCCATCCTTCTATTCCCCTTCCTTTACTCTACCAGTCTTCCATTTATTTATTTATTTATTTTTAATTGATGTTTTATGCACATACTTAAAGGTAGAATTCCCTGCAGTATATTTATATTTGCACATAGCATGATTTTTTAAAAATTTATTCTACATTTCCTCTCCTTTCCCATCTCTCCTCACTCTTTCACAATCTCTTTTACTCCCTCTATCCTTATAATATTTGTTCTTCACCTTTTTTCACTACCTTTGCTCTAGCTTCCAAATATGAAAGAAAACATTTGACCCTTGATTTTGTGAATCTGGCTTATTTCACTTAGCATGATGTTCTCCAGTTCCATTCATTTATTGGCAACTGCTGCAATTTCATTCTTCTTTATGGCTGAGTAAAATTCCATTGTTTCATTGTTTCTGGTCTAATTCCTAAGTCCATTTTGATTTGACTTTTTAAAACTTTTTTTGTAGTTGTAGATGTATAATGCCTTTATTTATTTTTATGTGGTGCTAAGGATCAAACCCATTGCCTCACACATGCCATGCAAGCACTCTGCCACTGAGCTACAGCCTTAACCTTGATTCGACTTTTGTGCAGAGTAAGAGATAGGGATCAGATTTCATTCTTCTATGTATGGGTATCCAGTTTCCTCAGAACCATTTGTTAAATGGGCTGTCCTTTCTTCAATGCATATTTTTCACAACTTTGTCAAGTATCAGATAACTGTAGGTATGTGGGTTGTATCTGTGTCTTCTGTTCCATTGATCTTCATGTCTATTTTGATGCCAATACCCTGTTGGTTTTTTACTATAGCTCTATAGTATAATTTCAGGTCAGGTATTGTAATGCCTCCTGCATAACTCTTCTTGTTTATTATTGCTTGGCTATTCTGGGTCTCCTATTCTTCCCAATGAATTTAAGTACTGTTTTTTTCTAGATCTGTGAAGAACATCAATGGTATTTTAATGGGGATCACATCAAATCTATATACTGCTTTCGGTAGTATAGCCATTTTGTCAATATTAATCAGGAAGCCTTTCCATCATCTAAGGAAAGATGGAATTCTTCAATTTATTCAGTGCTCTATGGTTTTCATCATAGAGATCTTTCACGTCCTTAGTTAGGTTTATTCCCAAGTATTTTATTCTTTTTCTATGTTACTGTGACTGGGAATTTTTTTCTAATTTCTTTTTCAGCAGAATAATTATTGCAGTATAGGAAAGCTATTGGTTTATGAAAATGATCTTATATCCTGCTTCTGTGCTGAATTTATCAGCTCTACAAGTCTTATGGTGGAGTTTTTTGGCAGGTGGGGTTTTAGATATTGGAGAGTGTCATCAGCTAGCAGAGATAATTTGATGTCTGTTTTTCCTATTTGTATCTTTTAATTTCCTTCTCTTAACTGAGTGATCTGGCTAGTGTTCCAAGAACTATATTGAATAGGAGTGGGAAAAGTGGACATTCTTATCTTGTTCCTTATTTTAGAAGAAATGCTTTCAGTTTTTCTCCACTCAGTCTGATGTTGGCTATGGGTTTATCATAAATGGCCTTTACAATGTTGAGGCAAGTTCCTTCTATCCCTAGTTTCTCCAGTGCTTTTAGCATGAATGGTTGCTGAATTTTATCAAAACACTTTTCTGCATCTATTGAGAAGATTCTTTGCTTTAATTCTGTTTGTGTGGTGAATCACATTTATTGATTTGCATATGTTGAAACAAACTTGCATCTCTAGGGTGAAACTCACTTAATCATGATGTATTATCTTCTTGATGTATTTTTGAAGTGGTTTGCTAACATTTTATTAAGGATTTTTCCATCTGTGTTCATCAGGGATATTGGCTTGTAGTTTTTTTTTTTTTTCCTTGATGTGTCTTTGTCTGATTTTGGCATCAGGGGAGATGCTGGTCTCTACAGGAGGTCTCGATCCCTAGGTAAAATCCACTTTTAGGGTTAGGGACCAACCCTCCACAGGTTTTACCTTCACCACTATTAATGTAAAATACCAGGTACCCACCCTGAAATGCAGATGTTCCTGTGTGGCTGCTATAGATGTCTTTCCAATAGCTCTTACTGCACACTGGCAACAAAGGGAAATTTTCCCCTTTGTATTAGGAGCCTATATGGTCCAGGTACAATTTTCTTTGTGATTATTTCAGTCCTGGTTTAGGCACATTCTGGGATTTATAATAGGTGACTGCTGGCAACATTCTTTGTAATTTCCAATCTCCTGTCTCTGCTTACTGTTGTACAGTACTTATAGATGCTTCCCATGTCATGCAGTAACGGGTTTCTAGCAATCCTGATCCTGGTTCCCTCCAAACCGTTCACCCCTGGGACCAGCTATTTTTGATTAGCTTTCACTGATTTTCTGCCCATTAAAATCAACCTTTCTATATAATCCACTGGTTTCTGCAAGCCAATTTCTCTTTAGTTTTGATTATTTTTTTAAATCTTCCAGCAGCAGTCTTCTCTTTGGCCTGTGCCCCTTCTCTCCTCAGCTGCCACCATTACTGCCAAACTGGTGGTCAAGCTGGTGCAATTCAAACATATTATTTCTTATGTTTGAAGTTTCTGACTTTCTGTGTCTCTGTGGCTTCTTTAACAGTCCAGTATTAAGTTCTGGTGAATTCCCTTAGTTACCCACATCACTGAGGAGCCATCTTCCTGCTTTGTAAGTTGTGCAGAAAGTGCATCCTTCCTCTAATCTGCCATCTTACCTATATATTTGTTCTTTTATTTATTTTTTTTTTTATTGGATGTTCACAACATTACAAAGCTCATGACAAATCATATTTCATAGATTAGAATCAATTGGGTTATGAACTCCCATTTTTACCCCAAATACAGATTGCAGAATCACATCGGCTACACATCACATTTTTACATACTGCCATATTAGTGACTGTTGTATTCTGCTACCTTTACTATCCTCTAATATCCCCCCTCCCCTTCCCTCCCATCTTCTCTCTCTACCCCATCTATTGAAATTCATTTCCCTCCATGTTTGTTATCCCATTCCCCTCGTATACTCTTATATATAATTTTGTATAACAATGAGTGTCTCCCTCCATTTCCATGTGATTTCCCTTTTTTTTTTCTCCCTTTCCCTCCCGCCTCATGTCTCTGTTTAATGCTAGTCTTTTCTTCCTGCTCAGCCTCACTGTTCTGCTCTTAGTTGTTCTCATTATATCAAAGAAGACATTTGGTATTTGTTTTTTAGGGATTGGCTAGCTTCACTAAGCATAATCTGCTCTAGTGCCATCCATTTCCCTGCAAATTCCGTGATTTTGTCATTTTTTAGTGCTGCGTAATATTCCATGGTATATAAATGCCACATTTTTTTTATCCATTCATCTATTGAAGGGCATCTGGGTTGATTCCACAGTCTAGCAATTGTGAATTGTGCTGCTATGAACATCGATGTGGCAGTATCCCTGTAGTGTGCTCTTTTAAGGTCTTCAGGAAATAGTCCGAGTAGGGCAATAGCTGGGTCAAATGGTGGTTCCATTCCCAGCTTTCCCAGGAATCTCCATACTGCTTTCCAAATTAGCCGCACCCGTTTGCAGTCCCACCAGCAGTGTACAAGAGTACCCTTTTCCCCACATCCTCGCCAGCACTTGTTGTTGTTTGACTTCATCATGGCTGCCAATCTTACTGGGGTGAGGTGGTATCTTAGGGTGGTTTTGATTTGCATTTCCTTGACTGCTAGAGATGGTGAGCATTTTTTCATGTACTTATTGATTGATTGTATGTCCTCCTCTGAGAAGTGTCTGTTCAGGTCCTTGGCCCATTTGTTGATTGGGTTATTTGTTATCTTATTGTCTAATTTTTTGAGTTCTTTGTATACTCTGGATATTAGGGCTCTATCTGAGGTGTGAGGAGTAAAAATTTGTTCCCAGGATGTAGGCTCCCTATTTACCTCTCTTATTGTTTCTCTTGCTGAGAAAAAACTTTTCAGTTTAAGAAAGTCCCATTTGTTGATTCTTGTTATTAACTCTTGTGCTATGGGTGTCCTATTAAGGAATTTAGAGCCCGTCCCCACAATCTGTAGATCGGAGCCAACTTTTTCTTCTATCAGACGGAGAGTCTCTGATTTGATATCTAGCTCCTTTATCCACTTTGAGTTGACTTTTGTGCGTGGCGAGAGGAGGGGATTTAGTTTCATTTTGTTGCATATGGATTTCCAGTTTTCCCAACACCATTTGTTGAAGATGCTATCCTTTCTCCATTGCATGTTTTTAGCTCCTTTATCAAATATAAGATAGTTGTAGCTTTGTGGATTAGTCTCTGTGTCCTCTATTCTGTACCATTGGTCCACCCGCCTGTTCTGGTACCAGTACCATGCTGTTTTTATTACTATTGCTCTGTAGTATAGTTTGAAGTCTGGTATCGCTATACCACCTGATTCACACTTCCTGCTTAGAATTGTTTTTGCTATTCTGGGTCTTTTGTTTTTCCATATGAATTTCATGATTGCTTTATCTATTTCTACAAGAAATGCCATTGGGATTTTGATTGGCATTGCGTTGAACCTATAGAGAACTTTTGGTAATATCGCCATTTTGATGATGTTAGTTCTGCCTAACCATGAACAGGGTATATTTTTCCATCTTCTAAGATCCTCTTCTATTTCTTTCTTTAGGGTTCTGTAGTTTTCATTGTATAGGTCCTTCACCTCTTTTGTTAGGTTGATTCCCAAGTACTTTATTTTTTTTGAGGATATTGCGAATGGAGTGTTTTTCCTCATTTCCATTTCAGAAGTTTTGTCGCTGATATACAGAAATGCCTTTGATTTATGTGTGTTGATTTTATATCCTGCCACTTTGCTGAATTCATTTATTAGTTCTAGTAGTTTTTTTGTAGACCCTTTTGGGTCTTCTAGGTATAGGATCATGTCATCCGCAAATAGTGATAATTTAAGTTCTTCTTTTCCTATTTTTATGCCTTTAATTTCTTTCGTTTGTCTAATTGCTCTGGCCAGTGTTTCAAGAACTATATTGAATAGAAGTGGTGATAGGGGGCATCCCTGTCGTGTTCCAGATTTTAGAGGGAATGCCTTCAATTTTTCTCCATTCAGAATGATGCTAGCCTGAGGCTTGGCATAGATAGCTTTTACAATGTCGAGGTAAGTTCCTGTTATCCCTATTTTTTCTAACGTTTTGAACATAAAGGGATGCTGTACTTTGTCAAATGCTTTTTCTGCGTCTATTGAGATGATCATATGGTTCTTCTCTTTAAGCCTATTGATGTGGTGAATAACGTTTATTGATTTCCGTATATTGAACCATCCTTGCATCCCAGGGATGAATCCTACTTGATCATGGTGCACAATTTTTTTGATATGCCTTTGTATCCGATTCGCCAGAATTTTATTGAGGATTTTTGCATCTATGTTCATTAGAGATATTGGTCTGTAGTTTTCTTTCTTTGAGGCGTCCTTGTCTGGTTTTGGAATCAGGGTGATGTTGGCCTCATAGAATGAATTTGGAAGAGCTCCCTCTTTTTCTATTTCCTGAAATAACTTGAAAAGTACTGGTATTAATTCTTCTTTAAAGGTTTTGTAGAACTCCGCTGTATACCCATCCGGTCCTGGGCTTTTCTTGGTTGGAAGTTTTTTAATTGCTTCTTCTATTTCATCTATTGATATTGGTCTGTTTAGGTTGTGAGTTTCCTCCTTACTCAGTCTGGGCAAATCATATGACTTAAGGAATTTATCGATGTCTTCACTTTCTTCTATTTTATTGGAATATAGGTTTTCAAAATAATTTCTAATTGTTTTCTGTATTTCTGAAGCGTCTGTTGTAATATTGCCTTTTTCATCCCGTATGTTAGTGATTTGGGTTCTCTCTCTTCTTCTCTTCGTTAGTATGGCTAGGGGTCTGTCGATCTTATTTATTTTTTCAAAGAACCAACTTTTTGTTTTGTTAATTTTTTCAATAGTTTCTTTTGTTTCAATTTCATTGATTTCTGCTCTGATTTTAATTAGTTCTTGCCTTCTGCTACATTTGCTATTGTTTTGCTCTTCCTTTTCTAGGGCTTTGAGATGAAGTGTGAGCTCATTTATTTGTTGGTTTTTCCTTTTTTTGAGGAATGACCTCCAGGCGATGAATTTCCCTCTTAAAACTGCTTTCATTGTGTCCCATAGATTCCGATATGTTGTGTCTGTATTTTCATTTATCTCTAAGAATTTTTTGATTTCCTCCTTTATGTCTTCTGTAACCCATTGATCATTCAGTAACATATTGTTCATTTTCCATGTGATGTACGATTTTTCTTTCCTTCTTTTATCATTGATTTCCAGTTTCATTCCATTATGATCTGATAAAGTGCATGGTATTATCTCAACCCCTTTATATTTACTGAGGGTTGCCCTATGGCATAATATATGATCTATTTTTGAGAAGGTTCCATGTGCTGCTGAGAAAAAAGTATATCCACTTGATGATGGTTGATATATTCTATATATGTCAGTTAAGTCTAAGTTATTGATTGTGGTATTGAGGTCAATAGTTTCTTTATTCAACTTTTGTTTGGAGGATCTGTCCAATGGTGAGAGAGGTGTGTTGAAGTCACCCGTGATTATTGTGTTGTGGTCTATTTGATTCTTGAACTTGAGGAGAGTTTGTTTTATGAACATCGCAGCACCATTATTTGGTGCATAAATATTGATAATTGTTATGTCTTGTTGGTGAATGGTTCCTTTTAACAGTATATAATGTCCTTCCTTATCCCTTTTGATTAACTTAGTCTTGAAGTCGATTTTATTCGATATGAGAATGGCCACGCCTGCTTGCTTACGAGGACCGTGTGCTTGGTATATTTTTTCCCAACCTTTTACCTTGAGC
The DNA here is from genome assembly GCF_964194105.1 of Spermophilus citellus. NCBI lineage: Eukaryota > Metazoa > Chordata > Mammalia > Rodentia > Sciuridae > Spermophilus > Spermophilus citellus. The sequence goes on along the minus strand of NC_138190.1, from coordinate 43,430,435 downwards.
CTGTGTATGTCTTTTCCAGTCAGATGTGTCTCCTGGAGGCAGCATATCGTTGGATTTGTTTTTTTAATCCATGTTACCAGCCTATGTCGCTTTATTGGAGAGTTTAAGCCATTAACGTTTAGAGTTACTATTGATATATGGTTTGTACTTCCTGCCATGTTTGATTATTTATCTCTTTTTTTTTTCCCCTAATTTAGTTTGTTTCTCCATGATTTGCTTTCCTCCCATCCTCTGTCTTTACTGGGGCACTTCCCGCTGATGGTTTTGGTTATTGTTTTCCATTTCTTCCTCGTGTAGAGTTTTGCTCAAGACGCTTTGCAATGCTGGTTTTCTGGCTACAAATTCTTTTAGCTTTTGTTTATCATGGAAGATTTTTATTTCGTTGTCGTATCTGAAGCTTAATTTTGCTGGATACAGGATTCTTGGTTGGCATCCATTGTCTTTCAGTGTTTGAAATACATTGTTCCAGGATCTTCTCGCTTTCAGCGTCTGTGATGAAAAATCCGTTGTCAACCTTATTGGTTTACCCCTAAATGTAATCTGCCTCTTTTCTCTTGTAGCTTTTACTATTTTCTCTTTGTTCTGTACATTGGATAGCTTCATAACAATGTGTCTTGGCGTTGGTCTATTGTGATTTTGTGTGCTCGGTGTCCTGTATGCATCTACAATTTGTATATCTGTATCCTTTTTTATTTCTGGAAAGTTTTCTGTAATTATTTCCTTCAGTAAGTTACCCATTCCCTTGGCATGAATCTCTGTGCCCTCCTCTATCCCGATGACTCGTAAGTTTGGTTTTTTTATGTTATCCCAAATCTCTTGGATGTTTTTCTCGTGGTTTTTTACCAGCCTATCTGAGTTGGCTAGACTCTTTTCAAGGTGATATATTTTGTCTTCATTATCTGACGTTCTGGCTTCTACTTGCTCCACTCTGTTAGTGATACTCTCGATTGAGTTTTTAATTTGGTTTATCGTTTCCTTCATTTCTAGAATTATTGTTTGATTTTTTTTTATAACCTCTATCTCCTGATAAAGATGTTTAACTTCTTCTTTTATCTGTTTTTGTAATTCCTTTTCAATGTGATCTTTAAGGTTCCTTTCCATCTGTCTAAGGTGTTCCTTGAGTTCTTTATATGGCCATTTTTCTGATGACTCCAGGTCCTCCTGAATATTTAGGCTGTCTTTCATTGTTTGTACTCCTTTTCTTCCTTGCTTTTTTATGCTCATGATACTTCTTGTTCTGTTTGACTGTTGAGTTACTGTTTACTCTTATAAGTTTATTTGATGCTTGGGAGGAGAGGTATTAGAAGGGAAGGGAAGAAGTCATAATTTCCGGCAGGTCTCTTTTCAGCGGAGTTTTGCTCGAAGTACCTCAGTAGGTAGAATCTGGGTGTATTAATGGATCTTTTTGATCCCGTTACTGTAGAGATAGTGAACGTGCTGCTTACTCGCCGGCCGCCATCTTAGCTCCCCTATATTTGTTCTTTTAAAAATATTTTTTAGTTTTACATGGACACGATATTTTTATTTTGTTTATTTATTTTTATGTGGTGCTAAGGATCAAACCCGGGGTCTCACACCTGCAAGGCGAGCACTCTACTGCTGAGCCACAACCCCAGCCCTATATTTGTTCTTTTAATAATCCTTTATTAAAATATGTCCCAATAGTCCCATTAACTAGCCTATCCTCAAGTTCAATTAAGTCTTTCTTGTGCTTGGTCTATACTGCTATTATGATTTTAATCTCCGTGTATATTTTAGCTGAAGGATTTCTATTAGATTTTTTTAATTGCTTCTATTTCTCTGTAAAAATTCTATGTTATAGCATTGAATTTTTTTTTGCTTTTTCTTGAAGAGCTTTGAGTTTCCTTCAAACTGCCATTTTATTTTATTTTTAGTTAGTAAAACATTTTGCTGTTTTAAATGTATCCTTTATTATTTATTTATTCTTTGTAGTTTTAAATGACAGAAGAATCCATTTTGATATAATTATGCAAGCATGGAGTATATCTTATTCTAGTTAGAATCCCGTTCTTATGCATGAACAAGATGGTTTGCCTACATCGATCACTACATGGTTGAATTCTGGTAACATATTTAGACCATTAGTGAGGTTATGGTTCACTAAAAGCTTTTTATCCTTGTTGGTATGCAATGTGCAGTTCTGCAAATCTGATTAGATACCAGTCTTCAAACATTGTTGAGAACCACAACCAAGTCAAGATGGCGCCTGGCATTTTGCCAGAAAGAGTGGTTGAGAAGTAACGCCAGGGAGCCATTAAGATGATGATAATTAAGTTAAGCTGTGTATAATTATTAAGAAAATGACTGATTGCTGTAACTGGATGATGCTAAATTGAAACAAGCTGTGTATTCAGTTGTGTATATAAACCTCTGCTGTCCGGCAATAAGGTGGCTCCTGCTACCTCGGGTGCATGCTAAAAAGTAGCGTTCTCGTGGAGTTCCCACTGAGTTCCCGTTGGTTCTCCCGGAGTTTCCGTGGAGTTCCGGTTGAGTTCCCATGGGGTTCTGGCAATAAAGTAGTTCCTGTTTGAACCTACAAGTGGCTCGTGACCTCCTGGTTATTTGTGCCCAGCCAGACTGAGGCAAAACATCTGGCTTTGTGGATGTCTTTCAAGAAATTCTGGGGAGGTTGCTTATTTTCTGAGCCTGTATTCACTTCTGCTGTATCAACATTAGATGGAGCCCAACTCTAGGTTTGCTGTGAGCCTGCTGCTGTTGTACTGTTGCTGTCTCATTGATAGAGGGCGATACCAGCCTACTTTTGTCCCAAATCCAGTTTATGTGCTGTTGGAAATGAACTGAAGGAGTATATAAAAAGGGTAGTTCTGGATAATGATGTCCATCACATTCCACCATTCTTGCTAATCCCTTGCCTCCTCCCTTTCCCTTCCTCCCCTCTCCCCTATCTAGATTCATCTATTCCTCCCATGCTTCCCCTCCCTACAGCATTTTGAGTCAGCCTCCTTATATCATAGAAAACATTTGGCATTTGTTTTTGGGGGATTGGCTAACTTCACATAGCATTATCTTCTCCAACTCCAATCATTTACCTGCAAATGCCATGATTTTATTCTCTTTTATTGCTGAGTAATATTCCATTGTATACACATTTTTTTTATCCATTCATCCACTGACGGACATCTAGGTTGGTTCGACAGTTTAGCTGTTGTGAATTGTGCTGCTATAAACATTGATGTGGCTGTATCCCTGTAGTATGCTGTTTTTAAGTCCTTTTGGTATAGTCCCAGGAAAGAGATAGCTGGGTCAAATGGTGGTTCCATTCCCAGATTTCCAAGGAATCTCCATACTGTTTTCCATATTTGCTGCACCAATCCAAAGTACATGTATGAAGACACAAATTGAGTGTCAATCTACTTTATATACAGAGATATGAAAAAAATGTGGTATATATATATATATATGTAATAAGAATTGTAATGAAAAAAAAGTACATGTATAAAAAAAAAGTGTAGCTCTGTCACCCCAAGCTCTTCTTGGATGAATGGCTGGCCACACACCTTGTCCATTGTTACCAGTTTGTGGTCAAGCTCTGCAGGATACTACCTAGAATCACCAGAGGCAGAATCGCCACAGAGGGACTAACCCCAGGCCACACCTTTGCCACAAATAGCACAGTGTTGTGTTGCACCCTGAGCTCAGTCTGAAAAAAGCAGCCCAGCAGTTGCTAGGACCAAAACTTACTCTGATACAGTTCGCCCACTGCTGAGGCATACTCCTGGCCCACCCGTTGCAAGCCACAGGTGACATTAGTTGGAATGGGTAAGCTTGGACTGCATGTGTCTACCCAATAACAGGACTGTTCCAAAGGTTCTGTCCATGGGTACTGGTCTGGGGTTGGGGACCATTAGGACCTGACTAGTATTAGGTTTCATCTGCCCAGTAATGACTTCCAAGGCAAAGTCCAGTACTGTTCTGGTTAGCTTTTCATTGTTGGGACCAAAATACTCCACCAGAACAACTTAGAGTTGGGAAAGTTCAATTGGAGCTCTGAGGTCTCAGTTCATAGATGGCCAACTCAATGTCTCTGGACCCAAGATGAGGCAACATATCATGGGGAAAAGGGTCCAGTGAAGGAAAGCTGCTCAGCTCATGGAGGGGTTCAGGAAGCAGAAGGTAGAGGGGCCACAGAGAAGATGCACCCACCCCACCAGGGCACACCTCCAGTGACCCACATCCGCCAGCCACACCCCACCTGCCTACACTTATCACCCAATCAGCCCATTCAAACTAGATTAAACTAGATTACAGTTCTCACAATCTAATCACTTCACTTCTGCATTAACAGAAGCTTCTGGGGAACACCTTATATTCAAACCATAACAAGTGCTTACCACATTGTCCCATCCCCAGAGAATGTGGCCTTTCTCCACATTATGCTGCTCAACTTAGAGGTAGTTTTGGTGAAGGCAGTCTCCTGGCCACCAAAGCTAACACTAAACTGGGTCATACCTGAGTCACAGCTGGTGCAAAAAAATGCACAGTCTCAGGGGTACACCCAGGCCCATTCTACAACTGGAAGATGAAATATGAGTCTGTCCCACCAGGCAGGTCTCTCTGTATGATGCTGCTGCAGGTCTTGAGGCGCCATCTGTGAACACTGACTTGGGGATAGCTGTGCTGCCTGAGTATGGGGAACAGGTGGGGGAAACAGTACCTTGGCCACAAAGGGCTAATGCTAAGCTGTTTTGCACCTGAGTTTCACAGCTGTGGGGACCTACACAGTTGTGGAGGGATGCCCCAGGCCCATTCTAAGGCTTAAAGTGATGCAGACCAAAACTTTAATCTGTCCCAGAAGGATGCAGGTATCCAATGCCAGGGCAAGACTTAAGGTTCTGGCCAGAGCTCTGGCATGGGAATAGGTTCTTTGTTTTTTACCTGGTGCTTGGCTTTACTGAGGTAGGCACAGCATTGATCCAAGGCGAATTCCTGTGTTAGCTTTTGTGTCTGTTTCCCCAGAAGATGGAATCTTGCTCCCTCCTCTACTGCCCAAGGTTGAAGGAGGGGTGGTGGAGCCAGTTCCTGGGCTACTCGGTTAATGCCGTTTCAGCAGCTCAGACCACAGGTCCAGCTCTGAGGGCAGGGTTCATAGAGATCTTCCCAGAACTGGCTTACCATGGTGGGCCTGGCACTGGGTCTCAAAGCTAAGGTCTCCGTTTGGTTTCTTCTCCCTCCCTCAATTGGGATGCATGCTGTATGCAGCTGAAGGGGGTGTGACATGGGAAAGTCTGTTTCTTGCCTTCTTCAATGCATCTCTTCTAATTATACTAAAACCAGGCACTGTGGTCTCCAACTGGCTTCCTTAGCCCTTGTGAAGGTAGTTAGGTGTGTGGATAACTGTTCATGTTGGTGTGATTATGGGGAGAAGATCATTGGAGGATCCTACTTAAGTCATCTTATCATTCTGCCTTCCCATCAAGTTTTATTTTATCAGACACTTTGTAATCTCCTTTCCTCCTTATTTTTATATATGATTTATTTTGATACAATTGAGAACTTTAAAGAAACTATAAAAATAGTGCAAAGAGTTCACCTATACCTTTCACTTAGCTTCCCCTAAACACAATAAAATCATGATACATAACTGTGGTACATTGTCAAAATCAGAAAATCCAAACTGGCTTCATATTGTCAATTCAATTAAAGAACTTATTCTGATTTCACCAGTTTTATATGTACTTTCTTTTCTCTCTCTTTTTTTTTTTTTTGTACCAGGGATTGTACCCATGGGTGCTTAACCAAAGAGCCACATCCCCAGCCCTTTTGTATATTTTATTTACAGATAGGGTTTTGCTGAGTTGCTTGGGGCCTTGCTAAGTTGTTGAGGCTGGCTTTGAACTTTCGATCCTTTTGCCTCACCCTCCTGAGCCTCTGGGATTACAGGGGTGTACTACTGCTCCTGGCTTATATGTATTTTTATGAAATATTATTAAATAATATATTTATGCCACCACCATCAAAATCATGATATGGAATTGTTTACCACCACAAAGAAATATCTTCCTGCTGTTCCTTATAGTCAAACTCTCTCCACAACCCTAACCTGTGAATGGTACTAATGTCTTTATAATCACTGTAATTTTGTTCATTCAAAAACATCGTGTGAATGGAATAACACATTGTGTGAATGGAATAACACAGCATGTGACTTTTTGAGATGGGCTTCTTTCACTTAGCATAATGCCTTTGACATTAATCTCAGTGTTGCATGTATCAAATAGTTTGTTACTATTACTGTTCAGTAGTATTCAATATTATGTTTATACCACAGTTTGGTTATCCACTAAGCTTTGAATGGCAGTTAGGCTACCACTTTGAAGTGCACAATTCCTAAACATTAATAACATTCACAATGTTGTGCAACCATCACTACTATTTTAAAACCTTTTCATTGCCCCAAACAGAAACTCCATACCTGTTAAATAATACATCCAGTTGTCTTTTCTTTCTTGCCCTTGGCACAAATTTACTTGTTATCTATTAATTTGTCCATTATAGATATTGCATAAATATGTAATCATAAAAAAATTGCCTTTTTGTGTCTGGCTTATTTCATTTTGCAAACTGTTTTTAAGATTCATCCATATTGTAGCATGTATCAGAACTTCATTCTTTTCATAGCTGAATTACAATTCACTGTATGCATAGACTACATTATTCTTATCCATTCATCTGTCAATGAACATGGGTTTCTACCTTTTGGATACTGTGAATAAGGCTGCAAAGAATACCAGCAAACAAGTGTTAAATCACTATTGTCAATTTTTTTTTTTTTTTCGGTGCTGAGGTTGTAACCAGAGCCTCACACAGGCAGGGCAAGCACCCTGCCATTGAACTATATCCCCAGCCACTGTTCTCAATTATTTTGAGTAATTACCTAAGGGTAGAATTATTGGGTTATGTGGTAATTATATGTTTAGCTTTTTGAGGAACCACCAAATGTTTTTGACACAGCAGCTGCATCATTTTATATACCCACCAATAATGAATGAGCATCTCAATGTCTTGAAAACCTCACCAATACTAATTTTCTATTTTAAAAATCATTACCATCCTAGTAGGAATACTGATTATCTCATAATGGTTTTGATTTTCATTTCAATAATGACTAATTAAGATTTTCTGAAGTGCTTATGTGCCATTTGTATATATTTTGGAGAAATATTCAAGTCCTATTATCATTTTAAAAATATTTTTAGTTGTAGTTGGACAGAATACCTTTATTTTATTTTTATGTGGTGCTGGGGATTGAACCCAGTGCCCTGCACATGCTAGGTGAGTGCTCTACCACTGAGCCACAACCTCAGCAGCTCCTATTATCATTTTCATTAGAGTTTGATCCACTTACATATGTTTATTTTAATTGATAAATAATAATTGTATATATTTATCACATACAATGACATATTGAAATACATGCACATTGTGGAATGTCTCACTCAAGCTAACATATGCATTACCTTATCTATTTACCATCTTTTGAAGAGACAACACTTAAAATCCTCTCTCTTAATGACTTTTAAAAATATAGTAACTTGTTATTAACTATAATAAATAAATCTCATGAGCATATTCCTCCTATCTAGCTTAAATTTATAACCTTTGACTAGCATTCCTTCTTTTCATACATCCCTCTCCTAAGGCTCTTATAACCACCATTCTACTCTGATATGAATGACATTTGACAAATGATTGTATGTCATTTGCCTTTCTGTGCCTGGATTATTTCACTTAGCATAATGCCCACGTTGTTACAAATGGAAGATTTGCCTTCCTTTTAAAGGCTGAGTATATACTACATTTAAAAGAGTCCATTTGTCCATCTCTTGGTGGGCATTTATGCTGTTTCCATATCTTAGCCATAGTGGCTAATGTTATAATGAGCACAGGTGTACAGATTTCTCTTGGACATGCTGATTTCATTTCCTTTGATTATATATCTAAAAGTGACATTGTTGAATCAGGTGCTAATTCTGTTTAGTTTAGTTTTGTTGCCTGCAGAAGTGGCCCATCCTTTCCTATTAAGGACTAGAACTTCCACCTACCACTTTCTGGAAGATGTTGCAGAATTTTTACCCATAAAAGGCAACAAGTGAGAACTTTTAAACTACCTCTTCTCTAGGATGCCAGGTTGAAAATTAGGGTTAAATCTCATTATAATGCAAATGGGGACAATCTAGGCCTTAAAAGGAGGAAACAATCCATGGACCTTACAAATGACAAGGACTAGATGGCATGTTCTGGCAGAAATCTGGGGAGTAGCCTTAGGAGTGCATTTTGAGGTGCATGATTAAGCAGGTCAAAACATACAGCTAAATAAACAAGAATTCTTTGACTTGGGGGAATTTACTCAGGATATGGTATTAAACACCCCAGCAAGAGTCCCAGGGAATGGGGCAGACTCACCAGTGGATGATTTTATGAAGCCTAGGAAAAAATGACCAAATCTTAGTTAAATAGAAATGTGTGAATTGCTATGGAAATATAGTATCTGAAATAATAAAGAAGTTGAAAAGGGGTGACATTTTATTTAGCCTTAAGGTGTGAGCTTATTTGAACTAGTAGAAAAAAAAGAGGACAATGAAGATTTCATAGGGAGAGGCTATAGGAAATAGAGTCCATGCTAGCTCTTACAGCCATTCCAGCCCGACTTTGGAAACAGTTCTCTCTCTGAATATAGGTATTGCCTTTTAATTCCAAGTATAGTTTCCATGAAGTATCTTGCTCAATTATCTTTGTGACTTTCTTTCCCTATTTTTTTTGTGTGTGTCTACACTGCAGTATTTTCTGGAGCTCCAGAGCTCTCTAGAGGAAAGCTCCTAATGTTGACAGCTGGCCAGGCTGATGAGATGAGCTGAGTTTAAAGGAGCTGGATGCAGCAATAACTAAGAGAACAATGAAGAAACCACACAATACATGAACATGAGTTTCAAGGGTGGAACTGCTCTGAGACCCCAAGGGTCAGCTCATGCTGGGCAGTACTGGAAAAAAGCAAGAAAGAGAGGTGCACCTGGAACTCCCCTATTTATTGGGGAAAAGACATTTGATAGAATATTCCACCCAAATAAGGCAAGGGATAGGGTTTCGAAAGGTGATGTCTTGTGATCAGCAGATTGATTGACATCTTGGCAAGTCACACCCATCTCAGGTGCTATGTGGGATCACAGGCAGAGTGAGAGGAAAGGCACACTTGTGTAGCATAGCCCAATCAGCATACAACACCAGACCAATCCTCTCATATGCTCAAATGCGTATAGCTCACACACACAGCCCATGGATGGCTCACGACACCCTAATATAAAAATAAAGGAAGTTGGAAGGGAAGGAGGGAGGAAAAGAAGAAACTTAAGGAAGTGTAATTGCTGGAATGGATAGAGTATTTAAAACTGGAAGGCCTATGAGAGGATTGCATTCTTTGCAAGGGCCCAGAGGACACACATTCTCAGAAGTGCACTGATCAGAGGGACTTCTGAATCACTAAGAAGTTTGGGTGTTGCTCCTCTAAGTAGGCCAAAGATAATGGTGGGAGATAGTAACAGAGCTATGTTCATTAATATTCATGATATTACCTGAGCACTGAATATTGCAGCACAGACTGAAGACCACAATTATCATAATGATCACTAAGGTCAAAAGGGTTGTCAAAAGGGCTCAATCTTCAGGGGACTGTAGAGATAGTTAATAGGTAACAATATTCCTAGGGGTGAAATAAACATGAAGCCAACAAGTGTGCTCTTAACCTTTATAACTGAAAACAAAATGGAGAAGCAGAAGGCTGAGTATGAGCATTTCAATAAAGTTAGGATTGGGCTGGAGTTGTGGCTCAGCGGTACAATGCTCACCTAATATGTGTGAGGCTGTGGGTGCGATCCTGAACACCACATAAAGAGAAATAAATAAAGATATTGTGCTCATCTACAACTGAAAAAAAATATTTAAAAGATTAAAATAAAGTTAGGATTCCTTGGTTAGTTCCCAGTTCCAACCATTGACTGAAGTTGGTCACAGTTGGCAAATGTATTATGTAGCAATCTTCTTCTTTCTCCAAAGAGAAATAAAGTCTAGACAGAAAATGGCATGAGTAATCCAGACCTTTATGATAACCAAATTTGCATCAACTCCTGTGCCCTAGTTGACACACAGCTATATAGAGACTGGCCCACAACTGTATAGGGAATCCCAAATGAGCAGTCTAAAATGAATGGAAAAGCTAAACTTTGGTTTACAGATGGCCTAAACCAGAATGTACATGTATGCCATAAATGGATGGCAGCAGAATTATAGTCACATTTAGGAGTGGCCACAAAAGAAAGTGGAAATGGGAAATCTCAATGAGCTGTGTTTTCAAATGGTACATCTGACCATCTGCATTGTGTTGAAAGAGACATAAATCAAAGTAAATATGTATACAGATTCCTGGGGAGAGATAAAGGTCTTGAGTGTCTGGCTAGAAATACAGTAATTGGAAAATCAGACAAGGAGGTATACTTTAACATATTGGAGTGAGCACAAAATGTGAAGATTTTTGTATCTTATAGCAATACCCATCAGAAAGTAGACACCACAAAAGAGTAAAAATCATGTAAATAAAATGATTCAGTTAGTTGACATTAGGTAGCCTTTGTCATTGGCCACTGCAAAATTAGCAATGGGCACATGAATGAAGCTGTCATGGAAGCAGAGATGGAGGCTTTCCAATGATCCAACAATATGGTCTCCCACTTACTAAGGCTGATTTATCTACTGCAGCCTCTTGATGTTTGGATTGTCAGCAACAGGGACCAACCATAACTCTCTGATATGACACTATTCCTTGAAGTAGCCAACTGGCCATTTGGTGACAAATTGAGAACATTGGGCCCCTTCCATCCTGAAAAGGCCAGTGGTTCATGTTAATGGAGGAAATTTACTTATTTCAGGTATGGATTGGCCTTTCTTGGTTGCAGCCCCCTATAACATCTAACCAGGGAGCCAATTTTATAGAAAAGGAGGTATAAGTTTGACCATGGAATCCAGAGATATGCAATTCAGAGATAGCCAACCTCAGAGAATAATAGAACAATCTTCTAAGTGCACAACTGGAGCACAAACTCGGAGGAAACATTCTAGAAGGATATATTGCCATCCTTCAGGATTTGATGTATGTATTGAATCATAGAACCCTTTGTGGCATTTTGTCCTCAGTAGGAACCTAGGGATAGAGACAAGTGTCACCCTACTTAAAATCATTCTTGTTTACCTACTGCAGATTGCAAACTCAATTATGGGCTCTACACTAGAGAGGAGGACCAAAGATTCCTCCTAGCATACTTTTGTCAGAGAACACACCATGTATCCAAGAGATCTACAAGTTATAATTCCCTCACCTCTTCTCTCAGCATTTTGTACTCGTACTCAGGGGCTACCGGTGAGAAAATGAGTCATCAGAATTATCAGCTTTGCTGGGAAGAAAGGGATAGGGCTGCTACAATGCAATGGGGGAACTGAAAAATACAGGTGAAGTCCACGTGATCCAATTTGGTCCTTCTAGTACTTTCTTGCCCATTGTAACTGAACAAAAATGTGGCAATCCTGAACTGAGAGGGATATGATGATAAGGGTTCAGCTCCTTCAGGAATGAAGGTTTTGGTCATACCACCAGCTGAGCCACCAAGCCCTACCAAAATGATGGCTATTGATGAGGGAAATTTAAATGGATAGTGAAGGACAGAAAAGATGAACATCAGTTAGGGTGCCATAATATCTCTCCTTTCATTTTCACTTTAGGTCAAGAGGTCCACAGAAACTCTGATGGAATTGCTTCCCAAACCTATAAGGAAGTATACCTGTGCAATGTAAAGTATGGGGATGCTGTGGTGGTCACAAGATTGTGCCTCACAGGCCTCCTATGGGAAGCATAATTGACCTTTAATCTTATCTTTGCAGACACTTGTCAGAGCACACAGACCAATACAGCATACCATTGAGAAATTTGATTTTTTTACACTGAACAGTATGTCTTAGATTCAAAACAATGTCTAGAGAGACCAGGTTCTTTTTAAAATTTTGTTCTTTTTAGATACACATGACAGCAAAGTGTATTTTGACATATTATACATACATGGACTATGACTTCCCCTTCTTGTGATTGTACACGATGTGGAGTTTCACTGGTTGTGTATTCATATATGAACATAGGAAAATTCTGTTCAATTAAAATACTCATTAATGTATGAATGAAGAAAGAAATAAAATATGTCATATATATACATACATATGCATATATATATTGCACACACATATACATATATGTATGCATATGTAAATATATATACACATATATGTATATGTATATGTGTACATATTCTGTCTTTCCCATTCCTATCCCCCCTCTATTATTTTCATTCCCCTTTGTCTGATTCATAACTGCATATTATTCTCCAATGGACAGATAGGCACTTTGGATACTTCCAAATTTTCACTTTTTATAAACAATGTTGTGTGTGTGTGTGTATATATATATAATATATATTTATATATATGCCTCTTTATACAATTTTGCAATTTTTTTCTCTATGATACATAGAAAGATATATAATTATTGGATCAGAAATTTAATAGTATTGCTATATTGTCCTCAAATATGAGATATCACCTAATACTTGTAAGGATGGCTATTATCAATAAGTGATAACAAATGTCAGTCAAGATATGGAGAAAAGGGAACTCTAGTACACTGTTAATGGGCATGTGGATTAGTACATCCAATTTTGGAAAACAATATGGAGAGTCCTAAAAAAATAAAAATTATAACTAACATATGACGCAGTGATCTCTTCTAGGTCTATACCCAAACAAGGTGGAAGCACACCACCATATAAAGATATCTGTGACCCTATATATTATTTACAGCATTATTCACAATGGTTAAGATATGAAAATAATCTAAATGCTCATCCATGTATGAATGAAGAAAGAAATAAAATATGCCATATGTACACATAGATATACATAAATATGTTGCACACACATATACATATATGTATGCATATGTAAAGGTATATACACATATGTATATGTATACACACAGATATACATGTATGTGTGCACACACATATACATGTGAATAATTTAGCCTCATATATGTATGCATGTATATATGTATGTGTGTATATATTATACATATAATATATACATTTTATATATTATATGTTATATATAATATATATGAGATATATATATTTCAGCGTTAAAAAAGAAAGAAATCCTACCATTTGCCACACCACAGATAGTCTTGGAGGACATTATTCTGAGTGAATAAGAGATACATAACAAAAATATTATATAATCTCACTTGTATGTGAAATATTTTTCAAAGACTCAGCTGCATAGAAATAGAGAATGAAACAGGGGTTTCCATGGGTGGGTTGGGAGGAGGGAGAGGAGAGGAAATGAGGAGATGTGAGTTAAATGACACAAAATAGCAGATATTTTGGATAAACAATTTAGAGTTCTAATATACAACTTGACAACTAAATTTCATAAGATTACATTGTCATAGGAATTTTTGTCAAACAAGTAGATTTTAGATTCTCCTTCACACAAAAATATTACCTATGTGATGATAGATATTTAAAAATCAACTTCACTATAATGACATTTTACTATCTACATGTATTCTATAACACCATGTTATAAATCTCAAGTATACAAAATTAAAAATATTTTTTAAAAAAAATTCAACAGTATAACACATTACCATCTGTAATGGTAAAACATTTCCTCTTACCCACACTTAATATTGTTAGTGGTTTTTTTTTTCATTTTACCAAACTGATGTGTGAAAAACTAACTAATTATTGCTGTTTATATGCTCTTTTATTATTAGTTATAATTATTGCCTCCCAGAATAGTCTGCATTTATCTCTAGATGAATCCAATAAAAGTATTGGTTTTATTGGATTCACTAAATAGTTTGCACTAAATTATTACATATTACTAATATATTTCTCTTTGCTATTTATTCTTTTTTTTACACAAAACTTTATTTTTTCTTAATTTATTTTTGTGTGGTGCTGAGGATTCAACCCAGTGCCTTACACGTGCTAGGCAAGCACTCTACCTCTACCACTGAGCTACAATCCCAGCCCCCTGTTTATTCTTTTCTTTTCAGTGCTAGGAATTGAACCCAGGTCCTCATGCATGCTAGGCAAACCCTCAGGCCTATCTTTGCTATTTATATACATTTCAAATATTTTCTTCCAGTTTGCTGACAGCAGAATACATCAGTCACTAGAAAGGCAATTTGTAAATCAATGGAAATGTAACTGATGTGACACAGCAATCTGTATACGGGGTAAAAATGGGAGTTCATAACCCACTTGAATCAGTCTGTGAAATATGGTATATTAAGAACTATGTAATGTTTTGAACAACCAACAATAAAATTTAAAAAAAAAAATTAACGCTCTGACATTTTCCTTAGTGGGTATCCCTAAACTAACTGTCGGGGCTTATAAAACCACTATAAAACTGGCTTGAGCTATGGTAAAAAATATTAATCATACATTTATGACAATCAACATGTTTAATAAAGAACAAAAACAACATTATCAAGCCATAAAAAAAAAATGTTTGGATATTGTTTGTAATGCCTTTGAATTTATGGATTCGTGTGAAATACCTGTATTGGTATTTCATCAAGAAATATGGTGTATTTTTTATTTTATGTTTTTATTCTTGTAGTTACTATATATGAATGTATGTATGTTAAAAAAAAATATATATATATATATATATATATATATAATGTGTATATATAAAGATAATATATGGATTTATGGTTTGGGGATTTTGCCAGTGCATAGAACAACACTTATTATTTGTGTGATGATATTTGTCTGCTTAGATTTTAAATTTTTCATGTTAGTTCTGAAAGTTTAATGGTTGAGCCTTTTGCATTATCTAGATGGAACAATAAATTCATATCTTTTATCTCTAGCTATATTAATTTCCAAGATCTACATTGTACTAATAAATGGCAGTGGCTATTGTGGTTTTAAATGTTTTGGATATTAAATATGGTGAGATTGCTATAGCTTTTGATACATTCAGTTTTCATATAGTTAAGAACATTTCCTTCTATTCCATTATTTATTTTATCAATAGTAAATGTTCAATGTCTCAATACTTGCATTGCAGCTATTAAGATTATTACATCTGTTATTTCTATTTTCTTAATGCCCATTGGACACAGAGTTTGAATAACATGGTCACCTGGAGATCTGCAGGGTGCTTATAGTTCTACAGTTACAGTGAGTTTAAGGGTCTAAACACTGGCTTAGTTCTAGCAATTGGGCAAGGGTTTGCACTTTTTTTTTTTAACTTGAGTGAATTCCCTCAGCCTCCTGTTTATCCATAGTTGATTTTTTCTGATGGTACAGAATGGAATACTCATTAGCTTTCCATCTTTTTTCCCATAGGGACACCATGTTCTATTAATCATCTCCATAACACTCCAACCTCCTTGGTGCCTTTATTTCCTTGCCTATCATTACAACAATGTAAACCCTTGGCTTCTGATAGTTAGAAACTGGTACTCACTTCTATTGTTCAGAGTCCTGTATTCCCAATGTAACCAATAAGCCAAAATATTTAGCAGCATCTCCTACAATCAGCCCTACTGTAGAGGACAGTATTATTGAATGTCTTAGTGATTATAATATTTTCCTCAGTAAATCTATTCTTTATGCCTAGGTAAATGATGAATGTTCTAGTCTTTTGAATAGAACATAATTTGGTGGAGCTTCTGTTCATATCTACTTTATCTATTCCAGCACTCTGATGTCCCTGAGCCCTTTATTAGTAAAATATCTCCATGATGACTAATGAAATTGAGAACTTTTTCATATGTTGTGGCTCACTGTATGTCTTAGACACTTCTTTAAAGAAGACATACAGTGAGCCACAACATATGAAAAAGTTCTCAATTTCATTAGTCATCATGGAGATATTTTACTAATAATAGCCTGTTACAGTGGCTATTATATCTTTTAAAGGCATTAGATCTGGTGAGGATGTGGCAAAAAGGGGACTATTATACACAGTTGGTGGGAATATAAATTAGTATGACAATATGGAAGCTCCTCAAAAAAAAAAAATAGATCTACCATATGATCTGGCTATCCTACCTCTGAGTATGTATTCAAAGAAAATGAAATCAACAAACCAAAGAGATATCTGCATGACCATTTTATTGTGACACTATTCACAATAACTAAAATATGAAATCAACCTTAGCACCCATTGATGGATGATGAATGGATAAACAAAATATGTTATAGACACAATTTAGTATTATTCAGCAACAAAGAAGAATAAAATCCTATTATTTTACAGCAAAATATATGGAACTGGAGGACATTAAGTCAAGTACCTCCCATGTTCTCTTTCAATTGCAGAAACTAAAAAAGTCAATCTGAAAATAGAATAGTGATTATTAGGGATTAGGGAGGGTAGGTGGGGGAAGAGTGGAAAAAAGGTGGTTGAATCTGAGCAGTGCATGCTCTATGCATATGGAAATATCATGCTTAACCCCATTAATATGTACAATCAATACAAGTTAATTTTAAAAAAAAACCTTTTGTATCTCAGTATCTTTTTCAGTGAAGGAAAAAATAGGAAATTACCTAATGTCATTCTGTTAATATTTCTTAATATTCACAAGTTTTATTTTAGTTTATATACAAATACCCATATGATGGACAATACATTATTTCTGACTGCCTCATTTCACATTCTGTAATTCCTGTACCCATGAAGTGCATAAAAAATCCCTGTAATACTACTGTTCAACAACAAAATTACCATGAGTAGGTAATTAAATCCCCCAAAAAGGAAACACATCTTATTAGAATTACTTACACATAATACTGTACCATTCCCACCATTTTCATGTTTAAATTTTCTATTGATTTTAAATATGTTAACTCCCAAAATGTTCTAATACCAACATTCAATTGTCTTTGGAAAATTCACACCTAATTGCAGTTGCATTATTACTTTAATTGACCATCTTCCTCGCCGTGGCAACTGTGGAGTTCTACGCAGCAGCTCATAGTTTTTTTTTTTCATTTTTTTTATTATTTTATTGTTGGTTGTTCAAAACATTACATAGTTCTTAATATACCATATTTCACAGATTGATTCAAGTGGGTTATGAACTCCCATTTTTACCCCGTATACAGATTGCTGTGTCACATCAGTAACATTTCCATTGATTTACAAATTGCCTTTCTAGTGACTGATGTATTCTGCTGTCTATCCCATTCCCCACTGTCCCCTCACCCCTCCCCTCTCCTCCCCTCCCCTTCTCTCTCTCCATCCTCTCTACTATAAATCGTTTCTTCCACTTATATAATTTTTCTCCTACTCCTCCTTTCCTCTTATATGTAATTGTGTATAACCCTGAGGCTCACCTTCCAATTCCATGCAATTTCCCTTAACTCTCACTTTCCCTCCCGCCTATCATCCCTGTTTAATGTTATTCTTCTTCTCCAGCTCTTCGTCTCTACCCTGTCCTTGGTTACTCCCCTTATATCAAAGAAGACATTTGACATTTTTTTTTAAGGATTGGCTAGCTTCACTTAGCATAATCTGCTCTAATGCCATCCATTTCCCTCCAAATTCTATGATTTTGTCATTTCTTATTGCAGAGTAATACTCCATTGTGTATAAATGCCACATTTTTTAATCCATTCATCTATTGAAGGGCTTCTAGGTTGGTTCCACAATCTTGCTATCGTGAATTGTGCTGCTATGAACATCGATATAGCAGTGTCCCTGTAGCATGCTCTTGTTAGGTCTTTAGGGAATAGACCGAGAAGGGGAATAGCTGGGTCAAATGGTGGTTCCATTCCCAGCTTTCCAAGAAATCTCCATACTGCTTTCCAAATTGGCTGCACCATTTTGCAGTCCCACCAACAATGGCAGCTCATAGTTTTATTCTATCTTTAAAAAATTCTCTCCTGAAAACTTAAGAACATAACAATAAATGAAATAAGCCAGACTCAGAAATTCAAGGGCTGACTGTTTTCTTTCACTTGCACAAGCTAGAGAGAACTAAGTGTGGGGTAAGGAGGGGTGATATCATAAAAATAGAAGGGAGAACAGTGGAGTAGAGGAAGAGGATGGAGGAGGGGTGGGTAAGGGAAGCAACTATGAAATGAAATTGATGGACTTGTGTTATATACATGTAGGAATACATCACAATAAATTCTGCATCTATATGTAATTATAAAATATAATTTAAAACAATAAATGGCCTGTTGTGGTGGTACATACCTGTCATCCCAGTGACGCAAGAAGTTGAGCCAGGAGGATTGCAAGTTTGTGGCCAGCCTCAGCAACACAGTGAGACCCTACCTAAAAAAAAATAAATAAATAGGGCTGGAGTTGTGGTTCAGTACTAGAGTGCCCGTACTACAAAAAACAACCAACCAAGAAACAATAAATAGAAGAAAGATGAATAAGGTAAGAAAAGGAATCAGTGGGAGGGAGGGGATGGGAAAGCGGATATTAGGGATTAAGAATGAGTGTAATATATGAATTTATGATCATGCCAAAATGAACCAAAACATTATGTATAACTGTAATGCACTAATAAAAACAGTTTTAAAATCCTCGCCTGGAAACTAATAAATTTCCATGAGAAATTAGTTCACAAGTGCTTGTAAATGCAAGGAGCTAAGACACCTCTGCTATTTTGCAGACAAGCCTTGGTCCAACAAAGCTCCAGCTTCCACCTGCCCAAACTTGTGCCTCAGGGTTAACAGTGATGGGTTGTTCCATTTCTCATCCTGAATTGTTGCAGGGGGTGAAAATATTTTTTCTTGGGAAAAATAAAGGGATTTATTACCTAATAAAGAACAATATCTCTTTAAACTCATACAAAACAATATGACAAGTGTTCCATCATCTCCCAATACCACATCAAAGTGAAAGTGACCTCCATTTCTTCAAAATATGCACACATACACAATTATCCTCTTAGTGAAGACTCACTTCCGAATAACATTTTGAATTGAAACAGCCATGAAGTTTCTTTATCATGTCAATAGAAATGAGTCATGGGAAACTACTGACACATTCTCATGGTTTTTAATTGCTTAAAGAAGACAAAAAAGAAAGACAAAACCATATTTTTCAATTTCTTTACATGTATTTGCATTCACATATTCATATTTCCCCAGTATAAACACAGCCATACATTAAAAATCTCTTGATATTTACTCAACAGGGACTCATTCATCCAGTTCAATAGTATTTTTGACGATTTTATTTGCCTAAGAAAAAACAAGTTTCCCCTAGGTTCCAAGGTTCACAGGTTAAAATGACAAGGTACTTTCTATGATGTGTTATGGTCATCTGCTGTGGTCCTGCCTCCCATAATCAGCCTTAGAGACTCTGAAGTAAAGGGACCGTGTTTACACCCTTCAGCATCTAGGACAGTGGATGGTCAAATGTATTTCCTTTGTCCTTCTTTAAAGCAGTGATTCTTCAAGTGTTGTCCCCTGACCAACAGCACTGAAATCACCCCAGAACTTGTCACAAATGCAGGGCTCCATACTGACCTACTGTATCAGGAACTTAGAGTGAGAGGAGCTGTTGCAGCCCAGACATCTATGTTTCAGTAAGCTCTGTTCATAGAGCATGCATCATGATAAATGAATACCAAATGCTAAGACAATGAAGAATGCATAGAATAATCTGATTTATCTAAATGTTAGTGATATCACTAGAGTTTGCACATTGCAGGAATATTCTGTGCCCATTAAGATATACTTAATTATAAGGGGCTACCAAGTACTCTAAACAAGTGAATTTGTACTATAACCATGGATGAAAAGTGCCATTATTGTTATAATATAAATTCTCCCTACATCAGTCTATAAATTTAACACAACCCCATTCATAATATGAGGCCTTTTTGGGGTAGAATTTGACAACTTTCTAAAACTGATGTGGAAATTCAAAGCATAAAGAGTAGGCAGAAAGCTAGCCAATCCCTAAAAAACAAATACCAAATGTCTTCTTTGATATAATGAGAGCAACTAAGAACAGAACAAGGAGGAAGAGCAGGAAGAAAAGATTAACATTAAACAGAGACATGAGGCGGGAGGGAAAGGGAGAAAAAAAGGGAAATCACATGGAAATGGAGGGAGACCCTCATTGTTATACAAAATTACATATAAGAGGTTATGAGGGGAAAGGGATAACAAACATGGAGGGAAATGAATTACAGTAGATGGGGTAGAGAGAGAAGATGGGAGGGAAGGGGAGGGGGGGTAGTAGGGGATAGGAAAGGTAGCAGAATACAACAGTTACTAATAGGGCATTATGTAAAAATGTGATGTGTAACCGATGTGATTCTGCAATCTGTATATGGGGTAAAAATGGGAGTTCATAACCCACTTGATTCTAATGTATGAAATATGATATGTCAAGAGCTTTGTAATGTTGTGAACAACCAATAAAAATAAATAAATAAATAAATAAATAAACAAAAAAAAAGAGTAGGCAGAGCAATATTAAGAAGAACCAAGATAGAAAACTTACACTACCAGATGGTATAAACTTTTACAGGGCTATTATATTTGAGAGTGCATGGTATTGGCATGGAGAAGCACACAACCATATTAATCATCAGAGAAATGCACATTAAAACCACTGTTCACATCACCAAAACAGTGGCATAGAACATGTGCTAAGATTGATTTGAGAAAACCTGAAGACTCATACATTACTGGTTAGAGGATAAATTTGCAAGATCACTTTGTAAAACTGTTGAGTGGGATCTGTTAATGTTAAACATATATATGACCTATGACCCAGCAATTTCAATCCTAGGAGGAGAAAACCGAAAAGTGAAGAAGAGTCTGTCACACTAGAACTCTCTCATACACACATCAAAAAAAAAATTGCACAGTAGAAGATGGGAATTTCAAAGTCTCCCAGTGAGAGATTATCTCTTTTGCTAAAGCTCATCCTTACCATCTAGGGAGGATAGTACAAAATGTGGGGGCAGCTGGGCTGACAGTTTGTAGTTTAGCAACCAGCTCTTGAAGACACAAGCTCTTGCCAAGAGAAAGGACCTCATGGGGATCGTGCATTGGAACTGGAGTTATCCTCTTCTGTTGATCACCTAGAAAACACCCCCTGTTGGGCCTCCCTTTTCAGTCTCTCATAGCAACAGCAATCTCCTTCTAGAACAAGGTCCTCACCTTAGTTTCTCATATGTTCCAAGACCTCCCTGCCTAGAAACACATGCACACTCTCCACTGAGCACTGACTCAGAGCCAAGTAGAAGGTATCACAACAAGTCTTCTCTGTGAAATACTATTCTAAACCCAACAACCTTGTGAAGCAGATATCACCGCCTTTTGTCACAGATTTCAGAGATTCCATATTTTCCAAGTTCCTCGTAATTTAGAGTGAAGGGGTCTCATGGATATTCATGAGCACTCAGCCTGTCCTGTGTATGATGTCATGGCCTGCATGTCCTCATTTATAAGAACTGCAAAAAAAATGGAAGGCCTGTCTTTTGTGACACACAGGTTTTGAGCTTATCTCTCACTTCTCTTCTCTCTCACAAAGTGGTTTGCTGTGACCTACTTCAGCTGCTAATACCTTCTGACCCTTACCCCACTGAGAGGAAAGAATTGTGTGTTTTTCAGCTGACAGGAAAAGGCTTGAATTTTCTTTGTATCTGAGGTCATTGCACAGTTCCAGGGGTGCTTAGTGACTAGAGAGTAACTGCAGGAGCCAGCATGTGCCCAGCATTTAAGCAAGCAGTCACCATTTACAGGGTAGTGGCAATGGGAATAGAAGGAGTGCTCTGAACAGCAGTCACACATCATTCTTTTCTGATAGCTTGAAGCAGAAATATTAACTGTTTCTACTTCAGCTTACACACTGAAGGATATTTGAGCTGTGTGTTTTTAAAAGGCCCTGTCACCAGGCTTCATTCTGATTTTTGAGAAAAATTTCCAGGTCTTTCTGCTCTGTTTTTCTTCTGGGTTCAATCCAAAGAAAACCATAGTAAAAACTGGCAATTATATATTAGGTCAGGGAGGCAAGATATGAAGATAAGATACACTAAGTTCCATACCTATGTGGATAGTCTCATTGCTGAAGGAATAAAATTCACTTACATGGAATGCTGAGAAGACTTCAGAAGAAAGGACAACAGACATGTCAAGATAGAGAACTTATTGAATGGTGAGGTTTGGAGAAGCTTCCAGGTAAAGGCAGTAAGTAGCAGGGGTCTCTTCCTCAGAGGAGAGTTTGAAACTGGGTTAGAAAAAAGGAAGAGACAGGATTAGAGGAGAACAGAAAGCCAGGGCCTGTGGAAAATCCTAAGAGAAATGGGAAGTTGAAGAGAAAAGCAGGGGGTACAAAATCCACAATCACCAATAACAGTAGAGATGAGTGGATATGGTATGTAGCTGTATATGTGAAGCAAGGGTTAAAGGGTAGGGAAATTGATGAAAGAGGGTTGAGGGCTGTAGCTCAGAAGTAGAGAATGTGCTTAGTATGTGCAAGGCCCTGGATTCCATCCCTAGCACCAAAATTTAAAAAGAGAGAAAAATGATTGTGAGATGTTCCTGGGATCCAGGAAGAATTACACAATTTGTTAACAGTGCTTGGAAGTCAAGCACAAAATTAGAGTCTGCACAGACAAAAGCATATGTAGAAACTTGATCGGGAGGCCTGCATTTGAGGAAGGCTCTCCCAATTCAGGGTTTTTGAAATAATTAATAAGAGAGCCCGAGGTTTCAGTGAGTGTCCAAGCGTACTATGCTGAGAAGGAAAAAAAAGGTGCTAAATGAATTAGTACCTAGGCTCACAGTCCATTCTTCAATTACAACTCTTCTGCCATCCTTGTCTTTATACACTGGGGATTTCACACAGTGAAATGACTTCTATCCTTTTTTGAGAAATAATTCAGATGGATTTCACCCTAATAAAAATTTGCAAACAGGGGCCCGGGTGGTAGCTCAGTGGTAAAGTGCTTGCCCTGCACGTGTGAGGCACCAGGTTTGATCCTCAGCACCACATAAAAATAAACAAAATAAAGATATTGTGTCCATCTAAAAATAAAGAATTTTTTAAATTTGCAAACAACAATACAGGTGTGATGGCACATGTTTATAATCCCACTGACTCAGGAGGTTGAGGAAGGAGGATCACAATTTCAAAGCTAGCCTGAGCAACTTAGTGAGGCCCTAAGCAACTTAGCAAGACTCTGCCTCAAAATTTAAAAAAAATTAAAAAGGGGTTGGGGATGTGGGTGAGTGGTTGAGCACCCTGGGTTCTATCCCAGATACCAAAAACAATTTTTTTTAAAAAAATGCAAAAAACAGTTTACCATTTTTATATAATACTGTCTTCCAAAAAAAAAAAAGAATACTGTCCTCTGGGGACCAGGAACTCAAGTTTACCCACTGCCTCCTTAA
Source organism: Spermophilus citellus (assembly GCF_964194105.1). Lineage (NCBI taxonomy): Eukaryota > Metazoa > Chordata > Mammalia > Rodentia > Sciuridae > Spermophilus > Spermophilus citellus. The sequence goes on along the minus strand of NC_138190.1, from coordinate 43,406,901 downwards.
TCAGGATGGCATGAAAATATTTTAGACACTTGAAGAGTTATGACAGAAAAGAGGAGTGGTTTGGGGAAAGGCATTAGATACTCTCAGCCTTAGGCTAGAGGGGTGGGTGGGTGGGATGGTGAATGAGAGAAAATGGGGCAATACCTATTGCGTAGATACAGGTAAGGGGCTGAGAGGGAGAATTACGGTGCTCCAAAGTTATGGAAAGGGAAATTGTGAGGAGTATGGTTATCAAATCAGTTTTCTGAATTTGTATTTGGGAAATACAATTACTTTAATTACAGAATCATACCTTGGAATGAGCATTAGACTATAAGTCTCTGAGCATATCAGAGTGGCTGTTCCTGGGGCTATAATCATCTAGTGTCAATTTCAGGGTTCATAGTACAAGTAAAGGTCTAGAATCCAGGGAAATTGTGAATGTAACATTAAGTTCTAACTTAATAAAATGGACAATAGACATAAAATTGTTAATTGTTAGGGATAAGAAAAGATTCATCAATTCATCATATAAAAAGATATAATTATTAATTCATTAATGAAATAAACCTGCAATGTGATATCATTATGTAAAAAAATGGAATGTCTAAAATGATATTTAAATAAATACCTAGTATTGGAGAAGATGTAATCAGTACTTTCTCACATGGTCAGTCAGAGTGGAATTTGGCACAACCACTTAAGAAAATCATTTCCTTGTATCTACTAAAGCTAAACAAATGCATATCCTATGTTTCAGTGAGGGAGATGTAGAAGGCTTAGGCAGCCAGGGCAAGATCAGTGAGTGAGGAGATTGGGGGCAGGGCCAAAATAAAGGATCAGGGAGAGAGTGTTTCAATGAGGTCAACTCCCTGCTTGACAAAAGTGCATGTGGACACAAGTGGGGGACCCAAGCAGACAGACACTTCCATACTTACTTCCATACTTGTTCTCCTAAGCAGGGGATCCAATAGAAAAACTAAAACAGACATGTGGACAGAGGGGGCACCAATCAATAATAGTGAGGAGCTCATGGGCAGGGAAGAAGATAAGGAAAGAAGGAAATTCCAGAGATCATAAAAAGAACAGACCAAAGTTCCTCCATCGGATTCCCAAGTATGGGGTCCCTTCTCTTTGGAGAAGTTTATATCTATTTTTTTTTTAATTTTTTATTGATTATTTAAAGCATTACATAGCTCATGATATATCATCTTTCATACATTAGACTCAAATTGTGTTTTGAACTCCCATTTTCACCCCAAATATAGATTGCAGAATCACATCTGTTACATATTCACATTTTTACATAATGCCATATTAGTGTCTGTTGTATTCTGCTACCTTTCCTAACCCCTACTATCACCCCTCCCCTCCCCTCCCCTCCCATCTTCCCTCTCTATCTCCCCTGCTGTTGTTCAATTCTCTCCCTTTTTTTCCCTCCCCCTTGCCCCTCATAGCCTCTTGTAATTTATGTATCCTTGAAGGTCTCCTACCATTTCCATATGCTTTCCCTTCTCTCTCCGTTTCTCTCCCCCCATTCGTCTTTGTTATCTGTAGTCTTTTCCACATGCTCTTCCTTCCTGTTCTGTTCTTAGTTGTTCTCTTTATATCAAAGCAGACATTTGGCATTTGTTTTTTAGGGCTTGGCTAGCTTCACTTAGCATAATCTGCTCTAATGCCATCCATTTCCCTGCAAATTCTATGATTTTGTCATTTCTTAGTGCTGCATAATATTCCATTGTGTATAGATGCCACATTTTCTTTATCCATTCATCTATTGAAGGGCATCTAGGTTGGTTCCACAGTCTAGCTATTGTGAATTGTGCCGCTATAATCATTGATGCAGCCGTATCCCTATAGTGCGCTCTTTTAAGGTCCTCAGGGAATAGTCCGAGAAGTGCAATAGCTGGGTCAAATGGTGGTTCCATTCCCAGCTTTCCCAGGAATCTCCATACTGCTTTCCAAATTGGCCTCACCATTTTGCAGCCCCACCAGCAGTGGAGATATCAAATCAGAGACACTGCGTCTGATAGAAGAAAAAGTTGGCTACGATCTACAAATTGTGGGGTCGGGCTCCAAATTCCTTAATAGGACACCCATAGCCCAAGAGTTAACAACCAGAATAAACAAATGGGACTTACTTAAACTAAAAAGTTTTTTCTCAGCAAGAGAAACAATAAAAGAGGTAAATAGAGAGCCTACATCCTGGGAACAAATCTTTACCCCCCACACCTCTGATAGAGCCCTAATATCCAGAATGTACAAAGAACTCAAAAAATTAAATAATAAGATAACAAATAACCCAATTAACAAATGGGCCAAGGACCTCAACAGACACTTCTCAGAGGAGGACATACAATCAATCAACAAGTTCATGAAAAAATGCTCACCATCTCTAGCAATCAGAGAAATGCAAATCAAAACCACCCTAAGATACCATCTCACTCCAGTAAGATTGGCAGCCATTATGAAGTCAAACAACAACAAGTGTTGGCGGGGATGTGGGGAAAAAGGTACACTTGTACACTGGAGAAGTTTATATCTATTGCTTTTGCAATAAACCTACTGCTTGCTTACTGTCTGTATGTTCTGTTCTTCAATTCTTTGCTCAGTGGAGACAATGAACCCAGCACCTCTAGATGGTAACATCAGAAATTCAACAGAAATGAGTGTGTATGTCCAGGAAAGAACTTGTGAAGGGAGCTGTCCATAACAGCATTATTTATAACGATCACAAACACAACTCAAATCCCTGTCAACAGTGGAATGAATAAATAAACCACATCACTGACACATTGAGCAACTTTTGCAGCTCTTCTCATAAAAAAAATCACTTGGTTAAGACTTATCTATGTTTTGTCAGTTTTCCACAATTAAATTTGTTTTGCTTTATACTAATACTGAAACAAAAAAGAGATAGAAAGCCAAATAAACCCTATACTTGCTATTTCTACTGAAGGCAAGGTTCTGTGACTCTCTGCAAGGCCTTTAGAACATTTGGTCTGTCCAACTCATGTGGCTCAATAAATCCCATGGTTTTGTGTCAAAGCCCTCAGCCTTTACAGTTGTCCTTATGGGACTCAGATAATCCCTTATGCCTCTTCCATCTTCTAAAGTTGTCTCAAGTTCATTCACTAGAAAGGATGCAGCCTGTGAAGACTCTAGTTAGAAATTCCTTTTCCTGAACATATACATACTTCTCTCCTGCTAGCCAGCCTGAAGGACTTTTTTTGCTATTTCATTTATTGTATATACATGTGGGAACTTCAATACATCCTGTCATCCTTCCTGTTAGAGGCTAACTCATTTTCAGCCTGCTGGGTCCTAAATATTCAGAATTGTCTGGATACTGGGAGTCTGAGATTTTTTAAGCTTAACTTTAGGCTGCCAAAAACATTCTGATGTTCTCTGTTCCTCTTAATAGATTAGACATGCAACTGACCTCTGACACAGAGTACAGATTTATGAAGGTGAAGATAGCACTCTTAGGTAGAGTGGAGTGGACCTAGAAAGAGATAGAGGCTCAAGGCCCCAGTGTCTGGAAATTAGGGTCTTCTATCCTGAACTGTGGTGTGTTCTCTTACTTATACAGACCTGATTGAAGACCCTCCCCCATTTTCTCCCATTGGTTATCTTATGATACATAATTAGAATATATTCCAATTTTACCCCACTGGTTACTTTAGAAAACCTAATCAGAATACTGCCCACTTTATTTCCATTGTTCATTTTAAAATTTGACCTGTGGCGGGAGTTGTCATGGTGATAAGTCCTGGGTGATAGGAATTGTCATGGTTATGGGATTTATTGTAAACAGGGAGAGGAGTCATCTCCTTGTCTTGTCCTCCAGCAGCTTCTTTATAATACCCTGTCTCCTCCATCTTGGTGACCCTGAACTCCTACCTGACAAAACTAATTTGCAGATCCTGCTTTCTGTGGTGGACACTGTGTGGCATGGATCAAAATTTACCTCTGTAAGGGCTATGAACTGATAAGCTGAAATAAACTTTCCTTGACAATGTCAGCTGTTATCAGGGAATGGAAGAATGGCATCAATATGAACAAATTCCATAGAGGGGACAGTAGGTACAACTGTCCCTGGGAGGTTGTTATCCTCCAATTTTTGGAAATCTTCCTCCACTTGGAAACTGAACTGGACTTAGAGTTGGAAGTTTCCTGCCCTGAAACATGGAAAATAAGTGAACCAGGACTAGTACCATAACCCAAGCTGGCACTTACACTGAAGTCAGCCCTCCAATTTTCCCCCTGCCTCCCAACATATCCATTCACTTTTGCACTTCATATGAACTACTTTCATTCCTTCCACTGATTTGCAGATTTTATTACTAAATATGTTCATTGTGCCTCAACAATGGGTCTCAATTCCCCAAAAACAGAAACTCCTAAATTCTGGTTTTCAGATAACTTTTTTTCTTGCCTTTCCCAAGTGATTTATCATTTACAATTTCTACAAAATCCTGACATCTATAAACGTTTGGATCAACTGTTCGCGCAGTTCCTAAGCAACAGTGACTACTTTAGCTGCGAGACCGCTTTACCACACTTTCATAGATTTGACCAGCAAGGAGATGAGCTCAAATGGATTCAGATAGTTTATTACTGCTGACACAGCTGGCAGCCTGAGCTTCAGGTTTACATTGGTTCCCCTTGTTTCCCAAGTCCTACCTGATATCACAGCTGAAACACTAAACATATGAATCCCTCAGTCTTTTAAGGGCACTGCAAGCAAACCTGATCAATGATTGCCCTGGAGGAAAACATTATTGTTATTATCCTGGTTATAAAATGAACCTGTTCTCTGACCAAGAGAGAGACATTAACCTCATCTCCTGGGAATGTCTTTGGGGAGAACAGGGAGATTCTAGCATCATTACCTGGGATTATAAGTAAATATGCTCCCTGACCTGTAACAGCTTTGCAAATATCCTTCAACAAAGCTGTAAATGCCCTGTGCTGAGATGTGCAGAAACACCTGACCCATGGAGAATTATCTTCCAACAGCTCATCATTTCCTTCCTGGTTCCTGAGTTTTGTTACCTTATTTGCAAATGGAACCATCTTCCCGGAGGTGGGGGAGATGTCATTTGAATCATTGAAAAAAAAAAGTCGGGGCTGGGGATGTGGCTCAAGCGGTAGCGCGCTTGCCTGGCATGCGTGCGACCCGGGTTCGATCCTCAGCACCACATACCAACAAAGATGTTGTGTCCGCCGATAACTAAAAAATAAATATTAAAAAAAAAAGAAAAAAAGAAAAAAAAGTCATTTAGCTGGTGGCACACTCCTGTAATCCCAGCAGCTCGGGAGACTGAGACAGGAGGATAGTGAGTTCAAAGCCAGCCTAAGTGAGGCTCTAAACAACTCAGAGAGACCCCATCTCTAAATAATTTTTTTAAAAAATACAAAATAGAGCTGGGTATATGGCTCAGTGGGTAAGTGCCCCTGTTTAATCCCCAGTACCCCTCAAAAAAGTCATTTAAAAATTCAGCATTCTGACTTCTCTAAGGGCTAAAATTTTCTATCATATTATGAAAAATCCCAAGGATCCTGGGTACCAGACAGAGATTATACAGGGAGGACAGGAGGAAGCAAGAACAAATCTAGACTTATATGTAGGAAATACACAAAGTGATCGTAACATAAGACACTTCTTGTTAAAAGTTATTATTAAATTATAGTATAAAGGTGTATTAAGAAGTATTAAGAATTGTAATGCAAAAAATATGAATGTAATGCACTCCACTATTGTCATGTATGTACAAAATAATAAAAATAAAAATAAATAATAAAAAAAATTCAGCATTCTGATAGTTTATATCTGAAAACATTATGTGCCAGTTATTTATCAGTAGTTCTTCTGTTTCATGTATTTATTGATTTCCCTCCTTTGTGAATGAAGTACTCACTCAAACTTTGTGTTTTAGTTAATATAAAACTTGTATCCTTACTTTTGGTGAATTTCACATATTTTGAACTTTTTTTTGTACAAGGGATTGAACCCAGGGATACCCAACCACTGAGCCACATCCCCAGACCATTTTATTTTTATTTTGAGATAAGGTCTTACTAAGTTGCTTAAAGCCTCACTAATTTGCTGAGGCTGGTTTTAAACTTGTGATCCTCTTGCCTCAGCCTTCTGAGCCTCTGGGATTATGGGTGTGTGCTATTTGTCCTGCATGGACAAAATATTGTAAGTTAAATGCACATAACCAATATCATCACTGAATATAATTGTGGCATTAGTACACATTGAACCTGTGAATAATTAAATAATAATGAAAAGTTCAAAACAATTCAACATTCCAATGTAATCATTCATTAAACCAGAAACGAAGTAAAGCATCTTCAACTGGCTAGCCACATAAGCAAGAAAGCAGGAGTACATAAAATGGTGAAATACTAAGATGAGGCATCACACATCCTACCCAGTCACGAAAGAAGGAACAATAGTAATTAATAGATATAAAGAATACAAGAGCAAATTTTATCACAATATTCAGAAAATGTGATTACTCACCAAGAGAAGGAAAATCAATAGAAAAATAATATCAGAAGTTAAAAAGTTGATTTTGTTGGGGTTATATCAAGTAACTATACAATACTTAATGTTTTATGTAAATAATAAAAAATTTAAAATTCTAAAAAAAAAAAGAGCACATTCTCCAGGTGCTGTGGCACACGCCAGCAGCTCAGGAGACTGAGGCAGGAGGATCATGAGTTCAAAGCCAGCCTCAGCAAAAGTGAGGTGCTAAGCAACTCAGGGAGATCCTGTCTCTAAATAAAATACAAAATAAAGCACATTCAAAGTAGTGATGTTAGGATTTTCAAGATACCTAGAAATAAGCTTATAAAAAAGATTTCATTGTCAAACCAAATGCAAAACTTTGATGAAGCCGTGGAAAACCTGAATTATGTGCATATTATATTCTAGTATAAGATATGAGAAAAGTCTTAGTATAATAATTGACCTTAAAGGTAATCTGGAGTGAAAAATACAAAGATAAAGAACAATTATATAAATAAGATAGTACTGAAGCAAATAAAATAACGAAGAGTAAATTGCCCTAAGTGATAGTAAACTAAATGCAGCAATTAAACAGAGTTGTTCTGGAATAGGAATTAATAAATTAATCAATGGAAAAGAATGACTGGTCCAGAAATCAATCTAAACCTATATGAAAATTTCATATGCTATACAGTAAGGAAGATATGGGAATAGTCTGACTTAATCCTAATTCATTTCTTCCTTTCTTTCATTTTTCAGTACTGGGGATAGAACCCAAGGCCTTATGCATGCTAGACAAATGTTCTACCACTGAGCTATATCCCCAGCCCTTTTGTATTTTGAGACAGGATCTCACTAAGTGGTGCAGGTTTGCAATCCACCTGTCTCAGTCTCCTGAGTAGCTGGGATTATAGGGATACAATCTTGTACCCAGCTAGAGAATTAATTCTTACCTTCAGAACAGATGAGGTTTTATAAACCCCATCACCCTTATCACTGCTTTCAGCCCTATAAGACCTCAGGGAGGAATGGCCAACTAATTCTAGGAGTGCTTCTTGCTTATTAATTCTTCTCCAGGGCACTGGGAGGTGAGAGCATTGGTTTTAGGTGGGAGGCCTTGGGTCAGCAAAGGGCCCTAGACCCTGACTACAGTGGAGTGGTTAACTTCTGCATGAGGGCAGAGGCAACATTAGCACCAGTTATAGTGGGCTTCATAGAGTCTGACCGGCACCTGCCATCACCACCCCTTGGAGGCCTAGGGCAGGATGAAGCTCTTGCACTTCTTCCTGAGAGGTCTCCTGGATTCGAGAGCCATGGTCCAAGGAGGCAGAACTCAGATCAGCAGGAAATAGGAAGTTCATTTCATTCTAGGAATCAAGACAAGGATCCTTAGTGAGTATTTAGAGAACTGTCCATTCTGGAACAGTGAGGATGCCACAGAGTCCCATCCCAATGGTATCAGGATGAAATACTTACTCACTTCCCTTCAGAGGTCTTAGGATGGTGAGGGCTTATGTAGAGTGGGGGTGGAGGAAACTCAGTATAGCAGGTGGGGATAGGGACCAATTCCCTGTCAGGAATCAAGATGGAAACCTCAAGGCAAGATGAAAGGCACAGTTCACTCCTGAACAGAGAGGTCCCATAGAATCTGAAATTTGCTCTCAACTATGGGAGGCCCCAAGCAGGGTTGTCTTGTGGAGTCCTCTCCTAACTATCTCTTTAGGGGGCTCTCTGTGAGAGTTGGACTTAGTTTGGAGGTTGACTCCATTCAGCAGAGGGATGAGTCCCATGTCCTGCCAGTAGTCTAGGTAAAGAGCTTGACAGGAGGGTTGAGACAGGATCTCAATTAGTTGCCCAGCCTTGCAATCCTCCTATCTCAGTCTCCCAAGTAGTTGGGATTACAGGTGTGCACCCCTATTCCAAGCTAGTACAATTCATTTCTGCAGGAAACTTTCTTATCCTCAGATCCAACTCAGAAGGTGCTCAGATTCTCAACTCTGCTGTCTGCTTTCAGGGGCCCAAGGTTAACATGATTACTTCATCAGTGTTTTTATGACATGTAAGAGGAAAGGCCCACAGTGGAAGGTCAACAGAAGAAAGAATTCCAGCAGCCAAGGTAAAGACCTGCAAAGTTTGGCAGTCCCCAAGACTACCTTCACTATCTACAAGTTCAGGAGTTCACAAGACCAAGTTTGATAATCTGCTAGAAGGACTCAAGAACTCACCAAAAGCCAATATATTCATGATTATGAATCACTACAGTGGAAAGACACAGATTAAAATCAGCTAAGAGAAGAGGCATATAGGAATTCCATGCACAGAGCTTCCAGTTGTTGATTCCTATGGATTCAGGGAGAGTGCTAACTTGTGCAAACCATGTGTGACAATACACATGAAGTATGACTAACCAGAGAAGCTCACTTGTGCCTTGAATTTTACAGTTTTTGTAGGGGTTAATTCATGAGGACATGGTTGAACATCCATGTGGCTAACCTTAGTTTTAGTCCTCTGAAGGTTGATCTAAGGCAACCTCAAATTTCCATCGTAAATCATTGTTAGTTTTGAATGTTTTTGTTGGTCCAAAGCCTCCAGATAAACAAGGACACTATTACCAAGCAGAATATCCAAGGGTGTAAGGCAAAAGTCAGACATCTCTTTGGGAAGAATTGATTATTTAGACTTTTCCCTGGGCAATGTAATTCTTTATGAAACAGCACCCTTAGAACTATAAGGAGACCATCTATGTCTAACCAGAAGAGGTTCCATAAAGCCCTATCCTTGCTGTTATCTCTGGGGAGTGCTGGGAAGGGGTGTTCAGCTGAGACTTCCCTCACTTCATTTTCTGAAGTACCATAGATTTGAGACCTTTGTTTGAGGGATTTAATTATATTTTGTAGGTTAGATAGGACTTAGGCCCTGTTTTAAAGCAAGATAAGACTAAGAAGGACTGCCTATCCCAGATAAGAGAAATCCCAGCAGGGTCTCGCCCCTGATATTCACCCTGGAAGTCTTCTACCCTTACATTCTCTTCAGAGATATCCAAGAAGTGAGTTCCTTGGTCTAAGTGGGAAGTCCTTGGGTCAACAATTGGCAGAGGGTGTGACTGCTCAGCAGCTGGAGTCAGTTGAAGATTCTGAGTGAGAACTGAGGGGACCAACTACCCCATAATATAGTAGGTCCCATAGAGTAATATCTCTGGGAATTGCTTCCTAGAGTCTGATGTGGCCCCTTACCTTCTCCTTGTGGGCTCAGGAGATAGGGTTAATAAAGTAAACAGAAGAGTTCTGGCTGTGAGCACCTTCGGACTCCAGGAAAAGAGTTCAGGCTTTTAATTGACCTTATCAAACACAGTCTTGGTGCCCAGAGTATGAGGGACATAGGTAGGTAAAACCCATGGGACAGAGGCATTGCCCTGGAAAGCTAAATCCATCCCAGTTCTCCTAGATACTCCCACACCTCCACAGGAAATTGGGAGAAATGGTTTTAATTTTTTGCCTAATTCTACTGAGGCTATATGAGGCTTTGGATTTGAAGGATAGACTTGAGCTTTCCTTGTGGAGGGTAGGGAAGGTGGTAGTTTGAATCCGGGCAGCCTGAGTTTGAGCGGGACAGGCCCTTCCAAGACCCAAAGCAAAGACCTCTGAATGTGGACTGAGTGCCACACCATCTTCTGTTCCTTCTGCCAAGCCTATTTCCAACAGTAAAAGGATCACCAGGAGATCCCAGGAGGTCCTCAGGGGACTATTTCAATTCCAGAGTTACTCTTTGACCTTGAGTTGAAGGAAGTGAACACAGATGTCATGGATAAATGTTACATCCTCATCAACAAAATGGAGTTCTCCTTTGCCAAGGGACTGCGCTTGCCCAAAACTGATATTTTGTTGTTGTTGTTGTTCTGCAGTGCTTGGAGACTGAACCCAGGGCCTCACACATGTTAGGCAAGCATTACACTGAGCTACATCCCCAGCCCTCCAAAACTGGTATACTGATGTACATTCTTCATGAGATTTTTGTGAAGAGCAATTTTGTACTTGAAAAGGACATCTGGAATATGCTGAACAAATTGAAGATCCTGAGATGAAGCACATTTGTACATATGCATGTACAGAACTCTTTCCATCAAAGACTTTGAGCAGCAACAATATCTGAATTTAAGGCAGGTGCCTAACTGTGATCTTATGCACTATGAATTCCTAAAGGGTCCTCAAGTCTACACTTATACCAGAAAGACATAAGTGTTGGAATTTGTGCACAAGCTCAATAATGTTTATCTGTGTTCCTATAGGTCACTGTATTAAGAGGTTTTTTTCTGTACCAGGAATTGAACCCAGGGGTGCTTAACCACTGAGGTACATCCCCAGCCCTTTTTTATTTATGTATTTATTTATTGATTGATACAGGGCCTTGCCAAGTTGCTGAGACTGGCTTTGAAGTTGCGATGTTTCTGCCTCAGCCTCCTGAGCTGCTGGGATTACAGGCATACACCACTGTGCCCAGCTATTAAAAGGTTTTAACAGAAGATAAGCACAGAACCCAAGTCAGAATTTCAGGTCATATCGGTATTCATGCTGTGTATGTTGCTGGGGGGCATGGTCACTGCCAGTGGTACAGCTAATGCTATTGCTATCACCAGCAGCAGACACAAGTGAGGCAGAAGCATATTCTTCACTTTATGTTTGAAATAGGAAGTCAAATATCCTATAGTGAGTGCTGGGGTTGTGGCTCAGTGGTAGAGCACTTGCCTCACATGTGTGCAACACTCGGTTAGATCCACATCACCACATAAATAAATAAAATAAAGGTATTGTGTCCATATACAACTAAAAATTTAAAAAGAGACTCCATTTCATTATTAAAAACAAATGCTGAATATTTTCTCTGATATAAGGAGGCTGACTCATAGTAGGGTATGGAGAGGGAGCATGGGAGAAATAGATGAATTCTAGATAGGGCAGAGTCTAGATAGGGCAGAGGGGTAGGAGGGAAAGGGAGGGGGCAGGGGATTAGCAAGGATGGTGGAATGTGATAGACATCATTATCCAAAGTACATGTATGAAGACAAATGTTGGTGTCAACATACTTTATATACAACCAGAGATATGAAAAATTGTGCTGTATATGTATAATAAGAGTTGTAATGCGTTCTGCTGTCAAAAAAAATATATATATATATATATATATACCCTATAATGAGAATATATATCCCCCTCACTGAAATGTGAGGGGGACACAAGATATATTCCATTGTGTTGCTTGCTATAGACTTAATTGTGTCTCCCCAAAATTCATATGTTGAAGCTCTAACCCCCCAATGTGACTTAAAGACAGGGCCTATAAGGAGATAATTAAGGTTAAATGAGATAATAAGCATGGGGCCCAATCCAATACAATTAGTGCTCTTTTAAGAAGAAACTCCAGAGAATGCTTTCTCTCCTCATGTGAATGTGCCCAGGAAAGGCCTAGTGAGGACACCAGTGATAAGGTTGCCATCTTCAAGGCAGGAAGTCTTTAGCAGGAAAAGGCCATGCTGGCACCCTGATCTTAGACTTATAACCTCCAAACTATGAGAAAATATATTTCTTTTGTTAAAGCCAATAAGTCCACAATATTTTGTCATGACAGTCTGAACAAATTAACAGTGGTCTCATTTCATTTGGATAAATTAGTGATTTATCTGTTATTTATTATCTTTCAGAGTACTTCTTCATTTAATAGAATGTTCAATTGGCTTCAGAATTTATGCATGATTTGGCTAAACATTTTATTGTTTTCTCCCAGGTAGAGAGTATGAGTTTTACTATTTTCCAAAACTTTCTATGTCGATTTGTGGTCTGGAAAAGGCCACATGTTATTAGGATAGGTTGCTTATTCAAAATGTACAAAAAAAATTCACCAATAAATATTTGCAATCCAAAAATGGGGGGGTATAAATATGGTTATATCCTGACTTTCCCCCTTCCTTTTCAGTCTATTGTTCTATGATATAAATATACACATGAATTTCCTTAATTATTCAATAACCTAGAGAAAACAAAAGCCTGATAAACACATATAACAACCTTTGCATTTATTTGTCAAACACTGATTGAACACCTTCTGTGTGTATGTTGATTTGCTAACTGTTGAAATTTGTATGATAGTAAAAAAACATTCTCCCCTTAATCTATGCACACTCAATACAGAACACTTCTTACCACAAATGTGGAGGTTTTCAAATTTGACTAATTTTCTGATTGTCTACAGACACCATCTGGGTATACTACAACTCAATTCAATTCTATACATAACTGGAGTTAGCAAAGATCCCATGGGTTAAGGGAAAAGTCCCAACAAGTCTGTCCCCATGGACTTGGATATGTTCACCAATCTGGAAGCTCTCTGAACCCCATAGTTCAGGGTTTTTATGGTTGCTTAATCATGTAGATGTGATTGATTATTGACTCTTTTTTGGGGAAGGAGGGGTACCAGGGATTGAACTCAGGGATACTCAACCACTGAGCCACATCTCCAGCCCTATTTTGTATGTTATTTAGAGACAGGATCTCACTGAGTTGCTTAGTGCCTTGCTTTTGCTGAGGCTGACTTTGAACTAGCGATCTTCCTGCCTCAGCTCCTGGGATTACAGGTGTGCACCACTGCGCCCAGCTGATTATTGACTCATTTTACAGTCCCTCTCCTCTTCCTGCGTGAAAGGAGGTAGATCTGAAAGTTCTAAGTTTCTAACCAAGGCTTGATCTTTCTGGTGACCAATCCCCATGCAGGAGCCCACCCTCACTTACCTCAATAGAACAAAAGACTCTTCTGTAACCCAGGAAATTCTGAGATTAGGAGCTCTGTGTCAGAAACTGGGTCAAAGATCAAATAGTAAAACAAAAGATGCTCTTATAGCATCCCATCACTCAGGAAGTTACAAGGGTTTTAGGAGCTCTGTGTCAAGGACTGGGGGCAGAGATGAAATAAATATTTCTCATTATTATATATAATAATAGCACAGAAGTATAAGGTAATATATCACCAAAAACAAATGTAAGAAATTATAAACCTCAAATTACCAATATTGTTTAAAGAAAACAAAAGGGGATATTATAGGAAGAAATTAAGAGAAAGTAAGACAAATTGTTTTAATTTTCCACAAAAACCCAAGTGTGAAAGTTAATTCCATGCATATATTATGTGTATTAGTGTTACTGCAGGTATATATGGATGAAGAGATGCATTAAAAGGAAGACCAACAGAATATAGAAAGGGGGTTAAGAGGAAAGGAGAAGGGAAAGGCATAGGAAAGTACTGGGGAATGAAATGTACCAAATTATTCTATGTCCATATTCAATACCACAACAAATTGTGCTTATATATAATCATAATGCAGTAATTAAAATAATAATAAAAGTGAGAACAGCATATAGCAAGCAGATCAAGGAGAGGGAGGAAGAGAGGGAAAGGGAAGGCACTGGGGGATGAGATTGATCAAATTATATTATGTGTGTGCACAAACATGGCATAATGAATCCCACTATTTTTTGGCGGGGGGGGGGGGGTACCAGGGATTGAACTTAGGGGCACTCGACCACTGAATCACATCCTCAGCCCTATTTTGTGTTTTATTTAGAGACAGGGTCTCACTGAGTTGCTTAGGGCCTTGCTGTTGCTGAGGCTGGCTTTGAATTCACGATCCACCTGCCTCAGGCTCTCAAGTCTCTGGTATTAACAGGTATGCACTATCACACCCAGCATGAATCTCACATAATTATAATGCACAGATAAAAATTAAAAAGAGAAGTGTATTAAAGGACTGCCACTGTGTTTGTTTCTGTTGCCATAACATATTATCACACTTGGTATCTTTAAACCCATTTATTTTCTCTGTTTTCATGATCTGCAAATCCAGAAATGTTGTAGCTTAACTGGGTTCTCTCTTTAAGGTCTCTTGAAACTGAAATCCTTTCCATTAGGGCAGGTGGGGAAGCCTTCCTTTCTACAGGCTGTGGAGAAGAATCTGCTTCCAAGATTTCAGAGATTATTGGTAGAATTGATTTTCTTGGTACTGTAGGATTGGGGTTTCCATTTCTCACTGAATGTCAGCTAAGGTTATTTCTCTCAGGAACTTCAGACTGCCTGCATTCCTTCTCACATGGCATCCACATCTTCAGACCAGCAGTTACATGTTGAGTTTTCATGCTTCAAATCTCTCTGACTTCCTTTCTCTTCCATACTCTACTTTTAGTGTGATTATATCAGGTCCACTTACATAATCCAAAATAAGAGCCCTATCTTAGGATCAACTGATTGGTAAACTTAATTACATCTGCAAAGTCACATAACATAGTCACAAGAATACACCACAGAATAAGGATCATGGGAGCCAAAATTCTGCCTGCCACAGTCAGAAAAAAATTAATTTCAGTCACCTCAAGGTAGAGACATTTCAAATGATCTCTACTTTTCTTCACAAATATTCCTGAGTTATTTGAATTTTGAGAATGATTCACATTTTCTAATTATAATCAGGAAAAATAGCTATTCTACAGGGAAATAAAGTGCACTTGGCAAGAGCCCTGGATCTTCATTACAGATTAGTGTTTGGTGATGCAGGTGGGACTTCTGTAGACACCTGGTGAATCTAGAGGATATGTTATCCCATCCTGTCACTTTCTTGCTGAAGATTATCCAACTGATTTCCATACTTTCCATAATCTGGGAAATGCTAAAATTCATTTTTGTGAATTGAATCCTATGTGGGAATCTGTGTGTCACTCCATCCATCCCAGATGCCAAAGATAGTGTACTGAGCCTTTGCACCGGTTACACAATTTGAGTTTTTCAAGCAATTTTCAGAAGATCATTTCTAGCATAGCCCTATGAAGACAAGTAAAGGCTAAGGATATAGCTCAGTTGCAGAGAGCATTTAGCACATTTGGGGCTCTGGGCTTCATCCCCAGCACTTGAAAAGAAAAGAAATAAGTTCCAATTCTGGGCTGGGAATATAGCATAATGGCACAGTGTGTACTTAGCATGTGAGAGGCACTGGGTTCAATCTGCAGTGCTGGGTTCCATCTGCAGTGTACACACACACACACACACACACACACACACACACACAGTCAGCTGAGAATGATGACACACAGGCCTTCTAGTTCCAGAAACTTGGGAGGCTGAGGTAGGACAATTACTTAAGCCCACAAGTTTAAGACCAGCCAGCCAGAAAAGCATATTGAGACCCAGTCTCCAAAATAAATAAAGTTTGGAAGTCCCAGAAAAGCCCAGATTTTTTTCATTTTCTTTTGGGGAGAGTAGGAAGATTAGCTCCCAGTTATGGTGTGCTTGATTAACAGGCCAAGGCTAGTAAACCTCCTTCCCTGGTGACTCTCAGGCCTGACAAAAGAGACAGAAGAGCAAACCCAGTCATGCACTGGTCTCTTCTGGACTAGGGGGTTAGCATTTCTGGGAATCCAGTCTTCTAAGTCCTAGGATTCCTGTTTTCTCATAAGAGATTAGAGTAAGTGACCATTGTAGAGAATGAAGCCAACCTTCCCATATTCTTTTCAATAACCAGGGATGTAACAGTCTTGAGTATTCCCTGTGAAGGAAGGGGAGAGTCTATGTTTTGTTAGGAATCCCCTGGGGTTATCAGAGTGAACAATCCATTCAAGTTAGGACTTCAACATATGTAGGGTGAGCAGAGGTCTGCAAAACATCTGGGGTTATTGATGGCTGCAGCTGAGAACAGAGGCCACACAGGAGGCCTCTGTTTGGGACAGAAAAGATCTATCTGTATGGGGCAGACTTTGCAGAGACACTGAATGTTCCTATTATGGGAGAAGCCTACTATAGGCCTTCCCTTAGGAATAGGGTAGAATATAAATCCATATAAAAAAATTAAAAGAAAAAAACATGCTTATGTAAATATTGATCTTTGCAAGAAGCATGAAATATTCATAGTAATCACCTCTTATAATAATATCAAGGGTCAGGAGAATATGAATTTTACATTCATGTTTTACCATGTGAAAATTTTTAATTTTATGATAGGCCAATAATATTCATACTTATAGGGCACAGTATTATAGTTCAATATACATATATAATGTGTGATAATCAAATCAGAATAAGTGGCATTTTTATCTGCTCAAATATTATCATTTCTGTGTTGGGAACCTCCAAACTCATCTCCTCTCATTGTTTTGAATTATATCATTAATTGTTATAGATTATAGCCATTCTGTTGTGCTACAGAACAGAACTATTCCTCCCCATAACTGATTTTTGGTATGTATTTTCCCCACTTCCACTCATCCCCCTCCCCCTTGCCTTCCTAACATCCAGTGATCTCTATTCTAACCTCTACTTCTACATAATCAGCCTCTTTAACTTCCACAGATGAGTGAGAACATGTGGCATTTGTCCTTATGTACCTAACTTATTTCACTTAATAAGTGTCCTCCAATTCCTTCCATGCTGCAATATATGAAAGAATTTCATTCTTTTACTGTCTGAATACTATTCTATTGTATATATGTACCATATATTTTGTTGTTTGTATTGTGGCAGAGAGTGACCAAGGTCTAGCAACCTGACCCCTGGTTTTGTATCTTCCCTGGTCTGTGGCCATGGACAGAGGCTTAATAGTGTCTCTCAGCCTTTGGCAGGCCCCTCAGTCCTGTTCCAAGTATATTGTTTGCTCCATCCCAGGGAAGATGGCAAGGGCCATGGGGAGAGGTCATAAAGCTCTTCTCCACCTGACATTGACCCTCAGTTGGATTCCACAGGTGTATTTGGTCACTTACTTTTTGAATCCACATAGCAGTTGTCTTCAAAACCCCTGGATATTTTTTTCTTTCTGATGATCTGGGAATTATGAAAAATGTGTGTGATACAGCTAAGGAAGAAAAAATACCTTCACTGTGAAACATGAGAGCCAAGGTGAGTGGGAAGCCCGTGGAATGGAGCATGTGATATTGACGTTCCTGGTGGAAGTGAGGAGGTTGCAATTGAATGTGTGTTTCCCTAGGAACAACGGCCCCTCCCTCTCTGCACATCCCAGCTGCTGCAACACTGAGTTTATTACTTCCAAGTTCCTAAATTAACCCCATGATCACAGCAGTCTCTTTCTTAAATCATTCTACATTCATTCCAGCCTTGTTGAGACAACTGCTCAGACATAAGTATAGCTCTGTTGCAAGAAGGATGCAGATTCATATGGAAAATTGGATTCATATTTCCTTCCACCCCCACATCCACACTCCCCACTCATTTCTATATTAAATCATTCCAGTCGCAGAAGCCCACTGGGTAAATTCATTCTGAATTCATCTCAGCCCTGTCCAGAAAGCAAACCAGAAATAAAAAGTACAGCCCTGGGCCATAGGATCACAGTATAATAGGGACAAGTACATTCTTAGGCCTGTCCCCCCACAACCTCCATGCCTCCAGACCCCCAGGCCACACCCACTCAATCTCAAGCACATGTCCTTCCAAAATGCTCAGTAAAATATGTGGAGCCAAAATAATTAATTATTTAAGCATTTACTTTGGATAATAAAAAACAAAACTAGAGGGCATTGGATTGTGTAAATGGATTTATTTCCCTTGAGTGTCTCTGTTTTACTGCTGCCCAATCTCAGAATTGAAAAGTTTACAGCGTGGTATATCCCAAATCTGCGGGTGACCTGGCCCTAGAAAATCTTGAAGTGAAATGGCCTGGGATGTGTCCATGCTATAACAAGGAGAGATGAGTGACTAGGCAAAGCTCTCACCTCAAGCACTTGGTGAAACATGTCAGTAATTTCTAGAATAGTGATCACACAAGACAAACATGGATGATATATGGGTGAAGGCTCACCTAACAAAACTCCCTGAAATGGTGAGTTCTCCATTGGAGCTCACCATGCAACTTAGAATAATTAGGGGAGATGACTTCATCCTCCAAAATAAAAGAAAACAGACACCTTCCTCCTATTCCTCACTGGAGGTGTCTAAGAAATTAGACACCTTATTCTATAGGAGAGCAGCAGTCAAATCACCAAGGTCACAGAAGCCATTATTCCAGGAAGATGTGATGAATAATAAGACCAGAAAGACCTAGCAGCCACAAGTTGAGGTCTCACAAGGTAGTGAGCAGTCCATACTTTTCTATATCTCCTTTGGCCCACTCTTAGAGTTACTATGAAAGGCTTTTTATCAGCAGTTAAAGTATTTCTTGGCCTGGGGGGTAACTCAGTACTAGAACATGTACTTAGCATATGCAAGGCCCTGTGTTCTATCCCCAGCACAAAAAGTTGATGTATTTCTGGTGTGTAGCCATGCCTATATTTCTGCTTTTCTGACTTCATCCTCATCTCTCTTTCTCTAGTTTTTCTTTTAGTTGAGCCTCCCAGCCTTATATGCAAGCTTCAAACTCAATGCCATGTTTCTGTTTGGTGACCAGAATAGGAGTAATAACAAAAATGTCAACAACAACAACACCACATACTGAACAAATGATAGTGGAAATTATTTCAATTCATTTTATTGGGCTAAAGTCTACATTATTTTTTTCAAATATTTAGCAGCCTCTTCTGATCTGCAGAAGAAAACATAAAAAGCAAACGTTTTATATAACTATCATAAGATTTCTATTGTGTCATATAAATGAGTATATTATACATATATGCTGTATACCTATAATACATATGCACAGGCATGTGTATATGAATACATGTCAAGAAATAGAATATTACAGCCTTCCAGAAGCTTCCTGTATTTCCCACCCACTTTCTTTTCTGTTCCATCTAAGATTTCACTTTAAGTTAAGGACATTATTAAATATATATCAGCAATTTTTAATATATTATAGAAAACATATATACACACTTAAAGTAGTAATTAAGAAGTATACACTTCTATAATTACGGCATAGCTTAAAGAACAGAACACTTTTTGTAATTTACATTTAGTATGTATGTTGACTTTTGTTAAAAACCTTTACCTTATTTTATTGATACTTAGAGTATCTTCATTTACACCCCTAGACTCTATAGTTTTGTCAGTACCTAAAGTATTTCATATGCAATCATGTGATACTTCTCTAATTTTTAAATTGTGTTTTATAGCTATAAATAATATTGGGATTCTTTTTGATATAATTACACAAGCATGAAACTTAATTTGCTCCAATTCAGTCCCCAGTACTTCCCCTTCCTCTTCCCTCCCCCATTCTCTTTCTTCTGCTCTACTTGTCTTCCATCTATTCATTTATATAGAGTTTTAAATTAATGCATTATAGATACACATAAATGGAAATCCACTTCAGTATATTCATACATGTACATAGGATAGTTTGGTCAGTTTCTTTCCACCATTCCTCCTTTTTCCCATCCCTCATCCTTCCTTTCCCCCCTTCTCTACTCCAGATATTTCTCTTCTATTTTCATTGGATTCTCCCTCCCCATTTCCCTCTTATTTTGCTCTAGCAAACATCTGACTCTTGATTTTCTGAGTCTCACTTAATTCACTTAGCATAAGGTTCTCAGTTTCATCCATCCATCAGCAAATGCCATAATTTCATTCTTCTTTATGGCTGAGTAAAAT
Source organism: Spermophilus citellus (assembly GCF_964194105.1). Taxonomy (NCBI): domain Eukaryota; kingdom Metazoa; phylum Chordata; class Mammalia; order Rodentia; family Sciuridae; genus Spermophilus; species Spermophilus citellus. Next base: position 43,386,833 of record NC_138190.1, on the reverse strand, counting down.
TCCAATTATATATATGCCACATTTCCTTTATTCATTCATATATCAATGGGTATCTAGGCTGGTTCCATAACTTGACTATTGTGAATGACACTGCTATCAATATTGATGTGGCTGTGTTGCTGTAATATGCTGATTTTAGACCTCTTGGATATATACCGAAGAGTGGGATAGTTGGATTATAGAGTGATTTCATACCTTTTTTTAAGTAATCTTAATACTGCTTTCCAGAGTGGTTGCACTAATTTGCAGTCCCACCAACAATGCATGAGTGTACCTCCCCCACCCAACATCCTCCCCAGCATTAGTCATTATTTGTATTCTTGATATTGCCATTCTGACTGGAATAAGATGAAATCTCAATGTCGTTTTCATTTGCATTTCCCCACGTTAGGAATGTTGAATATTTTTTCATATATTTGTTGGCCATTTGTGTTTCTTCTTTGTTTACTTCTTTTGCCCATTTATTGATTGGGTTGTTTGTGGGATTTTTTTTTTAATGTGAAGTGCTAGGAGCCACAAGCAAATAATATGATGCATGGCACTTTTGGTTGTAAGATGACATGCCAGCTAGCCACTGAGATGATATGATTATGTTAAGATTTACATTCATATGGAAATTGGACTCCTGCTGTTCACCTTGGCCTGCTACCGGACTCATGTTACGGGACTCCTGAAGAGTTCCCATTGGTTGGGGAAGGATAGTAGGAGGGAATTCCAGTCGCCCCCCCCCTTCCGGTAGACGCAAGCGTGGGTGGACTGGTTTTTGGCTTGCCGGCGCCTACGGAGTATTGGCGGCTTTTTCAAAAATAAAGTTTTGTTCCTGCTTGAGTGGCTCGTGATTCTGTGCCCAGCCAAGACTGCGGCAGTGAAGTTTTTTGAGTTCTTTATATATTCTGGATATTAATGACCTCTCTAAGGAGCCTCCCATTCTGTAGGCTCTCTCTTCACACCCTTAATTATTTTCTTTTGCTTGCAGAAGCTTTTAAATTTGATGCCATCCCACTTATTGATTCTTGATTTTACTTCTTACATTCTAGAAATCTTAATAAGAAACTCAATACCTTGTGCCTGTAAGTTGGAGTGTTGGGCTTACATTTTCTTTTAGCTGCTGTGGAGTTTCTGGACTAATCCCTAGGTCTTTGATCCACTTTGAGTTGACATTTTTGCAGCTTGAGATAAGGGTCAAGTTTTATTTTTCTACATATGGATATCTGGTTTTCCCAGCACAATTTGTTAAAATGTCTATATTTTCTCCAGCATAAATTTTGGCAACTTTGTCAAATATCAGATGATTTTTTATGTGGATTTGTCTCTGTCTTCTATTCCATTGTCTTCCCTTCTGTTTTGGTGCCAATACCATGCTGCCTTTGTTACTATAGCTCTGTAGTATAATTTGAGTTCTGGTATTATCATTCCTCCAGAATCACTCTTCTTGCTCAGGAATACTTTGGCTATTGTGGGTCTCTTATTCTTCTAAATGAAATTTAGAACTTCTTTTCTCTAGTTCTGTGAAGAAGGTCATTGATATTTTGATGGGGATTGTACTGAATTTATATAACACTTTTGGTAGTATGTTCATTTTAACAACATTAATTCTACCTATCCAAGAACATGAGAGGTGCTTCCATCTTCTAAGGGCTTCTTCATTTTCTTTCTTCAGTTTTCAATGTAGAAGTCTTTGACCTCCTTGGTTAGGTTTGTTCCCAAGTATTTGGGGGGGGGGTATTGTGAATGGAATAGTTTTCCTAATTTATTTTTCAGCAGATTCACTATTATAGTACAAGAAAGCTATTGATTTATGTATGTCAATCTTGTATCTTGCTATTTTGCTAAATTTGTTCATCATTTCTAGAAGTCTTCTTGTGGATTTTTGGGGTCTTCTAAATATAGGATCATGTCATCAGCAAACAGAGATAATTTGAGATCTTCTTTATCTTATTTGTATCCCTTTAATTTTCTTCTCTTGCCTGGTTGCTCTGGCTAGAGTTTCAAGGATTATTATGAATAGGAGTGGTGAAAGTGAGCATCCTTATCTTGTTTCTGTTCCCCTCCCCCAGGGAATGCTATAGATTTTTTTTCCCATTCAGCATGATGTTGGCCTTGGGTTTATAATATATAGGCTTTACATGTTGAGGTAAGTTCTTTCTATCCCAGTTTCTTAAGCATTTTAATTATGAATGGTTGTTGAAATTTCTCAAATTCTCTTATGCCTCTATTGAGATGATCATATGATTCTTGTCCTTTATTCTATTTATATGGTGAATTACATTTATTGGTTTTTCTATGTTAGGGTGATCTTGAATCTCTAGGATTTCTGTTTGCTGATGACACTATATTTTTAATGAGCGTTTGAATGTGGTTTGCCAATATTTTATTATGGATTTTTGTATTTGGGTTCATCAGGAATATTGGCAGTCCACTGCAATATCTATTGCGCACACAGCCTGTCCTGCTTACTTTTGACTTGATACTTTTGCTCACTTTAATGAAAGTCATTTATCTTGATGCTTGTAGCTATATTTCTTCATTTTTATTGTTCCAAAATTCCATTCTATGAATATTCCAGAATATATTCATCAGTCCTATTAATGAGAAACATTTATTTCCAGCTTCAAAGTATCATGAACAATAATGCTATAACCATAGTGAAAAACTTTACATTAAAGGATCTCTGAGTAGTATTTACTTTTAAAATTGTCCTACATATGTATAACTTAAGATAAGATTGCTTTAATTTTTGACAAAACAAAAAGGCTACAAAACAATCATGATTTTTCCTATTGATTAAGATCTCTTCATATGGTTTTAGCATGCACAGTAATTTTCCTGGTCTAAGCCGTCTTATGGACAAGAGAGTTATACTAAGTGGTTAACATATAGGTAGAATATATAATGTGGATATACTAGACAAAGGGATGATTCACATCTGGGTGGAATGAAATGGGACAATGAAAGATTTCATCATACTACTAATAATGGCACAAACCTTAAAATTTAGGAGTTGTTTATTTCTGGAATTTTCCATTTAATATTTTTGGCCTGCAGTTGATCACAGGTAACTGAAACCACAAAAAACAAAACGTACAGATAAAGTTTTATAATCTTTAGCACCATCTTGTTGAATGCCATGCAAAATAATTGTTGGGATTTTTGTGATTGTGTTAAATTCTTAAAATAATTCAGGAAGAACTGACATTCTTACAATATTAAGTTTTTCAGTCAGTGAACATAACATATCTCCCTACTTATTAAAGTTATCATTAATATCTGTATTTGTTTTCAAGGTCTGCCATAACAAAGTTCTACTCACTGGGTGCCTTAAAAAATGGAAGTTTATCATTTCATAGTTCAGGAGGCTATAAGTACAAAATCAGGTTAATGGAGTTAGTTGGCTCCTTCCAAGAGCTGTGATGAAGAATCTGTGTCATGCCTCTATCCTAGGTTCTGGTAGTTCCTTGCCTCCTGGTAGCATAACTCCATTTGTCACATGGCATTCTCCTTGTATTCATGCCTGACAAAAATTCATACAAATTTTCTTGTTTCATAAGGACAATAGCTACGCTAGTTTAGGAGCCCATCCTACTCTAGTTTTACCTAATTCCAAAGCCATATACACATTTTTTCAGTCTTTTTTACAGTAGCACTCCAATTCTCAGCACCAAAATCAGTATTAGCTTGCGCTACATAAAGTACAACAACGGGGTGGATTAAATCATATACATTCATTGTCTCTCAGCTCTGGAGGCTAGAAATTCAAAATCAAGGTGCCAGCAGTGTTGTACCAAAGTGTTTCCTTTAGGCGACTGTGAAGAAAGGATTGATTCCAAATCTTTCTCCTTGTCTTGGAAGTCCTTGACTTCTCCCTATGTCTCTTCACAGGGTCTTTCCTCAATGTATATCTCTGTGTCCAAATTTCTTCTCTTTATAAGGAAATTAGTCAGAGTAGATATGGGTCCAACCTAACTTTCTCATGTTAATTATACCTACAATGACCATATGTCCAAATAAGGTCACATTCAGAAGTTCTAGAATAAGAACATCATCCTATGAACTGGATGGGGGTAGCAGACACAATGCAACCTAGAGAATCTCTGAATAAGGTTTTTATATTTTTTCCTTGTAAGTCTTTGTCAGATTTATTCCATGATCTTTGAATCATTTATCACTTTTTCGCCCCCAGTTCTGACAGCATCCTTCCAGATAGGCTCTTTGATATGCTATGTCATTGTATTAAGCATTTCTCTTTTCAAGTGAGCCAAATGCTATGCTTTCTCAGTAGAGGGCAGTGGAGGGACACTGCAGGAGGACGAAGCTTTCCTTCTATTTCCAGCAATGTTAGAGTGAGTCAGTGGTGTAGGTGTGAGGCCATCTGGTGGAACTCTGCGACAGAACTCAGGGTCCCTTAGCACAACCATGCAGCCTCTGTCCAGTAATAATCCACAGCCTTCTCAATGGAGAAAAGGGGGATCTGGGGCTGGGGTTGCGGCTTAGTAGTGGAGTGCTTGCCTCACACATGTGAGGCATTGGGTTCAATCTTCAGGACCACATAAATAAAAATATTGCTTTTATCTACAACTAAAAAAATGTAAAAATAAAACAAAGAAAATGGGGAATCTGAAGCTTTCTACTTGGAACCAGTGCCACAATACCTCCTACCAGTGCATGCCCCAAGCCCTCTCCCTCATATCAGAGATCTGATTCCCTCTGTAGGCTCCAGCACACAGGTCTCTTGTGGCCTGAAGGGTTGAAGCTGAGCTTCTGCTCCCTCTGCAACCCTCTGCACATCCTGCCTAGAGGTTTCAGACCCACTGTGCCCACACATCTTACACGTACATCCTTGCCTCTAGTTTCTGGCCACCTGCTCCCTGTCTGCGCTCTGGAGGGCTGACTTCTGCTGGTCCAGAGGCTGAAGATCAGGTCTGACCTGGCCACACATGCCAATTTCTCTACTTTCCTAATGAACTGAATTACACCTTATGCCACGAGGGGATGTGAACTCCTTCCAAGTGTTCCCTTCCTTAGATACTCTTCCCAGGCCTAGAGTATCATAGAAAGTTTTCTTAGATCTTAAAATTACTCTGGGGCTGGGGATGTGGCTCAAGGGGCTGGGGATGTGGCTCAAGCGGTAGCGCGCTCGCCTGGCATGCGTGCGGCCCGGGTTCGATCCTCAGCAGCACATACCAACAAAGATGTTGTGTCTGCCGAGAACTACAAAATAAATATTAAAAATTCTCTCTCTCTCCTCTCTCCTCTCTCACTCTCTCTTTAAAAAAATTACTCTGTATCATAGTTTAATCATTATCTGTGTTAAATTACTCTGTAGAACCTGCTACATAGTTTATATATACTGATAGGACCCACACTGTTTTCTGATGTTATTGTTAGGATATTCATTCTCCATTATTCTTTTTCAAATACACAGGTTTGCAAATTTTATATAAATATGTGTATAATATATATTATCCAGTAGCCATATTTTTAGGCAGTGCTGGGGATGGAACCCAGGGTCTTACACATACTAGACAAGCCCACTACCACTGAGCTACATGCCAAGCTTCAGTAGTCATGCTTTAATAATTTACATATAGATTATTTTGAGTTTTCTATTCCATAATCAAATTGCCTATGAGTAACGACAGATTTGTTTCTTCATTTATAACCTTTACACTTTTATTATTCTTGTCTTACTGAGTGAATTCACGTGTATAATAGAATTGTCAAGAGGAACAAAAAATTTCTTGTTCTCAAAATAGCAATTTCTGTATTTTCTTCAGTAAAGTTGAAGTTATATTTTTCAAGTGTTTGCTATTCATTTAAACTTTCAAATACATTGTGAGAAGATGTTGCATGTGTTCTCATTTTCTTTCATCACTGTGATATATTACACATATACAAAATGTGAATAAAATATAAATATGCACATAAAAATAGGCATAAATAGCCCTATATCATACTTCAAAGGATGTATTTTTCCCCAAAATTTAGGTCTACCCAGAATGAATTTTCATTTATGATGCAAAGGAGAAGCCCAGTTTTTCTAAGATTGACTATGGGAAAGATTTCCCATGGTCTGCAGTGTCACAATAATCATAAATCAAGTGTTTCATATGCAAATTAGTCAGATCAGTACCACACTGACTTCATACCTTGTTCTTTTTCAAATGAATCTTAATTTGCTTGGACATTTGAATTTTATAAAAATTTTCGAATTGGTTTATCAATTTCCACACACATACACAAAATAGAATTTTTATTGGATTGTGTTGAATATAGTAATCAATTTTAGGAGAATAGGTATCTTTAAAACATAGAATCTTCCAGTCCATTACCATGGAATATATCTCTATTTATTTGTCCTGTTTTATTCTATCTTAGTAACATTTTATTACTTTCTACTCAAAGATGATTTATATATTTTATTAGTTTTTCAAATAAGTGCATGTTTTAATTTGATGCTATATTGATTTTATTGGTTATATTTATTAAGGTATAATTTTAAACCAATAAACTTCACTCTTCTTCTATGCAGTTCTGTGAGTTTTGAAAAAAGTATATAGCAGAATTACCTCCATAGGAAAAATGCCCTTTTGTAGACAAAGCCTGTCCATGCCACCAACTTCTATTAAATGGCTGAACCAAAGAGAAGTTCTTGGACAAGTAGTAGTCCTGCTGAAAGCAAAATTCATGTGGCAGGATATAGTCATACATAAGTTTTCTCCACTGGCTTCTTTTCTTCCTCCTTCAAAAGATTCTCCCCTGCCATTTCCCTTATCTATAGCAAGTAACACACCAGTTTTCAATGTGCATGCTTCTTTCTCAGAGAAGGCTTTGCACTTCTCCCCACCACTCCCTCACTCCCAAATTTGGTAGGTGCTTATTTTTATAGAGTTCCACAGCACCCTATATTTTCCTTGACAATACTTTCCCTACTTAGAATTACTAGTTCAACATTTTGTAACAATTTGTTTAATTGTAAGATGTGCTTAATGCCTAACTTCTGAAGCACTAAATTCTATGTTGCTGTTTTGTGGACCAAAATGATCAAAATCTACTACAGGATCTATTATATAGGAATTGTTTAAGAGATGTGTATTCTTTGTCTATCTTTTGTTGCTATGATAAAATACCTGAGGTTGAGTGCTATTTAATAAAAAGTGGTTTATTTAGCTCAATTTTTTTTTAAAACAGGAGAATTTTTTAAATTTGTTCTAATTAGTTATGCATGACAGCAGAATACATTTTGATTCATTGTACACAAATGGGGCACAACTTTTCATTTCTCTGGTCATACATAATGTAGAGTCACACCATTGTGCGATCATACATATACCTAGGGTAATGATATCCTTCTTATACCACTATTTTTCCTATCCCCATGTCCCCCCTACATCCCTCCCCTTTACCCAATCCAAATTCCTCTATTCTTCCCATGCCCCCTCCTTAGCTCAAAATTTTAGAGGCTGGAAGTCCAAGACTGTGTGGCTCAATCTGTCCAGCCTCTGGAGAGCATAAGCTTGTCTGCTCACATCATAGCAGATGGCATCATGGAAGGAATGTGTATGAGAAATAGAGGTCACATGGTGGGACAGGAAGACAGAGAGGGACTCAAGGACCAGTCTCTTGCTCTTTTATAACAATGCACTCTCAAAAGAACTGATTTTATGAGATCAGCCTTACCTCTATCCTTGGGTGATGCATCCAGTGATCTAACCACCTTCTAATAGGCCCTACCTCTTAAAAGTTCCACCACCTCTTTATATTGCTACATTGTGGGTCCAAGTCTTCAGCACATAAATCCTGAAGGGACAAACAATACCAAAACCATAGAAGTGGGGCTGGGGTTGTGGCTCAGTGGTAGAGCACTCACCTAGCATGTGTGAGGCACTGGGTTCAATCCTCAGCACCACATAAAAATAAATAAATAAAATAAAATCATTGAATCATTTTACAATTAAAAAATGTAAAAAAAAAACATAGAAGGTTGTTGTTAACTGTTTGACCCTGATATATCCATGATGATGCTACCCAAATACCATTCCTGGTACTCCCTGTCCTTTTTCCTGGTACATTCCCTTTGCTCTTCTTCACTAATCTCCCCTCCATCTTCCCCTTTCTTTATTATTATACTTCTTAAGTGTGAGTTAAAATATAACCATGACTTCAGGTTACCACTATGGATAACTCTTCTACCTGATCCCTGCCCAACCTCTCTCCAGGTTTCTGGGTCCAAGTGTTTGAGTTTCCCCAGGAATATTCACTTGGAAGGCTAAGAGTACATATTAAAGTCTGTGAACTTGTTTCCTAACTCCACTCCTGCTCTATGTTCTACTCAAAATTTCCTCTTTCCCTTCTTGGGCTTAAAAATTTCAACTCATAATACCATTATCTAACAAGTTTCCCAAGCCTCAAACCTAAGGATCATTTTACACTCATCTTTCTCCCTTCCATCTGGTTACCAACTGTAGTTCACTCCTAAGTGTAAAACACTCTCAACTCTATCTCCACTCCTCCATTCATCTACATTACTTCACAGTGAGTCCAGGGACACATCAAGTTTATGTTGGTTTTTTAAATTTGTTTTTGTTTCTCACACTTACTTCCTTGGATTTTTTAAGTGACCCCCTATCAAGTCTTCTCACCTTCAGGAACATTTCCCTACGTGTTATCCTCCAAACCACCACTGGAAAGGCCTATGCAGAAGGCAGAATATTTTTTTCCTCTGCTGCAAAATACTCACTGACAGCTTACTTTCCACCTTTATGCTGAATGACAAATGTTTCATTACAGCTTATTAGGAGGATCTTTGATGTAGCCTCAGTATTGAATTCTTAATGTACTCCAGTAACATCAGATCCCCCAGAACCTGGGCTCTATCTAAGGCCTTTAGTTCATATCTATATATCACTGTTCATGGTCTTTTGTGTCCATATTTGATATTTTCACATTAATCATCAACTCAGAGCCTGTTAGAAACAACATCTAGATTCTAAAAGCAAATATTGACTGCCGACCCTCCTATAACAAACATGATGTCCCACTTATGTGGCTTTTATAGAATTCCCTATTTATAAATAATTCATTGCTCTTTCCCACTACAAAATATTTCCATAGCAGCTTTGGTGACCCCCCAGCCATGATGGCCTCCACTGCAAAAACTGCTCTAACCACAAAATCTGTGAACTACCCAAAATGATTTCCTAAATACCCTGTGCTGTGCCAAGAATCCACATGAATCCTACTTCAGTAGGAATGGGGGAACCATGGGAGACAGAATAAACTTGGGGTGTGATTTGTATCATCATATCTTAACACATGCCCATCTTCTAACACTTTCTCCTACAGTCACTGAAATTATGAGTTGTTTGTTATTCCCCCTCTAATTATCTTCATTTGTATGCCTCCTTTCACTGCTCCTAGCTACTCATGACATTTCTCAACTATCTACCATTACTCACCACCCCACCCACCACATACCTCCAACCTCAGAGGAGGAGAGCTAGTGTATACAAGGGAAAAGTACCAAGTTCTTCCAGCAGTAAATAGTTTCAATCTCTAGTATGCCACAAAAGACAAAAGATGTATTTTCCTAGAATCCTAGAATACCAGTAACTGGGTGATCTTGGGTTTGGGTTCCAGGTAGTGAGTTGTTCTGGGCTGAATATTTGTATCCTCCCCAAATTCATGTTAATATTCAATCCCATAATACAATATTATTGAGAGGTAATGAAATGCTTGCTAACAAATTAACATTAAATTCATATTATTGTTAAGTTCAAAAGTACTTTGTTTTAAATTGCTTATCATTATTATTTTAAAAACATGTACATAACAGAAAATGGAGAATACAGATACACAGAAGAAAGTAATAAAATCATAGATTATGGATAATTCTTATTTAATTTTTATACATTTTTGTATTTTGCAATTGTATGTAAAATTTGTAGTCATAAAAATATTAAACATGCTAAGAGGCTGTTTTTGTATTGGTTTTCATTGAGTTTTAATAAGTCTTTGGCTTTCTAGTCTTATAAAATCAAGATTTCCAATTGCTGAAGTAATAGGGCCCATTGCTCCTGGTATTAATATGTTAATATGATTTGTAATTCTCTAGAGTTGTTCTAGTCTGTGACATGTGGGATTTGACAAGTTAAGGTGCCAGGGAACAAGAATAGCTTATTTGATGGAAGACCATTATTTCTTTCCAAATAGCTGATATTAGATAGAATCACCTTTGTTTAACATGTAGGTGTAAGACGAGCCCACTGCTAAAAATACAGAACCCGTCCTAGTATTGGAGGCATCAATTTTGATGGCACACAGACAGGTTGGACAGAATAAGATAAAGCCACAGGCAAGTGTCTCTATGGGGCTATAAAAACTTCCCGACGAACCCATTTGATAACTTCTTCTCTTTCTTCATAAGGTTGGTCACCAAGGTGTTAAGGGAGCATAAATGTCATAATCTGACCCTGAACCCCCAATATATCTGTCATTTACTGTCTGGGCTTTGCCTATGAGGATTATAAAGACCTTGCCTGGTATCTTCTCCACCTATAAGAAGATGAGGAGGGCCAGAGTCTTGGGATGGGGTAAGGGGCATGAATCAAATGTGTAAGGGGGACAAGAATATACTGAATAAGGCAACTGTCAGAAAATACGCTGTTATATTTTGAATCTGGACTGTCCCCCAAAAGATCATGTGTTAAAGGCTTGGTCACCAGCCTGTGGTGCTATCAGGAGGTGGTGGAACCATAAGGAGACAGGGTAAAAAGAAGATGGATCACCAGGGTGTGCCCTTGAAGGGCATTGTGGTGCATCAGTCTCCTCCCCCTTCCCTCCTCTTCCATCCTGCAAGGAGGTGAAGAGCTTTGGTGCAGCACACTCTCCCTGCCACACCGTTTTGCCTCATTACAGAACCAAAGAGACAGGACCAAGTGCCCATGGACTGAAACCTCTGAAACCATAAGCCAAAATGAATATTTCCTCCATTAAGTTGATTAGCACAGGTATTTTGTCACAGTATGAAAAACTGACTAATGCATAAGTCTTCCCTCAAACACCAGTCTGAAAAGTTGCATGGTTAAGGCTGTGAGAACATGCTTTCTTTCCTTTTTACTGGTGATCCAGAATTTTTAAATGGGAATCATTGTCACTAGAAAATATTGTTTGCCTTTTTCTCCCCATGAATTACCCCAAAGTAAAATCAAACTTAAACAAAACACCTCCCACTATTGTAATCTGCAGCCAATAGCAATCTCTCAAACGGGGTCCTCCCAGCCTAAACTGGATCCTGGAACTTTACTTGGAGTAATGTCTGGTTTGTTTGTTTGTTGTTGTTTTTGTCTTGGGTACTGGGGATTGAACCCATGGGCACTCTACCAGTGAATTACATCCCCAGCTTTTAAAACTTTTTTTTTTTTTTTGAGACAGGGTCTTGCTGAGTTGCCTAGCCAGGGCTGGGACTTGGGATCTTCCTGCTGCAGCCTCCCGAGTAGCTGGAATTACAGATGTGCTCCACCATGCCTGCCTCATGTCTATATTCTTGAAAGTTATAGAAATAACACCTATTCCTTTAGTTATGCATCCATTCAACACATACTTACTTATCTCCCAATATGTACCAAGAAGTATTCTAAGCACATGTAACTGTGCTAAAAAAAGTTTACTTAGAAAGGATTCTTGTCTTGAGAGGGAAGTGAACCAAGACCCTTTAATTCTAATATTTTAGGATTCTATTTAAGGTAATCCCACATTGATCTGTTTTACAAATCACAGCCCCTTGCACTTTATTTATTTATTTGGGAAAAGTTCATATTTTGTGTTATTTTGCTTAATCATGAGTTTTGTCTTTATAGTCCTTTAGTAAAATTGAAAATGTGTGTGTTTATGTGCAGTTAGAAAAAACATATTTTTAAAAGTTTTAATCAATGTGTCATAATTACACATATTTATGTGGTACAAAGTAATAATTTGACACATGTGTGCAATATATAATGATCAAACCAGAGTAAATAGCATATCGATTCTCATTAAATATTTAAAATTTTAAGAGGCCTTCATGTAATCCCACCCTGTGAATGATTCCCTCCCACAAACTTCCCTGCAAATAAGCATTACAGTGGAATTACCAGTGAGCTGTCAGTCATCCAGGTTTGGAATCTGGAAAAGGAGGAGGAAAGTGGTAGCACATGTGGCCTGGCGATGAGCAGAGTGCAGGCGACTTGAGGAAAGGAAAAGGGTGAGGCAGACGGTGGTTACAGAAATAGCTGAGTCCTTGGTAAGGCTGCTAGAGATTGAGGAGGTTCCCTGGATCTCAGGAAGTTGCTTCATGTACAGGGATGCCTATGCAGCAGGAGCAGAATGAGAAGGGGGCAGGGAGGAGATGAGGTCAGAGAGGGAGGCAGGGGCCTTGCAAGCTTTGGTAAGGAATTTGCATTTTATTCTAAATTCGGTGAGAAAGGAGTGAATGATTTGTATTCATTCACAACTCTATCAGGACAGTTCTCTAGGCATTCTCCCTGCCTTATCCCTTTATACCTCATTCCAGGAAAAGTAAAGTACTCCTACTCCCATGAAAACACCGGGTAGAAGAGGCATGGCATGTCTTCTTACACCTCTGTGCAGATCTATTCCTACATCTATTCCTACATCCATTCCCTATTCCTACAATTCCTTCCTCCTTGCCCTCGTCCACCTGGTAAAATGCCCTTTTGGGTGTCACACTGGATTCACCCATCACCTCCTCTGGAAGTTTTCCTTCACTTTCTCTGATCAGTCTGGGTGTTCTGTAAGTATCTCCTTTATCTGGGAAGTTAAGATTGGCAATTTATGTGAAGTCCTTGAAGGCCAGGGCAGTATCTGCTTCACATCCGGGTCCTCAGCATCTAGCATTGGATGTGGATGAATTAATCCATTTAAATGTTGATGAACACTTCTAAAACAAAAACTAATATTTTGAGAGCACATGTTTTATAAAATATAGCTACTTTATCTCTGATGATACCACAAGCCACATTTTTTTTCATTTTTTTGCATATGTTTTGCAACTGTTTTATCCTGGTAGAATCATATGGAATTAACATAACCCAAATTAATTATTCCCTGAAAGCACTATGGAGTCTTTTCTAGAGTTGTCACAGATGACTGCTAATATCTACTTTTAAAAAGTTACAGGTCAATGGGGCTGGAATTGTGGCTCAGTTGTAGAGTGCTTTCCTAGCACAGCAAGGCCCTGGTTTCAATCCTCAGCACCACATAAAAATAAATAAATGAAATAAAGGTATGGTGTCCAACTACAACTAAAACTTTTTTTTAAAGTTACAGGTCAAATCATCTTTGCCATAATGAACAAAAACTTGGGACCTTAGCCCAGCAGGGTGGCACATGCCTGTAATCCCAGTGACTTGGGAGACTGAGGCAGGAGGATCGTGATTTCAAAGCCAGCCTCAGCAACTTTGCAAAGCCCTAAGCAACTTAACAAGTCCATGTTTCTAAAGTATAAAAGAGGGCTGGGGATGTGGCTCAGTGGTCAAATGCTCCTGGGTTCAATCCCTGGTACAAAAAGAAAATTCAGGGCCTTGACTAAGTAGACACATAGCTATAAAATGTAGAACTTATAAGAGAAACTAAAGAAAGTTAGTGAGCAGGGAGCTAGAGGCCAATAGCAATGGCCACGGTGAGTCTTTGGTGGGAATGTCTAGTGAGTAGGAGCAGAATCTGTGGAGCCCCACTATCTGTGTTTGAGTCCTGCCCCTTTACTTACAAGCACTCACTCAACCATTGTGATGGTTTTTGAGGAAACCCTCAGTTTCTCTGACTGCAACATAGTAATGATAATATAGTGTCTAGCTTACAGGACTTTTATTAGGCTTCAATTACCAAACCATGTAAAAACACTTGGTGCCTAAAACATACTCAATAAATATAAGCTCTGATGGTGAGGACAAAATGATTATGGTATGTCTGACTCTTGCCTACTAATCAATAAAAAGTGGAGCTAATATGTATGCAGTAAACAACTGAAGCCAAAAGGCCAGGGTGATCTCTGAGCATCACGGGTATTGACCCTCAAGTTCCCCACTCAACAGACTCATTTATTTATTTGACATATATTGAGCACCTGAAAAGGATCAGGTTCAGCACTAACGATCAATAAGAAAAAAAAAAAAAGAGAGTGGAAGGTAATAATGTGTCAAAGGAAAGAGCCAGATGATAGGTCACACTCTGATGTCCTTTCCCAGAGTTCAGGATGTGCTGAGGAGCCTCTTTGACGGTCCATAGTTTCTCCAAATACTAACGACCTGCTGGAGTGGCAGTGGTGCCAGGTGATAAGAGGTAAGAGTAAGATCAGAAGCCTTAATTGCAGGAAAAGAGGGAGTTCTGAGTGGAGCAGAGTTAAGAGTGAATGAGTGAGTTTCCTGGGTCACGCTAGGTTGACCAGAAACACCATATTCTTTGTGCACGTTGCTTAATGCACTTAAGAGACCTGGATGATCCCAAGTGTTAAGTTGTTTGGTACAAGAATGGAAAGGGTTGTTTTCTTAGGCTCCCCACAAAATAAGGTTTTGATATTCCTAAATAATGATTGCATATAAAGTAAGAGGCAAGGAGTCTGGAAGCAAGCCCAGGTTATTAGTCAAACTAGCAGGGGCAATGAAGGTATAAGAGGGATGTCTAAATTGGATCATGAATCATGGGGTCCCGTGGACAGTGAGAGCCTGCCTCTGACAGGTAGAGGCACCGTGAAAACTGAGGGTGAGACGGAAGTGAGAAAGAGAAGACAGGAAGGCGATGGTCCAAATGCCAACTGTGCTGACAGCTTTATCCTCACTCCCAACATGCCTTTGGGTAAGACTGAAACCCTGAAGGGCAGGGAGCAGAGTGACGTGAATGGGCAGAGATGACCCGCAATCCTCTGGGAAAACACTACATATGAAGCAAGAAAAACGAGCATAAACACACACACACACACACACACACACACACACACACACAAAGTATCACAGGAGCTCAGACTCACCAGATGTCCCACAAAGCAGGTCACCCTAGTGCAGCCAGGCCACGCTGTTTCAAGGCAGCCCAGGGGAAGGAAGGTCTGACTGCTGGGTTGGTGGGAAAGCTTCTTTGAAGGTATCTGAGTTGGGGCTTGAAAGACTGGTGGACTTTCCAGGGAAGGAATAACTCATGGAGACAGGTTTTGAGATAACTTAAATCCAAACTTTGAAGTGTTTTATTCATTGCCAGGTGTAAGGGAGGAGCCCATGTAGAAGATACCTTTTCCTGAGTATTAATCAAATCCCAGGGTTCTAGTTTGCAAGTCTGACATATGACCACCAGGTGGCAGGACCAACTTAGAAATTGCTTATCTCAGCTGCGGCATTCCTTTGCCTACAGCTCCCTCACAAACCAGGAACTTCTTGATTAATATGCAAGGACCAAGTTCAGCTCTCAAGAATGTTTGCAAAATCCTGATTTCCAAGATTGTGCAGGATGTAGTTGCATCCATATTATTTCTGGAGAAGACTGAAGACTGTGATGGTACTCGAAGCACCAACATAGACTCTGAAGTTCCCTAGGCAGGGAGAGCCCACAGAGCCCATGGGATGCAGGTGGAAGCTTGAGGAGAGTAGTAGAGCCTTTCAGTCAAAGTCTTTTGCGTGTTTGGAGCATTGTGTAATCACCTAGAAAGCAGTCTCCTAGGGTAGCATTATCCCTGGGCATTCACCATAATATGGTGTCTGGTCAGCAGAGCAGGCAGCAGTGGCATTCCAGCCCCCTATAGCCTTAGGATCATAGAATGTGAGATCTGGACAAGGTCTCGTGGATTGGAGTCCTGTCCTGTAGTGGATGCTGTCATGCATGGAAATCTCCTTTGAGGACTAAAGTACATGTTCTCCTAGCTGCTGGAGGTGCTGCTTAAACACAGCTCTCTGGGAATTTCCATTCATCTAAGAAGCTGCATTGCCCAAGTCTGCATCCCCAGGTGTGTGTTAGTCAGCTTCATCACTGTGACCAAAATACCCAACAAGAACAACTTAGAGGAGGAAAAGTTAATTTTGCCTCATAGTTTCAGAGGTCTCAGTCCATGGGTGACTGAGTCCGTTGTTCTGTGTTTGAGGTGAGGCAGAATATCATGGTGGAAGGGCCTGGTGGAAGAAGCTGCTCAAGACAGCCAAGAAGGGGAGCCCAGGAGGGGAGAAAGGGCCAGGACATACATAATCCAAAGCCACACCCCCAGGGACCTACTTCCTCCAGCCACACTCTACCTTCCTATAGTTACCACCCTTTGTCCATTCAGCAAGTGGATTAATCCACTGGTGAAGTCAAAGCTCTAATCACTGCCCCAAAGCTCTACCTATGAACCTTGTTGCATTGAGGGAAATTGCTTTCAAAATATGAGTTTTCAGAGGACATTCCAAATCTGAACCATAACACCGAGGATTCATGTATTCAATGACCACTTATAGGGGATTATACAAACCTGCCCCTCTGCCTTCAATATAGAAAGGCCACGCTAATTCCAGAGTTCCCACTTGTGTCACCTGAAGCCTTTGTTGAGGCTTGTCACAGTTCTGCTTCTCACTCACCCTGTCTACTCTTCTTCCTTTCCTCACAAGTGCTCCAGGGAGCATCCCCAAATAATCTTTCTCCATATTAAGCTCTGGCTCTGAGTCAGCTTCCCTGGGGAAACTAATACACTTTGTGTTACTTTTGGGGAAATGGACGCAATTTTGGAGGTCGTACTTCAAAGGAGGTTATAATTCTAAGGAGAATAGAATTCAAAAACATGCTGAACACTAAGTGAGCAAGTCCCAAGGGCAGAGATTTGCCTGTCTTCTCTCTGACTATATCCCTATGGCCACCATGCAGTAGGCACTTAATAGATATGTTAAATGATCAAATAAACGAACATCAACCCTTAGATTGCAGATATAAATAGATACTTCCTCAGATATCTCCAATAGGAAGTTTCTGAGTCTAGGCTATACTTCTTGATGTCTCTGGCTAGGGATTTGCTTTTAGAAATACCATAGCTGTCCTCAGGGGAAACATTTCCATCAGTCGCCATTAGGAATGGCAGGAAGCTTTGGGATGGCTTGACCAGTGCTCTGCTTGCCTTTGGGTGCCTAGATTATATTGACTTCATAAAATTGTCCAATGAGAATAGACACCCAAATCATCTTCATGAACCCTGGCTGGAAGGATACAAATAACAAACCGTATCTGCATTGCTGAGGGCCCTAACAACAGCCAAGAGAAATTAGTTCTGGTTGAATCCTAGTCAGTGCAGAAAGCATTCCTCTGACTCTTAACAGATATCGACCTTGCTGAACCACTCAGCACTGCCGATTTTCAAAACTTCTGGTACAACTAGAAAAAGAGAATGACCTATGAAAAACAACGACTGAACTAGGGCATACTTGCTGCAATCAGAGATGTTTTTGTTCAATTTTAGTACTGTGATTTTATTAGCAGCAGGATCCTGAGCAAGTACTTAGTTTGTCTGCCTCAGTTTCCTCATCTACAAAACAGGTATGAAAATAACAGTATCTCCTGAAAATTGTGCTGTGAGGATTAAATGAGTAAATGAATGTACCGTGTATAGAACAGTGCCCAGCATGCACTGCTTTGTAAGACTTCAGTTCTACATTTACATGGGGAATTTCATTTTGTCACGTTCCAAAGAGAATCTAAGTACTGGATTATGTATCCAAGGAATCTGTAGAGTCCTGGATGCCCTTTGCTTTAGGATTATGTGATTCTGTGGCTAATATTTATATAACTGCCTAGTATATGAGAAGCTAAAGTTTACAGTTGAAAAATGAAGCAGATGCCCTACCTTTTTGCCACAATGAGGTCACTGGTACACTGTGTTTGATTACAGATCTGAAAGGTAGAGGGTATTTCTACTTATAGACAGTTTCTTCAATTCTATAAGCACCATTGGAGAAAATTCCAATCTTAGCCGCAGCTAAGTCCTTCCTAGCTCTTATGGCAAGAGAAAAGTGTGGAAATTCCACACAACTTGAATACCCCTTGAGCACTTTCTAGATGTAAGGAGATATAAGCAACCAACTCGGGGTTGGTGGTGTAGCTCAGTGGTGAAGCACTTGCCTCGCGTGTGCAAGGCCCTGCATTTGGTCCCCAGCACTGCAAACAAACAAACAAAACACCCAATAACATAACCAGAGGTGTACTTCCAGGGAATCTTACTGAAATAGTTCCAAGCCAATTGCCTACTAGTTAAGATGAAATCTGGCTTTTTGTATTTCTTAAGTTTTCTACAATGGTAATCTGATTGCTTAGAAAAATAGGATGTTCTATCTCAATGGATAGAAATATCTATCCTACTTGTTCTTCTGCTTTCTTGGGATAGAAATTCTAGCTTATGGAATAATGAGATTGTTCTAGTTAAGCATTTCAGGGTCAGGAATTTTAGTGATTAAAGTTCCTGAGGGAGCTACATTTAATATTAGGATTTCAGTGGACAATGTGTATACAGGACCTGAAATCTCTACTTCAAATACGATGTCCAAAGAGGTGATACCTCTTTTCTCAAAAGGGGAAGGTAAACAATGTTAAGCATAACAAGTACACTGGGGCGCTAGACAACCTCCTCATTTCTAAGCAGACTCCTATTCCACATGCCACGGAAGGAGAAAAGAAATGAGAAACAGTAACTACTTGCCATCTATGGCTTCTACTAGTTGCCATAAAATGTGCTAGACTATGTGAATTATCCCCAGGACAGGGGGGTATCATTGTCATTTCAATTGCACAGGTGAGGAATCGGAGCTCCAAAGAAAGTTATTTGCCCCAGGTCACGCAGCTGGCTAGACACAGCCAGAATTTGAAACAAGGTTTGATTTCAATATCTACATATTTTCCATTACACCAAAGCAATCCCATTGTCTTTATCAGTTGAAGAGTGAAGAGGGCTGCCATCAAAGAGAACGCATGAGAAACGAAAAGGCGAGGTGTCTTTTGGTCCTATATTAGATGCTCAGAAGAACCTGTTTTCACAGCTGTGAAATGAGGTGTCTGGAATAGTCCCTCTTGGCTTCAACACTCTTTGCCCATCTTCCCCCATCCCACTACTTGCCAAACCCAGAGAGAAGTGATCAGTACACAAGAACACCAGCTGGAGTAGCATGGTGAAGCAGTTATGTATATAAGTTCAAGTGCCAAACCATCTGGTACTAACTAGCTGTAGGCCGTAGGGAAAGTGACTTCATCTCTCTGTGTCTCAGTTTCCTCATCTGCAAAGTGAGCATAACAGCACTTCTCTCATAGGACCATAAGGAACAAATGAGAATGTATAGAATATGCTCTGGAATGGCTTGACTTTTAAGACTCAGAAAATGTCAGCTATTACAAGACCTTGCAGGAGCTCCAGCATTGAGTCTAGCATTATAAATAACTTCCAAGTCCTACCTTTAGAAACTTCTTTCTTTCAGAGATAGTAGTAGTTCTCAAAGTACTGTTCTTAAAACTCTTACATCAGAATCTTTATTGAAAATTAAGAAATCAGATCTTTAATAATCAGTGTGTATAAGAATACTTGACAGACCCACCTTAAATTGGCTGGCTCTAATAGAGTTGTTAGAATGGGCATATTACCAAGAGCTGAGAGTTGGTAGCACTGGAGGTTCAGCAGTGTTCTTTACAATAATCAACAGGTCATAGAGATGACCACTACATTTGCACCTTTCTTTGCAAAAGTTTCCAACAGTTGCTTAGAGCTCACCCTTAGAGGAAGCCATCTGTGATTTCAGTGGGGATCATGACTTTCCAACATTTGCTTCTGAATATACCCCACTGAATTGAGTTCATATCAGACATTGGGATCTTGTTGGGAGAAAAATCACTGAAAAATCTCTCTTTGTATTTTAATAAGAATCAGAATTTGATATATTTAGTTTAAACAAAAAAAGACTCCAATTCTAGTGCTCTTCTCAGTATTTCTATGGTCCTTGAGGAAAACTGTTTGTTCTCTGATTCTCTAGTTAGGTCTTAAGCCCTGAAGTTGTTTCAAGCATGCTACCATCTCTGGGGTATTTAGAGCAGGCTTAACTTCTCCAAGCCTAGTTGTCAGCTGTCCAAGCCCCAGGGAATCTCAGAAGTAAGCAATTTTCTCACTGAGTCAAAGGGACTTGCATTATTCAATTGATGGGCTTCTCACATATCTAGGTTCTTGGAGACTTACATAATTTATTTTTCCTGGAGGTTTTTATTTATTTTTTGACACTATAAAAACTAACATTAATTTTTTGACATTTCTTTATTTTGAGTATACTCTACTACCTGGTTAAAAATCAATGAATGATTCTAAGAGTCTGCATCATTTTTACTATGGTTACTTTTAACATTGGCCACATAGGGAACTTTAATAAGCACATGCACTGACAAAGCATAAAGGACACAATCTTGGTTTCTAGAATTTAGTGTACAGCAAATTACATTTACCTGCTTAACTTTCCACCTCTCCAGGTGAGTTGTGCTGCAGGAGACTTTGTGTTTCACTCTTCATAACTTTTTATTAGAACCTGGCCTTTGAGACATGATTCATATACCATTACAATTCCCCTATTTGCAGCCTACAGTTCAATGTTTTTTTAACATCCACAGAGTTTTACAAACAGTAGAATAATCCATTTTAGAACATTTTCAACAATCCATAAAGAAATCCCACCTGCATTAGCAGTCATTATTCACTCTCCTTGCCCACTGGCCATTAGCAGTGATTACTAATCTGTTTTCTGTCTCTGTAGATTGGCTTATTCTGGGCATTTCATATGAATGGGATCATATATATGTGATCATTTGTGACCAGTTTCATTCATATAGCATAATGTTTTCAAGGTTCATTCATGTTGCATAATATGTCAGTATGTTATTTATTCTATGGATGAATAATACTTGCTTGTATGCTTATACCATGCTTTTTTCACTCACCAGTTGATGAATGGGTTGTTTCTACCTTTCAATATTATGAATAATGTTGCTGTAAACAACTCAGTATAAGTTTTTTGCAGACATAAGCTTTCATTGTCCTTGGATATACACCCAGCACTAGAATTGCTGTTGGACTGTATAGGGATCATTCTAAGTATAGCATTTTTTTTTCATATTTGTAATTTTTTGTAGTTGAGATAGATGGACAGCATGCCTTTATTTTATTTGTTTCATTTTATGTGGTGCTGAGGATTGAACCCAGTGCCTCACACCTGCTAGGCAAGTGCTCTGCCACTGAGCTACAGCCCCAGCTACTAGGTATAACTTTTGAGGACCTGCCAGACTGTCTAATGTGGCTGAATGATTTTATATTCTTACCGGAAATATATTAGGCTTCAAATATCTTCATATCCTCACTGATGCTTGTTTTGATCCATCTATTTTAATTATAGCCATTCTAGTGGGTGTAAAGTTGTATGTTATTGTGGTTTGATTTGTATTTCCCTAATGCTAATGACATTAGATCTCTTTTCTTTTGCCTATTGGCCATTTTTGTGCCACTTTGTTGGAAAATTGTTAATTCAGATCCTTTGTCCATTTCTGTCTTTTTATTATTGACTTGTGAATATTTATATGTTCTGGATGTTACATCATTGCCAGATATTAATTTGTAAACCTCTCTCATTGTGTGGATTGTATTTTCACTTTCGTCAGTAGTGTACTTTAGAAAACAAGAATTCACGAACTTGAAAACAGATAATTTATGTATTTTTTCACAAACAGATAATTTATGTATTTTTCTTTTGTTGCTGGTGCTTTAGATGTCACATCTAAGAAACTATTGCCAAATCTAAGGCCACAAAAGATTCACCCCTGTTTTGTTCTAAGAGTTTTAGCTCTTACATGAAGGTCTTTGATCCATTTTGTACTAATTATTATATATGATGTAAGGTAGAGTCTGCCTTCTTTATTTTGTATGTAGTTACCCAGTTGTTTCTGTACCATTTGTTGAAAACTCTATTATTTCACCCATTTAATTATTTGGGACTCCTGGAAAAAATCAGTTGATTATAAATATGAGAGTTTATTTTTGGACACTCAATTTACTTCTATTTATATTCATGACTATTTTTATGATTACTCTTGCTTTATAGTAACTCAAAATCAGGAAGTATGAGCCCTCCAGATTTGTTCATCCTTATTGAGCTTATTTTGGCTATTATGAGTCCCTTGAGTCTCCCTATGAATTTTAGCATCATCTTGGCAAATTCTACAAAGAAACAAGTTGTACTCTGATGAGGACGGCATTGAATCTGTAGATCACTCTGGAGAGCACCGCCATCTTAATCATATTAAATCACCATTTCCACAAACATGGGATGTTTTCCCATTTACAACATACAGATCTTTAAATTTTTTCAATATTTGTAAAACTGAAGTGATACATGCAGTATGAGAGAAACTGCATGTGTATGTATTGTGTCCTCAGAAAAGTTAGAATAGAAATAAAAGTTGTTTTTTAAAAATATTGAACTGTCCAGAATATTCATCAAAACAACAACTTCTGAGGGTAATGCATAGGAATGGAAATCAATATTTTTGTTGTTTTAGCATGAGCCAGAACTCCACTGGATGTTTTGGATGCATTTTCATATCAAAATTTCTCAACAGCCCTATGAGGCAATAAAATATTCTTTTTGAAAATGAGGAGACTAGGGCTCAAATGGAATAAGTAACTTTCCAAGGTCACACAGCCACAATGTAGCAAAAACGATTGTGTTTTACCTTATAATAACACTTAGGTCTTCACAGAATAATCAACTTGTCATCTCAACATGCATTATGTTGATCTGATAAGGTG
This sequence comes from Spermophilus citellus, assembly GCF_964194105.1. NCBI lineage: Eukaryota > Metazoa > Chordata > Mammalia > Rodentia > Sciuridae > Spermophilus > Spermophilus citellus. Next base: position 43,364,017 of record NC_138190.1, on the reverse strand, counting down.
CTATATTGTCCCCATTACTATATTCTGAAACTTCAGAAGTCCAATTAAAAGTTTAAGGTTTAGTCAGGCATGGTGGCACATACCTACAATCCAAGAGGCTTGGGAGGCTGAGGCAGGAGGATTGCAAGGTCAAAGCCAGCCTCAGCAACAGCGAGGAGCTAAGCAACTAAGTGAGAGCCTGTCTCAAAATAAAATACAAAATAGGTCTGGGGATGTGGCTCAGTGGTTGAGTACCCCTGAGTTCAATCCCCAGTACCCCTCCAAAAACGTTTAAGTCTTATACATTGAAAACTACAAAACATTGTTGAAAGAAATTAAAGAATACCTGAATTAATGGGAAGTCATTCCATGCTCATGGGTGAGAAAACTTACTAATGTTTATATGGTAATACCCTCCAAAGTAACCTGCAGATTCAATAGAAATCCTACCAAAATTCCAGCTTTGTTTATTTGCAGAAATTGACAAGGGAATTCTTAATTCATATGGAAACTCAAGGGATCTAGAATAACCCAAATAGTCTGATTAAGAAGAACAAAATTGAAGAGCTTGTTCTTTCTGATTTCAAAGTTACAAATAATCAGGACACTGTGGTAGTGGTATACTGATAGATATGTAAATTGATGGAATAAAATTGAATGTAAAGAAATGAACTCTCACATTTATAGTCCAGTGATTTTTTGACAAGGATGCTGAAACAATTCAATTGGGAAAGAATAGTGTTTTCAACAAAAGTGCAGGAACAGCCTGGAGCAGTGGCCCATGCCTATAATCTCAGTGGCTCAGGAGGCTGAGGCAGAAGGATCACAAGTTCAAAGCCAACCTCAGCAACAATGAGGTGCAAGCAACTTGGTAAGACCCTATCTGTAAATAAAATACAAAATAGGGCTGGGGATGTGACTCAGTGGTCAAGTGCCCTGAATTTAATCCCTAGTACCCACCCCCACAAAAAAGTGCAGGAACATCTGGATATCTACATGCAAATAAATTAATTTGGACACCTGTCTCATACTGTATACAACTATTAACTCAAAATGCAAAAAGACCTAATTGGGAGTTCATAACCCACTTCAATCTAATGTATGAAATATGATATGTCAAGAGCTTTGTAATGTTGTGAACATCCAATAAAAAAGTGAAAAAAATGCAAAAAGACCTAAATGTAAGCACTAACATTGTAAATTATTAGAAGAAAACATAGTTTCTTAGACATGAAGCCGAAAGCACACAGATCAAAAGGAAAAAAAATGAATATATTGGACTTCATCAAAATGAAGATGGTTTTATGCTTCACAGGAAGCTATTAAGAAAGTGAAAATAAAATCCTAGGAGTGAGGGAAGCTATATACAAACCATATATCTGATGAGAGACTTGCATATAAAATATATAGAGGACACTTACAACTTAATGATAAAAAGACAAATAACCCAACTGAAAAGGGAACAAAATATTTGCATAGATATTTTTCTAAAGAAGATTTATGGATGGTCTACAGGTACTTGAAAAGATGTTTAATATTAGTCACTGGGAAATACAAATGCAAATCACAATGTGTTTTTACAAGTGTTGTTAAGGATGTGGAGAAATCAAACCCTCATACATTTCTGGTGGAAAGATAAACTAGTACAGCCACTTTGCAAAACAGTCTGGTAGTCCTTCAAGAATTGAAACCTAAGGGCTAAGGTTATGGCTCAGTGGTAGAGCACTCACCTAGCACATGCAATGAGCTGGATGTAATCCTCAGGGCCACATTAAAAAATAAATAAATAAAATAAAGTTATTGTGTCCAAGTACACCTAGTTTTTTTTTTTTACATTGAAACCTAAAATCACTATTCAACTCAACAATTACACCCCTATGTATACACCCAAGAGAAATGAAAGCTCAAAAACTTGCATTATGGTTTCAAGGTCCCACCCATGTTGTAGAATATATCAGTACATGATGACAAGTGAAAGAAGCCAGTAACAAGAACAGCTATTGCTATGGTTCAGTTTACATTAAATGTTCAGTGAAGGCAAATCTATAGAGGCAGAAATTATAATGGTAATGGCCTAGGATTGGAGGGGGTGGGACTTGGGGTGATAGTTAAAGGAATCAAGATTTCTTTACGGGGTTATAACATGGCCTAAAATTAATTATCCTGACAGTTGTCCATTCTGTACATGTAGTAAAATCATTCAATTGTACACTTTAAGTGGGTGGTTTTTATGGTACTTGAATTATATCTCCATATAGCTTTTATCATCAGGGATATGCTAGATGAACAGGGCATGCCCCAAACCAGTCATGGCTAGTAATACTAGCTCTTGGCAGGGCTGCAATGTGTTATATTTTTTAATTGTGCACTCTGCAACCTCAGAAAACATCATTATATGGGCCACAATGTGAAAGGCATCCTCTTAAAGTTGTACAGCATACAATATACATGCCTTAAGCTTCAGTTGGTTCTTATAAAAAATTCTAAGGTTAGCCAGCTGTGGTGGCACACGCCTGTAATCCCAGTGGCTCAGGAGGCAGAGACAGGAGGATTGCGAGTTCAAAGCCAGCCTCAGCAACAGCTAAATAACTTGGTGAGACCTTGTCTCTAATAAAATACAAAATTGTTCTGAGGATGTGGCTCAGTGGTTAAGTGCCCCTGAGTTCAATCCCTGGTACTGCCTCCCCAAATTCTAAGATGTATCATTATAGGTTACCAATATCTATTCCCCCAAACACAAAAGGAAGCTAATTTTCAAATAAGTGGTGTAGAGAATCATTTTCCCTACACAGCACTTTAACTCAGCATTCAGGCAACCATTGTGCTCCTCCTCTTTTATTCCTGTTACCCTAGTTGGGAATATTTTTGACCTTCAATTTAAATAATGTCTAATTAATATAGGATTAAAGAATATTTTATGAGGAATTAGATCTACCCATAATCCCTCATTCTGATTTTATTTCTCTAGACCCCCTTTCAATCTTTATTCATATGTACAGACACTTTTTAAATAACTTTAATGTAGTGTATACACAGCTTGATGCCACTTTTTTCTTTAATATTATTTCATAAACACTGATCTTTGTTGTTCCATAGTCTTTTCATTTATTGTTTTAATGGATGTATAAATTCCTCCCAGTTAATATACTTGATACCTGAATGTAAGATAATTCATATAATTATGCAAAAGCTACAATTTGGAAATGCCTCCTTGTAAAGAATATGCTTTATTTTATTTTTTCTCCAAAGTTCTTATCATCATCTATGCCTCCAAATTCCCAATAAATATTTTCAAATAAATAAATTTTAGTGCTGGGGATATAGCTCAGTTGGTAGAGTGCTTGCCTCACATGCACAAGGCCCTGGGTTCAATACTCAGCACCACAATTAATTAATTAATTTAAAAATTCTCTGTTAGAGTTAATTCCTAGCAGTGAGTTAAAGAGCATAAAAATGTTTTCTGAACAAGTTATTATAGCAGGATTTTTTTCACATCTATACTGGCCAAATAGACCTTCAACTAAAATCATCATTATGTGATTCTGGAGGTAGTACTTGGTCTTTCACGTCTGTGACCCACATTCAGCACTCTATTTCCTATGTAATGCCCAAGCTAAAATTAGCTAGTTAGAGGAAGGAAGAACTGTTTCCTCATTTAACATGAAAGTTTGAACCAAGGCCAGGCTGAGAACAGATGTATTACATGTTCTTTGGAAAACAGATCTTCCTTTTCATGGGAGTGGGCCCAGAATGAGTCACAGGCATCCCAAGTATCACTAATCCAATTATTGGGGGGACTGACATCTCATTTGAACTCAGTAGATTTTCTTGGAGCAGTGGACCTTAGCACCTACTTGGAAATGTGAGCATAGATCTATTCTTTGGAGGAAAATGGTGATCTAGCTGCAGAAGGACTTAGCCTCCTCCCTCACAATGCAATCCCTCTCTAACAGTTGCCATGTTATCAAGAGAATGCAGGGACTCTGTGAGATCTGGTGACAGTAGGATTAGAGAAGAAAAGCCAAGCACGGCCATGACTGAGCCATTCCTGTGTGCCATGCCACTCACCACTCAGCACAACCCCATGGCATATCTACTATTCCCATACCACTTTGAAAAAAAGAAACCGAGGGACAGAGAAATAAACTTACTTGTTTAAGATCACAGAGTAAGTACAAGAACAGGAATTGAAACCCAGGTTTGACTGACTTCAAAGTTGTCCTTATTCTATGTAGTAATCATTGAGAGACATTAGTATAGTAATTGTAGTTATGAGCATTTTCTTTTTTCTCTTGGGGCCTTAGTATCCCCATCTATACAATGAGGGAGTTGGACTAGCTGAACTCTTAGTGTCGTTTTTGGTATCTCATTCCATTTGATTATCAAAACATACAGTGAGAGAAATTGAGCAAATATTATTGTCTCTTTTATCCATAAACAAATGGGAGTTTAGAGAGGTTGATGTTTTATGCATAATTGCATAGCTACTTTATGAGAAAGTCAGATTGAACCCAGTTTTCTGAACTAGAATGGAACTTCAGAGGCCACCTGGCCAATATAATGTCACTCTATTTACTCTCTTCATTAGGGAAAAATCCCCCAGCCCCATCAACTGCAGTTCACATTAATAAAATGTTTCCCCAATACAGTGTGACTAGAAACCTTGGCATATTTTCTCTGAATCCGAGTATCCCATCAGTTGTTTGCTCTTGTTCCAGGGATGGCATGACTCATTAACTAACACCTTTTCTGAGGGATCTTGATGGGAAGATGTGATGGCCAAAGTACAGTAAGAACCCACCATGCCTATTAGATCCTGGGCATGATTTGTGCCTTTCCCAATTTTCTTTGATAATCAGAATCTCTAGAGAACTTGTTAAAAACACATATTCCTACAATTTATTGAGAAGCAGAACTTTGGAATAAGAATATGAAACAAGTGCTCAAACACAAGGGAGCCTCACAATGAGCTAGGGCTGATTCTTCAACGGTGAGGCTCATCAGTTGGTTTTTGACCAGCTTGCATTCTGATTGATTGGACCTATGCCATTCCAGTTGGAAGCTATTCTGAATACCAGCAAGTAAGGTAGGGATCAAATATACCCATTTGACATAAGAGGAACTAAGGTCCAGAGAGGCTCAAGAGCCTTCCCCAGGGTACACAGATATGAAACAGGTGGCAGGGAAAGGGTCGTGCTTATTTTCCTATAACACAATAAGTGGTCACTGCCAAAGGGAACAGGCCATGGGACATATATCTGTCAGAGTTCTCCACAGAAACAGAACCATAGGAAATATATAAATTAAGATATTAAACCCAATCAATAAATGGGCAAAACACTGAAAGGCACTTCACAGAAGAAGAAACGCAAATGGCCAAAAAGTATATGAAAAAATGTCAATATCTCTAGCAATTAGAGAAATACAAATTAAAACTACACTGAGATTTCATCTCAGTCAAAATGGCAATTATCAAGAATAAAAGTAACAATAAGCGTTGGAAAGGATGTGGAGGAAAAAGTTTCACTCATACATTGCTGGTGGACTGCAAATTGGTGCAAGCACTCTGGAAATTAATATGGAGATTCTTGAGAAAACTTGGAATGGAACCACCATTTGACCCAGTTATCCCACTCCTTAGCATATACCCAAAAGATATAAAACAGCATACTATAGTGACACAGGCACATCAATGTTTACAGCAGCTCAATTCACAATAGCTAAGCTATGGAACCACCTTAAGTGCCCTGGGGTCTGAATTAGTACAAGAGATATCCCAAGCTTGTATAATTATGTCAAAATAGAATCTACTGCCACGTGTAACTAAAAAGGACCAAGGAAAATCCAGTAGCTATTAACTGAATTGCATACTGTTACTAGAAGGGTAACTGCTGAGGTTAAGGCAAAGAGTCCTCTTTCTAAATGACTGCAACAAATATGAGATTTATTACCTTCATCATATCTGTTACTTAGTAGTCTAATGAAATCAAAGTAATATATGTAAAGTGCTTAGAACAGTAATTTGCACATAATGAACACTGCTTTAGTCAGCTTTTGCATTGCTGTGACCAAAATATCTGAAACACACACACACACACACACTTGGAGAAGGGAAAGTTTATTTGGGGCTCACAGCTTCAGATGTCTCAGTCTACAGATGGCCGATTCCATTGCTCTGAGCCTGAGCCCAAGGTGAGGCGGCACCTTATGGGGGAAGTGCATGGCAGAGGAAGGCTGCTCTTCTCATCATGGCAGCAATAAGGGATGGAAGGGGTACAGAAAGAACCAACTAGCCAGGGGCACCTCAGTTACAACCCACCAGTCTACAGTTTTCACCCAAGCAGTCCATTCAAACTAAGATGGACTGATTTGGTTACATTACTCACAGTCTACTCATTTTACCTCTTAATATTCCTGCATTAACAGGAGCTTTTGAGGAATGCCTCATATCCAAATCATAGCAAACGCTATGTAAATATAGGCTGGCTTTTATTATTGTTATTGTTGTTAACTGTAGCAGCATCCTAGGCTGAACCCTCTGCAAAGTCTGAACTCAGCAAGTTTGTATTCAAGGACCTTTTTTGATATTGGCCTTTTTGTGAGCTCCAGTGGTCTACAGGCAGCTTGGAGGGCCTTAGCCCTCTGTCACATCAACATTAGCCACCCCTGATAAGTATATCAGCATAATGAAATCACAGTGGTGGCCACATTAAAACAGTACAAGAATTTTCCCTAGCTTCTTCCCATCTCCTTGTGCTCCTTCTACCACATTACCAGCCTCTTATAAAGTCTGGAGTCTCTAAAGCTGGCCTCCCAATGTCTGTACATTTCTCGCATAAACAGGACCTCTCCTCATGAAAGCCCTGTGATTAACACTATCCCCAGAAAATGGAGGCCCAGAGAGTTAGAGATTTGCCCAAAGGCACATAGCTAATAAAGAAAAACAGGGACTTGAAGCCAGACATACCGGATTCTGAGCTCATCTAGTATGCCACGTGAACTCATCCTAAGGTGCTCATAGTTTCCAATGTTTTAACTTGTCTTTCGTAAAGAATTTGCATTTCAAAAGGGGAATGATGTGGATGCAAACAGCATGACTCTAAAGAGAGGGATTCCTTTTCCTTAAATGGTGACTTGACGAGGATATGGAAAGAAGCATGACGAAGATAGATTTAAGAAACGGAAAAAAAAGGATGCCTTGAAGAATTTGACATTTGTCCTTATCTTCATCATAAACGTATGTTCTTGGGTGACATCATACAGAAACTGATTCAGAAAGGTGGAATGTTTAGGCCATGTGGCAAGACATGGAGAAGGGCTTTGGAAGCCAGAGGTCTTTCGGGACGCCCTAGGAGGATACCATTGTATAAAGTCCAGGCCTTCGGTTTAAGGTGGTCATGTCAATGACAAGCCACTCGGATGGAAGCAGCACATGAGGGAAGTGATGGCAGAGACTGCTGGAAAGCCTAGTGTCAAGTTTGGTCCTGTTGCTGTTCTCTTATTTCCAGGCGTGCCCTCTGCCAGCTGCAAAGAACTTGAGAGCACTTGGATTACTTTGGGGCTTGTCATATCTCAGCTGAGCTGTCAATGTGGGAAATCACAAAGTGATCACACGCGCTTTCACTGTCCTTCTAAATTAGGCAATAAATAGGATGAGTCACTGGATGAGCCATCAGTTCTTTCCAAGCTGTGCAGCATGCTGGAAAAGGAAATTATTGAGTGAAAATCAAGAGCCACCCAAGCAGAGGTAGCCTCAAGGAATGGTCCAAAAGGGAGGGGTTTGAGGACACAAACTACTTTCAATTTGTGGACATTTTACAGATCAAGAAATGTAGCAAAAAATTCTAATTTAATGACTGCAAATACAGCTATTAAAAAGTGTCTCGAAACTGCCCTTCGTTGCCTTCCTCAAACACAGCTTCCTGGGGAGCCTTTGAAGATATTGCCGGTTCCACAAAGAACCTACTTACTTGTCTTGTCACCTCTGACTGCCATAAAAAAATAACATAGACTGGGGGCTAAAACAACAGACATCCATTTTCTCACAGTTTGTGGAAGCTGGAGATCTGAGATCAGAACGTCTAGATGGTTGAATTCCTGGTGAGGACTCTCTTTCTGGCTTGCAGGTGGCCTGTCTTCTGGGTTTTCTCTGTCTGTCTGTCTTTTTCTGTCTCCCTGTCCCCTCTTCTCATAAAACCACTAATCCCACCATGACTTCTCTACCCCCATGACCTACTCTAACTTCTCAAAGGCCCCGTCTCCAAATACCATCACATTGGGGTTTAGGGCTTCAACATATGAATTTGGGAACAACAAAATATTCGCTTCATAACATTATTCTTCCCACTTATCAGAACAAAAGCACCACCAAAAATTACAGCACTGAACAGTTGGGTGTCTCCTTTTGCAGGGAAAAATATACGCGTGTGCAAACACCATTTTTTATACACTCTTCCTGCTCATAGACTTAAAATTGCTCCCTTTGCCTGCTAACTCAAGTCTAAGTTCTACAATTCCTCAGCTTTGGTAATGAGATGTTTCATGATCTTTTCTAGTCCTGATTCCTATCTGAAAAAAAAATCTCTTTAGGGGATTCATTATCTTCCTATGGAGTTGAAACTTAACACTTTTCGATTCAACATTTGCAATTTTAACTGCATAAGTACAATGCCGATGTTCTACTTCAGGTGATATTTTGCAATTTTGCTGCACACAGATTTGAATTAGCATCACTGAGGAAGCTGGTGTGCTGTCCCCAGATTCATAACTAGTCAGGTATCTCATTTGTCCTCTAGCATCCACACCATGATATAGCTCTACTGTTCTCTCCCAAATGACATAAATATTACCATCCCTGTGTTACTAATGAGGCAATTGAAGAAATTAAATGTGATGCATTCACTTAACAAACATTTACAGAGTGCCTCTCCTGGAAACTGAGGATGTAGCCAGGAATAAAACAGCAATTCTGGAGCTTGCATTCTTTAGGGGAAAGGATGACAATAATCAAGTAATCTAATAAACAAGATGTTTGCATTGAAGAAGAGCCTTATGAAGATAATATATAAAAACCTTAAAAGAAACAAAAGAATGAGAAAATGGCAAGGCAAATCAAGACAAAACTATAATTTCAGCACAAAGCAAATCAGACACCAGAGGAACTGGTGAATGCAAATTGTTCTACTTCACACAAAAGCACCCAGTGCAATGAAGAGCCTCTTGAGGTAATTTTATTGAAGTACATTTAATAAAACAGAATATAAAGCCCTATTAAACATGAATTTCGTAAAACATGAATTTCATAAAACATGAATTTCATAAAACATTCTATCATTGTAAAACATGCACATAGAAATAAGATTAGAAACATTTGTTTACTGAACAAATGTTTTTAGCATCTGCTGCATATAAAATGCTATTCTAATCACACTGAGAATACAGTGGTGAACAGAAAGACAAGGCATGGCTCTCTGAGAACTGCAATTTCTGTGATTAAAGGAACATAAACAGGTGAGCAAATATATGGATTAGGTGATTTTAGGAAGCCGTAAGTGCTCTGAAGGTAATAGAATGAAATAATGCAAAGGGTTTGAGAGGTCAGGAAAGGACTATCTGAGAGGATGACTTTGGACTTGAGACCTAAGTAAATGAACATGGTCATCCAGGCACAGACATTGGAGAAGAGCATCCCAGCACAATAGCACACCCAGTGCAAATCTTTTCTTTTCTTTTCTTTTCTTTTTTGAGAGAGAGAGAGAGAGGAGAGAGAAGAGAGAGAGAGAGAGAGAGAGAGAGAGAGAGAGAGAGAGAGAGAGAGAGAGAGAAATTTTTAATTAGTTTTCGGTGGACACAACATCTTTATTTTATTTTTATTTGGTGCTGAGGATCGAACCCAGTGCCCCGCACATGCCAGGCGAGTGCGTTACCACTTGAGCCACATCCCCAGCCTCCCAGTGCAAATCTTGAAGGGAGAATTGAGTTTGCAAGACACCGTGAGCTGAAAGAAGAAGTTGCATGGGACGAGGATAATATGAGTGAGTGCTTAGTGTGTGATAGTAGTTTGGAGAGAGAAATCAGATCACATCACATAGGGTGTTCTACACCATCATAAGGAGTGTTTTTTTCCTTTTTCTTAAGTAAAATGGAAAGCTCACTTGGGGCTTTTTATTATTAATATGTTTTATTCTAATTTGTTATGTATGACAGCTGAATGCATTACAATTCATAGTACACATATAGAGCACAATTTTTCATATCTCTGGTTGTACACAAAGTAGGGTCACGCCATTCCTGTCTTCATACATGTACTTAGGGTAATGATGTTCATCTCATTCCACTGTCTTTCCTACCCCCATGCCCCCTCCCTATCTAGAGTTCTTCTAATCCTCCCATGATCACCCCCAACCCCATTATGAATCAGTGTCCTTATATCAGAGAAAACATTTGGCATTTGGTTTTGGGGGATTGGCTAACTTCACTTAGCTTTATATTCTCCAGCTCCATCCATTTACCTGCAAATGCCATGATTTTATTCTCATTGTATGTATGTATGTGTATATATATATATATATATATATATATATATATATATATATATCACATTTTCTTTATCCATTCATCAACTAAAGAGCATGTAAGTTGGTTCCACAGTTTAGCTATTGTGAATTGTGCTGTTATAAATATTGATGTGGCTGTGTCCCTGTATGTCACGAGGGGGCAAAATTGCAACATATGCAGTCGAGGGGGAGAAATAAAGAATGTCCACAAGCTTCTGCCTCTATTCAATGCTTTATTCACTCAAATTACTCAATACAATTTCACTCTATAGATTCTTAATCAAGAAAATGACAATCCTTAATGCTAGGCATTACAATAGACATAATCAATTCACAGCAAACAATTCTAGATTAATTGATTCACAATAAACAATTCTAGATTAATTCTAAGCACTGCAAAACACACTTAATCAAACAGGCTAGTGACAGACATTCCCTCTGTGTGCTAAGTTCAAAAGTCTTAAGCCTTGGGCTTTATGTCCAGCGGATGCACACTCACTTAGACCACGGGTGATCAGGTCCAGAACCAAGGCAGTCTTCTCCTTGGACGACCGGTTGAGGAGAGGGTTGTAGGGAGAAGTTGCAGCTCTCACCGGCCTCCAAATGAGGTGGTAGAGTTTGAGAGCGGTGATAATCATGCAGAGGATCAGGAAATGATGACAAGTGATGGGATGTCAGTCCAGGTCCTCATCAGGCTCTCCAGCTCAAGTGCATCCTTGTTTCGGCTGGCTGAATCCCTGTTCATTGGCTCTTTCATTGGCTCTATCATTTATACTACATGTTGGGGCTTTTGACTCCCCTTTCAATCCTTATCAACTACCATTGGATCTCTCAGTGACATCATTTGCCCAGGGGTCAGAAACACCTGGTCTGGTGGTCTCCACCCTGGTCTTCTCCCCTTTCCCTCTTATCAGGCGAGGACAGCCTGCCAGAGGCTTCACTCTGTTTATCAGGGTGAGGGGAAGTGACTTGTCTGAGGGCCATACTGGAGGGCTCTGTTAGATATGCCTGGTAAACTACAATTTTCAAACTAGAGTTTTTAAAATGGAGTTGCTTAGCCTCAGGCCTAAGGCCATCCTCACACTGTAGTATGCTGTTTTTATATCCTTTGGGTATAACCGAGGAGTGGGATCGCTGGGTCAAATGGTGGTTCCATTATCAGTTTTCCAAAGAACCTCCATACTGCTTTCCACCAATTTGCAGTCCCACCAGCAGTGTATGAGTGTACCTTTTCCCCCACATCCTTGCCCACACTTATTGTTGTTTGTATTCTTAATAGCTGCCATTTTGACTACAGTGAGATGATTTGCACTTCTCAAATTGCTAGAGATGTTGAACACTTTTTCATATACTTGTTGATTGATTGCATATCATCTTCTGAGAAGTGTCTGTTCAGTTCCTTGGCCCATTTATTGATTGGGTTATTTGATTTTTTGATATTAAGATTATTGATTTCTTTATATACCCTAGAGATTAGTGCTAGTTCTTGAAACACTGGCCAGAGCAATTATACAGATTAAAGAAATTAAAGGGATATGGATAGGAAAAGAAGAACTCAAATTATCACCATTTGCTGATATATGATTCTATACCTAGAAGACCTCCAAAATTCCACCAGATCACTTCAGGTTTTTTAAGCAAGGGAGTAATATCATCTTTCAATAACTGCTCCAGCTGCTATGTGGAGAATGGCTTGTAAAAAGGGATGGAGGAGAATCAAGGAAAATAGTACAGAATGTATTGTAGGAACCAGGTGTAGTGGCACACACCTGTCATTCCAGTGGCTTGGAGGCCGAGGCAGGAGGAGTGTGAGTTCAAAGCCAGCCTCAGTGACTTAGCAAGGCCCTGTCTCCAAATTAAAAAATAAGTAAAAATAAAAAGGCTGATTAAGTGTCCCCAGTTTAATCCCTGATTAAAAATAAATAAATAAATAAAAATTAAAAAATGTATTGCAGGAATTCTGGTTCTGGTTAAGCTAGAGTGAACAAGATTCACCCTATCTGCCCCACTCAATACAGCTGTAAAACCAGGACAGACTACATGAGGTCTCTGAGAGGTAAACAGCTGCAAAACAGAAGGAAAGGACAAAAGAAGAATTACCATTGTATCATCAGTAAATATACTTTTATTTTTTGTATTGAATTCTATTGCTTTGTTTTACCATTTTCCCCCTTTAGCATTCTGTCGTCTGAGCTCAACATACCCCAAACACAGACTAGGCGCTATAGTTAAGAGAGCGCAGAAGAAGTCATCTGGTACTATCTTGAGGAAGGACAACTCTTAATGCTCAGAGAGAGTGTAAAACACTCCTTTTTTTCCTCCTCTCCCTTTCTCATTTTTGCATGCCCCAGACCTGAAGAAATTCTATGGGGAAAATGGAGAAATCTCAATAACCAAAATTCAGAGGAAAAGAATCCATCCTGTCCACTTGATGGAGCTGCAGTTTCAAGAGGGTAGAGTAAGACTTTGTTAACTTGTTGTTTCTGCCCTTCTCTCCTGGGTCAGGGGATGGGCCCAAGCACAATAGTGAATGACAGAGAATGACAGATCAAAGTAATTAGAATACTGAGTGTCTGGAAGGAGGGAAAGAAAACAACAAATACCCAGGGGAGGAGAAGCACCCAGAAAGGTTGTAAAGAGGAATTCTGGGAACACCACTCTTAAATGGGTTTTTTAAATGCTGTTGTTTGTTTTTAATGAACTCGAGGGCACTCAAGCTATACATGAATGGCTCTGATCCTCAACATGCCAAATATTTTGAGAATGAAAGCAACTGATAGACCACTTCCTAGGTCCCAGACTAGTCACTGAGTGGGACATTTAGAGGACAGATTTGAGTAGCACTGCAAAGTTTTGTGGAAATTTCATTGACATTGGATCCATAAGGCACAGAAAGTGAGTTGGAACATGGGACCAGATTTAATCAGGCTGATTGCCTACTATAACAAAACATCAATATTCTCCAAAGAGTTTCAAAGAGACTCAGAGTTTTATAACATAATTTTCAAAATGATAAGATGAATTTAAATTTACTAGGCACATTAAAAACCATGGAAATTCCAAGTACCAGATGAAATAGACATGAAAACAAGGATCGCATAGATGTTTGAATTATCTGACAAATATTGCTAATATAAAAAAATGCTCTGGTAAGCAATCTTGAGCATTCTTGCAACAAGATAGCTTTCAGTGTTTAAGGCGGACTTTCAGGTGGCCTCAATGATCTCCACCTCCTCTTATTCATGCTTTTTAAAACTGTCTCAATTTTTGGATAAACCTTTTTATTATGATTTTTAGTTGTAGATGGACACAATACCTTTATTTTATTTATTGATATTTATGTGGTGCTGAGGATTGAACTCAGTGCCTCACACAGCTAGGCAAGCACTCTGCCACTGAGCTACAATGATAGCCCCTTATTTATGCTTTTAGTTTAATATCTTTCTCTTAAATGTGAAAAAAAGCTCATGTCTTTCTTCTAATTAGTAGATTATAGTAAAAGATAATGGAATGTCACTCCCATGATTATGCTATACATAAAAGGTGATAGGATATACTTCCAAGATGATACTACCTTATGCAAGTCCTATGTTGCTAGAAGACTTGCTTTCTTGCTTGCTGGCTTTGAAGAAGCAAGTTTACACCTTGTTAGAGAGCCTATGGAGAAGGTGGTGTGGTAAGGAACTTCAGGCATCCTCTAGGAGCTGAGCACATCCTCTAACTGACAACCAGTTAGAATCTGGGTCGTCAGACTAACAGACACAAAGGAGCAAAGTCTAACAACCCAAGGGAATGCAGAAGTACATTTATCACCAGTTAGGCCTCCAAAGGAAACAGAACCCTGGCTTAAGGCTTGAAGCCAAGTCATGGATCCAACTGTTACATCAGATCTCTGACCGATGAACTATGTGAGATAGTAAATGTGTGCTGCTATATCTTGGATCTGTATTGTCCCTCAAAGATTTGTTCCCCAAAAGGGCACTTCTGAGAAGTGGTGGAAATTTCAAGAAGTAGGGTTTATTGGGAGGTCCTCCAGTCACTGGGTATGCCCTCGAAGGGAATAACGGGGCCCCAGAACCTTCCTCTTCCTTTCTTTTGCTCTTGGCCATGATATGAACACTTTTGCTCCATCACATGCTTTCACCATGATATGCTTCCTTACCCAGGCCCAGAGCAACAGGGCCAACTGATAATGAACTGAAATCCCTGAAACCCTGAGCCAAAATAAGCCTTATCTCTTATCTCAGGTACTTGTCACTGTAAAAGAAAGCTCTCTAACACATGTGTTAAGTCATCAATGCATTAGTAATTTGTTATATGACAATAAATGATAAACTTGGCAAAGATATGGAAGTTGTAAGTATTAAAACTGAAATTTATGAAGTTTACAAAAAATGAAAGTTCAGGAAACTTCACTTGTGCTAGTCAGCTTTTCATCACTGTGACCAAAACACCTGACAAAAACAATTTAGAGGAGGAGAAATTCATCTGGGGCTGTTTCAGGGTCTCAGCCGATGGTCCTCCCACTCTATTGCTTAAGGCCTGAGTGTGGCCGAACTTAATGTTGGAAGAAGGTGGCAGAAAAGAGCTCCTTAGCTCTTGGCAATGGGGAAGGAGAGAGAGGGAGGGAGGGAGTAAATAGTAAATAATTATGTAAACATGATAGGGTGAGATGGAAGGGAGAATGAGAGGAAGAGGGAGAGGGGGGAGAGAGAGAGACAGAAAGAGGGAGAAGAAGAGGAAGAGAGAGAGATACAGAGAGCAGGAGGAGGAGGAGGAGGAGAGAAAGCCAGGGGCAAGATATAGACCCCCCAAGGCATGCACCCAGGGAACTAGTTCCTCTAGCTATACCCCACTTGCCTTCAGTTACCACCTCATAGTCCATTCAAATTTTAATCTGTCAAATGAATTAATCCACTGATGAAGTTACAGCTCTCATAATGTAATCATTTTACCTCTGAATAGTTAACATCACATATGGATGCAATAGTGTTTTAGGGACAAATGAGGCAAGACACCTAAGATAGCAGGAAACAGTTTTATTTGGCTGAAGCCAGGTTCAGAGGGCACAGCTTTTGCTGTAATCAATTAATCCCCTGAACCCCGAATTCAGGTAGTTTCAGAGTTTTATACCCAGCATGTAAGGGGAGGGGCTCAGAAGTTCACATGAAAGCAGCTTTTTCTTTCTCTGTTCTGGGCAAGTTAACCCTTCAAGGACAGCTCCTGAGAAGGGGAGAGCTTCTTCTCCCCTTTCTTTCCTCCCCCTGCCAGCTGTTACCATGGAGCCCAATTGGTAACTTATCTTAAAAATGTAGACATCTCTGTGAAGCCCAGCTCAAGACCAGAGGCCTTGTTTGCACATTTCTACAAACTACTATACTGGATACATTTGTGAAAAACTAGTAAGGGGATGTCCAGTACCTGGAGTGCTGGTATATTCCTGGCCAGTGGCCAAGTAACCAGGGTAACATGGAAATAGGAAGTTTATCTACATTGAACTCTTTTGCAGAGACTCTTTTGCTGGCAGTCCTAAAATCAGCCATGGTGAAGATTTCTAGAGAAGCCCAGTTAAAACTTTTCTGTGGAATAAGGGGATGCCACTTTAATAGAAGAATGAATATGACTGAGGAGAGGGCCAGGGAACTTAAAGGTAAATAGGGAAAGGGGAGAAAAGGGGGAGATACTGGGGAATGAAGGTGATCAAATTGTGTTACGTGCATGTATGAATATGTCACAATGAATCTCACTACTACGTATCATTACACACTGATAAAAACGTGAGAATATACATTAGTAGACCTTATTATTACAAAACAACAAAGAGAAATCTTGAAATACAATATGGTTTTAGGAATCTATGTGTCAATAAAAATGATCAAACATTTGCACTATTCAAGTCCTAGAAAGAATATTTGAACAAAGAAGACATTTCCGAAGTTTGACAAACAGAAAATGTAACCATACAAAAAGCTGAGCAAACCCCCAGTAATAGAACTCAAAAGAAATTCATGTCAAGGAGCATTCTAATCAATTCTAAAAAACTAAGGTTAAAAAAAAATCTTGAAAATATCTACAGAAAAAAATAGACCATTATATTTATGGAGAAAATGATTCAAATGATATTGGATTTCTCATCAGAAACATGGGGGTCAGAAAGAAGGGGTACAATATTTTTAAATGAAAAAAGAAAAAATCTATCAATTTCAAATTTATTTCTAGTGAAAATAATATTCATGAAAAACAGGTGAAACAAAGACATTCCCAGATAAAGTAAATATAAGGGTATTTATAGCCAGCATATAATACTTTAAAAGAAGTTCAAGGGTTTGCTTTTTCAGACAGGAAGCTAATGGTACCTGAACAAAATGAGGAACTTTGGGAATGATGGAAGAGTGAGGAAATAGTAAATAATTAGGTAAACATGATAGACCACTTCACTCCTTTTGATCTTTTTTTAAAGAGAGAGAGAGAGAGAGAGAGAATTTTTTAATAATATTTATTTATTTATTTATTTTAGTTTTTGGCAGACACAACATCTTTGTTTGTATGTGGTGCTGAGGATCGAACCTGGGCCACACACATGCCAGGCAAGCGCACTACCGCTTGAGCCACATCCCCAGCCCTTGAATTTTAAAGAAGTATTATCTGATAGCAAAAAAAATATAAAATGTCTGATGAGATTTCAATGTAGATATAATCTATGGCAACTATAGCATTAAAAGGGCAGGGTGAGTGTAGTAATAATAGTTTTCACATTCCACACACAGAGGCAAAATACTGCTTCTGGCCAGACTGTGAATTTTTAAACTCCTAGGGCAAGGTTATTCAGTTGGGGCCTGAAGGCCAAAACAACCCTCTGGTATTTTTCTTATTGCAATAAACTGCACACAACAGAAATTTGCCATTTTAACCATTTTAAAGTTTATGATACACTAATACTTAGATTAGCCCTGATATCGTACAACCATTTCAACGACTATTTCATTGCAGGGCATTTCATCACTCCGAAAGGCATCTCCATAACAAGGCATTCACCATTCTCCTTCTTCCCCAGTCCAGCTCCTGGCAATTGATAATCTGCATACTGTCTCTGAGGTTATTGTGCTATTGTGATTCATAATAGGAAATATATATTTAGTCTTCATCCCCATTTCCAGGCACACTGCCCCTAAATCTACGGAGTCTTCAAAGTGACCTCCAGAGAGGGAGAGAGGATCTGAAGGTTGAGCTGATCACCAGTGTCTAATGATTGCATCAACCATGCTTACACAATGAAGCTTCTATAAAGACCCAAAAGGATGGCGCTCAGGAGTTTCCAGGTTGCTAAACTCATACGCGTGCCAAGAGGATCATATGAGTGGAAAGAAGCTCTTGTGCTCCAGATCCTTCTGGACCTTGTCCTATGTGTCTCTTCATAGTGCTCATTTGTATTCTTTGAAATATCCTTTGTGGAGTTAAAATCTGCAGACTATAGTGATGTAGCCACCTCAATGTTTATAGCTGCCCAATTCACAATAACTAAGTTATGGAAACAACCCTAGGTACCCTTCAACAGATGAATAGATAAAGAAACTGTGGTATATATACACAATGGAGTATTACTCAGCATAAAGAACAATGGCTTTATGACATTTGCCAGCAAATGGGTGGCTATGGAGACCATCAAGGTAAGTGAAAAAAGCCAGTCCAAAAAACCCAAAGGTTGAATGTTTTCTCTGGTAGGTGGAAGCTGAGCCACAATAAGCAGTGGGGGTGAGGGGAAGAATAGAAGTGCAGTAGATTAGACAGTGGGGAATGGAGGGAAGGGAGGAGGATAAGCAAAGACAGTGGAATGAATCTAACATACTTTCCCCAGGTACATTTATGAAAACAACACAGTGAATCCCCCCACCATGCATATCCATAAGAATGGGATTCTAACTAGAATAAGATATAGTCCATGCTTGTATAATTATAGGAAAATGGATTCTGCTGTCATACATAACTAAAAAATAGCAATAAAAAAGAAAAAAATAATAAAAGAAAATATTCTTTGTAATAAATTGCCACTACTAAGTAAAGTGTTTCTCTGATTTCTGTGAGCCATTCCAACAAATAATAGAATGCCCAATTTTAATAGCTATTTGGTCAGAAGTTCCAGTTCCCACACATAATATTGGCAACTGGAAGTTTTGTTGGACTGAGCTTTTAATATATAGGATCTCACTTTTGACTCCAAATAGTATCAGAATTTAATTGAATTACAGGACAACCAGTTGGTGTTCGCTGGAGAATTGCTTGGCACGGGAAAAAAAAAAAAAAAAAAACACCTGGTGTCGAAGAGAAGTACTGAGAGTGTTGTATGTATAATAGGAGAAAACTGTTAATCTTTTTCTTACCATATGCACCCATTTAAGACATTTTATACAAATGAAATCATATGTGGCCTTTTGTGTCTGAGAAGAATAAGTATTTAGCTGTTGTTGGGTGGAATTTTCTGTATATGTTTGTTGGTCTTGCTGGGCTATAATGTTGAAATGCTCTATTTTCTTATTTATTCTATTTTCTTAATCATTAAGAAATATTAAGAAATATTTTTTATTTCTTTCTGGTTGTTCTTTGCTTAATAAAAAGCATCGCATCAACTGTCTGTTCTTAAGTGAGTATATCTTCTTGGTGGATTGACTCTCTTTTATCAATAACCTCCTTCTCTTTTAGCAATTCTTGACTCAAAGCCTGTTTTATCTGATATTATTGTAGCCATCCTAGTTATATTTTGATTACTATCTGCATATTTCAGTCCTTTTATTCCAACCTATATTTAGCTTCATATTGAAAGTTATACTCAATGTATGTATGCTATGTCAAAATACATTCTACTGGGCTGAGGTTGTGGCTCAGTGGTAGAGTGTCACGTTCCCCATGACAAAAACACTCAGGGTCACTCCATGGGAACTGGACTGAGTGAAATAACCACACAAGAGACAGATACCTGCCGCAGTCTGGCTGGGCACAAAATCACGAGCCACTCAAGCAGGAACAAACTTTATTTTTTTGAAACTGCCCCCAATACCCTGTACACCCCTGGGAAGAATCCCGATCGACCCACTTGGTGTTCTCCCAGAACCCCAGAGGAAGTTCCTCCCCCCGAATTCCCTCCTACTGTACTTCCCCAACCAATGGGAACTCTCCAGGAGTCCTTTAGCAGGCCCAGGTGAACAGCAGGAGTCCAATATCCATATGAATGCAAATCTTAACATAATCATATCATCTCAATGGCTAGCTGGCGTCACCTTTCAACCAAAAATGCCATGCATCATATTACTTGGCTGTGGCTCTTAGTAGATACCTTTTTCTTTGGGGGTCCTGTGACGACTCCTCTGACGTTAAGGGTCCACAGAAAGACAGAGAGCCAGTGCATGCGAACCCCTTTTATTGAGGAGAAGCCATTCAAATGAGGCAAGGGGTCAGGTTTCATGGGGGGCTGAGTCTAGCTTCATGATGTGTACTGTCAGCAGGTTGCCTGGCATCTAGGAAGGCCACACCCAAAGGCAGAACAAGAGAAGGGGACACACAAGGGGTGTTTCCATGGAACATTCTATCCCAAACAGGGCAAAGGGGTACTATCACAAAGGAACAGGTGAGTGTAGCTCGATCCATGGGGCTGCAGGAAGGCACACCAACACATGAAGATATATTCTGTTACTTCAAGGATCAGGGCAGCTGTCTAGGGCCACTTTGAATGTAGCCAGATCACTGGAAGTGATTGACAGAGCCTCAACCTATCAGGGAAGGAAAATGCTGGTCACCCAGCGTGATGGCCCCCCACATATTCCCCCTTTCTTAATATAAAAAAAGCAACTGGGGAATTATTTCTTTCAGTCACTTGACTCTTGGTCCAAGGTCATCACGATCTGCTATTGAAACACAAAAAGAATTAGTAGAAAACATCATTTCAATAACACAATCAACTTGGAAGATCCTGGTTATTATTATTACTCTGCCAAACACTCATCAGAAGATTTTTAATCTTTTCCCAATTTTATTGGGAAGCATTGTGTTTGGCCATAGAAACATAGACATTTTCATTGGCATGGCATTTAGGCCTCTCCATAAACCACAGAGCAGAGGGCTCATTCACATTATTTATTACATTGTCTTCTAGAGCATTAATACTTAGTTCTCATCCTTTCATCAGCACTGATCTGACTATGAAGGATCTTGGAAGTAATTTAAGTCAAACATTAAGAAAATCCATATGTTGTAAGTTTTAAGATATAGCCATAAAGGCTGTAATTGAAGAAGCAAGGAATAATATTTAAAATAGTCACTTTAAGGATCATGAGACCAGCAGCTTGCCTAGGTCTGGTTAATTGACATGCACCTGTTTCAAAGCCTGAACGTTAACTTCAGTATATTATAACTCTGAAATATTAGCTGGCAATAACTAGTGATACAATAAGTTGTATTCTTACAGGCTACAGGATATTTATTATCCTTTCTCTTAATTTTCATATTTAAGGAGTCTATTAGGTCTGTCAGTAATGTAAATACTCTTGGAAAATCTATTTTAATAATCTTTCTAACAATTGTCCAGATATGTAGTCTTCATTACTAAAGACAAGCATAATTGTCTGGTTTAGGTTTCTCATATGCTGTCTTTTTCTCAAAAGATACTCCTAGACAGCCTGTTTAACATAGGATCAACATATAACTGACAAATACAGTCAGTACAATAAGTCTAGTTTTATGGATGGACTTTCCAGTCCACATAGCAAGGCACATTAACGGTGGACCTAGGAAATGAGTCCATATAAGTCTTTTTATAATTTTTGCTTACCTGACAAGCTCCTGAAGCTACATGATTGTAAACTCTGTAGCTGGAAATTTACCTTCCTGTGCCAGGTTTCTCAATCATTTTCATGATGACTGATTTAAACTCTCCTTTGAAATCTGATTTAATTTACTGAATCATGTTCAGTATCAATAAGACTCTCAATATTACAATTAGAGAAAAAAATTGAAATATTTTGTAAGATCTAGTGTGTGTCTCTGGGGTTCTGTTTTCCCCCCTTTCTTTATTTAATAAAATACAGTAGAGACTTGGCATAAACCATAATATCATCAGTTTAAGTTATAGATATATAGTACAAGTATTTAAATGATTAAATTTATTTTTTACTGATTATTGTCATTTTTCAGTATAGACTAGTTGATCCATCCTAACAATTTAGAAAGAACCCTCAATCTCTTTTTGAGAGAAGGTCTCAAAATATTTCTATACTTTAGAATATTATTTATTAATTAGATTACTCTTAATTGGCTTTTAGAAAATATGATTAATGTAACTTCCCAGTATAGGGAGTAATATATAAATCTTACCATATTTTTTATGGATAATAGGTCCAGTCAGAGAACTTATGTAATATCAATGAATTTCCAAAATTGTAAACTTTATTGTTCAAAATTAACATATGACTTTAATTTGGAGAACTTCAGTCCTAATAAAATGTTCTCTCAAATCTCATAATTATCCAACAAACAAATATGTAAGAATCAACAGTGTCTTTGAATTAATCAAATTTAGTTTCCAAGGAGAGTTGTCAAAATTGGGATCTAAGTCAGCAGTTTAATATATTTCGTGTTTAATTGAGGATGTGAATTTATTCACCAAAATCAATCCTTGTTTTAAACAGTAAGAATCATTAGGCAATAAATACCTTCATTAAAGGAAATAAACTTAAAATTTTAATAGGTCTTTATCATGTCAAAATATGGACAAAATTTTAGCTCACATTAGCATAGTAAAATCTGGAAAATAGCTTGAAATATCCTTGAATTCATCAGTTAAAATTTTTATAGTCAGTCCAGCACATATAAATCTTTTAAAAATTGTTTTAACTTTCTATATCATCTGTTTAGATAATGATATAAAGATTTTTCAATTTAGGAAAATATATTTATCATTAAAATCTAGAATATAAAGACCTTGTTTTAGCCAAAGATGGTTTCTTTTTTCTTCTTAGAACCTCCAATGTGTGCTTCCTTTCTGTTGAAGTATCTTTTCCTTTTAGAATTTTTCCTAGTTATACTTTGGAACAATTTCTAAAAACCTTAGAATCTAAACAAATTTTTGTACTTTGATGAGAAGAAATATCAATGAAAATACAGTTAAAGCCCTTGGATATTCTGTATACAGAATTATATTTGTTTATCATCTTACAAAAGTTTGTACAATAACTTTGAGAAATAGAGATTACTTGAAGGTTGCATTCTCTCTTGAAAGCAAACTTATAGTAAAATACATTTATCTTAAATATCTGTAACTAAAAGGCAGAGCATCAGATAAATGCATGTATAAAATATATAAATTATGGGTTTTCTGTTGAAGAAAAACAATTAGACAAATATATAATAACTAAACAATTAGACACATATGCCAATTATTTTATGGATTAACAACTATGGGTTATCTAAATACCTAGAAAATATATATGTTAAGAATAAGGGCATAATTTATGATTGTAGCAACTTTATGTAACCAGGTGGTTCTTAAGATATTTGGATACATTTCAATTTATTTATTTATTTATTCATTCATTCATTCATCCATTCATTCATTTATTTTTTTAAAGAGAGAGAGAATTTTTTTTTTTACATTTTTTTATTGGTTGTTCACAACATTACAAAGCTCTTGACATATTATATTTCATACATTAGATTGACATGGGTTATGAACTCCCAATTTTACCCCAAATGCAGATTGCAGAATCACGTCAGTTACACATCCACAATTTTACATAATGCCATATTAGTGACTGTTGTATTCTGCTACCTTTCCTATCCCCTACTATCCCCCCTCCCCTCCCCTCCCATCTTCTCTCTCTACCCCATCTACTGTAATTCATTTCTCTCTTTGTTTATTTTCCCATTCCCCTCACAACCTCTTATATGTAATTTTGTTTAGCAATGAGTGTCTCCCTTCATTTCCATGCAATTTCCCTTTTCTCTCCCTTTCCCTCCCATCTCAAGTCTCTGTTTAATGTTACTCTTTTCTTCCTACTCTTCCTCCCTGCTCTGTTCATACTTGCTCTCATTATATCAAAGAAGACATTTGGTATCTGTTTTTTAGGGTTTGGCTAGCTTCACTAAGCATAATCTGCTCTAATGCCATCCATTTCCCTGAAAATTCTATGATTTTGTCATTTTTTATTGCTGCATAGTACTCCATTGTGTATAGATGCCACATTTTTTTTATCCATTCGTCTATTGAAGGGCATCTGGGTTGGTTCCACAGTCTAGCTATTGTGAATTGTGCTGCTATGAACATCGATGTGGCAGTGTCCCTGTAGCATGCTCTTTTAAGGTCTTCAGGGAATAGTCGGAGAAGGGCAATAGCAGGGTCAAATGGTGGTTCCATTCCCAGCTTTCCCATGAATCTCCAAACTGCTTTCCAAATTGGCCGCACCAATTTGCAGTCCCACCAGCAATGTACAAGTGTACCCTTTTCTCCACATCCTCGCCAGCACTTGTTGTTGTTTGAATTCATAGTGGCTGCCAATCTTACTGGAGTGAGATGGTATCTTAGGGTGGTTTTGATTTGCATTTCTCTGACTGCTAGAGATGGAGAGCATTTTTTCATGTACTTGTTGATTGATTGTATATCCTCCTCTGAGAAGTGTCTGTTCAGGTCCTTGGCCCATTTGTTGATTGGGTTATTTGTTATCTTATTGTCTAGTTTTTTGAGTTCTTTGTATACTCTGGATATTAGGGCTCTATCTGAAGTGTGAGGCGTAAAAATTAGTTCCCAGGATGTAGGCTCCCTATTTACCTCTCTTATTGTTTCTTTTGCTGAAAAAAAACTTTTAAGCTTAATTAAGTCCCATTTGTTGATTCTAGTTGTTAACTCTTGTGCTATGGGTGTCCTATTAAGGAATTTGGAGCCCGACCCCACAATCTGTAGATCGGAGCCAACTTTATCTTCTATCAGACGCAGAGTTTCTGATTTGATATCAAGCTCCTTGATCCATTTTGAGTTAACTTTTGTGCATGGCGAGAGAAAGGGATTCAGTTTCATTTTGTTGCATATGGATTTCCAGTTTTCCCAACACCATTTGTTGAAGATGCTATCCTTCCTCCATTGCATGCTTATAGCCCCTTTATCAAATATAAGATAGTTGTAACTTTGTGGGTTAGTCTCTGTGTCCTCTATTTTATACCATTGGTCCACCCGCCTGTTTTGGTACCAGTACCATGCTGTTTTTGTCACTATTGCTCTGTAATATAGTTTGAAATCTGGTATCGCTATACCGCCTGATTCACTCTTTCTGCTTAGAATTGCTTTTGCTATTCTGGGTCTTTTATTTTTCCATATGAATTTCATGATTGCTTTATCTATTTCTACAAGAAATGCCGTTGGGATTTTGATTGGCATTGCATTAAATCTATAGAGAACTTTTGGTAATATCGCCATTTTGATGATGTTTGTTCTGCCTATCCATGAACAGGGTATATTTTTCCATCTTCTAAGATCTTCTTCTACTTCTCTCTTTAGAGTTCTGTAGTTTTCATTGTATAAATCTTTCACCTCTTTTGTTAGGTTGATTCCCAAGTATCTTATTTTTTTTGAGGATATTGTGAATGGAGTGTTTTTCCTCATTTCCATTTCAGAAGTTTTGTTGCTGATATACAGAAATGCCTTTGATTTATGCGTGTTGATTTTATATCCTGCCACTTTGCTGAATTCATTTATTAGTTCTAGTAGTTTCTTTGTAGACCCTTTTGGGTCTTCTAGGTATAGAATCATGTCATCTGCAAATAGTGATAATTTAAGTTCTTCTTTTCCAATTTTTATGCCTTTAATTTCTTTCGTCTGTCTAATTGCTCTGGCCAGTGTTTCGAGAACTATATTGAATAGAAGTGGAGATAGAGGGCATCCCTGTCTTGTTCCGGATTTTAGAGGGAATGCCTTCAACTTTTGTCCATTCAGAATGATGCTAGCCTGAGGCTTAGCATAGATAGCTTTTACAATGTCAAGGTAAGTTCCTGTTATCCCTAGTTTTTCTAATGTTTTGAACATAAAGGCATGCTGTACTTTGTCGAATGCTTTCTCTGCATCTATCGAGATGATCATATGGTTCTTATCTTTAAGTCTATTGATGTGGTGAATAACATTTATTGATTTCCGTATGTTGAACCATCCTTGCATCCCAGGGATGAATCCTACTTGATCATGGTGCACTATTTTTTTGATGTGTTTTTGTATTCGATTCGCCAGAATTTTATTGAGGATTTTTGCATCTAGGTTCATTAGAGATATTGGTCTGTAGTTTTCTTTCTTTGAGGTGTCTTTGTCTGGTTTCGGGATCAGGGTGATGTTGGCCTCATAGAATGAATTTGGAAGAGCTCCCTCTTTTTCTATTTCCTGAAATAACTTGAATAGTATTGGTATTAATTCTTCTTTAAAGGTTTTGTAAAACTCCGCTGTATACCCATCCGGTCCTGGGCTTTTCTTGGTTGGTAGTCTTTTGATGGCTTCTTCAATTTCATCTATTGATATTGGTCTGTTCAGATTGTCTATATCCTCCTGACTCAGTCTGGGCAAATCATATGACTTAAGAAATTTATCGATGTCTTCACTATCCTCTATTTTATTGGAATATAGATTTTCAAAATAATTTCTAATTGTCTTCTGTATTTCTGTAGCATCTGTTGTGATATTGCCTTTTTCATCCCGTATGTTAGTAATTTGAGTTCTCTCTCTTCTTCTCTTCGTTAGCATGGCTAAAGGTCTGTCGATCTTATTTATTATTTCGAAGAACCAACTTTTAGTTTTGTTAATTTTTTCAATAGTTTCTTTTGTTTCAATTTCATTAATTTCCGCTCTGATTTTAATTATTTCTTGCCTTCTGCTACATTTGCTGTTGTTTTGCTCTTCCTTTTCTAGGGCTTTGAGTTGGAGTGTGAGCTCATTTATTTGTTGGTTTCTTCTTTTTTTGAGGAATGACCACCAGGCGATGAACTTTCCTCTTAAAACTGCTTTCATTGTGTCCCATAGATTCCGATATGTTGTGTCTGTATTTTCGTTTATCTCTAAGAATTTTTTGATTTCCTCCTTTATGTCTTCTGTAACCCATTGATCATTCAGTAACATATTGTTCATTTTCCATGTGATGTAGGATTTTTCCTTCCTTCTTTTATCATTGATTTCCAGTTTCATTCCATTATGATCAGATAAAATGCATGGTATTATCCCCACCCCTTTATATTTACTGAGGTTTGCCCTATGGCATAATATATGGTCTATTTTTGAGAAGGATCCATGTGCTGCTGAGAAGAAAGTATATCCATTTGATGATGGTTGATATATTCTATATAAGTCAGTTAAGTCTAGGTTATTGATTGTGGTATTGAGTTCTATAGTTTCTTTATTTAACTTTTGTTTGGAGGATCTGTCCAATGGTGAGAGAGGTGTGTTGAAGTCTCCCATAATTATTGTGTTGTGGTCTATTTGATTCTTGAATTTGAGGAGAATTTGTTTTGTGAATGTCGCAGCACCATTGTTTGGTGCGTAAATATTGATAATTGTTATGTCTTGTTGGTGAATGGTTCCTTTTAACAGTATATAATGACCTTCTTTATCCCTTTTGATTAACTTAGTCTTGAAGTCGATTTTATTCGATATGAGGATGGCCACCCCTGCTTGCTTACGAGGACCATGTGCGTGGTATATTTTTTCCCATCCTTTCACCTTCAGCCTGTGTATGTCTTTTCCCATCAGATGTGTCTCCTGGAGGCAGCATATTGTTGGATTTGTTTTTTTAATCCATGATACCAGCCTATGTCGCTTTATTGGAGAGTTTAAGCCATTAACATTCAGAGTTACTATTGATATGTGGTTTGAACTTCCATCCATGTTTGATTGTTTATCCTTTTTTAAAAAAAAAAAAAAATTTAGTTTGTCTCTCCATGATTGTCTTTCCCCTTGCCCTCTGTCTTTACTGCGGCACTTCCCACTGATGGTTTTGGTTATTGTTTTTCATTTCTTCCTCGTGTAGTGTTTTGCTCAAAATGCTTTGCAATGCTGGTTTTCTGGCTGCAAATTCTTTTAACTTTTGTTTATCATGAAAGATTTTTATTTCGTTGTCATACCTGAAGCTTAATTTTGCTGGATACCGAATTCTTGGTTGGCATCCATTGTCTTTCAGTGTTTGAAATACATTGTTCCATGACCTTCTTGCTTTCAGTGTCTGTGATGAAAAATCCGTGGTTAACCGTATTGGTTTACCCCTAAATGTAATCTGTCTCCTTTCTCTTGTAGCTTTTAATATTTTCTCTTTGTTCTGTATATTGGATATCTTCATAACAATGTGTCTTGGCGTTGGTCTACTGTGATTTTGTGTGCTCGGTGTCCTGTATGCATCTTCAATTTGTATATCTGTTTCCTTTTTTATTTCTGGAAAGTTTTCTGTAATTATTTCCTTCAGCAAGTTTCTCATTCCCTTGGTTTGAATCTCTGTACCTTCTTCTATCCCGATGACTCGTAAGTTCGGTTTCTTAATGTTATCCCATAATTCTTGGATGTTTTTCTCGTGATTTTTTACCAGCCTTTCTGAGTTTTTCAAGATGGTGTATTTTGTCTTCATTATCTGATGTTCTGGTTTCTACTTGCTCCACTTGCTCCACTCTGTTAGTGATACTCTCAATTGAGTTTTTAATTTGGTTTATCGTTTCCTTCATTTCTAGAATTATTGTTTGATTATTTTTTATAGTCTCTATCTCCTGATAAAGATACTTAACTTCTTCTTTTATCTGTTTGTGAAATGCATTCTCAATGTGTTCTTTCACTGCTTGAATTTGCTGTCTTGTATCCTCTTTAAGGTTCCATTCCATCTGTCTTAGGTGTTCCTTGAGTTCTTTATATGACCATTTTTCTGATGACTCTAGGTCCTCCTGAATATTTAGGCTGTCCTGCGTTGTTTGTACTCCTTTTCTTCCTTGTTTTTTGAAGCTGCTCATGTTGTTTCTTGTTCTGTTTGACTGCTGAGTTACTGTTTACTCCTATAAATTAGTTTGATGCTTGGGAGGAAAGGTATTTGAAGGGAAGGGAAGAAGTCTCTAAAGAGAATGAGAGTAGGCAGGTAGAATTCAAGAAAAAAGGGGGGATAAGAAAAATGAGAAGACTAAAGAAGAAAAAGAATAGGAACTAAAAAAGAAAAAGATTAAAAATAATAATAATAATAATTAAAAAAAATTAAGTTAAAATTAGTAGAAAAAAAAATTTAAAAAATATTTTGTAAAAAAAAATTAATAAAACAACAAGAAAGAAAAAAATGAAAATGAAAGAAAAACCTAAATCAAAAAAAAAAAAGGAGAAAAGAAAAAGAAAAAAAAAAAAAAACCTAATAAATGCAGTCTTAGAGTTTGATTAACTTCTCTTCCAGTAGATGGCGCTGTGCCCACCAGGTCAAGTTTCTCCTGTCAATACGCGGGAACCAATCACTGTGCAGCAGCTCTTCCCAGACTGGGCGAGTCTCCAATCCTGAGTGTCTAGGGCCTCCTCTTGTGCCTAGTCACTTCCCACTTTTTCTCTAGCCAGGCCCCTCTCACCACAATACTGGCTACACGCCAAGTCTGCTGCTCCCGGGAGCCCTGTTTTCATGAACGACTGGGCACACTCTTCCAGTTTGCCATTCCCTCAGACCCTAAGCTTGTAGAGTTTGGGGCTGAGAATCCTCAGCGGCTTTTACTTGCCCTCTGGTATCCACTTCCCGTAGGTGGTGCAAGAGACCTCAGCAGTCAGTCCTGGTGGGAGCGGTATTTCCGCTTGCGAGACCCGCACCACCTCTGATTCCCTCGGGCTGGCTGAAGCACTCACAGGAGAGCTGGGAGGTGCCCTTACGGGAGAGCTGGGAGGGGCTCTTAGAGTTTTCTCGATGTGTGGAGAGGCAAGGCTATGGGATCACACACCTGTTTCAACGCAGTTATCTCCTCCGCAGCAGTCTGATGACACGGTTTCCCTTTGCCGGGAGACTAATTCAACGGGTGGGTCCTTCTCTCCCAAGCCCCGTTTCAAACCTGTGGCCACTACTTATGAAGGCTCGGTAGGCATTTACCTTCGTAGGATGAGAAGGGCTGACCCGTTGTTTCAGCGGGATGAATTAATGCCGAGTCATAGCTGTTTGTCTGCGGGAAGCAGGTGACCGGGAGTTTGAATTCAGCGGGTCAGAGCTCAGTGCGTGTTCTTGGATCACTTGGATTTTAAATTGTCGCTCATCTTATCAGCTGTTTCATATACTTCGGCAGTTCATTCGCGCGGTGAAGAGTCTGCTCTATGGTGCTCTGTGGGAGGCGGCGGCAGCGGCGGCGGCAGTGGCGGCGGCCTTCGGGACCCCCGGGGAGGGGGTGCGGGTTGGGGGAGGGGAGGCGGCGCCTCAGGGCCGCGCGGTCTGGGTACCGGACACGCAGGAGAGCGGGCGGGGTGGGGGAAAGAAGTTGAGATCTAAATTTAGAGACTGAGCTTGGGAGGAGAGACGGCTGGGGAGAAAGAAGCAAGGTGGAAAGGCGGAGAGGAGAAGGGGAGGGAGAAGGAGAAGGGGCTGATGGAGCCGGGCGGCTCGCGCTGAAGTCGTGCTGTACTCCCTTCACCTTGGCTGGATTAGTCCGAATAGACTGTAATCTGCTGTATCAGCTACATTCAGCAAACAGTAGACACTTTGATTCCAAGGGCATCATCCTCCTGTCCCCTTGGCTCTCCAGTGTCAACTACAGGGCAAATATCTGAAGGAAGCCCGGTTGGGTCGAGAGAATTTTTTTAATATTTATTTTTCAGTTTTCAGTGGACATAACATCTTTGTTTTATTTGTATGTGGTGCTGAGGATCGAACCTAGCGCCCCACGCATGCCAGGCGAGCGCGATACCGCTTGAGCCACATCCCCAGCCCCTCAATTTATTTTTAACTAGGAGTGCACTCTTATATCTGACATCAAATGATGTAACTGAAATAAGATCCTTGCATGTATACATTTATTTATTTTTTGTAATTATACAGTCAGGAACAAGAATAAGGATTTTTTTGTTTATCACAGAAACATTGCCTTCTTTTGCTCCTGTAGAGAGCAAATGCATCCCCATAACCTTCAAAATTCAAAGCAAAATATAAAGAAGCATGTTTGATATCTGTCATCAATAGAACATTAGTAACACAACCATAGAGAAAAGTCAGGTTATTTAACTCAAAAATAACTTAAACTTAGGGCTGCAATGTAGCAACCTGTGGAATTAATTTGGCCTTAAAAAGATATCTTTCGTTAATATTTACAGGTGAACATTCTTAAAAATGCTGGTTCTGGATATCTCCCGGTAGCAGGTCTGGAACAGGAAGTACAGGTTAGTGGTTGGAAGGTGGGACTAGTCCTGTCTGAGTGACAATGTAAGAACCAATGGGAAGCCTGCAAAAATGTGGGAGGGGGAGACCAGGAAGCCCCCTCTTCTGGATAGTCATTGGGCGGTTACCATGGTGATGGAAACAGCTTGGAGCCTGCTGCCCAGGGTTGGGGCAAAGGCTCTCTGAGTTTCCCTAGGTGGTTGCATTCCCTTTGATTTTTCTGTATCCTCCCCGCCCCCAACACCCCCCCCCACCCCGCTCCTGGGCAGGATCTTATGGCGGGTAGCAGATTGCCTTGTCCCTGTGACCTGTGCTTGCAGCTTGTATTCTCCTGTATTTTGGACTTTTCCTTGCAAGACGTGGGTGCTTTAAAAGTGAGTTTTAGCAACAGATGCCAATGTTACTATTAGATCCTTAGGGAATCTGCATTTGGCATCCAGGCCAGGTCATTTAAGGGTTAAAAGCACTGTTGGCCTAGGATCTAGTTACAGACCCCATAGGGAGCAGCAGCTAAAGTCTTTTGTCCCCAGCTGCCCAGTTACAGCCATTCTGATCAAGTAGGACAAGAATGTAGCAAAGAGGTTCAGTACAAACTTTCTGACTATTCACAAAAACAATAGAAAAAATAAAATTCACTTCTCTACAAGCTAAAAATCCTTGTATCGATTCTCATCAAAAAATTTTCCTTCCCTCTTTCTCACTCTTCAAGCGCAGACTTCTAGTACATAAAACTTAAAAAAAAAAATCTTTAAGTGATATTTCAAAATATAAAGATTAACCAAAACAAACAAACAAAAAAAAGTCCACAAAAGCACTCTTTTCATGGGAGAGGACTCAACAACACAGCCCATTAATCATCTTAATAACTCTTACATTCATTCAGAGTCTCTAGAATTATAAAAATATTTTTCTTTGCAAAGACAAAATATTCCCCAATATTAAAACGTTTAATGTCACAGATTTGCCTTCTAATTCACTTACTTTCTAAAATTCAGCCCACAATACTCTGCAATCCTAAGCATGCTTAACTTCTGAAAATGAATTCCAAACCCACTAAATTTCTTTAAAAACACCCTGGAAATCACCGGGCCACCATTTGTTGCATTCCCCACGACAAAAAAAAAAAAAAAAAAAAAAAAAAAAAAAAAAAAAAAAAAAAAAAACTCAGGGTCACTCCAGGGGAACTGGGATGCACTAAATAACCATACAAGAGACAGAGATACATTTTTCTTTGGGGGTCCTGTGACAGCTTCTCTAACCTTAAGGGTCCACAGAAAGAGAGAGCCAGTGAGCGCATGCTGACCCCTTTTATTGAGGAGAAGCCATTCAAATGAGGCAAGGGGCCAGGTTTCAGGGGGCTGAGTCTAGCTTCCTGATGTCTGCTGTTAGCAGGTTGACTGACATCTAGGAAGGCCACACCCAAGGGCAGAGTAGGAGAAAGGGATACACAAAGGGTGTTTCCTTGGAACATTCTATCAGAAACAGGGCAAAGGGGCAATATCACAAAGGAACAGGTGAGCATAGCTCAGTCAGTGGGGCTGCAGGAAGGCACGCCAACACATGAAGACACATTCTGCTACTTGGAGGATCGGGGCAGCTGTCTAAGGCTACTTTGAATGTGTCCAGATCACTGAAAGTGACTGACAGAGCCGCAACCGATCAGAGAAGGAAAATGCTGGTCACTCAGCACAACAGCCCCCCACAGTAGACCGCTTGCCTAGCATGTGTGAGGCACTGGGTTCGATTCTCAGCACCACATAAAAATAAATAAATAAAATAAAGGTATTATGTCGGCCTACAATTAAAAAATATTTTTAAAAATACATTCTGTCATGTATAACTAAAAAAGAACACATGAAAACTTTTTAAAAATCTGCTAAAAATAAAAATGTCACAAAAAATAAAGTGCATCTATTGTAGACAATATAAAATTGGATATTTTATTTATCTATTCTGCCAATCTTTGTCTTTAAGAGTGCAATTAATTTACATTTAAAGTTATTATTTATAAGGAGATATTTACCTCTATCGTTTGCAATTTGTGTTCTGTATTTTTATACTATTTTTTAAATTTTCTCCATTATTGTATTTTGCCTCTAATTTATTTTATATAGTACCAGATTTATTTTCTTTGCATTTCATCTTATGTACTTTTTAAAAATTTTTTAAGCTACCCTGGGGGTTGCAATGAGCATCTTAAATTTTTAAAAATCCAGTTTGAATTAATACTAATTTACTTTCACTACAACACAAGCTCTCTGCTCCTATGCAACTCTGTCTCTATTCCTTTATTTGTTACTGTCACAAATTACATCGTTTACACAGTGTTCCTATCGAAATAGATTTATAGTTATTGTTTTATATATATTCTATTAAAATAATATAGGAAAAGAGGAGTTACATACCAACAATGTAATAAGACTGAGTTTTATATTTACCCATTAAATATAGTCTACTGTGACAAATTACCACAAACTGCGTGGCCATAACAAATTAACAGACTGGTGGCTTAAAACAAGACACAGACACATGTATTCTCTAGTAGTTCTGGAGGCTGGAAGTCTGAAATCTAGGTGTCAACTATGTTGATTTCTTCTGCAAGTCCTGAAGGGGAAACTGATGCCTCTCTTTTTTGGTGGTAGCCTGCAATCTTTAGCATTGCTTGGTTTGCACACAAATTACTCTATTTTATGCCTTCATTATCACATATCACTCTTCCCATGTGTTTTCATATCATCTTCCTATAACATTAGTCATTTTATTAAAGGCCAACCAGTACCAGTATGATCTTGTCTCAATTACTTCTGAAATGACACTTTCTAAATTAGGTCACATTTTCATATACCAGTGAGGCTGTGGGGGATGGGGGGTGCAAAAAGATAGTCAGTGTTGGTAATGAATAATCTGGATGGATCAGGAAGATGGGGGCTGGGTCAAAGGCAAGGAAATAAAATGCTAATACCTTCAGAACACTTCCCCTGCTCCTCACCTGTTGCCAAGGTTACCTGCCTCCAGGGAATTGTTCTTCCCAACAAGGAGATGTTAATTAATATCCCCAGAGCCACTTCCTTTCTGCCTGTACCCCTGGGTGGCTTCTTTCTCACCTTTGGATCACTCTGCCTTTTGGTCACTGGTCACATGGGCAAGACAAGAGGCGAAGGGGGCATGAGAACAAAGGAAATCTAAAATCTATGAAAGGGGCAAGACATCCCAACTGCCTCTGACACCCAGCTCTGGGGGCCTTACTCTTTGGAGAAATCTATCTCTGCTCTATTCTTTAAATAAAACTTGCTTTCTATACTTGCCTCTGTGTTTCTTGGGTATTCAATCTTTGGCACCAGGCAATGGGACTTGGCCTTGATTCTCAACATCAGTATCACTGGGAATTAAGACTGCAAAATAACTTTTGGGTGGACACAATTCAACCTATTGTGGTGGCACACCCTCCTACACAGAAAATCTTAATTAAGCTTCTCAAGAAATCTTCACCATAATTGATCTTAGGACTATCAGCAAAAGAATTTCTACATTTAAAAAATTTTTCTTATTTATTCTAATTAGGTATATATGACAGCAGAATGCATTTTGATTTATTGTACACAATTGCAACAAAACTTTTCATTTCTCTGGTTGTTCATGATATAGCTTCAGACCATATGTGCAGTCATACAAGTACCTAGGGTAATGATGTCCATCTCATTCTGTGATGTTTCCTGCCCCCCTCCCTCATTCCCTCCCCTCCCTCCCCTTTGCCCAATCAAAATTCCTCCATTTTTCCCATGCCTCCTCCATTATGGATCAGTATCCACTTATCAGAGAGAACATTTGGCCTTTGGTTTTTGGAGATTGGCTCACTTTACTTAGTTTGATATTCTCCAACTCCTCCCATTCACCTGCAAATGCCATGATTTTATTCTCTTTTAATGCTGAGTAATATTCCATTGTGTATATAGACCACAGTTTCTTTATCCATTCTTCTATTGAGGGGCATCTAGGTTGGATCCACAGTTTAGCTATTGTGAATTGTGCTGCTATAAACATTGATGTGGCTGTATCCCTGTAGTATGCTGATTTTAAGTCTTTTGGGTATAGACCAAGGAGTCGGATGGCTGGGTCAAATGGTGGTTCCATTCCAAGTTTTCCAAGGAATCTCCATACTGCTTTTCAGATTGGTTGTACCAATTCACAGTCCCACTAGCAATGTATGCATGTGTGTGGTGAGCCGTTTCTTCAGACCGGTCGCCATTACAAGATGGCGCCGGCCTCGTTGTGGTCTGTGACAAACAACTCCTTCTTTGGGAGAGTTGGCACTTGGTTCTTTGACACCCTATGAGAAAGCTCCACGTGGCAGCTTCACATTGGGTGTTCGGATACTTTATTAAGGCTGGGAGGGGCTTCCGGGGGAGGAAGAACTCTGCAGAGCCTGAATAAACAGCTGTAAGAAGATTCCCGGTGTTGCGTCTTCCTTGCGGGCAAGGGGGTCGCGACAAGTGGTGCCGAAACCCGGGAAAATCAAAACTTGCAAGTCGTCAGAGGTGGTGCACTGAACAGTCCCGGTAAGTGGGACCCCACAGTCCCGGTGAGTGGGACCCGATAGTCCCGGTGGGCGGGACCTGATAGTCCCGGTTAGTGGGACCCGCGACCAAAGCGGAATCAGCTCCTCTACTAAGAAAGAGAGAGCCTCATATTTTATTGCAGCTGCACTGTGTACTTTCACTTTTGTTTTCTGTGTTTCTTTTGTTGCTGTGTCCTGTTTTATTTGGCTACTGTCTGAAAAGATCAGCACTCCAGGCGCTAGACACTCCCTTACTAGTTTTTCACACAAATATGTAACAAGGCCTCTGGCCTTGAGCTGGGCTTCACAGTGCTGAGTACATTTCTAAGATAAGGGAGTTACTAACTGGGCTCCATGGTAACAGCTGGCAGGAGGAGGAACTGGAAAGGGAGATAGAGGAACTGGAGGGTCGAATGAAGAAGTCAAGATTTAAAGCATCTACGGCCCCGATCCCTGTTGCGCTCCCTCCTTATAACCCCGATTGGAACGAGGACAACCCCAGAAGGCAGGGGGGGTGTTCAGTGGCAGCCTAAGATATCCCAAACTTTTCCAGTAATTGAAAACCTGGATGCCGATGGACAGCCGGCCAGAGTGTATGTTTCTTTAGCCTTTAAGGACATTAAACAACTAAAGGAGGCAATTACTAATTACAGACCCCATGCCCCCTTTACATTGACTCTCTTCGAGTTTTTCTCTGCCAATCAGCTGACACCTAGTGACTGGCAACAACTTTGCAGGGCTGTATTGTCCGGAGGGATTTTTTTTGTTGTTGTTGTTGTTGTTGTTGTGGACAAGTGAAAATCAAGAGAGGTGTCGTGAGCTAGCCTGAGTCAATCAGGACGCCGGCTTCCCACAGTGTAACCTTGAAATTTTAACAGGCTCAGGACAATATGCTATCATAAATCAGCAAATTAATTATGGTCCTGGGGTCTATGCTCAGATAGCTACAGCAGCGAGCGTAATTCCAAGTTTGATGCTCAGGGACGCCCACTGCAGCCGGGAAACGGGAACAGGGGCCCACCCCGGGCCCCGGAAGCCAGAGTGTACGGGGCGGTCCAGAGACAGAACAAGCTGCTACCGCAGTAAGATCTTGGCCAGGCGGGGAAAAATGCAGACAAAATCAAACAAAATGCAATCGGCTAGGAAACCTTGGGGAACTTTTGCCTCCAAAATGAGCAGCGGACTCCATGTTGCTTGCATCACCATGGTAACCATGGGGTGCCTAGCCAGAAGAGCGGCTTCCTGGTCCCACCTCCCACACTTTTGGGGGCTGCCGATTGGTTCTTCCACAGTCACTCAGACAGGACTTCTAGTCCCGCCTTCCAGCCACTGACCTGTTTTGCTGTGTTTCAGATTTCTACCGGAGCTACTCAGAGCCTATATTTTTGAAACATGCCTGCCTATCAATGCTAACAAAAGATATCTTTTTCAGACAAAATTTAATTCCACAGCTTTCTATGTTACAGTCCTAAATTTAAGCTAGTTCCAAGTTAAATAACCTGACTTTTCTCTGTAGTTGTGTTACTAAATAATGTTCTATTGATGAGAGATATCAAATATGCTTCTTTATATTTTACTTTTAATTTTGGAAGTTATGAGGATGCATTTGCTTGCCACAGGAACAAGCCGGCAAGGTTCCTGTGATGACCAAAAAATCCTTATTCTAATTGCTAACTATAAAAATAAAAATGTATACTCAAGGATCTTATTTCAGTACATCAAGTGACGTCACATAGAAGAGTGCACTCCTAGTTAAAAATAAATTAACATGGATCCAAATATTTTAAGACCATGTGGTTACATAAAGTTAATACAATTATAAGTTAAGTTCTTATTCTTAATATATATTTTTTAGATATTTAAATAACCTATATTTGTTAATCTATAAATTAATTAGCACATGCCTAATTGATTAATTAATATATATTTGCCTAATTGTTTTTCTTCAACAGAAAACCCATAATTTATGTTTTATATTTACATTTATCAGATACTCTGCCTTTTCAGTTACAGATATTTGAGATAAATGTGTTTACTGTAAATTTGCTTTTAAGTGAAAATGCAATCACGTAGTTTCTCCTTCTCAAAGTTACTGTTTAAACTCA
Source organism: Spermophilus citellus (assembly GCF_964194105.1). Classification (NCBI taxonomy): domain Eukaryota; kingdom Metazoa; phylum Chordata; class Mammalia; order Rodentia; family Sciuridae; genus Spermophilus; species Spermophilus citellus. The sequence continues at coordinate 43,326,456 of NC_138190.1, read as the reverse complement.
TAAGATGATAAATTATTATAATTATTTCTACAAAATATCTAAGGGTTTTAACTATATTTTCATTGATATTTCTTATCAAAGTATAATAATTTGTTTATGGATCCTAAGGTTTTCAGAAATTGTTCCAAAGTGTATTTTTTTTAAAGAACAAGATGTTCCAACAAAGACAAAGCACACATGGATCCTAAGAAGAAGAAAGAAATCATCTTTGGGTAAAATAAGGTCTTTCTATTCATTTCCCTAAGTAAAAAGATTTTTATATTGTTATCTAAACAAAAAAGAGAGAAAAAATTTCATATACTAAACTGACTATAATTAACTTAAAGATATTTCAGTTTATTTTCCTAATTTAACCATACTAATGTGAGCTAAAATTTTGTCCATATTTTGACATGACAAACACCTATTGGAATGTGAGTTTATTTCTTTACAGAAAGATCCTTGTTGCCTAACAATTCTTACTGTTTAAGATAGGGATTAATTTTGGTAAATAAATTCACATTGTTGATTAAACATTAAGTATATTAAACTACTAACTTAAACCCCTGTATGACCTTTTGAGAGGAGGCCCCTCACCCACCTCCCTGCGAAAACCTACTCCAAAAGCCTTGAAGGCACTCAGGTTAATAGAAACAGCCTTACAAGAGATGCAGGTTACCCAGATAGATTATTCTATACCCCTATCATTTATAATCCTGCCATCAAAATTAACTCCTACTGGAGTGTTTTGACAGACTAGTCCCATCTATTGGGTCCATTTACCTGCTTCTAACTCTCGGGTGATAACTCCCTTTTATGAACTGGTGATAAATCTGCTCTGGAAAGCCAAATATTTGGGTGATGCACTATTTAAAAAGACTCTTGACATTCTCATTCAACCTTATACCCAAGATATGATTTTAAAATTACAACAAAAACATGATCTTTGGTGTCTTTTTCTTTGTACTTTCAAAGGTAAAATTGATAATCACTTTCCCCGACATAAACTTCTAGAAGGCCTTAAGAGATGTCCTATCATTTTTCCTAAAATTATTAAAAGAGAGCCTATTTCGGGAGCTCAAACTGTTTATACAGACGGAGCAAAAAGGGGGGTTTGCTGTTGTTTTTGATGGATCTCAAGTAATTTGACACCCTGTTCCTAAACTGTCTGCCCAAAGATCAGAAGTTGAGGCTCTAATTATGGCCCTTAAACTATACAATTCCATCCCACTTAATGTGTATACTGATAGTCTCTATGTTGCTCAGTTAGCCTCAGTTATTAAAACAGCCCCTTATATTGGCAGGCAATCCACTATCATGGAACAATTACAAACGGTTCAGCTCCTTGTTTGGGCTAGACGAGATCCTTTATTCATTGGACATATCCGAGGACACTCGGAGCTTCCTGGGCCTCTGGCGGAAGGTAATGCTAAAGCAGATGCTGCCACTCATAATATGGGCCTAGTATACACTATAACCAAGTATGATGAGGCCTCACAACTCCATGCTAAATTCCATCTAAATTCACAATCTTTACGCTTCCGCACAGGATGCTCGCGTGATCAAGCTTTACAAATTGTCTCCCTGTGCCCAGTATGTGCTCCATTTCTTCATTTCCCCAGTTTGGGTGTTAATCCTAGAGGCTTACACCCCAATGATATCTGACAAACTGATGTTACCCACTTCCCTAGTTTTGGTAAGCTGTCTTTTGTACATGTTTCTATTGATACATACTTTGGCTATATCTTTGTTACATTACACACTGGAGAAAAGGCCAAAGATGTTATTGGACATCTCTTAAAAGCTTTCTCTTGCATGGGCAGTCCACGTTGTCTCAAAACAGACAATGGACCCACATATATAAGCCAAACAATTCAACGGTTCTGCACCCAATGGGAGATTGAACACAAAACAGGTATTCCTTATAACCCCCAGGGACAAGCTATTGTGGAACGAGCCCATCAACATTTAAAAATTTATCTACAAAAAATAAAGGAGGGGAAAATATATAGATGCTGCCAGGGACCTAAGGCCTATTATTGTGCCTCCTGGGGATGTGAAACCTCTAGTAATGGGTATTGACTTAAGAATTCACCTAGGAATGACTATGCCCATTTCTGGCAAACAAATATTACTATTCAGTTTACTTCCAATGGAAGACAACAACCAGATTGGACTTAAGGATATCTCTGGGGGCTGAGTATTTACACCCCCGGACAGTACAATCCTGGCCTGCTTTTTCGGCTCAAATTGACCACAGAACAGCCTACTGGAAGTCTAATAGGACCTAATCAGGTGCTCGGAGACCAAAAGGCCCCATCTGGACCCAAGCAGCCCATAGCCCCAACAGTAAAACCTTCCCCCAGCGGTCAAACAAAAACTATGGGCTATCAAACCTTTGATTATGCCCCTGAGCCCATATACCCTGGAACTGGAGATCGCCTTCTTAATTTGGTCCAAGGAGCCTTCTTCGCTCTCAATGCCACTAATCCTAACAGGACCCAAGATTGCTGGCTATGCTTGACCTCCAGGCCGCCCTATTATGAGGGGGTAACGATACTGTCTAATTTATCCTCTAATACCACTGCAGATCCTAAATGTTATTCTCTGCCCAGCTATAAGTTGACTATCACGGAGGTCATGGGGCAAGGGGTTTGCTTGGGAAAGGTGCCGCTTTCACGCCAACATTTCTGCAACATCACCCGACCAATAAATCAATCTCAATCTGATTATTTGTGGGGTCCCAAAGGGTCCTATTTTGCTTGCAATACTGGGTTAACTCCCTGTGTTTCCATGGCAGTCTTAAATACAACTACTGATTTCTGTGTGTTGGTACAACTATGGCCGAGGATATCTTATCATGGGTCAGACTACACCCTGGGACACCTTGAGGGACATACTCGGCTCCCCAGAGAACCCATAACTATGACTATTGCCCTCCTACTGGGCATAGGCAGAATAGCAACCGGAATAGGAACAGGGACAGCCACCTATGTCCAGGGAGGTCAATTACTAAATCTACAAATGGCTATGAATGAGGATTTAACAGCCATGGCCAAATCAATTACCGCCTTGGAAAAGTCCCTCACCTCCCTCTCAAAAGTTGTGTTACAAAATAGGAGGGGACTAGATTTATTGTTCGTAAGGGAAGGAGAACTATGTATAGCTTTATAGGAACAGTGTTATGCTTATGCAGATCACACTGGGGTAATCCTAAAACTATAGAAAAGGTCACGGAAAGATTGGCTAAAAGACAAAAGGAGTTTGAAGCACAACAAGGATGGTTTGAACAATGGTTTAAAAATACCCCATGGATGACTCCTTTGATGTCCACTGTAATGGGACCGCTTTTCGGTCTCCTTCTTGTAGCTGCTGTAGGCCCCTGCCTTGTCAAGAGAATGACACAATTTATTAAAGACCAAATTAACATTCTGACTTCTAAGCCAATACAGGTCCATTATCAACGCCTACAAACCAAAGATGATCTTACTGAAGTTTGTCTCCGACCAATTCGAAGATGATTTTTCTACAATGATTCCTGCTTCATGCCTTTCTCCTTTTGCCCCCTTTTCTTCCTTATTTTTATTATTCCTCTCCTCTGACTCTATGCCCTGTTGAACCGGAACCAATTAAAGACCTAATAATGACTGGCTGAATAGATACCACTAAACGCCTTGGCAACAACGAGCTGATCTTGTAGTACCCAGAGACGGGCAACTTTCACGCTTGCACTGCAACCTAAGACAGGGGAATGGGGCCTCCCCAAAGACGGGTAAGCACTGTAAGGGCAGTGAACGACCTAAGACAGGGGCTACTTGATTCCCTTTGACGTGCCACAAACAAAAGAGGGGGAACTGCTGGCACGGACTCCCCCCGGCCCCCAGGGCTTGGATCCAGCCCTGGTTTCTTGTTGTGCATGTCAAAGAGGCCAGCTCACAAGGCCTTGAGGCAGCTCACCAGGCCTTGAAGGACTTGTGGTGTCTGTTTTCATATTATTCAGCCTATAACGGTCATGTGGGAACGTCTTGACCTGCTTGGGTCCGATAAGGTTCCTGGTTGAAGGCTTGGTATGAGTTAACAAGAACTTTCTGTCTCCCCCCGCCCTTGCTCCCGCCTACTGGTAACTTTCCATTCTATCTGCAAGAAATATATAAGTATGTGCTGAGCCATACTATGCAGCCACTTCTGCACAGTGGGATAGGACCTCTACTCTCGCCTGTGTTGTTTTTAGAAAACAAAAGGGGGAACTGTGGTGAGCTGTTTCTTCAGACCGGTCGCCATTACAAGATGGCGCCGGCCTCGTTGTGGTCTGTGACAAACAACTCCTTCTTTGGGAGAGTTGGCACTTGGTTCTTTGACACCCTATGAGAAAGCTCCACGTGGCAGCTTCACATTGGGTGTTCGGATACTTTATTAAGGCTGGGAGGGGCTTCCGGGGGAGGAAGAACTCTGCAGAGCCTGAATAAACAGCTGTAAGAAGATTCCCGGTGTTGCGTCTTCCTTGCGGGCAAGGGGGTCGCGACACATGTGTGTTTCCCCCCACATCCTCACAATTAAAAAGAAAAAAAAAGAGGTTTTACTTTATAGATGGCAGGATTTTTTTCCACTTTTGTAATTAATTTTTAATGCTATTGTGTTAGATTTTGAGAGAATGCTGTCAATAACTTTGAAAGTGTTTGGAATCCTTCTTTAGGCCTAATCTAATTCTGGTATTGTAAATGTTCCATTTTTTAAGATGTTTTGCCTGGTAGGTGCCATCTTGGGATTTGGTGCACCATAGATTGATGTAACTATATAATTTAGAACTACCTTGTTAATTGTGTTTTCTACTTCTATATATTAATTGCTAGTTTGTCAACAGACAGAAAATAGTTATTATGTCCTACTTATTAAAAAAATCTCTACAAAAGAGTTGAATATAGTTAAGTTTCTATTTCCTGTTGCTCTATCTTACTTGGCCATGGACCTGAAAGAGATCAGCACTCCAGGTGCTGAACACCCCATTTAATAGTTTTTCACAACAATTATGGACTATCTAGTATTGTAAGGATATATAATAGTTGGTAAAAGTTTTCAAGTGGGAAGTGTGTTTGCAGGTCTTTAACAAGGCCTGCGGCCTTGGGCAGGAGCTTCACAGAGATGTTTGCATTTCAAAGATAATTTACTCATTGGGCTCCATGGTAACAGCTGGCAGGGGGAGGGAAGAAAGGGGAGAAGAAGCTCCCCCCTTCTCAGGTACTGTCTTTGAAGGGTTAATTTGCCCAGAACAGTGAGAGAAAAAGCTGCTTTTATGTGAACTTCTGCAGATTGTGCACTTCTGAGCCCCTCCTCCTACACATTGGTTATAAAGTTCTGAAACTTCCTGAACTTGGGGTTCAGGGGGATTGATTGATTACAGCAAAAGCTTTTTCTTCTGAACCTGGCTGCAGCCAAATAAATCTGCTTTCTGCTAATTCTTTGGTGTCTGACCTGGTCTGTTCCTACAACACTGTAATACCTATGAAGCTACCTTTACTGATGGTCTTTATTTTTTCATATGGCTTTAAGTTACTGTCTAGTGTATTTTCAATTCAACTGGAAGAATTCTCATTACAATTTCATATAGCGAGAGTGTACTAGTGACAACTTTTTAAAATCTTGGAATGTCTTAATTTCTTCATTTTTGAACCATGTTTTTCCTGGTTGTTGAATTCTTGGTTGACAGATTTTTGTTTTTTTTTCTTTCCCCCAATATGTTAGGGTGTCATCCCATGGCTTTCCTCCATCTTCAGTAAAAAGAATCCACCTGATAATTTGTATGTCAAGGTCACTTCTCTCTTGGCTTCTTTCAAGATTCTTTGTCATGGATTTTAATTATTTTACTACAATGGCTTGTGATGTGCATCTCCTTCAGTTTCTTGCACTTGGAGCTCATTAACTTTCTTGGGTGTATAGATTCATATGTTTTATTAAATTTGGGAAAATTTCAGGTACTTCCTTCAAATATTCTTCTATCCTCTGTCTCCCTTCTCTCCTCTGTTCCTCTCATAGACCATAATATGTTGGCAAGCTTTATGTCGTCTTTCAGTTTCCTTGAGCACTGTTCACTTTTCTTCATTTTTTTTCCTCTCTGCATTCCAGAGTGGATAATTTCAAATGACACACCTTTACATTCACTGATTCTTTCTTCTGAATGTTTAAATCAGCTGTTGAACTCTTCTACTGAATTTTTCATTTTATACTTGTTAGATTTTCTTGTCCCGAATTTATCTTTTATATGTCATTTCTATTCCTATACTTTTCTTTTCCAAATTTCTCTTTTTTTTTCCACTGGGGATTGAACCCAGGGGCACTTAACCACAGAGCCACATCCCCAGCCTTTTTAAAATATTTTATTCAGAGACAGGGCCTCCTAAGTTGCTGAGACTGGCTTTAAACTTGTGATCCTCCTGCCTCAGCCTCCCGAGTTGCTGGTATGACAGGCATTCACAACTACGGCTGGCTAAGAATTTCTCATATTTTAATAGAACATCTATACCTGTATTGAGATTCTCTGTTTGGGGAGACATTATTCTCCTGGTTTCTTTAACTCTTTGAGTTTATTTAAGACATTTTACTTAATACATCTGTTAAGTACAATATCTGAGCCTCCTTTTGGACAGTTTCTGTTTTTCTTTTTCACTGTGACTAGTTCATCCTTTCTTATTTCATTTCATGACTTGCAATTTTTTAGTAAGAAATGGACCTTTTTTAACATTGTTATATAGTAACTCTGGAAATCCTGAAGGACACTAGACAGTAGCATGAAGCCATATGGAGAAATAAAAACATAGTACCCATGGAACTTTTGCTGGGGTTCTCCTCCCCTGACATGGGCTTGTTGCTGTTGGTGTGTTGTGAGTGTTCTAGTTGTTTAGTGACTTCTCTAAACTCCTTGTAAATACTGTAGTCTTCGTCATGAGTGGTCACCAAAGTGGACTTAGTGGTGAGCTAATGACTTAACAGAGATGGCCTTAAATTCCTGGAGCCAGAAACAATTTTCCCCATCTTGAAGACAGACACTGAGGATAGCAGAACATGCTTCCAACCCTTTCCCAGGAACTCTCCAATCCTCACCTCACCTTTACCTCCTGCTTGCACAGAACTTGAAGGCCATCCAGAGGTGAAAGCTCAGTGCCTTCTTAGGTTTGATTTTTTTTTTCCTGAGCATGCAGTGAGCTCTGGGAAAGCACACCCCTTCTAAATTCTAATATGTGGAAACTTTTCACAGTATTCAATTTTCATGTATTTCCCTCCTGCAGACCTTCCTCACAGGATTTGTTATTGTTTTTGTTTTTATTTATTTATTTATTTATTATTTATGACAGCAGAATGCATTACAATTCTTATTACATATATAGAGCAAAATTTTTCATATCTCTGGTTGTATACATAGTATATTCACACTAATTCATGTCTTTATACCTGTACTTCTAATAATGATCATCACATTCCACCATTATTAATTACCTCATGCCCCCTCCCTTCCCATTCCACCCCTCTGCCCAATCTAGAGTTCATCTATTCCTCCCATTCTCCTTCTCCCTAATTCCACTATGAATCAGCCTCCATATATATATATATATATATATATATATATATATATCATTCAGCATTTGTTTTTTGGGATTGACTTACTTCACTTAGCATTATCTTCTCCAACTCCATCCATTTATCTGCAAATGCCATGATTTTATTCTCTTTTATTGCTGAGTAATATTCCATTGTGTATATATGCCACATTTTTTAATCCATTCATCTACTGAAGGACATCTAGGTTAGTTCCACAGTTTAGCTATTGTGAATTGTGCTGCTATAAACATTGATGTGGCTGTGTCCCTGTAGTATGCTGTTTTTAAGTCCTTTGGGTATAGATGGAGGAGAGGGATATCTGGGTCAAATGGTGGTTCCATCCTCACAGGATTTTTGGTCTGTTTATTATTTGCCCCAGTTGATTTTTTTTCTCTAGGTGACAGCAAGCAGTCACTTCATTCATTTTTAAATGTTTTCAACAAGTGCCTTTGGCATGCTGCTTTTCCTAATGGGGAGAGTTCCTAGATAAGTGAAATAAAGGCCAACCCCTTCTGTTAGTCCTTCAGAGAACATTCCAACAGGTCTAAATGTTACCAAAAGCTCTGTCCTTGTCCCCATGCCAATCCAATAATGAGTATTGAGAAAAAAGAAAAGGAAGGTTTTTTTGCTTTGCTAGCAAAGAAGAAACACAGGGGACTCCTGTCCCAAAGGCTGGGATTCTGCCCATCAGTAGGAACAGGGGGCTTCTAAAGAGGTGACTCAAAGGCTACATTCCATGTGTTCTCTGTTGGAGTTGTGATCCACTGGTTAATATGGTAGATAGTCATTTCTGAGATATTCTGTACCATCCCCAAAGTCTGGATTGCTTCATTCCTATGGTGGGTGTTTACAGGGGACAGATAACTCTGCCTAAAATGTGGAAGAAAGGTAATCCTGTTACCTTAGGGAGGTAGAGGGAGAGATGAGGGAGGAGCAGGGAGAAAAACAAACAGGTCCATTTTAAAAATCAGCTGCAGTGGCAGAGCAGCAAGGGCTACATTCAAAGCATAAAGTGGGCCACGGGTACAAAAACAGAAAAGCATAATTCATTGACAAGTCCAGCTTGCTCCTTCAGGCATCAGAAATTCACAAAAGTAATGTGGACTAACAACTTTCAGACTGCCACTGAGCATGGAATCAGGGATTAGACAAGTGTAAGTGAAAATGCACTGTGCTCTCTCACCAGGTTTTACTCAGCTTTTCCATTAAAAATAAAGACTGTCAGATTGTTTTCTTTAAACGACTGCATTGTATGCCATGTACAAGATACTTACTACTAATACAGTTAAGTAAAAAATAATGGATAAAAGATACAGTATGGAAAATTTTGAGAAAGCTGGAATGACTTATTAATGTCAAAGAAGACTGAAAAATGAATAAAATTAAACGAGTAAAGAGGTATATTGCTTAATGATGAAAAGGCTTTTCACTGAGAAGACATGACAAACTCAATGTGTATATGCCATTAACAATGGAACTTCATAAGACATGAAGTAAAATCTAACCAAACTAAAAAGGGAAATAGACAAATCTACAATTATTCTTGGAAACTTCAACATGCCCCTCTTAGTAATGGATACAATAGAAAGAAGATCACCAAAGTTACAGAAGTTAGTAGTGCATCAAACATTTGTGGAACCCTTCACTTGACAACAATAATAAAATTGTTCAGGTGTACGTGCTGCACTTACCAAGATAGACCATATTCTAGGCAATTAGTCTGAATTTAATGAATGTAATACAATTGAAATATATGAAGCATGCTCTTAGATCATAACATAATTAAACTTAAAATCAATGATAAAAAGACAACAGGAAAATCATCACTAAGCATGTGGAAATTCAATGACACATTATATGTGTCAAAGGGCATTTTCAATTAAAATAAGAAAATGTCATGCATTGAATAAAAATAAAAGTACAATATATAAAGTATGTGTAATGCAGCAAGAATAGCATTTAGAGGGCTGGGGTTGTGGCTCAGTGGTAGAATGCATGTCTAACACATCTGAGGCCTGGGTTCAATCCTCAGCACCACATAAAAATAAATAAAATAAAGATATTGTATCCAACTACAACTAAAAAAATTCTTAAAAATCTTTTTAAAAAAGATTAGTACTTAGAAGGAAAGCTGTAGCATTAAATCCTTATACTACAAAAAAAGGAAAACCTGAAAATAGTAACCTAAGTCCCCCATTAAATAACAGGGAATAAATAAACTCAAAGCAAATGCTATGGATAACAACAATGATAAGAACAGAAATTAATAAAATATAAAACAGGAAAAGAATCAATTCAACAAGAGCAGACTCCCTGAAAAGATTAATAAAATTATCAAACCTCTAGCAAGAATTAAAAAGAAAACCCAAATTATCAGCATCCCGAATGAAAAAGGGCACATTAATGTAGATCCAACTGATATTGGAAGAATAATAATGGAATACTACGCACAGATATGCACACATGAAGTCGACAACTTAAATGGAATTTGCCAATTCCTCAAAAATAACAAACTATATAAACTCCCCAAAGGCCAAATATGTAAACAGAAGAGTCTATTTTAAAAAAATGAATACATGATTAAGAATCTGAAAACAAAAGTCTCAGCCAAATTCACTCCAATATAAAGAATAAATATATATCAATTCTGCACAGTAGTTTTCAGATAACAGAGGAGGGAATACCTTTCCAACTAATTTTATAAAGCCACATTACCCTGGCACCAAAGTGAAAGATATTATAAGAATAGAAACAAACAACAACAGCAAAAGAATAGAAACCTTCAGAAAAATATGATTCATAAAAATATGTGAAATTTTTCTTAATGACCTTTTAGAAAATTGAATCCCAACATTAACAGGATGACAAAACTTTAAAAAGATTTTGGTTCCAGACAGATAACAATGTGATAATTTCATTTCTCTATATTTCTTGTGCTAAGAATAGCTGAAGAACATAGACCTAAAAGAACTTCTATAATGATGGAGTAAGAATCTCCATAAATCTGCTTTTTTACCAAAGCAGTGAAAATATTCCAAATTATGAAAAAACAACTTTTTCCAAACTCTTGAAATTAACAAGAAGCTAGAAACAATTGGAAGAATATTTATTCAAGGTTCCTCAATAAGATCAGTGGTAATTGGGCTGAGGATATAGCTCAGTTGGTAGAGTGCTTGCCTTGAATGCACAAGGCCCTGGGTTCAATCCCCAGCACCACAAACACACACACACACTTACACAAAAAAAAAGAAAGAAAAGGGGGAAAAAAAGGTCAGCAGTGATTGAGGCATTTATCTTGGCATCCTTCATTGTAAAAGGAAAGATTTGCAAAAAATCGGTCTGTTGGATAACATCACCAGAGTTCTTCTTTGGACATGCTATGTATTTGATGTTTAGTATATATCCAACTGCCTACCTGATATTTCCACTTGGATGTCTAAGTCTTAAGTTCAGGAGAATATCAGAGCTATAAATGTATAATAGGGAGTTACCCAGATATAATTTATAGCCACTGTGTTAGGTTAGGCTTTCCTTATTCAAGACCTGTTTGGTTACTTCAGATTCTTCATTCACAGTGCTCTGTGACAGAAGTAGAATTTAAACCTGGACTGCAATTCCCCTAAGTAATCTACATCCTACTCCATGGAATTTCCAGCAATGGAACTCTAGCTGAAGAAGCAGCCTTTAGTGAAAAACTGTAAAAGCATAATGGTTTTTTTTCAAATATTTATTTTTTGGTTAGACACAATACCTTTGTTTATTTATTTTATGTGGTGTTGAGGATTGAACCCAGGGCCTCCCACGTGCTAGGCGAGCGCTCTACCGCTTAGCCACAACCTAAGCCCAAACATAATGTTTATACATGGTGATGAGCTGGAGATTAAGTAATTGGAATATAAAACAGGTAAATATACTAATTACACCAGTCCATCTGAGCCAAAAACCCAGCAAAGTGGGCTCTCAAGCACAGCAGACAGTGTTCTATATCAAATTAGTGGGGAAACAGAGCAGTACTACTTTTATTCTTGACCGTGATCCTTAAACATTTTCTATGCCCTATGATACATATTGGCACCAGTCTCTCTAGTCACACTTGCCAAGAATCCAGAGCCTGTTGAAGATCTCAAATGTGTGGCAAGCAGAGCAGTGAAGACAATGTTTATACTGCGCCTAGATGAGAAGATTCCAATGTCTGCAGGTGATTGGATTTCTGTTGCTTTTGACATAACATTCATGAGTTCCTCCAATCTGTGTATACTCTGGGCTGCATGAGAAAAATACTGGGCATTGTGCAATTTTACCAATAGATAATTATAGTCAAAAGAGCACTAATGTGGTAGAACTAATTAATACATTTGGAAATTTTCTGCCTTTTGAATCTGGGTAGAAAGCAAAAATTCTCTCTTATCATGGTAGCTCTAAATAGGAGACATTCACTTACCTATCTCCCCTTCCAGGGTGTAGGCACATGATTCAGACTGGGTTTAGATCAGGTGCACCCATCATAGATCCTGATTCAGAAAACAGTGACACAAGGAAGGGAGGACATTTTGTTTCAGGAGGCAGTATCACAGATGGTGGTAACATTCAATTTCAAGAATATCTATAGATGAGGCCAAAGGTATTGGCAGTGAAATCTGTACCTTTTGTGTTTACCAGTGAAGATGGCAACAGTATACTCAATTAGTTCTGTGGAATGAGTTTTGGCTTCAATCTTCCTGTGAATTTATTTTGTCCAGGCCCTTTTCTCAAGTCCGTTTTCCCAGACTTTCTTGATATTCTGTAAAGTACTCAGTATGTTTTTATAAATTTTTTTTTTCATCCAAAATAGCCAGACGTGGCTTCTGTTGCTTTCGATCAAGAAGCCTGACTATTGCAATGCTGGCACATAGAATGGAGAGTTACAAAAGAGAAACCCCATACAATCCAGAGTGATCCGTTATTATACTGAAAGGCCACATATCCCATTTCCAGTTATGATGGGCTAAGTTATTTCAACAAAATATATAACAGATGAATGAGATATGTTTTCAAATTTGTACACCACTGAGCTGATAAGATAGGAAAAATTAACAGTCAAAATTGAAGGGACACTAAGAATCCTGAGAGGTAAATGTATATGAAAACTGTTTTGAAAGTTCATTGCAGATAAAATAAATCAAAATCCAGAGACCACTTAAGAAAGTTGACAGAAGAGCAATCTGGGATTCCAAAGGGCTACAACATCTAGGAGAAGATGAAGTGGAAATGGACCAGCCCTCATTTGAGACTGCACCCAAGATTTGAGTAAATCATTTATCTGGGGACAAACCACTTTGGTTAAGGTGGTTCTGAACTGGTAGGAAAATATGCATCTAACAAAGGCATAGGTGAATCCTTCTTTTAAAAAGTTGGTTTTATTCTAGGACTCAAATTCCAACAAATTATTTTTTAACACAATGACTGACTCATGGGCCTAGATAACCAAGAACTAAGAAGCAAGATCCACAATCAAGAATTAGCCAAAGAACAGACAATAGAAACATGTACACAAAGAGTTCCTTAAAGGTTGGAGTTATAAGAATTCAAACACAAAATACACGCTTAATTTGTTTGAAAAGAACAGAAAACCATAACAAGTAGAAGTAATAGATTTGAGGAACAACAAAGTGGAGCTTAAAGAAGTTAAAAGCATAAGAACTGAAATTTGAAAAATTCACAGGAGACTAGATACAAGTAAAGATGGAATTAGTGAGTTGGAAAGTAAGTAAAATACTATCTGGAATGCAGGGTAAAGAAATGAAAGATGGAAAGTATATAGAAGATAGTAAAAGAATCTAGTAAATCAGACAAAAATATGTTTAATCAAAGTCTAGTAAGGAAAGAAAAGGCAAAGAAATGGTTAGACACCATATTTAAACAGGTTATTACTGAAAATATTACAGAACTGATGAAAAACACCAATCTATATAATTTAGGGAAAAAAATTTATACCAGAAGCCCAATTAAAAGTTTTAATCATTTTAATAGCTATGGTACATTAGCAGCATCTTCTTAAAATATATGTAAGGAATGTATACAACATGTTTGAACCAATCTATCAATAACTTCACCATACTAGAGAAAGAGACAAACACACAATGTCAAATTATAAATAATTAACTAGGGGACAGAGAAGGCAGAGCCTTGTAAAAGGAAAAAAAAACTGTCAGAGAGATAAGAAGCAAGAGAGTAGTAAAATGAAAGAGGCTGGTGTAAGTCCAAAAGGTAGGGCATGATCACCAAGTCAATTGCTGCTAACTAATCCATCCAGATAAGGAGAGAAAACTATCCACTGGATTGAGATATTGTAGGAAATCATACAGAGTAAGTGTCCAAACATAATGGAATGAAATCAGAAATGCATAGCAGATTTAGACCTTGGGACATTTACAAAAAAAATACATGTAAATTAAACAAAATACTCCTAAAAATAATCAAAAAGGAAATCATGATTCAAGGCTAGCCTCAGAAACTTAGTGATGCTCTAAGCAATTCAGTGAGACTCTGTCTCTAAATAAAATATAAAAAGGGCTGGGGATGTTGCTCAGTGGTTAAGCACCTCTGGGTTCAATCCCTGGTACCAAAAAAAGAAAGCAAGCATGAGGATAATTTACAAACCTTTGAGATGAATAAACAAAAATGGAAACAGCATGTCAAAATTAATGGGATGCATCTAAAACACAGTTTAGAGGGAAATTTTTCACTCTGAACATTTATATTTAAAAAGAGAAAAGATCTTAAATAAATAACATAATATTTCACTTTAAGAAATTAGACAAAGAAGAACCAACTAAACCCAAAGCAACAGAAGGAAGGAAATAATATTGAGTGGAAATAAATGAAAGAGTGATAAAAAGCATTAGAGCAAAATCAATGAAACCAAAAGTTAGTTCTTTGATAAAAATCAAGAAACTTGACCACCTTTAGCTAGCAAAATTATTATCAATAGAACCCCATGAAGCAGGGTAGCACCAATCTGCAGTATTGATCTTGGTTATACCCTATAGGGGTCCTGGATTTAGCCAATTTAAAATAAGTTGTATTAACTACAAAGGTCTAGTTTAGAAGGCCATGTGATTTTCTACTGAAGTTTCTGTTTATCTTTTTATTTTAACCTATTTGGGCCTTAGCACAACTTTGATCAGTAAGTTTAAATTGGGCTGGAATCCTTCCAGGACTGAGGCATTTTCATGCTAGTAAGGGTACACATAAAAAAATACAATCCCAGGAAGCATATACTGTATTACCCCTAGCAAAAAAAAAAGTTTACATTTGAAAGCTGGTGATATATAGTTCAGTGGTAGAGCACTTGACTGGCATTCATGAGGTTCTGCGTTCCATCCGTGGCACTGGGGGAGAAAAAGAAAAACGTTTAAAATTGTTAGGCACCCTCAGGTGGGACATACATTTGTCAGACAGTCCTACTTACTAGGGCCCCAAATGTAGCCTTCATCATGAAAACCCTTGCCTTAGACTTCCCAGTCTAGTCTAACAATAATTTCAATTAGTCTTGGTTCTAGAGAAACTGACTAAGGCTGTGTGTTCCAAAGACATCAAAAGATATAACATCAGTTTATCAGCCTCATGTCCAGCATCTGGAGCTATTCAACATGGAAAATACAAACTCTGGAGACATCCCCCTGCTGTTTCATAGTCAGCATGCTATCAGGTGTGAACAAACACAGGCTGAGAATTTTGAATTCAAAGCACTTAGAGCTGTTTGGAAAGGCCACATAGGGAGCTTTCCTTCAAGTAAGGAAGAAAGCTTCCAGGAACAGTTTTTAAAAACAAAGATCATTGATGTAGCTAGTCACTGTGGTGTTCTGATTTAAATCCTTTGGGTATAAACTGAAGGTGTAATGTTCTCTCTCATAGTCGGATGCTAACTCACAAGGGGTGGGAGTAGAGAAGAATAGAAGTACTTTGGATTAGACAAAGGGGAATGAAGGGAAGGGAGGGTGAATGGGAATAAGAAAGACAGTAGAATGAATCAGACGTGACTTTCCTACGTGTATACATGATTACATGTCCAATGTAATTGTACATCATGTACACACAGAAGAATCAGAAGTTATACTCCATATATGTAAAACAGTATCAAAATACATTCTACTATCATGTGTAACTAACAAGAACAAATAAAAACAATGATCATTAATGTCTCTCATGCCCCTGGCCCATACCTGTGCCTCTATAGGTGGCAGGAACAGATTTTTCTTTATTTTTGCAAAATCAATGTGCTCTATTCAGTAATCAATACTTAACCTTTCCTTCTAGTCATCTTTTAAAAAAATTTCTCCCAGACCTTTTTGTCAAGATACATTGTGGACAGGAGAAAGTATTTTTACAGGAAAAAAAGAAACAACACAACCAGAAAGATACACATTCATAATAATGTTCAGAGATTCATAATAATGTTCAGAGTTTTCAAAAAATTTCAAAGTAGTTTTTCATAACCTTCTACCTCTTTTGTCCTGAGCAGTTATCTAAGTAAGCAGTCTTGAAAAAGCTATATTCTTTTCTGGGGACACTTGCATTAAATACACTGCCTTACTAAGGTATGTACTAGAGAAAAATTAGGTAAGTAAAGTCAGGCTATCAGTCATTTTTTGAAGGCTGCAGTCAAAGAAGTGGAGTACAATAACTAAGAACAGTAAGAAACCCTGGGAATGGGTCAAAATTCAAACTGTCAGAAGTGGGTGGAGGGTTCACACTTCTTGTGATATGTCCATTCCTAACATGCAGGTTTGGGCAGGAATCACAAGTTACAAATACAATTAGCTTTGGGTCTTATGTTTATATCTTTAATCCATTTTCAGTTGATATTTGTAACTGATGAGAGCCAGGCTTTTAGCTTCATCCTTCCTCAAGTAAATAACCAATTTTCTCAGCATTGTTTAAAAGAAGGAATAAGTTCTGATGTTCTATGGCGCAGCAGGATGACGATAATTAACAATCATACATTGTGTTCGCTGTGTGGGAGACCTTGCCTTTTGGTTTTATTCCCCCATCGGGTTTCTCCCTGATGAAGTTAAGTTTCTGTCTCTTGAGAAGAACATCACGTAATCCCTTACCCCTTCCCCCTCCTCTCCCAAGGGCGCCAAGCTGGAGGGAGCCAAAGTCAAAAGTTTTCTCAACCACGGGACACAGTCCGCTCACCTGTTCCTGAGTCACCCTGCCAATCAGCACCCGCCACGTGGCCAAAGCCACCCTTCTTAAGCTGAAGCTTGCAGGCTCACGCTGCTGCTCTCTTGCTCTCCTTTTCTCCCCCTTCGGGCAGCCCCCCAATAAAATCTCTTGGTTGAATCTCCACCTCGGGTGAGTCAGTTGCCTTTCACATTATACATCTCAAAACAGGAGAGAGGAATTTGAATGTACTCACGTACAGAAATGATAAACGTTTAGGTGCTGGGTATGTGCCCGTGGTCCACTTCATACTTTGAAGGCAGCCCTTGCTGCTCTGCCACTGCAACTGATTTTTAAAATGGACGTGCTTTTTTGCTTCCCTCTCTCCCTGCTCCTCCCTAACCTCCCCCCTACATAATCTCAAGGGAAACAGGATTACATTTCTTCCCCATCCTAGGCAGAGTTACCCGTGCTTGAGTCCACACCCACCACAGGAATTAAGTAATTCAGACTTTGGGGATGGCACCAGAAGATCTCAGAAATGACTGTCTCCCAATTCACAAGTGAATTACACCTCCAACAGGGACACCTGGAATGTAGCCTTTGAGTCACCTCTTTAAAATCCCCCCCCCCCCCTATTCCTGCTCATGGGCAGAATCAAGCATCTGGGACTGGAATCCCCTGTTTCTCCTTTGCTAGCAAAGCAACCAACCTTATTTTTCCTTTTTTCTCAAAATCATGTCCTCAATACTGGATTGGCTTCGGGGACAAGGACCAAGGTTTTGGCAACAGGTATGCTAATTACCCTGAGTTGATCACTACCCAAAGCATGCATGAGTTAAAAAATATCACAATGTACTTAATAAATCTGTACAAATATTATGTGTCAGTTAAAAAGAATTAAAGTAGGGGCTGGGGATATAGCTCAGTTGGTAGAGAGCCTTCCTTGCATGTGCAAGGCCCTGGTTTCAATCAATAATAATAATAATAATAATAATAATAATAATAGAATTAAACTAGCTTCTTCATGTGAAATTAGGTTTTGATTAGGAGCTGGCACAGTGGTGTTCAATTTTAGTCCCAGTTACTCACCAGTTACTCAGGAGGCTGAGGCAGGAGGATCACTTGAGCTCAGGAGTTTGAGGTCAGCCTGAGAAACAGGAAAAAAAAATTTATATATATATATATATATATATATATATATATATATATATATATATATATATATATAGTTTGTACAGAGAACATGTTCTTCCTCATGGGCATCTGTAAGTGATCTATATAGCTCCAGCTCTCTGGATGTTTTTTAATAAATGAGGACCCCACAGAGAGTTATTCTAAATATGCAATGAAGTCTCCAAATAAAGGTTCTGTTGATGGAATCTGAACCTGCTCTCAGTTTTGCACAGTGTCTGTTCAGGCAAAACAACCCATAGCAGGTCATAACAACTTAGAGTGAGGTCAAGGTAATTAAAATTTATGAAAACAAACCAGCCACTCTTCTTCACCAGCAAAGCCAAGATACTGCAGAGCCAGAAAGCCATGGTTCAAATCCAAATGAAAAGCAAGGATTTCTAAAAGCCCTTGTCAGTCCTAGAGCCCATTTGACCCACTCAAAAATATGCACTTCAAGCTGGAAAATTAGCCTGTAAAGGTCAGATTCTGAGAGCTCATTAGCAAATTAAAAATTGATTTTTAAAACTCCAAAAGTAAATCTCAGTCTGTAGATTTTCTCCCATTTAGTGTTGCGTTCCTTTTATCAGAGGCTCCAATATGCAAAAATCATAGCTAATATCATCACTTATAGAGATTTATTCTGATTGTAATACCCAAAGGGTTTAAACTCTAATGCAAAAAGAAAAACAAATTATATCTCACTAACATTATTTTTTCCTTTCACAGATTGGGATGTTCCCTTTGGAATTTATGAAATTATAAGAATTTTATCATATATCATGATATAGACTGAATGTTTGTGTCTAACCACCCCTACCCTAAAATGATAGCATTTGGAAGCGGAGCCTCTGGGAGGTAAGTAGGTACAGGAGAGGTCTTACAGTTAGATCCCCCATGATGGTATTAATACCCTCATAAAAAGAAGAGTCAAGGGCACTCTCTCTCCACCTTCTATATAAGGAAACAGCATGAAGGTGGCTGTCCCCAAGCAGGAAGCAGGCCCTCATCACATTTAATGAATCTGCTTGTCCAGCAATCTTGGACCTTCTAACTGTGGAGGGAGGGGTAAATACTTGTTTGTCATTTAAGTCACCCACTGTCTTTTGCTATAAACACTTAAACTAAGACACACCCAGGTATACTAGTCACAAAAATGCAGAGCATCAAAAAAAAAAAAAAAACACCTTTTCTTTCTCATTGCAAACCCCCAGCAAAAAATCAGCATGTAGAGGGTTAACACTGTGGTTCCCTGGAGGTCACAGCTGGAATGCAAGGTGGGTGGGAGCTGCTCCAATTGCATTTTGTTATTTTTCCCCTCTTTTTCTGCCAGGCTTATCTAAAGCTTTGCTCAAGCACTTGAACTGATTTAAATTTTTGAACTCCCACTTGAAGGACAGAGCAATGCAAACTGTTAAACATTTTTGGCCCACGGAAAGCTCACCTTTGAAAATGGTTGGACTTTTTCCCCTCCCACTTAGAAGCAGAAAGTAAAACAAAAGTTGTGATCTGGTTGACTTTTTGCCCTCTAGAATGGCTACAAGTAACTGGGGCATCTGGCAAATCAAGTCTCAATATTATACACCATAGCAATAAGACAAACTGATAAATCATACGAGCATCTCAATAAACACAGAAAACACTTTGACAACATCTATCACCTCGTTTATGATTAAAACAAACAAGTTTATTGAATAAGGAATAGAAGGAAACTTCCTCACATGTAAAAACCCACAGTTAACAAAATACTTAGTGAAAGACAGGAAAAGACAAGAAGGTCAGCTTTTATCACTTCCATTTAACATTGTGTTGGAGGACCTACTCAGAGCAAATAGGTGAAATGGAGAAATAAAAGTCATCCAGATCACAAAGGAGGGGTAAAAACTACATTTACAGAGGAGGTGAAGGTGAACTTTCATATAGAAAACCCTAAGAAATTCACAAAAAAATAGAGTGAATATTTGAGGTTAATAAGGTTGCAAATACAACATTAAAGTAAAAAAAAACAAAACCCTGAATTGTTCTTCCATACATTAGCAATGAAAAACCTGAAGATAATATTTTGAATTCCGTTTAAAAAAGAATGAAGCATTTAGAAATATATATAATAAAAAAGTACATGACTTCAACATTAAGAACTACAAAAGCCAATTAAAATAGCTTAAAAGAAGATATGAATAAATGAAAAGACATCCCATTTTCATGGATCAAGTTGATCTACACATTCAACATGATTTCTATCAAAATAGCAGCTGCCCTTTTTTTGGCAGAAATTTTCAAACAAGTCTAAAACTCATGTGGAATGCCAGGGGATCAGAGTTGTCAAATTTATCTTGAAAAGGAATAAAGTTGAAGACATATACTTTTCAATTTCAAAACTCACTACATAAATGTTCAAATGTCAGAACTGTGCATTTTTATTGGTACATTACAATTACACATAATATCTGCCATGTTTTATATGCACATAACTTAGTTTAAACAATCTCATTCCCCAGTACCACCCCTTTCCCTCCCCTTCTTCCTCCATCTGTTGACTTTACTGATCTTCCTTCTGTCATTGTTATTATTTTAAATAGTGCTTAATACCTGTACACTTCTATGTTCATGAAGTCCCCTCTTTTCTTTCATTGTTTCCCTCCACTCTAGCTTCTGAATGAGAGAAAACATTTGGCCCTTGACTTTCTGAGTCTAGTCTATTTCAGTAAGCATGATGTTCTCCACTCCATTCACTTACCCACAAATGACATAATTTCATTCTTTATGGCTGAATAAAACTCCATAGTGTATTCTGCCATGCGTCCCGCGCTGGCTTCACGAGAGAAGGTTTGGTTCATAAGTAATTGCTAGGGAGTTTTAAATTAAAGAGACAAGACTCTCATTACCTTTAATACCAGCTCCGAGACGGCTTCTCCTACCCCCCCCCCCTCCAGCCACCTAATGCGGTGGTGAGGTTTACAGAAGAGACTAGCAAGAGAGAGAACATGTCAGGGAGTGGGCTTTTATTGGGGAACAAAAAATTCCAGGGAAAATCCCATCCAATGAAGGTTAAGGGGGGCAGCATCCCAAGGTCAGGGGCGACGATTGGGTCTTCAGGGCAGTAGTCAGGCACACCTCTGCACAGACAAGCCCTCAGACCTGGGAAAGGGTGGGGAAGGCTCTAACACAGCTGTGTCTAAGCACCTCTCACACAGCGAGGAAGGTAACTCAAATCACTACGTGGATGGCCTCGTGTATATACACCAAATTTTCTCAGCTGTTGTGAATTGTGATGAAGATTGTGTATTAATGGCATATGAATAGACATATAGTTCAATGAAATAGAAATGAAAGTACAGAAATAAGTGAATATATCTTTACTCACTTGATTTTCAGTCAAGGTGCTAAGATTATTTAATCAGTTAAAAATAGTCTGTTAAAAAATGGTGTTGGGACAATTAGATATCCACATGGAAAGAATGAATTTGGATCTCTACCTCACAGTCTATGTAAAAACTGACTACAAATGGATTAAAAACCTAAATATAGCCAGGTACAGTGGAGACCCTGTCTGTAAACAAAATATAAAAAGGGCTGGGGATGTGGCTCTGTGGTTAAGTGCCCCTAGGTTGAATCCCCAGTACAAAAACAAAAACAAAAAACTAAACCTAAACATAAGACTATAAAATTCAGAATAAAATATAGAGATAAATATCTGAAACCTTAGATTAGACAATCAGTTTTTTAGATGTGACATTAAAAATAAAAAGCAAGAGGACCTGGGTTATGGCTCAGTGGTAGCATGCTTACCTGGCATGTGTCAAATAAAATAAAAGTCCATTGGCAATTTTTTAAAAAAATTTTAAAAAAATAGCAAGCAAGAAAAATAGATAAATTGGGTAGACTAAATTAAATATTTACATACCATGAAGGTGCATAAGACAAAAATAACCTATAAAATGAAAGAAAGTATTTGTAAATCATACTTAATAAAGATCCAGTATTCAAAATAAAAAACTCTTAAACTCAATAATAAAAATAGAGAACCCAATTTGAAAATGGACAAAGTGTCTGAATAGATATGTCTCTGAGGACATATAAATGACAAGTGAGCACAGCAAAGAATGCTCAACATCATTTTTCCCCAGGTAAATGAAAATCAAAACCATAATAACATTGCACTTCACCACCATTAGTGTCGCTAAAATGAAAATGTTAATAATCTTGGCAAGAATGTGGAGAGATTAGAATCTTCACATATTTCTGGTGGAGATACAAAATGATTCAATATCTTTGGGATATTTGGGATAAACAATTCTCGTAGTTTAAGCATCAAGTTCCCGTATGACCCCACAATTCTCACTAGGTACATCCCCAAGAGAAATCAAAGCATATGTCCATATATGGTACATCAAATAATGGTACATCAACTTTCATAATGCCATTATTCTTGGGCAAAAAGTAGAAACAGGGGGCTGGTGTTGTAGCTCAGTGGTAGGGTGCTTGCCTAGCATGTGTGAAGTACTGGTTCAATTCTCAGCACCACGTAAAAATAAATAAAATAAAGATCCATTGACACCCCAAAAAATATTTTTAAAACATGCATTTGCCTGTAAAAATTAAAAAGTAGAAACAACTCAAATGTCTGTCAGTTGATGAATGAATCAACAAAGATCATATATCCATATAATAGAATATTATTTGGTAATAAAAATGAAGTACTAATGTATACTTCAAAATAAATGAGCCTTAAACATTATGCTAAGTGAAAGAAGACAAATATAGAAGTTCACACACATTGCATGATTTCATTTTTATAAGATAATAAGATAAGGTAAATTCATGGAGACAGAAAGTATATCAGTGGTTGCTAAAGGCTGGGGGCGGGAAGGGAAGTGGGGATTGACTTCTAATGTGTAATCTCCTTGGTGTCATGAAAATATCCTGGAAATGATGGTTATGGTTGCATAACTCTTTGAATATACTAAGAACTTTGCACATTTTAAATGAGTAAATTTTAAGACACATGGATCTCAATAAAATAAGAACCAAAAAATATATGGTGGAATGCTCTATATGTTAACAAGAATTTGACTTACAGAGGTTTGTTTATTTGGCAAAACTCACCAAATGGAGGCTTAGGCAGAAGGATTATGAGTTTAAGGCCAGCCTGGACAACTTAGCAAGACCCTGGCTCAACATTTTTTAAAACAAGGTTAAAAAAGGCTAGAGATATAGCTCAATAGTAGAGTGACCCTGGGTTCAATCCCTAGTACCTCAAAACAAAACTCCCTCACCAAATGGTACAATTGTGAGTTGTGCATTTCACTGTGTGCACATTTTACCTCAACAAAAAATGAAGCACATATACATTTTATCTTGTATTAATTACAGAAATAAGGAAGTGCTTATAGATGAAATATTATGATCAACAACTTACTTTGAAATAACATAAATTGAATTGATGAATGGATATTAAGAAAAATAGATGGGTAGATATGTAATAAAACATAGTAAAATGTTGATTGCAGAATGTGTGGTGATCTTATGGGTTTTCTATTTATTAGTGTTTCATCTTTTGGGGTGCTTAAAAATGGTCATATTTTAATAAAAATCTTGGTAGCACATGTCTATGCCCCAGCTATATGGGAGGTTGAAGCAGGATTGTGACCTCAAGACCATCCTGGGCAACTTGGTAAGACCCTGTCTCAAAATTTAGAAGTGGGCTGGGAATATAGCTCAGTGCTAGAGCACTTGACTAGCGTGCTCAAGGCCCTGAGTTCTAACCCAGCACCACAAAATAAATCTTCATATTAAAACACTGGCAGAAAGTGATCCTGTTTTCTTTGTAACACATTTTAGTTAATTCATCATCATTCTTTTTTTCTTTTTTTCTTTTTTAAAATATTTTCTTGTTGTACTTGTACACAACACCTCTATTTTATTTATTTATTTTTATATGGTGCTGAGGATGGAACCCAGCACCTCATATATGCTAGGCAAGCACTCTACTGCTGAGGCACAACCCCAGCCCCCATTCTCCATTTCTTTTTTTTTAATATTTATTTTTTAGTTGTAGTTGGACATAATATCTTTCTTTTATTTATTTATTTACTTTTATATGGTGCTGAGGATCAGACCTAGGGCCTTGCACATGCTAGGCAAGCACTCTATCACTGAGCCACAACCTCAGCCCCCATTCTCCATTTGTTATCATTCAAATTTACATTTATTCACCAGATGTCTACTGAGTGCTATCTATTTGCCAAAACATACTATAGATATAGGGGATACATTTATGAACAAATCAGACAAAATTCCCTGCCTTTGTAGAGCTTAATTGCCAGTGGAAGTCAAACCATTAGCAAATAGAAGTGTAACATACCAGTTATGGACAATCCTTAGCAAGAAAATTAGAGAAAAGGGAATAAATCATCCCTGCTAATGCATCCATTTCCAGGTCTCTCTCACTCTTCAGTGTGATGCAATATGGATCCCATTTCCATTCTTTTAAACTCTCTTAAAAACAAACATTGTTTTCAGTCCTCCCTCCATGATCTCTCAGTATCTTTCAACATTGTTAACCCACTTCCATCTTAAATGTAGCCCTTCCCCGATGCTCTATCTTGAGCCTTCTTCTCATAGCACTCCTTAATTACGATCTGATCTACCCCTATAGCTTCATTTATCCTTTTTTCCCAGTCCTAACTTCTCTTCTGCATCCTACATTGGTATTTTTACTGACAGAAACACATTTAACTAGATGTCATACCAGGACCTTAAGCTCCAAATGACCAAAGATCAATTCGTTATTGACCCCTCCAGGACTATTTTTTCTCTGGGTTCCATCTACTTAAAAATGGTATCACCCAGCTTGCAAAATTTAACTCTGGCTTGTTCTTCTTTACTTTCTTTGCTTACTTACTTCTTTACTTTCTTACTTACTTGTAAATAAGTCACTGAGGTTTGTCACTTATTTCTTAGGAATATTCCTCAGAAGTCTGAGCCTCCCATTAACACAGGCTTGCAGGAATTTGAGCAATAGTCTGGCATCTGTATTTATTTCTCAGCTCTTCTGAGATCCTTTGGGGCTTGAAATACTCCCAAAGGTAGCAGTAAAATCCCTTTTCACTGGAAACGGATGTTGCACAGCGAGAGATGGAAAGGTGCTGGTCAGCAGCAGCTCACATTGAAGACACCCTGACAAAAGCCCATGAAACATCTGTTCCAACCTGCCGCAGGGCTCGGAGCTGGCCATTGTCTCAGTTTTATCATTTGCAAAGTTGGAATGACAGGATTTTCCTGATGGTTTTGAAGGTTGAATGTTAACACACATAAAGCTCTTACAACAACTCTGGCACATATTATGCCAGGTAAGTGTTAGATACTACTAGTATTGTTATCGTATTATTACCATTATTATGATATCTGGATTAGACTCAAGATTCACATGTGGGGTAGACTCATTCCATGGACTTGGGGAGTAACATTAACAGCCAGTACTTTATACTATGTACCAGGCACCATTCTAAATACCTTATATAAATTGTTTCTCTTAGTTTTCATTAATAATATTATTAACTTGTTATTTTCCACATTATACACATGAGGAACCTGAGGCCCAATTCCAGCTATTTTCTCTGTGTAGGACTCAGGAAAGTAGTCAAGAAAACAGTGATAGAATTAGGCAGACTTTTATGTAGTAATTATGTTGTTAATGAATAAATTGAGTTTAAAAAAATACTATTCAGAGCAGAATGGATGATCCCATTTGTTTTAAGAACAAGTTCTATCACATATCTGTAAATTTATACAACAGTTTCTCAAAGAATATAAAATAAATTGGTAATAGAGACTGCCTCTGTGTTGTGTGAGTTACTTATTTCCTATTCTTCAGGAATGTTGTTATATATATTCAGACATTTGCATCACTTTTATAATTTTAAAACCAGATTTATTTTTAAGGCAAACATGAGGGAATCAGATCTACATGTCCTGATATTAAACATGTTCTACATATATAATTTGAAAAACGCAATATGCAGCAGAGTACACATAGAAGAAAGGTGTGAATATACTTTGTATAAAACTGAAAAAAAGAATGCATGTGTAGATACTTTACAGGAATATAAAATTCCCGGAAGCATAAACAAAAGTGTTTAAGATTGAGAGAAAGAGGTCAGAGTGAGGGAAAGGAGACATTTACTACTCATTTTTTATCATTCTATGTATTTGATTTCTAAAACCATATTATTTATTTTATCATAGGGAGAAAAATGTATTTTTATTTTGAAAAGAGAGAGCTGCTATAGTATTAAAATCAGGGCCTAGTGAAGGAAGGGGAGGGGGTTTGGGAGTAGGAAGGACAGTGGAATGAACTGGTCATTCTTACCCGATGTGCATATATGATTACATGACCAGTGTGACTCTACATCATGTGCAACCAGAAGAATGAGAAGTTATACTCTATTTGTGTATGATGTGTCAAGTGCATTCTGTCATATATAACTAATTAGAACAGAATTTTAAAACTCAGGGCCTAAAGCCTGTCTCTAAGTTTGCAGTTTTCCTTGCTTCATAGCTATGATCAGGGCTTAGCAGTGTCCTCAAGCTTAAGAAAAATGACAGCCCAGAGCCCCTGATCCCTCCCAACCAGACTCATCAGCTTCTGCCATCCTAAACCTGTGACATCCTTCTGGATCCATCCAAGGAGAAGGAGCAAAATACTAATAGGGGCTCACAGGACTCTTTTTCCACTTGACATTTGCCCTCCACTATATTACATTGAGAGTTTCAGACCAATGGATTTAAGGATAGAGCAAAAGGGTAGATTCACACATAAGAATAATAAAATAATGTACTCACTCCTGGTTTATGATAATGAAAAGAATCTATATTTTGACTTAGGACCAAGTTTATCAAAAATTGTCATTGTTTAGAAATCTTTAAATTATGGGGTACAGAATTTTCCTATATTGAAGATAATATTTGTAATAACAATAATTTGCTTTGTAAATTGGAATGTCTTCAGGTTAGACTTATTTGCAATAAAGTAATGGCAATTTTTTATTTTCCCATTTTGCTAGATGCCAATAAAGAAGCTATATAGGAAAAAAATAATAGTATTACATCCCTAAATTATCAAAGAATAATGGTTACAGGTCATGGAATTCAGTTGCCATTTAAAGAAATTAAAACTGAAGATAAAATTAAACACAAAGTAGAAGAAGACAAATAATATAAATCAGAACAAAATACATGTATGATGATGTGAGGGGGAAGAAATGATTTGAGAGAAATGTGTCATAGTAGATTGGGTAGAGAGAGGTGATGGGAGGGGAGGGGAAGGAAGGGGAGATAGGAAGGGCAGCAGAATACAATAGACACTAGTATCACTGAATGTATATACGTGGCCATATAACCAATGTGATCCTGCAACCTGTACACGTGGAAAAATGAGAATTCATACCCCATTTGAATCAAATGTATGATATGTCAAGATCATTGTATTGTCAGGAGCAACTAATAAAAAAAAGAACAGAAAAAAAAATTCTCTCTCTCTCTCTCTTTCACACTCTCTCTTTAAAAAAAAAATAAGAACGATCTCAAATAAATATCGTATACTATAGCTCAAGGGTCTAGGAAAAAAGAGCAAACTAAAACCAAAGTTACTAGAAGGAAATATGAAATAAAGATCAAAGAAGAAATAAATAAAATATAGACTAGAAAAACAATAGAAAGGATTAACAAAACTAAGAGTTGGTGGGCTTATTGTTATACACTGGAAATTTTAATTTCTTTTTAAAAAATGTATGTACAAGATTAGTAACATGTACACAAACTTGGGTAATGAGATAAAATTGATAAGTCTTTACTTGATTTAAAAAAGAAGACTCAAATGAAATTAGAAAGTAAAATGGAGGCATTGCAAGTGGGAGGACAGAATACAAAGGTCCATCCTAGACAATTACACAATTATATACCAGCAAATTAAATGAACTAGAAGAAATACATAAATTTGGAGAGACACACAACTTACTGAGACTGAGAAACAGAAAATTTGAACAGAACAATAACAAGAAGATTGAATTAGTAATAAAAAGACTCCCATCAGAGAAAAGTCCAGGAGCCAAGAGCTTCACAGCTGGATTCTACGAAATATGGACATTCTTCACAGAACTAGAAAATGGGGTTCTGAAACTTATTTGGAAAAATAAGAGACCCAGAATACCCAAAACAATTCTAAGCAAGAAGAGCAACGTTGGAGGCATCACAATATCAAATATTTAAAGAAGAAATAATACCAATGTGTCTCAAACATCCAAAAAATTGAAGAGAAAGGAATTTTTCTCAAACCCATTCTACAAGGCCAGCATGAACCTGCATCAAACCCAGATAAAGAAGGGGGGAAAGAAGGAAGCAAGCAAGCTACAAGTCAATATTCCAGATCAATATAGAGGCAAAAATCCTCAACAATGTACTGGAAAATTGACTTCAAACCACACTAAACAGACTATGATCAAATGGGATTTATCCCCACAATGAAAGGAGGCATTAACATAAGCAAATCTGTAACTGTGACAAACCCCATTAACATAATAAAGGACAAAAATCATATGTTCATCTCAATAGATAGAGAAAAAGTGTTTGATAAAATACAACATGCATTTATGATAAAAAAATTAACAAATTTGGTATAGAAGAAACGTACCTCAACACATATGGCAATTCCACAGCTAACATCATACAGAGGTAAAGGGGAATATTTTTTCCTATAAGAACAAGACAAGGATCTTACTGGAGCAGTGATCCACTTTGTGCTTTGAACATAGCCCTTGCTGCTCTGCCACTGCAGCTTATTTTTTTTTTATTGATTTTATTTTTTTTATTTTTTTTTATTGGTTGTTCACAACATTACAAAGCTCTTGACATATCATATTTCATACATTAGATTGATGTGGGTTATGAACTCCCAATTTTTACCCCAAATGCAGATTGCAGAATCACATCGGTTACACATCCACAATTTTACATAATGCCCTAATAGTAATTGTTGTATTCTGCTACCTTTACTGCAGCTTATTTTTAAAAAGAACACATTTCTTTCTCTTCCTCTCTCCCTGCTCCTCCCTATTCTCTCTGCCTCCCTAATCTCAGGGGAAACAGGATTACCTTTCTTCCCCACCCCAGGCAGAGGGTGCTTGAGCACACACCTACCACAGGAATGAAGTAATCCAACCTTGTGGATGGCACTAGAAGATCTCAGATGACTGTCTCCCGAATTAACAAGTGAATTACAACTCCAACAGAGAACATGTGGAATCTAGCCTTTGAGTCACTTAAAAGCCCCCTGTTCTGGCTGATGGGCACAATCACAGCCTTTGGGAAAGGAGTCCCCTGTGCTTTTCCTTGGTACCAAAGCAATAAGCCTTCCGTTTCCCTTTTTCTCAAAACTGCATCCTCAGGGTCATGTTCCTGGCTGCCCTGTGCAGGGAAATCAAGAAAACTGGCAGGCAGCTTCTCAGCAGCAAGGTGGGTGAACAAAAAACCAGGGGGACTTTACTAGAATTTAAAACTGGACATTCAAATCAGCTCAGGGACTCAGGAGTTTGGATATAATAAGAAAGAAATCCCCAGCAGCACAGCCAGGCCAGAAGCTCCAGCCAAGAGGTCCCTCTGTGGGCATAGTAGAGGGATAAAGGAATTAAAGGAACCCACACTTTTGGGAGGCCGGAGGCACGTCTGGGTATGGAGCCTTTAAAGACAAAGTATGTTACCTGACAAACATGAAAGATGTGCTGCATGATGTCTGTGTGTGGGCAAAGAAGCTGCCATCTCTCTACCTTGTGTGTGGAGGGAGAACAGAGGAAGGAACCATTCTGTAGCTGCGGCATGGGGAAGCCAATTCCTGCAAACCCAAGTTTGGCCTGAAATACAGGCCCAGTAAACACACGCTGCAAAACATGGAGTGTGCTTATGTAACCAGGAAAACATCAAATGTGGAGAGAGGTTTACACAGGGGAAAACTGGTCGTGGAAACCCACCCAGCTCTACCCTCCCCCTCCAATCCGACTGCTTGCAGGACCTGCTGGGAGAGATGAATCTGGCTGGGAAATTGGAAGGACAGGGACAGGGGAAATTGTTTGGAGTCTGAACCTAAGACCAGGAAACTTGGGGTCTTCAGGTGATGTACAGGACTAAGAATTGGGTCTCCCACCATGTGAGTGGAACCCAGGGGAAATCCCTGGGGTAAAGTCTTCCAGCAAGGACCAGAAAGTACTGGAGGTACTGGAGGTGTGCCGATTTAAAATCTCCAGACCAATTGGCATTCAAAGACCCTGGAGCCCACCCAGGCCTAAACCCTGCCTCTAGGAATTCCACCTATGGGTTACCTCCCTCACGCCAGCAAGCCAGAGGGTGGAGCATCACACTCTAGAAGACCCCACCTCATACTGCTGAGAAGCAAAGCTGAGAATATTTTCAACTCTGATGGAAAGAATTCTTTAATTTTTCATCAAGATTTTTTTTCTTTTCTGTTTTTTAATTCTTTTTCACTGTTTAATTGTGACCTTAATAGTACATGAACATTTATATACTCTCCTACTTTTTCTTCCCATTTCTACCATCTTTTAAGCCAGTTATTTTACATGGATTAGCTTTTTAAAAAATAGGATGTTTGATTAGTATATTTTAGTTTTATTTTGTATTCTTTTATTTTTCTTTTTGATTTTTAAAAAATTTATATATATATATATATATATATATATATATATATATATATATATATATATACACACACACACACACACACACACACACATATATATTTTCCCCCTGCCTGTTTCCCTTGTTTTCTTATCTTCTGCTAATGGCCAATATCTATTGTTCTCTCTTTGACTCTTCCTTTAATCTTTTTTCTTCTGTGTTCTTTCCTCCTCCCTCACAATCATCACATCCTATGTCACCTCTGTTCACTCCCTGTGCACCATTTGAAAATATAAACCATTTTGCAAACTTGCTGTTTTTATAATAGGCAATGACTGATCATATCATTTCTGTTTATTGTGATAATTATCATTATAGACATCACAGTAGGAGCTACTTGGTTAATGCTGTAACTTGTTTGCAAATAATAAAAATAATTATTTTTCTCCCCCTAACCAGTGAGGTACTAGAAACCTCCAGGGATACTAGAAGTCCACAGGGGAGAAAATCTACTGCCTCTGATCCATACTGTTAGATGGGTAGACACACAAACAACAAGAAAACTAAGGGAACAAATCACCCCAAGCAAACCAAGATACTCCAATAACAGAATCCATCAACACCATAGTGGAAGAAATGTCAGAGAAGGAGTTTGGAGTGTACACAGTTACATAGTTAAACTGATCTGCAAAGTAAAGGATACTGTAAGAGAGCAAATACAGGGAGCAAAAGATCACTTCAATAAAGAGAGAGAGATTCTGAAAAAATCAAACAGAAATCCTTGAAATGAGGAAACAATAAACCAAATTAAAAACTCAATTGAAGGCATCACCAACAGAATAAACCACTTGGAAGAGAGAACCTTAAGCAGTGAAGACAAAATATATAATCTTGAAAATAAAGTGGACCCCAGAGAGAAGATGCTAAGAAACTATGAGCAGAACTTTCAAGAACTATAGGATAACATGAAAGAATCAAATTTAATATTGATCAGGATAGATGAAGGCACAGAGATACAAACCAAAGGAATGCACAATATTTTCAATGAAATAGTATCAGGAAATTTCCCTAAAGAGTAAGATAGAAAATCAAATACAAGAGGCTTAGAGGATGCCAAGTGTTCAAAATTACAACAGACCCACATCAAGGCACATTATAATGAAAATACCTAGAATACAGAATAAGGATAGAATTTTAAAGGCTGCAAGAAGAAAATAACAGATTTCATATAGGGGGGGAAACAATAAGAATCTTAGCTAATTTCTCAACCCACACTGTCAAAGCTAGGAGGTCCTGTAATAATATATACCAAGCTCTGGAAAAAATATGGATGCTAAGCTAGGTGTGGTGGTGCATACCTGTAATCCCAGCAGCTCAGGAGGCTGAGGCAGCAGGATTTTGAGTTTAAAGCCAGCCTCAGCAATTGCAAGGTGCTAAGCAACTCAGTGAGACTCTGTCTTTAAATAAAACACAAAATAAGGCTGAGGATGTGGCTCAGTGACTGAGTGCCCCTGAGTTCAATCCCCAGTACCAAAAAAAAAAGAAGAAAGTAAAATGGATGCCAACCAAGAATCCTATACCAGCAAAATTAAGCTTCAAATTTAAAGATGAAATAAAAACCTTTCATGATAAACAAAAGTTAAAAGAATTTACAACCAGAAGCCTGCACTTCAGAATATTCTGAACAAAGTATTCCATGAAGATGAAATGAAGAAAAAAAGTAAAAACCAGTGAAAGAAGGAACTACACTAAAGGAAAAGTCATTCAAAGGAGAAACTAATTCAAATTAAAAACGAGAAATAAAACAAAAGGCCCAGGAACACAAATCATATCTCAATAATAACCTTGAAAATTAATGGCCCAAATTCAACAATATAGACTGGCAAATGGATTAAAAAACAAGATCCAACAATATGCTGTCTCCAACAGACTCACCTCATAGGCACAGATGCCCAGAGACAGAAGTGAAAAGGCTGAGAAAAGTACATATCACTCACATGGATTGCATAAACAAGCAGAGATTTCCATCCTCACATCACATAAAGTGACTTAAAGCCAAAGATAATCAGAAGGGACAAAGAAGGACATTCCATACTGCTTAACAGAATTATACATCAATAAGACAATCATAAATATTTATGCCCCAAACAATGGAGCATCTACATACATCAAACAAACACTTCTCAACTTCAAAAATCAAATAGACCACAACACAATAATAGTGGGTGACTTCAACATGCCTCTCTCACTACTAGATAGATCTTCCAAACAAAAAATTAAAACAAAAAAACTCTAGAAATGAATAATATAATCAATAATTTAGACTTAACAGACATATATAGAATATTGCATCCATCAATGACTGAATACTCTTTCTTCTCAGCAGCACACGGATCTTTCTCTAACATAGACCATGTTACATAAGCTATCATATATGTTAGCATACAATCATAATATTCCTTGAATATATTTTTAGCATCTGTAGTGTTATTTTGATAGCTCCCTTTGTATTGATATTAATTTTTGTGTTCTTGTCTTCTTGATTAGACTTGTTTGATTTTTATCAAATTTTAGCTGTATTATTTCTATAATTCTGCTCCTACTCTTATTTTTTCCTTCCTATGACTTAATTTTTTAATTAATTTACTTACTCTAATTTGTTATACATGACAGCAGAATGCATTTCAATTCATAGTATACATATACAGCACAATTTTTCAAGTCTGTCGTTGTACACAAAGTATATTCACACCATTCCTGTCTTTATACATGTACTTAGAGTCATGATGTCCATCTCATTCCACTGTCTTTCCTACCCCCATGCCCCCTCCCTTCCCTTCCCTCCCCTATGTCCTATCCAAAGTTCCTCCATTTCTCCCATGCTTCCTCCCCAACCCCCATTACGGATCAGCATTCACATATCAGAGAAGACACTCAGCCTTTGGTTTTTTTAATTTGAAAATAATTTGATTGTTATTCTAGCATCTTTATGGTACAAATACTTTAAGTTATAAGTGTTCATCTGAGTATTGTTAAATCCCAGAAATATCCTGATATTTTAAGCTTTTATCATCACTTAGTTCAAAACACATTTTATTTAATATTCTTGTGCTTTCTTCCTTGACTTCAAAGATATTTAAAAGTGCACCATTTAATCTTGAAATGGTTGATGTGGTGGTGGGGTTCTATGTATCTTAAGGTAATTGATTTCTAATGTAATAATTTATGCAGGAAGCAGTCTGCATGATTTCAAATTTTAAAAAAGTAAGGGAAATGCTTTTTGTATTTCTTGTTTTGGTTACATATGTGTCAAAACTGATCAAACTACATACTTCAAATATGTGCATTTTATTGTACTTCAATTTTACCTCAATAAAGCTATGGGGGAAAAAGTGTCCTTGTTATTGGATTGGCATCAGGGACAAGAACCAAGCAATAGGGAACAAATTTGGCATCCCAGTTGGAACATGAGTGCAGCCCCCACTCCAGCCTTCATGGGCAGGCCTGGGTGTAAAGTAACCCCACTCCCAAGCTGAGGATGCAAGTGCTGGGGAACTTGCTGAGAGCCAACTGCAGAGAGTTAGGAGATGGGCAAATTTGCCTCAGGCTAAACAAGGGGAGCTGTTCCTGTGAGTAAAGAGAGGGGCTGAAGGACCACCCAGCAGCTGTTGAAGCTCCGTTTGCTTTGGGGAATTCCTGCCTTCTCTTCCTGAGCAGTACTGGTTGCTTCAAACACAGGTTGGCCTTAATTTCTGTCCTTTTCTTTTCTGGGTGCAGTTATTTTGCCAGTCTCCCCAGGAATTTAGTTTGGTGGGATACTATTAGAGCAAGAATTTCTGTGCCCCAATAATGCATATGTCCTGGCTAAATGGGGTATCCTGTCAGATAGGAAAAGGGGAGACAATTCCTACCCCCAGGTTAGGAACTGACAGTACTGAAACCTACTGCCACATAGTTTGTGGCCAGCAGCCTCCACCCCCCAGGGGCAAAAGGGGCTGGAAGGCAGGGCAGAGGCCACCTTCTCTTGGGCCATTTCTCTAAGCCCAGGCAGCTTTTCTGGGATTTTGTTTCCCAGTTGACCCAGCCCTAAGGCCAACCTATGTGTGGCAGGCAGCCTCGGCAAAGGGGGCTTCAAGGAAGCCTAAAGGTCTACCACGTGGCCTGCGCAATGGTTTCGTGAATGAGGTTCTAGGCATAAAGTTAGTTAGAAGAGATCGAAATAAAACACACAGACTCAGTTACCTTATTTCTATTGCTAGGTCCGAGATGGCTCATCTCTCTGGTTACCTCCTCTAACCGCCCAGCAGGGCAGCAAGGATTACTCAGGGCTAGCAGGAGAGAGAGAGAGTGAACACGCCGGGGAGTAGCCTTTTATTGGGGAACAAGAGATTCAGGGGAGAATTCCATCCAATGAAGGTTGAGGGGGGGCTGCACTCCAAGGTCAGGGTCAGTGATTGGGTCCCTGGGGTCAGTGGTCAGGCACACCCCCACACGGATGGGCTCTCTCATCAGGAAAGGGTCGGGAAAGCTTCGACACAGCCAAAGCGCCTCAGACCCTTAACAGGAGTCACCCAATCACGTGTTAGAATGGCTTCCCACATAAAGGAAAGGATGGAAAGGGCCTCCTCTGTGGCATATAAATATGCACCTAAGGAAAAGGTCCACGAGGAGCCTCTGTGTGCAATTGACAGTGGGGAACTCACTTGAAGTGGATGGCATTGTGATGAAAGGGAGACCGGTCAGGCTCAAAAATATGCTGTACTCCAACCCCTTGAATGCCACCTGGGAGAGAAAGGATGGAGTCACAGCTTGTGTATATGCCAGATTGTCTGATCCCGCTCCTGGGATGAATTTGTTGTGTCAATTAAGTGCCCAGATAACATTCACAAAGATTGTTTCAGCATGTGAATTTTAAAAAGGATTGGAAACTAGAAAAGATAAAAGAAAGTTACAGGCATGGAAGTATATTTTAGTGCAGAAAATTGGAAGGTAAAAGCAATATTTCTGGATGAGAAAGTATTTTGTCTGGTAAAGTAATATTCTTGTGCTAAAGTCCAAGATGAAAGAGGAAAACTAAGGATAGTAAATAAGTTGTGAATGTTTAAGTTGCAGAAGGTTCATGGATGGTAAACCTCAACAAGTTTGTGTTTGTGATTAAATTCGCTTTAATAAGCACAAATTTATTTAAAATTATTGCACTGATATAAAGCAAAGTCTGAAACATTGTTATTCTCTTAACTGTCAAGCCAATTTTCTTGTATTTGTTAGGTTTTCTTACTTGGGGGGACTAAGTCAAAGAAATTAGGGTTTGTACTTTATTTTAATAATGTATTTTGTTATTTGTTCTAATTAGTTATACATGATAGTGGAATGCACTTTTTGATATATTATATAGATGGAGTATAATTTCTCATTGTTCTGGTTGTACATGATGTAGAATCCCACCTGTTGTATAGTTATATAGGTACATAGGGGTAATAATGTCTGATTCATTCTACTGTCCTTCCTACCCCATTTCCCCTACCTTCCCTTTACTCCCCTCTACGGAATCTAAAGTAACTAGCATTGTGAATTAGCATGTGCATGTCAGAGAAAATATTGTATCTTTTTTAAAGTCATAAATGATTACTTTGTAACTGGTTAAAAAAAACCTCTTAGTGCATCAACTATATTGTTATAGCCTAAATATGTGA
Organism: Spermophilus citellus; assembly: GCF_964194105.1. NCBI lineage: Eukaryota > Metazoa > Chordata > Mammalia > Rodentia > Sciuridae > Spermophilus > Spermophilus citellus. The sequence goes on along the minus strand of NC_138190.1, from coordinate 43,290,190 downwards.
CTAGGTATATGTATGCGTCTGAGAAGTATATCTGTCTAAGCTTTGTCTAAAAGTTTACAAAATGAAAGTTTATGTAAGTTTACCAGCAAGACAATCAACAAGTGCTCTTTTATACATTGCATCTTACATAGAAGGGCCACACTGTCATTTGAAGACCTGTCTTATATCTGTTTGCTTTAACTAAGTCAATTTCTGATCATTAACACTGTTTCCTAACTGTATAAGATTTAAGGCTATCCTTTGGTTTTTGTTAACCTATGCAGACCTGTGATTCTTCTTATCATACACTCTGGGCTCTAAATTGTACTTTTAAAAAGTTAAATTTGGGTAAATGTAAAGCTTAGAGCAGCCCTTTGCAAAGATGGCGTTATCCAAACTAAAATTACGTATAGCAAAATCTTGGATTTGTATAGAAATAACAATCTTGATTGGTATCTATTCATGTCATTTGATGTTTTATAGCTGGATGAAGTTACCAGTTGTCAATAAGTTGTATATAACATTTTGTGTTTCTCTTCATAATTAGAATTAAAATCCATTTTTGGAAGATAAGGAGAGTCTGATCTGTTTAAAGGTGACACTGTAAAACATTGAAGCATTCTGAACTTTTTCCACAAAAAAGAAAGAGAAAAGCTCTTAGCCTTCCTTTGACTAATGTTTCAGATATAATATTGTATTGTTATGTGTGAAGAGCCCTACCTTAACCTGAGTCAAACCTCTGCCTTCGATCTTATTACATGTTAGAATGGCTCCAAACTAGGCTAGACTTCAGCTCATTTAAAGTTGTGGCGAAAATATTGATTTTTGTTGTAAAAATTACTGTGATCTCAAAAAGGGGATATAATATATAACTAAGTAAAGGTTCAAGATTATAAAAAATTCATTTTTCTTGGTTCATAGCTGTTACACAAAGTGAATGTGTTTTTGCTCTTTTAATTTCACTTTGTATTTTCCTTGTAAACTTTATAAATGTTGCTCATTAGTGTTTTGCAGAGGTATTACTTAAACCACCACCACCAACAAAAAAAAAACAACCTGGGTAAATTTGAGATATAAGCCATCCAGTACAGGACAGAAAGTATAAAATGCTGACTTCCAGTAATAAATACTAACCCCAATTAAATGAAAGGGGTAACTGTAAAATTATAGATATTGAAGTTATAACCCATAACTCCCTGATGAAGACTAGTAAAACTGGCTTGCTGGGCGTTTTCTTTTTTTATAGTTTAATTTTATTTTTTATTGGTTGTTCACAACATTACAAAGCTCTTGACATATCATATTTCATACATTAGATTGAAGTGGGTTATGAACTCCCAATTTTACCCCAAATGCAGATTGCAGAATCACGTCGGTTACACATCCACAATTTTACATAATGCCCTATTAGTAATTGTTGTATTCTGCTACCTTTCCTTTCCCATACTATCCTGCCTCCCCTCCCCTCCCATCTTCTCTCTCTACCCCATCTACTGTAATTCATTTCTCTCCTTGTTTATTTTCCCATTCTCCTCATAACCTCTTATATGTAATTTTGTATAGCAATGAGGGTCTCCGTTCATTTCCATGCAATTTCCCTTTTCTCTCCCTTTCCCTCCCATCTCATGTCTCTGTTTAATGTTAATCTTTTCTTCCTGCTCTTCCTCGCTGCTCTGTTCATAGTTGCTCTCATTATATCAAAGAAGACATTTGGTATTTGTTTTTTAGGGATTGGCTAGCTTTACTAAGCATAATCTGCTCTAGTGCCATCCATTTACCTTCAAATTCTATGATTTTGTCATTTTTTATTGCTGCATAGTACTCCATTGTGTATAGATGCCACATTTTTTTTATCCATTCATCTATTGAAGGGCATCTGGGTTGGTTCCACAGTCTAGCTATTGTGAATTGTGCTGCTGTGAACATCGATGTGGCAGTATCCCTGTACATGCTCTTTTAAGGTCTTCAGGGAATAGTCTGAGAAGGGCAATAGCAGGGTAAAATGGTGGTTCCATTCCCAGCTTTCCCAGGAATCTCCAAACTGCTTTCCAAATTGGCCGCACCAATTTGTAGTCCCACCAGCAATGTACAAGTGTACCCTTTTCTCTACATCCTCGCCAGCACTTGTTGTTGTTTGACTTCATAGTGGCTGCCAATCTTACTGGAGTGAGATGGTATCTTAGGGTGGTTTTGATTTGCATTTCTCTGACTGCTAGAGATGGTGAGCATTTTTTCATGTACTTGCTGATTGATTGTATATCCTCCTCTGAGAAGTGTCTGTTCAGGTCCTTGGCCCATTTGTTGATTGGGTTATTTGTTATCTTATTGTCTAATTTTTTGGGTTCTTTGTATACTCTAGATATTAGGGCTCTATCTGAAGTGTGAGGAGTAAAAATTTGTTCCCAGGATGTAGGCTCCCTATTTACCTCTCTTATTGTTTCTCTTGCTGTAAAAAAACTTTTTAGTTTAAGTAAGTCCCATTTGTTGATTCTTGTATATAACTCTTGTGCTATGGGTGTCCTATTGAGGAATTCGGAGCCAGACCCCACAATATGTAGATCAGAGCCAACTTTTTCTTCTATCAGACACAGAGTCTCTGATTTGATATCAAGCTCCTTGATCCATTTTGAGTTAACTTTTGTGCATGGCGAGAGAAAGGGATTCAGTTTCATTTTGTTGCATATGGATTTCCAGTTTTCCCAACACCATTTGTTGAAGATGCTATCCTTCCTCCATTGCATGCTTTTAGCCCCTTTATCAAATATAAGATAGTTGTAACTTTGTGGATTAGTCTCTGTGTCCTCTATTCTATACCATTGGTCCACCCACCTGTTTTGGTACCAGTACTATGCTGTTTTTTTCACTATTGCTCTGTAATATAGTTTGAAATCTGGTATCGCTATACCACCTGATTCACACTTCCTGCTTAGAATTGCTTTTGCTATTCTGGGTCTTTTATTTTTCCATATGAAGTTCATGATTGCTTTATCTATTTCTATAAGAAATGCCATTGGAATTTTGATTGGCATTGCATTAAACCTATAGAGAACTTTTGGTAATATCGCCATTTTGATAATGTTAGTTCTGCCTATCCATAAACAGGGTATATTTTTCCATCTTCTAAGATCTTCTTCTACTTCTCTCTTTAGGGTTCTGTAGTTTTCATTGTATAAATCTTTCACCTCTTTTGTTAGGTTAATTCCCAGGTATTTTATTTTTTTGAGGATATTGTGAATGGGGTGTTTTACCTCATTTCCGTTTCAGAAGTTTTGTCGCTGATATACAGAAATGCCTTTGATTTATGCGTGTTGATTTTATCCTGCCACTTTGCTGAATTCATTTATTAGTTGTAGTAGTTTCTTTGTAGACCCTTTTGGGTCTTCTAGGTATAGAATCATGTCACCTGCAAATAGTGATAATTTAAGTTCTTCTTTTCCTATTTTTATGCCTTTAATTTCTTTCGTCTGTCTAATTGCCCTGGCCAGTGTTTCGAGAACTATATGGAATAGAAGTGGTGATAGCGGGCATCCCTGTCTTGTTCCAGATTTTAGAGGGAATGCCTTTAACTTTTGTCCATTCAGAATGATGCTAGCCTGAGGCTTAGCATAGATAGCTTTTACAATGTCAAGGTAAGTACCTGTTATCCCTAGTTTTTCTAATGTTTTGAACATAAAGGGATGCTGTACTTTGTCGAATGCTTTCTCTGCGTCTATCGAGATGATCATATGGTTCTTATCTTTAAGTCTATTGATGTGGTGAATAACATTTATTGATTTCCGTATATTGAACCAGCCTTGCATCCCAGGGATGAATCCTACTTGATCATGGTGCACAATTTTTGAAATGGGCACAACTATTAATCATCTTAAGTTATGTACAAAGTATATGCATAAATTACACTTATTGCAATGAAAAATTAGTGAACTATGCAAACATTAAATTATTGTATCAGGAAGAACACATTCCCCACAAAAATGTCACTGTTGGGTGGGGTATAAAACTCAGGGGTAGGCCACTTGTCTAGCACGTATGAGGACCTGGGTTGGATTTCCCACTCTGTAAAAAGTATTGATTGTGTTCTGTGTTTGTGTTAATGACTTACTAGGTACTGGGGTCTGGCAATAGAGAACAGGGGTATGACACGGGTGAAACCCCTCAAAGTGAGCTCCATCCTTTTCGCAATAGACAAGCTACACTAGTGTATACTAAGGGAGAGCATATAATGTGATGTGAACCCAAAGTGGACACCTACCTGAGTCTGGAGGGGCATGGGAGCTACTGAGATGAAAAAAAAAATCTCAGGCTACTAATACCACTCCAAATCCTCCAGAGCCTTAGAAGCTGAACACTAGCAAATGTCCACCTTTCCCAGGCTTTGGTGGATACTTTATAAAGTTCTACCAGCTTGGGCCAGTGACTTGAAAACGTCACAATAAAAAAGACAAAATAGAACATCTCCAAAGGACCATCTTACCCAGTAAGGGCTCTGATTAGTGGTCAAATTGTACTGGTCAAATTGGTATCAGCACGGTTATTATCAATGGAATAGATTACAAATGGGGGAAGAAACTAAAGAAACAATACTTAGGTCAAGGGATAGGACCTATAGATTTAAGATCACATATATCTTTCACACTGATATTTTCAGCCATTCTACAATTACATGGGCAGCCCGAGCTAGCTGTTCCTTCATTATTATCTACATGTACAAGACTGAGCAATCATATCCTCAAACTCCTTATACAGAATATTCCCAGTTTCCTCAATCAGAAGGACACTCATGGGAATATATTTATAAGGCACACAGGAGGGCCAAGGGACATTCTTGTCCAGCAGCTTACTGACAAGGTTTTGAATGATGGCGTGATTGGGGGAATTGAGACCATAGCATAGCACCCGAGGACAGGGTCCCTTACAGTAGTTTGGGGTATGGTGACGAGGAGCAATAATCCAATGATCCCTGCCCCACTACTGGAAGCTGACTTTGAAAGGACCAAGGGAACACTGATTATTGGCAGACCCATAATGTTCCTGGGAAGAGTCAGAAACCATAGACACGATGCTGCCTGCCTGCCGGACCCTCCGCAAAAGAGAAGATTCCCTTGCCAAAAATTCCTCCGGTCCACTGGGAAGTTCAGCCTTCTGGCCACTTTTATGAGTGTCATTGAAATAGATTAGCATAAAGCCAGTGTCCAAAGGTGAAATGCCAATCCATTGGATCCCAGGAAACTTGCTACCTTTTTGCTGCTGACATATGAAGTGGAGTCTTAGGACCCTGTGACTCTTGTGATTCCAGAGTGTCTCCTGAATATGTTGTGTGGTGTCCATCTCTGTCCAAGCTTTAGACATCAGAGAAGGCTTTGAGGACTTTCCTCCTAAAGGAAAGTCTTTGTTTGGGCTTTTCGAGGCCCAGGGCTCCACATGGCGGGAGATATGATAGTGAGCTAAGTGGAGTTGCTGATGATAAACCATGGTGGCTCTGAACAGTTGGTACACTTCCTGCTTTGGTGTGAGAGGCAAATCCAGGGTTTGCCTATGGCAGAGACCTGCACACATAAGACATAACAGGGTCAGGGGATTCGTGTCTTGCCTGAATACGGAGTCTGAAAATCCCTCACAAAACTGTTCAAGAGAAACACAGCTGTTACCAGCCCTGAAATTAACTCAAGGTAATAATATCTATCATTTGTTGAACACTTATGAATGTACGAGATGCTTTATATTTATAAACACTTGAATCCTCAATAGTCTTACGATATATTTATTATCCCATTTTCCAGACAAGGAAATTGAGGCTCGAGAAGCTATGTCAAAGGACACACACCCATGCTGCGTATGTGGCTCAGTGGTAGAGTGCTCACCTAGCATGTGCGAGGCCCTGGGTTCGATCCTTAGCACCACATAAAAATAAATAAATAAAATAAAGATATTGTTTAAAAAAAAAAGAACACACACCCAAGTGCTGGATGTATCTCAGTGGGAGAGCACTTTTGCCTAGCATATGTAAGATCCTGGATTCAATCCCAGCACCACAGAAACCAAACCATAAAGGACACATAGCCAGTATGTGGTAAAGTTAAAATTTGAACTCAAGTCTGTTTCCATTAAGAAAAAAAACTGTACCAGTGGTGAAGAAGTTGGTCAGGGGAGGGAGGAGATAAGGGAAAAGGAAGTACTCTGAACGAAATTGATAAAATTATGTTATGTCCATGTAAAATATGCCATGATGAATCTATTATGTATAATTATAATGTAGCAATAAAAATTTAAAAGAAAACACTAAAAAAAGAAATTTGTCTCACTTTTAGATCACGTTACACTTCTAGACTGAGGGGGAAAAACTCAAGCATACAAGAGTTTAGAAGATCAATTATATTAATGACTACTACTAAAGGTGACTAAAAGAAATGTTGAAACATACATGGATTAGGGTCCTTATTTCAGAGAGAACATGTGGCCTTTGGTTTCTTGGGATTGGCTCTGATTTGTGGATGCTAACCCACAGGGAGTTTGGGAAGGGGACAATAGAAGTCCATTGGATTAGACAAAGGGGGAGGAAGGGAAGGAGAGGAACAGGAGAGACAGTAGAAAGTTGGTCATAACTGCCCTAGCCTTGTATTTGTATACAGGAAAACGCCACATCATGTGCAACCACAAGAGTGGGAACCCAAATAGAATAAGTTGTACTTCATGTATGTATATTCTGCCAAAACACAGTCTACTGTCATATATAACTAAAAATAATAAAAATGTTTAAAATATTTTTAAGAGTCCTTATTTCATATCACTATACAGATGCAGGTTTGGGGCAACAATTCGATATTGGGTGCTATTTTGTCATTGTTTTAAATCCAGGACCTAGGCACCACAAAATAATTATATCACTAGTGGGGACAGCCAGTTTTGCCATTTCTGTCTTCCAACAACTTCAAGAATTGCTTCTTGGGCTGAGGCTGTAGCTCAGTGGTAGAGCACTCACCCAGCATGTGTGAGATACTGGGTTCGATCCTCAGCACCACATAAAAATAAATAAAATAAAGGCATTCTGTCCATCTACAACTACAAAAAGGTTTTTTTTAATTGCTTCTTAAGTATCTTTTGGCCATTTCTCCTTTAACTCCCCATTTATCTCTTTTCCAATCCTTTCTAGAAATGGCTCTCCATTAACCCCATTCATTTTACTAACACTTCTCTAAATACCATCTTAACAAGGCCTTGATCACCGATATTTTGTTTGCTGGAAAGTCTATTAAAAACCACATGCCCCTTAACAACTGAGAGATTTAATCCAAACTGTTGTGCTGACACCCAGTGGCCAAAGGGTAGGAAGGCTGGGCCTGCAGAGTTCCCAACTTGTGCTCCCCCTCCTGGTAAAGGTCAAGAGCAAAGACTACAAAACCAGTCATCTCAGGAAAAGGTCTTCTCTCTCTCCTTTACAAACATCTGAGTAAGTATTTCCATGTTGATTTATATTATTCATCTAACCTTGCTCCTCCACTGAATCCACAAGTCTGGGGTTGTAATAGTGCTGGGGATTTAACATAACTCTTTAATATATTGATGTTCCAGAATACTTTTAGGCCCTATGGATTCTAACTCATGCTTAACACACCCTCAGGATTGGGGCACTCACTAGCCATCATTCACACAGGCTCAAGCCAGGCGTGTATTTGCTTTCTTAAGTTATTCCACACTCCCATCTTACAATAATCTTTCCAAGAGGCCCACCCATACACCTGCTCCACCCTGCCTGAAAAGGGACCCAACCCAAACTCTAGCAGGCTGTCTAGTGAGGAACTGCCCTTTCCTTTCAGACCTTGACCTCACAAGTTTCCTGAAGCAGGGTGGGGTTGCTGAGGCTCAGAACCAGGAAGGATCTGCTCAGAACTTTTCAGGGAAAGGAATGACTCATACATCCTGTGTGACTGAACCTGTCATCTGCTTCTGGATCCTTTCCAGAGTCCCTAAGATCCCAGTATGCTTCCTAGTCAGCCCAGGATATGTGCCTAATTGTAGGCATCCTCCTTTTCAGCCTCATAGCATCAGTGTGAACTTGACTTGGTCTGCTTTGTGCTGCAGATAGGAAAGAAATCTGGGGCCTCCTCAGGGCCTCCGACCCCACCTCTCACCAGCCTCATATCCTGCCATTCTCTGCGTGCTCTCTAGACTCAGCCACAAATAGGACATTCTTCCCTCTAGGCCTTTGCACACGTTGTTCCTTAAACCTAAGTCAGGTGTCTCTCCACTCTTCTCATGTCTCCCTTCTTAATAGACCTCAGCTCAAATGTTACATGTTCAAAGATACCTTCACATAACCCCATGGAAAGAGATGACTTCGTTGCTATTCTCAATCAAAACTTATTTCATCATTTGACAGCATTTGCCACAATTTGCAACTTAACTGCACGTTTATCTCCCAACCAGAACACATGCTCCAAGACATCACATTTGCATGCTCAGACCTCAGTAGTTGCTTAATAAAATATTTGTTGAATGAATTTCCACCCACACCAAGTTATTTTCTCTTTCCTAATCAGGATGAACTTCTCTTCCAATGTAATCTTCGTACTCCTCCTTTCCCAAGTTCCAGCTTAAATATTACCTTCTCAATGAGGCCTTCCAACATTCTCTCTGCTTCCCTTTCCCTGCTCCAAACAGTGAGCCATTTGTCTGTGTGTGTGTGTGTGTTTGTGTGTGTGTGTGTGTGGTGCTGGGGATTGAACCCAGGGTGTTGTGCATATGAGGCAAGCACTCTACCAACTGCACTATATCCCCAGCCCTGTGCCATTTCTTCTCTTCTAAGCACTTGTAACATTATGTGATTATTTATATACCCATTCTATTGTATCAGAACCCCCTAGAAATCAGGGAAGTAGTTACTTGCCTGCATATACTCAATTCAGATATAATGCCTAGTGCTCAGTTAAAATCTGTTGGGAATTCAGCACAGCATGGTGATTAAAGGCACAGGCTCTGGGGCCTGAGAGCCTAGGTTTGACCCCTGACTGTAACAATTACTAGCTGTGTGACATTGGTGAACTTACTGAGCCTCAGTTTCTTCATCTATAAAATGTTTATGTTAATAAGTACCAACCTCATCTGGTAATGGCAAGGATTAAGGGTGATAGTTTTGTACAGCATCTTCTGCAATGCCTGACACACAAAAAGCCCATGGTAAGAGATAACTAGGAGAGTATTGGTTGTTTTGCTTGGAAGGAGAGTGGGAATCCTGTCCATTGTCATTGGAGACTAGTGAAAAACCCCAGATTAATCTCATCGGGTTCTCAAGAGTTCCTTGAAGTTGATGGCTGCCTACATTCCCTGGAGAAACCTACACACCTGCTGCTGTCCTGGAAGAGTGTCTAATGCAGATGTTCAAAGCAGAATTGAGCATGACGGGGACAAAGAAAATCTCAAAGCATATTTAATGCCAAAATCTCAAAGTAGCACCATGGTCCAAATAGGAGAACTTCCTGGCCAGTTGGGATACTGCATTTAAAGATTTAAAAAGTTATAGACAGATTTTAGGATCAGACTTGAGCTCAAATTCCGTCTCTGCCACCCACTGTGTGACATTTGCCAGTTGCTTTCTCTCTCCATGCCATAGTTCTCTTCTCTCTAAAATGGTCAACTGGAACTGGTACTACAAGTGGTACTGGCTGTCATTGATTAAATACTGTCACAGATGCTTTGTATCCTCAGGTGTTAGGTTTTCTCGTCCTTTCTGAGGCCTTGTAGGTCTCCCCAACACAGCATCCTGTACTATTTGCCTTCTAAGAGCAAACCACCACATAAACAGCCCTCCACAAAAATGCAGCTCAATTACAGTCTTCAGAGATAACAAGCAATAAGATATTATGAAGGAAAGTGGCTAACACATTACTCAGTTGTTGTGGGGAATGGAAAAGATTTTTCAGAAGGCCCCAAGCTAATCTGTTCTTAAGATGGGGCCCTAAGGAAAATAGGCTTGCAGCCAGCTTTCCTGAGCTTGCCGTCCTTTCAAAACCAGGGCAGGGTGGTACATATCTGGAATCCCAGTGACTCAAGAGGCAGAGGCAGGAGGATCACAAGTTTGAGGCCAGCCCCAGCTACTTAGCAAGACCCTCAGAAAATTAGTGAAACCCTTTCTCAAAATTTTAAAAATCAGCCAGGTGTGGTAGTGCATGCCTGTCATTGCAGCAGCCCCAGAGCCTGGGGCTGGAGGACTGCAAGTTCAAAGCCAGCTCCAGCAACTTAGCAAAGCCCTAAGCAAATCAGCAAGACCTTGTCTCTAAAAGGGCTGGGGATGCGGCTCAGTGCTAATATGATGAACCAGACGTCGTGACTATAGTGACATCATTTTGTATATTAACTCCATTTTGTGAAACAGCCATGCCAACTAGAAAGGTCACGACTGGGGCAAGTTTTTTTTTTCCCCCTTTGGTTGAACCCTCAAGAACACGGAACTATCTAACTGGGCTCTGTTTCTGTAACTGGGATGGCTGGGCTCCTGTTTCTGTAACTGGGATGACTGGGCTCCTGTTTCTGTAACTGGGTAACTGGGCTTATTTTGATTGGCTAAGCCTCCCACCACCTGAATGCAATCTCCCGCTTCTGTAATTTGGCTTGCTTGCATTGACTAAACCCCCAAATGTCCCTTTTGTGGTTATTTGACTTAAATATGAGGCCAAACTGAAGGGGGTGCGCCACTCTATCTTGCTTTTAGAGAGTAGAGTGTCCGCTACTGGCCAGCAATAAAGGCTTAATTGGAATGCCAATGTGTGGTCTGAGAGTTATTTGAGGGTCTTGGTATCGGTATAACACTTAAGCACCCTTAGGTTCAACCCCTAGTACCAATAAATAAATCAATAAATTTTAAAATAAAAATAAAAAGGGCTGGAGCCTGGCATGGTGGTACATGCCTATAATCCCAGCAATTTGGGAGGTTAACGCAGAAGGATGGCAAGTTCAAGCCAGAAACGGAGAGGCGCTGAGCAACTTAGTGAGACCCTATCTCTAAATTAAATACAAAATAGGGCTGGGGATGTGGCTCAGAGTTCAGTCCCTGGTAGCCTCCACCACCCAAAAAGGACTGGAGACTGATTTGGTTGTAGAGCACCCTGGGGTTCAAACTCCAGCAACAAAACCAAAAACAAAGAAAATGAAGCCATGCCTACGTGCACCAGGCAATGAGGCCTGACAGTAAACCCACAGATTCCTTGTTCTCTACACTCTTCTGTTCTTCTCCCAACTCTAGGGTGGAATGGGGACACGAGAACTCACCTCTTGCTACACGGGCCAAAGGCCTCACCAGCCTCACCATGGTGGCTCCGATGGTGTGATCTTCCTAGGATGTCCATGGGGGTCAGCTGAACACTGGTCCAACTCCAGCATGTACTATAGTGCATGCCCTTGGAGCTGTGGCTCCCTCTGCTGCTTGCCTGCTGCTTCTTCTATCAGCTCCTGAAACAAAAAAGGTAGGTAGGGGTTTCCGTGGGCAGGGGGGTGACAGAGGGATGGTCTCCCTTTTCCATGTGGACCCCATGCTCCATTGAAAGCACCAGTCCCCAAAGAAGTATTCTAAGAGTGCTGGGGAGGACCATCTGGAAAGGCTTGGTGTTCAGCCAAGAGTTCCAGACCAAGCCCAAAGGGTGTCACTCTGATCCCTTTGTTTCACTCAAGGAACCACACCCAGGCTCCAGGACCAAGGATGGGACAAGGAATAAAAGAAAGGCAGGCCCTATATTGCTTCCCAAGACGACCTCCTAGGCCAAAGTCGGCCTCCTAACTTGACCTCTCAGCATCAAAATGAGCAGAAAGAGGAGGTGGGGCAAGGCAGCATGCCCGTCCCACTCTCTTTTTAAGAGACCGAAGTCAAGTAGCAGGACCGGAGAGACTCAACATGGCAGCCGGCGAGAAGGCAGCACTTTCAATGCCTCCACAGTAACGGGATCAGAGAGACCCATTAATACACCTACATGCGAAACTTCTAGCAAAATTCCGCTGAAAGGAGACCTGCCGGGAATTAGTAAGTCTATTGGAGGGGTCAGTTTGTCCCAGAGGAGTGAATCTCTGCAACGCGGAGCAGGGGCACAATCCCGCCGGCTGCTGCCGAACTGCCACTGGCCACGTGTCGCAGCGAACGTACGAACGGCCGCTGCCTGCCTGGGCCCCACCGGCCTAGCTCTGTGAACTGCCTCTGGCAGTTTGGCGTTGCAAACAACCACCCCCCCACCCCCCGCCAGTTCGGTGCTGCAAACGACGACCCCCCCCAGCAGGGGCACAATCCCGCTGGCCGCCGCCGAACTGCCACTGCCCACGCATTGCAGCAAACCTACGAAGGGCCGCTGCCTGCCTGGGCCCCCGCTGGCCTGGCACTGTGAACTGCCTCTGGCGGTTTGGCGCTGCAAACGACCACCCCCCCACCCCCCCACCCCCCGCCGGTTTGGAGCTGCAAACGACGACCCCCATGCTCGTGTGAACAACTCCCGCCAGCAGTGTTCTGCGTAAGGCCCCGCCCACAAGGCAAACGGCCCCGACCGCCCGGCTCTTCCAACAGTCCTGCCTGCACTGGGGAATCAGAAGTGGCGCGGGACCGCGGCGTGGAACTCCTGGCCACCGCTCCCACCAGTGCTGACAACTGAGGTCTCTTGCACCAGCTTCCGAGGGCGTGGCTACCAGAGGGCAGGCAAATTCGCTGGGGGTTCTCAGCCCCAAGCTCTACAAACTTAGGGTCCGAGGGAATGGCAAACAGGGAGAGTGTGCCCAGTCGTTCATGAATACAGGGCTCCCGGGAGCAGCAGACCTGGCGTGTAGCCAGTATTGTGGTGAGCATCACCGGTGAGTGGGGCCTGGCTAGAGGAAAAGTGGGGAAGGGACTAGACACAAGAGAAGGCCCTAGGCACTCAGGATTGGAGACCCACCCAGTGCAGGGGAAAGAGCTGCTGCATAGTGACAGGCTCCCGCCTACTGAGAGGAGAAGCTTAGCCTGGTGGGCACAGCTCCACCTACTGGAAGAATAGTGAATCGAACTCTAAGACTGCATTCATTAATTTTTTTTTTGTTGTTGTTGTTGTTTTAAGAAAAAAATTTTTAATTCATTTTATTTTATTTTATTTTATTTTTTAATCTTAATTCTCATTTTTATTATTACCATTATTATTTTTTTAATTCTCTTTAATTTTCTATTTTTTTCTCTTTCTTCTTTTCTTCTGTCTTTTCATTTCTTTACAATTCTCTTATTCCCCCTTCCTTGAATTCTACCTGCTTACTTTCATTCTCTTTGGTGAATTCTTCCCTTCCCTGCTAACACCTTTCCTCCCAAACATCAAATAAATTTATAGGAGTAAACAGTAACTCAGCAGTCAAACAGAACAAGAAGTAACATGAGCAGTATGAAAAAACAAGGAAGAAAAGGAGTACAAACAATGCAGGACAGCCTAAATATTCAGGAGGATATAGAGTCATCAGAAAAATGGTCATATAAAGAACTCAAGGAATACCTTAGACAGATGAAATGGAACTTTAAACAGGATATGAGACAGCAAATTCAAGCAGCGAAAGAACACATTGAGAATGAATTACATAAACAGATAAAAGAAGAAGTTAAGCATCTTTATCAGGAGATAGAGATTACAAAAAAGAATCAAACAATAATCTTAGAAATGAAGGAAATTATAAACCAAATTAAAATCTCAAATGAGAGTATCACTAATAGAGTGGAGCAAGTAGAAGCCAGAAAGTCAGATAATGAAGACAAAATATATCATCTTGAAAAGAGTCTAGCCAACTCAGATAGGCTGGTTAAAAATCACGAGAGAAACATCCAAGAGATATGTGATAACATAAAAAAAACAAATTTAAGAGTCATCAGGATAGAGGAAGGGATAGAGATTCAAGCCAAGGGAATGAGTAACCTACTAAATGAAATAATTACTGAACTTTCCAGAAATAAAAAAGGAAACAGATATACAAATTGAAGATGCATACAGGACACCAAGCATACAAAATCACAGTAGACCAATGCCAAGACACATTGTTATGAAGATATCCAATATACAGAACAAAGAGAAAATATTAAAAGCTACAAGAGAAAAGAGGCAGATTACATTCAGGGGTAAACCAATAAGGTTAACAATGGATTTTTCATCACAGACGCTGAAAGCGAGAACATCCTGGAACAATGTATTTCAAACACTGAAAGACAATGGATGCCAACCAAGAATTCTGTATCCAGCAAAATTAAGCTTCAGGTATGACAACGAAATAAAAATCTTTCACGATAAACAAAAGCTAAAAGAATTTGCAGCCAGAAAACCAGCATTGCAAAACATCTTGAGCAAAACACTACACGAGGAAGAAATGAAAAACAATAACCAAAGCCAACAGTGGGAAGTACCTCAGTAAAGACAGACAGAGGGGGGAAAGCTAATCATGGAGAAACAAACTAAATTAAAAAAAAAAAAGAGATAAATAATCAAACATGGCTGGAAGTACAAACCATATATCAATAGTAACTCTAAACGTTAATGGTTTAAACACTCCAATAAAGCGACATAGGCTGGTAACATGGATTTAAAAAAAACAAATCCAACAATATGCTGCCTCCAGGAGACACATCTGACTGGAAAAGACATACACAGGCTGAAGGTGAAAGGTTGGGAAAAAATATACCACACACGGTCCTCGCAAGCAAGCAGGGGTGGCCATCCTCATATCAAATAAAATCAACTTCAAGACTAAGTTAATCCAAAGGGATAAGGAAGGACATTATATACTGTTAAAAGGAACCATTCAACAACAAGATATAACAATTATCAATATATATGCACCAAATAATGGTGCTGCGAAGTTCATAAAACAAATTCTCCTCAAGTTCAAGAATCAAATAGACCACAACACAATAATCATGGGTGACTTCAACACACCTCTCTCACCATTGGACAGATCCTCCAAACAAAAGTTGAATAAAGAAACTATAGAACTCAATATCACAATCAATAACCTAGACTTAACTGACATATATAGAATATATCAACCATCATCAAGTGGATATACTTTTTTCTCAGCAGCACATGGATCCTTCTCAAAAATAGACCATATATTATGCCATAGGGCAACCCTCAGTAAATATAAAGGGGTGGAGATAATACCATGCATCTTATCTGATCATAATGGAATGAAACTGGAAATCAATGATAAAAGAAGGAAGGGAAAATCCAATATCACATGGAAAATGAACAATATGTTACTGAATAATCAAGGGGTTACAGAAGACATAAAGGAGGAAATCAAAAAATTCTTAGAGATAAATGAAAATACAGACAAAACTTATCGGAATCTATGGGACACAATGAAAGCAGTTTTAAGAGGGAAATTCATCGCCTGGTGGTCATTCCTCAAAAAAAGGAAAAACCAACAAATAAATGAGCTCACACTTCATCTCAAAGCCCTAGAAAAGGAAGAGCAAAACAACAGCAAATGTATCAGAAGACAAGAAATAATTAAAATCAGAGCGGAAATCAACGAAATTGAAACAAAAGAAACTACTGAAAAAATCAACAAAACTAAAAGTTGGTTCTTCAAAAAAATAAACAAGATTGACAGACCCTTAGCCATGCTAACGAAGAGAAGAAGAGAGAGAACTCAAATTACTAACATACGGGATGAAAAAGGCAATATCACAACAGATGCTACAGAAATACAGAAGACAATTAGAAATTATTTTGAAAACCTATATTCCAATAAAATAGAAGATAGTGAAGACATCGATAAATTTCTTAAGATATATGATTTGCCCAGACTGAGTCAGGAGGATACACACAATTTAAACAGACCAATATCAATGGATGAAATTGAAGAAGCAATCAAAAGACTACCAACCAAGAAAAGCCCAGGACCGGATGGGTATACAGCGGAGTTTTACAAAACCTTTAAAGAAGAATTAATACCAATACTTTTCAAGTTATTTCAGGAAATCGAAAAAGAGGGAGCTCTACCAAATTCATTCTATGAGGCCAACATCACCCTGATTCCGAAACCAGACAAAGACACCTCAAAGAAAGAAAACTACAGACCAATATCTCTAATGAACCTAGATGCAAAAATCCTCAATAAAATTCTGGCAAATCGGATACAAAGGCACATCAAAAAAATTGTGCACCATGATCAAGTAGGATTCATCCCTGGGATGCAAGGATGATTCAATATACGGAAATCAATAAATGTTATTCACCACATCAATAGACTTAAAGATAAGAAACATATGATCATCTCGATAGACGCAGAAAAAGCATTCGACAAAGTACAGCATCGCTTTATGTTCAAAACATTAGAAAAACTAGGGATAACAGGAACTTACCTTGACATTGTAAAAGCTATCTATGCTAAACCTCAGGCTAGCATTATTCTGATTGGAGAAAAATTGAAGGCATTCCCTCTAAAATCTGGTACAAGACAGGGATGCCCTCTATCACCACTTCTATTCAATATAGTTCTCAAAACACTGGCCAGAGCAATTAGACAAACAAAAGAAATTAAAGGCATAAAAATTGGAAACGAAGAACTTAAATTATCACTATTTGCGGATGACATGATTCTATACCTAGAAGACCCAAAAGGGTCTACAAAAAAACTACTAGAACTAATAAATGAATTCAGCAAAGTGGCAGGATATAAAATCAACACGCATAAATCAAAGGCATTTCTGTATATCAGCGACAAAACTTCTGAATCGGAAATGAGGAAAAACACCCCATTCACAATATCCTCAAAAAAAATAAAATACTTGGGAATCAACCTAACAAAAGAGGTGAAAGATTTATACAATGAAAACTACAGAACCCTAAAGAGAGAAGTAGAAGAAGATCTTAGAAGATGGAAAAATATACCCTGTTCATGGATAGGCAGAACTAACATCATCAAAATGGCGATATTACCAAAAGTTCTCTATAGGTTTAATGCAATGCCAATCAAAATCCCAATGGCATTGCTTGTAGAAATAGATAAAGCAATCATGAAATTCATATGGAAAAATAAAAGACCCAGAATAGCAAAAGCAATTCTAAGCAGGAAGTGTGAATCAGGGGGTATAGCGATACCAGGTTTCAAACTATATTACAGAGCAATAGTAACAAAAACAGCATGGTACTGGTACCAAAACAGGTGGGTGGACCAATGGTACAGAATAGAGGATACAGAGACTAATCCACAAAGTTACAACTATCTTATATTTGATAAAGGGGCTAAAAGCATGCAATGGAGGAAGGATAGCATCTTCAACAAATGGTGTTGGGAAAACTGGAAATCCATATGCAACAAAATGAAACTGAATCCCCTCCTCTCACCATGCACAAAGGTTAACTCAAAATGGATCAAGGACCTTGATATCAAATCAGAGACTCTGTGTCTGATAGAAGAAAAAGTTGGCTCCGATCTACATATTGTGGGGTAGGGCTCCAAATTCCTTAATAGGACACCCATAGCACAAGAGTTAATAGCAAGAATCAACAAATGGGACTTACTTAAACTAAAAAGTTTTTTCACAGCAAGAGAAACAATAAGAGAGGTAAATAGGGAGCCTACATCATGGGAACAAATTTTTTCTCCTCACACTTCAGATAGAGCCCTAATATCCAGAGTATACAAAGAACTCAAAAAATTAGACAAGACAACAAATAACCCAATCAACAAATGGGCCAAGGACCTGAACAGACACTTCACAGAGGAGGACATACAATCAATCAACAAGTACATGAAAAAATGCTCACCATCTCTAGCAGTCAGAGAAATGCAAATCAAAACCACCCTAAGATACCATCTCACTCCAGTAAGATTGGCAGCCATTATGAAGTCAAACAACAACAAGTGCTGGCGAGGATGTGGGGAAAAGGGTACTCTTGTACATTGCTGGTGGGACTGCAAATTGGTGCGGCCAATTTGGAAAGCAGTTTGGAGATGCCTGGGAAAGCTAGGAATGGAACCACCATTTGACCCAGCTATTGCCCTTCTCAGACTATTTCCTGAAGACCTTAAAAGAGCACACTACAGGGATACTGCCACATCGATGTTCACAGCAGCACAATTCACAATAGCTAGACTGTGGAACCAACCCAGATGCCCTTCAATGGATGAATGGATTAAAAAAATGTGGCATCTATACACCATGGAGTATTATGCTGCACTAAAAAATGACAAAATCATGGAATTCGCAGGGAAATGGATGGCACTAGAGCAGATTATGCTTAGTGAAGCTAGCCAATCCCTAAAAAACAAATACCAAATGTCTTCTTTGATATAATGAGAGCAACTATGAACAGAGCAGGGAGGAAGTGCAGGAAGAAAAGATTAACATTAAACAGAGACATGAGGTGGGAGGGAAAGGTAGAGAAAAGGGGAATTGCATGGAAATGAAGGGAGACCCTCATTGCTATACAAAATTACATATAAGAGGTTGTGAGGGAAATTGGAAAATAAACAAGGAGAAAAATGAATTACAGTAGATGGGATAGAAAGAGAAGATGGGAGGGGAGGGGAGGGGGGTAGTAGAGGATAGGAAAGGTAGCAGAATACAACAGTTACTAGTATCATATTATGTAAAAATGTGGATGTGTAACCAATGTGATTCTGCAATCTGTATTTGGGGTAAAAATGGGAGTTCATAACCCACTTGTAGCTAATGCATGAAATATGATATGTCAAGAGCTTTGTAAGGTTTTGAACAACCAATAAAAAAAAGGAGCAGGATGGCCTCCCTCACCCATCCAGAAGGAGAAAGAAAGGAGAAGGGACCTGCTCTGCCTCACAGCTGTGGTAAAGGCCATCCCTCCATCAGACCTTAAAGGGCCAGAGTCCTCCTGCTTCCACCTCACTCCCATGCCTCTGAAGGCAGCATTTCCCAAATGTGCCCTCTGCTGACTCAAAGAGAAAATATCTGAGATGACTGTTAAGAATGCACACTCCTGGGTCCAGACTCAAATGTGGATACTCTAGTGGGAGTAGGTTGAGTGAGTTTTCTGAGGATTTTCTAGGGCTACTCAGATGTGGAAATCACTGTGAGTACGGCTGCTGGGGCTTAAAGAAGATGACTTCCCAGGGTTCTCAATCCTGACTGTAAACTGGAATCACCAGGGGAGCTTCAACTATTCTGGATGTTTTTTATCATCCCCAGCCATACTGACATAATGGGCCCAAGGTGTTACTGGGGATTTTGGATTGTTTTCTAAATTTGCAGGTAATTTGAGAACTCCAACTTTGAATTTTCTGGTTTACCATGAGAAGTGTTGAATGGGCTTCTTCATAGAAACCTGAGGGAGTGAAAGATGAATCTGTGGGAGTTCTTCTACTCTAACCACTTTAATAGGATCCTCCAGGGCTGGGCCTGTGGTTAAGGCTGCCCCAGGCCAAGATTCTGCAGATAGGATGGTAGGTATAGACTTGACATTGCCCAAGTTTGTTGGTGCTCTGGAGAGAAGGTAGAATGGGGGATCAAGACTGGGTTTTAAGAGATGATGGGTCTGGCCTGATTTGTTGGAGGCCTTTACCTCCTAACAAGAATATCTATGGACAGGCAACATGCTTATGGAACAGCATAGACTTTGGTTTGGAGATTTTTGTATTTTTTGTGATGGTGGAAGTCGGGTGGTCATTTGTTGTTGTTTTGGTACTGGGGATGAACCTGGGGTGCTTAACCACTGAGCCACATCCCCAGCCCTTTTTGATATTTTATTTTGAGACAGGGCCTCACTAAGTTACTGAGGCTGGATCTAAACTTGAGATCCTCCTGCCTCAGCCTACTGAGCCACTGGGATTACAAGCATGTGCCACCAGGCATGGAGGTTTTGTTTTGTTGTTACAGCCCAGAGGTCTTATTTTTTTACACCTATTATGCCATGCTTCATAGGGAATAGGTTCCAGAAGTTCAGTCTCTTTCCATTATTTCTCCCAAAGTGTGCTGCTGTGGGTGGAGCATGCTGGCATTTCAGTTAAACTCAGGTACTCTTTGTCTTCCTCGTTTTCCTCATTATTTTCCTTGATGCCTTTCAGGAAGGTATCTTAGCTTTTAGGTGTGCTCAATACACACATTAATTCTCTGGCAAAAATCTTGCCCTTGTTTGTTTGTAGCAATGCCAAAAGCATTCTGGGTAACATAATAGACCTCCAGTTCTGCCTTGGTAACATTTGTGGGGCATCCCTTTTTAAACAGCACCAATTCTATTGATGTTTACATATCACCTTTATTTTAGAGTGACATGTTTGTGGCTAAAGGAACAAGTCTGCATTGGTGGGGGGTTGGTCCAGGGATTGAACTCAGGGGCACTCGATCACTGAGCCACATCGCCAGCCCTATTTTGTATTTTATTTAGAGACAGGGTCTCATTGAGTTGCTTAGCACCTCACTATTGCTGAGGCTGGCTTTGAACTTGTGATCCTCCTGCCTCAGCCTCCAGAGCCACTGGGATTACTGGCATGCACCACCACACCTGGAAAGTCTGCATTTCCTAAAAGGTCTAGAGAACACATATCCATTAGGTGCCTCTCCTCTTCCCCTTTGTGTTCCTCATTTTGGTGGACCACTACAAGATAGCGGTTCTGGCACAATGGATGCTAAGCATAGTCTTTGTAATTCGATAGATCTATGCTTGGCTGTAAGCCTATCTCTAATAGCAGCAATTTAACCTTTCCAAGGCAATTTTCTTCGCTTCTTTGGGGAGTGAGTCTCCTCACCTATGAAATGGAAACAATATATTTTACCTCACAGATGGTTATGAGGACTTAAGTAAATAAATACTCTATGCTAATTCTATAAAACCTAATTAGACCCATGACTTATGGTTACATGTTTGAAGCATTTTTTCCCTTTCTCTTTTTTATAACTTGATCTTGGGCCTTGTCATGCTATAAAACAAAAGCCATGGATTTAGGGTGCCTCTAGATCTGGACTCAAATACTAGTTCAACACACCATTAGCTGGGTGACTTTCAGCAAAGTTTCTCCCAGTCTTCTTCATCTAAATAGCTGGCTCTTTCAGAGAGTTGTTGTGAAGATTGTATTGTACACATTGTTATTATATAAAATTATATATATATATATATATATATATATATATACACACACACACACACACACACACACACACACACACACTCACACAAGTAAGGAATAAGATCAGATGATTCACAGTGGGCAAACCCTGAATAGCAAAAATTATATAAATATATATAATAAAAATCAGAAAAAAATGCAAGTGAAAATCACATAAGATATGATTCCACATCTACTGGATTGGCAGTACAATAGAAGTCTGTACTAAATTTAAAGTGAGAAAGAACATATGTCATTATCTTATACTGCTGGCAGGAATGTGATTTGGTACAATTGTGTTACAGAGCAATTTTGGCATTATCTCTAGTAAGGTTGAAGGTGTTCAATTCAGCAAAGTATTTGTAGAGTAACAGTTTATAGATGTTTTTGTCTGTGACTCACCAAAATGAATACATTTTCCATTGCATCTCAGAACAAACAGAAGCACATGCACACACATATATACCTAAAGTAAATGTTTCCTGAAAAAATACTTATAATATATCCCTATTCAAGATACTTTTGCTCTTTGATCAAACAAAGGTTTGCTAAATGGATAGATACTCTATTGATAAAAGAGTAGACCTAGGCCAGAAAACAGAACCAAGAGTAATTCTCTGGATTTGTCTCTAGAGTACTATGTGACCTTGGATAATTCACTTATTTTCTGTGGGGTCTGTTTTCCTATCAGCAACAATGGGAGACAGGGAATAGAAGTAAGAAAGTCCATAAAGTTCATTTCAGCTTTAATTACCTACAGAAGTGTTTCCCATGCTTCCTCATTCTTTCAGAATACCTAAAGAACCTGTTATGCATGCACATTCCCAGAGATTTTGGTTTATTCAATTTATGATGGGGCCTGGGCAAGTGTATTTCTCACAAGGAACATAAGTGATTCTGCCACACGTGTCTCACAGGCCAGACTAAGAGGCAAAATGTCCTGTGGGTTTGCATACAAACAGGGGTTGGAGTCTGTTTCCAGGGTTCTGAATGGCTATAACAGGAAGCTCACACCTTCCCTTCCCCACCCTCAATGCCAGTTCTGAATCCGCTGCCACTCCCAATCGAGGGGCATCAACAAGGACCACTCAGCTATAGTGTGTCACAGCACAGTGGTGCCTATCTTCTACACATATGGGGACATGATGCTGACTGGTCATACCCCAGGCAGGGAGGGACTAGGAATGTCCAGGTGGGATGGCCTGAGATGCCACTGAATAGGATCAGGCACCCTCTTGCTTGCCTCTCCCACATCCACAACAACACAGCACACTCCAGAAGAACCCAGAGAAGAGCCCCACAAAGTGAACAGGATTTCCCAGATTTAATCAGAGGCAATAACACAAGAGCCAAAGTCCTCGCCTTACTGAGCCCATTCTGCTCTCAGGATTGGACCTCAGAATTATGACAGTGTGCAGGGGAAGGGGCCTCCATGTGGAACTGGGACCCTAACTGCTGCTGAAGAAGTACCCCCATGTCTTAGGGAGACAGGTTCCAATCTCCCATCTTCAGCCCCATAGGCTCCTCCTGGCCACCTGGATAATAGGTAGGACTGCAACCTGGCAGACAGGGCCCACTCAGAGCACCAGTGTGAGATGCAAAGGGCTGGAGAAGCCATCTCTGCCACTTTGCAGTCCTTCTCCCTCCAGGCCCTCAGCAGACACAGGTAGAAGATCCCTCAGATCACTCCTTCCTCCCTTCTCCACTTGCCGTGGAACTCCCCTCCCCAGCCTTCCTGCCAAGCACTCCCCACCCAGCTCCCAAGTGAACTGGGCTGCACCTGCAGGCTCCCTGCCTCTGCAGGCACAGAAACCCACTTGCTGGAACGTTCTTCCTGCTGGTGAGCCAGGCCTGCCCTTATGATTTCCTCCTACTCACCTAAATTTTTTTTTTAATTTTTATTGATTATTTAAAGCATTACATAGCTCATGATATATCATCTTTCATACATTAGACTCAAATTGTGTTTTGAACTCCCATTTTCACCCCAAATATAGATTGCAAAATCACATCTGTTACATATTCACATTTTTACATAATGCCATATTAGTGTCTGTTGTATTCTGCTACCTTTCCTATCCCCTACTATCCCCCCTCCCCTCCCCTCCCCTCCCATCTTCCCTCTCTATCTCCCCTGCTGTTGTTCAATTCTCTCCCTTTTTTTCCCTCCCCCTTGCCCCTCATAGCCTCTTATAATTTTATGTATCCTTGAAGGTCTCCTACCATTTCCATATGCTTTCCCTTCTCTCTCCGTTTCTCTCCCCCCATTCGTCTTTGTTTACTGTAGTCTTTTCCACATGCTCTTCCTTCCTGTTCTGTTCTTAGTTGTTCTCTTTATATCAAAGCAGACATTTGGCATTTGTTTTTTAGGGCTTGGCTAGCTTCACTTAGCATAATCTGCTCTAATGCCATCCATTTCCCTGCAAATTCTATGATTTTGTCATTTCTTAGTGCTGCATAATATTCCATTGTGTATAGATGCCACATTTTTTTTATCCATTCATCTATTGAAGGGCATCTAGGTTGGTTCCACAGTCTAGCTATTGCTACTCACCTAAATTTTGCCCTCATCCAGACAGGATGCTCCTTCTTCCTGGCAGCGTCCTCCACTCAGATGAACACAGCTCACTCTGCCATTCCTACTCCCCAGCCAGACCCCCACTAAATCATTTCATTGATACATTATTCACACACCATCCACTTCTCTCACTCAAAGGGTACAATCCAATGCTTTTAGTCCATTCACAGAGTTGGGCAACACTTACTACAGTCAATTTTAGAAAACTGTCCTCACTCCAACTCTAAAGAAATCCTATACCTCTTTGTAAGCCATTGCTCCCTAGCACCCAGATCCTGGGTAGCCATTTATCTATTTCATGTCTCTATTGATTTTTTTTATGCTGGAAGATTGGGTAGCATGGGTCTGAATCCCACTCTGTGAAACTTTGAGCAAGTCACTTCACTTCAGTTTGATTC
Organism: Spermophilus citellus; assembly: GCF_964194105.1. Classification (NCBI taxonomy): domain Eukaryota; kingdom Metazoa; phylum Chordata; class Mammalia; order Rodentia; family Sciuridae; genus Spermophilus; species Spermophilus citellus. The sequence continues at coordinate 43,266,175 of NC_138190.1, read as the reverse complement.
AATTTCTCCAGCATAAAAAGAAGTAATATTGGTTTCTGCCTCATAGAGTCATAATGAGGCTTAAATGATATAATGCATATAAAGCACTTAGTGCAGGGTTTGCTTTTATCGCTGCTTTTTATAAAGCGATTTTCCTGATTATTGCTCTCAGCTTCCACTGGTGTGTTCTCTCTCATCAGGATGGAATAGAGGGGTGACGATGCAAGTATTTAGCATATCAGCATACTTAATAACCTATTAAAGCACGGACATTACCCATCAGTATGGGCTGAATACTGAAGTAGAAGCTATACGTTTTCTATCAGGGGTGACACTGACCCTCTTATTTCTTTCTTTTTCTTTTTTTCTGATTTTTTTTATTGGTTGTTCAAAACACTACAAAGCTCTTGACATATCATATTTCATACATTAGATTCAAGTGGGTTATGGACTCCCAATTTTTACCCCAAATGCAGATTGCAGAATCACGTCGGTTACACATCCACAATTTTACATAATGCCCTATTAGTAACTGTTGTATTCTGCTACCTTTCCTATCCCTTACTATCCCCCCTCCCCTCCCCTCCCATCTTCTCTCTCTACCCCATCTACTGTAATTCATTTCTCTCCTTGTTTATTTTCCCATTCCCCTCACAACCTCTTATATGTAATTTTGTATAGCAATGAGGGTCTCCCTCCATTTACATGCAATTTCCCTTTTGACCCTCTTATTTCTGAATGGTGGAGAGACCCAGGGTCCAGGGAGTCGTTGGCATACCAAAGGAGGCCCTTGGAGGATATGGGGATGCTGTTACATGTCAATCAATATGAAATAACTTCAATAATTTTTGCCAAGGATTGAAAATAGGGGTACTCTATGACTGAGCTTCATCACCAGCCATTTTTAAAAAAAATATTTATTTTTTAGTTGTAAGTGGACACAATATCTTTATTTTAATGTGGTGCTTAGAATCCAACCCAGTGCCACACATGTGCTAGGAAAGCACTCTACTGAGCCACAACCCCAGCCCCTCACCAGCCATTTTTTTTTTATTTTGAAATAGTGTCTCACAAGTTGTCTAGCCTGGCCTTGAACTTGCAATCCTCCTGCCTCAGCCTCCTGAGTAGCTGGAATTTTAGGCATGCATCACCATGCCCAGCTGATTTCAGTATTTCAGTATCCAGTGTGGTCATAACGTCATGTACTGTCATGTCTGAGCAATCCACCATATTACCTGCTATGGGTAACAAACTTCTGGTCACACAGATATGTTCTCACTGCTTTTTGATATCCACATCACACTGCACAGGATCCTGTCATTAAAACCCTCAAGCCAGCTGAGACAATGCACATCAATAATTCCAGTGGCTTGGGAGGCTAAGGCAGGAGGTGGATTGCAAGTTCAAAGCCAGCCTCAGCAACTTAGTGAGGCCCTGTCTCTAAATAAAATACAAAAAGGGCTGGAGATGCGGATCAGTGGTTAAGCCACCCTGGTGTCAAGCCCTAGAACAAAAACAAACAAACAAACAAAATTAAAAAATATCCCCTCAAACTTTTTTTTTTTAATTCAGGCTGCTACTAAGTTTTACCATCCCTTACAAACCTCTGTTAGGTTGTGTTTTGGACCCACATTCAGAATCTTAAATTACAAATGTGATTCGTGTTGAATTAGGGTATTTGCTTTCCACCAGGCCTCCTGAAGAAGCTTCAGTACAGGTAGGCAGGCAGGCAAGGCTGGAAATGACAGCAGTGACACTTGGCCCCTATATATGTTCCTTGTTTCCTCTGGAGCAGAAAGAACTCTGTTTAGTCTTGCCCTTGACCATGGCCAATGTGTAGAAGAGCAGATGACCTGGAGGAGGAGAAGGAGATGGCAAGACTATTGAAAGGATTACATCTCCTACCTAAACAGAGATGTGACAAAGCCAGACCAAATTCCAAGCACTTCGTCTGGTGGAAGTTGTTCTGGGATCAATTGCCAAGACAGAGGCTTTAGAAATGCAGGCAGAATGAGCCTCAGGTGAAGCAGATATTCCAGGTAATCTAACAAAAAGAAGAAAGTAACTGGGAAATTGACCTGAAAGAAGACAGCTAATGGCTTCCAAGAGGTGTGTGTGGCGGGGTGGGGTGGCAGGATGTGTTTGACAAGGACTAGGAAATGTGATGGAGGGGAATGGAGGTGGACGTTTTCACTGGGAGCCAGACTAGCAAGGTATTTCAAGTCTCGTTTGGAGGGTTGGGTCTGGGTGGTCTCTCAATGGTGCTGCAAGTGGAGAGGAAGAGGGCAGCAGGGGGCATGGCTCAGTCCATCTGGGTTGAGTGCAGATAATGTGAGGAGCCATTGTGGCAATGTGGGCAGCCTGTCTAGTGAGGAAGACGGGGGCTTTTCTGAGCTAAGCAGCTGGTATGCTCAGGACGACTGTTGGCATCTGGGGATCTTAATGAAGAAAAGTGTTAATTGGATATGGTGGTATACACCTGTTATCCCAGCTACTCAGGAGGCTGAGGGAGGATGGTAAGTTTGAGGCCAGTTCAGGTGAAATATAGAGACCATGTTTCAAAATAAAATAAAAAGGGGTGTGAGTGTAGATCAGTGGTAGAGCACTTGCCTAGCATGCACAAGACCTTGGTTTTACTCCCCAGTACAAAAAAAAGGAGTATCTCCTCTGGAAGTTAGTGGAGCAGCTCAGAGAAGGAAAAGATAGAAATGCATTTCAGTATTGTAAGGTGGGGAGCAGGTATTCAAAACACCCCAAGATGGGCTGAGAGTGTAGCTCAGCAGTATAGCACTTGCCTCACCAGGCCCCGGAGTCAACCCCCAGAACTGCAGAGAAGGAGATGGATGGATGGATAGATGGATAGATAGATGGATGGATAGATAGATAGATAGAGATGAGGGAGAGGGAGGGAAATGTGAGATCTGAGGAGAGCTGATGTTTACTGATGCTGGTTCTGATCCAAATCTCTCTTAAACATTGTGCTTTTGACACTTGTTATTGAAACACTGCTTCACAGGGCAAGAGCGTGTTTCCTAGGTGAAACCCCCAGTATAGTTTGCATCTTGTTCTCCAGAATGCATTCAAGTCCCCCAGGCTAGGTCTCTTTTTTACTTCATCTGAGTTCATATCGTAATTAAGAACTGAGGGTTCTACCTGGGTTCAAATTCTACCCCTGTTACTTATTAGCTATGTCAGTGTCACAAGTTGCTTCACCTGCCTGTGACTCAGTTTCCTCATCTGTGGAAGGATTATAAGGAGAGCAACTGCCTATTAGGATTATTGCGAGGAATCACAGCCCAGATGAAGTTCTTAGAACAGAGCTTACCAGGTACTAATGCCTCAGTAAACATTATTATTTGAATTCAGATTCATCATCCAGTTTAATCCTAGTCCTTCCTGCTTTGTGACTTTTCCAAATGTCCCTAGGTAAGCCTCTGAGAAAAATGATGTTTACACAAAAAGCAATCTCTTCTTCCCTTCTACCAGCCTCCCATTCCATACTCTGAGCTGTCACCATACTTTTGGCCTCTTCATGACTGCATGCTGTGGTCACACCTCTCACCCCTGTTGCCCTAATCTAGGGCCATTCCACATATCCTTGACTCCGCCCATATTACCAAACTTCTTCACCCAGGAGGCCACTAACCCTACTCCCTTCTCTCCCTCTCTGCCTTCTCCCTCTATTTACATTGACTACCCATTCACTGGTTATACAAGCCAGATACCTACAAGTCATCATTCTAGATCAGGGATCATCAAACTTTTTTCTATAAAGTACCACACAGTAAATACCTTAGGCTTTGAGGACCCCATACATTCTCCATTACAACACACACAAAATAGCCATAGAAGGTGCACAAATGAATTGGTGTGGCTGTGTTCCAAAAAAACGTTATAAATGTAGGCAGTGGGCAAGTTCGGCCTGCAGGCTGTAGTTGGGTAAGAATTATTGCACCCTATAACTGTGTGCTCAAAATCCATTCTTTCACTGAATCGATAAAAAGGATCTCCAATTATCAACTCAATTACCTCTGCCCTGGACCAAGCCTCTGTCATCGCTTGCCTGGACCATTCATTGCAGGAGTCTCCCAGTTGTTTCCCCTGATTCTCCTCTTGTCCTACAGTCTACTCGTCACACAGCAGCCAGAGTGTTCCTTTCAAAGTTAACATCTGATCTTGTTACCCTTCTCTTTAAAACCATTCAATGGTTTCACACTTTTCTTTTCTTTCTTTTTTTTTTTTTTGGTACCAGGGATTGAACTCAGGGGCATTGAACCACTGAGCCACATTCCCAGCCCTGTTTTGTGTTTTATTTAGAAACAGGGTCTCACTGAGTTGCTTAGTGCCTTGCTTTCATTGAGGCTGGCTTGGAACTTGCGATCCTCTGCTCTCAGCCTCCCAAGCTGCTGGGATTACAGGCATATGCCACTACATCCAGTGTGATTTTCAGAATTCTAATAGTTGGTTCTGTTCTTTTTTTTCTTGATTTTCAGTGTTTCTGTGGGAGGGCAGAGCACCCACAAGCCCTATACATGATTCTGATGTAAGCTCTAGTTGAGAACCTGTGGTCTAAAATACCATGTGGCCCTCAAACGTGGCTCATCTTCCTGGGGATGCAGCAGGAGCCTTTCTGTGGCACTCTGGCATCTCTATGTCTGGATTCTTTGAGAAATCCACAACAGGCATCTAGAGTGAACTGACTTCCACTTATAGCTCCCTGTCTTCTTCTCCCCAACAATCGACACTCATGGTCACTCACAATTGCTCTACAGCCCTTACACCAGTGACCTAAGTGAATCACAGTCTAAGTAAAACCAAACAGCTATGGCTGGACACAGATCTTGGCTTAATCCCCTTCTTCAGAGGTAGGGTTACTGGTCTCATTAACCACATAAAAGTCCATAGACCCCAAATTCAAAGACTGTAGGAAATTCAAGTGAATCCCAAAGAAATGATTCTCTGGCATAGTAGAAAGAAGTTTGTACTAGTAGGAGAAGTTCAGATAATTGTTCAGCTTGTAAATGACCAGGGTGAGGGTAAACTGGGGGATCTGGTGGGACACTCCATTTGCATGGCAATCATACTCTTTTGAATCAGGTCATATGCTTTCATGGGGACTTTGGCAGTGACTAGTGGAGATTATGAAGAGTTTAAAGCCCCAGCTCTCCCCTACTGTGAACCCAGGTTTCTCACCTCTGGCTGGCCCTTAGTTCACTTGGCCAATAAGGACTAATCGTCTGCATAAATGGACTTGAGGGGGTCAAGGAAAGGAAAAGCTCTATGAGTCAGCAGAACTCTCCAGCCTTGCTGTCCAGGGACAGGGGTCTCCTTTAGAAGTGTTAGAGATGAAAAGTCTAAACTGCAGTCACCAGACCTATAGGCATGCACCTCCAGCCCCTGCACTCACGTGGTTCCCTGAGAGCCCACATACCACACTCCCCCCACACACATGCTGTGGGCCAACATGTAGCATGGTTCTACTCTAAAACAACAGCACCAAAGCATTTATTTCCCAAAAAGGGACAAGGTCACAAGAAAAGGCCTATTAAATAATTAACTAAGTCCGTGGAAAAGTCATTTAAAAATACCCCCCATGGAGTTTTAGGACAAAACAACAACTTGGTGAATGTTTGGTTACAGTTTATAGCTACTTCTGTTGCCCTTGATGCACTACTATGGTTTTTCAGCCTCCTCTGCCAATCTTGCTCAGCACTAGAGGTACAAAGATTAAAGTCCAGATATGTGAGTGGATTGGGCCTATTTGCAGCTTGATATGTGGGCTCTTATGAGCCCAGAGAACCCCTGTGTTGATTTGTGTCAGCAGTTACCCTGGCAAAGGGAGAAGGAACTATGTCAGTCAAGAAAACACAGCCTTTGTAAAGTGTCCACAGATGAAACTTTATTATGTGTGATACTGGAGATTGAACCCTGGGGTGCTTTACCACCAGGCTACTTCCAATGCTTTTCTTATTATTAGTTATTATGTTTTATTTTGCTACTGACGATCAAACTCAGGGGTGCTCTAACAATGTGCTATACCAGCTCTTCTTATTTTATTTTTGAGACAGGTTATTGCTAAATTGCTGAGGTTAGTCTCAGACTTGGAATCTTCCTGCCTCCCAAGTCACTGGGATTATAAACCTCTAGCACCATACCTGGCCAGAGCTTCAATTTAATAGGGGGAACAAGTTGGGAGAGTAAAAAGACCAAACTGGAAAAAGGGAGGGCACCTAGAGGTTAGCAATAGTAGAAACCTGCCTACTACCACTATAAGGGCTGTGAGAAGACACAGAGGAGGTAATGTTATTGTAGTTCAGGTGCCAATTTCATCATAGAGGCTGCCAGGTAGAGGGCACACATTGGAGGGAGGGCTTGTTAGCAGAAACTAGACCTTAGGAGGGTGCCCAATTGGAGATGCCACTTGAATTAAAGGACACTGCTAGATAACTTTTGTAGTTGTTCAGCCAGCATCCATTCCTACTTCTTTTTATTCCTACACCATGATTTTCCTTTCTAGGGATTTGCCCCTTTCCCATTTGGTTCAATTTTGGTGGTACTGTCAATCAAGATGCTTTAGCCAATCCTAACCAGGTCATGGGTGGGCGGGTAATACTAAGTACACCAACCACATCCTCTCTCAGGATTTCAATCTGGAGCACAAAGACAGAAAATAGTTGAACAGTTTCAGCCATATTGTGGTACCTTGAAGAGACCATGCACTCCATTCTTATATACCTGGACTCTCAGAAATACTCCAGTTCATATTTAATTCTTCCCCAAGGCCTCTTTAATACTTCCATTAAATTCCTTCATTCATCCAAGTTTACTTAAGTCTACAATTTTTAACGACAATGCCTACCATCGCCCCGTACACCAAGTCTTTGTTTTCAATCCTCAGAACATCCACCTTCCATGCCTCCTTGGTGTTAAGAATGTGTACTCATCCTTCAATACCAAATCCAAGTGTTAAGTCTTCTGTGAATCTGTTCCCAATCCCCTTCCTTGCCAAGAAAATTCAGTTGCTTATCTCCTCTGGCTTCCCATAATACTACATAATATCTCTCTTTCAGTACTTATCATAATATCTGATTATCCATTACTTGTCTGTCTCCCTTCTAGAATGTGAGGCTCTTGATGGTTGAGCCATGTCTTATTTTATCTCTGGATTCTCAGTACTTGGCGTCTTGGCCCATAATGAATGCTTGATTAAAAGAGCATTTATATGAGCCATGTGCAGTGGTGCATGCCTGTAATCCCAGCATCTCGGGAGGCTGAGGCAGGAGGATCACAAATTCAAATTCAGCATCAGCAAAAGTGAGGCACTAAGCAACTCAGTGAGACCCTGTCTCTGAACAAAATACAAAAAGGGCTGGTGATATGACTCAGTGGTTCAGTGCCCCCAAGTTTAATCCCCAGTGCCAAAAAAAACCACATTTACATGAATGTATGAATTTATAATGCTGACAGCATATTTTCACTTGAAAATACATTCTTTTCAAAGTTCTTTCCTTCCTGGCACTTAAAAGATTTCAGAGCTCATGGTCATACAAGCTTAAAGGGTAGAAATAAATCCAACATATGCCCTCAATAGAAGGACTATAAAAAGATACTTTTATAAAGACAGAAAGTATGAAAGGGAAGAGACAAAATGTAAAGAGGTCAGGAGGAATAACAGCCAATTACAGAGCTGTACAAGGAAATACCATTTGGGGTGCAGAGATATGGAGAGAGTTCTTAGTGTTCCCCTTGAGATAGATTCCTTAGAGATGTAAGGAAGATGAGTCCAGTAGTATACTGGTAAATATTTGACAATCAGCTCTTTGGGGCAGGTTGTTCCCCTCTTAGGGAAAGGCCTTAATTTGTAAAATTTTCCCCTTTAATTTTTGTAAATAATCCCACCATGGCCAATTTCAAGCTACCATTGTGGTATCATTGAATGCAGAGTTAAGAATTGATGCTCTAGAAAAGAATTCAGGGTGCTCTGAAGATGGCGGCGGGAAGTAAGTAAGCCGCTCCGTGCTCCACGCCGCTGCGCCCGCAGCATATGTTGCCGCGTCTTAAAAGAAGAAGTAAAGATCATTAAAGGAGACCTGTCGACAAAGACTCAGCACCATGTCAAGAAAGGGGCCTAGGTGGAGTGAATCCGCCACGACTCCAGCCAAGGTGGAGTGAGTCCATCACGACTTCAGCACGAGCTGTAAGGCTGCAGCCCCCGAGCTGCCCGGCTCCCTCGGCCCCTTCTCCTTCTCCTCTCCGCCTTTCCGCTTTGCTTCTCCCCCGCAGTCTCTCCACCCATGCTCAGTCCCTAAATCTAGATCTCAATTTCTTTCCCCCACCCCGCCCGCTCTCCCGTGTGTCCAGTACCCGGCCCGCGCGGGCCTCGAGGCGCTGCCTCCCCTCCCCCAGCCCGCACCCCCTCCCTGGGGGTCCCGAAGGCCACAGCTGGGCTGCCACCGCCTCCGCCACCGCCGCTTCCCGTGGAGCACCATAGAGCAGATTCTTCACCGCGCGAGTGAGCTGCCGAGTAAAATGGAACAGCTGATAAGATGAGTGACAATTTAAAATCTAAGTGATCCAACATGGCGGCGGACGCGGAGAGATCAAGTCTCTAACCCCTTCAGCTGTGCGAGCATAGGGAGAAGTAAACTGTCAAAATACTGTTCACTCAGGACCACTAGGCACTATTGAGTTGAAGGGGATCCCAGGCGAACAGTCTGCCCCTCTCAGAACACACCGAGCCTGGATTGGGCTGCACTCTAGTTCTGGTTCGCCTGCTTCTCGTGACTCAGCACTAATGATCCCGCTGAAATAACTAGTCGGCCCACCTGAACTCACAGAGGTAGAAGCCAACTGAGCACGATAGTCAGACCCAGGGTATCCCTCTGCTGACGACAGAGGTCCCTTGCACCAGCTACCAGGGGAGTTGCTACCTGAGGGCAAACAAATTCGCTGGGGGTCCTCAGCCCCAAGCCCTACAAACTTAGGGTCTGAGGGAGGCAAACAGAAAGGGTGTGCCCAGGCATCCATGGAAACAGGGCTCCCAGGAGCAGCAGACCCGGTGTGTAGCCAGTATTGTGGTGAGCGTCACAGGTGAGCGGGGCCTGACTTGAGGAACCACAAGAGAAGGCCCTAGGCACTCAGAATTGGAGACCCGCACAGTCTGGGAAGAAGAGCTGAGGAACAATGATTGGTTCCCACCCATCAAGAAGAGAAGCCTGGCCCAGTGGGCATAGGTCCACCTACTGGAAGAGAAGTTAATTGAGCTCTATGACTGCATTTATTATTATTTTTTTTAATGATTATTATTGGTATGTTTTTTTAATTTTATTTTCACTTTTTGTTGTTGATGTTGTTGTTGTTCTTCAACTTCCTTATTAATGGTTTCAATTTTTTTTAATTCTTTTTATTCTATTATTATTACTATTATTTTTTAAACTTTAATTTCCATTTGTTTATTATCATTATAATTTTTTTCTTTTGGTTTTAAATTTTTATTTTTTCGTTTTTTCTTTCTTTCTTTTCACTTTTTTCTTTTGTCTTTTCATTTCTTTTCAATTTTCTTATTCCCCCTTTCTTGAATTCTACCTGCCTACACTCACTCTCTTTAGTGACTTCTTCCCTTCCCTTCTAATACCTCTCCTCCCAAGCATCAAATAAATTTATAAGAGTAAACAGTAACTCAGCAGTCAAACAGAACAAAAAGTATCATGAACATAAAAAAGCAAGGAAGAAAAGGAGTACAAACAATGAAGGACAGCCTAAATATTCAGGAGGACCTGGAGTCATCAGAAAAATGGCCATATAAAGAACTCAAGGAACACCTTAGACAGATGGAAAGGAACCTTAAAGATCACATTGAAAATGAATTACATAAACAGATAAAAGAAGAAGTTAAGCATCTTTATCAGGAGATAGAGATTATAAAAAAAATCAAACAATAATTCTAGAAATGAAGGAAACAATAAACCAAATTAAAAACTCAATCGAGAGTATCACTAACAGAATGGAGCAAGTAGAAGCCAGAATGTCAGATAATGAAGACAAAGTATATCATCTTGAAAAGAGTGTAGCCAACTCAGATAGGCTGGTAAAAAATCACGAGGAAAACATCCAAGAGATTTGGGATAACTTAAAAAAACCAAACTTACGAGTCATCGGGATAGAGGAAGGCACAGAGATTCATACCAAGGGAATGAGTAACCTGCTGAATGAAATAATTACAGAAAACTTTCCAGAAATAAAAAAGGAAACAGATATACAAATTGTAGATGCATACAGGACACCGAGCACACAAAATCACAGTAGACCAACGCCAAGACACATTGTTATGAAGATATCCAATATACGAAACAAAGAGAAAATATTAAAAGCTACAAGAGAAAAGAGGCAGATTACATTTAGTGGTAAACCAATAAGGTTAACAACGGATTTTTCATCACAGACGCTGAAAGCGAGAAGATCCTGGAACAACGTATTTCAAACACTGAAAGACAATGGATGCCAACCAAGAATTCTGTATCCAGCAAAATTAAGCTTCAGATATGACAACGAAATAAAAATCTTTCATGATAAACAAAAGCTAAAAGAATTTGTAGCCAGAAAACCAGCATTGCAAAGCGTCTTGAGCAAAACTCTACACGAGGAAGAAATGAAAAAAAATAACCAAAACCATCAGCGGGAAGTGCCTCGGTAAAGACAGAGGACAGGGGGAAAGCTAATCATGGAGAAACAAACTAAATTAGAAAAAAAAAGAGATAAATAATCAAACATGGCTGGAAGTACAAACCATATATCAATAATAACTCTGAACGTTAATGGCTTAAACTCTCCAATAAAGCGACATAGGCTGGTATCATGGATTAAACAAACAAATCCAACAATATGCTGCCTTCAGGAGACACATCTGATTGGAAAAGACATACACAGGCTCAAGGTAAAAGGTTGGGAAAAAATATACCATGCACACGGTCCTCGTAAGCAAGCAGGGGTGGCCATTCTCATATCAAATAAAATCAACTTCAAGACTAAGTTAATCCAAAGGGATAAGGAAGGACATTATATACTGTTAAAAGGAACCATTCACCAACAAGACATAACAATTATCAATATTTATGCACCAAATAATGGCGCTGCGACGTTCATAAAACAAACTCTCCTCAAGTTCAAGAATCAAATAGACCACAACACAATAATTATGGGTGACTTCAACACACCTCTCTCACCATTGGACAGATCCTCCAAACAAAAGTTGAATAAAGAAACTATTGACCTCAATATCACAATCAATAACCTAGACTTAACTGACATATATAGAATATATCAACCATCATCAAGTGGATATACTTTTTTCTCAGCAGCACATGGATCCTTCTCAAAAATAGACCATATATTATGCCATAGGGCAACCCTCAGTAAATATAAAGGGGTGGAGATAATACCATGCACTTTATCAGATCATAATGGAATGAAACTGGAAATCAATGATAAAAGAAGGAAGGAAAAATCCTACATCACATGGACAATGAACAATACGTTACTGAATGATCAATGGGTTACAGAAGACATAAAGGAGGAAATCAAAAAATTCTTAGAGATAATGAAAATACAGACACAACATCTCGGAATCTATGGGACACAATGAAAGCAGTTTTAAGAGGGAAATTCATCGCCTGGAGGTCATTCCTCAAAAAAAAGGAAAAACCGGCCGCCGGGACTCGGGGCCTGGGGACTGTGATACTTGCCGGAGTCAGGCCGTCGCCTCCCCGGCCCCGGGCGCCACGAGCCATAAAGACACGGACCGGGCCGCGGTGCAGCTAGAAGCCGGGAACGCCGGGGGCGGAAAGAGCGAACAGGGCAGCGCCGGCTGTAGAAACCGCGGCGGAGAGAGGCGCGGGAGCTCGAAGCAGAGACACACCGGAGAGAGTGAGCCAGCACCCCGCCATCATCCCGAAATAGCGAGAGGAGAAAGTTGGCGGCGGGAAGTGAGTAAGCCCCTCCTGTTCCGTGCCCCGCACCACCGCGTCTGAAAAGCTAAGACAGACAGCTGCGACTCAGCATTAAGCTATCCGGCTGAGGCGGCTGGTCAGCGCTTCTCATTCCCCGGAGGTGGATGCCTGCCGGGCCTTCGTGGGTAGTGGCCGCAGGGTCCAGGTGGGGCTTGGGAGACAGTGGGGACCCGCTCGAGGCATTGGTCGCCCGGCAGGGGGAGGCGAACTGCAGCCGTTGCTGAGGACACCACTGTGACAGAGGGCTGGCGTGGCAGGACTGCGGCGGAGGAGATAAATTCATTGAAGCCTGCTGCAGCAGGTGTGTGGTCTCCTGGTTCTCCCTCCCCACGCATCAGGGAAACCTTAAGAGCCCCTCCCAGCTCTCCCGAGAGTGCTACAGCCAGCCCAAGGGAGTCAGAGGTGCTGCGGGACTGCCGCTCCCTCCAGGGATGGCTGTTGAGGTCTCTTTTTTTTTTTTTTTTTTTTTAAAGAGAGAGTGAGAGAGGAGAGGGAGAGAGAGAGAGAGAGAGAATTTTTCAATATTTATTTTTTAGTTTTCAGCGGACACAACATCTTTGTTTGTATGTGGTGCTGAGGATCGAACCCGGGCCGCACGCATGCCAGGCGAGCGCGCTACCGCTTGAGCCACATCCCCAGCCCAGTGTTGAGGTCTCTTGCACCAGCTACGGGGGTGTGGCTACAGGAGGGCAAGCAAAATTCGCTGAGGATTCTCAGCACCAAGCTCTACAAGCTTAGGGTCTGAGGGAATGGCAATCTGGAGGAGTGAGCCCAGTCGTTCATGAAAACAGGGCTCCCGGGAGCAGCAGACCCGGCCTGTAGCCAGTATTGTGGTGAGAGGGGCCTGGCTAGAGGAAAAGTGGAAGTGTTTGGACACAAGAGGAGGCCCTAGGCACTCAGGATTGGAGACTCGCCCAGTCTGGGAGGAGTTGCTGCACAGTGATTGGTTCCCGCGTACTGACGGGAAAGACTTGGCCTGGGGGGCACAGCGCCACCTAGTGGAAGAGAAGTTAATCAAACTCTAAGACGGCATTTATTAGTCTTTTTTATTGTTTTTTTTTTTTTTTGATTGATTGGGGTTTTTCTTTCATCTTCATTTTTCAATATTGTTTTTTCTTTCTTTTCTCTTTTTTTCTCCTTCTTTCTCTTCTAATCTCAATTTTACTTATTTTTTTTAATTATTATTAATATTTTTTTAAATTTTTGTTCTTTTTTAGTTCCTATTTCTTTCTTCTTTTGTCTTTTCATTTTTCTTATCCCCCCTTCCTTGAATTCTACCTGCCTACTCTCATTCTCCTTAGTGACTCCTTCCCTTCCCTTCTAATACCTTTCCTCCCTAGCATCAAATAAATTTATAGGAAAATAACAGTAACCCAGCAGTCAACCAGAACAAGAAGCAACATGAGCAGCTTCAAGAAGCAAGGAAGAAGAGGAGTACAAGCAATGCAGGACAGCCTAAATACTCAGGAGGACCTAGAGTCATCAGAAAAATGGTCATATAAAGACCTCAAGGAACACCTTAGACAGATGGAATGGAACCTCAAAGAGGATACGAGACAGCAAATTCAAGCAGCGAAAGAACACATTGAGAATGAGTTACATAAACAGCTAAAAGAAGAAGTTAAGCATCTTTATAAGGAGATAGAGATTATAAAAAATAATCAAACAGTAATTCTAGAAATGAAGGAAACGATAAACCAAATTAAAAACTCAATCGAGAGTATCACTAACAGAGTGGAGCAAGTAGAAGCCAGAACGTCAGATAATGAAGACAAAATATATCAACTTGAAAAGAGTCTAGCCAACTCAGATAGGCTGGTTAAGAATCACGAGAAAAACATCCAAGAGATTTTGGATAACTTAAAAAAACCAAACTTACGAGTCATCGGGATAGAGGAAGGCACAGAGATTCATGCCAAGGGAATGAATAACCTGCTGAATGAGATAATTACAGAAAACTTTCCAGAAATAAAAAAGGAAACAGATATACAAATTGTAGATGCATACAGGACACCGAGCACACAAAATCACAGTAGACCAACGCCAAGACACATTGTTATGAAGCTATCCAATATACAGAACAAGGAGAAAATATTAAAAGCTACAAGAGAAAAGAGACAGATTACATTTAGGGGTAAACCAATAAGGTTGACAACGGATTTTTCATCACAGACACTGAAAGCGAGAAGATCCTGGAACAACGTATTTCAAACACTGAAAGACAATGGATGCCAACCAAGAATTCTGTATCCAGCAAAATTAAGCTTCAGATACGACAACGAAATAAAAATCTTTCATGATAAACAAAAGCTAAAAGAATTTGCAGCCAGAAAACCTGCATTGCAAAGCATTTTGAGCAAAACACTACACGAGGAAGAGATGAAAAACAATAACCAAAACCATCAGTGGGAAGTGCCTCAGTAAAGACAGAGGGCGAGGGGAAAGATAATCACGGAGAAACAAACTAAATATTAAAAAAAAAAAAAGGATAAACATTCAAACATGGATGGAAGTTCAAACCATATATCAATAGTAACTCTGAATGTTAACGGCCTAAACTCTCCAATAAAGCGACATAGGCTGGTATCATGGATTAAAAAAACAAATCCAACAATATGCTGCCTCCAGGAGACACATCTGATTGGAAGAGACATACACAGGCTGAAGGTGAAAGGATGGGAAAAAATATACCACGCACACAGTTCTCGTAAGCAAGCAGGAGTGGCCATCCTCATATCGAATAAAATCGACTTCAAGACTAAGTTAATCAAAAGGGATAAAGAAGGTCATTATATACTGTTAAAAGGAACCATTCACCAACAAGACATAACAATTATCAATATTTATGCACCAAACAATGGTGCTGCGACATTCATAAAACAAACTCTCCTCAAGTTCAAGAATCAAATAGACCACAACACAATAATTATGGGTGACTTCAACACACCTCTTTCACCGTTGGACAGATCCTCCAAACAAAAATTGAATAAAGAAACTATAGAACTCAATATCACAATCAACAACCTAGACTTAACTGACATATATAGAATATATCAACCATCATCAAATGGATATACTTTTTTCTCAGCAGCACATGGATCCTTCTCAAAAATAGACCATATATTATGCCATAGGGCAACCCTCAGTAAATATAAAGGGGTGGAGATAATACCATGCATTTTATCTGATCATAATGGAATGAAACTGGAAATCAATGATAAAAGAAGGAAGGAAAAATCCTACATCACATGGAAAATGAACAATATGTTACTGAATGATCAATGGGTTACAGAAGACATAAAGGAGGAAATTAAAAAATTCTTAGAGATAAATGAAAATACAGACACAACATATCGGAATCTATGGGACACAATGAAAGCAGTTTTAAGAGGAAAATTCATCGCCTGGTGGTCATTCCTCAAAAAAAAGAAAAAACCAACAAATAAATGAGCTCACACTTCACCTCAAAGCCCTAGAAAAGGAAGAGCAAAACAACAGCAAATGTAGCAGAAGGCAAGAATTAATTAAAATCAGAGCAGAAATCAATGAAATTGAAACAAAAGAAACTATTGAAAAAATTAACAAAACTAAAAGTTGGTTCTTCGAAAAAATAAATAAGATCGACAGACCTTTAGCCATGCTAACGAAGAGAAGAAGAGAGAGAACTCAAATTACTAACATACGAGATGAAAAAGGCAATATTACAACAGATCCTACAGAAATACAGAAGACAATTAGAAATTATTTTGAAAACCTATATTCCAACAAAATAGAAGATAGTGAAGACATCGATAAATTTCTTAAGTCATACGATTTGCCCAGACTGAGTCAGGAGGATACACACAATTTGAACAGACCAATATCAATGGATGAAATTGAAGAAGCCATCAAAAGACTACCAACCAAGAAAAGCCCAGGACCGGATGGATATACAGCGGAGTTTTACAAAACCTTTAAAGAAGAATTAAAACCAATACTTTTCAAGTTATTTCAGGAAATAGAAAAAGAGGGAGCTCTGCCAAATTCATTCTATGAGGCCAACATCACCCTGATTCTGAAACCAGACAAAGACACCTCAAAGAAAGAAAACTACAGACCAATATCTCTAATGAACCTAGATGCAAAAATCCTCAATAAAATTCTGGCGAATCGAATACAAAAACACATCAAAAAAATTGTGCACCATGACCAAGTAGGATTCATCCCTGGGATGCAAGGATGGTTCAACATACGGAAATCAATAAATGTTATTCACCACATCAATAGACTTAAAGATAAGAACCATATGATCATCTCGATAGATGCAGAGAAAGCATTTGACAAAGTACAGCATCCCTTTATGTTCAAAACATTAGAAAAATTAGGGATAACAGGAACCTACCTTGACATTGTAAAAGCTCTCTATGCTAAGCCTCAGGCCAGCATCATTCTGAATGGACAAAAGTTGAAGGCATTCCCTCTAAAAGCCGGAACAAGACAGGGATGCCCCCTATCTCCACTTCTATTCAATATAGTTCTCGAAACACTGGCCAGAGCAATTAGACAGACGAAAGAAATTAAAGGCATAAAAATTAGAAAAGAAGAACTTAAATTATCACTATTTGCAGATGACATGATTCTATACCTAGAAGACCCAAAAGAGTCTACAAAGAAACTACTGGAACTAATAAATGAATTCAGCAAAGTGGCAGGATATAAAATCAACACGCATAAATCAAAGGCATTTCTGTATATCAGCGACAAATCTTCGGAAACGGAAATGAGGAAAAACACTCCATTCAAGATATCCTCAAAAAAAATAAAATACTTGGGAATTAACCTAACAAAAGAGGTGAAAGATTTATATAATGAAAACTACAGAACCCTAAAGAGAGAAGTTGATGAAGATCTTAGAAGATGGAAAAACATACCCTGTTCATGGATAGGCAGAACTAACATCATCAAAATGGCGATATTACCAAAAGTTCTCTATAGGTTTAATGCAATGCCAATCAAAATCCCAACGGCATATCTTGTAGAAATTGACAAAGCAATCATGAAATTCATATGGAAAAATAGAAGACCCAGAATAGCAAAAGCAATTCTAAACAGGAAGTGTGAATCAGGCGGTATAGCGATACCAGATTTCAAACTATATTACAAAGCAATAGTGACAAAAACAGCATGGTACTGGTACCAAAACAGGCGGGTGGACCAATGGTTTAGAATAGAGGACACAGAGACTGATCCACAAAGTTACAACTATCTTATATTTGATAAAGGGGCCAAAAGCATGCAATGGAGGAAGGATAGCATCTTCAACAAATGGTGTTGGGAAAACTGGAAATCCATATGCAACAAAATGAAACTGAACCCCTTTCTCTCGCCATGCACAAAAGTTAACTCAAAATGGATCAAGGAACTTGATATCAAACCAGAGCCTCTGCATCTGATAGAAGACAAAGTTGGATCCGATCTACAAATTGTGGGGTCAGGCTCCAAATTCCTTAATAGGACACCCAAAGCACAAGAATTAATAACAAGAATCAACAAATGGGACTTAATTAAACTTAAAAGTTTTTTCTCAGCAAGAGAAACAATAAGAGAGGTAAACAGGGAGCCTACATCCTGGGAACAAATCTTTACTCCTCACACTTCAGATAGAGCCCTAATATCCAGAGTATACAAAGAACTCAAAAAATTAGACAATAAGACAACAAATAACCCAATCAACAAATGGGCCAAGGACCTGAACAGACACTTCTCAGAGGAGGATATACAATCAATCAATAAGTACATGAAAAAATGCTCACCATCTCTAGCAGTCAGAGAAATGCAAATCAAAACCACCCTAAGATACCATTTCACTCCAATAAGATTGGCAGCCACTATGAAGTCAAACAACAATAAGTGCTGGAGAGGCTGTGGAGAAAAGGGTACACTTGTACATTGTTGGTGGGACTGCAAATTGGTGCGGCCAATTTGGAAAGCAGTATGGAGATTCCTGGGAAAGATGGGAATGGAACCACCATTTGACCCTGCTATTGCCCTTCTTGGACTATTCCCTGAAGACCTTAAAAGAGCATGCTACAGGGATACTGCCACATCGATGTTCATAGCAGCACAATTCACAATTGCTAGACTGTGGAACCAACCCAGATGCCCCTCAGTAGATGAATGGATAAAAAAAATGTGGCATCTATACACAATGGAGTACTATGCAGCAATAAAAAATGACAAAATCATAGAATTTTCAGGGAAATGGATGGCACTAGAGCAGATTATGCTTAGTGAAGCTAGCCAATCCCTAAAAAACAAATACCAAATGTCGTCTTTGATATAATGAGAGCAACTATGAACAGAGCAGGGAGGAAGAGTAGGAAGAAAAGATTAACATTAAACAGAGACATGAGATGGGAGGGAAAGGGTGAGAAAAGGGAAATTGCATGGAAATGAAGGGAGACCCTCATTGCTATACAAAATTACATACAAGAGGTTGTGAGGGAATGGGAAAATAAACAAGGAGAGAAATGAATTACAGTAGATGGGGTAGAGAGAGAAGCTGGGAGGGGAGGGGAGGGGGGATAGTAGGGGATAGGAAAGGTAGCAGAATACAACAATTACCAATAGGACATTATGTAAAAATGTGGAGGTGTAACCGATGTGACTCTGCAAGCTGCATTTGGGGTAAAATTGGGGGTTCATAACCCACTTCAGTCCAATGTATGAAGTAGGTTATGTCAAGAGCTTTGTAATGTTGTGAACAACCAATAAAAAAAAAAATAAAAAAATAAAAAAAAAATTAAAAAAAAGGAAAAACCAACAAATAAATGAGCTCACACTTCATCTCAAAGAGCTAGAAAAGGAAGAGCAAAACAACAGCAAATGTAGCAGAAGGCAAGAATTAATTAAAATCAGAGCAGAAATCAATGAAATTGAAACAAAAGAAACTATTGAAACAATTAACAAAACAAAAAGTTGGTTCTTTGAAAAAATAAACAAGATCGACAGACCCTTAGCCATGCTAACGAAGAGAAGAAGAGAGAGAACTCAAATTACTAACATACGGGATGAAAAAGGCAATATCACAACAGATGCTACAGAAATACAGAAGACAATTAGAAATTACTTTGAAAACCTATATTCCAACAAAATAGAAGATAGTGAAGACATCGATAAATTTCTTAGGTCATATGATTTGCCCAGACTGAGTCAGGAGGATACACACAATTTGAACAGACCAATATCAATGGATGAAATAGAAGAAGCAATCAAAATACTACCAACCAAGAAAAGCCCAGGACCAGATGGGTACACAACGGAGTTTTACAAAACCTTTAAAGAAGAATTAATACCAATACTTTTCAAATTATTTCAGGAAATAGAAAAAGAGGGAGCTCTACCAAATTCATTCTATGAGGCCAACATCACCCTGATTCCAAAACCAGACAAAGACACCTCAAAGAAAGAAAACTACAGACCAATATCTCTGATGAACCTAGATGCAAAAATCCTCAATAAAATTCTGGCGAATCGGATACAAAGGCACATCAAAAAAATTGTGCACCATGATCAAGTAGGATTCATCCCTGGGATGCAAGGATGGTTCAATATACAGAAATCAATAAATGTTATTCACCACATCAATAGACTTAAAGATAAGAACCATATGATCATCTCAATAGGCGCAGAAAAAGCATTTGACAAAGTACAGCATCCCTTTATGTTCAAAACATTAGAAAAAATAGGGATAACAGGAACTTACCTCGACATTGTAAAAGCTATCTATGCTAAGCCTCAGGCTAGCATCATTCTGATTGGAGAAAAATTGAAGGCATTCCCTCTAAAATCTGGAACAAGACAGGGATGCCCCCTATCACCACTTATATTCAATATAGTTCTCGAAACACTGGCCAGAGCAATTAGACAGAAGAAAGAAATTAAAGGCATAAAAATAGGAAAAGAAGAACTTAAATTATCACTATTTGCAGATGACATGATTCTATACCTAGAAGACCCAAAATGGTCTACAAAAAAAACTACTAGAACTAATAAATGAATTCAGCAAAGTGGCAGGATATAAAATCAACACGCATAAATCAAAGGCATTTCTGTATATCAGCGACAAAACTTCTGAAATGGAAATGAGGAAAAACACTCCATTCACAATATCCTCAAAAAAAATAAAATACTTGGGAATCAACCTAACAAAAGAGGTGAAAGATTTATACAATGAAAACTACAGAACCCTAAAGAGAGAAGTAGAAGAAGATCTTAGAAGATGGAAAAATATACCTTGTTCATGGATAGGCAGAACTAACATCATCAAAATGGCGATATTACCAAAAGTTCTCTATAGGTTTAATGCAATGCCAATCAAAATCCCAATGGCATTGCTTGTAGAAATAGATAAAGCAATCATGAAATTCATATGGAAAAATAAAAGACCCAGAATAGCAAAAGCAATTCTAAGCAGGAAGTGTGAATCAGGTGGTATAGCGATACCAGACTTCAAACTATATTTCAGAGCAATAGTAATAAAAACAGCATGGTACTGGTACCAGAACAGGTGGGTGGACCAATGGTACAGAATAGAGGACACAGAGACTAATCCACAAAGCTACAACTATCTTATATTTGATAAAGGAGCTAAAAACATGCAATGGAGAAAGGATAGCATCTTCAACAAATGGTGTTGGGAAAACTGGAAATCCATATGCAACAAAATTAAACTGAATCCCCTCCTCTCGCCATGCACAAAAGTCAACTCAAAGTGGATCAAGGAGCTAGATATCAAATCAGAGACTCTCCGTCTGATAGAAGAAAAAGTTGGCTCCGATCTACATATTGTGGGGTCGGGCTCCAAATTCCTTAATAGGACACCCATAGCACAGAGTTAATAACAAGAATCAACAAATGGAACTTTCTTAAACTGAAAAGTTTTTTCTCAGCAAGAGAAACAATAAGAGAGGTAAATAGGGAGCCTACATCCTGGGAACAAATTTTTACTCCTCACACTTCAGATAGAGCCCTAATATCCAGAGTATACAAAGAACTCAAAAAATCAGACAATAAGAAAACAAATAACCCAATCAACAAATGGGCCAAGGACATGAACAAACACTTCACAGAGGAGGATATACAATCAATCAACAAGTACATGAAAAAATGCTCACCATCTCTAGCAGTCAGAGAAATGCAAATCAAAACCACCCTAAGATACCATCTCACCCCAGTAAGATTGGCAGCCATGATGAAGTCAAACCACAATGAGTGCTGGCAAGGATGTGGGGAAAAGGGTACTCTTGTACACTACTGGTGGGACTGCAAACGGGTGCGGCCAATTTGGAAAGCAGTATGGAGATTCCTGGGAAAGCTGGGAATGGAACCACCATTTGACCTTGCTATTGCCCTTCTGGGACTATTTCCTGAAGACCTTAAAAGAGCACACTACAGGGATACTGCCACATCGATGTTCATAGCAGCACAATTCACAATTGCTAGACTGTGGAATCAACCCAGATGCCCTTCAATAGATGAATGGATAAAAAAATGTGGCATTTATACACCATGGAGTATTACGCAGCACTAAAAAATGACAAAATCACGGAATTTGCAGGGAAATGGATGGCACTCGAGCAGATTATGCTTAGTGAAGCTAGCCAATCCCTAAAAAACAAATACCAAATGTCTTCTTTGATATAATGAGAGCAACTAAGAACAGAACAGGGAGGAAGAGCAGGAAGAAAAGATTAACATTAAACAGAGACATGAGGTGGGAGGGAATGGGAGAAAAAAGGGAAATCGCATGGAAATAGAGGGAGGCCCTCATTGTTATACAAAATTACATATAAGAGGTTATGAGGGGAATGGGATAACAAACATGGAGGGAAATGAATTACAGTAGATGGGGTAGAGAGAGAAGATGGGAGGGGAGGGGAGGGGGGATAGTAGAGGATAGGAAAGGTAGCAGAATACAACAGTCACTAATATGGCAGTATGTAAAAATGTGATGTGTAACCGATGTGATTCTGCAATCTGTATTTGGGGTAAAAATGGGAGTTCATAACCCGCTTGATTCTAATGTATGAAATATGATTTGTCAAGAGCTTTGTAATGTTGTGAACAATCAATAAAAAAAAGAAAAAAAAGAATTGATGCTCTATACTATACTATTATCTAGGATTTTCACCATGCAGATAAAACAGAGATAATGGGGCTTGGGTTGTGGCTCAGCAGTAGAGCACTTGCCTAGCACGTGGAAGGCCCTGGGTTTGATCCCCAGCACCACATAAAAATAAATAAATAAAATAAAGATATTAAAAAAACAGAGATAATTTCAAAATGATAGTTAATACTCAGTGTAGTAAACCAAAAAATGTTAAGTAATTATTACCTTAATTTAATCAAATTTATATATGCTCATTTTGGTCCTGTTCAACACCTTCCTTGAAAACTTCCTAAAAATGTAAT
The DNA here is from genome assembly GCF_964194105.1 of Spermophilus citellus. Taxonomy (NCBI): domain Eukaryota; kingdom Metazoa; phylum Chordata; class Mammalia; order Rodentia; family Sciuridae; genus Spermophilus; species Spermophilus citellus. The sequence continues at coordinate 43,243,739 of NC_138190.1, read as the reverse complement.
TATGAGTTCTTGAGAGTGGGTGAGAGCCAGTAGTATATCACTGTAGGAAGCCCTATCTCAGGACTATCTGTGGAATCAGAAGCAGCCCACAGAGACAGAGATATATCAAGGTGAGATAAGGATTACTGGTCAATTTTAGTGTAATATAATCCACAGAGCATCCAGGTCTGCTAGGTGACATGGTTCCCAGGAGAGAAACTATACTTGGTAAGTTTACATACTAGATAATTCTAACATAGAACACTTCAGATTTCCCAGTGCTGGAAATTGTCTTTGAAATTGAGATTGTGAGAAAAACAACTTCTGTTAAAAGCATCCATTGACTACCCCTGGACTGCCATCTATTTATAGAGCTATGTTGAGAGCTCTGTTCTCTGAAGTTTGTTCAATGAACACCTTGGCCTTTGGTCCTCAACATCCAGTTCTTAAATTCTCCTCTTTTACTCACAGAAAGAAAATTTACTCCGGTTCAGATTTTATGCATGTCAAAAAGGAGTTACCCATTATAGTTTGCCAGGAAAGCCTCACCTTTGCAAACTGAATTCATCTTTGCAGTGAATTGAACATGGTGGTGGTTTCCTAATTCAGCATATTTTTGGTCTAACTTAATTTTGGGTCCCACATTCACAGGATCTTTTCAGTGCTGCAAAGAACAAAGAGGAAATACAGCTGAATACCTGGTATTCTAATTATAAATGTCCCTAGTACATGCTTAGCACACTACATACATCATCTTACTTCTTATTCTATTTGGTTTTTTTTTTTAGTGATAGACAATAGAGTGTATATTGACATATTTGTACAAACATGAAGTGTGTCTTATTCTAATTAGGATCCCAGTCTTGTGGAGATTCACTGTGGTGCATTCATATATGTCCACAGGAGACTATCATGCTAAGTGAAGTAAGCCACTCCCAAAAAGCCAAAGGTTGAATCTTCTCTATGGTATGCAGATGCTAACACATAACAGTGGGGAGGGAAGAATAAGAAGTTCATTGTTTTAGACAAAGGGGAATGAAGGGAAGGGGTGAGGCACAGGAATAGGAAAGACAGTAGAATGAATCTCACTTTCCAATGTACCTGTGTGGATACATCATCTTATTTAATCCTCAAAAACATTGGGCTCAGTTATTTTTCCATTTTAAAATTGAAAAAATCTCAAATCAAGAAGGCAAAGTGAGCACCTAGCACCAGACCCCACAGCTTAAGAGAGCAGAGCTGGTATTTGAAGCCGGTGTTTCTGATGCTTTCCCACTCCCCCATGCTGCCTTGGGAGCTGCCTCTCCACTGGGAAGGCTGGGCTGAGAGAGGGTGGTCTGCCTACAGTGTTAATGGTGAGGGCATGTGCGATTTTGGAGAGTCACTTGCAAATTCTGAACTCAATAAGATTTAAAAGCACAATCCATGGCCCCACCCGTTATATCAAACATATGGCTTATCTTAAGAGAACCTAGAATAAATATTTCTTCTTTAAAGCTGATACTTTAGGGAAACATTTTTTCTTTTCTTCGAGTTGGGGTTTTGCTCTGTTTGCCCAGGCTGTCCTCAACCTCCTGGGCTCAAATGATCCTCTGCCTTAGCTCCTGAGGACCCAGGAACACAGACACATCCACTACACATGGCTAAGTCCAATTTTAAGTCCTTCTTTCCTTCTCCTTGCCGCACTTTGAGAAGGAAACCCTTTCCTGGAAAGTCGGCCCACGCTTCTCATCCAGCATCAAAACCCTTCCAGCCTTCATCCCAGGCATCAGCTACAACTCACCTTCCTGTTCCCTATCCCTCTCTTACCAGAATGAACACCTTAAGTGAAGGCAAGGGAGTAGGGAGAGAAAGACTGTGATCTCTCTAACGTTTCTCCTTCTTCCTTTCCATGAGTGAAAGACAAAATGCCCCACTTACTAGGTTTATGCTCATCATACAAAATTTTATAACATTTTGTCTGCATAGTTTTGTTTTTGTTTTATTTTTGGTACCAGGGATGGAACCCAGGGGTACTTAACCACTGAGCCCCATCCCCATCCCTTTTAATTAATTTATTTATTTTATTTTGAGACAGGGTCTTGCTAAGTTGATGAGGCTGGCCTCAAACTTGTGACCCTCCTGCCTCAGTCTCCCAAGTTGTTGGGGTTACAGGCATGCACCACTACACCCTGCTTGGATGGGTTTTCTTGTGTGTGTGTTTCCCCCACCTTCACCTATTGGAGTTCACTCTGCATTCCATCCATCCACAAGAGTGCCTCAAGCAGGGACTTGCTTACATACATTTCTGAGGTTACTGCTCAATTTCTTAGCTACTTCCCCCTAGAAAGCCCTGAAGAACTGACATATTTACAAACTGCTCCAGAACATTGAAAGAAACCATATGTATTCCATTTGAACTAAATAATTTGAATAAAATCTGAACTGAATATTTGACTAGTTTATTACAGAGTCCCTCTACCCTCCCTTTTGTTAGTGTTTCTTCTCTTCCCAAAATCTCCCCCTTTCTGTTGCCCAGTGTCTTTCCCTTCTGGAGCCCTACTGGGTGCCCAGGTCCTCCCAACTCCCACCCTTACATGAAACAAAACTGGCTGGAGGCATGTAGACCAGTGGCCACTAGTGCTAAACCCTGGCTCCATGACAGAATCCCCCAGGGACTTTGAAAAATCAGTTGTCTAGGAAGGGGCTTGGGCATCAATATTGCTTCCTAGCTTCCTAGATGGTGGCTCCAATCCTATTCTCTGGGTCTATCTTCCCCAACTGCACCCATTCCCCTATCAAAATGTATACTTATCTATCGATTACTTGGGAAAAGACATAATAAATTCACCTGCAGTAAGGCATTCATAACTGATAGAAGTTGAACATGTTAACTGTGGATGGGATTTTCATTTTGATTGCAAGTTTTTTTATTAGTGCATTATAGTCCTACATAATGGTAGAGTTCATTTTTATATATTCATAAATGCATTTAACATAATTTGGTATGTGCTTGTATATCACAATGAATTCTATTTTTGTGTATAACTCTAATGCACCAATTTCAACAACAATAAATAAATAGAAGGAAGACCAATAGAATAGATGAGAGTATGGGGAGAGGGAGCAGGGAAGGAAAGGGGAAGTACTGGAGATTGATTTATGATTTGAAAAAAAAATAAAGGAAAATTTTAAAGCTGAAATTCAGGAATGGGAGGATTCAGCTGGATTGAAAGTTTTCCAGACCCAAATTCAATCAATGTTAATCACCATTTTGTAGTGCTAACAACAATAATTCATTTGTAATATATCACCACATTTGTAAAACATCAGCCTCCTTGGTTTTAGTTATAGCTTTTAATGGATGTGTGTGTGCACATACCTATAATTCCAGCCATGATTCTGTAGACTCCCTGCTACTTTTACCAAAAGAGAAAGTCCCAATTCATAAATTTAAGTTGTTGGGAATGGCAGAAAGGATTTGGTGGCTTTGGCAGATAGTCTTGAGTATTTATATTCAAATAGAACATTAACTAGAAAATTGTGGAACAATTTCCACCAAAGACTACTTTCGACATTTTGTCGGATATGAAGATGATAAACATTTCGCACTTACAAGCTTAAAGGTTGAAATGTTTCAATTTGGAAGATACTAGCAAATGGGCCTAATCTTTACTTTGGTTGTATTCAGCTCTGAAAAGTGTTTTTTCCCGTTTCATTACAGCACATGGATGTGGTTTTTAAAAATGACATTTTTTTCTCTGATAAGAGAAAAAAATCACCAAGTCAAACTCTTGGTGATTAAACCATTTGTACCATATTTAATTCACCCAAGTAAATCCTCATATCATTTAATATTTAAGTCCTGAAGTGATAAGCTCAGGCTGTTTAAATGTAGAATATATTGCCAAAATACCTCTTGAGCAATTCAATTGAATTCATACAGATGATTTTTTCTGGTGTTATCACTGTTATGAAGAAATGCTTTATGTTACACTGTCAAAATATCAGTTAATATGAGAGGAAATGAGAGTCTGGCATAGTGTGGTGCTTCAGAGTGGTTACTAAGGAGAGAACGATATTCAAGAGATATTAGGGGAGTAGGAAGTCAAGGTTAAATCCCAGGTGCCTAACTTGAACACCAGTAGGTACAAGTGCTCCATCCTCTGAATTAGAGAATAGGTTTTAGTGGAGGGGCAGAGGCGATGAATTGAGTTTTAGCCACTGTAAGCCTCCAGGGCCTGTGGGATATCCAAGTAGAGATGTCCAATAAAAGGAAAGATAAACAAAACTTGGATTTGCTTAAAGCTCACAAAGCAGATTCTACCATTTTCTACTTGCATGGTCTTCAACTAACTATATGCCCTTGCACCATTTCCTCCATTATGAAATGATCACTGAGCCAGGTGTAGTGGTGAACTCCTGTAATCCCATTGACTCAGGAGGCTAAGGTAGGGGGATGCAAATTCAAAGCCAGCCTCAGCAACTTAGAGAGGCCCTAAGCAACCTAGTGAGACCCTTTGTCTAAGTAAAAAAACAAAACGACCTGGGGATGTGGCTCAGAGGATAAGCACCTCTGGGTTCATCCCTAGTACCAAAAAAAAAAAAAAAAGGAAAAAAAAGATTGTTGATTAAACTGTGCTATGCAAATGAAAAGTACTCAACAAAGTGTAAAATATAATACAGATATCATATGTATATATATATATATATATAAAATCATATACCAGATATATGTATCAGATATATATATATATATATATATATATATATATATATATACTATATATACAGATATATACAGATATCTTATATAGAGAGAATATATCCATAGATAGATAGATAGATAGATTCTATATATGTATATATGTACTGGGAATTGAACTCAGGGGCACTCAACCACTGAGCCACATCCCCAGCCCTATTTCATATTTTATTTAGAGACAGGGTCTCACTGAGTTGCTTAGTGCCTCACTTTTGCTGAGGCTGGCTTTGAACACACAATCTTCCTGCCTCAGCCTCCCAAGCCACTGGAATTATAAGCGTGTGCCACCATGTCTTGGCCAGATATCAGATATTTTTGTTTGGGAGAGGAATGAATGCAGAGAAAAATTATTTTGTCATATTTTAGAAAATTTCAAGAAAGTTTTCATCCCTGAAGAAATAAAAGAAGCAAGAATACATAGGAGAGTTGCTACCTGTCCTAAGCCTATGCTTTCCTCCCCTTCTAGTTTATCTAGACTAAACGCAGTTAGTCTATAGAGACTTGAAAATGAGTCTCAAATGGGCTATAAGAAGCCAGAGCTGAAATGAGGAACTACAGAGGCCAAACTTCAGGTTGACTTAAAAGGTCCTGGGGGTATGTCACCTTTATTGAGAATTGATCAGTTTCTATACACAATGATGAAATTCTAGACCCTGAATACAAACAGGTGCTTGGTTTTTAACTACCCTTATAGAGGTAGAATCAGTTTGCAAAACACCAATCTGTAGAATGTGTGATATCTTTATTTTATTTTTATGTGGTGCTCAGGATCAAACCCAGTGCATCACACATAGCAAGCACTCTACCACTGAGCCACAACCCAACCCCAAGACCCAATCTTTTTTTATTTTAATATCTTTATTTTATTTTCATGTGGTGCTAAGGATCTAAGCCAGTGCCTCTCGCATGCTAGACAAGCACTTTACTTCTGAGTCACAACCCCAGCCTCCAAGACCCAATCTTAATCAGTACACAACCACATGGGAATCATGGGAATTGCTTTGAAATTATGCAGGGAACCTGTTTCTCCTTTAAATTTTGCACAGTAGTTTTGGCATTTATCAATGAATCTTGCCTTCAGCAACTATTACTGTTTTGTTCAAATAGTGATTTTCTTAATTTCCCTCATTGCTTTCACATTTATTAATTGGGATTCTGTCAGGAAGGTTTGTCTTTTCTCCTGCATTCATTCATTCATTCATTAGTTCATTTAATCTTTTATTTATATTAGTATGGATGCATGGACATCTATTTTATTTTTTGTATTATAATCCAATACAATATTATTATGTGGCACAAGTTGTTATAGGTTTGGCCATTGTTAGATCTTTTAGGTTGACTCATGTCACTGTTACATGACCTCATCCTTTTATGGGAGGAAGGCACTTCCTTTCTGGAACTATAAGATAGTCCAGAATTAGATTATATCTTCCCTGCCCCAGACCTAGAATCTGCTATTTCTTTTCCAAAGGGGCTGTTTTTCCCTTTGCTACAAAATGGCATTTAGAAATCTAGCTAATAACATTAGATGTGTTCTTTGCTTTTAGGCTGTCACTGTATTATGTATTCCAACCCATGTATATACATATATTTATTTTTATTACTTTAGCTATCTATCTACATTTAATTTAAAAGCATATATAAGTACATACTGATATCTCTGACTTAAACCAGCACAACAGGTTTCCATCTAGTCTTTTCCCTGCCTTTGTTTATTTGTACTTCTTTCTCTGACTGTAAAGAAAAAGAGTTGAATACATTTGTGTGGTTCTGTTTGGGGCTTTTCTATTCTGTTCCACTGACCTGTGTTTCTAGCTTTTTGTCAATACCACACTTTTTATTTTTTTTTTCTTTCATACATTTGACTCAAATTGTGTTTTGAACTCCCATTTTCACCCCAAATTTTACCACACTTTTTAGTCAGCTTTCTCACCACTGTGACCAAAAGACCTGATAAACAATTTTAGAGGTGCAGGTGAAACCCAGATTTGAGATTCTCAGTCATTACACACACACACACACACACACACACACACACACACACACGCCCCTGGCTCCATGGCCACCCCCATGTGCATGCATATAGTAGACACAATTATTCTAGCTCAGGGATACTCCAGGTGAGAAGTCTTCTGACCATACCACAAAAGGGATTCTTTTCCTTTGTCATCCACCCTCAGCCGGGTCCCTGTTCTTAAACACAGCTAGAACCTTATACACACACCTCACCCAGCTGCTCACCAAAGAGGCTTTCATGCATAGAAATATACCCTCCACAATAAACAATGGTGAGTGTCTGCTGTGACTATTCTCTCATCAGTGTGAATATGTGCACTGTAAATTCTGAGATATTCTCCATTGTTATTCCTGGACAATTTGATAGGACTCTGTCTCTGATACATCATATACAGCATGAATCTCCTTAGTGGTTTTTACTTGGGATGAAGGTGAAAGTCTCTGCCTAAGACTAACAGACTCACAGCCTCTGTCCAAGTCCAATAGAATAAGACACCTGCTCACACATTGCCACAATTCTGTAGGATTTCATTCCTTATTTATCAGTTATTTCTCTTTTTTGATGATGAAAGGTTCTGGATTATAAGAAAGTGTTGTTTTTTTAAACCTTCTAACTATGGTATATGTAAGGCCCCTGTCATTAGTATTTCTCTTTATATCTTTAGCCACTCTTGGTGTGGCTCCAACATTTAACTACAATTTGCTCATTCAAACTGACTCTTGGGTTTGTCTCAATCTTTTTTCTATGGTGCCTGACTTCCATTTATACCATTCCTTGTAATAGATTGTGGGAAGCTGTCTCACTGAATGATTTGCATTCTCCTTCCCGTGACCGGAGAGGCTCTGACTGTCACTTTTGTAGTGACCTGGACATTGTCTGGGTCCTGGAAGCTGAGGACCCGTCTTCAGATGTAGGCATACCATCCTGCAGCCCCTTGGGTTGAATTACACTCACCTGTTCTTGTAACCCTGCCCATCCTGACATTTTTTGGATGAAACTTTCTAAGAACAAGGGTACCCCCAATAAAAACTCACTTCTGAATGTGCTTGCTCTCTCTCGCCAGCCTCTCATGACTTTCCTCGCTCTCCCATTTGGGGAGCTTGAGGCCAAGGGTGAAGGAGCCGTCCTGAAGCTTGATTTAAAGGTAAAGAGTGTGTGTGTGTGTGTGTGTGTGTGTGTGTGTGTGTGTGTGTGTTTTATTTGGTGTCCCAGGAAATTCACATGAGCAATGTTAAGTTCAGCTGCCCTTGCAGGTCAGGGACAGCAGGTGGCGCCTGGAACAAGGGACCCCCCTCGGTGGTGAATTTCCTTTGACTGAGAGAGCACACTATAAAATTTAAAAAAAAAAAAAAATTTCTTAGAGATAAATGAAAATACAGACACAACATATCGGAATCTATGGGACACAATGAAAGCAGTTTTAAGAGGGAAATTCATCGCCTGAGGGTCATTCCTCAAAAAAAGGAAAAACCAACAAATAAATGACATTTTCTGTTTAAAAAAAAAAAAAGAAATTTAGTGGACTGTAAATTTTTGAGGGGTCACAGAGGAAGCAGACAATTTTAGAGCCAAGGACGTTAAAGAATTATCATGGGCAGTTCCATGTCTTCAGATAAAGAAATGTATTCAACAATTCTGGAGATGATAATCAACTGGAGAGGAAAGCAAGTCAGAAGGACCTAGCTAACCCAGTTCCTGAAAACGGTTAGCAAGGTGTACCCATGGTTTTGTCAGCAAGACATACCGGATATATGTACTTGGGAGAGACTAGGTAGAAAACTATATAAAGGGTGCCTCTCTGCCAAACTGTCTAAAAATACAATAAAGAGTGTTCAAAAGGTATGGACTGCATTAGAAATGTGTCTCTTTGATGACCTAGATCAGGACCAGTGGTCCCCTGAGAACCTATTGAAAGGGCTTCAGAGAGCAGTTAGGAGTCTGGAGCAGGAGAAATGGCCCAAGTATGTAAGACAGCACGCCTATGCCTAAAGACACATCCTCTACCTCCAGGATCAGGGCAATGTCCAGGACACTGCGAAAGTATAGCTGCTATGAACATTCTAGTATGTGATATTTAGTGCACATAGGTACACATCTATGATTGGTATATACATAAAAGTAAAATAGCTAGATCATTTGGTAAGTGTGCTGCTAACTTTTGAAGAGATTGCCAGACTATTTGCAATGGACTGAATGTTTATGTCTTTCCAAAATTCATCCTAACCCCAAGGTGATGGTGTTAGAAAGAAGAGCCTTTTACATATGATTAAGTCAGGAGGGAAGCACACTCATGAGTGGGAATAGTGTCCTTATTTAAAAAGCTCCAGAGAGAACCCCTTGCGCCTTCTATATGAGGACATAGTTAGAAGGCACTATGAACCAGAAAGCAGGCCCTCACCAGGCACAGAATCAGCTGGTACCTTGATCTTGGACTTCCCAGCCTCCAGCATTGTGAGCAATAGATTTCTGTTGTATATAAGTCTACGGTATTTTGTTATGAGATACCTGCATGCCCAGTGTTTAACAAAATACCATGCCTAATGCGAACGCCATTTCCTTTGGAAATGAATGAATCCAGGAATGGTATAGGTATACATGGATCATGTGGTAGATCTGCTTTTTTTTTTCTTTCATAGCACTGAGGATCAAACCCAAGGCCTCACATGCAAGACAAGTGTCCTACCATTGAGCTATGTTCCGAGCCCTTGAGCTATTTTTAGTTTTTTGAGGAGCCTCTATACTGTTCTCCATAATGACTGTATTAATTTCCCTTCCCATCAACATATGAGAATCTCTTTTTCTCCACTTCTTCACCCCCATTTGTTTTTTGTTTTTGTTTTGTTTTTTCTATAATGATCATTCTAACTGAGGCAAATGGTATCTTATTATGGTTTTGATTTGCATTTCTGCAAAGGCTAGTGATATTGAGCTTTTTTAAATGTTTCTTGGCCATTTTTATTTCTTTTGAGAAATGTCTGTTTAGATTATTTGCCATTTTAATTGGATTACTTGTGTTTTTATCTTTCTGAGTCTCTTATGTATTCTGTGTGTGTGTGGGGGGGGCTGGGGATTGAACCCAGGGCCTTGCGCATATAAGACAAACACTCTACCAACTGAGCTATATCCCCAGTCCTCTTATATGTTCTTGGTATTAACCTCTTGTCAGATGTATACTTTATAAATATTTTCTCGTATTCCATAGGTTGTCTCTTCACTTTGTTGTTGCCTTTGCTGTATTTCCTGTGATTTGGGGGTTCTATCTAGAAAATTATGACCTGTACCAATGATATATGTCTATTTTTTCTTTGTTTTCCATTCTTCTTTCTCTCTGTAATTCACTTATGATATTTTCTATTATCTTCCTCTTCACTAACCTGCTCTTTATCTATTTCTGGTCACCCACTAAAACCATGTTTTGCTTGCTATCAGTTACTATATTTTTAAGCTTCAGAATTTCCTTGCAGATTTTTTTATAAAACAGATTCCACTTGTCTAATTAATAGTAATCTACATTTGCCTAGTTTAACTTGAACCTAGTAACTTCCTATTATTTTAAAGTCGATGTCTAATAAGTCCACAATTATGGTCAATTTAGGGCCAGTATCTATTGTGCCTTTGTCTCTTGGTTCAGTTTCTTGATATGCATAGTAAATTTTTTTACATTTTTCATTTGTTCATTTTAGATATACATTACAGTATAGTATATTTTGACATACATACATGGAGTATAACTTCCCATTCCTGTTGTTAAACATGATATGGAGTTAACCCTGGTTATATAAGAACATAGGAAAGTTATATCTGATTCATTCTACTGTCTTTCCTATTCCCATCCCTTCCCTTCATTCCCTTTGTGTAATCCAATGAAATTCTATTCTTCCTTCCCCCCTTAGTGTGTGTTAGCATCTGCTTATGAGAGAGAACATTTGGCCTTTGTTTTCTGGGGGAATGGGCTTATTTCACTTAGCATAGTAGTCTCCAGTTCCATCTGTTTACCTGAAAATGCTATAATTCATTCTTCTTTATGGCTGAGTAATAGTCCATTGTATATATGTACCACATTTTCTTTATCTGATGAAGGGCACCTAGGTTGGTTCCCTAGCTTGACCATTGTGAATTGAGCTGCCATAAACATTGAGGTGGCTGTGTCAATGGGGTATGCTGATTTTAAGTCATTTGGGTATAAACCGAAGAGTGGGATAACTGGATCAAATTATGGTTCCATTCCAAGTTTTCTGAGGAATCTCCATACTGCTTTCCATAGTGGTTGCACCAATTTGCAGACCCACCAGCAATGTATGAGTGTACTTTTTCCCCACATCCTCAACAACATTTATTGTTACTTGTATTCTTGATAATTGCCATTCTGACTGGAATGAGATGGAATCTCAGTGTAGTTTTAATTTACAGTTCTCTAATTGCTAGAGATGTTGAACATTTTTTCATATATTTCTTGACCATTCATAGTTTTTCTTCTGTGAAGTGCCTGTTTATGCACAACATTTTTAATTAAATGCTGGAGATTATATATGAGAAAATAGGCTTTAGAAATTAATTTCTCTCTCCATAGAGGATTGACTCTATTCTCTGGCAGGCATTTAAAAATATGGGCACAGTACCTCAGCCAGTGTATTAGTCAGCTTTCTGTTACTATAACAAATACCAGGTATAGGCACCTTACAAAAAGAAAAGGTTTACTTTTACACATAGTTTTAGAGGCTTCAGTCCATAATTAGCTTGCCCTGTTCTGGATGAGGCAATGCATTATGGTAGGAGTGCAAGATAAAGCAAAACTGCTCACTTCATTAGCCACGGAGCCAAGAGAGACAGAGGAAGGGATCAGGGTCCCACAGTCCCTTGAAGGGCACACTTTCAGTGATCCAGAAACTTCCCCAAGATCTTACCTATAAAGGCTCTACCACTGTTGAGTAGTACCACCCTGGGGACCCAGCATTTAACACATGAGCTTTCAGGGATCACTTATACAAACCATAGCTACCAGGCAGGGACTGAGCCAATTCATGGTTGGTTTGCCATTTTTCTACAACTTGATCAATTTCTGGATTGGCTTGAGGTGCTCTAGGGGGTACCAACTTTAAATCTGGAGTGTTTAACCTGGTGGATGAGTTTTCCTCGGTGCATTCATTCCTCTCTGTTACCATATTTTGTGCTGGACCATAATGTTGTGGTGAGTGTACAATGTGCAGCCTGGTACCTACACATCATTATGAGAAGTGAGATTTTGTGGTCAGTAGGATATTCTGGGTAACAGAATTAATGGCTGCTGTTGTAGTGTTGAGTATTGTAAACTTTTTCTTTTTGTAAGGTGCCTATACCTGGTATTTGTTATAGTAACAGAAAGCTGACTAATACACTGGTTGCTTATTGTCCCTCACACTGGGCCTGTCTGGTCTATGTTATTGTGTCATAGAATTAGAGATTGTAGATGACTGTGGACAGCCAGTTCATTGTTTTAAAACAAATAATAGTGTACTCTGAAAACTGTCACTGTGTAGCAGTCTTTGTTTTGAATGAAGTTTGTTGTGATCTTGTAGATACATAGAAATGTTAGTTGCTGGCCTTGCATTCTGAGAGCTTTCACTATAGCAGTTGTCTCTCTGTGTTTGCCTTTTCCATCTGCAGACACAAAAACGCTGAAGCAGATATCAAGAGCCAATTCAACTCTTAGTTCATTGCCTGGAACAGTGAATGCTCAGCAAATATGGACTCCTTCCCTTTTGCTTTTTTTTTCCACAGGTGAGTATTAATCCAGCCTAATGTCATGAGGGTCCACAGAGCACTTGCTGGGTGTGAGATGCTCCAGGGGACTGTAGAGGAGTGGGGGTGAGTAGGATTCTTGATTACCAGACTGAATTTGGGAAGAGTTTTACACAACAGACTTTTGCAGGAGCCATGAACAGTTTCTGGGCCATTGATGGACGGGAGCTTCCCCTCAGAGGCCTCATACTGTTTGGGGGAAGTGGAAGGGTCAGAAGCCTGGGGAGGCATCAAGGTAAGGACACTTGGGGTGACAGAAGATAAGGTGGTATGTTCCAGGAGGGAGCTGAGGACAGGAATTCAGGGCAGGGTGAACAGGACAGCCACTGATCTGATGTGGGAACAAGGAAAGGGAAGGTGTGGTTGGAGGTTGAGCTTGGGGGCCCATGTAATGGCGCTGTGGGCAGGAATGGGCAGGGAAGACGGTGAACCCAGGCTTCAGTTATGCAGCACTTCAAGTTCCTTCAGTCCTTTGAGCTGGCGAGCTCAATTCAAAGTCGTCTGCACATGAGAGATGAAGACACAGGGAACAGGCCACCTGACCCTGAGGTGTTCAGAGACAAGAGCAGTGAAGAATGGCAGTCCTGCTACCTCTCTCTTCCCTTCTGCCCCAGGCAATAGCCATTGTGTATATGTACATGCACTCAGGCACACACTATAAATATGCTTATTATTATTATTATTATTATTATTATTATTATTATTTTTGTTAGGTGCAGAACAGGCTGAACTATGTTATCTGAAGGGCAGGCTGAAGAAATGTTAGCTGCAGGATGGCCCACGCACTCAAACCTCCTTCTGTCTGGTCCTTTATCACCTGTTTGCGTCAAAGCTGAACATTCAACCCCCCACTCAGGGCTGAACACTCAACCCCCCTTTGTGCCAACAAGGCAGCTTACAGACCCAGAGGCCCCGTTAGATTTGGGCTATAAAAACTCCCTCCTGCTGGGACCCTCTCTCTCTTGCTCTCTTGCTCTCTCTGTCTCTCTTGTTCTTGCTTTTGCTCTCTCTTTCTTCTCTCTCTCTCTCTCTCTCTCTCTCTCTCTCTCTCTCTCTCTCTCTCTCTCTCTCTCCTCCTCTGTTGCACTGCTGCAAAAAGATCTCTTGGTCGCTCCGAGTGTTGTGGTCACTTTCCTTTCAATTTTTAGTACTGGGAATTGAACTCAGGGGCACTCAACCACAGAGCCACATCCCCAGCCCTATTTTGTATTTTATTTAGAGACAGGGTCTCACTGAGTTGACTAGCACCTTGTTTTTGCTGAGGCTGGCTTTGAACTCATGATCCTCCTGCCTCAGCCTCCTGAGCATGTGCCATGGAGCCCAGCTAAATATGCTTATTGTACCAGGACCCTGCATCCCCTTACACGGCCCACTCTGCTTTGTCAACCAAATAGTTTTATTGGGGTGTCCACCCTTCGAGCTCCATTTGTTTGTGAGATGTGATGGCCTCCAGTGGTTTCCATGGTATAGAAATGGGGGCAAATTCAAAGTTAACAATTCTCCCAACAGTATTTCCTAAGTACTTTTTGTAAACTGGGTAATATTCTAGGGGCTAGGGATATAGACCCCGACACAGAAGACAAAACCCTTGCTCTCATGGACTTCATGTTCTACTGAGGGCTAGAGGATGTGGGAAGAGATAAACAGTTTAAACAAATATATAGTATATAAGAAAGTGATGCTTGCTCTGGAGATGTATATAGCAGGGAGAGGAAGAGAGGATGGGAGTCATTGAAAATGGTGGAGAAAGGTCTCACCAGAAACAGACATTTGAGCCGATGTTTGAGGGAGACCAGGGAATAAGCCTTGAAGATACCTAGGGAGCGGCATTTCAGGCAGAGGGAAGAACAAGTGTGGAGACCCTGAGATGGGAGCTGGTTTGTTGATTCAAGGGCAGCCTGGCTGGAGCAGGTGACAGAGAAGAAGAGAGATGAAGTTTGAATTTCTGGAAACCTATAAATGTGTGCCCTGTTTTATCCACACACATATATTCAAATGCCTGTACACACAGATCCCTGAAGGGATCAGAGGTCTAGCAGAGTTGTGCTTACTTACTATTTTAGGCTAGCTCTCTGGCAGTGGGACCTGGTGTGGGAATTCTTATTGGAGTGAGAGAGAGCTGTTGGGGAAACTATGCAAAGAAGTTGAAAAGTGTGGTAGGGTAGGGAAAAAATCCTAGAGAGTTTGTGGTTTTGGTGTAGAGGTGTGTGGGGAGCCATTCTAACACGTGATTGGGTGACTCCCGTTAAGGGCCTGAGGCGCTCTGGCTGTGTTGGAACTTTCCCGGCCCTTTCCTGATGAGAGAGCCCATCCGTGTGGGGGTGTGCCTGACCACTGACCCCGGGGACCCAATCACTGACCCTGACCTTGGAGTGCAGCCCCCCCTCAACCTTCATTGGATGGAATTCTCCCCTGAATCTCTTGTTCCCCAATAAAGGGCTACTCCCAGGCGTGTTCGCTCTCTCTCTCTCCTGCTAGCCCTGAGTAATCCTCGCTGCCCTGCTGGGCAGCTAGAGGTGGGAACCAGAGAGGGGAGCCGTCTCGGACCTAGCAATATAAATAAGGTAACTGGTCTGTGTGTTTTATTTCGATCTCTTCTAACTAACTTTATGCCTAGAACCTCATTAACGAAACCATTGCGCAGGCCGCGTGGTAGAGAGGTGACCTCAGCCTGATCCACTGGCTGCTCTAGAACATGAAAGACACAACAGAACTGATACAACATAAGGCCAGGGGCTGGGCTCACTATTAGTAAATTGCCATGGATTCTCCCTTACCTGGGGATAGTGGTATGAGATAGAGGACATTTTGGGCCAGGTGACTTCTGTTGTTCAAGGGCAATCCTCTGGAAGAAAGACTGTAGAGAGCCCTTAACAGATGCTACTAGCCATAGGTAGCAGGTAGAACATGGCCTGTAAAGAGTATATAGGCAGCGGATGGAGTTATAGCTCAGTGAAACATGTAAGGCACTGGGTTCAACCCCCAGCACCACATAAAAATAAATAAAAAAGTTAGGCACAGTGGTCTATAAAAAAGTTAGGCAGCTCAGGAAGCCAGGGCAGGAGGATCATGAGTTTCAAGCCAGCCTCAGCAAATTAGCAAGGCCCTAAGCAATTCAGTGAGACCCTGTCTCTAAATGAAATACAAAATAGGGCTGGGGATATGGCTCAGTGGTTAAGTGTGCCTGGGTTCAATCCCTGTTACCAAAAATAAATAAATAAATAAAGGTATTGTGTCCATCTACAACTAAAAACATATTTTAAAAAAGAGTATCTGGGTGCTGGGGGTTGTGGCTCAGTGGTAGAGTGCTCATCTAGCATGCATGAGGAAGTGGGTTTGATCCTCAGCACCACATAAAAATAAAATAAAGATATTGTGTCCACCTTAAAATAAAAAAAATAAATATTAAAAAATAACTATAAAAAAGAGTATCTCAGCAAAGCCCTAATAGTAGCTTCCTTATCTTCCAAAAAAATATAGGAAAGGGAAAAATAGTCAGTTTTTTTTTTTAACTGTACTGGGTTTTTTTTTTAACTGCACCCAGAGCTTCCCACATGCTAGGTAAAGGTTCTTTCTACCACTGAACCACATTCTCAATCCAAAAAGCCAGATTTGATTTTTTTTTTTTTTTTTTTGGTGGTGGTACTGGGGATTGAACCCAGGCATGCTCAACCACTGAGCTATATTCCCAGCTCTTTTTATATGTTTATTTTTTTTATTTTGAGACAGGGTCTTGCTAAGTTGCTGAGGCTGGCCTTGAACTTGTAATCCATTGCCTCAGCCTTCCAAGGAGCCGGGATTACAGGTATATACTACCACACCTGGTGTAGATTTTAAAACTACACATAAGAAAGGTTTAAAGTCTATAACCAGCAATTCTTCATCTGCTCCATGTCTGCTTTTTTCCCCATCCAGACCAGTAAGCTCTACCTACCCAGTCACTGGTTTGGAGTCTCATAGGCCCCTGGCATCCTGATGTGAAGGAGGCCCACAGCAACAGCATCCCTGTTGCCATAGTTTGAATTGTGTCCTTCCAGAAGTCTTATGTTGGCACTTACTCCCCAAGGTAATGGGTTTTTTGGGGGGAGGGGGCTTGGGACATGATTAATATCCTAATAAAAAGGCTTGAGGGCCAGGCATAATGGCTTTTGTCTGTAATCCCACTGAAGATGGAGACAGGAAGAACACAATTTTGAGGCCAGTGTCAGCAACTTAGATCCTGTCTCAAAAAATAAAAAGGGCTGGAAATGTAGCTCAAAGGTAAAGTGCCCCTGGGTTCAATCATCTGCCCCAATAAGTAAATAAATAAAAATACTTTAAGGCAAGAGTTTTTTCCTTCCTGTTTGCTCTATCTCTTCTACCATGAGAGGACACAGCTTATAATGCCTTTCCCCTTCTACTACGTAAGAACATAGCTTTTGCCTTTTGTAGAGGTTGTGACAAGATGCCATCTTTGTTTTTTTATTCAATTTCTTTTTGAAAAATATTTTTTATTTGTTCTAATTATTTATACATGACAGTAGAATGGATTTTGACACATTGTACACAAATGGAGCACAACTTCTTCCTCTGGCTGTACGCAGTGCAGATTCACACTGGTAGTGTAATCATCCATGTATATAGGTAATAATGTCTGTCTCATTCTACCATCATCCCCACAGCCCCACCCCTCCCCTCACTCTCCTCTACATAAACCAAAGTTCCTTCATTCTTCCCTATCCCACCGCCCCCCTATGGATCAGCATCCACTTATCAGAGAAATATTCAGGTTTTGGTTTTTAGGAACTGGCTGATTAGCATGATATTCTCTAGTTCCATCCATTTGCCTGCAAATGCCATAATTTCATTCTTCTTTAAGGCTGAGTAATATCCCATTGTGTATATGTACCACATTTTCTTTATCCATTCATCTATTGAAGGGCATCTAGGTTGGTTTCATAGTTTAGCTATTGTGAATTCAGCTGCTATCAACATTGATATGGCTGCATCACTGTAGCATGCTGACTTTAAGTCCTTTGGGTATAAACAAAGGAATGGGATAGCTGGGTCAAATGATGGTTCCATTCCAAGTTTTCTGAGAAATCTCCCTGACGCTGTGTCTGTACCTAGTGGTTGCACCAATTTGCAGTCCTGCAGCAATGTATGAGTGTACTTTTTTCCCCACATCCTTGCCAACACTTATTATTGCTTATATTCCTGATAATTGCCATTCTGACTAGAGTGAGATGAAATATTAGTTTTGATTTGTATTTCCTAATTGCTAGAGATGATGAACATTTTTTCATATGTTTGTTAATTTATTGTATTTTTTCTTCTGAGAAGTATCTGTTCAGTACCTCAGCCCATTTAGTAACTGGGTTAATTGTTTTCAGTGTTAAATTTTTTGAGTTCTTTATATATCCTGGGGATTAGTGCTCTATGTGAGGTGCATGTGATAAAGATTTTCTCCCATTCTGTAGGCTCTCTCTTCACGTTATTTCTTGTTTCCTTTGCTGAGAAGAAGCTTTTTAGTTTGAACCCATCCCATTTATTGATTCTTGATTTTACTTCTTGTACTTTAGGAGTATTGTTCAGGAAGTCAGGTCCTAAGCCAACATGATGAAGATGCCATCTTTGAAGTAGAGAACAAGTGTTTACCAGACCTGTTGACAATTTGATCTTAGACTTTCCAGACTCCAGTGCTATATGAAATAAATCTCTCATTCATAAATGACCCATTCTGTGAGATTTTGTTTTAATAGCCTGAACAGACTAAGACACTTGCCTTGTTCTCCTTCACACAGAGCAGTCTGGTTCTAATCTGGAAAATGGCCATTCCCATTTGAAGCTACATGGCCAAGGAAGAGTCACTGACGCCTGAAACCTGCACTGAAAAAGCCTGTCATTTTTGGTAAGTAGTGGCACCTGCCTGATGTGCCAGTGTGGTTAACACAGCCAGAAGAAAGAGGAGCTGAGGACAGCCTTTGATCATGGTTAAATCCTTTCTGTGCTGAGCAGAGTCACAGCAGTGGAAGTTTATAGTCCATTCAGTGTAGGATAGTACTTCAAGTCAAGGAGTCAGATGACCCAGGGTCAGCTCAAGCTCCTTCACTCCAGCTGTGTAGCTCTCTGAACAGACCTTGTGGGCTTGCTGCCAGGCTCACAGAGCACTACTGAGCATTAAATGACAGGGAATATGACACTTCCCTGATACTGTGTCTGTACCTACCTAGTGATCAATCAGTAGACATTGGCTGTTCTTATTCTAGGTCACTTGAGAATTAAAGGCAACCCATTGGTCAGAGCTCTGAGAGGTGGGGACGTGATGTGGTCTCAGCCCTCAGATCTGACAGGGGTGAGGGAACAAGAGAATAAATCTCAATGATACAAAATGGAACATAGTCAGTGAGTGACAAGAGACAGAAGTATACCTAGCATGTCATGGGAGCTCAAGCCTCATTGTTTTGAGGTGCATCTTAAAGAATGGCAGGGATTCAGGAGACTGACATCAGAGGCAAAAGGAAATTCTCACATGAGGTTCTAGATGTGGATCAAGTCAAGGAGATAAGGAAGTATGGCATGTTTGGAAAGTGGAGGCCTGTCTAACATGACTCATGAAACATAAGACAGGAAACCCTACCTGAGGCCCATTCACAGGAGTAGGGATTGTACTTCAGAACAATACTAGGGCCTCACTGAAGGCTGAATATACATATAGCTTCCTACTTGTTAGGAATAAGAGAAAAAATTATATGGAGGGATGGAAAGTGGCTACAGAAATAAGAAGCAATTGAAAAGTTTGAAGGCTTAAATAGGCAATTTCCTTCCTTTTCCATACATTCTGAAACTCAAATCTCTGGATTCTGCTGTATGTCAGGATCTAGGGATGAAGACAAGTATAAACTGGAGTCTGATTTGGAGGTGTTTACAAGCCTGATGTGGGAGATACCCCTCCCCCAAAACAGGTGGGTTCAGAACAAAAAGGCAACAAGAAGACAAAAATCTGCTGTGGTCAGGAAGGTCATGTGGCCAAGGCTGCTAGCACTGGGATGGGGAGGAAGTTAGGGAGGAGATGGAACTGCTATAACTAAAAGATCCCAATGTACTTTGTTCCTAATGAGATAGAGGTTCCTTCTCCTTCCTGTGAGAGTCCGTGGCAAGTGGCAGGCCCTCAATGTGGGGAGGAGTCATGAGGCATCGTTTCTCTTGTTACTTGCATAGTGAAACCAGATCATGACTCATCTATGTTCCAGATAACTTGAGGAAGAGCAGTTGTCCAACTGGCCAGGGAATGGCTGGAACTGACTCCTGGGCACCCCTTGATGCCCATATCACACAAAGTCTTCTTGCAGTGCAAAACCTTAGAATATTTTCATAAACTTTACTGGTTGAGCATCCCTAATCCAAAAATTGAAAATACTCCAAAATCCTAATTTTGTTTGTGTTTATGTGCTGGAGATCAAACTTGGAGCCTTTATACATGCTAAACATGTGCTCTATCACTGAGCTTCACCCCTAGCCCATGATATTTTTTTAGTGTTATATTGGTGATCAAAAAGTTTGTGATTTTGGAGTATTTCAGATGTTATATTTTCAGATTAGGAATGCTTAACCTGTATTTCTTTTATGAACCACTTGAGAATTAGTTGCAGACACATACCCTCCTTGTTCCTAAACACTTCCAGTGTACATTTCCTAAGGACAATTACATTTTCCCACATATTCACCATCTTAGCTCTGGTTGCCATAACAAAATACCATAGGCTAGGGGGCTTAAACAACAGATGCATATTTCTCATAGTTTTAGAGGCTAAAAGTGTAACAGCAAGGTGCCTGCCAATTGGTTTCTGGTTAGGGCTCTCTTCCTGGCTTTTAGATGACTGCCTGTTCTCTGTGTCCTCACATGGCCTTTACTCATGTGGGGACAGAGAAAGAGAAAGCAAGCTCTCTTTGTCTCTTCTTATAAGGATACTGAGCCTATCAGATCAGGACCCCATTATGACCTCATTTAATCTTTTTATATATAATTAGTTGTAGATGGACAAAATACCTTTATTTTATTTATTTTTATGTGTGCTGAGGATCCATCCAGTGTTTCACATGTGCTAGGCAAGTGCTCTGCCACTGAGATACAGCCCAGTTCTTAATTAATTCTACATCTCCAAGTTACAAATACTTGAGGGGTTCAGTTTTCAACCTTTGAGGTTGGGGGAATACAAACCATGCATGACCACCACAAATATAATAGTCATTATTAAAATAAGGAAATGTAACATTGACACAACAGTGTTATCTCACCCATAAGTCTCATTTTTTCCCCATTAGTGGTCCAGGATATAATCTAGGATCACATTACATGTAGTCAGCATGTTTCTTTGGTTTCCTTTGACTTAGATCAGCTTCCTTAAAACTTTCCGGAATGGTATAGGCTTAATTTTGCTCCCACATTCACACATTGAAGTTCTAAACCCCCTTAGAATGTTACTGTATTTGGTGGTAGAGTCTGTAAAGAAAACCGAGGATAAATGAGGTCATTGGGATGGGTGCAAAACCGCTATGACTGGTGTCTTTACAAGAGGAGGAGGTTGGGTCACAGACATGCATGTACATGGAAGGAAGACCACGTGAAGACAGAGGGAGGGGATAACCATCTATAAGCTAAGAGAAAGGGCCTCAGAATGAAACCAAGTCTGCTGACACACTGGTCTTGAACTTCCAGCCTCCAGAACTCTAAGGAAATATATTTCTATTGTTAAGAAGCCACCTCCCCCACAAAAAAGGAAGCCACCCAAGAGCCAGATGCAGTGGCACACTTGTAGTCCCAGCAACTTGGGAGGCTAAGGCAGGAGGATTGCTTGAGCCCAGGAGTTCAAGACCAGCAAGGCAACATAGCAAGACTCTTGTCTCAAAAATACACCACCAACAACCAAATACCAACAACAAAAAACAACAAAACAATGAATAAACCATCCAGTCTGTAGAATTTTGTTAATGACAACCTGACCAAGCAAATACACTTGATTTTGCATGACCTTTTGAAGATTACAGAACTTTAAATCATTTGGCATTGTGTGTGAATCTGATGTGTTCTCATTGATTGGATTCGGATTATGCATCAGTAGCAGGAACCCTCAGAAGAAATGGCTGTGTCCTTCTTGGTGCTTCATATTAGGAAGAATCACTCCCTCTCACGTGATTTCTGTTTCTTGCTCAAGGTGTGACACACTTGTTTTAGGGTGGGAATTCTACATACCACAGAGAATTATGAATAAGAAAGAAGTAAGAAGTCCCCACTTGTGTTTTCCACATCACCCAGGATGGTCACTTCAGTGGGAACAGGGATGTGCAGATAGGTCATGGCATCTGAGGATGTGGCTGAGGACTCCACCCTGGAGTGGTGTAAGTGTAGCCCTGCCAGGAGCCTGACACTGGACAACCATAGCCTCCTGGTCGCTGTGAGTGAGGACAGTGTCCCTGTATGCTTAGATATTTGAGGTTAAGTTCTGAAGGCTGGAAGACCTTTCAGGTGAGTAAAACATTTGACCTACAAAATGAGTATGATGCCAGTATTCACTTCACAGGGCTCTGGACATGAGTTTATTGGTAGCAAACCCCTGGCCTAATGCTTGGGACTTTTTTAAAGCTTTATATGTGTTAGCTTTTGTTATTTTTTCTGTTACCACATGGCCACCTCCCCTACACCTAGTATCAGAATGCCCCATTCTCTCCCTAGTAACCCCCAACCCCACAGGATGCTTACAACCTAGACCTGAACCTGCTTATGACTGTATTATAATAATCATTGTCCTTGGTATTTATAATCCTTGCAGGCACCACACATAGGAAATATGATCACTCTTCTCTTTTGACAAATTAGAAAAGTGAGTCACAGGTCAAGTGATAGAGTCCATGTTACCATATATTGCAGATATCTGAGGCGGGATTCATGGTAGATCACTCAACCCCCAAAGCCAAACTGAACTAGGCCATTGTATAGCCCCCTCTCTCACAGTAACCCTACCTTACCCATCTAAACTTTCAGCCTGGTGCATTTTATGAAGGGTAATGAAAGGAAGTAGAGAGATGCCCCCAAACCCTACTCCCAACTCAGTTCTTCCTCAAGCATAGAATATCCCCTGGAACATATTGGAGTGGATCAGTCAAGGTGGCACATGAGGCAGCCATGGGAATGATGGTTTGCCACTGGGACCCTCCTGGCCTGGGCCTAGCAAATGGTAGAGTCTTTGTTCAGGCCTGTAACACATTACCACAAACTGGGTAGCTTAAACAGCAGAAATTCATTTCTTATAGGTCTAGAGCCTAGAAGTCCAGGAACAACATGCCAACCATTTTGGTTCCTAGTGACTTGCAGACAACCACCTTGCTGTGTCCTCACATGTCAGAGAGAGGAGGCAAATGTTCTCCTATTTTTCCTTAAAAGGACTCCATCCTCATGACTTAATCATAGGCCCTACTTCTTAAAACCATCACATTGGAAGTTAGGGCATCCACATCTGAATGTGGGGAGCACATTCATTCACAAACATTCATTTTATAACAGATGGAGAGGCTGGAAAGCTGTCCAGGAAAATACCCAGGGCAGGGGTAGGTGGCCCTTAGCGGAACTGTCCTGTCTCATGGTATGATGAGAAGCACCATGCTGTGAGGAATAGATGAGATCATACGGGCTGCAGAGCATGGTAGGAACAGTGGGAAGTAAGGAAGGCTATGGAGGACTGTGAGGGCTACATGCAGAGCCTAAAGAAGTATGCCTTGCATGGGGGCAAGCTGGAATGGCACACAGGGTAGGATGTGGAGGCTGGACACGGGTAGAGTCAAGATCAAGGTGAAGTGTTCACTCAGGGCAGTGCCACAATATCTGTTGCTAGGGTTTCTCAACCTTGGTTCTGTTGATATCTGGGCTAGACTATTTTCCTGGGGTGCTGACCTGTGCATTATAAGATATTCACCAGCATCTCTAGTATCCCTCCCAGTTTTGACAACTGAGACTCTCCAGCTAAGAACCACTGATCTAAAGCAACTATATATGTTCCATGTGGTCTGGTGCAGGGGTTGGCAATTTTTTTTTTTCTGTAAAGGTTAGCTAGTAAATAAATATTTTAGGTTTTGAGGGCCCCTATGGTCTCTGTCACAGCCACTCACCTCTGCTGTTGTGGTGGGAAAGTGACTGTAGACTACATTAAGAGTGTAGCTATGGTGGCTGGGTTTGTAGCTCAGTGGTAGAGCACTCACCTAGTATATATGAGGCCCTGGGTTCAATCCTCAGTACCACATATAAATAAATAAAGGTATTGTGTCCACCATATTTTAAATTTTTTTAAAAAGAGTGGAGCTGTGTTCCAATAAAACTTTATTGATGGACACTGAGATTTGAATCTCACTTAATTTTCACATGTCACAAAATAGTCTTTTGACACTTTTTCAACCATTTAAAGTTGGAAAAGCTGTCTTAACTTGCAAGCCTTATGAAAAATGGGCAGCAGGCTGGATTTGCCAACTGTGGTCTACAGGATGAGATTTCTATTTTTGTGTAAGCTACCCAAATTCAATTCCCCACATGGGAATGTGCAGAAACTTTCATACAGCATTTTATCAAAGTGGCATTCTAAAATCTATCTTTACCTGCTCCATCTCTTCCAGTCCCAGTCATTAATACAGGTTGAAGCACAAACTGAGCATAGTCTGATTTCCTGAAGTCCTGATTTGATAGATGGAGAAATTGTGAATTACAAAATGCTTCCACATAAAACAAAAGATTTACAAGTATTCTTTTTAATTAAAAATTATTTCAGGCCTACAGAAAAATTATAAGAATAGTGTAGAAAAATCCCATAGAACTTTTATTCACATTACCAATTTCGAACTTTTTATACATTATTTCTTATTCACTTTTATTTTTTATCACTTTTATTTACTTTTTGCTTCATTATTCTGTTTCAATCTCCAGATTATTACTGATTTTTTAACTAATAGAGAGTGACTTGAAGACATTATGGTACTTTTCCCTTAAAATCATTAGGTTTGAATTTTTTTTCAAATGAGGACATTGACTTAACATGACCACAGGCAGTTTTGAAAAAAAATTAGAGATTTCTTGAATATTAAATTTATATAACATACAGTTCATCCATTGTAAGTAAATGGGGAGGGCAAGTGAACTCCTAGCAACAGAGGTCTTGATAGGGGACTTCATGTCTAGGTGATGTTGCTCAGTAGCACCATGGGGAAACTGGGTCAGAAAGCTCTGATGGGCAACATTGGGTTAGAGTTTGCTTTATAGATCTAGGGTTTTTCTTATATCTGTCTATCAAATATTGTGTACACTTTTCATGGGGTATATACTAAGCAGGAAGTCTCTAAATGGCCAAAAACCAAGTTGAACCATAATTGATATTTGGGCTAGATCAGCATGCAATTCATTTTGCTCCTGTCGGCAGCTATGGCTAACACTATATGCAGATTTGGTTTGGCGGGCAATTCTATCCTGGCTTTTCCGTTTCCTGCTAAATTCCAATAGTGCATAACATCTGTGGTCATGACATAAGCTATGCAGATGCTCTCAGCTGTGTTTTTTTTTAAGTATTTCTCAGCTATTTGAGATATTTTGAAATGTTTTCATGGGAAATTTGACTTTGGCAATGACAACCTTTGAGCTAACAGCCTGGGCATACTATGAAGAATTAAACAACATAGGGCTACTATATATTGGCCATCTTTGATATATATCCATCTCCTGGTCCCATTTCATTCTGTGACCTAAGTTGCATATTGTTTCCTAATGCCCAAGTTTGCAGTCAGCAATAAAACATTCTTAAGACCCACTCAGGCATGGTGATGGACTCCGGTAATCTCAGCAGCTCAGGAGGCTGAGGCAGGAGGATCACAAGCTCAAAGCCAGCCTCAGCAACTTAGCAAGGCTCTAAACAACTTAGTGAGACCCTGTCCCAAAATGAAAAATAAAAAAGGCTCAGTGGTTAAGTACCCCTGGGTTCAATCCCCAGTAACAAAAAACCAAAACAAACAAACAAACAAACAAACAAAAAAACCCAGAATCCGGTTCACTGGTAGAATATTGTGTGCTTAGCATATGCGAAGCCCTGAGTCCAATCCCCTGTATTTAAAAAAATCTATAAAGACACAAACTAGAATTTCATACCCCTTTATAGCCAGTCTGCCAGTTTAGTGAGGAAAGGCAGAAGAATGGATCAGAAAAGGAGATTTTGATTCCTTCAGTCTGTTCAGTCAGTATGGTGACACTTTGACCTCTATAGTACATGTCCCTGGCTATCTACAAAACTTGGTCAGTGTCATCTACTCACATAAGGCAAGACAAATTGGCCATTATGCAGTCCTCCCCATAAGCAGCCTGGAAATAATTGAGGGCTACATGGTTGTCGGATCCCATGATCCCTAAAGTACAGTGAGATTCAGTCAATAATTCCAATCTTTGGATTTATTAATCTATATGAAATGTGGTTCTCTGTTCTTTTCATTGGAATATGGTATCCTACATGTAAGCAGTTCCTACAGACCCTCAAATTAGTGGCCCTACAGTAGTTAATACAGGAGGAGGAGTTAGTACAGAAAAAAAAAAAACATTTGCAATGATGGAGAGTAATAGCTAGAATGATTTGTGAGGGCCAGTTCTTGGGACATGCTGCCAGAATTTTTAGAAAAGCCCCTTATAGACCCACCATGCTCTGTGCTCTGTTCTGTGTTCTGTCATACTAGGAAGACAAGTGGGTGTGACTTACTGTAGCCCCAGATGATGCAAACAATACATAAGAGATCATGTGTGTTCAATGTTGCATTCACCATTTGGTTCAACTCAGTTGATTATGAACTCAGCTGACAACTGGCCAATGTAGATACTTTTTGAGATGTCGGTGGTTACAGCATAAGCTCATCTTCATAAATTAGGTTTATAGGGGACCTTGACAAAAGAACAGATATAATACTGCGTATCCTAAAATCATTTTGGCAGAAGCCAGTCCAGCATGCAATTCAGTTTGGCATCTGTCGGCAGCTGTGCCTAACACTATATGCAGATTTGGTTTGGCGGGCAATTCTATCCTGGCTTTTCAGTTTCCTGCTAAATACCAATAGTGCATAACATCTGTGTGCTTTTTTGGGCATGAGATAAGCTATGCAGATGCTCTCAGCTGTGTTTTTTAAATATTTATCAGCTGTTTTTTGTAAGTTATTCATTTAGCCACATACATTTGGAAATAAGAGACACTCATAGATGGTATCCTCACAAGGGGTTCCAAGTTATTTTAAAAATAGACATAAGCTATATCATAAATCTGAGCCATTTCTATCCCTGATTATCAGGACATTGCTCTGCTTCAGTGGGGACCATAAACTCCATTGATTAAGATCAAGGAGAAGCTGTTCTAGGGCAGTCTTCTCTACAGTTTTGGGGAGGCCCTTTGGGATGGCCCCTGGGAGTAGGCAGTGTAAGAAACTAGTTGTCCATGTGGGTGGAAAAACTCTTCAAGCACAGAGTGGCCAGGTTTCTCCATAGGATCAAAGTGTTTTGTTGTTGTTATTGTTGTTGTTGTTGTTTGTTTTGTTTTTTAAAGAATTCTCTATGCAATAACACACAACAGCAAGACATCCTGTGCATTGCCATCATTGAGGATGCAAAGCTCACCTCCTAGAAGCATGATGTAAGAGCCACCCTTGCTGTGGTGAAGATGGGTTAGGGAAGAATTCCCAAGCTGGTTGTAACCCCTGATGTTTCGCATATGCCTTGGTCCACATGATATGACGTGCCATTGCTTTCCTTGGATATATTGAGGAGGTCAGGAGGTTGATGGAAAGCAGCCTCTGGCCACTTGGTTACTGTGGTTTCTTTCTGCCTCAATAATTGGAGTTGAACTGGAGGGGGAGACAGCATTCTAAAAAACAGGAAGTGAGGCCAGTCATCCTAAGGGTGTATATTGGCAGGGTTCACATTTACCATCACCATAGGGACTCATAAGAGCTATAATGTTATCTCTGTAATAATCCCACAGATTTGCTGGGATCGACTCTGGATAGCAGGGTTCTTATTTTAATTGTACCAATCAAAAGCATCCTGATTGCAATGCTGGGCATATCCTACCTGTGGGCACTCTGGGCATGCCTTAAATGGGACTCCATGAGTGTGGCCTATTGCTCTGTTTGATGGCACTGATTGATTTACAGTAATCAGTTTTATCCGATGTGTGGTCAGAGTTGGCTCACAGGGCCTCAAAGGCCCCGCGTGTCACAGGCTGTATCCTAGAGTAGGGCTGGGGCTGAGCCCGGATGGGAGCTGGCTGTGGTAGCAGAGATGGAGGAGGAGAGCAGGCCTCAGTGTTGGTGTCTGATCGTGTAAGTAGGAATGACCAACCAGGGTCTGCAGTATGGTTCCTGCTGTCCCGCTCTGGCCCATGTCCTATGTCTCTCTGTGGGTGTAGATGTGGCACAGTGTTCCAAGAAACTCCCAGTCAGCATTAGAATGTGGATCACCAGGGTAGGGTGACTCACCAATGCACATGTAGTCCTCACTGATGAGGAAAGGAGTCTCTCAGGTGAGGATGGGCACAGCCATAGAGGAGGCTTAAAGTTGCAGATCATCTGTGCTCAAGAGCAAGGGATGATAGTTCCCATGCTATGAAAAATGGCAGTGGTGTGTGTCTGCTGTGGGTGTGTCACAGCATGTCTGTTCGTCTCCTCACTTGTTGTGAATCTCAGTATGGTGCATTCATTCCATAGGGATTTAAATTACTGTAATCAATATTATAGAAGAATTTTTGACCAATACAGTGGCCGTTCTGCAAGATTCTCAAATAACCCTTGTTTTGAAAGAGTGTAACTTACTTTCTATGATACTTGCTGCTATATTACAACAGCCTAGGTGTGAAACCCAAGCCAAGGGATTTTGTGATGCCCATTGCTGCATTTGCTTTGAGGTTCATCAGGAGCTTGGATGTGATGAGACCTTGGGGCACATGCAAAGACCATCTGTCAGAACCCCTTGCTGATATTAGAAGAGGACAAGCTGACAGGCCTCTGTTAAGGCTGCTTAATGGCTACTACTGCTGCAGGAAGAAGCCCAGTGAGATTGACTTGCCCGTTCTGAGGCCCCCCTCTTCTCTCAAGTTTCCCTCCCATGTGGTGGCCCTAGTGTTGAGATGTCTAGCACCTGGTACAACCTCTAATGGCTTTGTGTAAGTGTCTCTCTGCTGGGTCAACTCCTCTAATAGAGATCCGTTGTGAAAGCTGCATGATGCCCAAATGCCCTCACTTCTCAAGTGATAGGAGGGATAAAGTACTTGTCCCCGTGGTCTGGTGACTCCCTCTCCTTCAAAGCTTCCCCTACCTTGGGAGTTTGGTTAGTTCATTTTTGGCATTGTATACTCCCACCTTCATGTCAGCAGATATGTGGTGCACCAGGATGGACAGAGCAAGGTCCAGTTTGCTGATTTTTTTCTCATGAGATTTGGTGATATTTTCCCCCATATACCTGAGTCTTGTATTTTCCAGGCCTGTTTTCACCAAAGCCCCAGCTGAGTAGTTACCTATTAGTCATTGACCAGGAGTCAGTACAAGACTGTGAGAAAATGTCTGTCAGGGGCATATTCTATTTCTAGAAGGAGAATGGTTCAGCCCATTGGTCACTTTGTTCAGTCCCCCATATCAAAATTGCACTGTCTGATTCAGAGTGTCAGGCTGCGTTGTCCATTCTCTGGCCCCCTTGTGCCTGGGATTTACTGAGGGCCTAAAGAAAGGCCATCGCTTCTCTTATTTTGGGGTGCTGACCACCCTCCCTTTGGCCCATTGCACCAGGTAGAGGCATTTCTATAGTTCTTGGGGAATTAGCTCCACTGGCAGAGTATGTGCCTTCTCCCCGTAGAGCCAGGTGTAGCTGGATCCTGGGTTAACATTTGTTTTAATGAGGGGGACCTCTGTGGGTGAGCTGATACCGGGGTATGTGGGGGGGTGCACTCTTCCCTAGCACAAGGTAAAAGCGGAATCTTGGCATGTAGAGGCAACTAGCTCCTCCAAGTAGTGGCTTCAGTTTCTATTAGTGCCCAGACTACCACCAGGGGGCGCCTGTCTAGGGGTGAGTACCTGTGGGTGGAGCCTGAGAGCTGCTTAAGGTGAAGTCCATGGTTAGGCTGTGTCCTTTCTGTCTAGAGGTTCCAGGAAGCGAACTTTGGGGTGGTGGAAGGTTCGGATTACAAGTCATGCTCTTGGGGAGCTAGCAGGAGGAAGGAATGGAAACCTCCTTTAGTGTATATAGTGCCTGTTGTTCATGTCCCCACTGTAAAGGGCAAGACTTATGGTGACTCAGTGGGTGGGGTTAACAGGTTTGCGGGGTAGCAAGTGGTCAGAGGAAGTTTTGGCCCAAATTCAACATCATTGCCACCTGGTGGCCTCCTTAGCCACGTGGGAGTCGGAGCCCAGAGAGCCTGTCTTTGGCAGGATCTGAACAGGTTGCCCACTGAGTTCCACATGAAGTCCGTGAGTTAACAGAGCTGGTGGGGCTGTGTACCTTAGGAGACAGTCAAGTTCCTGGTGGTGGTGGGGCCAGCAGCCAGCCTATGGCAGAGCCCATGTGCTGTGGAGGTCCCTACCACACAGGTGACTGAAAAGAGTGAGCTGTTGACCCTCCAAGGGGAACGAGGTTGTGGTGGCCTCCTGTAAATCTGTCACTGAACAGAACAGGTCAGCTGTATCTGATCTCCATCTCCTCAGGTCATCTTGCATTTCACACGTAGGATGACAAGGTCTGGCAGTGAAGGGAATTCGTGTTTCACCTGCCACCATCTGTATTTTGCTCCCTCTCATCAGGGGCTTTAGGCACAGACCACACTGGAGAATTGCAAGGTGCCATGCTAGGAAATGTCCTCCTTCTTTGAATAAATCATCTGTAACAGGCTGTGCCTAGCTGGTGCTGCCTGCATTTACCCCCATGCTGGGAAGTGTCCCTAGTAGTGTTGAAGCCTCAGGTTTGTTCCATGAAGTGTCCTGCTGACTGAGTGGGTCTGTTCCATTGATGAGAAAAGGGTCATTGGGGACAACAACTAGGACAGAAAATATCTTTTAGCAAAACGGAGTCAAGTTTAATAGTTAAGTGGGTAAGGGTAACTACCCCTCTGAAACTCCTCCTATTCTGGTCACCCCCAGAGAGGTCCCTTTAATTCATGAACACTTGCTGGGATGAGATCTCAACACCTGTGACCAACAGAACAGCCAGTGTGATTTATTTTCTGGAACTCAAACCACACTTACTATGGGGAGAGGGAGGGTGCCTGCCTCTGTGGCTACAGGGTCCCTCCATGGGGGCTGGTCCTTGTCACTGGCAGTGGTCAGGGGCAGGTGTTGCCTCTGAAGAGGGAGCCTGCCAGGGCTGTGACACAACGCTACAAAGTATTGTGCTGTACCAGTGATTTACCAGAGAACATTGAGTTTTGGACCCTCCTGCTCCTTAGGATTCAATATAACCTGGGATGGTTAATTTTACATACCACGTGCCTGGGCCATGAGGTGCCCACACATTTGGTCAAACCCTATTCTGGGTGTGTCTCTGAGGGTGTGTGGATGAGATTAGCATTTGAAATGGAAGAAAGAATCTGGCTCTCTCATGTGGGGGTCACAAAGTGAGTCTCAGGCTGACTAGGACAGAAGGCTGACCCTGCCTTGAGCAAAGGGACTCCTCCTGCCTCACTGCTTGAGCCAGGATGTTGCTTTTTATGGCCTCAGAACTCAAACTAAAGCAAGACCCGTGCCTGGGTCCCCAGGCTGCTGGCCTTCCAACTGGAAGTGAGCCATCAACACATCAACCATCTCCAGCCAGGCCCTTCTGAAGCATGAACCCAAGATGACAAGGGTCTCCACCTGCAGGTCTTGGGACTTGTCCACCTCTGTCACAGCTTGCACCAGTTCCTTACAGGAAATCATGTAGATCTTTAAGCCCTATGTCTCCATCCTGTTGGTTGTTGCCCCGGAGACGGGTGCCTAATAATTCACCTGCTTTTCCTCTAAGGGCTGATGCTGAAGCAGGGGCTGGCTGTGGCCAATTTGTCTGGATGAGCAGGCAGGTGGACCAGCTCTTGCTAGTGATTTTGATTCAGGCCCCATGGGGCATGGTTCACAGAGTTCCAGGCAACACTTGGCTGTGCATTTATCTTTCCTGTGTTTCTGTGAATTTCCGGGCAGCTCTTGCCTCTGAAAATGTTTCAGCATTAGCCACCATGGACAGTAACCAGGACGGATGCTGAAAATCAAATATGCTGACTCTGGATTCACTTGGCCCACTTAGACTCTCCAAGTCATTATGCCACCTGCCATCTGTCACCTGATGGGGCCACCTGGATATCCCTGGTGATGGAGCAAATCTTTGTTGTCAGGTAGCATTTCCTGTGGACAGTCCACCCAGGAGGTAATGAGGCCTCATGGATTGTGGGAGCTCTGCAAGCCATAGGGATCTGCACCAGTGAGGGAAATGCAGGCAGACTTCAGTCCAAAGCCTCCTGGGGTGGAGAGCTGGGCCCACTTTCCATACTTATTTTCAGAGTCATTTATTAGGGATGCTACTGTTCAAAGTTATGATAGACAAGGATATAATGTCAGCCCTGTCTTCTGGTTTCCAGGTACTAGGTTCCCACCCCATCACTGGGTGGACACCTGATGAGAAGTACCATTGAAGGGGGACCAACATGGATTTCCTGGTTGGATTCAATAGGACTGCCACTTCCTTCAGTGTTCCAGAATTGACAGGAAGATGAACTTCCTGCCTTTGTCTCTTCTTACTCTTTAGTTGTGTTGTTACTGAAAACTCAGTCCTTGTCCCTGATGGCAATCCAATAACACAATTTTGAGCAAAGGGAAAAAGAAATTTTATTTATTTTCTAGCAAAGGAGAAACAAGGGGATTCCTGTCACTGAGGTTGTGATTCTCCCCATCAGGGGAACAGAGGTTTTTCATAAAGGTGATCCAAAGACTCCTGTTTCCCCCTGAATATTTGGGAGGAGAGATGATGTGAAATTCTTTACAAGTTTTACTTTCTTTTAAAATTATTTTACAAACCTAAATACTTTTTAGAGTTT
Organism: Spermophilus citellus; assembly: GCF_964194105.1. Classification (NCBI taxonomy): domain Eukaryota; kingdom Metazoa; phylum Chordata; class Mammalia; order Rodentia; family Sciuridae; genus Spermophilus; species Spermophilus citellus. Next base: position 43,211,137 of record NC_138190.1, on the reverse strand, counting down.
ATCAAAACCTTTACTTAAGTTTTGTATTATATCCCATTCATTTTGAGAGCATAGTAATCTTTTAAAAAATATTTTTAGATGTACATGGACACAATATATTTGTTAATTTATTTTTATGTGGTGCTGAGGATAGAACCTCACACATGCGAGGCAAGTGCTCTACTGCTGAGCTCCAGCTCCAGCCTGAGATAATAGTTATCTTTACAACTATATATATATATATATATATATATATATATATATATATATATATATATATATCTTTTGGAAAAAATATCTATCCTTTGAACAAAAATTTGAAAAAGCTTAATTTTAGCCTACTTTGAAGCCATCCTAATGTGGAGAAGGACAAGAGACAGAACTTTAATTCACATGAGGCTGACTGCTTGATAAATATTAATATTTTCCTCTTTTTTGGTACTAGGGATTGAACTCAGGAGCACTTGACCACTGAGCCACATTTCCAGCCCTATTTTTATTTTTATTTAGAGACAGGGTCTCACCGAGTTGCTTAGTGCCTTGCTTTTGCTGAGGCTGGCTTTGAACTCACGATCCTACCTTAGCCTCCCAAGCCTCTGTGATTACACGTTTGCACAGTGCACCTGGCTGCCTCTTTGTTTTTAACAGTGTCATTCTACAGAGTTCTCATGTATTGTTTCTTGAATATATAAATATCAGTTAACATACGACAACATTACATCTGATATATGAATCAAACAGAAAGGCTTAGAATGCTCTTAACTTCTTTTTGTGAAAACAGTAGCAAAATGTTCTCAAGTTCCACATTGTCAACCTTTAAACAAATCAGGTTCTCCTTATTACCTTCCAAAAATTCTTTTAAATTCCCACTTCAGTGTAAAGAGTAACACAATATTTATATACAATTTATTGACAAGTTACCTTTATCTAGTTACAAATCATTAAATGATATAAATGCTAACCAAATTTATTATTTCTATATAAAGCTGAAGGAAACTATTGCTACAGACAGTTTTAATTGGGAAGCACCAACTTGGTAAATTGCTTTCGTAAGCTTTACATTTTAAAAAGCTTGTATACATGAAAAACATGACTATATCTAACACACAAAGAAGCCAGTGATGGTTAGTGTCACAATTACACAGATGTTTTACATTAACTTGTTCAACTTTTAAAGTAAAATTTAGAATCTATAGTGTACAGTAACCATGGTCACAGGCCTCCATGGGTTAGCTATACTAGCAAAAATCAAAGGATAGATTTAAATCTCTCAAAACATTTAGGAAACAATGTTAATTATCAGAAATATACTTAGTAACAGCAAACAGATATAAGACAGGTCTTCAAATGACAGCATGGTCCTTCCATATCATATACAACATATAAAAGAGCACTTATTGATTACCTTTCTGGTAAACCTACATTAACTTTCATTTTACAAATTTTTACATAACACTTAAACAAGGCTCAGACAAACATAGTTCTCAGATGTATACAAATCTCTAATCACATATATTTAAAGTATCAACTATATTGTTATAACCTGAAATAATTGTTGTTTGTTTAACAAGTTATAAAGTAATCATTTAAAAGACTTTAAAACAGGAACAAACCCTAATTCCTTTAAGACTTAATTTCCCTAAGTAATAAAACCTAACAGATACAGAAAATTATTTTCATAGATAAGAGCAGATCAATATTTCAGACTTTGCTTTGTATCAGTACATTAAAATTTGAATAATTTTGTAAACTTAGCTAATTTAATCACACAATATTTTTTTTAAGATTTACCTTCCACAAACTTTTTTGCAACATACTTAGACATTCTATAGCTTGTTTATATCCTTAATTTTGTCTTCTCTTTAATCTTGGACAAGAATATTACTTTACCATACAAAACATTTTCTCATCCAGAAACTTCTTTTACCTTCTATCCAAACTTTTCTATACATATAACTTTCTTACATCTCCTTTCTAGTTTCAGACCTTTTCTTAAATTCATATGAATATTATCTGTGCATTTAATTTACAAAACAAATTTCATCCCAAGAGAGGGATCAGATAATCTACATATAGAAAAACTGTACCTCAATCTTCTTTTTTCCTCCCAGGTTGCATTCAAGGGGTTGGAGCACAGGATATTTTTGCACCTGACCTATCTCCCATATCATCACAATGCCATCAACTTTAAGAGAATTTCCCAACATCAAGTGTACCCAGAGTCTCCTTTTAGGCCTTTTTCTTTTTGAATATTTTGTTTTACTTGTATTTGGACACAATGCCTTTATTTTATTTTTATGTGGTGCTAAGGATCGAACCCAGTGCCCCACATGTGCTAGGTGAGCACTCTACCACTGAGCCACAACCCCAGCCCCTGGACCTTTTTCTTATACTAGGCACATTGATGTGTATTGGAAAAGGCCCTTTCCATCGTTTTTTTTTTTTTTTTTTTTTAGGTTTCCTTGAAGATCCCTTTGCAGAGGCTGCCAACAAAACAGGGTTGTCCTTAGTTTCTGGGTTGTTTTTTTTTTTTCTTTTCTGGGTACAGTCGGGTATCTTGCCAGTTTCCCCAGGCATTTCATTTGATGGGATACTGTCTTAGCAAGAATTGCTCTGCCCCAGTGATAGATATTCCCTAGTCAAATAGGGTGTCCTGTTACATCTTAAAAGAGGAGACTATTCCTGTCCCTGGGTCATAAACTAAAAGGGCTAGAACCTACTGCCAAGTTCTTTATGGCCACCAGCTTCCACCTACCATGGGCAAAGGGGGATGGAAGGCAAGGCAGAGGCCAGGTTCTCTTTGGCCATTTTTCTACAGTCCTGGCAGTTTTCCTGGCATTTTTTCCATCCTACGGCTGGTGTCCTTGACCCACAGGGAGATGATCTGCAGCTGCCTGGAGTCAGTCTGAAAAACAGTGCTGAGAGTGCCAGCACTGGGTTGAAAGGATTTAAATCTTATTTAGCCCTTTCTTCTGGTGTCCTTCTGTGCTTGTATACCAGATTCAGTGCCTTTTTTGCATCCTCAAATTAGTTTCTAGCTAGTCAATTCCTTATCATGCAACTGCAAAATGCCTACACCTACAGACCTTCTTCCATTTATTAACCTCTGACAAATCAACTCCAGCTGCAAGATTTTATAATAATTCAGGAATCCATTAAAAGGCCAGATTGTTACAGTCAAACATCATTAATTTCTTAGACAGGCTTTTACCTACAGGTGGCCCAGCCAACCAAGTTGTTTCCCAAGAGACTACCTATAGGATCAATGTTGTATTGCCCAGTCTTAAAAGGCCAGTAACAGATACAATCAAAAAATACACAGAGGGACAGACAACCAGAGGGAATTCCCAAGCCCAAGGCCAACAAAAAGATGAGAACCTGAACAGACCGGAAGGAATTAAGTCCCACTTAACTGTGACTCCTACACCATTGTTGCCACAGGTATCCCTACAAAGGAGAACCAGATGTGTGGAATCAAGGATCTTAATGTGCACACTGGGAGACTTACCAGATGGCCAAGGGTTTCACAAATTTACTGTATTCAGTTTCCTTTTTCTCAAAGTAGACTGACTGATATAGCAACCTATATAGTTCAGAGAGAGAAAGAGTTCCCCAAAGCAAAAGGAGCTTTGGCAGCTGCTGAGCAGGTCCCTCAGTCCCTCTCTTTACTCACAAGAACAGCTTTTTTAGGTCGACCAGAGGCAAACTCACTTATCTCCTAACTCTATAGCGGTTGACTCTCAATAAGCTCACAAGCTACCTTGCATCCTCAGCATGGAAATGGGTTTGCTTGGAGTGACAGGCCTTTCCAGGAAAGCCAGAGCAGGAGCTGCTTTGGGTCCCATTTGTTACCAAATTCTCAGTCCTTGTCCTCAAAGCCAATCCAATAATGAGAACATGGTTTTGAAAAAAAAAAAGGAATAAGAAATTTTTGTTTTGCCTATAAAGGAGAAACACAGGAGACTCCTATCCAAAGGCTGTGGTTCTGCCCATCAGGGGGAACAGGGAAGAGGTAATCCAAAGGCATCCTGTTTCCTCAGAGATAAGGGAGGGGATGATTAGAAGGAATAGATCACTGAGGGGAAGATTAGCTAGAAGAGGAAAAAAAATGTCTGATTTAGAGTAGCAAAGGCTTTATTCAAAGCATGAAGTGGACCATTGTTACATTGTCAACCCAAGGTTTGGACTCTTCACATCCCCCCGGGAAAGAGCTACAACAGTGATTATCCACAACAGTATAAATGAATGTCACTTTTGATGTTGCATATTAGCTACTTGTAAAGGCAGCTCCCCTCAATGTGTGGCGGAATCTGATCTCGGCCCAATGCCTCTCTTTTCATCTTGTTTACCTGCCATAGTGGTCCCTAGGATAAGGATATCCTGTCCTCTCAGAGTCCCCCAAGTCAGTGACCTACTGAAGTTCCTCCCACTATAGTCTGTTTGGGGGTCAGTGTAGCCCACCCCTGGTCCAGAGGCATGTGTGGCTCTTCATTTTGTGTTCAGGCCCACAGGTCTCACAGTGTCCAGCACCTGCATAGTGGAGACCCCATTGGTTGATTCACTTCCTTCCTTGGGCAGCTAGGCACCTCTGACCCCCAGAAGTTAGTGCTAGCAAGTTGGATTCACTCAAGTACTGGTAGTACCACTTGGTCAGGTTTGTAAGGCACAGAGGGAGGGAGACCACAGAAAATAGAGTGTAATGCCATGTCCGGCTATCGAGATGGGATTACATATTCTGAGTCCTACCACATGAAGCCTTCCAGGATCAATTAGCCAATTGATTGTCCTACTGACTGGGTAGACCCCATTCTACTTCCTTGATCATCACCAAATCCCCTTCCTTGTCACACTGTGTAGTGTGTTTGAGGATTTCAAATTGCTCAAAGAAAAGACTTGAAAACATGATGTTAGTGTGAAAGCTGTCATTTTGTCAGTGCTAGGACAGGTTGCATGAGAGGGCAAGCCCTCACAGCTGTGCCTCATGAGACAATGGCATGGGGCCACTACCCAGGAAGTAAAGGAGGGAATGGAAACTGCAGAGGAGAGGGGGGTTAGAGAAGGGGTTACAAGTCTAGGTGATCAGTTGCTCAGCAGCAAGATGACAAATCTGTGTCAGCATTTTGGGGTCTTATGTAGCCCCAAGGGTTTGTGTTTTTTTCTGTCGATGGCAGATGTTGGGCACAGTTTTGCAGGGTATGCAAAACAGACAAGCTCTAAATGGCTAAAACTAGTATTTGGCTATATTTAAACAGTTGCAAGTGTAAAGGCTGAGTTTGGCACCAGCAGATTTTGAGTTACTTGTTCCAGCATGCCATTAAAATACAGGACCAGGGCTGGGGCTGGGGCTCAGTGGTAAATGCTTTCCTGGCACACGAGAGGCACTGGGTTTGATCCTTAGCACCACGTAAAAATAAGGTAAAGGTATTGTGTCCACCTATAACTAAAAAAATACATATTAAAAAATACAGGACCATCTTTGGCTTGTTAATCTAATAGTCTTTAATTTTTTTAATGTGAAGAAAATACCAAGATTATTTTTTCCTGGTGGATATATATTCCAAAACACTGTCTTTCCCCCACTGAATTCTGGTCTTTGTGGTTAATCAACTGACAATCTTTGTGAGGATCTGTTTATATTTTTTTTTTACTTTGTTCTGCTTATTTCCTTGTCTTTCCTGTGCCAGTACTTCACTGTCTTATTTAGGTCTTTACATTTACATTATTTACTAGCGTTTGTAATTTTCTCTACAGAAGTGTTTCACATATTTTAAGCTTGACCCTTAGTTTTTGACTTATTACATTTATTGATGCTATAGTAAGTAGCATTATTCTAAAGTTTCATTTTCTAAAGTCCCTGATAAATATAAATACAGTTGTACATATAGTTTCATGTATTGACATTTTATCTAGTAATTTGCTAAGTTTACTTATAAATTCTAATAGGTCATATGAAGAGACTTTAAATGTTTTTACATTCATAAAAACATCTGCAAATTATGACCCTTTTATTTTTTCTATCCTTTACACTTTATATTTTTCATAGTTTTTTAAAAATTAATTTCTTGTGGATGTACATGATGGTGAGATTCACTGTGGTATATTCATATATGTTCATAGGAAAGTTACATCAAATTCATTCCCATGCCTTTCTTTTTCCCATCCCCCCTCCGTTTCCTTCATTCCCCTTTACCTACTCCACTGAATACGTTATATTTTTTTCTTTCATTATTGTACTGGCTTTGCTCTTGATCTAAGGAGAGCCTTGCTCATTTGCCATTAACTGTGATATCTGCTGTAGGGTTTATGTAGAAGTCCTTTGTTAGACTACAAAAATTCTTCCCTGTTTTTAGTTTGCTAAGGTTTTAACATGAATAAAACATTCTTCCCATTCTCTTCATTCTGGTGGGTATGTGCTTTTTAAAAAACTATTATTTTAAGTGTAGTGTTTTTATGTCTCAGGAGAGAAAAGGCTAAGAAGTGCTTGTAGCAAATATATTTTAGCTGAAAAATTTAGATGTATTCTTATTTCTTTAAAATCTTTCCTGTATGTGTAATAATGTTCCCATTCTAAAAATTCCTAATGCTGTTTTTTGTTTAATTAGATTCATCTGTATATAATTTAACATATTCTACTTATTTTGTTCATGAAACCTTACATTTCTTTCAAATTTTTTTTTGTATGTGGGATGATGGGAATTCATTCCAGGAATTCCAGGGGTCCTTTACCACTGAGTTATATCCCCAGTCCTTTTTATTTATTTATTTATTTATTTATTATTCATTTATTTATACTTTAGTACTTGGAATTGAGCCCAGAGGGATTTCATCACTGAGTCACATCCCTAGCACTTTTTTTAATATTTATTTTTTTAATTGTAGTTGGACATAATACCACATTGCTGGTGGGACTGAAAATTGATGTAACCAATCTGGAAACCAGTATGGAAATTCCTTGGAAAACTGGGAAAGGAGCCACCATTTGACCCAGCTGTCTCACTCCTCGGTTTATACCCAAAGGACTTAAAAACAGCATACTACAGGGACACCACCACATCAATGTTTATAGCAGCACAATTCACAATAGTTAAACTGTGGAGTCAACCTAGATGCCCTTCAGTAGATGAATGGATAAAGAAAATGTGGTATATATACACAATGGAATATTACTCAGCATTAAAAGCGAATAAAGGGACTGGCGTTATAGCTCAGCGGTAGAGCGCTCACTTCAAATGTGCAAGACCTGGGTTTGATCCTCAGCACCATATATAAATAAATAAAAATAAAGTTTAAAAAAGCGAATAAAATCATGGCATTTGAGGTAAATGCATGGAGTTGGAGAATATAATGCTAAGTGAAGTTAGCCAATCCCAAAAAAACAAATGCCGAATGTCTTTTCTAAGGATGCTGATTCATAATGGGGATGGGTGGGAGCATGAGAGGAACAGATGAGCTTTAAATAGGGCAAAGGAGGGGGAGGAGAAGGGGTACAAGGGGGTAGGAAAGACAGTGGAATGAGATGGACATCATTACCCTAAGTACATGCATGAAAACACAAATGGTGTGACTCTACTTTGTGTTCAACCAGAGACATGAAAAATTGTGCTCTATTTGTGTACTATGAATTGCATTCTGCTGTCATATATAACTAATAAGAATTAAAAAACTAAAATTATTTTTTAGTTGTAGTTGGACATAATACCTTTATTTATTTATTTGTTTTTTAATGTGGTGCTGAGGATTGAACCTAGGGCCTTGCACATGCTAGGCGAGCACTCTACTGCTAAGCCACAACCCAGCCCCCCCACCCCCACTAGCTCTTTTTATTTTTCATTTTGAAACAGGGTCTTAATAAGTTGATTAGAACTTCACTAAGTTATTGAGGCTGGCCTCGAACTTGCCATCCTCCTGACGCAGTCGCTGGAATTACAGGTGTGTGCCACTGTGGCCAGCCCAATTTGATAATGTTTTTATTTATTACTACTTTTTACATTATTGGGACTTATTTTGCCACCTTTATGTTAATAAATATTTGGTTTGTTTCTTTCTAAATTCCACTTGTAATTTATACAGTAAATATGTGCATTTTCCTTTTAATTTTTGCTACATTCTACTGTTTTCATATTTAATGTGTACTTATTGTTCACTTCTAATATGTTCATGACTTCAATATTTTTCTTTAATACAGTAATAATTTAAGAGTGCAGAATTTTTGTGTTTCTAATTTTATTGCATTGTGCCTAGACAAAATGTTCCTATGATCATTGGGGACTTTCTTTTTGACCTTCTATTTAGTCATGTATGTTTGTAAATATTCCTTTTGTATATGCATTATTGGATTTAAATATGTGCATGTTCACTTACATCCACATATCACATATATATCAAACTTAATAATTGTGTTATTCTGTGGAGAGCCACTCTGAATGATTTGCGACTTCCGTCTTGGAGCGGAGAGGCTTTGATGGTCACTACATCTCCTAGTGACTTGGACATTGGCCGGGTCCCAGAAGTTTGAGGACAGTTTTCAGACATCACCCTACAGCCCAGCCCTTAGGTCTTACACTCACATGTCCTTTGTAACTCCGCCCCTTCTTACCTTTTTTGGATGGAACTTTCTAAGAAAGAGTGTCCTCCCAATAAAAGCCCACTTCCAAAGTTCTCTCTCTCCCTTCCCCCTCCAGCCTCTTGTGACTATCCCTCGCTCTCACATTTGGGGAGCTTGAGGCTGAGAGCAGACCTGTCCTGAAGCTTGTTTAAAGGTAAAATGTTTCTGTGTTTTATTTGGTGTCCTTGGAAATTCACATGAGCGACCTTAAGTTCAGGTGCCCTCCGTGGGCGGGGTATGGGCAGCATTATTCAAGCGAGTCATTGCACTTTATTCATTTGCTCTGAGAGGAGTGTTAATTTCTGTCTGTAATTGCAGATTCATCACTATTTTAACAGCTTTATGGCCTTTAAGTATTTTATTTCTTAGAAGTAGTTGGACACAATACCTTTATTTTATTTATTTATTTTTATGTGGTGCTGAGGATTGAACCCAGGGCCTCGCATATGCTAGGTGAGTGCTCTACCACTGAGCCACAACCACAGCCCCTGACCTTTAAATCTATGCTAGTGGGTGCATAAACATGTATTACCATCATGTCTTTTGATGAATGTTACCTTTTGTTAATATAAAATATCCTTTTTTGTGCTGCTTAATGTTTTTGTCTTCAAGCAACACAGTAGCCAAACTATGGAACCAGCCTAGGTGTCCATCAGTGGAAGAATAAACCACGAACGTGTTGTATATATACACAAGGGAGTTTTACTCAGCCATAAAGAAAAATTAAATGATGGCATTTGCAGGAAGATGGATGGAACTAGAGACCATTATGTTAAGTGCAATAAATCAAACTCAGAATGTCAAGGGTCATGTTTTCTCTCATGCAGAAGCTAGAGAGGAAAAAGGAAGACAAATGTTGTCGTAGATATCCTAAAAGGGAGATTGGTAGAGGAAATGGACCAAGGGATAGGAGACGGGGAGGAAGGGAAGAAATGCTGGAGAGAGATATTAGCCAAATTATATTATTATATTGTGTGCATATATGAATATGTAACAACAAATCCCATCAATATGTATAACTATAATGGACCAATAAATAATGAGGAAAATGTTATGACCATTTCTCATTATTTTGTTAGCATTTGCCTAAATTTTTAGTTTATTTTTAAAATTATTTTTCAATGTTATTAATACTTTGAGCAGTCCAAAATGTATAGAGAAAAATACTTGGGTATTGTTGTGAACTGCAAGTTTGCTTCACCTCCTTCCATTTATATGGAACCCCTGCCCCCTAATGGGATGGTGTTAGAGGGACATCCTAATGGTGGAGTCCTCATGATGGGATTAATATCTTTATAAGAAAAGAAAAAGACTAGAACTGGTTCCTTCAGCCATGTGAAGACACAAGAAGATGCCATCTGCCAACCAATCTGCCATCAATAGCTTTCAGATCTGCTGGTGCCCTGATCTTGGACTTCCAAGTCTCCAGAACTGTGAGCAATAAATGTTTGTTGTTTAGGTCCCAAGCCTATGGTACAAGAGTCCCTTCCTTCTCTGCAGGGGATAAGTTCCAAGACTCCCCAGTGGATGCCTGAAACCACAAAATGTACTGAGGCATTTTAATTTGATGCCTTTTACTCTTTTAACTAAGTACCTTCATATACTGTGGCCATAGCTTTTGCAGTTTGAGATGTAACAGCAAAACTAGCAGATTTCTTTTTCCTTCTTCACAATTTCTGAAGAGAAGATTCATTCTTTTTGTAGATTTTAGCAACCTCAACATACAATTATTTTCTTATTAAAGGAGCCACTTCTGTCACTTCAGATGGAGCCAGCATGTGTTGTTGCAGGATCAGTGGCATTGAAGGGATGAGGGAGGAAGGTGGCTTTCAAAACCTAGACACAATTTCATCAAATTCCCTATATAGGCCTGCCTTCCCCAGAGATTAGGTGGCTGATTCTCCATAGCACTTCTCCATACACAGTCCTCTGAGCAGGGTCCAGGTGCTACCACTCCTGTCAAATCAAGTCTTCAGTGTCATCCTCCAGTGTCACTTGTCCTGCAGCAACATGATGGCCCCACCCACAAGGTTAGCCTGGGTGCTGAGGAAAAGTTATATGGGAACTTCCTGTTTCTGAAGTACTAGCAATGATCAAGGATGGTAGATTCCTCTTTGTCACCTCCCCAGTAGAATAATCAGACCTGGCCAACATGGAAGTGGGCAGCTATAGTGCAGTCCCTGAAGCTGCCCCTTTCTCAGCATCCTTTCTCAGCATCAGAGGCCCCTACCCTAAGCAGGTGACCTGAAATCTTGAAACTTATCTTCTTTCAGGTTGTTAAAATCCCATATCAGACCTGATCTTCATGTGTGAGAAAGAGGAGCTTTGGATGCAGGGAGGAAAATCTCAAGTCACTTAGGTAAGTGGGAACTGTTAAGAGGAAGAAGAAGAAGATTTCAGTTGGTGAGTGGGAGGTCAGCTCTTTTGCCATGTCTTCCATTAAGGATGTAGGCCTCTGGTGGTTATTACATGAGATGAGAATTTCTCCCATTAAAGGACTTTTCCACAGCTGCTTTTCATGGCCTACTTTTGAGAACTAGCCCTGTCTCACTTCCTTTTCCTCAGGAACTGATTGCTGCCCCCTTCAGCTGGAATGAGCATTCTAGGATGCCCTCTCCTTCCCAGGCCTTTCAACTTTCCCTCTATCCAGTTGTCATCAACTCCCCTCCTTAGGCATTCAAACATTTATAGATGGATGCTTTTTCAATCTGTGACTTCTGTTTCTACTACATCCTTGTTTCATCTTGAGAAAACCCCCAAACTATTTTCGCCTTGTGTTTTACAATCTGATACCACCTTCCCCAAATTTCAACTTCTTTCAAGGCTCACCTTTAAATGGCCCCATCATTTTCTTCTCTTTGTTCTTCCTTGTCAAAGGGATAGAGTATTTGTTCTGGTTGTTGTTGTTAGAGGAAAAACAATTTATATAGTTTGAGCTGTATTTAACAACCTTGATAAATTATTCTAATAATTTATCTATGGATCCTTTGGATTTGCTATGTATGTCCTATCTACAGAGATTGAAAGTTATTCATTCATTTCCAGCCATCGCTCCTTTTGCTTTTTCTTGCTTTATCACACTGCCTCACATGTTCAGTATTATGTTGAACAGATGTGGGCTTAACAAGCATGCTTGTCTCTTTCATAGTCACAGCAGTGAAGATTTTCCCATGTCACCATTAAGGTTTTTTAAAATATTTTTTTTAGTTATACATGGACACAATATCTTTATTTTGTTTATTTATTTTTATGCGGTGCTGAGGATCAAACCCAGCGTCTCTCACATGTGAGGCGAGTGCTCTACCGCTGAGCCACAACCCCAGCCCCACCATTAAGTTTTACTATAGTTTTTTGATTGTTTGCATTGGAGTTTGAACCCAGGGTGTTCTACCAGTGAGCTATATCCCCAGCCCTTTTTATTTTTTATTTTGAGACAGGGTCTCACTAAGTTGATGAGGCTGGCCACAAATTGTGATCCCTCTGTCTCATCTTCCCAAGTAGCTAGGATTACAGGCATATGCCACCACACCTAGGCTTGACTACATTTTAAAAAAATACTCTTTATGTATGAAAGAGGAGCTTTGGATGAAGGGAAGAAAATATCAAGTTACTTAGGTGGCATAAGGAGTCCTGCTACTATGTATAATTGTAATGCACCAGTAAAAATATTTTTGGGGGGTACTGAGGATTGAACTCAGGGGCACTGAACCACTGAATCCCATCCCAGCCCTATTTTGTATTTTATTTAGAGACAGGGTCTCACTGAGTTGCTTAGCACCTCACGTTTTGCTGAGACTGGCTTTGAACTCATGATCCTCCAGCCTTAGCCTCCCAAGATGCTGGGATTACAGGTGTGCACCACCCCATGCCTGGCAAAACATAAAATATTTTTAAAACTGAAAAATACTACCACCAGACTAATTATGTTCCTAGTTTGCTAAATGTTTATATTGTGAATGGGTTTCAAATTTTATGAAATCCCTTTTTTTCTTTATGGATCTTTACAATATAATTATGTGATTACATTGACTATGTTATCAAATTTATTGCCATAAATCTTTTTTCATAATTCCAATATTATCCCTTTTTTGGAGGGTGTACTAGGGATTGAACCTAGGAGTGCTTTACCACTGAGTTACATCCCCAGCCCTTTGTATGTTTGTGTGTGTGGTGCTGGGGATTGAACCCAGGGCCTTGTGCATGCAAGGCAAGCACTCTTATCAACTAAGCTATATTCCCAACCCTCCCCATCCCTTTTTAAGTTTGTATTTTATAACAGGATCTCACTCAGTTGCTTAGGGCCCCACAATTTTGCTGAGGCTGGCTTTGAACTTGAAATCATTCTTTCTCAGCCTCTTGAATCCCTTTAAATGTTTATACTATATTGAAGTCCACTGTATCAAGGACATTTGAAAATTTGTTTACTTTTTTCTTTCCTGACTGGAATTTGGGATTTTATTAATCTCTTCAAAGAACTAGCTTTGATTTTTCTCTATTATTTATCTACTAGGGGAAATGAAAACAAATAAGATGAACTGGGTATGGTGGCACACACCTGTAATTCCAGCAACTCAGGAGGCTGAGGCAGGAGGATCATAAGTTTGAGGCCAGCCTCAGCAACTCAGCAAGACCCTCATAACTTAGCAAGACCCTGTCTCAAAATAAAAGTGGCTGGAGTATATCTCAGTAGTAAAGCACCTTTGTGTTCACAATACCCCCGGTACAAATAAACAAAAGAAAGAAAAGAAAATGAAACCAATATGTTGGAAGAGACTCATAAGAAGTGCTATACATAGGTAGTGTCACACCACATTTTGTCACTTACCTTAACTGCCTTTCACTCCACTATATCCACCACCCTCTCTCACACAGTGCCTCACACCACTCCACTTATTCCACTTTGTTTGCATCACCAACATTCATTCTGTCCACTCAGTCTTATCTCCAAAACATGACCCATATGCACTGGCACTTGCTGTTCCTTCTCTAGTACCTCCCTCCACTGGGTATTCCCCCCCCCTGCCCTATTATTTCATATTGGCCAAGACCAAGCCCCTCATTATACCCCATTCAACCACACTTGGTCCTTTATTATCCTTCTCTCTCTCTCTTTCCCCTCATTTCAGCCCATTTATTCACATACTGCAGTCCATCTCCATCCCTTTCCCTCTAGGCCTGTGTCTCATTTACCTCGATTCATCAGTTATCGGGTTGTTATTTGTATCCCAGGAAGCAGGAATCCAATATTCATGGGAAATGGTGAGATCCAACTTTCCTCCATCTCTTTAGTAAAACCCCAGGAAGATACTCCACCATTAGGAAGATGCCTTTGTTTCCAGGGCCTTTGGGAATCTTCTAGCAGACTTCATCAGGCGCAAGCCAGTCAGCCCTATATTTCCTCTCCCTGCAAGGCACTGAATGGGTTATGTCTAACTTAGAGTTCAATGGGGAAAAAAAAGTGGGGGAGTCCAAGGTTTATTTTCTTACAACATACTTCATGGGAAAAAGAAGACTAGGAGGGCATAGACTGTCTCAAGTCTAACTTACCCACCTATATTAACAAACTCAAACCTTGCCCATCCCCAGATTTTACATACCTTAGCTCGCCCACTTCCACCAAAGATGGCCCTTGTAACTACATTGTCATGAGGACACAACTACTGTAATTCACAAGCAGGACCTCTTGTTCTAGAGCAAACATCCTGTGATGTGGGTTTGGGTCATGGTCATTCAGACCGTGGGACTCAATCTGTCTTTCACCCCAGGAAATATGTGCCACTAGCAGCAGTGTGACCATAGGAGCAGTTACACAACGTCTCTGTGGATCTTTTTTAAAATTTTTTTTAGTTGCAGATAGACAGCATGCCTTTATTTATTTTTATATGGTGCTGAGGATTGAACCCAGTGCCTCACGCATGCTAGGCAAGTACTCTGCCACTGAGCTACAGCCCAAGCCCTCTGTAGATCTTTTATACCTCTTGTTAAAGTAGTGTGTGTGTGTGTGTGTGTGTGTGTGTGTGTGTGTGTGTAATGGGGGTGCTTGTCTGTAATCCCAGAGGCTCAGGATGCTGAGGCAGGAGGATTATAAGTTCAAAGCCAGCCTCAGCAAAAAGTGAGGCGCTAAGCTAAATAAAATACAAAATAGGACTTGGGATGTGGCTCAGTGGTTGAGTGCCCCTGAGTTTAATCCCTGGTACCCCAAAATTTAAAAAAGTATGTGTGGGGGGGCAATTTAAATCATTTCAAGATATGGAAAGACTGTGGTGAGCATTAACACAGAACCTTTTCACAGATGTCACTGTGCATACTAAAGAAAAAATGTGTTCCAATCTCAATTACTTTAGGTTTAGGTAGTATGGTCTCAGCTGGCCTGAGAATCAATTATTTGGTACCCTCAGGAAAATAATGCTTATGTGCTTTAGGAATTTAATATTGTTCTGTCTGATTATTCTGTTTATCCACTCAAAACAACTGAATTTCACGGCTGGGAGCATAGATCAGTTAGAGCACTTGTCACATCATGCTTGTGGCCCTAGGTTTCACCTGCAATGTCACAAAAAGAAATTCCACATTGAGCTTATCGATATTAAATGTCAATAAGCTATGTCTTGACTCCAACTTCATTACAACAGAACAAAATTATGCTTTTTAAAATTTTATTTGTTCATTGAAAAGGCAGTACATCCACATAATACAGTTTTCTAAAACTATGAAAGGATACACAGCTATCTCCCTCCCAGTTCCCTGCCCTCAGCACCCACTGCCCCTTCCCCAAGGGAATCAAGGTTATCAGCATCTTGTATCTCTTTTCAGAAATGGTTTGTGTATATACAAGTATGTACTTACCATTTTCCCTCTTTATATACACATTGTGACATACTATGCTGCACCTTGCTTTTCTTCCCTAATAATTTGGAGGTTGCTCCACATCAGTAACATAAATGATATCCAAGTTTCTTTATCATTTTTTTTCTACTTAGGAATCTGTTGTACAAATACATCACAATTTCAGGAAGCAGAATCTGGGGATTTCATTTGGACAGCTTCCAATATTTTCGCAAACAGTGCATCAACAAACACCTCTGTGTGTTCATCATTTTGACATTCTTGAAGTTGAGTTGATGTCTTGGAAAACATTTGTGGTTTTGATTTTCTGTGAAATATTCTCTTTGAATGAAAGTTTTTCCTGGACTTGCTATTCGCTGGAGGTTCATGTTGGGAAGATACCAGGAATATATTCTAGGAAGATCAGTTTTTCTAACAAATGAGCTCCACACACACACATTTGTTAGTTCTTTCATTTTACTTTTCCCAAGTCACTAAACAGAAGATACTACGGGTTCTTCACAAGGAAAAGTCCCTTCTTTTCTCCAAGGTGCCCACAACTATTCCTCCTATCAGTACAGGCTACTTTCTGTAAATAAGGCTTGTCTGAGTATCTCCTTGTTGAGGCCCCTGCCTGTTTCTCCTCAGATGCCAAATAGTCTAGGAAGCCTCCTACCTGCTCATGAACTCTGTTACCATGGTTACAGCTGCCTGTGGTGCTGTACCTTGGAGTGTATCACGACCCTCTGCTAAGAGTCCTAACTCATGCTGCCTCTCATCTGTGGCCCTGCACTGGGTCTTGGTTTCCTCTGCCTCTGGAGGCCTCTGGTAGCAGTTGTCTCCTAATTTTATCACATATGGAGCTCACACTTTTGCTTCTTTTTCTCCTGTTGCTCTTGGGTGAAAACTGAGACGAAAAGAAGAAAGGCCATCTTTACTCCCTGTGTTTAAACCAGAAGTCAGAAGTACATTTAAAATATTAAATTGACACAACTTTCCTTTGGGGTACCTAACAGACACTCACTTTACTCCTTAGTGTGCCGTGAGCTTTGACTTCCGGGTCTGGCCTCTCCCGTGGGCCTTTTTTCCTGTATGAGTTCTCTGATGTACAATAAGGTTGGATTTTTGGGTAAAGGCTTTCCCACACTCTGTACACTTATAGGGCTTCTCTCCAGTGTGAGTCCTTTGATGGACAGTGAATGTTGACTTTTCCCTGAAGGCTTTGCCGCACTCTGTGCATGCATAGGGTTTCTCTCCTGTGTGTGTTCGCTGATGGATTATGAGCTGGGACTTCTGGCTAAAAGCTTTCCAACATACAGGACATTCATAGGGTTTTTCTCCTGTATGAATTCTTTGGTGTATAATGAGCTTTGACTTTTCTCGAAAGGCTTTGCCACACTCATTACATTTATAGGGTTTTTCTTCTGTATGAGTTCGTTGGTGTATAATAAGATAGGACTTCTGGGAAAATGCCTTTTCACATTCATTGCATTCATAGGGCTTTTCCCCTGTGTGACCTCTCTGATGTAGCATGAGATAGGACTTCTGGGAGAAGGCTTTCTCACATTCATTACACTCAAAGGGTTTCTCTCCAGAGTGAGTTCTCTGATGCACACCCAGATTTGACTTTTGGGTAAAGGTTTTTCCACACACGTCACATTCATAGGGCTTCTCTCCTGTATGTGTCCTCTGATGTACAATGAGGGTCGACTTCTCATTGAAAGACTTCCCACATTCCGTACATTTATGGGGCTTCTCTCCTGTGTGAGTTCTCTGGTGCGTAATGAGGGTGGACTTGTCACTGAATGTTTTCTTGCATTCATGGCATTCATGGGGTTTTTTCCCTGTATGAGTGCTGTGGTGTATAATCAGATCAAGCTTCTGGATGAAAGATTCCCCACATTTAGTGCATTCATAGGTTTTCTCTCCTGTGTGGGTTTTCTGATGAACGATAAGGTTTGACTTCTGAGTGAAGGCTTTTCCACATTCATTGCATTCATAAGGTTTCTCTCCTGTATGAGTCCTGTAATGTATAATGACAGTTGACTTTTCTCTGAAGGCTTTCCCACACTCAGGACACTCAAAGGGTCTCTCTCCTGTATGAGTTCTGAGGTGTATAATTAGCTGAGATTTTTGGCTAAAAGCTTTTCCACATTCGGTGCATGCAAATGGTTTCTCCCCTGTATGAGTCCTCCAGTGGACAATGAGGTGTGACTTCTTGCTGAAGGTTTTCCGACATGCAGTACATTCAAATGGTTTCTCTCCATTTTTAATTCTCTGATGAAGACTAAGACCTTTCTTTCGCCTGAGGACTTTCCCGCATTCTCTATATCCATAGGGCTTCACTACAGGATTTGATTTCTCAAACTCGGTATGGAAGAATAATTTTGTACACCCATTATCATGTTTCTTTTCCACAGCACTTCTAAATAAGTCTACATTATCTACCATATCATTTCCAAATGTTTCAAGTTTATGAGGTCTTTGTATTGGAATACCAAGGCTTGTACTCAGATGAAGAGTGTTTCCAAATTCATTACAGTCATGGCCATTCTTGGTAGTCATTATTTTCTTGTCAGGGAATCCAACTTGCATCAAGAGACATTGATCTTGGTCATCCTGATGCTGGCTCTCAATCTTTTCACCAACTTGGCAGACTTCTAGAAAGAAGTACAATAAATCATCTTGATACTCTGAAATTAGGGAATGGACCTTCTTTAGAAATACCCTGCTATATGACACTCTTACCTCATTTTAGCAAAGTCCCTAGTCTAGGAAAAAATCTTTTACTAAACTTCCACCTACTATCTTTTTTGTTGCCAATATCCATCTTAACCCTGACACCTCAGTTTCTTGCCTCAACTTTTACATCAGCTCTGGGGACATTATGGTCATGTGGACTGTACCTGACTTATCCTGTTTCCACCTAGGAAGAAATGCAACAGTGCAATTCCTAGACTCAAGTCTTACAACAACACCGAATTCACATTCTCAGTGAATGACAGAATAATCTTGAATAATTAGCCTGAAAAAAAACAAAACTCTAAAAAATCATTGCCCAATCTGGGTTTGCCAGTATATCCATCCAAGCTTGTATTCACAGTCCTTCAACACAATTATCTCTACTCCTGTGTGAGCTACTGCCTCTTAAAATACTTACTATTAATGCCAAATCCTTTCTCATGTTCCATACCCACACAACCCTGCTGTCCTCCATATTTTGCTATATTCAGAATCTAGATAACTTTCAAGAGGCAATTCTGTCTTTTCAAAAATTTTACTCCGATTCTTCTAACGTAAATTTTTAATAATTTCTAATGTATTTGGTTATCTGTACTACTCATTTAGGTAGTTAAAACTGCAAAGCCTTGCCTATATTTTCATATTTCATCAACTGCAAGATGCACAGTATTTCATATTTTAACGTGTCTAAACTCAGATAACCCAAGCTTGCAAGCAATAATTAATTACTGGCAATATTTCTTTCTTAGTCATGTGTCTTAACATTAGTGGTATCTTGATATCACTAAAATATGGTGATTTTTGCATACCTATATATTTTTAAATCATGTTTTGTAACTTACTTTTTTCTTTACACTTTTCCCAAAAAACATGAAAATTTTCAAGCATGGAAAAAAGTTGAAAGAGTACTATAACTGCTCATATTACTGCTCAGATTCCATAATGCTAACACTTTGTCATAATAGTCATGGATTTTAAAATGGTTCATGTAGCTGTGGTTCTCCTTCCTATGACTTCCTTTCTTTGGATAGCAAAGCACTAGTTTTTAGCCAGGGATTAATACAAAATCACAGAAGAGCCCTTTGTAAAATGTACTCACAAGGACCCAAGCTTCACCCAAGGTCTGCAGCATCTGAACCTCCTTATGCGTTCAGAAGCAGAATGCCATCATGGGCTTAAAACAGACTTTCTCTGAGGGGCTGGGGTTGTGGCTCAGTGGTGGAGCCCTTGGCTAGCATGCATGAGGCACTGGGTTCGATCTTCAGCACCACATAAAAATAAATAAATAAAAACAAAAGTGTTAAAAAAAACAGATTTCCTCTGAAATTAAAGGCAACTTCCTGATAACTTGTTTGTCTCCAAGATTCAAAACAGTCTCCTTTGATATTAAAGCTCCAAATTGTTATAACTTCTGAACTTCCTCATACAGACTCCCTCCAGCTGATGTCAGATTCTCTGGCTAACTAAATCTGCAGATGTATGTTTCCTGCCTTTTGTCCCACTTTGCCTCTTATAAAAGCTTTCCTTACCCTTGAGTTTTCTGAAAATGGAGATTTGAGATAGAAAATGTCTCTTCCTTCAACGTTGGCTATTTACTCGCCAGCATGACTCTAAGCATTTGTGGAGCAGTGAACTACCAGCAAGGATCATCCCTTGAGCAACATAGCTCAAGCTTGCAGTGATCCATAAGGATCCATGAGGAGGAGGGAGCTCGACCACTCAAGACTTGCCAAACCTACAGTAAGAATTTCAAGGAAAATCCCAGAAGCCACCTAGAGACACTTTTATATCCTGGGATTTATGCCCCCCCACAACCCCCCCCCCAACTCACATTCTCCCACATATTTTGCTATAGCCTCAAGCACTAAAAATTATTTGTTGGTAAGGGAAAAAAGGTTAGTTTGGCAAATGCCAGGTTCCCACTGGTTGTCCTCATCAGGGTGCACACGGAGAATTTTATTTTTGCTCTTTGAGTGTTTGGACCTTGAGTGGCTCATTTTGTGTTGACACTTAGGATAAGCCATTTGGTTGCAGGGTATTGGTTGATGAGGTTAAATTTGAAGGATGAAAATTTCCCAGCAATTCTATTGGTTTGTTTGGAGAGCTCTTTTAGGTTGGGTTTTGGTTTGGAAAAGAT
The DNA here is from genome assembly GCF_964194105.1 of Spermophilus citellus. NCBI lineage: Eukaryota > Metazoa > Chordata > Mammalia > Rodentia > Sciuridae > Spermophilus > Spermophilus citellus. Next base: position 43,190,849 of record NC_138190.1, on the reverse strand, counting down.
TATAGCATTGCTTATATATCTAAAAATGCATGCTGAGTTAATGTAACTGTTTTATATATTGGTTACTTGGTGATTGGCTTAACAGGCTAATACTGATGTCTGTAGCAACATATTAATCTACTAAAATAGGAAATTCCATTTCAGAAGAGCATATGCAATTCCTGGGTTGGAAGGAATTATGGGCAGCTCTTTTGGAAGGTGCATATAACGAAGGTCCTGATCACCTTGAGGGATGTGTAGAAGGGCATAGGCAGCCAGAGCAAGATGGTGAGTGAGAAGACTGGGGACAGGGCCAGAACAAAAGAGCAGGAAGAGAGTCTACCAATGAGATCAACTTCCTGCTTGACCAAAGTGCTCCTGGACACAAGTGGGGGATCCATTCAGACAGATACTTCTGTAATCATGTTCCTAAGCAGGAGATCCAAAAGAAAAAAAATAAAGCAGACATGTGGACAGAAGGGGCAGTAATCAGAAATAGTGAGGAGTGCATGGATAGAGGAAGAGACAGGGAAAGGAGGAAATTCGAGAGACCATAAAAAGAACTGGCCAAAACTCCCCCACCAGATTCCCAGTTCTGGGGCCACTTTTCTTCAGAGAAGTCTATCTGTATCTCTGTCTCCTCTACTTCTTGCTTGCTTCTTCTGTGTCCTGTTCTTTGCTGAATGGAGACAATGAACCCAGCACCCCTAGACAGCAAGAACATCTGTACCTTTAACTGCCCCATTCACCCCTAGGTGTTTAGGAGCTTTTTTCCAAGTACACTTTACTGACCCAAAACATTTCCCAAGCTCCTTGTATCATTCACCAGATAAGCCTCTATCAAAATCTATCCAAACCGGGCATGGTGGCACATGCCTGTAATCCCAGCAGCTGGAGAAGCTGAAGCAGGAGGATGGCAAGTTCAAAGCCAGCCTCAGCAGAAGCAAGGTGCTAAGCAACTCGATGAGACCCTGTCTCTAAATACATAGAGCTGGGGATGTGGCTCATTGGTCTAGTGCCCAGAATTCAATCCCTGGTACCCCCACCCAAAAAAAGATCCACTTTAATTTGAACTCATGAGTTTACTTTTTAAAATTCTGCATGCTTAAGTTATAAATTTTTGTTTTGATTAAAGTTTTTTTAATTTTATCTAAGGGTCCCTCCACCCCAGTAAGAAATTGGTTATTCCAGTTTGTTGGTCTGAGTCTTTGAGATGTAAATTTTCTACCTGGCCTCAACTGAAAATGCAAAATTAAAATTTGCAGACTGCTTAAAGCTATATCAGATAACAGTCAGACTTTTAAAATGGCAAATATAAATTTTAAATTTTGAGATTTTCTTGTGTGCACCTGCTTATATATTATTTATTTGCATGGTACTGAAGTGGCTTATAGATAAGTAACATAATTTATAACCTATAAGTTACCCCAAATCCTTTTGATTCACACTTTAGTAAATCTGTGACAAGTTAATTTGAACTTATTGATAGTAAGGCTTTTGTTAAGATTTGGATATGAGTTGTCTTCCAAAAGGTCCTCTGTTAATGCAGGAATATTCAGAGAAGAAATGTTTAGATTAGAATAGCTGTAACCTGATCAGTCCATCCTAATTTGAATGGACTAACTTCCTGGTAACCATGGGAAAGAGGGGCATGGCTGTAGTGGGTGCATTAGTGAGGGCATGCCCTGGAAGAGTTCATCTTCCCTTAAGCCCCTTCCTTTGCTCTCTCTGTATTCTGGCCATCATGAGAAGAGCAGTATTCCTCAACCAATCTCTTCAACCATGCCTCATCATGGTCCCAGAGCAATGGAGTCAGTCCACTATGAACTGAACCTCTGATACTATGAGCCAGGTATTTTGGTTATAGCAATGAAAACCTAACACACACAGAAGTGCATACCAAAAACTGGGGTTGTTGCTGTAAGTAACATGACCATGTGATTCAAAAGCCTTTGGAACTTGTTTGTAGAATAAATTTAGAAACATTTGGAGATGCAGGCTTGAGAATGTTTACTCTGACATTATATATTAGTCATATGTAACTTGCTTTTGCTTTTTACAGAGGCTCACAGCTGAGAGCTTTTGAATGGACCAATTGCTTGGAAACTGTGGGCAGATGGTGTGTGGCTGGGATGGGGTGGTCAGTGGGGGTATGCCCTGGAAGAGTTTATCTTCCCTGAAGCCTCATCCCCTTGCTCTCTCTGCTTCCTAGCTGCCATGAGCCAAACAGCTTTCCTCTGGCTGGCCCCTTCTGCCATGACGTTCTGCCTCACATCGCCCAGAGCACGGAGTGGACTGACCATGAAACTGTGAACCAAAATAAAAGTTGTTACTGACAAGTATTTAAGTCACAGTGACAAAAAGCTAACTAACATAGATGTCTTTAAAATCTGATAAATCATTTTTTTTCTGGCCTCCTAATCAGTTGGGATATTTGTCTAAGGTTTTTTTTTTTTAATCCTTTGTTTTGCTGTAAATCCATTAATGAAAGCTTTTCTAAGTAGAAGTGATGATTGACCAAAAATGTTTATGTGACCTAATGTCAACATTCCGACAAAAACTGGAAGAGCTTATCTGCTTCTTTGTAATAAATGAGCTATGCTATTTTCCTATCCTTTGCTTAGATTGAATTCTTTTAAAATGCAGCTTTTTAAATAGTTTTCTTTTTATAAGGAAACCCTGAATTAAGAATTTGAAATCTTAGGGTTTTCATACCTCAGAAATTTTGTTTTCTTTTGCTAAATATGGAACCCCTTTATCTCTGTATGATATCCATGGTTTATCTAAAATATTGTTCAATAGATTCGAAACTTCACAAGTGAGCCTAAGCATTAGAAATATCTAGATAGAGTTTGAACAGAGACCTAAAAGGTTTAAAATTAAGCATAAATAATTTTAAATAAAAATATATTGACAGAATTCTTAAAATTAAGGAATTTAATTTTATTTGGTAACACATGACTTAAAATGCTAATTATCTATGCATGGTTTCTAATTTCTGGAATAATATCATTTTATAAGGATAAATAAATCACGGGTGTTTATAAATCATGGAATATTTGTTGTTGTAAATTGATCATACATTTTAGCAGCACTCCTTAAAAAGTTTCTTCCTAGTTGTAGATGAACAGGATGTCTTTATTTTAATTGTTTATTTTTATGCTGTGCTAAGAATTGAACCCAGTGCTTTACTCATACTAGGCAAGCACTCTTCCACAGCCCTTTAGCAGTAGTCTTAAAAATTAACTATTGGTCTGTCTGTACCTTCATTCAGTAACCTAAATGTTATATACATTTCCATAATTTATTATATTATTTATATTGGATATGAAACATTTAATGTTTATCAGTTTTTAGACATTTGCTTTTAAAACCTGTTTGTCTCTTTTCAGTTTCTTTTTACAACTTCCTCCTAAAGATCCATGTTGATATCCAGGCCCTAAATTCAAGATTATTAAAAATAAAACTGATGTTAATTAGCCTTCAGTAAAAACAGACTAAAAGCCTGTTTACAATTCTCTGAACTACCATTAGTCTCTTCGCTAACCTAGAGTAAAAAATGAGTTTGTATGGTGTTGCATTATAGAACACCTCAGGTAATTTCCATTTGTGTTTCTGTATTTTCTGTACAAATTGCCGGGGTTTTATAGTTCTCATCAGCAAGATTTTTTTTTACTGCCTTCTTCAAAAGTGTCCCTCAAAGCTGTGAAGTGGATTTTACACCATATTTTATGTTGAAAATCTAGTTTGTATTATTAAATGTTACAGAAATTTTTATTAAAAAGATATAACAATAAATGTAGATCTATATTTCTAATATGTCATCATACCTCTTTTCTTCAGGATCTCCATTATTTTGAATGTATTTTATTTTCTCCACTATTAATTATCTAAAGACACAGGATAATAATTTTACTTTTTAAGTCAGAATTTTAGCTTGGAAGATGTTTTAGGTTTGATGTATATCTCTTCTATCAGTTACAAGATTTTTAAAACAATAAATAGCTGGATGAAGTGGCGCATGCCTGTAATCCCAATGGCTCATGAGACTGAAGCAGGAGGATTATGAGTTCAAAGCAAGCCTCAGCATCAAGCAAGGCCCTATGGCTGGGATGGGGTGGTCAGTGGGGGACCCTCTCTCTAAATAAAATGTAAAAAGGGCTGGGGATATAGCTTAGTGGCTAAGCACCCCAGGGCTCATCCCTGGTACTCAAAACAAAACAAAAACAAAATGAATATTAGATTAAAATGTCTGCTATTTTTTCCAAAGTAATGTTCACTAAATGAAAACTTGTACTCTATTAGATAGTACAAGCAGTCAGAGCACACCTATTTTGTTACAAATGAGAATATTTGATATGAAAAATTTTTTAAAAATATTGTTCACTTTCTTGTTTGCTTGATTAATGTTTAAATTCTAGAGGAACTTCAAGTATTTCTTAGAATAATAGTCCACTCTTAGCAAAGTTTACAAAGAACTGGCTTAAAGAACAAATATCCAAATAATCTTGGATAATTTCCAAGGTTTTCAGCTGATTTTGTTAGATTTCCGATTGCTTAAAAGAAAAAAAAATTAAGTCTTACAAGAATTTGAGTTTAATCAATCAAATCTTTTTTTCCTAGTTGAGTTTTTTGTTATTGCTGTTTTGTTTTTCATACCAGAAATTGAACCCAGGGGCACGTAACCACTGAGCCACATCCCCATCCCTTTTTATTATTTTTATTTTGAGACAGAGTTTTGCTAATTTGCTTAGGGCCTCATTAAGTTGCTGAAGCTGGCTTTGAACTTGCCATCCTCCTGCTTCAGCCTCCTGAGCCACTGAGATTATAGGCATGCACCACTTTGCCTGGCTCCCAGTCTCTTCTTGCTTAAATGAACTAGTATTTTTATAATGATGGGATGTTATAAATCATGATATCTTTACATGTTATAAATAAAACTAAATTATTTTGCTAAGTACTCTAATAACACCTTATAGATTGCCTGTAGTCATAGTGAGCCATGATCTCTAAAGTAATCCTGCTTTATTCATCCTTCATTTTAAGACAAATTTAAGGTTGAATATTTTGATACAGGGTAAGTATGACTTCTGATTATTTTAATTTTTCAGTTGTACTGTTCACATTGTGAATTATTTTGCAAATAACATTTGAACATATATGTATTTTGAAATGATGACATGAATTCTTGTAGACTGTATTCAACATTCCTAGGGTTCTATGGAATGTATCTAAATTCTAGAGATGTTATGAAATGTAATGTTAAATTTTACCTAGATAATGATTATCCTTTATTTAGATAAGAAAGACTATCTAATAGGCATTTTTCAGTGCAGATCTGACTGGACTGCTTTTGTTTTTCTACAGACAAGTTGGTTTTATTTGATTGGATAAAAATTTTAGAACTAAAGAAATTGTGTTTATTAGTCCAAATTATATAAACTGGATTATTAATGTTTGGTATTTTTTCCAGCCTAAGAGCTAATCTTTCCAAAAACCTTCCATTGCTTAAAATTGGCAAAAAGGGGTCTTGTGACACTGACTCATAAACTGTCATTTCCCCTCCTACATGAGACCACTCAGATCAAATGAGACAAGGCTCCTGCAGCGTGGGACAAAGATGCTTTGCAAGTAATCCACAATGTCTTCAGAGAAAATTGTTCAGAGCTGGTGGCAGGGGGCGGGTAGATCACATGGAGCTACTTGTCAAACCCTACCAAAAATAAATGGGGGAGGTTATGGAAAGGGAGTTCTTACACTCTTATGTGAGCTAACACTAAAGCCCTTCCCCCAAGTAGAACTATTAAATATTTCAGACTATTTCAGAAATAAGCACTAACTCCTTATGTTCAAGTCCCTTGATGTGATTTGCACACCAATCCAACAATGGACTGCCAGCCAGATGGCATGGAGCCCCAATTCTCTCAAGATTAAGGGGATGAACTTAATGGGAGATTTGAAATAGACTCCTTCTGAAATTAAGGGAAACTTCCTGATAACTTGCGTTGCCTGCAGGAAGAATTCAAATAGCCTCCCCCTTTGGCAGGGTACTGGGGATTGAACTCAGGGGCACTCGACCACGGAGCAATATCCCCAGCCCTATTTTGTATTTTATTTAGAGACAGGGTCTCACTGAGTTGCTCAGCGCCTTATTGTTGCTGAGGCTAGCTTTGAACTCTTGATCCTCATACCTCAGCTTCCAGCACCTGGGATTGCAGGCATGTGCCACCACACCCAGCTGAAACAGCCCCCTGAAATAGCTGTTAAAACAGCTACAAACTGTTTTAACTTCTGAACTTCCTCCCACAGAGGAAAGATGCCAAGGAAGTTGAGACTGACAGGTTCTATGGCTAACTAAATCTGCTTATATACATTTCCTGCCTTTTTCTTTGCCTCTTCTTATAAGAGCTTCCCTCGCCCTTGAGCTTTCTGAACATGGAGATTTGAGATGGGAAGTCTCCTCTAACTTCCTTGAGAGCTGGCCTATTTTCCTGCCAACTTAACTCTGCATATTAAGCCTCACTTCTTATCCCTGATAGTAATAAGCTCTCTAGTCAATGAACAAATCCTAGCTCAGACTTTCACTTAATGAGTGGCCTTAGGCAAGTGACCTAATCTATTTCTATCACTTTTCCACCTATTACAAATTGTAACAGTACGTACTCAAATGAATAAAGGGAGGATCCAATTACATGTGAAATCTTGCACTGCACAAAGGAACTGTTTTAAAAGTTTTACTCCAGCCGGGCACGGTGGCACATGCCTGTAATCCCAGCGGCTGGGGGGCTGAGGCAGGAGGATCCCAAGTTCAAAGCCAGCCTCAGCAAAAGCAAGGCACTAAGCAACTCAGTGAGACCCTGTCTCTAAATAAAATAGAAAACAGGGCTTGGGATGTGGGTCAGTGGTCGAGTGCCCTTGAGTTCAATCTCTGGTACCAAAAAAAAAAAAAAAAAACAATAGCCTGACAACTGTTGTGATTATAAAGAGCCATTACATTACTATAAAAAGAAATAAGGAGTATCTATATATTTATCATTTTCTTGAATGTGTGAAAAAGAAGGTAGACAAAACTACAGAGTATGCTACCATTTTTTTAAAGAGAGAGAGAAAAAAAATTTTAATATTTATTTTTTAGTTTTCAGCAGACACAACATCTTTCTTTGTATGTGGTGCTGAGGATCGAACCCAGGCTGCACACATGCCAGGCGAGCGCACTACTGCTTGAGCCACATCCCCAGCCCAGTATGCTACCATTTTTTAAGGAAAGAAATTAATATGAATGTATATTAATATATGCTCATATTGTTAAAAATGATGGAAGGATAACCCTTTAAATTTCACTAAAGGAAATGGAAGGAGGAAGGGAGGACGTAAGATGAAGAAAGAAGCTAGATTACTCTGAATATACTGTGTTTTCTAGATTCGACCCTGGAACTAAGTAAATATTTTAAAATGTTTTATAGAATCTTAAAGATAAACAATATAAAATAATTCCTAATAACAGCAAACATCCTTTTTGTCTGCCTTTCCTAAAGACCAGACAGAAATGTCTTGATTCTCAGTTCATCAACATGAATTAATTTGACTCAGTATACACATACAACAGTCTCAGACTAATACTACAATATTAACCATCAGATATAAAATGAATAAATTAAAAACTTAAGTCCAGAATTTCATTTGGAAGTATCATTTTTGAATACATGAGGTATTTTTTTTCTTTTAAAAAAACCTTATAAATAGTTCTTAACTCTGTCAGTGAAAAGGCCTAGAAATGATTCCCTAACATCCATGCTGTGGTATTAAAAACTAAAAAGATCCAGGGCTCCCTAGAGGAAATGGTCAATTCCAAATCAGAGACAGGGAATATACAGAATGAGCCATGAACTTGTAGCACCAGAAAGGAAGGACAATACCAAAGGCTTGGGGGCAAAGTTGAAAGAGTTTCTACCAGCCAAACACAGGATAGTTTTGACTCCTAATAAGGATAATAAGGCAATTGATTAAGAAATAAAAATATTTAAATCCTTAAGTCTGAGAATGATACATTTAAAAGGGCAAATTATTGTTTACCTTTGAATTAAGCTATAAAATCAACTCATTTCAAACTTAAAAAAAAGTCACTTAGCCCATCTTTTCTGTATAATATGTAGCTCGTGGTATACAAATAATATATGCAGGGCAAAATCTCTATATAAGCATTCCATCAAGAAAATGACAGAATGAAAACATCACCATTTTGCAGCCATTAATAAACTAACGGGTCTGAGCAGTAATCACCAATAACTGGTAGTTACAGATAACCATGCATAACATGCCTCCTAGCAGAAATTTTTAAATCTTCCAAATATGATCCAGCTTCTAGATCTACCAACTGAAAGGAATAACTGGGGAGAGTAGATTATGTCAAATACCACCATGGGGTATTTAACAGAAAAATCCAGAATCCATAATACTAAAGGACAAATCACCTAGTTGCTTAAAACAACAAATGGAAAAAGAGATGAAGGGGAATCTATAGGTAAGAGAATGAATAACTATAAGCACACCCAGCTCCCGGTGCAGATTTTTAAGTACCAATCCCATTAAGAGGAACAAAAGATCCTTGCAGAAGTTACTGATTCCAGGTCTAAAACAGAAAGGTGATGTAGAATGTGTATTTGTGCTAGAAAGTAAGCAAGTGCTCCAAGAATGATAGGGACATGGGGAAAGGACAGGGGAACTACCCTGAAAAGAATTCTGCTAGCCAAACTGAGCACAGTTTGAACACAAAAATGAATAATGACAGTAATGGATGGTAATAGTGAAAAAAATAAACATTAATAACTGCTTCAGGCAAGAATCATCAGTGAATATTAAAGCTAATGGGCAAAAGTTTTGAGAAAACATGCAATTATCACAGGGTACAACAGTTCCATTGCTATGTATCTGCTCAAATGAGAACATACGTCACCACAAAAAAAAAAGTGCAAATAAATGTTATAAGCATTTTTCATAATAGCCAAAAAGTAGAAACCACAAAAATGTTCAACAAATGAATAAATAATGTGGTCCATACATACAATGGAATATTATTCTTGTGTAAAAAATAAAGTGCTGGTTCATGCTGTAATGTGAGTGAACCTTAAAAACAGGTCACATGAAAGAAATAAGACATAAAAGGCCATATTTTATATTATTCCATTTATATGAAATATCCAGAGTAGGCAAAACCATAGAGGCAGAAAGTAGATTAGAGGTTACCAGCAAATGGGGAAAAGAGGGAATGGAGAGTGAGTGTTAAGAATAGGGGTTTCATGGGCTGAGGATATAGCTCAGTTGGTAGAGTGCTTGCCTCACATGCACAAGGCCCTGGGGTTCAATCCCCATGTACCACACATGAAAAAAGAAAGAAAAGGGTTTTTTTTTTAGAGACAATGAAAATGTTCTAGCATTACTCATTACTAGTGATGGTTGCACAATTCTGAATATACTAAAAACCACTGAACATTTGAAAAGGCTAAATTTTGTAATAGTGAATTATATCTTATTATTTTAACAAACAGATAATCAAGGAGCTCAGTGGTAAAGCACTTATCTAGCATGCACAAAGCCCTTGGTTCAAACCCTAAATACCAAAAAAAAAAAAAAACAAGATATTTTAGAATATCAAGTCTGACAGGAAATACCTAAGTCAAACAAGAAGTATGAACTGGAGAATCCAATGTGGAATTAGCATTAGTATCCAGGCCTGTGACTAATGTGGGCCTGGCAGATAAGTCAGTGATGTGTGAGTATCATAGAAAAGGTAGTGCCAGGGAGTGACAGCATTTAAAAGATACTTACATATAAAAGGAATTGTGCAGAAACTTGCTGGGGAGTACCAACTTAACAAGAGCAATGCGGCGTGTGGGGACAGGGTTAGGGCTATCAATCTTATATCTGTGGTGTTCCTATCCCCATCCAACAGCATCAAATGGTCACAATTTTATCCTAGGACATTCTTGGAAGCCCTTTCATGAGAATTTATAGGCTAAGGCCTCGTGCTCAGAGCCTTAGTCAATCCTATTTACCTGGAAAGCTCCAAATTGGAATTCTGTCTTCTGCTGGGCATAGCTCTTCCACCTCCAACTTGAGGATGAGGTCTGGTTTACAAACCTGTTGCCCTGTTAATGACAAATGACAGTTAGCTTCTTGGTATAATTCTTCAGAGCCAAGACAAAAGAAGTTTCAGTTTGGTGACAGCACAAGGGAATCTGTTGCTTGACATAATGGTAATGTCAAACCATTTAACCTGGATTTTTAGTTCTCAAATACCTTTTCAGGAAAGAAAAGTGGGAAATTGAGAAACAAAATGTCCTCCATTTGATGCAGTAATCATAAACAGCAAAATTACCTGAGGAAGCCATTCTTACCCATGGAGACCAGGTTGCTGTAGGTCTCTAGCATCACATCTCGGTATAAGGTCCTCTGCAGAGGGTTCAGGTACTGCCACTCCTCCTGAGTGAAATCCACAGCCACATCCTCAAATGTCACTAGTCCCTGTAATGGCACATTCCTTTTATTCTAAAATGCTGACCACCAGGTGATAAGAACACAGGAGAACTTCTAATTGGGTTCCCCAGTCCTCATGATGACAATACACAATATCTACTTCATATCAAGTTAGTGACCTACTTTGTATGAAAATCACAAATCATGAGAGCAAAACTATTCCATTAAGAAATAGAGGGCTTTTTGTTTGTTTTTGTACTAGGGATTTGGCACCAGGAATGTAGCTTAACCACTGAGCTACATCCCCAGCCCCTTTTCTTTATTTTGAGATAGTCTCATTAAGTTGGTTAAGGCCTTGCTAAGTTGCTGAGGCTGGCTGTGAACTTGAGATCCTCCTGCCTCAGCCTCCTGAGCCACTGAAATTACAGGCATGCACTACCACATCTGGCAATAGAGTATGTAAGATGATGCAATATTAGCACAAGGATAGACAGTCTGGTGGGAAAAAAAAGAATCCAAACATGTACAGACAGCTGACTTATGACAGTTGGCATAGCAAAACAATGGAGAGAGTATGATCTTTTCTTTTTTTAATATTTAATTTTTTTAATTGTAAGTGGACACAACACCTTTATTTTATTTTTATGTGGTGCTGAGGATGGAACCCAGGGCCTCATGCATGTTAGCTGAGCACTCTACCTCTGAACAACAACCCCAGCCCGAGAGCATGATCTTTTCAATAAATGTAAATGGATTATTATATGTCTAGTACATGCAGGTAAAATATAAATCTAATGTAAAAAGTGACACAATAAAGTGTCCATAAAATAACTGTAGGGTCACCTAATCACCCCTCCCCTTTCTGTGTCTTGACTACTCTGTGACCCAGACAGCTGTAGGTATTTCCCTGCAGGTTTGAGCCCAAACTGGTGCCTTGAACATTCCCAGGCACTGATAAACTGGTTTAGGTGGTGGCCCAAATCCTTAAATCCTCATGTCCTCCTCACTGCAGACAAATCAAGCTAGGTAGGACATCCCTGTCTCTCATTGTCATGATGCTGAAGCCCACTCTGTAAGTTTTAATAGATGCTCAGGAATGATCATCTGGTTTTTAGTGCTTCTTTCATTACACTCCCAACAGGTCCCATAGCAAGACAATTGGGGCACCCCCCTTGTAGGAATTCCCCTGCTGCCTTTTTTTTTTTTTGTGGTGCTGAACATTGAACCCCCTTCCTTGCACATGCTAAGCAAGCACTCTGCTACTGAGCCACATCCCTGCACATGCTGCCTCTTTGGGGGCAACATCAGACTGGATTCAGCAAAATAAAACAATAATATAGAAAATGTGTTCATAAGTCTAGGTGACAAATTCTAAATCAAGACATGAAAAGCACTCATAAAATGAGAGACTTGGAGTGTTACAAGATTGAAAGGGTAACAGTGAAAAGGCAAGCCATTAAGGGAGATCACCTGCAATATTCATGAAGAGAACAACCACTGTCCTATCTGTAAGAAATACACAACACAAAAGAGCGGACAAGAGAAGTGAGTAGGTACTTCCTTAAAAATGAGAACCAAGTGACCTATGAACAGAAGAAAATGTACTTGTCCTTGGCACTCAGATACATTGCAATGTATTCAATCTTATTAGCACTCGGAAATGAAAATTTAAGCTACACTGAGACACCTGTATGTACTTGCCAGAAAAGGTATAATTAAGCAGACTAATGCACCATAATGTTGCATTGAAATGGGAATTCTCATGTCCCATTAGTAGGAATGTAACCTGGTATAATCACTTGAAAAACACATGGCATGATTTATTAAAGTTAATGATTTGTATACACTATGACCCAGAAGCTCCTTCCCTAGGTACTCACAGAAAATTGTGCACATGTGCTCTAGGAAACAAGTCCAGGGATACTCAAAGAAGCACTGCTTCTAATACTAATTCATGGAAAAAATCCAAATGTCCATTATCAGTAGAATGAGTAAACTGTGGCACAGTCATTCAATGAAATGCTGTATGGTGACCAAAAGTAATGAAGTACACCTGCTTGTTGTAATGCAGGTTCACTCTTCACTTGTTACCAATTTGAATCATGTGCAACTGTTCACACAAGTTATATGGAGTGGGATTATTCTTTAGATAGGCATCAGGGGACAACAGAATCCTAGGATTCATTGTGAGTTGGTACCCCAAGTCTCAGGAAAGCTGATCAGGGCAGATGGAGTTTTCTGAATATGCCTCACTTGCACCATAGTGAACTGACCTCAGAAAACAGCCAGTCCTGTGTTTTCTATGTTGGGGGCAAATGAACCATTGAAAGACATCCTGTTTCTAGGAGGGGACTGGATCAGGGTTCAGGTTATTCTGGCTAGCTCCCCACTTATCTCAGATATTACATTCCCAGCACATTCTACAGTTATTCTTAAGAAATATAAATAAGAGTCAGTGTGGTGGTGCACACCCATAATCCCAGGGGCTCAGGAGGCTGAGACAGGATAACTGCAAGTTGGAGGTCAGCCTCAGCACCATAGTGAGACCCTGCCTCAAAAAATATGAAAGGCTGGGGATGCGACTCAGTGGTTAAGTACCCCTGGGTTCAATTCCCAGTACAAGGGGAAAAAAAGAAATACAAATAACAAAGAGGTGAAAACTAGTCCATGGCCACTCAGAGGACCTTCCTGCACATATCCAACAAAGATTAATATAATAAATGTACTAATGAGAAAAAGAAGCCCCGAATATACTCCATATTTATATTTATAAATTGTAAGAGAACAAGCTAGGCTAGTTAATCCATGATGTTAGCAGTGAGGATAATAATTACTTCTACATATGGCAAAAATTTAGGGAAGGGAATGAGAAGGGTGCTGAGGTCCTAATTATGTTCTTTCTACATCTTAGCCTAGGTGGTAGCTACAGAGTGTGTTTTCATGCTTGTGATAATACATCCAACTGTATACTTAAAAACTGTGCACTTTATATGTACTTTATATCTTTATTCATAAGAATTATTTGCAGGGTTGGGGTTGTGGCTTAGTGGTAGAACACTGGCCCTGGGTTCAATCCTCAGCACCACATAAAAAAATAAATAAAGGTATTGTGTCCATCTACAACTAAAAATATTTTTTAAAAGAATTACTTGTAATAGAGCTGGGAATGTGACTCAGTGGTAGAGCATTTTGTCTAGCATGTGTAAGGTCCTGGGTTCAATCCCTAGCATCAGACACAAAAAATATTTTCAACAAAAAGAGGCAAATCAATGGGAAAATGGGACTTTCTATGTCAACAAATTATTCTGAAACAACCGGATATTCTTCTTTTTTAAAAAATGTTTATTTTTGAGTTGTAGTTGGACACAATACCTTTATTTCACTTATTTACTTTTATGTGGTACTGAGGATTGAACCCAGATCTCACACATGCGAGGCGAGTGCTCTACCACTGAGCCACAATCCCAACCACCAGATATTCTTTAAAAACCTCAATAACAGATTCCAACATGGCGGCGGGCGCAGAGAGATCAAGTCTCTGACCTCTTCAGCTGTGCAGGCATAGGGAGTCGTAAACAATCTAAATTCCGTTTGCTCAGGATCACTAGGCAATGCTGAACTGATGTGGATCTGGGGCGATCAGTCTGGGCCTCTCAGAACACACACTGAGCCCAGATGGGCTGAATTCAAGCTCCCGTTCGCCTGCTTCCTGCAGACAAACAGCTGTGACTCAGCACTAATCCATCCGGCTGAAACAACTGGTCGGCCCTTCTGTTCCTACGGAGGTAAATGCCAACCGAGCCTTCATAGGTAGTGGCCACAGGTTTGAAACGGGGCTTGGGAGAGACAGTAAGGACCCACCCGTTGCATTGGTCACCCGGCAAAGGGAAATGAACTGTCGCCATTTGCAAGAGACACCACCATGGCAGAGAACTAACGTCACCAGACTGCGGCGGAGGAGATAACTTCATTGAAACCTGCGGCTACAGGTGTGTAATTCCCTAGCCTTCCCTCTCCACACATCGGGGAAACCTTAAGGGCCCCTCCCAGCTCTCCTGTGAGCACGATAGCCAGATAGCCAGACCGAGGGAATCAGACGTGGCACGGGACCCGAGGCGCTGAACTCCCGGCTACCGCTCCCACCAGTGCTGACAGCTGAGGTCTCTTGCACCAGCTACTGGGGGCGTAGCTACTGGAGGGCAAGTAAAATTCGCTGAGGATTCTCAGCCCCAAGCTCTACAAACTTAGGGTCTGAGGGAATGGCAAACAGGGAGAGTGTGCCCAGTCGTCCATGAAAACAGGGCTCCCGGGAGCAGCAGACCTGGCGTGTAGCCAGTATTGTGGTGAGCGGCACCCGTGAGAGGGGCCTGGCTAGAGGAAAAGTGGGGAAGGGACTAGACACAAGAGGAGGCCCTAGGCACTCAGGATTGGAGACTCGCCCAGTCTGGGAGGAGGAGCTGCTGCACAGTGATTGGTTCCCGCATATTGACAGGAGAAACTTGGCCTGGTGGGCACAGCGCCACCTACTGGAAGAGAAGTTAATCAAACTCTAAGACTGCATTTATTTTTTTTTCTCTCTTTTTTTGATTTGGGTTTTTTCTTTCATTTTCATTTTTCTTTCTTGTTGTTTTTTAATTTTTTTTTACAATTTTTTTAATTTTTTTTCTTCTTTGAAGGCATTCCCTCTAAAATCTGGAACAAGACAGGGATGCCCTCTCTCAACACTTCTATTTAATATAGTCCTTGAAATACTAGCCAGAGCAGTTAGACAGACAAAAGAAATTAAAGGCATAAAAATAGGAAAAGAAGAACTTAAATTATCACTATTTGCGGACGACATGATTCTATACCTAGAAGACCCAAAAGGATCTACAAAGAAACTACTAGAACTAATAAATGAATTCAGCAAAGTGGCAGGATATAAAATCAACACGCATAAATCAAAGGCATTTCTGTATATCAGCGACAAAACTTCTGAAACGGAAATGAGGAAAAACACTCCATTCACAATATCCTCAAAAAAAATAAAATACTTGGGAATCAACCTAACAAAAGAGGTGAAAGATTTATACAATGAAAACTACAGAACCCTAAAGAGAGAAGTAGAAGAAGATCTTAGAAGATGGAAAAATATACCCTGTTCATGGATAGGCAGAACTAACATTATCAAAATGGCGATATTACCAAAAGTTCTCTATAGGTTTAATGCAATACCAATCAAAATCCCAACGGCATTTCTTGTAGAAATAGATAAAGCAATCATGAAATTCATATGGAAAAATAAAAGACCCAGAATAGCAAAAGCAATTCTAAGCAGGAAGTGTGAATCAGGTGGTATAGCGATACCAGATTTCAAACTATACTACAGAGCAATAGTGACAAAAACAGCATGGTACTGGTACCAAAACAGGCGGGTGGACCAATGGTATAGAATAGAGGACACAGAGACTAATCCACAAAGTTACAACTATCTTATATTTGATAAAGGGGCTAAAAGCATGCAATGGAGGAAGGATAGCATCTTCAACAAATGGTGTTGGGAAAACTGGAAATCCATATGCAACAAAATGAAACTGAATCCCTTTCTCTCGCCATGCACAAAAGTTAACTCAAAATGGATCAAGGAGCTTGATATCAAATCAGAGACTCTGCATCTGATAGAAGAAAAAGTTGGCTCCGATCTACATATTGTGGGGTCGGGCTCCAAATTCCTTAATAGGACACCCATAGCACAAGAGTTAATAACAAGAATCAACAAATGGGACTTACTCAAACTAAAAAGTTTTTTCTCAGCAAGAGAAACAATAAGAGAGGTAAATAGGGAGCCTACATCCTGGGAACAAATTTTTACTCCTCACACTTCAGATAGAGCCCTAATATCCAGAGTATACAAAGAACTCAAAAAATTAGACAATAAGATAACAAATAACCCAATCAACAAATGGGCCAAGGACCTGAACAGACACTTCTCAGAGGAGGATATACAATCATTCAACAAGTACATGAAAAAATGCTCTCCATCTCTAGCAGTCAGAGAAATGCAAATCAAAACCACCCTAAGATACCATCTCACTCCAGTAAGATTGGCAGCCACTATGAAGTCAAACAACAACAAGTGCTGGCGAGGATGTGGAGAAAAGGGTACACTTGTACATTGTTGGTGGGACTGCAAATTGGTGCGGCCAATTTGGAAAGCAGTATGGAGATTCCTGGGAAATCTGGGAATGGAACCACCATTTGACCCTGCTATTGCCCTTCTCGGACTATTCCCTGAAGACCTTAAAAGAGCATGCTACAGGGATACTGTCACATCGATGTTCATAGCAGCACAATTCACAATAGCTAGACTGTGGAACCAACCCAGATGCCCTTCAATAGATGAATGGATAAAAAAATGTGGCATCTATACACAATGGAGTACTACGCAGCAATAAAAAATGACAAAATCATAGAATTTGCAGGGAAATGGATGGCACTAGAGCAGATTATGCTTAGTGAAGCTAGCCAATCCCTAAAAAACAAATGCCAAATGTCTTCTTTGATATAATGAGAGCAACTATGAACAGAGTAGGGAGGAAGAGCAGGAAGAAAAGATTAACTTTAAACAGAGACATGAGGTGGGAGGGAAAGGGAGAGAAAAGGGGAATTGCATGGAAATGAAGGGAGACCCTCATTGCTATACAAAATTACATATAAGAGGTTGTGAGGGGAATGGGAAAATAAACAAGGAGAGAAATGAATTACAGTAGATGGGGTAGAGAGAGAAGATGGGAGGGAAGGGGAGGGGGGATAGTAGGGGATAGGAAAGGTAGCAGAATACAACAGTCACTAATATGGCAGTATGTAAAAATGTGGATATGTAACCGACGTGATTCTGCAATCTGCATTTGGGGTCAAATTGGGAGTTCATAACCCACTTCAATCTAATGTATGAAATATGATATGTCAAGAGCTTTGTAATGTTGTGAACAACCAATAAAAAAATAAAATAGAAAATTAAAAAAAAAACCTCAATAACTCCAACATAAAATTAACTCAAAGTGCATTATAGATGTAAATGTAAAAACTAAACCTATAATATTTCTTAGAAGAAAATACAAGAGAAATTCTTTTGAACCTTCAGTTAGCCAAAAATTTCTTAGATGTGACACCAAAATTCAAAAGACATTGTTAGAGATTGAAAAGTCAGAGAATGAAAGAAAGTATTTATAGATCAAACATCTGGCAAAAAAACTTGTATTGAGAATACAAACAAGAACTATCAAAATGTGAGGGGAGGGCTGAGGTTGTGGCTCAGCAGCGGCACGCTCACCTAGCACGTGCGAGGCCCTAGGTTTGATCCTCAGCACCACATAAAAATAAGTAAACAAAGTAAAGGTATTGTGTCCAACTACAACTAAAAAATAAATATTTTTTTTAAAGTGAGGGGGGTTACTGGGGATTTTGTCAAATTACATTATGTGCATGTATAAATATGACACAATGAATCCCACCATTATGAATAATCATAATGCACCAATAAAATGGGGAAAAACCTAAAAAGTGAAGCAAAAGCTAGATACCTCACCAAAGAAGAAATATAGTTAGCAAATAAATACATAAAAATTTTCTCAACACCATTAATCATAAGGGAACTGCAAATTAAAACAACCATGATACACCACTGTACACTTATTATAATGTGGGTAATGTGGGGGATGAGAATACATAGGGCTGGTAAGGATATGGAGCAACCAGACTTCTACTGGCAGGAATGTAAAATGGCATAGCCCCTTTGGAAATGGTTTTCCAGTTGTTCATGAAGTTAAGCATGTACTACTACATAATCTGGCAATCCCACTCCCAGGTATATTTACCTGAGTGAAATGAAAACTATATAAATCTCAAACCCTATAAAGGAACATATATATATATACACATGTATGTGTATATATACGTGTGTGTGTGTGTGTGTGTGTGTGTATAGATAGATAGAGAGAGAGAGAAAGAGAGAGATTGAACTCAGGGCCTTGTGCATGCTAGGCAAGTGCTCTACCACTGAGCTATACCTGCTAGCCCCTAGCAGCTATATTTTTTTATTTTTAATCACCAAAACATGGAAATAACCTAAATGTTTTTCAACCAATTGATAAACAACCTGGATTACACACAATATAATATTACTCAGCAATAAAAAATGAAAGAACTACCAGGTATGGTGGTACACACCTGTAATCCCAGCACCTCAGGAGGCTGAGGCAGGAGGATCCCATATTTGAGGCTAGTCTGGGCAGCTTAGCAAAACCCTGCCCAAAATAAAAAATAAAAAGGGCTGGGGACATAGCTCAGTGGTAGAGCGCTCCTGGGTTCAATCTTCAGTACCACACACAAACACACAAAAGAACTAATAACAGTCAACAACATGGATGAACCTCAATGTATTCTGCTACATCAAAGAAGCCAAACTCAAAATGACACTTTGAATGATTCCATTTATATATGGGGTAAAAGCAAAAGTGCAGAATGGAAATACATTATTGACTAGGAGACAGGGTGCAGGAAAGGGCTGACTACAAAGATGATACATTGGGAGGTGACAGAACTCTTCTGTCTTCAGTCTACCACTGATGGTGTTCGTAACATAACTATGGGTTTTTAAAAATTCATAGAACTGTATACTTTTTTAAAGGGCTCATTTTATTATACATAAGTCATACCTTAATTTTTTAATTTTAAAAATAAGGAGCCTCCAGGTAATCTAGAATAACACCTCTGTATAAATCCAAATCTCTCTATATATCCTTCAAAAGACTATATAAATCAACCCAAAGAGTATATAAAATCACACATAATCAATACCTTTAGTATAACTTATAGTACAAAATAGAGACTACTACAGAGTTTTCATTGCCTATAAGTAAAAAAAAAAAAAAATCAGAAAAACAAGTATGAAACCATTCCTGTAGTGTGAGGAGGATCTGAACAAAACGGAACAGAGGAAGGGAATGGAGAGACTAAGAGTGAGCTGAAATCGTGCTTAGAGAAAATCCATTGTAAGTAGGAAAATGCAGAAAAGCTGGCCAGAGATATGAGAGTACCAGCTACAGGAAAGGTAGGTGGGACCCAAGGAGGCAGTCACAGAGCGTGCATCTAAGGGAGAAAAGGATAAAAAGGAATAAGGAAATATTATTCCGAGATTGGGTGGTGATCTAAAAAAAAAAAAAAAAGAGAGAGAGAGAGGGAAATTTAGGATCATGTAAGACAAAAAATGGCTAAAACAAAATCAGACCACACACAATCCTTCTCCACAGTGCCAAAAGAAAAAGTCATCCTTTGGGGGGTGCTGTACTCCATCTCACTGTGAAAACATAAGTGCTCTTGAACTAAAAATTTCAAGCAACCTCAACCCCTAAACCTGTCCTCAGAACAAATAGACGAAACAGTCTGCATCAATTCAAAGCTTCTTTAAGAACAAAGGAAAATGAGAAAACATTTCAGGTGACTGGGTCTGGGGGGCAGCTTAGTAACAGAGCACTAGACTAGCATGTGTGAGGCCCAGAGTTCTGTCCCCAGTGCAACAAAACCCAAAAATCCAGGTGACAAAAAATTCACTCCACAATGAGAGCACAGGGATGCTAAGCAGCTTCAAGCTCTCATCCTCTCACGGAAATATAAAAACAAAAAGAAACTATCAGAATCATCTTTGCCAGAACTCTGGAAAACAGCCAAAGATTTGTAGTAACCAAGGAAAGATGGAATAAAGAAAAAGGCAATTTGAAGACGGTAAAAAAGCTTTGTAGCACTTTTATTTGCCCTTCTCTTCCAATAACAGTGTGATGAAACAAGAAATTAGTAAGAGAAATGGATAATTTCTGTTATAATTGAACACAACTTACCCCAGCAAAGACAGTAAGCTTAAGCAGCTCTGATTACATTCAAAGTAATCAAAGAACTAATCTCTAAAAGTTTCACATGGAAATTTTATTAAACCATCAAGGAGCAGACAATCCGAACACTACAAAAATTCTTCTGGGCTGGGTTGTGGCTCAGAGGTAGAGCACTTGCTTTGCATGTGTGAGGCACTGGGTTTGATCCTCACCACCACATAAAAATAAAATAAAGATATTGTACCCACCTATAACTAAAAAAATAAATATTTTTTTTTTAAAAATCTTCTTGAAGACACAAAATGAAAAACTTCCAAATTCTCTACATAAATCTGTTAGAGTAGGTAGGTAGGTAGGTAGATGTGAGCAGGGGGTGGGGGAGGAAGAGGGACAACAAGGCTCATTCCATCTTAAGTGATGAAAATTCATTCCACCTTAGATAACAGAAACACTGTCTATAAACTCACTTCCCTCACAGTCAGATACTACCTTCTTAAATTAAAAGAATTGGGTGTAACCAGCTTAAGAAACTTTCCAACTTCTAAGCATGCACAGAGCACTGAGGCACTATCATTTAAGAGACTCCAATTCATTGTAACTATTACATCAAAGCTTAAAACCCCCATCCCCTGTAGGTTTCCCTTAGATATTGATGGGAAATTTTCAACATATTGAAACCAGTCATCTATCTATGGTTTTTGAATCCACAGATATGAAATCCATGCATACCAAAGGCTGACTATATTCAGACACTGATATTCTGTTGCACTCTTGATGAGAAGGTGACCTTGTTAACATTTTTAGAAGGGAATTTGGCAATTCCTCAAAAATTGAATATTTTTTAGCCTGGTTATTTCACTGAAAATGATGCTCTTCAATTCTATCTGTTTTCCACAAATGGAAGTCAAAGGTTATATGTTTTATCTAAGATAGAAAGAAAAAAGCAGGAAATGGAGTTCATAAACATAGAAGGGAGAACAGTAGCATAGAGGAAGAGGACCAGGGGAGTGAGAAAGGGAGGGCAAGGGGAGGTGCTGTGGAATGAAATTGATCAAAGTATGTTTTGTGTATGTATGAATATGCTATAATGAAACCCACTATTCTGCATAATTACCATATATCACTAAAATTAAAACAATATCATTATTTCAGAAATGTCAGTTATAGAAATCTGTCCTACAGCAATGTCCCCTCAATAATACAGGCATTATGGGGCTGGGGTTGTGGCTCAAGGGTAGAGCACTCACTTAGCATGCTTGAGGCACTGAGTTCGTTCCTCAGCACCATATAAAATGCAAAATAAAGATATTGTGTCTACTTAAAACTAAAAAATAATTTAAAAAAAAAAAGAAAACAGGCATTATGGGGCTGGGGTTGTGGCTCAGTAGTAGAGTGCTCACCTAGCATGCATGAGGCACTGGGTTTGATCCTCAGCACCATATAACAATAAAATAAAGATAAAGTGTCCACCTAAAACTAAAAAAAATAAATATTAAAAAAGAATATAAGCATTACAGATATTCATTCACTTCCTAACTTTCTAGATAGGATAACATTGGAAGTAACACAAAATTAAGGTACATACTGAATATTAATTGTTATAGGCTAAATGTCCTCCCAATTCATATATTGAAGCCTTAATCCCCAAGGTACTGACAGGGCCTTTAAAGGTAATTAAAATTAAGTGAGATCTTATAAGGGTAGGACCCTAATCCAACAGGACTAGTATCCTTAAAAAGAAGAGGAAGAGTCACCAGAAACCAGCAACTTCCCCCTCCCACTTTCTAGGTAAATACACAAACTAAAGGTCATGTCTTCATATGTTAATGCCAACCATTAGCAAGGCAAGGAGAAAGTCTTCACCAGAGAACAACCTTGCTGGCACCTTGATCTTAGACTTCCAGCCTTTAGAACTGTGAGAAAATAAGTTTCACTGGTTAAGCCATCCAGCCTGTCATATTCTGTTATGGCAGCCTGAAATGACTAATACAGGCTGAATACCCTTCTCCAAAATGCTTATGACAAGAAGTGCTTCCGATTTTAGATTTTTTTCTCAGATTTTGGAATATTTGAAATGATATCTTGGGGACAGGACCCTAGTTTAACCATGAAATATTTATGTTTCATAAATACCTTATACACCAGCCTGAAGGTGATTTTAAATAATAATGTTAGTTCATCTGCATTTTGACTGCAAATGAGGTCAGGTGTGGAATTTTCCATTTGTGGCATCAATGCTGCACTCAAAAAAGTTTTACATTCTAGAACATTTTCAGAGTTCAGATTTTTGGATTAGGGAAGAAAATGGTAGTTTTCCAATCTGATGTGGAAAAAAATCACTTTAGTTACTCATTCAAGAAGTATTTGTAAATCATCACAATAAGTGAAAACTATAAACTGGCAATCTGTATATTACATGCTTACTTTGTTTCAAAAGAAAGAAAAAGGGCTGGGGATACAGCTCAGTGGTACAGTGCTGGCTAACATGTGTGAGGGCCTAGGTTTGATCCCCGGTACCACAAAAAAAAAATTTTTAAAGATATTAGATACCAATAATGGCATAGACTCCTCTGTCCCTGTTCTTCCCCATTAAGTACAACTGGAAGCCCTGGAATTAACACAAGAGATGACCAAAAGAGGATCCTGAAAGGAGGAAAAAGGCAAGAACTCTGATTAGGGTCCTGAGGACTTAAAAATAATAGTAGAGGGGGCTGGGGTTGTGGCTCAGTGGCAGAGTACTCACCTAGCATGTGTGAGGTACTGGGTTCAATCCTCAGCACCACATAAAAATAAATAAAATAAAAGTTAAAAAATAATAGCAGAGAGCCACACAGATGGTGTCTCTCTAAACTCATAACCTAGCAACAGAAAGCAGCCTAGGTGGTCTCAGCCTGCCCCCAAATCAACAAGGGTCCCTCTAACAATACCAGACAAGCCTGGGACATCAGCAAAGAAGATTAGTCAGGAACTGGGAACTGTGCTGACAATAAGCAGGATGGAAAGTGGTCTTGTTCTCCACTGAGCCACAGAGACTTTCTAGGAGTCAGAAAGCACTGACCGGGGGGGGGGGGGGGGGGGGGATCCCCATATAACAATCACTCAGCCTGGAAAAGCTCTTCATCCCTGCTGGCCAAGAACTCCTTCTCCCTCCAGGAGATCAGGTACCATGCAAATTCACCAAAGGGGAAACTGACACAAGAGGCACCATTTTAAATATAAATTGGAACTACTCTAATCACAAGCACCTTTGATGCTGTTTCCAGTTTTCCACCTCCTCCAGGTTCTTCAAAGTAGTCAATTCAGATATCTACCTTATACAACCACCTGCTAGTGACCACTCCCTGTGGGACAGCTAGATACAACCTCCACACCCTACACAGACTGCACACATGCCACAGTGACCACCTCTCAGTTACAGTGCGACTGCGGGGAATCATGCCTGCTTGCTTTAAACACCCTACTTAGAACTCTCCTGAAGAAAACCCACTTAGGTGATGTACTAGACCCTAGTAAAGGCTTCAGCTCACAGCTTATTCCCTCTTTCTTTTACCCCTCACCCTAGTTGAGCATGTTGTATCATAGATGGCTCATCCCTTCCTGAGAGGCATGCTGCACTCCTCTCTGGGGTCTGTAAGTAGTAAACCACTTCTGATATTTTGTGGGTTTTGTCAAGTTGTCCTTTCTGTATCAACTGAGATACTTGAACATGACTACTTTCCCACTCTCCTAAGAGTGACTATCTTAGCAGAAATAAACTGGACATAGGACAGATAAGAACTACAGAGAATCTGCAGTATAAAGTTTCCTCTAAGAGGGTCACCTGGTCACAGCACAAACACCAGGACTGGCATTAAGCCATCCACCAGCATAAAGAAAAAATCCCAGGAAAGGCACACTGTAAACATCCACCACAATATTCCCCAGACCCCCCTCACTGGAGGGCCGGAGTTTATAACCACTCTTGTAAGAGATCTCAAAACCAAATTAGAGAGCTAAGTATATAGTTCAGTAGGTAGAGTGCTTGCCTTGCATGCACAAGGCCCTGGGTTCAATCCCCAGCACCAAAAACAAAACAAATTTTTAAAAAAGCAAAAATACAATACCCCATGACATAATAAAAGTAAACATTTCCCACAGTTGCAGAGGACTCCCCAAACTCTTAGAATTTACTGTCCTTTGTAGCTAGTGAGATGACTCATAAGTGGCCCTAGAAAGCTTCATGACAGTCACCAGAAAAACTAAGCACATGTCAGGAGGGTTGAAACTTTCAGCCCCACCCTCAGATCTCTGGAAAGAAAAGATAAGCTAGAGATTCAGTTGGTCTCCAACGGCCAATGATTTAATCTTTCATGTCTATGTAATAAAACTTCCATGAAAATTTCTGAATGATGGAGTTAGCAGAGCTTCTGAGTTGGTAAACACACTGAGTTGCTAGGAGAGTGGCACACCAGGAAGGAAGCTCTATACCTCCTCCTAACTAGCTCTATATAACTCTTCCATTTGGTTCCTGAGTTGTATACTTTATAACAAACCAGTAATCATAATTATAGTGATTTCCTGAGTTTTGTGAATTGTTCTAGTAAATTACTAAACCTATAGAGAATAGTATATGGGAACCCCCAAATTTGTAGTTAGCTGAGCAGAAGGGCAGGTAGCCTAGGCACCCCACTTATGGTTGGCATCTAAGTTGGGGCAGTTTTATGGGACTAAGACCATAACTTATAGGGCCTACACTAATGCTGGTGCATACATATGAGTTTTGGGTAGACATAATTTAGCCCATAACACCTTAACAAGATTTAAAGCAGCTAACAAAAAATGCTTCAACAATTAAAATTTCTACTGCAACAAATAAAAACAGGAAATCTCAACAAATAAATAGAAGTTACAAAAGAGAGAACCAAACAGAGATTATAGAGCTGAAAAATACAATAAGCAAATTACAAACTCACTAAATAGGGTTGGGGGTGTAGCTCAGTGGGAGGGAACTTGCCTATCATTCACAGGCCCTGGGTTCAATCCCCAGCACCTAAAAAAAGTCAAAAAAACTGTTTAGTGAAGATGGAGATGAAAAAGGACAGAATCTGTGAATCTGAGGATGAATATCAATAGAATTTACTCAATCTATTTTTTTTTTTTTTTTTTTGGTAATGAGGATTGAGCCCAGGGACACTTAACCACTGTGTCACATCCCCAGCCTTTTTAATTTTTTTCTTTAATTTTGAGACAAGTTCTTACAAAGTTGCTTAGGGCCTCATTAAGTTGCCTAAGCTAGCCTTGAATTTGCAATCCTCCTGCCTTGGCCTCCCAAGCCACAGGGATTAGAGGCTAGTACCACCATGCCCAGCCAGTTTACTTTTTTAATATTTTAGTTGTAGATGGACACAATACCTTTATTTTATTTATTTGCTTTTATGTGGTACTGAGGATTAAACACAGTGCCTCACATATACTAGGCAAGCAAGCACTCTACCACTGAAACAGATTGAGCTAGGTCCAGTGGTACATACCTCCTATAATCTCAGTGACTCAGGGGGCTGAGGTAGAAGGATCTCTAGTTTAAGGCAGCCTCAGCATCTGAGTGAAACCCTGTCCCTAAATTTTAAAAAAATGAAAAGAACTGGGATGTAGCTTAATGGTAAAATGCCCCCATACTTTAAACCTCAAGACCACAAAAAAAAGAATGAAAAACAATGAGCAGAATCTCAGAGGCCCACAGGATTATAACAAAATATCTAATATTCATATTATTGACGTCCTAGAAGGAGACTAGAATGTGACTAAAAGGGTATTCAAAGCAATAATGACTGAAAACTTTCCAAATTTGACAAAAGTCATAAACCTACAGATTTAAGAAAATGAGAAAACCTATGGGTTTAGGAGAAATCCAAAGAAATCCTTGCCAACATATGTCCAAACTAAATTTCTGAAAACTAAGTACAAAGAAAAAGAATCTTGAAGACAGCCAGAGAGAAACAACCCTGTAGAGGTTAAAAAATGTGAATCTCACAGGAAACCAAGGAGGTCAGAAAGAAATGGCTTAATACTTTTCAAATGCTGAAAACAAAAGCACAGTTAACCAGTTTTGTATCTGGCAAAGTTATCCTTCAGGAAATAAGGAGAAATCAAGACATACTCAGAAGAAGGAAAACAAAGAATTTGTCACTGACAGACCTATTAAAAAAAAAACTACCTATAACAGGTATGATAGCATGTGCCTATAATCCTAGCAATTGGGGAGGCCAAGGTAACTTACCAAAACCCTGTCTCAAAAAAATAAATAAATAAAAGAAGAAGAAACCTAAAGGAAGTTGTCCAAACATAAAGGAAGTGATAAAAGAATGAATTTCTGAGCATTAGGTAGGAAGAATAATAGAAAGAGCAGAAAGATGATTGATTAAATATAAATACATGCAGAGGAGAAAGGGAATTAGAGGCAAAAATGGAGTGGAGGGGAATTAAATCAATCAACATTTTGCTATTCACATCCTTTTTATATTCTTCACTATTTTAGATTTTTGTAGAGTACATCTGTTCCATTGTCAATGAGAAAATTTATATTTCTTTTACAAAGAGCAGCAGAAGAGAAAATGCTTGGGATCAGTGACATTTCACAATGAAAATAGAATTTAAAAAGATTCCTAAGCACATGGCCAACCCACCCACTGTTTGCCACATCTGCCTGGCAGCTCAGAGATTGGCAACTGCAGAAGTAAGGAGAAGCTGAGGTAACAACATAGTACAGTGCTGTCTGGTTGATCTGGAACATACAGGCATGTACACAGGGACAGTGGGCAGCAAAGTACAGCACAGCATTGGGGTATGTGGTCCCAAGTAAGATGAAGTAAGTACATTACACACTGTCTCTCTCTCACTGAATACAAGCATAAAACCTGGACAGAATGCATTCAGTGGCAATCTGGTAATTCTGAAAAGTAAAAACAAAAACACAAAATAGAGGAAAGAAGCCATATGTGCCATATGTGGTGATGTACATCTGTAATCCTAGAGACTCAGGAGGCGGAGGCAGGAGAATCATAAGTTCAAGGCCAGACTCGATTAAGGGAAAAGCCTAGACTTTGAAGTGCCACCAAATTCATTGCGAGTTTGCCACTGATTCTGTGGTTTTCCCTGGCCTAAGATAAAGTCAGCATGGAGCCAAGAAGATAGTAAAGATACAGAAAGAGCTCAAGAACCAGGCATGGTGGTGCACTCCTATAATCCCAGTGACTTGGGAGATTGAGGCAGGAGGATCACGAGTTCAAAGCCAGCCTCAGCAACTTAGCAAGGCTCTGAGGAACCCAGTGAGACCCTGTCTCAAAATAAAACATAAAAAGGGCTGGGTATGTGGCTCAGTAGTTAAGCACCCCTGGGTTCAACCTCTGGTAGAAAGAAAAGAAAAGGGAAAAGAAAAGAAAGTTCATGAAGCAACTCTCTAGATCGGCTTGAAGAGTGGTAAGGAAGCTCCTAATGCTCAAACAGTGAGGGGAAAATCCATTTTTCTTTTTTCCCTCCTTTCTCTCACACCCCAGGCAGCAGAAAATCCAGCAGTAGCAGCAGCAGTAATAGCTACAACAGGACCTGCAGTACCAGTAGACTCTGGCCATCATCTAAAACCCAGACTCTGATTTGAAGCTCTTAGTCCCAAGAGAAACTTCATTATTTTTTGTCTTCTGTATCTGCAACTTGTGTCCATCCATGAGCATAGCTGGGGTAAGTGTGCAGTCTAGTAAAAAACAAAAAACAAAAACAAAAAAAATTTCTCTATAAGATGGACAAAAAGGGGGAAAACAGGGAACTAGAAAATTCACAGGAAATCATGGGGAGGAAGAATTCAGGAAAGAAACCCCATAACATCATATATCAACTCCTGGGCTCATTCTCAAACTGTGCATTTGTGGATCTACTCTAAAACAAAAAAGTAAACACTTTTGAGAACTGAACTAAGGGACAAACCACTGCCTACATCCCAGAATGTCTGTTATGAGGTTTAAAAACTAAATAAACATGGAAACCACAAACTACAGAAAACTGATTAGAACTTATAGCCTGAACTCAACTGGGTCAACTGCCTATGGCAAATCAAAATATCAACATTCTCCATATGACTTAAACAAACCCAGTGTCTCATAATATCACATTAAAATATGTAGGACATATTCCAAAATTACATGGTACACAAGAAAATCTCAACAGTCATGAGAAAAAAAAAACAGATACCAACATCAAGCAGATACAAGTGTTGGAATCATTTGAGAAAGTCTTTAAAGCAGTTATTATAAAAAACACCCAGGCTGGGGATATTGCTCAATGGTCAAGCAGTTTCCTACCCTGCATGAGGCCCTGGGTTTGATCCCCAGTAACATACACACACACACACACACACACACACACACACACACACACACTACCCAAGAAGTTAGACCAACCTTCTGGGAACCACAAGAAAACTAGAAAGTCTCATCAAAGACACAGAAGATCTAAAGAAGAACCAAATGGAAATTTTGAAACTGAAAAAGATAATAACCAAAATAACCTCCTACTAGAAAGGGCTTAATAGCCCAATGGAGATAATAGATAAAAGAGTGAATAAGCCTCAAAGTAATCAATACAATTTAACCAATCTGGAAAACAAAAATACTGAAAAAATGAATAGTGCTTCTAAGACCTGTGAGATAACACCAAATTTAGGTTTTTAGAGTTCCAGAAGAAGAGAAAGGATAGTTCAGAAAAATACTTGAAAAAAAATTTCCTGACCACTTTCCATATTTGGCAAAGACCTGCATCTGTAGGTTCAAGAGGCTCAGCAATCCCCAAACAGAAAAAACCCACAAGAAATGCACAACCAGATACATCATCAAACTGCTAAAAACTAAGGACAAAGGACTACATATATAGTAATAGAAAGATAACAGGAAGACTAGACACTTGGAAATTAAACATCATTCTTCCAGGCTGGGGTTGTGGCTTAGTGGTAGAGTACTCACCTGGCATGTGTGGGGCATTGGGTTTGATCCTCAGCACCACAATAAATAAATAAATAAATAAATAAATAAATAAATAAATAAATAAAGTTGTGTCCATCTACAACTAAAAATTTTTTTTTAATTATTCTTCCAAATAACACATATAATCAAAGAGGAAGTATTATTGAAAATTTGAAAGTAATCTGAACTGAACAAAAATGAAAATATACAAAACTTTGTGGGACACAGTTAAAACACTGCTTAGAGAAAATCTTACAGCATTAAATGCATGCATTGAGAAAAGTTTTAAACCAATAAAGTAGCCAAGATATATGGGCTGGAGTTGTGGCTCAGCGGTAGAATGCTCGCCTAGCATGGGTTCAATCCTCAGCACCACATAAATGTAAAATAAAGATATTGTGTCCACCTAAAACTTAAAAAATAAATATTAAAAAATAGCCAAGATAATAGAATTAGCCTAGGTATCTGCCAATAGATAAATGGATAAATCATAAATACATATATAAGTGTGTATACGTATGTGTGTGTATATATAGACATATAAGTATACACACATATGTATATATAGATACATAAAGTATAAAGGTATATAAAGTATATATTAATGCAAAATGGATCATAGAACAAAATATAAAACCAAAAACTAGTAAACTTACAGAATAGGAGAAAATCTTCATGACATCAAGTAAGGAAAAAGTGTTCTTAGATCTGATACCAAAAGCACACTCCATATAATAAATAATTTATACACTGGACACTTTCAAAATAAAAAAAAAAATCTTGCTCTGCAAATAACACTCTTAAGAGAATTGAAAGGACAGGCCACACATTTGGAGAAAAGACTTACAAACCATGGGACTGACAAAGGGCTTGAATAAGGAATATATAAAGAACTCTCAAACCTCAACAGTAAGAAAACAATCCAGTTTTCAAAAGGACAAAACCTTTTGAACAGATACATTATCAAAGAGGACATACAAAAAAGTAAATAAGCATATATAAAATGTTCAATATACTTGGCTATTAGGGAAATGCAAATTAAAACCATAATAAGATACTACTACATGCCTTCTAAAATGACTAAAACTTTTTTAAAATACTGAATATACCAACTGCTGACAAAAATGTGCCAACTGAAATTCTTGCATACTGCTTATGGAAATGAAAAATGGGTCAATGGCTCCAGAAACCCCTTTGGCAGATTCTCAAAAGCTAAACATACACTTACTATATGACCCAGCAATTCATATTTACTCTAGAGAAATGAAAACATGTTTACACAAAATCTGAATGTTTAAGTAGCTCTACTTATAATTGCCCCAATCTGGAAATAGCCCAAATGTATTTCAAAAGATGAATGGATAAGTAAGCCATAGAACATCTATACCATGAATTCAGCGATAATAAAAAAAAAAGAACAATAACACACACAACAATTTGGGTGAATCTCCAGAGAACTGTGTTGAGTAAAAAGAAAAAAAGTCCAATCCCAAAATATTATGTACTATATGATTCCATTTAATTCTTTTTCTTTATTTTTATGTTACTGGGGATAGAACCCAAGGAAGTTTTACCACTGAGCTACATCCCCAGTCTTTTTCATTTTTTTTTTATTTTGAGACAGGGTCTCAGTAAGTTGCTGAGAGTCTTGCTAAATTGACTTTGGCCTCAATCTCACAATTCTCCTGCCTCAGCTGCCAAGTTGCTGGAATTACAGGAATAAGCCACTGCACCTGGTTTGTATGATTCCATTTAAATCATGTTCTTGAAATAACAAAGCTTCTGAAACAGAAAACATACTAGTAGTTGCCAGGAGATTAAGAATGGGTGTGAGGAGAAAAGCTGTGAATGTAGCCTTGAGGGAGCCTTGAAGTAATGAACTATTCTGTGCCTGATCATATTTTTAAAAATTTTTTTAGCTGTTGATAAACCTTTATTTTATTTATTTTTAAGTGGTGCTGAGGATCAAACCCAGTGCCTCCCACATGCTAGGCAAGTGCTCTGCCACTAAACCACAACCCCAGCCCATGCCTAATCATATTAATATAATATCCTGATTGTGATATTATACTTGTTTTGAAATATGTTATCATTGGGGGAAATGGGAAAAGGTACACGGGACCTATCTATATTATTCTTCAAATTATATGTAAATCAATCACCTCAAAAGGAAAAGTTTAATTTTTAAAAAAAGGTTGCACTAAGCTGGGCATGGTGGCATACAACTTTCATCCCAGCTAATCCAGAAGATGATGGAAGACAATCATTTGAGTTTAGGTGTTCAAGACCAGCCTGGACAATACAGTGGTATCCACCTCAAAAAAAAAAAAAAAAGGAAAGAAAGAAAAGTTACAGAGCATATGGCCCCATTTAAATGACACTCTTGAAAAGACAAAACTATAGTGACACAGAATGGATCTGTGGTTGGCTAAGGTTATAGGCAGGGGGAGGATATGACTATAAATAAGTAGCATGAGGCAGTTTTTGTGGTGAAGAAACTAGAACCTGTAGATTAGTTACACCAATCTGCACGTATTAACACTTATCAACTGACACAAATGCAAAATCAATTTTAAGTTAATTTAAAAGATAAAAAAATGAAAGAAAAAAGATGGTAGACTATGGCTATCTGTAGACTTTGTGTCTTGGCCAAAAGGGAACTTAAAGTCCAACTGAGAAAATTACTTCAGGAAAGTCATTTGAAAGACAGGCAGGTTCCTTAAGAGATTTCATTCCTAATTTATAATATGACCATATCTCCAGCTCACTTAGAAATGGGAAATATCTACAGGAAATCAGGAACATTATTTATCACCAGGTTGTGGTTAAAGATAATTCCACATGACAACTGAACCAAAAAAATGCCCTGAAAAGCAATTCCAGGAAACCCTGGCTTCTCCTGAGGCCTTTCTATGCTCTCTCCTGATGAATAAGGTGAATCAAGGAACTGGTTATATTTCCCTTTGGCTGCCTGAAGACTCAAAGAGAAACCAGCAGCTCAACATTAATACAGATGGCCCCTGACTAAACATGGTCTGACTTGTGATTTTTCAACTTTACAGTGATGCTAAATCAATACATAATCAGTAGAAACCATACTTAGAATTTTTAATTTTAATAATTTCCTGGGCTAACAATATGTAAAACAATACTCTCTTCTGATGCTGAGCAGCAGCAGTGAGCCATAACTCCCAGTCATGTGATCAAAAGGGGAAGCAACGAATACTCCACAGTGTACCATGTTGCCAAGCTATGACGCTGAGCAGAATAGAAGTATTAAATGAATTTTCAGCTTTATTATGAGTTTATCAGGATGTAACCCCATCACAAGTCAAGGGACATGTCTGTATCTGTTACCCTGAAGTCCTCCAAGTATGTACATTCTAATTAGCCTTGATCTTCTGTCTCTCATTTTCCCTGATACTAGTCCTCATTCACAAATAATTTTCTATTTCATGGTAAAGATTCCTATAAATCTCATCACATCTATGGTTAAAAAGAGAAAGGAACAAACAGATAACATACTTACCTGGGGTTTGGCCATTTCCTGCTGTTCTTGGGAAAAGGCAGAGATGTGTGAAAATTGAGCTGGAACAAGTAGCGAAGGGTAGAGCATATGAGGACCCCATTAGGCTTGGAGTAGCAGAATTATCCTCCTAGAAATCCCCTCACATAAGCTAGCAATGAAGCTGCTCTGTGGAAGAGTATATGGTTTTAATAATGACCAGTATATTTTTGACTTTTTGTGTGAACATTGAGCACAAAGGCTTTTATTAGATATAATAAATTGTACCCCAACCCAGAACTTGTATTCACTTAATGAGATAATTTATCATAATGTGTAATTTCTCTGTAAGTAACTTCATCTGGGCATTGAGTTTAATAATGCCAAACTTAAAACAATCCCATGTGACCCATAAGAGAATAATAAGTAAATATTAGCAACAAAATTCTACACAGTTATTTAAAATGTTATATGGAAGTATACACTTTTCTGTGTATGTTGTGGTAGACATATCTCAAAAGTTTAAAAGAATGTTATAGAAGAAATCTAAAACTGAATTACAATAAATTTCTAAATAAAAATAGATTATAAAACTGCAGAAACCTATCTTAAAACTATAAAAGTTTAAAAAGGCATACACATATATGTTTAAGAACGGACATAAATGTGATGGGGGGGGGCAAATCAGTTATTTTTTTCCTTTCCTCTATTTCCCAATTAATCTGTAATTCAAAAGTATTATTTATTAAATGTCACAAAAAAACACTGAACTTTAGAACTACCTATTATCCAAATGACATTTTACCCCTAGACCCCTCAGATCCTGCAGCACCAGGCCCCGCCCACCCCTCCCAGCCCCCAAACTGTGGAGAAGGCCCGCTGTTAGGTAAGTCTTCTCAGGTGGCTCTTCTTCCTTCTCCTCACCTCACTGGGATAGTCTTGCCCAGGACCCGAAAAGAGGCCTTCAGGTGCAGGTCACTTCTCCTGGCGCTTTCACACCAGGCCCCTACTCAGGGTTTAGGCGAGGGGAGAGGGACAGAGGGAGAGGCAGGGCGCACCTAACGAGGGGCCTGAGGGATACGCATGAACCCTAAGTATAGGTCACTATGCTGGAAAATGTGTAAATGTCAAAGTTCAATAGGCCCCACTCTATCCTAACTAGCCCCATAACTTTGTCCACCAATGAGCCCCCCAGACCCTCATACACTGACTTCTCGGTTCCCCATCACTCAACCTATAAACCCCCGTATCAATGACCCTCATAAACCTCCCTTCACTCGTCCCCCAGAATCCCCCATCACTTAGCCCAAGACCCCCAGCAAACGTCCGCTCAACCTCACTGTCTTTCTCGTCAACTGATTTTCTGCTTACTGTTGAAGAGACCGTTACAAGAACTGGCCCCGACAAGCACTTCCGCTTCTGAACCAGCTCTCCGGCACCGTAGCCTATAAAATCTACAGCGACCGGTTCTGCGCACGCTCAGTAATGCCTTTGAGACCACATCTGCCAATAGTCAACATGGGGCCGCGAAGGTGTTGGGGTCACAGCGCAAGCGCAGAGGAGAGGCGGCTGTACAGGTGACGTCACCGTTCCAAGGCGAGATATTTGTGCCTACAGCGTCTCTTCTCCAGGTTCGCTGTGCAGAAGTGTTTACTTTGTTCTGCGGAGGCCAGCATTCTAAGATTTCAGACACCAATACACTTATGGAAGGACAGGGAGGACAAGTGCCCAATTAAGGAAAAGATTCTAGCGGTCGGGAATTTTGTATCTTGAATTTAAAGGTCAGCAACGGTGTTGCCGGTGTAATTGCAGGATACGGGGCGGAATGTTCTGCGTACACAAAGACTAAGAGGGTAGGAAAAAGCCACTGGCTCCACCCAGTGGCTAGGGCTGGAGTTTACGTATTAGCTTTTGAAGAAGATAGGAAAGTACACAGACCACAAACTGAAGAATGAACAGTGTTGTGGGACGCAAACAAACACACACCGTTGGTGAATGGGCTGTATTAGTGACTGACAGGTTCCTTTCTCTGAATGGGCAGAGGCATCGTTAGTGTGTTGGGAGCTAGGAATAGGGTTTATAATCTCATTCTCTAGATAATGGGGAAACTGTTAAGAGGGATCGGATTTTTAAAAGACCAATATGAAGCAATCTAGTCTTGTATTTTAAGGCTAAAATTACACGTGTATATTTCATTCATTTGTTTTTTGCCCTATTAGAATGTGACCTTCGCAGGGATATGCCTAAACACCTCCTCTGTGCCCAATAGTGTTCTAGATATTGGGAATGAAGCCGGGAAAAAAATAATAACATGATGTGGACACCTTGAGTTCAAACCCCCACCCACCAGCTGTGTGATATAAGGCACGACTGTTTACTTCCCTGTACTGTGTCCTCATCTATAAAATAAGGATAATGACAGTGCCTATCTCATTAGGGTTGAGGTGACAAATGAGTTGATATTGTAAAGGGTTTAAAACAACACCTGGCACATAGCAAGTGCTATGTCGGTGTTTATTATTATTATATAAATAAAATCAGATGTGTATATATATAAACTTCTTAATAAGAAAAAATAAAATAAGATGATTCGCAAACTGCTTTGTGAGCAGACTGTAAAGAGCAAGGGTGGAAACAGTGAGATCAATGAGGAGGCTCCTAGCAATAGGCATAGGAAATGACTAACTCATTATCTCTTGCATGGTGGGCACTGTGTGACGTGCATGACATGAACTCAGTTATCACAACAGTCCCATGGCCCCCACTTGTGAGATAAGGCAAAGGTCACACAAATTCTCAAAGTCAGATTTATAACCTCCACCTAGTAATATTATTCTTTTGTTTATTCAATATTTTGTTTATTCAATATTTCATAGAAGGTATCTGAGGAGCTTCACTCTAAAATCAGTAAAACCAGCCTGGAAATGAAGCTTCCTAGCAAACAAGGCAAAGAGGAAGCAGGAGTAAAACTCAGATTTCTTGTTCTCCGAAGTATCAGCACCTCCAGTATAAACATTGTCCACTCTTTAACACATTCAGGGGTGGAAAATAGGAAGGGCTGAACCTTTAGGATCATCATAGTTTGGTCTCTTTCAGCCTTGCACTTTTATCCCTTACCACCTTGCACTCATGAGAGTGTACACACACACACACACACACACACACACACACACCTATGAAAGCAGGGAAATCCTTTGGGGTTGGTGGAAATTGAGATGTGCTGATTGTGGGCTCCAGAAATGTTTATGAGCCAGTGATATTGCCCCTCAGAAACTTTCCCAAGGTCCACAGTACACATCCATAAGCTATGTGAGGCCAGATTTCCTGCTGCAGAGCCAGAACTCCCACTCTCTATTCAGGGCATCCTCTACCATCAGTCCCTACAGGTGCAACCTCCTCATACAGTAGTCTAGGCAGCAGGTGGCCAAGTGAAAGGGTATGGGAGATTGACAGGTAAGTGGTCCCACTACAGGCTCTGTATGGTGTGGCACCCTCACCCAAAGATAAGGGAAAAGGCCCCCCACCTGGCTGTTGAGCTCTTAAGATATATCTTATCAAGACCATGAGGCTGGGGATGTGGCTCAAGTGGTAGCGCGCTTGCCTGGCATGCGTGCGGCCCGGGTTCGATCCTCAGCACCACATACCAACAAAAGATGTTGTGTCCGCCGAGAACTAAAAAAAATAAATATTAAAAATTCTCTCTCTCTCTCTCTCTCTCTCTCTCTCTCTCTCTCTAAAAAAAAAGACCATGAAAGTGTTGCCAATTTTTTTTTAAATTTTTTGTAGTTGTAGATGGACAGAATACCTTTATTTTATTTGTTTATGTGGTGCTAAGGCTCGAACCCACTACCTCACATATGCTAGGCATGCACTCTGCCTCTGAGCTACAGCTACAGCCTGCTATTGCCAATATTTAATAGTTGTTCAGGACCAAAAGGAAGCAGTGAAGTTGGCAGAAAAATAGCACAGAAGGAGTCATGTCTCTGGTGACACTGAAGTCAACACATTAGCATTGAACTGCCTTGCCTCCAAGAAAGTAATCCCCTTACCTCCTCTTGAAGTCAAGGACATTTTTAGTGGTGTTGATTCGTGCAGCCAAACCTAATCCTGAACAATATATCAGACTTTTCTGTTCAGCCAACGTGAGTCAGTAAACAGGATACATAGCACTGGTGAGCCAATATGAATAATGGCGAATGAAAGTCAAATTGGGAGTGAATTGGGTCAAGGAGAGAGGCAAAGTGTAATGGAATGAAAGTGAATGAGCAGCAGAGAAGAATGCATGAGGAGAGATGTGCATGGGCAGAGTAAAGGAATGACCATGCACTAGATTTTGAATTACATTGATATTATGGATGAGACTGAATATGTGATGAAAAAGTGAAACACAATCTAATTAAAGAAAGGTAATAGTGGATGTAGACTGAGTGAATGGGGCAAAGAAAGTTGGTAAATGCGAATAGAATTGATAGAAATGCTAAGGATTAGAGTGTGACTAATGGTTTATGAGACACAATATGATTGGAGAGGTGAATTTAGAGGGAAAGTAGGAGAGAATTGGGGTAATGTGGAACTCAGAGAGAAGAGTGGGGGTGCACAAATGGAAAAAAACAAGAGTGATTAGAGTCCAGTTTGAACAGAGATACTATAAGGGAGAAGGAAAGTGACTAGAGGTGAGTGGGGCAGGCTGAAATTGGATAGGGGTAATGCAGGGTAGTGACCTGGATCCCAGTGTGAATCAACAGATGTGAATATACATGAATGGTGGGCAGAATGAGAAGGATTGGAAGCAAAGAGCAGAAGGTAAGTAAATGTGGATATTGTGAGGCAAAAAGAGAGGAGATAAGGGCCGGGGTTGTGGCTCAGTGGTAGAGTGCTTGCCTAGCATGTATGAGGCACTGGGTTCAATCCTCAGCACCACATAAAAATAAATAAATAAATAATAAAGGTATCGTGTCCATCTGCAACTAAAAAAAATTTCTTTAAAAAAGAAGAGGAGATGAAAGTCACATGGTCCACCCAGAATAAGTAATCAGTGTAACATCAGGCCCAATATGGGCAAAAAGTGGTGAATTCAAGGCAAAGTATGACTGAATAGGGTTACTGGGGCAGAGAAGGAGCAACTAGACATGAATCAGGAGCAGAAGTGAGAAGAGGGTAATAGGGGTTACATTAGAAATGAATTTAAATGAATGAGGCATTTAGGAAAAATGAAAGTAAGGGGAGCTAATGAAGAGGAAATTGAAAAACAATGGAGATGACTGAGCATAGAGTGAGTTCATATGGGTAACATGAGCTAGTGTTTGGGAATAATACATCACAGAGTTCCAGGAAAGGGGGCCGATGGGGTCAGCATCTTGGAGAATACAGGTAAGGAAAGGGCAGAAAGGGATTGAGTAAGTGGAGGAGATAATGAGGCCGGGAGTCAATGAACAAAGCTGAAGGATGGGGCACCAAAGTGAACAGGAGTCAGTTGGTGCAGTGCCAGGAAGTAGAGGTGAAAGTAGGAAATGAGTCTGAGTGAGAGTGAATGGAGGTGAAGAAAGAATGTGATTTGAGAACATTTGGACAATGATAAATAAATGGGTCAGGGAATTGTGGTAAAAGGAAGCCCAGTGTGAGTGAACATAATTAGATGAGAGTATAAGTGAACTGGGAAATAAAAGATAGACCAAGAATGAAGGTGAAAAAACAGTTGAATGTGAGTATGTGTGTGTAAGATATCATTTGTAATATGTGATGTGGGACAGAGTGTGATTATAATTGGAGAAGATTCTAGTAAGTTAAGATGGAACCACACAATGAATACAGAGAGGTATAGGAAGAGCCAAAGATGAGTGTTATGGTTTGAATGTGTCCCCTCCAAAATTCAGGTGTTAGAAACTTAATCCCCAAGGCAACAGTGTTGGAAAGGAGGTCATTTGAGGAGGTGTTTAGGTCATAAGGGCTTTGCCCTCATGAATGAATTAATGCAGCTCTGAAAAGGGCTTTCAGGAACTCTTTCTGGAGACTACAGCAAGAAAACCATCACAAAATATCATTGCCTTTATCTTAGAATTTCCCAGCTGACAGAATTGTTAATTTCTATTCTTTTTAAATTCTCCAGTCTCAGGTATTATGTTATAGCAGCACAAACAGACTAAGATAATGAGTAAATGGAGGTAATGGGGGCAGAGCATATTCTGTAGAGGATGAGAAATCAGAGATGGTAATAGGCACAGCGTGATGAATACCACTGATCAGTGAGCAGTCTGGGAAATAGTGGTGAATGGGACTAGAATGAATGGAAATGGAGGTAACCAAGTTCTAACACATAGGTGTTGAGAGTAGAGTGGTACAGCATTAAGAAATTTAGGTGAATGTGGGTCCAGTGTGAGGCTTAGTATTCAAGTTAGACTGTCTGTATTTGGTGTGTTGCCAACCCTTCTCTCCCTGCATCTTTCTGACACCACTGGGTTTCTCTGTCTTTTTGTCTCCTTCCATCTCTGTCAGTATCTTTATTTTTCTTTGTGTGTCTCTTGGTCTCTAGGAGAATTGGCATTGGGGAAAGTAGTGAGGTGCCCAGACCTCTAGCTTCTATGTTCCAGAATATATCACTTAGACCAGTCAGTGCTCATAGAGCTCAGAGTTCCAGAATGCCCCTATTTCTGAACACTGCAGGGTGAATCTGAAGCAAGACATCAGCTACAAGGGCTTGCGGGTGTCATAATGTTGGCCTGGGGCACTGTGTTAGTGATCTGGGCCACACTGATCATTGCCAGTGTGGATGCCAAGATTTATGAACGTTGCGAGCTGGCAAAGAAGCTGGAGAAGGCAGGCCTTGATGGCTACAGAGGCTACGAAATTGGAGACTGTGAGACTCTATTTGCCCCAAGTCCCTTCCATACCCCAAGCCATTAACCACACTCAGACCCAGGCTTCTCTTGTCATTTTTCACCTCTCTGGGTCAGGGCCTGACCTCTAGTTACTTTCTAACTGTGGTGAGTGGTTTAACTCAACTCTAATGTCATCAACTCAGTCTCTACCATCAACACCATTATTACTGACCATATCATCACCACTGTTATCACCATGAATACCATCACTACCACCATCACTGATATCTCACCCAGAATCATCAGCATCAACACCCCACCACCAAACCAAGATCATCAGTCTCACAACTAAGATGACAATCATCCCCATTGTCACACCCATCCTAGCCATTCTTATTCCTGGACCCTATGTCTGCCTCCTACTTCTTATCTCTCTTTCTCTCTCTGTCCCAGGGTTGTGCATGGCACACTACGAGAGCGGCTTTGACACCTCTTTCGTGGATCACAATCCCGATGGCAGTAGTGAATATGGCATTTTCCAGCTGAACTCTGCCTGGTGGTGTGACAACGGTGTCACACCCACCCAGAACCTCTGCCATATGGATTGTCATGGTAAGGCAAAAGTATGAATACAAGATCCCTAGTGCCTGGCCCTACATGCCACACACAAAAAGGCAAGATTATCTAAACTGTAATCTCCTACAAATGTAGAAAAATTATGGGGAAAGGAAGAAAGTTGCCTGTGTTGTTTGAGACACCATCCTAAATCCTTAACCAGACTACAATGACATGTTGCCTAGGTCTAGAGAATGCAGAGCCCTTGAATCTGACCCAGAGTGGAGGCTATAGTTTTTTGAGACTCAGGAAACAGACAATTCAGTGTCATGTGAAATATATGGGGAGACTATTCTGATTTGGAGTTGAGGTTGTATAGGCCCCAAGGGAAGAAGCAGATGATTGGAAGTAGGAACAAAAACAAACTACCAGGGCTGAGGATGTAGCTCAGTTGGTAGAGTGGTTGCCTCACATGCACAAGGTCCTGAGTTCAATCCCCAGCACTGGGAAAAAAAAAAAAAAAACTACCTATGTGTAGAAATGAGAGAACTTTCCAGATGAGAGTGTTGTGATGGTCAGGACAAAATAGAATAGCAATGAAGTTGTTTGAGGATTGTCCTGAATGATGGATGAAGTTGTCCAAGACAGGCCAAAATGGAGACTAACTTATTTGGAGCCAGCCCAAATGAAGGTTTAGATTGTGTAAGTCCAGTCAACATAGCAGAAGAGGTCACCGATGATTGGCCAGATTGAAGGTTGAGATGGTCTAGGACTGGCCACCATAGAGCTTGAGGTTGTCTAAGAGTAAATGAATAATGAATTTTTTCAAAGCTGAATAAAATGAAGGTTAAGGTTGCTCAGTGTGACAACATGGAAATTGCAATAATCCAGGATAACTAAAAGGGAGGTTGAAGTTATTTATAACTAGTCAAAATGGTAATTGAGATTGTTTAGGATGGTCAACATGGCAGTTGAGATCATTAACAACTAGCTAAATGACAGTTAAAAGTCATCCTGGTCCAGCCAACATGGAAGTTGAGATTATCTAGGACAAGGTACTATGGTGGCTGTGGTTGAACAGAACTAGCCAGTATGGAGGTTGGGGTCATTCATAACCAGTCAAAATAGGAATTGGATGTATCTAGGACCTGAAAACATACTGTTTGAAGTCACTAGGAATGACCAACATGACAGTTAATTATCTTCCCAATCAGCTGGTTCAGGTGATGCTAGACCAGCCAGTATTACAGTTGAGAACATTGTTAACTGAATATAATGACAGTTGAAGTCATCCAGACTTGGCCAATGTGGAATTTGAGGGAGTCTGGGATGAGCCAATAATGGTGACTGAGGTTACTCATAACCTGCCAATGTGATACTTAAAGCCAACCAGAGTTAAGGTTGTACAGAACCAGTCAACAGGGCACTTGAGGTAATTTATAACCAGCTAACAAAAGAGTGGAGGTCATCCACAATCAGCCAATGTAGTGGTTGATGTAATTCAGGCCCCCAAGGAATCTAGAAACCCTGGGCCCTCCATATGCTGTCACCCTCTGCCAAGTGCACCAGATCATCATGTTCCTCTCTCACCCCCTAGACCTGCTCAACCGCCATATTCTGGATGACATCTTGTGTGCCAAGCGGGTTGTGAATGCACCAGGAAGTATGAAGGCCTGGTAAGTTCATGGGATGGTCTGGACCCTGGACAGCCAGAGATAGGGGTATTGCCTCATCAAGTTATCCACTTCATCTTTCCTCCCTCCCTTCATCTCCCAGGGATTCTTGGACCCGGCATTGCTCTGGCCATGATTTATCTGAATGGCTCAAGGGGTGTGAAATATATGTAAAAGCGAACCCAAGGAAACCTGAATCATGACTGGAATTCACAGGGATAGAGATTATCCTTTCCTGTCTTTTTTTTTTCTTTTGTGGATTTAATAAAGATGATATCTACAAGCAGTGCAAAAGCCTTTGCCTGATTCTTCATTTTTCCAATCCCTGAAGGTACCACCTTTCAGTCACTTCCCCCATATCTTCACAACTGTAATCGAGACACCAGATGACTTGGGGTAGGAGAAAGGACAGTGTAGTGATTAAGAGCATAGGTGCTCCTTGAATCAAATACCATCTCTACCACTTACTGGATGTATTGCCTTAAACGAGGCACTTAATTTCTCTGTGCCTCAGTCTGCTGATCTGGAAAATGAGGATGATAATGGTATTAGTGACCCTATGAGGTTATTGGGAGGATTAAGTGAATTAACATATGTAAAGTATATAAAGTGCTTGGTGCAAAAGACAGTTATAGGGGCTGTGGTTGTGGCTCAGCAGTAGAGAGCTCACCTAGCACATGCGAGACCCTGGGTTCAATCCTCAGCACCACATAAAAAATAAATAAATAAAGGTATTGTGTCCAACTACAACTAAAAAAAAAAATAAATATTTAAAAAAGACAATTACAGGTATAGAGATAGAGCCAGGATGGAAGTATATGAAAGTTGGCTTCCCTGAAGAAGTATCAGTCTCAGTTGAGGTCACTACAGAGTCTTTATTTTCGACAGATACAGTCTCATCAGGGGAGAATGGGATTAAACTCAGTTTACACAGGAAGCTCAGTGGGAACTGGGAGTTTAAAATATTCACATTCTCCCACATGTCATCATTCTAATTCTCAGCCCCCCATCATCTCTTTCAAAATCAAAACCTAAATTGCAAATGACACACTGGGAATTTAAGAAGGAATTCAATGAGTGCACAGGTAATAATTTCTTTTTACACAATGCCCAGGGTTCAGTCTGTGTCTTCAGCAGAGCATTTAGGAATTTGAACTTACCATTCTTTTCATTGGCCAGCCCCACTGGAAGCAGCCACTCCCATGAAGAAGCAGTTAATCATGTCCTTTGTATTCTTTGGTTGAGGGTGGATTCTCAACTACTCAAAGCCTTGCTTTCAATATTCACTACATCCAGAGCAGATGATCATTGAAACAGCTAGTGGCCACTGCATGCCAAAGAAAACTCAAGCTCCCTTCCTTTAAAGGATTTCCCCTGTGCTCAGCCCCAAACAACATAGATAACCAAAGTTCACATTTCCCTGGGTGTCCATAAAAGGTGCTTTTACTCTGGGTACTGACTTCTGAATGTGATAGTTATTCATCAAAAGCAGCAGAAATAAACGCCAGTGAATTTGAGTCAAAAACGGATCTTCTAAAAACCTGTCGTGCAGCTTATAGTCTTTTGGGGAAGGCTATAGGATGAGTCTCAGAGAAGAGGAAGATCCACACAGAGAAACATAGCCAAAAATCTTACCCAACAGGCTGTGGTGAAAATGCAAGCATTATCAACTGTTGCTACTTCTGGAAACTGGATTTGATGCTGTAGTGTTGTTTTCTTTACATTGTTCTGCTTAAAT
Organism: Spermophilus citellus; assembly: GCF_964194105.1. Lineage (NCBI taxonomy): Eukaryota > Metazoa > Chordata > Mammalia > Rodentia > Sciuridae > Spermophilus > Spermophilus citellus. Next base: position 43,147,258 of record NC_138190.1, on the reverse strand, counting down.
GTCCTTTCTAATATCTGAACATTTATAGTATATTCTTCATTGTTTTTCCTTTTGTGGTTATCTTTAATTATGTAATTTCATATCATTTGGTGAACTCTGTTTTTCTTGGAGATAACATTTATTACCCATGATGAAAGATGACAAAATGAGTGTTCTTAATAATAGCTTTTCTTAATTTTTTGTGAGAGTTGGATATTAAATTTGGAAACATGTTTCCCTTATTTCATTTCCAAGGGACTATGATTATTGAAATTAATTAAATTGGGCTTCCCTTGATATCTTTGCCCAGATTTATGGTGAGGTTTGGCTTCCTAATGACATCTCTCATAGATTCAAAACTTCAAAAGATTTTAATGTTGAACAACCTTTTTGGTGTAAAGTCATTCAATATACATCCATGATATAAGCATGAAAGGCCCAGTTTTTTGCTTCAGGACCTTGGCCCTTGCTATTTCTTCTTCCTGGAATGCTCTTCCCCCAGTATGGCTGGTGCTTTGTTTTCAGATCTAAAATCAAATGTCATGTCCTCAGAAAAGCCATCCCTGATCACCCTAAAGCAGGATTCCCCCACCTCACTTTTTCTTTGACTTTCCTACAAAGGATGTTCCATTTTCAGTTCTTTGGTCTCTTCTCTCTCAGAGTTCTCTAATCCTTGCTGATCTTTGACTTCTAGAAGGTTTCTCTCATATTCAGGACAGTCATAGGGCTTCTCTCCTATGTGAGTTCTCTGATGTACAGTGAGTTTAGACTTTTCTCTGAAGGCTCTATTACACTTATCACATTTATAGGGTTTCTCTCCTGTATGAGTTCGTTGATGTATAATGAGATATGATTTTTGGGAGAAAGCTTTCTCACATACATTACACTCGTAGGGTTTCTCCCCTGTGTGAACTCTCTGGTGAATAATGAGATATGATTTCTGGAAGAATGCTTTATCACATTCATTGCATTCATAGGATTTCTCAAATTTTTCTCCTGTATGAGCTCTCTGATGTAGCATAAGATATGACTTCCGGGAGAAGACTTTTCCACATACAGTACATCCATCAGTTTTTTCTCCTGTATGAATTCTCTGATGAGCACTGAGGCTCAGCTTAAGGGTGAATGCTCTTCCACAGTCTGAACACACATAAGGTTTCTCTCCTGTATGGATTCTTTGATGTCTACGCAGTGTTGATTTCTCTCTGAAAGATTTGCCACATTCATTACATTCAAAAGGTTTCTCACCTGTGTGTGTCCTCTGATGTACACTGAGGTGTGCCTTTTGATTGAAGGCTCTCCCACATTCTAAACATTCATAGGGTTTCTCTCCTGTGTGAGTTCTCTGATGTATGATGAGCTTCGTCTTCTCTCGGAAGGCTTTGCCACACTCATTGCATAAATACGGCTTCTCTCCTGTATGAGTTCTTTGATGTATATTCAGTGTTGATTTCTCTCTGAAGTATTTGCCACAATCACTGCATTCAAAAGGTTTCTCTCCTGTGTGTGTTCTCTGATGAACACTGAGGTGCGCCTTCTGGTTGAAGGTTTTCTCACATTCTGAACATTTATAGGGTTTCTCTCCTTTGTGAGTTCGTCGATGTATGATGAGCTTTGTCTTTTCTTGGAAAGCTTTGCCACACTCAGTGCATACATATGGTTTTTCACCTGTATGAGTTCTTTGATGTATATGCAGGGTTGATTCCTCTCTGAAGGATTTGCCACATTCATTACACTCAAAAAGTTTGTCTCCTGTGTGCATGGTCTGATGTATACTGAGGTGTGCAGTCTTGTTGAATACCTCTCTGCATTCTGTATATTCATAAGGTTTCTCTCCTATGTGAGTGATCTGATGAACAATAAGGAGTGAATTCGTGCTGAGGGGTATTCTACACTCAGGACATTCATAGGTTGGTTCTGCAACTTGAGTCAGATTATGCTGAACAAAGTTAAGACTATGACCTTTCTCATATGTATTATAGTCAAGGGGTATCATTCCATTATTTTTTTCATGCCTGCCATGAATTAATAATTTCCCACATCGATTACATTCGTAACATTTCTGAGCTGTCAAGCTCAGACTATTAGGACTGAGTAAGCCAAAATTATCTTTAAAACTTTTCCCATATGAGTCAGTTATATAGGGTGTGTGTCCTGAAGAAACTACCCATGTGCTCTGAGGAAGTGGGTTTACAAAGCCATCAAATTCATGAGCTCTTTCCTTAGACACATTTTTCTCATCAATGGATATAGCTTGCCTCAGGTGTCTGTTTTGGTTTTCCTGGTGGTTCTCCAGCTGGTCTTCAGCTTGCTCATCTTCTAGAAAAAATAATAAACCATACTCTGTGAATACACCTTTGAAAGATGCAGGCCTCTGATGGGGTTGAATTTTAATTTCTTTTAAGTCTAGATACCAGTCAGAAAGAAATTCCAAGTATATGTCTGTGCTACACTCAGAGCTCAAGGAGTAAAAAAAAAAAAAAGAAAAAAAAAAGAAAAACAAGTTGATCCAATAGACATTGAGACAGAAGTAACAATAAATGACAAGATTGTTTAAGAAAATAGCTTAAAACTGGGAAGAGAATGTAAAAATAGGCTAGGGAGTCATGAATAGGAAAATGGATATTGGAAGGTAGCAGATCCAGGATTTGGGGGAAAAAAGACTCTAATTGCAAAGGGCTTTTCAGAAAGGCTAAAAACAATTGAGGTTATTGAGAGAAGCAGAAGGACAAAGCTAGAGTATAATCCAGCTCCTTGCCATCTTATTCCAAGATTATTTTGAGACAATATCTCACAAGACTAACAATATGGAATACGCAACAATAGTGTATATTCTTTAGGAAGATATTTCAGAGCATTCAAAAGTGGTCAGCATTCAGAGATCCTAAAGAGTATCATCTCTCACTTCTTACCTGTACAACTTGAACTTGGGATTTCTCTCTTTATGATCTCAAGAACTCCATTCTCCAAAGAGGCAATCACATCTGGTTTGGTAATAGGATACCCTGTAATGGGAAATGATACAAGATTTGGGAGCCTCTGTGTGGCTTTCAGGGCTTCAAAAAATTAGGAAGGTACATTTTAATGAGGGTAAATTTCACATGGGAGATGAAAATACAAACGCCTTGATCAGTTTAAAGGGAATAAGAACCTTTAACCCCTACCACTTGAGTTCAAAGAATTGAATTACTTCATTCAGAGATGGAAAGTTATTCTGCTAGGGACACTGTGATTACTAAGGGAAGCCATCCTCACCCAGAGAAACAAGATGGCTATAATTCTCTAGCATCACATCTCTGTATAGGGTCCTCTGAGTAGGGTCCAGTCGATTCCATTCTTCCTGGGTGAAGTCCACAGCCACATCCTCGAATGACACTGATCCCTGTAATTGCATACTTTTGTTCAATCAGTTTGATAAAAATTAAAGTGATGGTACTTTCCCAAAATATCAGTAAATCTATTTTTAATATTTTTAATTGACACATATTAATTGTACATATTTATGGGTTACAGTATGATATATCAATATATGTATACAATACGTACTGATCAGACCAGGGTGATTGGAGTGATGGTTTTTTAAGGTAAGGGGAATATTCTTCAGAGACAAGCTACTGTTTAAAATTTAATCATTTCAAAAAAGACTTCTTGGGGGCTGACCATGTAGGTCAGTGGTAAAACATTTGCCTAGTATCTGAAAAGACCTGAATTCAATCCCTAGCACTGCCAAAAAAAATCTTATACAAGATATCTGCAATACCTAAGGACTTTTATACTATATGAACTATAAACAACTCCTATTAATCAATAAGACAACAGAAAAACTAGAGAAAAAAAATTTGAATAGATACTTCACAAATGAGGCTCTCCCAATGGTCAAAACACAAATGAAAAGGTGGTCAATATCATTAGTCATCAGAGAAATGCAAACTTAAACCACAAGGAGATACAAATGTATACAAACAGAATGGATAAAGTAAAGACCAACAACCCAAATGGTGGCAGGGATGTAGAGCAACCGAAACTCTCATACATTGTTGGTGGGAGTAAAGTGGTATAGCCACTTTGGAAAACAACTTGATAGAATATAGTAACGCTACTAATTAGAACAAATAAAAAAGTTTAAAAAAGAAGAAAAAGATGTAGTAAAGCTAAAAATAACCCTAGCCTAGGACCTAGCAACCCGACTCTCAAATATATATATCCAATGGAAATGCACATATGTTCACGAAGACATGTATAAAAATATTCATACAAGTATTATTTGTAAGTATCTAAAATATTATTTATAGAATCCAAAATGGTCATATCCATTAGCAGTAGAATAGATGAACAATTGTGATCTATTTATACAATGGAATAGTACACGGTAACAGAAAGAGAACACACTACTGATAAAATAACAAGGGTTAATCTTAAAAATATTATAATGGGATTGGGGTATACCTCAGTGTCAGAAACACTTGCCTAGTATGTGTAAGGCCCTGGGTTTGATCCTTTGAACTACAAAAACAAAACAATAAATTAAAAAAAAATATGATGAATGAAAGAAGCTGGGCCCAAAAGAGTAATAATGTATGATTCCATTTATATAACATCCAAGAACAGGTCAAAATAATCTAGAGTGATACAAATCAGCAAGTGATTACCAGTAAGTCAAGAGACCATGATTGGAAGTAGAATGGAGGCTAATGGGAGGCCTGTCATTCTTTCCTTTTTGTTACAGGTACTGGTTCCACAGGGGTTTTCAATTTGCAGACTTTTTTTAAAAAAACTGTATGATATATATCTCCTCTAAATATTGTGCTTTAATAAATCTACCACAAAAGATTTTTTCTGGGTCATATTTCCATAAAATGTTTTAAAAATAGTAAGACAGGGCCAGGGATATGTAGCTCTGTGATAGAGGTTTTGCCTAGCATGTATGAGACCCTGGGATTGATCCCCAGCACTGTAAAAAATAAAAATAAAAAATATAAGACAAAGGTGCTAAGGTTGTAGCTCAGTGGTAGAGTGCATGCCTAGCACGTTTGAAGTACTGGGTTTGATCCTCAGCACCACATAAAAATAAATTAAAATAAAGGTATAATTTTTTAAAAAAATGTAAGACAAAGATTCAAAAACTCCAAAGGAAAAAGAGCAGTGTATATAAAGGAACAATTCACAGAAGAAATGTAAAAAAGAGAAAAAATTATGAAAATATGCTCAAAAACATTGATAATTAAATAAACATAAATGAAAAAATAGAGACTTTCAACTGTCAAATGGCAAGGCTTAAAATTATGACAAGAGAATTCAAAAGGATATTTTCATTCATTGTTAGTAGAGGTATCAACTTGTACTAACATCTCAAAAGGCAATTTGGCAATGTCTATGCAAGTTCAAAACGTGCCCACCTTTTGAACCAGACATTCTAGAAATGGTCATCACTGAATACAAAGATAGATGACAAGAGAGATCACTGCCACACTGAAACAGAAATTACACAGAAGTCCTTCAATATGGAGCTGATTAATAAATCATGGTACATGCATTCAAGAGAAAAATGCAGCTGTTAAAAATATCTGTGTGACCTGGGGTGATAGCTCAGTGGTACAGCACTTGCCTAGCATGCACACGGCCCTGGGTTCTATCCCCAGCACTGCAAAAAACACAAAACAACAACACCAAAAACATCCTCTACCAACAAGGCACTATCCCAGCTGTAGCAGTAATCAGCTGTGCCAGTGATCAACTGTGCAATCCCATGCCACTTGTTTATCCACTCTGGTACTCAGTTTCCCATCTGTAGGATGTGAATAATAATGGTACCTACTTCATACAGTTATTGTGAATTAAAGATGGCCATGCATATAAAGTGCTTAGTACAGTATCATGCATAGTGTAAGCTCACTACAAATTGGCTCTTGTTTTAAGATATTTTAGAGATGAGATCCAAGTCTAAACACAAAATCCATTTATGTTTCATATAATACCCTATAATCATACCCTGGATGCAATTTTATGCAATATTTTTACTGTGCCTGCATTTTGACTGTGACCCATCACACAAGATCAGGTGTGGAATTTTCCACTTGTGACATTATACCTCTAACACAAAAAGTTTCATATTTTAGAGCTTTGTGGATCTCAGATTTTCAGATTAGGGATGTTCAACTTGCATTATATCATTCTGTAAAGGGAAAGCAGAAAGTTGCAAAACAGTATTACCTAATGAGCAAATTGCAGCAAAAGAATATATGTGCCAGGTGCAGTGGCACAAGCCTATAATCTCAGCAACTCAGGAGACTAAGGCAGGAGGATTGAAAGTTTGAGGCCAACCTCAGCAATTTAATGAGACCCTGTCTCAAAATAAAAATTAAAAAGGGCTGGGGATGTAGTTCAGTGGTAAAGTGCCACTGGGTTCAATCCCCAGTACCAAAAATAAATAAATAAAAAGAAGACATACCTTAACTATATGTTTTAAATGTATGTAAATATAAAGAACAAGGACAAGGAAGAGAGGGGGGTATATAGGCACAAATTAACCAAATTCATCATAGAATTGTTATCTGAAATGAATGGTGATATGAGATCCCCTTTTGGGATTGTACATTCCTCAAGAGTTTGAATTTTGGGTGCCATTCCTATCTCACTTCTGTAGGAAGAGGGGAAAAATGACAAAATTATTTCAGATTTTCAGACTTTTAAAGAAGGGCAGAAAGGAAAGAACTGAAAATGGTCAGGGACATTATGATTTTTGAGCCTAAAAAGGGAAAGGGCAAGGATTCTCAGGCTGTACTGAAAACACAGATGAGAGAAAATGTATTCAAAAAGAATTTGAAGGGCATGAGGTTTATTGATTGTTCTTAACCATCAAAGTTTTAATCCAGTGTTGATCCAGAACATGAGAGTTCATTGTGCAGAGATGGCTTTGGTTTCCTGAAAAATTGCATTCCTTACTTCTGTTCTGGCAGGACACATTTGGCTAACATGAGGATATATTCTAAGTCACAGCAGAGCAATCCCAACCCTGTATTTATCAAAAGATTGCTGATGGGGACTTGGATGATTGATCAGAGAACTATCTGATCAACATCAGGAAAACTTTACTTCTCAGGAAGTAGCTCACTTTCTCTGATGGGTGAGATAAATAAAGCAAGTGCGTTTACTTCCCTCTGTGTTGTGGCTTTTAGGAAGTTAGAAAGGTAACTGTAGCTTAACATAAATGTGTAGAATCCTATGATCTATGCATACACATTTCAAACTTGCCTTGGACTTGCTCTACTTCTCTAACCCTAACTGTATATTTTTATACATATCCATTTTATGGTATAAATATTAATACAATAATTAACATCAAGCTCATATATAATGCATACTATGTATATACCAGGAATTGTTCTAAACACATGTTAATTCAATTGATCTTCACAACAACCATACAAGGTAAGTATTATTATTGTTATTGTTAGCATCATCATCACCCCCATTTTATACTTAGGAAAACTAAGGCACAGAGAGGTTAAATGGCTTGCCTAAGCTCATAAAGCTGTTAAGAGGAGTTTAATCTCAAAGTCTTTAGTCTTAACCACTGTACAATAGTGCTTCCTTGCTTTTAAGTATCCTAACAAGGGGAGGGGGAGGGGAGAAGCAAGTAAGAACTTACCCGGAACTTAGTCATGTCTGACTGTTGTGGAGAGAAGGCAAAGGCCTAAAAAGGCAGAGCTGTTGAGAGGGAGGAGAAGAAAAGAAAAGAGTTGCAGATGGCAAGGAACACCCAGATTGAAAGTTCACCAAATCACCAGATCAGAAATATACAAATGCCAGCTGGTAAAATGGCCACGAAATTGCTAAGAAAAAAAAAAAAGGAAAGGACATTTGTTTTCCCCACGGATCCCCATCACTCAACAACACATCCCTATCATGGATCTCATAGGCCATCCAACACTCACTACCACAAATTCCCCATCGCTGACCCGAGACCCTCATTACACATTTCACAGTACCCCCCCCAACATTTACACTACAATTCTCATCACTCATTATACAGATCCCCTCATCTCACACCCCAAATACACCCATCATTCATCCCACAGTCCCTCCGTCACCGACTCCACAGACTCCATCACTCATTCCAGAGACTCCCATCACTCCGTTTACAGCTCCCTCCCCAGACACTCATCTCTCATCTCAGAGCCCCTCCCCAAGTACTCACCGACTAAATCGCGGCTTTAGAGTCCACACTTGCTGGTGTCACTCCGCCTGCAGACTATCAGCCCTTTCACTTCCGCTCTGAGTGAACTCTGCCCTCCTTCATCCCCTGCTCTGATCTTAAAATTCGAATTCTTATTCTGGTAAAGTCCCCTTGATGTTTCTAAAATCAGTCATAACTTCCTCCGACAGCCACTTTTTAGTCCTTTACCCCGCCTTGGTTACTGTCAGTCACTATACTTGCTCATGCGCAGTAGCCTTTCCTGAAGCCATCGGCGCTAGTAGCCAAAATTATTTTGGTTACCACAATGATCATTATTTGGCTGGCAAAAAAAATGGCCGCGCCAGTGAGCCGGTTTGCCAAGGGAGCAGACATCTTTACAACGTTTATCGTTCCGTACAGCGGGGAAAATGATCCTCTTAAAGTTTGGAAGAGATGGAATTTCGGGAGGAATATGGAAACCTGGCGATAAGAGTGGGGCCCTTTGTGCAAAAGCAGGCTAATGATGAGTGAATCATATGCATGTTTTTTACAAATTTAGAGCTGAGAACCACAGCCCCCGCAGCTACTGAGCCTCCGCGGGGAGATACCACTGCTAAAAAGGAGTAGAGCCTGGAATAGTACAGTTCTCCCTGGGAAATATTGCCGGTCAGAAGAGAATCGAAGAAGAGAACGATACATTCCTCTACAGTGTGAAAATGCGGAGTAAGTGTGGAGGAGACTTCTAGAGGAAGTAACGCTAGGGGAATAGGTACTGTTGGGCTAGCTATGAAGAAGACACGAGTTGGTATAGTCCTCTGTGGAAGATACCAAAGTGCAAATGCGGGGAAGACCAGCGGTGGTACAATTCTGGTCCCAGGAAAAAAAAAAGACTTTTGAAGAAAGTGACACCGATAAACACGGGTACAGGGAGAGATAGAGACAGAAGCGTAGGGAGAGATGAGACTGGGCAAGAAGGGATATTAGTCGGAGACTAGAGGAGAATTCACACAGCCCTGACAGTAACCCCGCCCTGCCCACATTCCTGGGAACCTGCCACAGAGATTTGAGAAGGCCAAGATGCCGAGGTCCCACTCCTATCAGGCTCTGCTCAAAATCTCTTTGAGGTGTGGAGGAACGAACAGGAGACGGAAAGTGCTCAGGTTCTGGACTTCCAAACACCCTACGCCATGAGTCACACTCTATCACTTGATGATGTGAAAGACAAAATGCACAGGACAACTAAGGAGATGCTTCTTTTCAGGCTATTGCAATTGGGAAAACTTTCATTAATAAGAAACATCCCTAAGACAAGGAAGGGGACCAGGAGTTTATAGAGGCAATTCAACAAAGGAGTCATTCTTGAGTCATGAGAGAGTATGGACACAGGTCTTTTCTCAGAATGTGCAAAAACACTGGGAACTACATGGAATTCTGTCCTCTCCCAAAATTTTTATGTTGAAACTCTAAACCTAATGTAGTGGTATTTGGAGATGAGGCATTTAGGAAGTGACTAGGGTTACATGAGGTCATGAGGGTAAAACCCAGATCCCATAGAATCAGTGCCCTAATAAGAAGAGACACTCAAGTGCTTGTTCACTCTCCATGTGCACAAAAAAGAAGTCACATGAGTATAATGCTAGAAGGCAGTTGTCTGCAAGCCAGAAAGAGATCCTTCACAGAAATAAAAGCAGCAGATTTTTTAAAATATTTATTTTTCAGCGGACACAACATCTTTGTATGTGATGCTGAGAATCAAACCCGGGCCGCACGCATGCCAGGCGAGCACGCTACCTCTTGAGCCACATCCCCAGCCCCAGCAGCAGGCATCTTGATCTTGGATTTCCCAGCCTCCAGAACTGTGAGGAATGAATTTCTTGATGTTTAAACCAACCAATCTAGTAGTTTGCTATGGCAACCAGAGCTGACTAAGACAGGCACCTATGCAGGTAGCCTTTTGCAGAACCCAAGAGTGGGGTTGCGGGGTTCATTACCATTACTGGTTTCCAGGAACACAGGCTCACTCAGATATAAATAACACTGTCACTTCCATTTCAGCTTACTCTGCTCCTCATGACTCTCATTCCTTTCTACTCTACCAAACACTCAAATTAGTTCTCTTCCACTGAGCCCCGTGTGTATCCCCATTTGATCACATTGTTATTACCTTTCATTGCCTCAGCTTCATGCTCACCATTCATACATACTCTACCCCATATAAAAACTTGGGGCAGGGGCTAAGGTAGAATTCCTTCCTGTCATGTGCAATGCCCTGGGTTTGATCCCCAGCACTTGGGGGGGGGAGACTTTTCTTTTTTATTGTAGTAAAACACATGTAGTATGAAAGTTACTATTTTAACCATTTTAAAGTTACAATTCAGTGTCATCTACTACATTCACAATGTTGTGCAACTATTACCACTATGTAGTTCCAGACCATTTTCATCACCTTAAAAAGGAAACTACATAGCCATTAAGTAATCATTCCCCATTCCCTTCTGTTCTGAAGTGCTGGCCACCACTTAATATGCTGTCACTGTGGATTTGCCTATTGGGGATATTTCACATAAATAGAATCAAACACTGTGTGGCTTTGGGACAGGGGATGTAGTTCAATGGTAGTATACTTTCCCAGTATTCACAAAGCCCTGTGTTCTATCCCCAATATCACAAAAAAAAACTGAAAAATATGTGATGTTTTATGTCTAGCTTCATTTACTTATTACATTGTTTTAATCCTTGTTGTGCTGCTATAACAGAATACCATAGACTGGATAATTTTTTTATTTTTTTTATGAAGAGTGACACTCTTTTTTGAGATATATATATATAGAGAGAGAATTTTTAATATTCATTTTTTAGTTTTCAGTGGACACAACATCTTTATTTTATTTTTATGTGGTGCTGAGGATCAAACCCAGGCGAGCGCGCTACCACTTGAGCCACATCCCCAACCCGTGGATAATTTTTAAACAATAGAATTTTATTTGACTTACAGTTGTGGAGACTGGAAAAACCCAGAATCTTTCCAGGGCCTTCATGCTGCATTATAACATGGCAAGAAGACAAGCAAGCATGCTCAATTCAGACCTAGAGAAATTAGAAAAACGCATCCTTTTTGTAAAATCAGGAACTCATTCCCAAGAATAACCCATTTTCTCAATAATGGCACTAATCCATTGACAGAGCCCTTCTGACCTAATCACCCCGTAAAAGATCCACAAACACCACACCTCTCTAACTCTATCGCTATCTCTATCTCTATCTCTATCTCTCTCCCCCAGTGCTAAGGATGGAACCCAAAGCCCTTGGCATGCCAGACAGGTGCTCCACCACTAACCTACACACCCAACTCCTGAAAGTCCCATCTCTTAATATGGTCATGATAGCAATTAAATTACAGAGAGCACAGTCAAACCACAGCAGTCTTCAAGGATCATTCATGTGGTAGCATGTATTAATATTTCCTTCCTTTCATGACTGAATAAAACTCCATTATATGAATATACCACATTTGGCTTATGCATTCTTCAGTTACTAGATTAGATGTGGATTTTTTTCTACCTTTTTTTTTTTTTTTTTTTTTGGCACTCAGGGGCACTCAGCCACTGAGCCACATCCTTGGCCGTACTTTGTATTTTATTTAGAGACAGAGTCTAACCAAGTGGCTTAGTGCCTTGCCATTGCTGAGGCTGACTTTGAACTTGCAATCCTCCTGCCTCAGCCTCCCGAGCCGTTGGGATTACAGGCATGTGCCACCGCACCAGGCTGTTTCTACCTTTTTGGTCCACTGTAAATAGTGCTGCTAATACTAAATTTTTTGTTTGAACCTTTGTTTTCAATTTTATTGGGTCTAAACCTAGGAGTGGAATTGCCAGCTCATATGGTATTTCTGTGTTTGACTTTTTGAGGAACCACCAAACTATTTTCTATGGGGACTGCACCATTTTACTTCCCCAGAGTAATGTGTGAGTGTTTCCACTGCTGCACATATTCAACATTTGTTATTTTCTGTTTGTTTTTATGGTGGCCATCAAGTAGGTATGAAGTGAGATCTCATTGTGTTTTTTGTTTTGGTTTTGGTACCAGGGATTGAAACCAGTGGAGTTTAACCACTGAACCACATCCCCAGCCCTTTTATTTATTCATTCATTTATTTTGAGGCAGGGTCTTGCTAAGTTACTGAGGCTGATTTTGAACTTGCTATCTCCTGTCTCAGCCTCCCAAGCTGCTAGGATTACAGGTGTGTGCCACAGCACCCAACTCTCATTGTGATTTTGAATGCATTTCTCTGATGACTAATAACTCGAGACTCTCTTCTCATGCTTATTAGCATGTATCTATCTTCTTTGAAGAAATGTCTATTCAAGTCCTTTGCCCATTATTACGTGGGATTTTGTCTTTTTGTTGTTAGGTTGTAAGAGTTCTTTATATATTTTGGATACAAAACCCTTATTAGATATGCAATTTCTAAACCTTAATCAGATTATGATTTCCCATTCTCCAGGTGGTCTTTTCATTCTCCTAATAATGTCTTTTAATGAACAAAAGTTTTCAGTTTTGATGAAGTCCAATTTTGATGAAGTCTAATCAATTTTTTCTTTTGGTCTTTATGCTTTTGGCATCATATCTAAGATACCATTGCCAAATGAAGTCCTAACAGGGATTTCAGTTTGATCTGGAAGATAGAAGGATGCAATAGTTAATACAGTAGTCCTGGGACCAGGATACAACAGCAGGTGCTAGAAGTAGAGATGATCCATACAGAATGACAGTGACTATACCTTCAATCCTTTATGCATAATTCCTAAGAAAAAGATAGAATGGATTCTGCCTTCATTTGTTATAAATGTCAGCCAAAAATAGCCTCCACTTGTTTACTTCTTCACTACAGGATAAGCCCCCTTAACTCAAAAGTGTAACACCAAATAAATTCTTATACATCCAATTATTTTATAAATAGCAAAGATAATCAGATTCATAGCCTTTTTAAGAATCTGCCTGATTTGCATACCCTATAAAACTTGAGCCTACATCTTTTTATCGATAGATGAAGTCCTCTCCAAGCCACAAACTGCTACCTATGGAAGCTCTCTGATCCAGAAACTCCATACTTTGCTGATAGTGACATCTAGACAAAAGAGCCTCCTCTCTGTTCCCCCTGCAGTTCCCTTGTGCTTCACCTCTTCTGAATAGCTGGTACTTGGCCTTGTTCAGACTCAACTGTGAGGGACATCCCCTGCCTGAAAACCTGTCAAAACATCACCAATAAAGCCTCTTGTGCTGCTGCCACCTTGTGGTCAAGTTTTTTTCATGGGCTTGCAAATCATTCAAGAGGCAACAACAAAAAAGTGGAGGATATCTGGAAATGTTCCTGAAATAGAAAGAGGACCAACAAATCAGTAGGACAATCAATTACCAAAACAATCCTGGCAAGACTTGAGTGGTGATATTCAGAATCTAGAATCCCATTGTGACAGTTTGACATGGTATTGCTTTCTTCTGTGTTGCATTCTAATTTTGTGGTCTCCAGCTGTGCATCACCAGCCTGGACAAGCAGTAACTCTAGAATTTGAGTGAATCCACTTCATTAGGACTGACTTTTGGGGGTTCAGAGGTTACCAATTTCCTGAAGAAAGAAGTCAACATTTACCTGTGTAAAAAGGTGGGCTACCCTGACCCCTGAAAAGACTATAGTTGGAAGAGCTCCATGCATAGGCCGCTAATTCGGGAGACCCTAAGACAATATGGCAGATAAACAAAATTATAAGGAAGAGACAGTTGGAAGAGGTGCTTTTGTAAATAACTAGCATGGCTCTGTTGTAAATCTGCTGTGACAGATGGCATCTTTCTAGTCCCTTCTCATAGACATATCCAGATCTCAGATTTGGGCTGGAATGGATAAATCATTACTTGAAGTGACTAAATAAAAACAAGGAAGCTGGGCTTGGGGCATAGCTCAGTGGTAGAGCACTTGTCCAGCATGTGTGAGGCTTGGGGTTCCATTCCTAGTCCCACACCAAAAATAGAAAGTTTATGTTCCTACTTCTCCCAGGACCCTAAAGGAGATGGCTGCCCTATTGGGAGACCAATCCAAGAGACCCAAATTAGGGACTAGCTCACCCTTGCCTCTTAACTATGAGGCCATCCAAAAACCAGATGTAGGAAGAGGATTCTGGAGCAGAAAAATGGTGCCCTCTAGAGGAAGAGTGAAAGCAGCACAGTACGACCCTGAAACTGGCCAGGGTAATTTACCTACTCCTTTGCTGGTAACCACGAGCAAAGTCAAAAAGACAAAAGTAGAGGGTCACAAAGAAGGGGCAATTTCTGATCTGGAGGAGGAGATGCCCTATCTCTTGCACTGAAGTCCAGTGTCTCCTTAAGAACCTAGTCCAGGAGCCAGATGAAAAATGGAGCTTCCTAGCTAGGGAGCCCGGATCTAAAAATATAGGACGAGCTCTACCTGACAGATACTGAAACTACACCTTTGGCTACACAGTATGGAACAGTGAAATCCCCACTGAAACATTCAGTATGGAAAGTGGGCCCAGCTCTCCACCCCAGGAGGCTTTGGACTGAAGTCTGCCTGCATTTCCCTCACTGGTGCAGATCCCTATGGCTTGCAGAGCTCCCACAATCCATGAGGCCTCATTACCTCCTGGGTGGACTGTCCACAGGAAATGCTACCTGACAACAAAGATTTCCTCCATCACCAGGGATATCCAGGTGGCCCCATCAGGTGACAGATGGCAGGTGGCATAATGACTTGGAGAGTCTAAGTGGGCCAAGTGAATCCAGAGTCAGCATATTTGATTTTCAGCATCCGTCCTGGTTACTGTCCATGGTGGCTAATGCTGAAACATTTTCAGAGGCAAGAGCTGCCCGGAAATTCACAGAAACACAGGAAAGATAAATGCACAGCCAAGTGTTGCCTGGAACTCTGTGAACCATGCCCCCATGGGGCCTGAATCAAAATCACTAGCAAGAGCTGGTCCACCTGCCTGCTCATCCAGACAAATTGGCCACAGCCAGCCCCTGCTTCAGCATCAGCCCTTAGAGGAAAAGCAGGTGAATTATTAGGCACCCGTCTCCGGGGCAACAACCAACAGGATGGAGACATAGGGCTTAAAGATCTACATGATTTCCTGTAAGGAACTGGTGCAAGCTGTGACAGAGGTGGACAAGTCCCAAGACCTGCAGGTGGAGACCCTTGTCATCTTGGGTTCATGCTTCAGAAGGGCCTGGCTGGAGATGGTTGATGTGTTGATGGCTCACTTCCAGTCAGAAAGCCAGCAGCCTGGGGACCCAGGCACGGGTCTTGCTTTAGTTTGAGTTCTGAGGCCATAAAAAGCAACATCCTGGCTCAAGCAGTGAGGCAGGAGGAGTCCCTTTGCTCAAGGCAGGGTCAGCCTTCTGTCCTAGTCAGCCTGAGACTCACTTTGTGAACCCCACATGAGAGAGCCAGATTCTTTCTTCCATTTCAAATGCTAATCTCATCCACACACCCTCAGAGACACACCCAGAATAGGGTTTGACCAAATGTGTGGGCACCTCATGGCCCAGGCACGTGGTATGTAAAATTAACCATCCCAGGTTATATTGAATCCTAAGGAGCAGGAGGGTCCGAAACTCAATGTTCTCTGGTAAATCACTGGTACAGCACAATACTTTGTAGCGTTGTGTCACAGCCCTGGCAGGCTCCCTCTTCAGAGGCAACACCTGCCCCTGACCACTGCCAGTGACAAGGACCAGCCCCCATGGAGGGATCCTGTAGCCACAGAGGCAGGCACCCTCCCTCTCCCCATAGTAAGTGTGGTTTGAGTTCCAGAAAATAAATCACACTGGCTGTTCTGTTGGTCACAGGTGTTGAGATCTCATCCCAGCAAGTGTTCATGAATTAAAGGGACCTCTCTGGGGGTGACCAGAATAGGAGGAGTTTCAGAGGGGTAGTTACCCTTACCCACTTAACTATTAAACTTGACTCCGTTTTGCTAAAAGATATTTTCTGTCCTAGTTGTTGTCCCCAATGACCCTTTTCTCATCAATGGAACAGACCCACTCAGTCAGCAGGACACTTCATGGAACAAACCTGAGGCTTCAACACTACTAGGGACACTTCCCAGCATGGGGGTAAATGCAGGCAGCACCAGCTAGGCACAGCCTGTTACAGATGATTTATTCAAAGAAGGAGGACATTTCCTAGCATGGCACCTTGCAATTCTCCAGTGTGGTCTGTGCCTAAAGCCCCTGATGAGAGGGAGCAAAATACAGATGGTGGCAGGTGAAACACGAATTCCCTTCACTGCCAGACCTTGTCATCCTACGTGTGAAATGCAAGATGACCTGAGGAGATAGAGATCAGATACGGCTGACCTGTTCTGTTCAGTGACAGATTTACAGGAGGCCACCACAACCTCGTTCCCCTTGGAGGGTCAACAGCTCACTCTTTTCAGTCACCTGTGTGGTAGGGACCTCCACAGCACGTGGGCTCTGCCATAGGCTGGCTGCTGGCCCCACCACCACCAGGAACTTGACTGTCTCCTAAGGTACACAGCCCCACCAGCTCTGTTAACTCACGGACTTCATGTGGAACTCAGTGGGCAACCTGTTCAGATCCTGCCAAAGACAGGCTCTCTGGGCTCCAACTCCCACGTGGCTAAGGAGGCCACCAGGTGGCAATGATGTTGAATTTGGGCCAAAACTTCCTCTGACCACTTGCTACCCTGCAAACCTGTTAACCCCATCCACTGAGTCACCATAAGTCTTGCCCTTTACAGTGGGGACATGAACAACAGGCACTATATACACTAAAGGAGGTTTCCATTCCTTCCTCCTGCTAGCTCCCCAAGAGCATGACTTGTAATCCGAACCTTCCACCACCCCAAAGTTCGCTTCCTGGAACCTCTAGACAGAAAGGACACAGCCTAACCATGGACTTCACCTTAAGCAGCTCTCAGGCTCCACCCACAGGTACTCACCCCTAGACAGGCGCCCCCTGGTGGTAGGCTGGGCACTAATAGAAACTGAAGCCACTACTTGGAGGAGCTAGTTGCCCCCAAATGCCAAGATTCCGCTTTTTCCTTGTGCTAGGGAAGAGTGCACCCCCCACACATACCCCGGTATCAGCTCACCCACAGAGGTCCCCCTCATTAAAACAAATGTTAACCCAGGATCCAGCTACACCTGGCTCTACGGGGAGAAGGCACATACTCTGCCAGTGGAGCTAATTCCCCAAGAACTATAGAAATGCCTCTACCTGGTGCAATGGGCCAAAGGGAGGGTGGTCAGCACCCCAAAATAAGAGAAGCGATGGCCTTTCTTTAGGCCCTCAGTAAATCCCAGGCACAAGGGGGCCAGAGAATGGACAACGCAGCCTGACACTCTGAATCAGACAGTGCAATTTTGATATGGGGGACTGAACAAAGTGACCAATGGGCTGAACCATTCTCCTTCTAGAAATAGAATATGCCCCTGACAGACATTTTCTCACAGTCTTGTACTGACTCCTGGTCAATGACTAATAGGTAACTACTCAGCTGGGGCTTTGGTGAAAACAGGCCTGGAAAATACAAGACTCAGGTATATGGGGGAAAATATCACCAAATCTCATGAGAAAAAAATCAGCAAACTGGACCTTGCTCTGTCCATCCTGGTGCACCACATATCTGCTGACATGAAGGTGGGAGTATACAATGCCAAAAATGAACTAACCAAACTCCCAAGGTAGGGGAAGCTTTGAAGGAGAGGGAGTCACCAGACCACGGGGACAAGTACTTTATCCCTCCTATCACTTGAGAAGTGAGGGCATTTGGGCATCATGCAGCTTTCACAACGGATCTGTATTAGAGGAGTTGACCCAGCAGAGAGACACTTACACAAAGCCATTAGAAGTTGTACCAGGTGCTAGACATCTCAACACTAGGGCCACCACATGGGAGGGAAACTTGAGAGAAGAGGGGGGCCTCAGAACGGGCAAGTCAATCTCACTGGGCTTCTTCCTGCAGCAGTAGTAGCCATTAAGCAGCCTTAACAGAGGCCTGTCAGCTTGTCCTCTTCTAATATCAGCAAGGGGTTCTGACAGATGGTCTTTGCATGTGCCCCAAGGTCTCATCACATCCAAGCTCCTGATGAACCTCAAAGCAAATGCAGCAATGGGCATCACAAAATCCCTTGGCTTGGGTTTCACACCTAGGCTGTTGTAATATAGCAGCAAGTATCATAGAAAGTAAGTTACACTCTTTCAAAACAAGGGTTATTTGAGAATCTTGCAGAACGGCCACTGTAGTGGTCAAAAATTCTTCTATAATATTGATTACAGTAATTTAAATCCCTATGGAATGAATGCACCATACTGAGATTCACAACAAGTGAGGAGACGAACAGACATGCTGTGACACACCCACAGCAGACACACACCACTGCCATTTTTCATAGCATGGGAACTATCATCCCTTGCTCTTGAGCACAGATGATCTGCAACTTTAAGCCTCCTCTATGGCTGTGCCCATCCTCACCTGAGAGACTCCTTTCCTCATCAGTGAGGACTACATGTGCATTGGTGAGTCACCCTACCCTGGTGATCCACATTCTAATGCTGACTGGGAGTTTCTTGGAACACTGTGCCACATCTACACCCACAGAGAGACATAGGACATGGGCCAGAGTGGGACAGCAGGAACCATACTGCAGACCCTGGTTGGTCATTCCTACTTACACGATCAGACACCAACACTGAGGCCTGCTCTCCTCCTCCATCTCTGCTACCACAGCCAGCTCCCATCCGGGCTCAGCCCCAGCCCTACTCTAGGATACAGCCTGTGACACGCGGGGCCTTTGAGGCCCTGTGAGCCAACTCTGACCACACATCGGATAAAACTGATTACTGTAAATCAATCAGTGCCATCAAACAGAGCAATAGGCCACACTCATGGAGTCCCATTTAAGGCATGCCCAGAGTGGCCACAGGTAGGATATACCCAGCATTGCAATCAGGATGCTTTTGATTGGTACAATTAAAATAAGAACCCTGTTATCCAGAGTCGATCCCAGCAAATCTGTGGGATTATTACAGAGATAACATTATAGCTCTTATGAGTCCCTATGGTGATGGTAAATGTGAACCCTGCCAATATACACCCTTAGGATGACTGGCCTCACTTCCTGTTTTTTAGAATGCTTTCTCCCCCTCCAGTTCAACTCCAATTATTGAGGCAGAAAGAAACCACAGTAACCAAGTGGCCAGAGGCTGCTTTCCATCAACCTCCTGACCTCCTCAATATATCCAAGGAAAGCAATGGCACGTCATATCATGTGGACCAAGGCATATCCAAAACATCAGGGGTTACAACCAGCTCGGGAATTCTTCCCTAACCCACCCCTGCCACAGCAAGGGTGGCTCTTACATCATGCTTCCTGCAAGTGAGATTTATATTCTCAATTATGGTTGCCTACAGAAAGCCAAGCTCTTAGGTGCTTATCATAAGCTTCCTATCATTCAAAACTGGAAATATTTCCTACATTGAGTTGACTCAAAATTATTTTCTTTCTTTCCTTCTCTTTTTCTTTTTGTACTGGGGATTGAACCCAAGGGCACTTTAACACTGAGCTACATCTTTAGCCTTTTTATTTAATTTGTTTATCTTTGAGATAGGGTCTCAATAAGTTGCTTATGGCCTCACTAAATTTCTGAGTTTGGCCTCAAATTTGCAATCCTCCTGCCTCAGACTCCCAAGTCTCTGGGATAATAAGTGTGCATACTGTGCCCTGCTAGGACCTTTTTATTATCCCTACTCACATGGCTGGCTCAACTTTGTAGTAGATTTTCACTCAGTAGCAGAATCCCCCAAGGACTTTCCCTTTAAAGCACACTAGCTATAACTCTAATGACACAAACAAACTTTCCAGACATCTCCCTGGTACTAATCACATTAGAATTACAAATTGAGGTAAGAGAGCAAGCAGTGGGAACAGCATATATTCAGGACACCACACAGCAATTTATAAAGAATTGCAGGAGCTGGGGGTATAGCTCAGCGGTAGAGCTCTTGCTTAGCATGAGCAAACGTTAAGACCTGGGTTCCATCCCCAGCAACACAAAATAATAATAATAATTATTATTATAATAATGGAAAAGAAAAGAAATACAGATAACCATGTTGAAACAGTTATCTACACAAATTAAACAAAAAGCCCAATACTGGAAATGTTGGCCAAATCTCAACAAACTTTAGGGCCATGATGTTAGGTATCAGCATAGCCCTAATTTACATACTGGCTGCCGGGGTAGAGGCATCTGTGCATTTGTGAACATATCCTGCTGCATGAGAGTTATTCAAGACCAACAAATCATGACTTAGAAGAAACTTTATTTTTTTAGTACTGGGGTCTGAACCCAGGGGCAATTTATGACTGAACTATATTGCCAGTCCTTTTTTTTCCTTTTTCTTTTCTTTTTTTTTTTTTTTGAGATAGAGTCTCACTAAGTTGCTGAGGCTGGCCTTGGACTTAAAATCTTCCCCCCACCTTTCCAAGTCTCTGAGATTACAGGCATGCACCACCACATCCAGCATGGTGAAACTTTCATGTAAAAGATCATTGTAAGCCTGGTGCCATGGCACACACCTGTAATCCCAGCAACTCAGGAGGTTGAGGCAGGAGAATCACAAATTTGAGACTAGCCTCAGCAACTTCAAGAGGCCCTAAGCAATTTAGTGAAACCTTGTCTCAAAATTAAAAAAATAAATAAATAAAAAGAGTTGGGGATATAGTTCAGTGGTAAAGAGCCCCTGGGTTAAATCCCCAGTGCCAAACAGAAAAAGAAAACCAAAAAAAGATCACTGTAAGACAAGGGTGATTGCAATGAGAATGCTCTGATTATAAGGTCTTCAAGGGTCTCAAAATCCAATAGGAAAAAAAAGGCATTTCTTTTATATAGTAAATAAGAGGCAAGCAGAGATCAACAAAATCTTCAGAAAGGAAGCTGGACAAGTAAGGAGAAATAACCAGTGGCATCTGACAGGACGGCATCCCATTGTGGTCAACTGATTCGCAGGAGAATCTGGGAACAGGACATGTTTCACTTGCTGGTGTGTTTTCTCAGGCTTCAGAGGCAAGCAGGCCCAGAGGCCTATAGGAAAGAAAGAAACCTGGCTCATGTTTGGCTAAAATCAAGCAGAGGGTGTGCAATGAGCAACTGTGAGTATTTGGTCTGTTTTCCCTGTTTCTATTTTTGTTTGGGGCAGTTAATTATTTTTTCACTTAAAATTTTAATTAGCATATCTAGCATATACCTTAAAATTTGGAGGCTTCTTTTGTGATGCTGGGATAGAACCCAAGGCCTGGCACATTCTATGCAAGTGCTCTGCCACAGCCCCAGCCTCTATTGTTTAAAACACATGATGTCTGTCCTGATACAGTGCTAGGTGTGGAATTGAAGTAACTACGAGGTTGAACTTGCTTTAAACCATTTGCATGGGCATGTTAGCCTTCATGTTCTTGTATCTAAAGGAGCACTGTGCCAGCCGTTGAGCATGCTGCCAGACTGATAGCAGTCAGTGACCCTTAGAGATTACATATTTTCCATATATAAATATATATGAATCAAATAAAAATAATAGCTATATAATAGCTATTAAAGATTGAAGAAGAGGGTAAAACCAAGATTTGAGGTTTGGAAAGAGCCAGCCAAGATGACATTGGCCTGATGCATATGCAGATGGTGGAATAAGGTAACAGTGGCAATCTGAAGGATTTCCTAGTTTGCAGTCTGAATTTTAGTGATGACATTGACATCAGGGAGGTTTCTAGGAACTTATGCATAGCGGTCACTTCTAACTATTCCACAAGTATCCCATCAAGAATGTAGGATCAGGCCAGGTGCAGTGGTGCATGCCTCTAATCCCAGCAGTTTGGGAGGCTGAGGCAAGAGGATCACAAGTTCAAAGCTAGCCTCAGCAACAATGAGGCAGTAAGCAACTTGATAAGATCCTGTCTCTTAAAAAAAAATACAAAATAGGGCTGGGGATGTGGCTCAATGGTCAAGTGCCCCTGAATTCAATCCCCGGTACCCCTCCCCACCAAAAAAGAAGTTAGGATCAGGCTTTGGGATGATGTAGCTCAGTGGTAGAGCACTTGCCTAACATGATCCCTGCATTCAATCCCCAGTATTCCTCACCTCCAACCCCCAAAAAAAGAAGCTCAGAAGCTAGGATTATGTCCTGTAGTAGATGATATTGAAGGACTGCTAGCAGGAGTTCCTGTAGTCCTCTGGCAATGATGTTGGCGGTTTTGATGAAATTTGTCCAAAGTCATGGTTATTTCCTGTTCCCGAACATGGAAGATGTAGGAGTTGCAGTGACCTTCTGAATGGCCCACACGGCAGCAGCTCAGTTAAGAAGATTGCTATGAGCTGGGGCTGCAGATCAGTGGTAGAGTGCTTGCCTCACATGTGTGAGGCACTGGGTTCGATCCTCAGTAGCACATTAAAAATCAACAAATAAATAAAGGAAAAAAAGATTGTTACATGTGATCTGCTGTAGCAGTCAAGTTGTTTAGGTTTATTCCCAATCTCTTAGCCTTTTGTTCTAAGGATTCTTGAAAGCCTGATGAAAAGGGAATGTCAGTCTTCCTCTAGGGCTGGGATTTGTCCTAAACTTGTAGTTGTACCATGTTTTATGACCTTTTGGATCATTTAGAGTCTGTAAATTTTAAATCAGAGTTATTGAAGTAAATAAGATTTTAAAAAAGAAAGCAGTGTATGTAAGCATATATTGTCATTTTTGAAAGGTTTTGAACTTGAGATTCTTTTTGAAGTCTAGGGAGAAAAGCTAGAGTCCCTGTGCAATAACAAAAGGATGCCTTTACATCTCAAACAGGTACAGGAATTTTGCCGAAACCAGAGGCCTCCAAATGAAATGGAGGATATAACCAGCAATTGAAAGTAGGACTGTGGGCTGGGGGTGTAGCTCAGGAGTATGGCACTTGACCGGCATGTACAAGTTCCTGGTTTCAACCCCCAGCTCCCACAACCACAGACAAGCACAGAAAACTAGCTTTGAGAGACTGAGATTGTGAGTTGAATTCAATGAAGAAATGTTATAAATTGGACTGGGGATATAGCTTAGTTGCTAGAGTGCTTGCCTCACATGCATAAAACCCTGGGTTCAATCCCCAGCACCACAAAAGAAATGCCATAAATTCTGGGGTCCTTGCAAAGATGGTAGAATTGTTAAGAGAAAGAACAATTTGAATCAAAGAAAGAAGAGATGATACAAAGCAATGCTTATTATGGAAAACTTTGGTTATGTGAACAGCATTGATGATGCTGAAGGGGGTACAGAAAAGGAGGACACAGTAAAGGACAGTAAAATTTGTGAGAATTAGGGCTGGGCATGGTGGCACACACCTGTAATCCCAGTGGCTCAGGAGGCATGAGTTCAAAGCCAGCCTCACAACTTAGTGAGGCCCTAAGCAACTCAGTGAGACTCTGTCTCTAAATAAAATACAAAAAAAGGGCTAAGAATGTGGATCAGTGGTTAAGTGTCCCTGGCTTCCATCCTCAGTGTGGGGGAAAAAAAAATTCTGTGAGAATAGGAAGCATGCAAGGGAATCCTATAAGTAGTGTTTCATCATCACCTCATGATGTCATCTTCTTGGTCTGAAGTTCCTGGGAAAGCTGTCTACCTAGTGCACTGTTTGTTTCCAAGGACTCTTGAGATACCAACAGTTGGAAGTCTCTAGTTGGGACAGACTTCTGCTTAGAGTAGCTTTTAATATTTTTTCAGTTGAGAAACATCAATCTAGGGTTGGATCCTCTGGAGTTTGACCGCAATGGTAGTGAGATAAAGAGGAACATGCAGGGGCCTTTTAACAGGATTCAACATTAGTTTTCTTGTGATGTAGCCTTTAGAGAATTAATTCTCCAGTGTTCAGGTTGTACTGTGGTTTGGATGACAGAACTAGAGGAATGTCAATCTTGACCCGTAAAAGGTAATTAGGGTATGATTAATAATTCCCTTGCAGTATTTTAGAATGTTTGCATTGACAGAAGTTTTGAAAGCCCAGTCAGAATAGAGAATTTTCTTGGGCTGCCTAGGTATTATTTATTTAGACACATTTCGTGTGACCTAGCAGGAGAGAATCAGAAAATATTCAGGGCTGTGAGTAAAATCTTAGGCTCTGGGACACTGAGTCCTGCAATCAGTTTATCAAGCTTTGACTTTAATAGCCATTAGCTCTATCATTTCAAATGAGTGAAGGGATGTTAAGGACAATGTATCATTTTCAAGATAGATTCAAAAGGTATATTATTAAAAATTCTGTAGGGAAATGGCTGAGAATAATATATAAACAAATTTTAAGAAAAAAATTCCAGTACATTGGTATCTATTCAACTGATGAAAATAAAATCCTATCCATTTCTCTTAATGGAGCTTCAGCAATAACAAATCCCAGAATTTTCTTCTTTTTTAGGAATCACTGAAATTTAAGCATAAGGCAGTCTCCCTTCCAAGACATATGGCTCACAAAAAAAAAACATTTTTTGGTGTTGTTGGTGATGGAACCCAGGGCCTCACACATGTTAAGCATGCATTCTACCACTGAACTACACCCCCAGCTCTTGTGCAACAAATTTTGACATTTAAATGTTAACATTCAGAGGGAGCTATTTGATTTAGACAAAAATTATATTAAAATATCCTCTCCTCCAAGGCACAATGAGAAACAAATGGTACACATTAACTAAGAGAGACAAAAGATGGTTTCATTTTAATGGTGAAAGTATGCATGAACAAAACACTCCCAAAAGTACACATCAGTAGAAAATTCCAGACATTTCAGAGTTTGGGAATCACTTTGTATTCATTATGTACAACCAACTCTAGTGAAGAACTTGCAAAGCTACATACAAATTTTTTATAAAATACAAGACCCTAATTTTAAGAGCCCAAATGACAGCTTAGTATCATTTAGCAAGTGGGGAATGTTCTCACTCCAAAAAAGTTAATTTTAAAAATATAAGCATCAAAAGTTGCAATGTGTAAACAGCAATTTCATGGGATGTGAAAAGATTATACTTACTTTCCTTAAAAAACAGTACATTTCAGAAAAAAAATGGATTGAAGCCTGTACAAAAATTCAATTTAACCCTAAATACAATAAAAACAAAATACTTTGAGTTTATTCACAAATATCAAAGCAACACTTAAAGATTTCCTAAGTACAATGTATTGTTTTGTGATAAAGGTAGAATTAGTTAGATTTCTAGGATGGCTTTGCTGGTGAAATGGATCCCTCAGTCACTTAAAATTGCCAATACAATTCTCCACGTGCAAAATACTTGTCCTGAAAAAGTGAAACAACAATAGTGGCAGCAGCCCTCTTACAGAAGGAAGTTTTAAGCTGGAGAGACAATATGTAAGTGATAGTAAGAAAAATATTTATGCCAGGAGAGGTGGTGCACATCTGTACTCCCAGAGGCTAAATAAGCTGAGATAGGAGGATCACAAGTTCAAGGCCAGCCTTGGCAACTTAGCGAGACCCTAACTCAAAATAAAAAGTGTTGGACATGTGGCTCAGTGATTAAGCACCCCTGGGTTCAATCCCCAGTACCTCCCACTGAAAAAGTACATATTTATAACCATGAGAATTCAGACCTGAAAAAAAAGTTCATTTATATATTAATAAAACTCTATAGGTAAGTAATGTGAATTTCCATCTAGAAACCAGTGATGCAAAATATGCTAGATTTTTTTAAAAATGTGACCGAATTAACATTTTTTAAATAATTTAAATTACAACTGAAAACATTTTATATTATTTTTGTTTAATGTAATAAAAAGTAACATGAGAACTCAAATAAAAACACATCATTGACAGTGAGGGCAATGACAAATCTGTATGAATGCTAGATAATTTTTAAACATTTATATTAAAAACATTGTACCCAAGCATGCAATGGAGGAAGGATAGCATCTTCAACAAATGGTGCTGGGAAAACTGGAAATCCATATGCATCAAAATGAAACTGAATCCCTTTCTCTCGCCATGCACAAAAGTTAACTCAAAATGGATCAAGGAGCTTGATATCAAATCAGAGATTCTGCGTCTGATAGAAGAAAAAGTTGGCTCCGATCTACATATTGTGGGGTCGGGCTCCAAATTCCTTAATAGGACACCCATAGCACAAGAGTTAATAACAAGAATCAACAAATGGGACTTACTCAAACTAAAAAGTTTTTTCTCAGCAAGAGAAACAATAAGAGAGGTAAATAGGGAGCCTACATCCTGGGAACAAATTTTTACTCCTCACACTTCAGATAGAGCCCTAATATCCAGAGTATACAAAGAACTCAAAAAATTAGACAATAAGATAACAAATAACCCAATCAACAAATGGGCCAAGGACCTGAACAGACACTTCACAGAGGAGGACATGCAATCAATCAACAAGTACATGAAAAAATGCTCAACATCTCTAGCAGTCAGAGAAATGCAAATCAAAACCACCCTAAGATACCATCTCACTCCAGTAAGATTGGCAGCCACTATGAAGTCAAACAACAACAAGTGCTGGCGAGGATGTGGAGAAAAGGGTACTCTTGTACATTGCTGGTGGGACTGCAAATTGGTGCGGCCAATTTGGAAAGCAGTTTGGAGATTCCTGGGAAAGCTGCGAATGGAACCACCATTTGACCCTGCTATTGCCCTTCTCGGACTATTCCCTGAAGACCTTACAAGAGCGTACTACAGGGATACTGCCACATCGATGTTCATAGCAGCACAATTCACAATTGCTAGACTGTGGAACCAACCCAGATGCCCTTCAATAGATGAATGGATAAAAAAAAATGTGGCATTTATACACCATGGAGTATTACGCAGCACTAAAAAATGACAAAATCATGGAATTTGCAGGGAAATGGATGGCACTAGAGCAGATTATGCTTAGTGAAGCTAGCCAATCCCTAAAAAACAAATACCAAATATCTTCTTTGATATAATGAGAACAACTAAGAACAGAGCAGGGAGGAAGAGCAGGAAGAAAAGATCAACATCAAACAGATGCATTAGGTGGGAGGGAAAGGGAGAGAAAAGGGAAATTGCATGGTAATGGAGGGAGACCCTCATTGTTATACAAAATTACACATAAGAGGTTGTGAGGGGAACGGGAAAATAAACAAGGAGAGAAATGAATTACAGTAGATGGGGTAGAGAGAGAAGATGGGAGGGGAGGGGAGGGGGGATAGTAGAGGATAGGAAAGGTAGCAGAATACAACAGTTACTAATAGGGCATTATGTAAAAATGTGGATGTGTAACCGATGTGATTCTGCAATCTGTATATGGGGTAAAATTGGGAGTTCATAACCAACTTGAATCTAATGTATGAAATATGATATGTCAAGAGCTTTGTAATGTTTTGAACAACCAATAAAAAAAAATAATAAAAAAACAACATTTTACCCAAACAACTTTTTTTTTTTGGTTCTGGGGATTGAAACCAGGCATGCCTTACCACTAAACTACATCCCAGCCCTTTTTTTAAAATTTTATTTTGAGAAAGGGTCTCACTAAATTACAGAGGCTGACCTTGAACTTGTTATCCTCCTGCCTCAGCCTCAAAAGCCACTGGGGTTAGATGTGTGCCCCTGCTATCAGTTTACCTGAACAACCCTTATCTAGGGAAGTCTAAGGATTTTTTAAGAACACTTCCCATATAATTTATATGTTATTAAATAAGCCTAATTATTTTAGTACCTCTTTTTACAAGGTGAAAGAACAAATTCTCTTATAATTTTTCTGAAGACCCTCCCAGGAATTTAAAGTTAGTTTTAGGTACAGAAGGTATCATTTAGGATCCTGAGGATATAGCTCAGTGGTAGAGCTCTAACCTAGCTTGCTTAAGGCTCTGGATTCATCCCTAATACTGAAAAAAAGAGGTCATTCAGGATTAGATTGGGAGAGAGCAAAATGTCATGAGTTATCAGGATGTTTGAACAATAGGTTTAATAGGATCATAGGTTACTGGGAAATAATACTTGGCTATCCAGAGGTAGAGTGCTCGCCTAGCATGTGTGGAGCACTCGGTTCGATCCTCAGTACCATACAAAAAAAAAAAAAAAAAAAGATAAAATAAAAGATATTGTGTCAACCTATAACTAAAAAAAGTAAATATTTTTAAAAAGTAAATACAAACAACAATATGATATTTTTTAAAATCTAGCTACTTAAAAAGAAAAATTTGGTTCTCTGAAATAATTCAGGATATTTAAAAGTTAATATAAACCTCAGGTATAAAGAAATAGAAAGAGCCTGGTGCAGTGGGCACATGTGTAGTCCCAACAGCTCAGGAGGCTGAGGCAGGAGGATCACAAGTTCAAAGCCAGCCTCAGAAACTTAGTGAGACCTTGACTCAAAATAAAATAAAAATAGCTGGGGATATGGCTCAGCAGTGGAGCACCCTTGAGTTCAATCACCAGTACCAAAATAAACAAACAAAAGAAAATGGTTTTTTTCTCTTCTCTCACACACTCAACATTCACTGTTTTATCTCTGGTCACCAAAATGTGTGTGCACATTTTCCCCACCAGTAACCAATGCTCCATCAGATTTTCCAGCTGACACCATGGGTGACCTCCAATTCCATTCAGTTCTTACTCTATCAATCTGGAGATAGTATCAGACCCCACAGGTTGAGGGTCAATTCCATAAAACTGCCCCCTCCCCACTTCAGATGCCAGTGGCCAGTATCAGTCATCACCTTTGCTTCTGACCTACAAGCAGTTAATAAATTGGAGTTCCCACCACTTTCTCCTTAGGTTCCCATAATTTGTTAGAGCACCTCACAGAACTCAAGGAAACACTTCTCTTGCATTTACTGGTTTATTAATATAGCCCAAAAGCCAGATGGAAGAGACATACAGGGCAAGCAGGTGGGGAGGGGCCCAGAGCTTCCAAGCCCTGGCCACCCTCCAGGAACCTCTATGGGTCAGCTATCCAGAAACTCTCTGAACTCTGTCCTTTTGTGTCTTTGTGGAAGCTTCATTAGTAGGCATGATTGATTACATCTTTGCTCACTGTTGATCTATTTAACCTTTAGCCCTCTCCCCTCTCTGGAGGTTGGGGAGAGGGTGGAACTGAAAGCCCCAAACCTCTAATCACAGGCTTGATTCCCCTGGCAACCAGCCCTCACCCTGAGGCTATCTAGGAATCTGACAAGGATCACTTGATTAGAACAAAAGATGTCCCTGTCACCCAGGAGATTCCAAGGGATTTTAGAACTCTATGTTAGACACTCCTATCATTCAGGAAATTACAGAGCTCTTAAGAACTCAGTCAGGAACTGGGGGCAGAGACCAAATAAAAGAAAAGATTCTCTTAGCACCCCTATCTACAAAGGTTTTAGGAGCTCTGTGCCAGGAACCCAGGAGCAGAGACCAAACATGTGTTTCTTATTATATCACAATATCACAACTGGAAACTCAGATATGACACAAATCTTGAATTCTAAGCAAATTACTCAGAAGGTAAATTTAAACCTTTGAGACCTGTTTTTTTTTTAATCTTATAAATGAACTTATCTAATTTTACCCAGAATTGACCACAAATAACAAAATTCTTTCCTATAAATCTATAACTTCCCATATTCATTCAGGTTTTGTTCTACACTTTCCTCTTTCTCATTTTAGAATAAATTGTCATTTTCCTTTAAGAAAAAAATTACTCTTTTTCCTTAACTACTATACATAGAGTGGATGAGTGTCCCCCAAGACTCATGTCTGAAAGACTTGGTTCCCAGCTCATGGCACTATTGGGAAGTTGTAGAAACTTTAACAGGTAGGACCTGTTAAAGGAGGTCTTCCAGTCATTTCTGGCATGCCCTTGAAGGGGATATTAGGGCCCAAGCCCTTTCCTCTTTTCATTTATGACCATGATATGAAGGATCCCTCTACCATTCTCTCGCCGTGATGTTCTACCTCACCACTGGCAGAAAAGCAACAGACCAATTAACCATAGACAGAAACCTCCAAAACTGTGAGCCAAAATAAACCTTTTGTCTTTTTAAGTTGATTACATCAGGTATTCTGTTACAGTAATGAAAATTGACTAACACATTAACAAAAACATTTGGCTACAGGAAGGGGAAGAGTCCACCACTGCTAGGTAGGCTTGAGGTTGTGCTATCAGAAGTCAGATAGCCTATGGAGGAGACAAAACTCAGGGAGACTGAGGTGGAGGGCAGAAAGGATGCTGGCAGCCACAGAATGAGGGCTGATATCAGAAAATGAGATAGAAGTCAGGTCTCACAAAGGAAGGTAGAGTTGCAGGTGGCCCTAAAGGCCAAAGGTCAACTTGCCCACGTTTCCCAAGACCTTGTACCTGCAAGTAAAAGCATTATGCTCCAGGGGAGTGCTTGGTACAGTGATTAGAGACAGGCCTTGTAGCTGCATGAATGGCTCAGATCCTGAATTAGTAAGTAGCCTGACCTCTCCAAGTCACTATTTCACCATCAGTAAAACTGGCCCAGTAAAATTGGGCCAGTGCTTCCCTCTCCTGAGATTCAGGATTCTTATGAGGACCAAGTGGGATTGTGCTAGAAGCCATCAGAACAAAGCATTTATATCTGCAGAAAAAAAGTGGATCAGCCTTGAGGTCCAAAGCCCTGGGTTGCTGTTGCTCATGTGCTGGCACACACGCAACAACTGGCCCCTGCAAACTGAGACCAGCCTGCTCAGAATGACTGCATTTATGTGAAGTTTCTACAGCTAGTTAAAATAATGGCAGCAACAAGGAAGGGACATAAGGAAACTATCTGGAGTCATTGTAATATTTGATGTCTTTAAAAAAAATCTTTTTATACCAGGGATTGAACCCAGGGGCACTTCACTACTAAGCCACATCCCCAGCCCTTTTTATTTTTTATTTCAAGGCAGACTTGCTAAGTTGCTTAGGGCCTTGCTAAGTTGCTGAGCCTGGTTTCAAACTTGTGATCCTCCTGAGTCACTGGGATTACAGGCGTGTACCAGCACACCCAACTTGTTTGGTGTCTTGATTGGGGTTTGCACTTGACAAAATTCTCTGAATGAAGGGCTGGGGATGTAGTTCAGTGGTAGAGTGCTTGCCTAGCTTGTCCCTGGGTTCAACCCCCAGTCCTACAAAAAATGTTTGAAAAATATACTTGAGATTTATACATCTCACTGTGTAAACTTAAGACTGTAAACAAATATTGAACTCTAATAATATACATGCAGAATTATTTAGGGATTAAGTGTACTGAAGTTAGTTTTATATTTATTACTTTGAATTCCACCAAAAATAAGATGGATTGATGGACAGAGGGCTGGATAGATGAACAGATATAGGATAAATTAAAGTTTGCAAAATGTAAGAGTCTGGAGGAGGATATATAAGTGCTTACTGAACGATTCTTTCTTTTATTCTGTATGCTTGAAAAATTCACAATACGATATTGAAAACAAATATTTGACATACCTTACATACAAAGTTGTTTTCCTTTGCCATTATTTCTTCTACTGTTTTCATTTACTTATAATGATTCTAATTTTTAGTCACTACTTTCATTTTGCAGAGAAAACTAGGAAGTAGATTGTGAACTCTGTTATATATAACAGCATTTTGTAGCAGGTTATCAAATCTTACGAATATACACCTTATAATTTTTATTTACTTTTAATTTTTTGTGTGGTATCACTAAGCTACATCCCCAGCTCTTTTTATTTTTTATTTTTTTTATTTCAACACTGGTCTTGCTAAGTGGCCCAGGCTGGCCTCAAGCTTGGCTCCTCTTGCTTCAGTCTCCCAAATCAGGTAGGATTACAGGTGGCACCAGTGCACCCAGCATGTATCACATTTTTGGGATTCTAAGAGCCCCCCCACTTAAGATGCTCAAATTTCGCAGAAAAAGCATTTGACAAAATACAGCACCCCTTTATGTTCAAAACACTAGAAAAACTAGGGATAACAGGAACGTATCTCAACATTGTAAAGGCTCTCTATGCTAAGCCTCAGGCCAACATCATTCTAAACAGAGAAAAACTGAAGGCATTCCCTCTAAAATCTGAAGTCAGGGATGCCCTCTCTCACCTCTTCTATTCAACATAGTTCTTGAAACACTGGCCAGAGCAATTAGACAGACGAAAGAAATTAAAGGGATAACTATAGGAAAAGAAGAACTTAAACTAGCACTATTTGCTGACAATATGATTCTATACCTAGAAGACCCCCCCCAAAAAAAAACTCCACCAGGAAATTTCTAGATCTAGTAAATGAATTCAGCAAAGTAGCAGGATATAAAATCAACACCCATAAATCAAAGGCATTTCTGTACATCAGTGACAAATCCTCTGAGAAGGAAATGAGGAAAACTATCCCATTCACAATATCCTCAAAAAAATAAGATACTTGGGAATCAACTTAACAAAAGAGGTGAAAGATCTATACAATGAAAACTACAGAACTCTAAAGAGAGAAATAAAAGAAGACCTTAGAAGATGGAAAGATCTCCCTTGTTCTTGGATAGGCAGAATTAATATTGTCAAAATGACCATACTACCAAAAACACTATACAGATTTAATGTAATTCCAATCAAAATCCCAATGGCATTCCTCATAGAAATAGAAAAAGCAATCATGAAATTCATCTGGAAAAATAAGAGACCCAGAATAGCTAAAGCAATCGTTAGCAGGAAGAGTGAAGCAGGTGGCATTACTATACCAGACCTTAAACTATACTACAGAGCAATAGTAACAAAAACAGCATGGTATTGGCACCAAAACAGGCCAGTAGACCAATGGTACAGAATAGAGGACACAGAGACTAACCCACAAAACTACAACTATCTTATATTAGACAAAGGTGCCAAAAACATGCACTGGAGAAAAAATAGTATATTCAACAAATTGTGCTGGGAAAACTGGAAATCCATATGCAACAAAATGAAATTAAACCCCTATCTCTCACTACACACAAAACTTAACTCAAAATGGATCAAAGATCTAGGAATTAAACCAGAGACTCTGTGTCTAATAGAAGAAAAAGTAGGCCCTTTTCTTCATCATGTGGGATTAGGCCCCAATTTCCTTAATAAGACTCCTATAGCACAAGAATTAAAACCAAGAATCAATAAATGGGATGGATTCAACTAAAAAGTTTTTTCTCAGCAAAAGAAACAATCTGTGATAGGAAAGGTAGCAGAATACAACAATTACTAATAGGGCATTATGTAAAATTGTGGATGTGTAACCGACGTGATTCTGCAATCTGCATTTGGGGTAAAATTGGGGGTTCATAACCCACTTCAATCTAATGTATGAAATATGATATGTCAAGAGCTTTGTAATGTTGTGAACAACCAATAAAAAAAAGAAACAATCTGTGGGGTGAACAGAGAGCCTACATCCTAGGAAAAAACTTTTACCCCTCACACATCAGATAGAGCACTAATCTCTAGGGTATATAAAGAACTGAAGAAGCTAAGTACCAAAAAAAATAAATAAATAACCCAATCAATAATTGGGCCAAGGACCTGAAGAGACAATTCTCAGAAGAGGATATAAAATCAATCAACAAATATATGAAAAAATGCTCATCATCTCTAGCAATCAGAGAAATGCAAATCAAAACTACTCTAAGATATCATCTCACTCCAGTCAGAATGGCAGCTATTATGAAGACAAACAACAAGTGTTGGCCAGGATGCGGGGGGGAAAGGTACACTCATACATTGCTGGTGGGATTGCAAATTGGGTCAACCAATATGGGAATCAGTAAGGAGATTCCTTGGAAATCTGGGAATGAAACCACCATTTGATCCAGCTATTCCTCTTCTCAGACTATACCCAAAGGACTTAAAAACAGCATACTACAGGGACACAGCCACATCAATGTTTATAGCAGCACAATTCACAATAGCTAAACTGTGGAGCCAACCTAGATGAATAGATAAAAAATGTGGCATATATACACAATGGAATTTTATTCAGCAATTAAAGAGAATAAAATCATGGCATTTGCAGGTAAATGGATGGTGTTGGAAAAGATAATGCTAAATGAAGTTAGCCAATCCCCAAAAAACAAATGCCGAATGTTTTCTCTGATATAAGGGGGGGTGATTCATAGTGGGGTAGGGAGGGAGAGCATGGGAGGATTAGATTAATTCTAGATAGGGAAGAGGGATGGGAGGGAAATGGAGGGGAAAGGGGATTAGCAAGGATGGTGGAATGTGATGGTCATCATTATACAAAGTACATGTATGAAGACTTGAATTGGGTGTCAACATACCTTATATACAAACAGAAATATGAAAAATTGTGGTATATATGTGTATTAGGAATTGCAATGCAAAAAAAGTACATGTATATGGCATAAATTGACGTGAACATACTTTATATACAGAGATACGAAAAATTGTGCTCTATATGTGTATTAAGGATTGTAATGCATTCCACTGTTGTCGTGTATTTAAAAATAATAATAAAATCAATTAAAAAAGGATGCTCAAATTTGTGGATGCTCAAGTCTCTTATATGAAATGGTGTAGACTGTGCACATTCTCCAGAATAATTTAAACCATCTGTATATTACTTCTGATACCTCATATCGTGTAAATGCTATGTAATTGTTGTATAGTTTAAGGAATAATGACAAGAAAAACAAAAACAGATGCAATTTTCTCCTCATATTTTCAATCCTCAGATGAATCCTCAGATGCAGAACTCCCAGATCATACATTTCAATATGAAAAGATCACCTTTTCAATATGACAAACAAAACAAACATGGTTATTAACAAACTCAAATGTATTTAGCTTCTCTGAGACATATAAAAATAAGAAACAAAAATATGTAAATTTAAACTTATGCATAGGAATTAATGTTTCAGTATTTATGTTAATTAGAAATAATCTAGATATATAATGACTATCTATTACTTACCTTATCATAAATCCAAGGCTTTAAGTTACCAAAACAACTTTTTTATATTTTTTAGTTGTAGATGGACACAATACCTTCATCTCACTTTTATGTGGTGCTGAGAATCGAACCCAGTGCCCCACGCATGCTAGGCAAGCATTCTACCACTGAGCTACAACCCCAGCCCAACCAAAACAATTTTTAAAACAATTTTTAAAGACATTAAAAATATATAATATGTATACTTTTTGATACTAGAATTTGAACACAGGGACAACTCTATCATTGAGCTACATCCCCAGTCCTTATTATTTTTTATTTTGAAACAGGGTTTCACTAAGTTGCTTAGGCCCTCACTAAGTTGCTCAGGTTAGTTAGCTCTGTATTTGTGATCCTCCTTCCTCAGCCTCCAAGTTGCTAGAATTACAATCATGGTCCACCATAACCAACTAAAATATAATTTAAAAAATAAATAAATTTTGTCAGAATAATTATTCAATTTGACCAAACTCAAATTTGTTTTTCATAATATTAAACATCTAGTAGATATAAATATTAACTTATTTGACTAGTAAACCTGTAATATGCTTAGGAAGAATATACCAAAGTAGAATAAAAATGCATGCCTGTATTATACTCAATGCTGATAACTCAGAAGACATAGCTGTTTATAATAAACCAATAATATTGAGCTAGCTTTACTTGCCAAAGATTTAACTAAACTATGTAACTTGAATTTTTAAAATATTTGTGTTAGGTTTTAGAGAATACATTTTTTTCTCTCACATTGAAAGGTTTTCATTTTCATTTCTAAGGGTTTTAGGAATATTTAATTTGTACATGTGCTTACTTGTCTATAAGCCAATTAGAATAGAGCTCTTTTAAGGAATTTTAAAAATTAATTTGGTAATACCATTCAGAAGCAGAAAATATCACACATATATAACAAAATATACATAAACAAATAGATGCAAATAAAGATCTTCCAGTTCTAATTTCAAAATTTTAGCAGCAAGACAGACATAAACACATAAATAAAAGACTCAATTCCTTTTTTATTATTTATTTTTACTTATTATTATCATTATTATTGTTACCGGAGATTGAACTCAGGGGCATTTCACTACTGAGCCACATCCCCAGCCCTATTTTGTATTTTATTTAAAGACAGGGTCTCACTGAGTTGCTTGCAGCCTTGCTTTTGCTGAAGCTGGCTTTGAACTCGAGATCCTCCTGCCTCAGCCTCCAAGCCCCTGGGATTACAGGCGTGCGCCACCATGCCCGGCATAAGACTCAATTCTTGACATACCAGAAATGGCTGTTGTCTCTGTCCCATTTTTTATTTTTTCAGGGTTGTTTTTGGCAGCTGGGACAAGTTGAGGTCACCAATATAAGGATTAAATATCTGTGGAAGAGATCTTTTCTT
This sequence comes from Spermophilus citellus, assembly GCF_964194105.1. Classification (NCBI taxonomy): domain Eukaryota; kingdom Metazoa; phylum Chordata; class Mammalia; order Rodentia; family Sciuridae; genus Spermophilus; species Spermophilus citellus. The sequence goes on along the minus strand of NC_138190.1, from coordinate 43,110,748 downwards.
ATGTCTTGATGTGTAATTTCATGGAGGCTATGAACTACATTTTTGGTGATGAATTGAAGACACACAAGCAACCATTTGAATATCTCCAAAGTCCACTTGGATAGATAAATATCTAGTCTGTTTCCAGTTAGCTTTTTCAGCCTTAAGTAGTTGCTTTTGTGTTCCCTGAACCCCTTGAAAGTCCCCATTGGGTCAGATGAAGTGGTGCATGCCTGTAATCCCAGCAATTTAGGAAGCTGAGGCAAAATGATCACAAGTTTAGGATAGCCTTGGCAACTTGGTGAGACCTCATCTCAAAATAAAATTTTTAAAAAGGCCTGGGGATATAGTTCAATGGTAGAGCACCCCTGGGTTCAATCCCCAGTACTGCAAAAAGAAAGGGGAAAAAAAGCGAAGAAAGTCCCCTATCATTGGCAAGGGGACTAAGGCTGTAATGGCTATAGGTGGTGGAGTGGTTGGAATGAGAAACAAAGAGCCTGGTGGACTGGACAGAGGGATGAGTCAGTAGGGTCTCGAAGGGACATATCAAAGGATTCAAGGGAGTTGAAGGAAAGATGAAAGGTGGTAAGAGAAGGAAGAAGGAGCAAAGTGAATGGGAAGAAAAAAGCCTTAGAGGAATAGTTTACATAAATCTCAAGTTTGGGGGCTGGGGTTGTGGCTCAGTGGTAGAGTGCTGTGGGGCAGTGTGGGGCAGTGGGTTCGATTCTCAGCACCACATAAATGTAAAAAAAGATATTATGTTCACCTAAAACTAAAAACATAAATATTAAATTTTTTTTTTAATCTCAAGTTTGCCAAAAAGGCCACTGAAGTTCCAAATTGCCTTTGGAATTTTTTTCCTTTTTTTGAAAATTTTAAACTGCATCAGTGCCATAATGGCAAAGCATGTAGGAAGCAGGGAAGAAGAAAAGGGAAGGTGCCTGATAGAATGAGTTCCCCATGGAAATCACAGATGCTTAAGCCAAGACCAGAAAGCAGAAGGAAGGTTTCTTGCAATCTCCAGGGCAGAGAGCTTGTGAGCCGGCATTTCTTAGTGAGCACTTCAGATGAGTTTTCTAGTTTACTAATTCTCATTTCAGCAAGGCCCATCTGCTATTAAACTTCTCTATGAAGATTTTATTTCCAATTACTACATTTTTTTTCATTTTTATAAGTTCTGTTAGAGATTTTTTACAATCTCCTTGATCATTTTGGATTCTCTTGCTCTTTGCTTATATGTTCTATTACTTATGTTATAAGTCAAATTGTTTCCCCAAACATTCATATGTTAAAATCCAAACCTTAAGAATTGTAATGCAAAATTAATTAATTAATTTAAAAAATCCTAACCTTCCCAGTACCTGAGAATGTGATATTATTTGAAGAAAACATTTTTACAGAGGTAATCAAATTCTTTTTTGCAGAGGTTGTCAAGTTAAAATGAGGTATTAGTTTGGACACTAATCCAACATGACTGGTGCTCTTATAAAAGGGGGAAAAGTTTTACATAGAGATATGAATGAAGGGAAGACTATATGAGGAGACATAGGGAGAAGAGGGTCATCAACAAGCAAAGGATAGAGAGGCCTGTAACAGATATTTCCCCCAACAGCCCCCTAATAGACCCAACCCTGCCAATATCTTGATTTAGGACTCCTCATTTCTAGAACTGTGAGACAATGCATTCTGTTATTTAAACCACCCAGCCTGAAGCACTTTATTAAAGCAGTCTGAATTACTATATCTTCTTGTTACTCTAAATATATACTTACTTTACAGTTTAGATATGATAATTTCAATATCTAAAGTATTTTTTGGGGGGGTACTGGGGATTGAACTCAGGAGTACTCAAGCACTGAGCCACATCCCTGGCCCTATTTTTTGTATTTTATTTAGAGACAGGGTCTCACTGAGTTGCTTAGGGTCTCACCATTGCTGAGGCTGACTTTGAACTGAAACCCTCCTCTCTTAGCCTCCTAAGCCTCTGGGATTAAGGCGTGGGCCACTGAATCAATATATAAAGTTTTATAAATTTGTTGCTTCTTATAAATCGTGTTTTGTGTTTTCTTGTGTGCTTTGCATTTTTTTCCACTGTGAACTCTTATATCTTTGAATATTATCTGAATGGTGGAAAATACAATTAGATTTATGTTCACTTCTCCCAAGCATCTGGGGACACTACAAACTGGGACCAATTAAGGTAAATCCTTGAGGTGTTTTTGGACTACATTGGAGATGTGACATGAGACTGCAAGGAAGCATGATGGCAGATATTCCTCTCCCTTGAGGCCTTTATACTTGATGCTCCCTCTGCCTGCCTTGTCTTTCCTTCAAATAATCCCTGACTTCCTTTAGATCTCTGCTAAAATGGCACCCTATCATTGAGGCCTTCCCTGCCTACCGCATATTCACATATCCCTTGTTCCCCTATCTTGCTTTTTTATCCATAGCACCTAAGTATTTATCATCAAAGGACTAGAATGTATATATGTTGCAGGGGGGCAAAATTGTGACATATGCAGTCAAGGGGGAGAAATAAAGAATGTCCATGTGCATCTGCCCTTTTCAATGCTTTATTCACTCAATACAATTTCACTCTATAGGTTCTTAATCAAGAAAATGACAATCCTTAATGCTAGGCACTGCAATAGACATAATCAATGCACAGCAAAGCATTCTAGATTAATTAATCCACAGCAAACAATTCTAGATTAATTCTAAACACTGCAAAACACACTTAATCATGACAGGTAATGACAGACATTCCCTCTGTGTGCTAAATTCAAAAGTCTTAAGCCTTAGGCTTTATGTCCAGCGGATGCACATTCACTCAGACCACGGTGATCAGGTCCAGAGCCAAGGCAGGCTTTTCCTGGTGTGGAGTAGACGACCAGTTGATGAGGAAGTGGTAGGTACAACTTGCGGCTCTCACCAAGGTCCAGACCAGGCAGTAGAGTTTGAGAGCGGTAAGGATCATGCAGAAGATCAGGAACAATGACAAGTGATGGGATGTCAGGTCCTCATCAGGCTTTCCAGCTCAAGTGCATCCTTGTTTAGCTGGCTGAATCTGTTCATTGGCTCTATCATTTATACTACATGTTGGGGCTTTTGACTCCCCTTTCAATCCTTATCAACTACCATTGGATCTCTCAGTGACATCATTTGCCCTGGGGTCAGAAACACCTGGTCTGGTGGACTCCACCCTGATCTTCTCCCCTTTCCCTCTTATCAGGGGAGAACAGCCTGCCAGAGGCTTCACTCTGATTATCAGGGTGAGGGGAAGCAATTTGTCTGAGGCCATAATGGAGGGCTCTGTTAGATGTGCTTAATGAGACTAAAGTTTTCAAACTGTAGTTTTTAAAATGGAGTTGCGTAAGGCCATCCTCACAATGTATCTATTTATCACCTTTTTACCATCCATGTCTCCACTAGGCAGTGATGTTTTTGTCTGTTTTGTTCATTGCAGAATCCTCAAAATTGTGTGTGCCATGAAGTACGTGCTCAATAAAAAATTTCTAAACATGAAGAAACAATGTTAATCCACACTCTAGCACATTTTTTAGGAAATTTCTCAATGTTGCTGTGGCTTGCTACAAGGTACTGAATTCGCAGGAAACCAGACCCCAGACCCTGGCCATAGCAACCTCAGCAGATATAGAAACTCCACACTCTTAGTCCTCTCAGGATGCTATAACAAAAATACCATAAACTTGGGAACATATAAGCAACAAAAATTTATTTCTCATAGTTCCAATGACTGTCCAAGACCAAGGTTCAGACAGATTCAGTGTCTGGTGAGGAACTGTTCCCATAGTCGGCACCTTATTTCTGCTTCCTTACATGGTTGAAGACACAAACATGATTCCTTGAGCTTATTGGGGGAGGGGAGAGTGCCAGGATTGAACTCAGGGGCACTCAACCACTGAGCCACATCCCCAGCCATATTCTGTATTTTATTTAGAGACAGGGTCTCACTTAGTTGCTTAGTACCTCGCCATTGCTGAGGCTGGCTTTGAACTCATGATCCTCCTGCCTCAGCCTCCCCAGCTGCTGGGATTACAGGCATGTGCCACTGCGCTGACCTTGGGCTTCTTTTATAAGGGTACTAATACTGTTCATAAGGGAAGAACCTTCATGATTAGATTTTAGATATGCATTATAGGGTTTTACACATATGCTGACCAGCTGGACAAGCTACTCAGGAGATTGAGGCAGAAGGATTCCAAGTTTAAGGTCAGCCTAGACAACTTAGTGATACCTGATTCAAAATAAACACTAAAAGGACTGGGGATATAGCTCAGTGGTGTAGCACCCCTAGGTTCCATCCTGAGTAGCACAAAAAATAAATAAAATAAAATAAAAACATACAGATCATAGCATCTAGTATTGACTCCTCTATACTTTGAGAGTATCTGCCAAACCAAGGTTGCTTAAGCTGTAGTTTTCAAGAACATGATCTCCTCAAGGTAGGCAAAGACCCCCAAGAAAAATCTGCAAAGACAAAAATCTTCATTTTCTGTGAAATAAGCTAAAAACAAAACCATTTCTGTCCAAGGGACTGTGTTATGGTTTAAATGTGTCTCCTCCAAAATTCAGGTGTTGCCAAAGTGATAGTATTAAGAGAAGGGTCCTTAAGAGGTGATTAGACCAGGCACAGTGGCACACACCTGTAATCCCAGCGGCTCAGGAAGCTGAGGCAGGAGGATTGTGAGTTCAAAGCCAGCCTCAGCAACTTAGCAAGGTGCTAAGCAACTTAGTAAGACCCTGTCTCTAAATAAAATATTTTAAAAGGTGATGATGTGGCTTAGTGTGAAAGTGCCCCTACGTTCAATCCCTGGTACTAAAAATAAAGGAGATGATTAGGCTGGATAACAGGTACACAAATATGGCCAGATAGTATACATAGTTCCAGTGTCCTACAGAGCACAGTGGGGGTACAATCATTCACAATAACCTATTATGTATCTTATGAACAAGTAGAAGAGAGGAGTTCAAAGGCTTCAAACAAAGTAATGATAAGGAGATAGAAATGTTCATTACCCTGATTTTATCAGTGTGTACTATATACATGTACCTACATAAATCACTATACCCCATTAATACATAAATTATTGTGTGAGTCAAATTTTTTTAATTTTTTAAGGAAATGGAAATGTTAGCTACCCTGATTTGATTGTTACACATTTTAATGAATGATCACACTATACCCTGCAAATTTGTACAATTCAAACAACATAAAATAATTTTTAAAGGTGGGTCTAGGGGTATAGCTCAGTGGTACAGCAATTGCCTAGCATGTGCAAGGCCCTGTATCCCATTCTCAAGACTGCAAAAATAGAGGTGATTAGGCCTTAAGGGCTGCTCCCTCACCAATGGATTAAAGCCCATTTACAAGAGATTTTGACACTGAGTTGGCTAACTTCCTAGCTTGTTAGCGGGTCCATCTAACTTCTATAATGGAAATACTCCACAAAAAAGACCTTCCCAGGGGTTGAGGCTATGGCTCAGTGGTAGAGCACTTGCCCAGCATGTGTGAGGCACTGGGTTTGATTCTCAGCACCACATATAAATAGATAGATAGATAGATAGATAGATAGATAGATAGATAGATAGATGTCTATCAACAATGACAACAAAAATAAAATAAAAAAATAAAGACCTTCCCAGGCCTGAGGGTGTGGCTCAGTAGTAGAGCCCTTGTCTAGCATGTGCACAAATCTCTGCATTCAATCTCCAATAAAGGGGGAGGGTGGTCTTCACAAGACCAAGTGCTGTACCTTTGATCTGAGACTTCCTATAGACTTCCTAGTCACTAGAACTGTGTGAAGTAAATTTTTCTTCTTCATAAATTACCCAGTCTCAGGCATTATGTTGTCAGAGCTAATATAGACTAAGACAATAAGGGAAATTGTTTATCTAAAATCTTGGCATAGGGTAAAGAGGTAAGATAGGCCTCTAAATATTTAGAGCCACAACCTTGCCATCACACTTCTTTGCAGCCTCAAATCCCATGCCTAGGTTTGTCATCCATGAATGGATGAGCAAGGAAAGGACAATCAAGTTGGGTATGGTGGCACATGCCTGTAACCCCAGCAACTTGGGAGGCTGAGGCAGGAGGATCATAAATTCAAAGCCAGCCTCAGCAAATTAGTGAAGCTCTAAGCAACTCAGCAAGACCAAACAAAAGGGGGCTGTGGATATGGCTCAGAGGTTAAGTGCCCCTGGGTTCAATCCCTGGTACAAAAGAAAACTGGGCTCAGGAGTAGAATTTATAAACTAAAAAATAGAATCTTCTCAGATCAAATCAGAAAATGGCTAAAGCAGTCCTCAGATTAACTAACATAGGTACCATGAAACATATCTGTAATAAACCAGAAAAGGTGAATTTAACCAAATTACACATTCAATGAAAAAAGCTTAAAGAAAAGGAAAAGAAAGAAAAGCAGGCTTCACTGAAAAAAAGTACAAGTGAGTGAATTTGAAAAATTTTAAATGGCATAAATGTTGGAACTGGTCTTCAGGTGAGTGGGGGAAGTAAAATAAATATGACACTAGCATTGTTTTTTTTAAATTTTTCTTTTAATATTTTTAGTTGTCAATAGACCTTTATTTTATTTATTTATATGCAACCCAGGGCCTTGCATGTGCTAGGCAAGTGTTCTACCACTGAGTCACAATCCCGGCCCCACTAGCATTATTTATCTACCTGAGGAAAAATAAATGACAGATGCTCTCTGTGAGAAATGATTCTAGAGAAATAAACACAGATATCAATGAAATTAATCACAAGAGACAAAATTGCTCAAAACTTTGCAAATATATTAAGAACTTTGAGGAAGTAGATGATTTTAAAGAATATTACAAGAAGTCCATATATCTACACCTATACACTGACATATCAATTTAAATACACATATAAGGGGCTGGGGTTGTGGCTCAGTGGTGGAGTGCTTGCCTCACACATGTGAGGCACTGAGTTAAATCCTCAGCACCATATAAAAATAAATAAACAAAATAAAGATATTGTGCCCATCTATAACTAAAATTTTTTTAAAAAACCCAAAATAAATGCACATATAAGCAGAAAAATATAATGCAAAAAATATGATAAAGTGATACACTTCAAATAATGTACCATGTTCAGATAACATCACAGAGTTCTATAAAACAGACGAATCTTACAAGTTTGCCACAAAATCCAGATACCACAAAGAAAAATACTGGTAGATGTGACTCCTTTATTTATTTAATGGCAAAATATACTATAAATAATAGGTAAAATAAGATTGAGCATCAGTTGATAATCTTTACAGCCATGTAAGTACAAAAGGCTTCACTAAAATCTCGACTTTTTTGTATGCTCAAAATTGAAATTTCCACCAGTTGTGATGGTGTATGGTCATCCCAGCAACCTGGTAGGCTGAGGCAGGAGGACCACAAGTTTGAGGCCAGCATCAGCAACTTAGCAAGGCCCTAAGCATTTTAGCAAGATCTTGTCTCAAAATAAATAAATAAATAAATAAAAAGGACTGGGGATGTGGCTCAGAAGTAAAGTGCCCCTGCTTCATTAGTATGCTTGAGGCCCTGGATTGGATCTCCAGCCTCAAAACAAAACAAAATAAAACAAACAAGTAAAAAAACCCGTCTGGGATTGTGGCTCAGTGGTAGAGCGCTCACCTAGCATGTGGGAGGCTCTGGGTTCGATCCTCAGCACCACATTAAAAAAAAAAAAAGATATTGTGTCCAACTACAACTAAAAAAATAAATATTTAAAAAAAGAAAGAAAAAAACCCACACATTGCTGAAAATGTGGTTCAGTGGAAAAGCACTTGCCTCTAATAATTAAAAAAAAAGACTCAGGAAAGACTGGACATGATGGCACATGTCTGTAGTTCCAGCTACAAGAAGGCTGAAGTAGGAGGACAGCATGAGCCCAGGAATTCAAGGCCAGCCTGGGTAACAGAGCAGGACCCTGTTTCTAAAATTAAAAAAAAAAAGAAAGAAAGAAAAAGAAAAGAAAGCAAGCTCAAAACATAGCAACCAAATATAAAGTATGGATCTTCTTAGGGTCTTAATATGAGAGAAAGAGTTTTTTTTTAATATTTATTTTTTAGTTTTTTCAGCGGACACAGCATCTTTGTTTGTATGTGGTGCTGAGGATCGAACCCAGGCCGCACGCATGCCAGGCGAGTGCGCTACCACTTGAGCCACATCCCCAGCCCTAGGGTCTTAATTTGAATGGACAAAAATATCTGAAATAATCATGATAATTTGAACCCTGAGTAGATATTTGATAACATTATAGAATTTTATCACTAATGATGTAAAGATAGCAGTGCTAAGGATTAAACCCAGGAACCCACACATGCTAGGCAAGCACCTTACCACTGAGCAACATCCTCAGCCCCAAATGTTCTTATCTCCTACAGATTCTTAATATAGTATTTATGAATGAAATGATGTTGACTAATAAGGACTACATATGTAAAAATTAATTGAGCTACACACTTAATATTTGCACATTTTTAAATCAATAAAAAAGAAAAAGAAAAAACACTGGGAGGAAATGAGTAGGTGGTCTAGACAAGGCATTGGCAAACTTTGACTGTAATGGTCCAGAGAGTAAATGTTTTAGACTTTGTGATGTCTGTGAGTTTTGTTTCATCTAGATTGAATACCCCTATCCAAAATGTATGGGAACATAGTGTTTCAGATTTCACTCTTTTTGGATTTTGCAATATTTTCATTGACTTCACCAGTTAAGCATCCCTAATTCAAATATCCCAAATCCAAAGTGCTTTAAAATCCAAAACTCTGTGAGCATCATGACAGTGTTCAGTTTCAGATTTCGGAACATTTCAGATTTTGGATTTTCATATTAGGAACATTCAACTTGCGTTTAGTTCTGTCACTACAGGTTGAAAGTAGCCATAGAGGGGAATAAAAGAAAGAAAGCACCTCTAGCCAATACATAAACTAATGGTGCTCATTAGCTATGTTTCAAGAAAACATTATTTACAAATATTGAAATTTGAATTTTATGTCACTTTCATGTGTCACAAAATATTATTATTTTTATTTTTCCTAACCAATAATGAATATGAAAATGATTCTTATCTCATGGCTGTATTTAAAAAGCAGCAAACCACATTTGGCTCACCACTCATAGTTTCCCAACCTCTGGTCTAGATGAAACAAAATTGGACATGATTGATGATTGATGACAGAGTGATGGGCCTCTTAGGGATCCATTCATTCATACCCTCTATTTTTGTGGATGTTTGAAAATTTCCAGAAGAGACAGGTTTGTAGTTAAGTAGTATCATAGAAATAAATTAAGTAGCACTATAGAAATAAACAATGTCATAGAAATGTAGTTGCAAAATGAAAAAGAGGCAGATCACAAGAACATGATCCCAATTGTTTAATAACAGAAAAAACATGGTACAGATCATGCATTCTTTTTTAAACTTTCAAGAAATCTTTTTTTAACCTTTTTAATTGTCAATAGACCTTTATTTCTTTTATTTATATGTGGTGCTGAGACTCGAACCCAGTGCCTCACACATGTTAGGTAAGTGCTCTACCATCGAGCTACAACTCCTGCCCCTATCATTAATTCTTAATTGGGGTAATATTGCCCCCAAGGGGACAAAAATTAGTTCTTGGAAAAAAATAAATCATACATTACAATGGTTTGAGGCCCTATGAAGCTCAGCCCTACCTTTACAAAACCTTATTTATTGCTATGGAATTTCTTTCTCTGGATTTTCTTGGATGTCACAGAAGCAGCAGTAAGGTTGAGTTCATGGAAAATCTATGTACTATATACAAGATCATTGCTACGAAACCACAGTAAATAGATAATAATGAGATATTAATTAATTTAATTCTCATCCCAAGTCTCACAGGGTTGGTCCTGCTATCATCTTCATTTCAGAGTGAAGAAACTGAAACTTAGAAAAATTGTGGCATATCCAAAATCACAAAGCCAATGATGATAAAAGGGTGATGTGGCTGATGAACAAAAAGCAGAGAACTCCTCTCTAGCTCTACTGGCATCCAAAACAAAATTTCAAAAAATGTTGGTACTGGGAATTGAACCCAGGGGCACTTTACCACTGAGCCACATCCCCAGCCCTTTTTATTTTGAGACAGGGTCTCACTAAGTTGCTAAGGCCTCGATAAATTGGTGAGTCTAGCCTTGAACTTGCGATTCTCCTGCCTCAGCCTCCCTCGCCGCTGGGATTACAGAAATGTGCCACTGCCCCCAGCCTGCATCCAACATTTCTAGAGATGCAATTCGGCTTGATTCTGGATGTCCTGCAAAATTAATTCTCCAACATTACACAGGATGTCATCTGTTTTTAAACAATTTATATTGTGTTTTACAGTTTAAAATTAACCTAAAACTTTTTTTTCCTTGCTGTGCCAAGGATCAAATCAAGGATCTTTCCCATGCTATGCAAGCACTCTACCACTGAGGTACACTCCCACCCCCTAACTTAAAATCTTCAAGTTCAAAGCCACGGCTGGGGGTGGTACTCAGAGAAAGAACACTTGCCTAGCATGCCTGAAGTCCTGAGTTCAATTCCCAGACACACACACACACACACACACACACACACACACACACGCGCGCGCGCGCAAACTGTGGATTCTTTTCCTCCTCATCATCCTCCCCCTTCCACTCCCCCTCCCTCAGTGGTAGAGCTTTTGCCCAGCAAGGTCCTAGGTTCAATCTCCAGTACCACACTCACACAAAAGAGACATAATTGGTGGTCAATCCAGAATGGAATTACAGAAGTTTAACAAAGGTTAAGATTCTGTATCTACAAAACGGAGGAGCTCCAATGGTGCAATAGTTTAAAAAAATATATATATCTTAGGATTCAAGATTTCTACCAGAGTACATGGAAGAAGAAACAATTAACAACACCAAAAAAAACTTTTTGAAGGTAAAATGGGGATTCACTGTTGTGGAATAGTGGCCAAGTGCCAAAGTCATTCCAGAGAGGTTTGTTTTTGTTTTTTGTTTTTAGCTCGAATTGAGCCCAGGAACACTTAACGACTGAGGACTGAGCCACATCCCCAGTCCTTTTTTTTTTTTTTTTTTTGAGACAGGGTCTCACTAAGTGCTGAGGGCCTCGCTAAATTGCTGAAGCTGGCTTTGAACTTGCTTCAGTCTCCCAAGCTTCCAGGATTACAGGAGCGTGCCACCCAGCCCAGAGAGGCTCTGAATAAAAATGAAATTATACTCAAATCTGAGTTACAGACCAGAAAAAGCATTAAAGATGGTGTAATTAACAAAGGCCCACAATTCACAATATATATATTCACTATATATACAGGAGCGTGCCACCCAGCCCAGAGAGGCTCTGAATAAAAATGAAATTATACTCAAATCTGAGTTACAGACCAGAAAAAGCATTAAAGATGGTGTAATTAACAAAGGCCCACAATTCACTATATATATATATATATATATATATCAAAGAGACAATGATGGTAGAAGAGTTAAACATGTGACTTGACTTCAAGATAAAACCCAATGGGCATTCATGGGAAAAGCCTTAACTGAAGACTGGGGTTGGTACATGCAGGAGAAGGGGCACAGATGGCGGAAGCATTAACACAGGTTTGATTTTTCTGCACACAGAAAAGAATATAGATAGGGAGAATTTAACTAAGGCCTGCAGTCAATATATAGACCTGAGGGGCAATGATGGGGAAAGAGTTAACAAATGTGGCACAATATTCACACCTAAATTGTCCTGATGGTTGAAAAGTGAACAGATGTTCAAGTTTAATATACAGACTCAGAGGCATTTCCAACATTCCACCCTCAAAACCCTGGATTCTATACCTAGATCAGAATCCACTAACACCTGAACAGATAACAGAAATTCAGTTCAAGATAAAATCAGAGGGCTGGGTTGTGGCTCAGTGGTAGAGCACTTGCCTAGGATGTATGAGGCACTGGATTCGATTCTCAGCACCATATAAAAGTAAATGAATAAAATAAAGGTCCATCAACATCTAAAAAAAAATTTAAAAGATAAAATCAGGGGGCTGGGGATGTGGCTCAAGTGGTAGTGCGCTCGCCTGGCATGCGTACGGCCCAGGTTCAATCCTCAGCACCACATACAAACAAAGATGTTGTGTCTGCCGAGAATTAAAAAATAAATATTGAAAACAAATTCATTCTCTCTCTCTCTCTCTCTCTCTCTCTCTCTCTCTCTCTCAAAAAAAGCAAAGTTTAGTTAAAAAAAAAGATAAAATCAGAAAGCTAGGCCCAGTGGTGGCAGATAACTGTAGTTTCAACTATTCAGGAAGCTGAAGCAGGAGGATTACTTGAACTGAATAGTTTGTGGCCAATCTGGGCAACAAAGCAAAAGTATATCTCGAAAAAAAAAAAGATAAAATTAGGGCTGGGTTTGTGGCTCAGTGGTAGAGTTCTTGCCTAGCACACATGAGTCATTGGGTTCGATCCTCAGCAACACATAAAAATAAATAAATAAAATTATAAAGGTATTTTAAAAAGATAAAATTAGAAGTTGATATGAGTTGTTAAAGTTATTAGAAGCCTAGGTTTGAGAGCACAGATAAGGGATTTTCATAGGGGAATTGTTAACAATGGTTGGAGTCTGCAGTCAGATCCAAAGGACATGGATAATGGAAGAGTTAACAAGGCCATGGTTTAAGTATAGACTAGATGGGCATTGATGGTGGAATATTTTAAAGATGTCTGTATTTGTTTGCTATTGCTGATCTCTAACAAATTACTACAAACTTACTAGTTCAAAATAACAAAAAAAGTTTTATTTTAATAGTCTGGAAATCAGAAATCCACCAGGGCTGCATGTCCTCCGGAAGCAGTAGGGGGGATTCCATTTCCTTGGTTTTTTTTTTTTTCCAGCTTCTAGAGGTCACCTGTATTCTTAGCTTATGGTCCCTTCCTCCATCTTCAAAGCCAGGGGTGTAGCATTTTCAAATCTCTCTCTGTGACCTACTATTTCCATCATCACATGTCCTCTCTCACTCTGACCTTTCTTCTCTCCTTCTTATAAGGATCCTTGATTACATTGGGCCCATCTGAATAATCTGGAAAAATATTCCCATCTCAAGACTCTTAATCAATCTGAAAAGATCCTTTTTTCCATGTAAAGTAACATAGTCACAGATTCCAAGGATTGGGATGTGTACATTTGGGGGACCATAATTCTATCTGCCACAATACCCAAATTTGAAGAAAATCAGTGGTGGTGAAAGATTCAATTGAGCCTCAGTGTATTAACAAGACTATTAGGTCTGAATTGAAACCAGATGGGCACCAACCAAAGGACTGGGCTGCTACATCAGAATTTTTTCAAAGGTCTAGGTTCAAGGTCAGAACAAAGAAAATTGATGGAATCTCATCAGATATCCTGGACCCTGTATTGAAGTTACAGGAGCAGTAATAGTGGAAAAGTTAATGGAGTCCAAGGTTTAAGATCTAGACTAGCCTGGTATGGTGGTGCATACCTGCAATCTCAGCAACTTGGAGGCTGAGACACAGGAGGATCGCAGGCTCAAAGCTAACCTTAGCAAAAGTGAGGCCCTAAGCAACTCAGTGAGACTCTGTCTCTAAATAAAATACACAACAGGGCTGGGGATGTGATTCAGTGGTTGAGTGTCCCTAGGTTCAATCCCTGGTACCCTCTCTCTGCCAAAAAATAAAAGATCTAGAATAGATCCATTCATGGTACAATCTTAACATTGCCCTGGATTTATTTTCAAAGCTGAGGGTCACTGATTAAAGACTTAACTGATAGCCAGATTCAAGATAAAAAATGAACACGAATGCCTTGCAATCTGGGTTTAATATATAGATCAGAGGGAGAAACTAATAGTGTTAAGATATCTGGATTTGATTCACAGGCCAGAAGAGGCATTGATGTAGCAAGAAATAAGAGATCAGGTTTAGCCAGGCACTACGGCACATACCTGTAATCCCAGTGGCTCCGGAGGCTGAGGCAGGAGGATCACTGAAAGGCGAATGACTCACCCGAGACAGAGATTCAACCAAGAGATTTTATTGGGGGGCTGCCCAAAGGGGAAAAAAGGGAGAGGCAGGGAGAAAGAGAAAGAGAGCAGAGGAAGAGAGCAGAGAGAAAGAGAAAGGTAGAGAGAGAGGAGAGAAAGAAGAGGAAGAGGGCAGAGGACAGAGAGAAGAGAGTGTGTGCTTACAAGCTTTGGCTTAAGAAGGGTTGTGTAGGTGCTGATTGGCAGGGTGACTCAGGAACAGCAAGCAGACACTGTGTCCTATGGGGATTGGTCAAGGAAACCTTTGAATTTGGCATTCTTTGGAGAGGAGGGGGAGGGGTAAGGGATTCCATGATGTTCTCTGAGAAGGGGGAATCTCCCACACACCCAACAATCACAAGTTTAAAAACCTGACTCAGCAATGTAGGGAGGCTCTAAGCAACTTATTGAGACTCTATCTCTAAATAAAATATAAAAAGGACTGGGGATGTGGATCAGTGCTTAAGTGCCCCTGGGTTCAATCCCCAGTACCCCCAAAAAAAATCACGTTTAGTTTTTATGCCAAAAATGAATTGATAATGAAATAATTACTTAACAGAACCCTAAGGTAGATGCCCTGACAAGTGAGACATTGGTGGCTGAAGCATTAATAGAAGCCAGGTGCAAGGTCAGACTTGAGTGTCAATAAAGGTAGAAGATCACACAGAAAGATTTAAGAAAGATTTAATAGGATTAAGTTTCAACCATCGTGAAAAAGGAAGATATACACCTGCAACTTCTGTCTATCCACCATGTAAGAACACGGTAAGAATGAGGCTATCAGCAAACCAGAAAGAGAGCCCTTACTACAAAACAACCCTGTTGGCATCTTGATCGTGGACTTTCCAGCTTCCAGAACTGTGAGAAAATAAATGTCTGCCTATGGTATTTGGTAATGGCAGTGTGAGCTGGCTAACACAATAGCTATGTACATCTTTATGAATTCTCTTAAGCCAGGTGCAGTGGTGCATGCCTGTAACTCCAGCAACTCAGAAGGTTGACGCAAGAAGATCACAAGCTAGAGACCAGCCTGAGCAACATGATGACACTCTCAGTAACTTAGCAAGACCCTATCTTAAAATAAAAATGGCTGGAAATGTAGCTCAGTGCTAAAGCACCTGTGGATTCAATACCAGTACTCACCCCCCAAAAAAGTTATATTAAATATGTGAGAAACTAAGCATGACAGAAACCATGGAAATAAGAAACTTTAATGACATTAATATCAAAGCCCTTCTCAATTTTTTTTTTTAATTTTTTGGTGCAGTACTAGAGATAGAACTTAGGCCCCAGGACCTTGTGCATAGTAGGCAAAAATTCTACCACTGATAAAAAGAGGAATTAAAGCTGCTAATAAGATGAATTTTGAAACAGAGATTATATTGGGTTATCCTGGTTAGCACAATGTCATCACAATGGTCCTTAAATGTGGAACAGTGAAGCAAAAGGGTTAAAGTCAGAACAATTTAATCAGCCACAGATGGCTTTGAAGAAGATAGAAGGGGCCATGGGCCAAGGATTGCAGGCAGCCCCCAGAAACTGTTCTCCCCTAGAACTCTTAGAAGAGAATGTGTCTCTTGGTGACACCTTAATTTTAGCCTATTGAGGCTCATTTGAAGTCTGGCCTCTGTTAGTTGCAGAGCAAGCTACACAAATGTTAGCTGCAGAGTGGCCTAAACACTCAATCCCCATCTGTCTGGTTCCTTATTACTTGTTTGCCTCAAGTCTGAACACTCAACCTCACTCAATGCTGAACACTCAACCCCACTCAAGGCTTAACACTCGACCCCCAACCATCTAGTGCAACGGAAACCCACATCTGGCCTCTGCCCTGTCTGCCTGAAGGCAGAAGATGACATCCATAGCAACTACTGTATGAGCCAATCATTGTACGCCAACAAGGCAGCTTGCAGACCCAGAGACCCCATTAGATTTTGGCTATGAAAACTCTCCCCTATCCCTGCTCTCTCTCTCTCTCTCTCTTTCTCTCTCTCTCTTGAGCTTTGCTCCCCCCACACACACTCTCTCTCTCCTCTTTCTTACCACAGCAATAAAGATCTCTTGGTCACTCTGAGTGTCATGGTCACTTTCCTTTCAGCCTCCAGAATTATAAGAAAAAATTTGTGCTACTTTAAGCCAATAAGTCTGTAATGATGTGTTAAAGCAGGAAAAAACAAAACAAAACAGGTGTGGTGGGTACACGACGGTTAATTCCAGCAGCTCAGGAGGCTGAGGCAGGAGGATCATGAGTTCAAAGCCAGCCTCAGTAACTTAGCAAGGTTTTAAGCAACTCAATGAGAACCTGTCTCTAAATAAAATATAAAAAAGGGCTGGGGGGAGGGGAGGGGGGATAGTAGGGGATAGGAAAGGTAGCAGAATACAACAGTCACTAATATGCCATTATGTAAAAATGTGAATGTGTAACGGATGTGATTCTGCAATTTGTATTTGGGGTAAAAATGGGAGTTCATAACCCAATTGAGTCAAATGTATGAAAGATGATATATCATGAGCTTTGTAATGTTTTGAACAACCAATAAAAAAAATAAAATAAAATAAAAGGGCCGGGGATGTGGCTCAATGGTTGAGTGCCCCTGAGTTCAAGCCCCAGTACAAAAAAAAAAAAAACAACACCATCATCAACAACAAAATAATCCCACAGCAGAAGTGACATTTGTTTTAGCATAGATATGTAGAGTTATCTATACTGGTATTTCAGGACAAATTTCCTGCTACAATGTAAGTATTACTTTTTCTTTAAAAAAAATTCTACCACTGGGCTACATCCATAGTCCTTTTTTAAATTTTATTTTAAGACAAGATCTCCCTTAAGTTGCCCAGGCTTACCTCAAATTTGCAATTATCCTGCCTTAGCCTCTGGAGTCACTGGGATTACAGGCCTGGGCTACAACACCTGACCAAACACACTTCTATTGTTTACAAGTCTGTGGTATTCTGTTAATAGTGCAGAAATAAAAACAACTAACTCCTATAACCAATATGGTCATATATAGTCATTGTCTGTAAAGCACCTCTGGACCCTGAAGCCAATAAGCCTGCTTCCAGAAATTTCCCTGGGTGTCCAGCCTCTTCTGGCCTACATTTGGGGTACAAGATTGATGTACAAAAAACAACGTATTTCTACATATAGCAATGAACAGTAAAAATAAATAAATAAATGCGCTTAAAAACTTAGCGGTAATGCATTTGAGGTTGGTGAAAAAAATAACTGTATGAGTGTGTATGCGTGTGTTTGGTCCAAAAGTACATCCTGGTTCTATTTGTTAGAAAACCCCAATGTCTATCAACAATAATGAGGGTAAATATATATTAGTCATATATAGGTGTGTAATCCCTAGCAAGATATTTGGTAAAAACAGAGAAGTTGATTCTAAAATTCATATGGGATGAAAAGGATCTAGAATAGCCCAAACAACTCTGTGTGTGTGTGTGTGTGTGTGTGTGTGTGTGTGTGTGTATTGTATGTGTTGCCTATGCTAGGTCACTCGACCACTGAGCTACATGCTACATACCAGCCCCAAAACAAGTTTTGAAAAAGTAAAACGAAGTTGTAGGACTTAACACTACTTGACTTAAGAATTATTATAAATTTGTAGTAATTGACATCATGTGGTATGGTTATAAATATCAAACAAAGAATCAAAGAGCCAATGTGGTGGTGCACTCCTGTAACCCCAGCTACTGGAGAGTCTAAGGCAGGAGGATCACAAGTTCAGGCCAGTCTGGGCAATTTAATGAGATTGTCTCAAAATTTAAAAAAATAATTAAAAAAATTTAAAAAAAGAAACAGAAAGGTCTGGGGATGTAGCTCAGTGGTAGAGCACCTCTGGACTCAAGCCCCAGTACTGAGAGAGAGAAGAAAGAGGGAGAAAGGTGGAGAGAGAGGGAGAGGGAGAGAAGGAAAAAGAGATATGAAGCACATAGCAGGCAAGATGGTGTCCCTGCAGTCCCAGCTACTGGGGAAGCTGAGGCAGAGGATTGCTTGAGCCCAGGAGTTTGGAGCCAGCCTGGGCAACATAGTGAGACCCCATATCAAAGAAAAAAGATCAAATGCATAAATAATAGATAAATGAAGCAAAGTAGAAGACCCGGACATAAACCCACACCTATATGGACAGTCAATTTTTTAAGATGTGAAAGCAATGTGGTGAAGCAAATGCTGCTGGAGGAATTGGATATCCATATGAAAAGGAATGTACTTGCCTTAGGGTAGAGCACTTGCCTGGAATGTGCAAGGCCCTGAGTTCCTCCCCAACACTGCCAAAGGAAGGAAGAAAGGGGTGAGAAATGGAGGGAGGTGAGGAAGGTAAAAGAGAATACTTGAATCCATATTTCTCAATATATACAAAAATTAACTCAGCCTGGGTGTGACAGCACACACCTGTAAACCTAGCTACTAAGGAGGTTGAGGCAGAAAGATCACAAGTTCAAAGCCAACCTGGGCAATTTGATGAGATACTGTCTCAAAAAATTTTAAAGGCTATGGATATATAGTTCAGTACTGGGTTTGATCCCCAGTACTGCAAACACACACACACACACACACACACACACACACACAAAAAAAAAAAAAAAACCTAGGTGCAACCACTTTCTGAAATAGTTTGGCAATTTCTTAAATACCTAACCACAGGGGCTGGTCATGGTGGCAAAAGCCAGTAATACAGACACTGAGGAGGATGAGGCAGGAAGATCCCAAGTTCAGTGCCAGCCTGGGCAACTTAGCAAGGCCCTACACAGTTTAGTGAGAAGCTGTCTCAAATTTTAGGAAAAAAAAAAGTGAGGGGGAGGGCTGGGGATATAGCTCAGTGGTAAAATGCCCCTTGGTTCAATTCCCAGTTTAAAAAAAAAATCTTACCCACATACCTAGTAAACATACCCACATACTACATCTATTCAACTCCTAGATTTTTACCCAGGAGGAAAGGAAATATATGCCCATACAAAGACTTGCACACAAATTTGCATGGCAGCTTTATTCATAATAGTCAAAAACTGGAATGGACATCCAAATGTCCATCAATATGTAAAAATAAACAAATTGGAGCAAATCTATGCAACACAACAATGTAGATGAAACTCAAAATAAGTATGCTGAATGAAGGAAGCTAGACAAATAAAGGTATATATTATATGATTCTATGTATATAAAAGTTTTTAAGCCAGGTGCAGTGGAGTACACCTGTAATCCCAGCAGCATGGGAGGCTGAGGCAGGAGGATCACGAGTTCAAAGCCAGCCTCAGCAAAAGCAAGGAGCTACGCAAGTCAGTAAGACCCTGTCTCTAAATAAAATACAAAATGGGGCCTGGGGATGTGGCTCAGTGGTTGAGTGCTCCTGAGTTCAATTCCTGGTAATCAAAAAAAAATTATAAAAGGCAAATTAATCTTTCATGGCAAAAAACAGATCAGTGTTGCTTAGAGATGGAGGAAGAATGCAGTAGGATGGAGTGAGTAATAGATATGTTTACTGTCTTGAATGTGGGGATATAGCTATGTATATAACTCTACATCAATTGTACACTTTAATATGTACAATTCATTGTATGTTAGTTATACCTCAATAAATTTTTTTTAATCTCTTCTGTCAGAAACTTATATAAGAGGGCTGGGGCTGAACAGTGATAGAGTGCTTGCCGAGCATGATCCTTAGTATCACATAAAAATAAGTCAATAATGGGCTGGGGTTGTGGCTCAGTGGCCAAGCACTTGCCTAACATGTGTGAGGCTCTGGGTTTGACTCTCAGCACTGCATATAAATAAATAAAACAAAAGTCCATTGACAAGTAAAAAAATTTAAATATATATATATATATATATATATATATATATATATATATATATATATAAAATCAACAAAATAAAATAATTACCTTAAAAAGAGACCTATGCAAGAAGACCTAAGATATTGAACCATAAAAATGGCAAATATATTTTTCTGATCTCATATTTATAATAATGGTATACCTATCTATCTAAAATAATAGTATCTCACATCCTGGGTCCCTCAATTTTCTCAAGTGCTATAGTTGTATATTGTGTGAAATTCAATCTTTATGCATGCTATGGTTTGTTCTCTAAAGGCCATGTGCTAATGGCTTGGTTGCCAGCTGGTGGCTCTTAGGTGGTACTGTAACTTTAGGGAATGAAATCTAGTTGGAGGAAATAGGTCACTGGGAGTGGGTCTTTGAAGGATATATCTTGACCCTGAACCCTTTTCATCTCCATCTTCTTCTCTTTCCCTTTCTTTTTTTCTCTCTCTCCCATTCTCTCCTTCCTTCCCAGCCACGATGAGGTGAGCAGCTCTGCTCTGCCACATGCCCCACCAAATGCCCATGTTGTGCCTCACCAAACGCCCATACTAATGGGGCCATGGTCTCTAAAAACATGAGCCAAAATAAACTTTTTCTCCCTTTAAATTGATTTTCTCAGGTGTTTTGTCACAGTGATAGAAAGTTGATTAACACAATGTAATGCTTCAATATAAAATTCACTTTTTTCTTTTCTTTTTGCATTGGGCATTGAACCCAGAGCACCTTACCACTAAGCCACATCTCCAGTCCTTTTTATTTTTTATTTTCAGATAATTTCTCACTAAGTTGCTGAAGGCCTTGCTAAATTGTTGATGCTGTCTTTGAACTTGTGATCCTCCTGTCTCAGCCTCCAGAGTCACTGGGATTACAGGTGCCTGCAACCTTGCCCAACTTAAAATTTACTTATTTTAAAAAGAGGGACTGAGGGGCTGGGGTTGTGGCTCAGTGGTAGAGTGCTTGCCTAGCATGTATGAGGCACTGGGTTCAGTCCTCAGCACCACATAAAAATAAAGGCATTGTGCCCATCTACAATTAAAAATATATAATAAAATAAAAAGAGGGAGTGGAGATATAGTTCAGTTGGTAGCGTGCTTGCCTCCCATGCACAAGGCCCTGGGTTCAATCCCCAGCACCACACACACACACACAAAAAGGAAATACACCACAGAACAAAATAACGAACTTGATGAATGGGTTCAATGAACAATATTATTGGTAATTATGGGAAACTCCCAGAACCATCTAATGCTAGTCTTTCCATGTCTCCTGGGATCAGAGGTCCACAGAGTCCTGGGTCCTAGTGCGGGGCCTGCCCTCACATAGGCGTCTGTTGTCCCTGCCAGTGCAGAGGGTGTCTCTCATTGTCTATGTGGAAAATTGTTGCACATGGCAACCTCCACAATTCTGGTTTCCCACATCAGAGCCTGCAACCCTGACAGCAAGTCCCTATTCTCAACTGGCCACAGACGTTCTTACTTGAAGTTGTGTCTCTGTCATGTACACAAACTCTCTTTAAGCAGTGGGGTTTAGAATCTCCTCCTGTGGTGGAGACTAGCATTGTGGTGAGAGATCAGCCAGATATGATCTTCAGTCTTTCCCTGAGATTTGTTGACTATTGATTTTGGACAAATCCTGATCTCTGTGGTATGAAGCAATAAAACCATCTATATCACATATTCCTGGGAAATATATGTTAGGATTCCATGGAAAGATCTTGGGGTGTAGCTCAGTGGGATAACATTCATCTAACATTCACCAGGCTTCTTGCTCAACCCCCAGCACTGTAGGGGAAAAGAGATTCCTTGGAAACTAGAACACAGTAGAGGAGGCATAGAATAAATGCATACTATTTTTGTTGACATATTCATGGTTTAATCATAACAACAGCTAACATTTTTGATCACACAACATGCCTAACCCCGTGCTAAGTGCTAAGTCCTTTATAAGCACAAAGGCCTTGGGGAAAATATAGTTATTACTTCCAATTCACAAAGGAGTAAATGGAAGGCCTAGAGGTTGAGGGACTTGCTCAGATATATGGAGTCCTTGTGTGTTGGGCCTGGGAAGTGTAGTCTGACTACAGAGCCCATGTCCCTCCTATCAGGTTTCACTGCTTTCCACTCTATGTGACCTCAAAGAGCTCCAGACACTCTTCCCAAACTCAGTGACTCCAGAATTTCAGAACAAGGCTTTGACTTACCCCTCAGAATAGACAGAATAATGTTCCCCCAGGATGTGATGTCATAATCCCTGAAACCTATAAATGCTCTTATTTGGAAAATTATTATTTGCAAATGTTAGTAAGGATGTTATCCTGGATTTTACAAGTGGGTCCTAAATGCAATCACAAATGTCATCAGAGGAAGACAGAAGGAGATTTGACACAAACAGAAAACAAGAAGGGCCACATGACTACAGAGTCAGAGATTGGAGTAACGGAGCCACAAGCCAAGGAATGCTGGCAGCCAAAAGGAGAAGGAAGAGGCAAGGAACAGACTCTCCCCTAGAGCATTCCAAAGGAATGCAGTCCTGCCAACACCTTGATTTCAGTCTGTTGAAATTGATTTCAAACTTCTGATCTACATAAATTGTGCACTTCTGTTGTTTCATGCTATAAAGTTTATGGCAATTTGTTAACAGAAGAAATTTGGAGCGATTATATGGAATTATGTAAATTATGCTGTGCTTTCAGTTTAAAGATTCATTCAGTCAGTCAACACAGAAATAATTGAAGCAATATAGTAGAATAACTAAAAATGAACTCTGAGTTCACCCTGGATTTATGCCTCCCCCTGCCTGCCGTCACCTGCTGGCACTGTGGGGCACACCTGTAATCCCAGGGACTCTGGAGATTGATGCAGGAGGATTGCACATACCAGACCAGCCTCTGCAATTTAGCAAGATCCTGTGTTACAAAATAAAAAGGTCTGGGGATGTAGCCTCATGGTAGTGTACTCTTGGATTTAATCATCAGTACTGAAGGGAAAAAAAAGTAAAAGCAGATTTTGGATTCAATTCAACTTGGGGGCAAATTCATTTCCCCCTGCCTGCTGTCACCTGCTGACTGTGTGACCTTAAGCAGATTGTTTAATTCTCTAAGCCTCAGTCCCAATATCCTCACAATGGCAACGGTAACAGTACTTGAACTCAAAAGAAGTTTGTGAAAATTATATGAGAGGGCTGGGGATGTGGCTCAAGCGGTAGTGCGCTCGCCTGGCATGCGTGCGGCCCGGGTTCGATCCTTAGCACCACATACAGACAAAGATGTTGTGTCCGCCAAAAACTAAAAAAAAATAAAAGAAAAAAAAATTCAGTTCTTTAAAAAAAAAAAAAATTATATGAGAGCTAGGGATGTAACTCAGTGATAGAATGCTTGACTAGAGTGCCCAAGGACCTGGGTTCCATCTCCAGCATGAAAGAAAGAAAAGCAAAGAAAATCACTGAGAATTCGCAAGTAAAGAGATTTGTAAATTTGTGATGGATCCAGGGTTTCTACTCCTCCTTGGGCCATAAGAGGGTTCTTTGTCATTCTGAAAGGGACAGTTCAGAGACATCAAGGCTTTGAATGTAAATTCCAGAGGGCAGTGTTGGAGTCACTGATGGGAGAGGTGGTAGGTGAAACTTCTTAAAGGAAGTGACTTGTAAGCCCCCTGAAAGACTACACAGTAAAACTTAAAAACATGGATACTGGGGTTGTTTTATTTTTTTTACTGTTTTGTTTTGTTTTGGTACTGGGGATTGAACCCAGGTGTGCTTAACCACTGAGCCACATCCTCAGACCTTTTGATTTATTTTTATTTTGAGACAGGGTCTCACTAAAGTTGCTGAGGGTCTCGCTAAGTTGCTGAGGCTGGCTTTTAACTTGTGATCCTCCGGCCTCAGCCTCCCGAGTGGCTGGGATTACAGGTATGCACCACCATCCACAGCATGGGTACTATTTTTAATACTATTGCTATAAATGTAAATACATAGTCTTAAATTATTACAGAGATCCTAGGAAAGATCGCTTTACCTGAAAAGTTGAAGACTAATGATTTGAGATGGTAACACTCTCTCTCTCTCTCTCTCTCTCTCTCTCTCTCTCTCTCTCTCTCTCTGATTTGAGATGGTAAAACACACACACACACACACACACACACACACACACACACGCGCGCGCGCGCGCATTTGGTTAAAAACCTAATAAGTGCACAGTGCTGGGTAGGAAAATAGAGAATAAATGTAAAGGGAAGATCTGAGCATGTGAACAGACACTTAAATCAACAGACCCTACAGTAGCCAAACAGAGGAGAGCAAAGTTGCTTTTTCAGAACAAGACTCAGACTCTCCACCCACTTTGGGGGAAGAAAACCTCCTGCCCCTGGAGCCTGGATTAACAGACCCCATTTCTGCCTCACTTGGCCCACCCACTTTGCTGACCTCTGATTGGCTAGTTCAAGTTCACAGCCTGACTGCTCTGATTGGTTGATTGTCTTTGGGCGGTTGAATCAGCACACTTCGTTTCTGTGTGAAGCGCCCCTTCACCGTCGCTTCGTCTCTGAGGTAGGTTCTCTGTGAGGGGCATCTCGGACAAGTTAAAAGTGGACAGATAGAAAAGCTGGGAACCTCTGTAAGTCACGCAAGTATTTGTGCCTTCCAAGATCGTCAAGATAAGTTAAGACTGAGAATTGACTAAAACCTTTCAGGGCAATCCCCGTCGAACAATGATAAAACTAAAACTATGTCATTCTATGAGATTCCTTAATTACTATTCATGAGGGAAGCAAAACCAAAGTAAGCCTAAAAAAACCCCAAATCAGCCAGATGCCCCTAGATTGTCTCAGAGATAATGACAAATAATCTCTGCCTTAGGGACTACTTTATTACCTTTTCTGGGAGCGAGTGGGAGTCATCTTGACCCCAAAGACCTCTAAATGTCCAATCCTTAAAATATCTCTAATGCTTTCTGTTTGTGGGGTCCCAGACTGATGCATTTTTTTAAGTTTTTTCCTTTTTGGGGATGGGGGCGGGGGCGGGGGCGTACTGGGGATGGAAACCCCAGGGGCACTTTATAACTGAGCTACAGCCGCAGTCCCCCCGCCCTTTTTTTTTTTTTTTTTTTTGTCTTTTTAATTTTGAGAGAGAGTCGCTAAATTGCCTTAGGCGAAGAAGCAATCGTCCTGCCCCAGCCTCCCAAATCACTAGGATTACAGGTGTGCCACCTCAAAAGACCAGATTGGTGCATCTTGAAACACCCCACACTCCCTTGGCTTGAGTGGTGGCTAGTCCTATCATCTCAGAGCTTCTAACTCCCTTCATTCGAATATTTTCCAGATTAACGCAGTAGTAGCTCCTAAATTCACCCAAATTAGCGACCCCTGTTTTTCTTCAAGAGCAGAATCACAGCTGGGCACAGTGACACACACGCCTGTAATCCCAGCAGCTCGGGAGGCTGAGGCAGGAAGATCTCTCGGTCAAAGCCAGCCTCTGCAAAAGCGATGTGCTAAGCAACTCAGTGAGAATCTGTCTCTAACAAAATATGAAAAAAGGCTGGAGGGCTGGGGATGTGGCTCAGTAGCTAAGTGCCCCTGAGTTCAATCCCAGTACCCACCAAAAAATAAAATAAAATAAAAAGAGCCAAACCACACATCCTTTCCCTGACACCCCAACCCCATCAATCAGAGAGATCAAATGACCTGTGAGACTCCCCTCCTCTGCTTTACCTAACAATACACTATATATTAAAAATACAAACTCATGGCCTGGGGTTGTAGCTCAGTGGTAGAGTGCTTCCTTAGCCCATGAGAGGCCCTGGGTTCTATCCTCAGTACCACATGAAAATAAGTAAATAAAATAAAGGTATTGTGTCCAACTACAACTAAAAAATACATATTTTTAAAAAATTACACTCACTATGCATATGCAAATTACTCAGATCTGATAACCACACATTGTATCTGTGAGTTGAAATATCACACTACCTCACAAACAGAATTTTTGTCAATTGAAATTTTAAAAAATTTGAATAAAATAAAAGGCTAAAAAACTATAAAAGGAAAATAGTTCACCTTTTGTTTTGTCTTACAAAAACTTAGTCTAATTTTTTTTTTGTGGGAAAGGCTATAGAGAAATTTTAACCTAAAAAAAAAAAAAAAAAAACCCCAACTGTACACAAAAGTCACTGCTTCCTCAAGGATTTTTTTCTTTTTTTAATTTTTAATTGGCATATGATAATTATATATGTTTATGGGATACAGTATGAAAATTCAATACCTCTATATAAAGCGTACTGATCAAATCAGGCTAATTAACATTTGCCTTTCATTAAACATTGAGAACCTTCAAACTCCTATCTTCTGGGTGTTTTGTTTGTTTAATAATTTTTTTTTCGGGGCTGGGGATGTGGCTCAAGTGGTAGCGCATTTGCCTGGCATGCAAAAGGCGCTGGGTTTGATCCTCAGCACCACATAAAAAATAAATAAATAAATAAATAAAGATGTTGTATCCACCGAAAACTTAAAAAAAAAAATTGTAGTTGGACACAATACCTTTATTTACTTTTTTTTTTGAGAGAGAGAGAGACAAAGAGAATTTTTTAATATTTTTTAGTTTTCGGTGGACACATCTTTATTTTTATGTGGTGCTGAGGATTGAACCCAGTGCCCCGTGCATGCCAGGCAAGCGCACTACTGCTTGAGCCACATCCCCAGCCCTATTTACTTATTTTTATGTGGTATTGAACCCAGGGCCTTGCGCGTGCTAGGTGAGCCATCTACCACTGAGCCACAACTCCCAGCCCAGTTTTGTTCGTTTTTTGATACCCGATTGAACCCAGGGTTGCTTAGCCACTGAGCCACATCCCCAACCCTGTTTATTTTTTTTTATTTTGAGTCAGGGTCTGGCTAAGTTGCTGAGGCTGAACTTCAATTTGCAATCTTCCTGAGTTGCTGGGATTAAAGGTGTGTGCCACTACACCTGGCTCTTCTAATTCTTTATAAAATATATGATCAACTGTTGTAAGTTATAGTCTCCATCAAAACCGAATTTATTCCTCTTTTTTTTAACTGTATTTGGTACCTATTCTGACCTCCCTCTACCCGTCTCCTCCCCTTTCTGGTTGCTAGTGGTACTATTCTGCTCTTCTATAAAATCAACTTTTTTTGGCTTCCCCAAGAGTTGAGAATGTGCGTCGTTTGTCTTTCTGTGCCTGACTTCTCCAACATCTTTCTATTTTGCCTTCAGTTTAAGACAAGCTCCAGGGGAACTACTATCAACAGCAGCCAACCTGCTCTCAGAGACACAAGGCTGCTTTGCTCATGCCCACAGAAACCTGTCATTCCTAACCACTACTTCTCCCACTCCCTTGTTCTCACCCAAATTTCCCCCAATGTCCTTACTCAGGGACAGTTAAGACCAGTATGGAGAAAAGTCGAACCTAATCCCAGGTGACTGGCTGAGTGTGGCCGTCCCTCCATGCTTTCTCCCTCCACAGGACCTTTGGTCTTGTGGCTGGAGAGAATCAGGCTGTCCCTTCAAGATCAGACTATTCCCAGTGCCATGAACAAAGACAGCTCCTTTTCAAAGAGCCTCAGGGAAGATACTCAGAAATCAGAGAAGAAATACAAGGTGAGGTAATCTGGAGGGGGCAGATGAGTAGCCAGGGGACAAGATTTCTTCCCCAGGGTGACTAGATTTTTCAGGAGATGGCACTGGGGACAAGGAGCAAGGACTCAGGAAGTGATCTAGAGCCTTGAGAAATTCCCACCTACATTATGTCTTCCCCCAGCTTCCCTGGACAAGCCTGTGACTCTCAGCCCATTCTGAAAGGTGGGAGGAGAGTTAGCCATCAGTATTCAGCACCTACTGCATGCCAGGGGAGAAGCTAGGCAGTATTGCCCCTGTTCTCTCAATCAGTACAACACCCAAGAGGGATTATCTCCAGTTCCCAGATCCACTGCAGAGGCCCTGCAGCCGAGGAAGCAGCCCTGAGTGGCTTCCAGAATTTACTTTTCCTTCTTTTCTAGGCCTTCAGGGATATTTCCAAATACTTCTCTAAGAAAGAGTGGGCAAAGCTGAGCCATTCGGAGAAAATTACCTATGTGTATTTGAAAAGAAACTACACCACCATGACTAGTCTAGGTAACAGGACAAAGCTGAGTGCAGACAAGCCTGGGAATACGTGAGCATCCCTTGGTCCCATTCCATGTTATGGCTTCTTAGGCTGTAGTGAGTGCTCCCCATTTTCCTTTTGTTCAGGGAGAAATGTCAAGGCAGTATTTGAGTGTCCTGTTCTATTATATCCTGTGCATGTCTGAGGGCAGGGGCTGATCACCTTGGAACTCAAACCTGAATCCTGTACATTTCTCTCCTGCCGGCCTTTGGCATCCCAGCAATCCACTCCCCCTTCATTCCTTCTCTCAGGTTGTCTCTTAAGGAACAAACAATTTGCTTCTTTCTAGGTCTCAGAGCCACCCTTCCTGCTTTCATGAGTTCTAACGGACAGATCATAGAATCCCAGAGCGATGATTCTGATGAATGTCGCAACCGTGGGAGTCAGGGTAAGTGGACAGGAAGGGGATGCAAAGAGTCTCTGCCCAATTGCTTTTCAGTCCAGTTTCCTGGAAAAGCTTCACAGGTACTTTCTTGCCCCCTTACACAGGTCAAAGCTGAGTGAAAAGGGTTGCTGCAGAAAGTTAAGCATAGGAGGCCATTCATACAAAATTCTAAAACATGCAAAATGAGAACAAAAAGAAAGGGCTGGGGCTGTAGTTCAGTGGCAGAGCACTTACCTAGCAGGTGTGAGGCACTGGGTTCCATCCTTAGCACCACATAAAAATGAAACAAATAAAAAAGGCATGCTGTCCATCTACAACTACAGGAAAAAAAATTAAAAAGGACAAAAACTAAGTAGGAGTAAAATCCATCAAATTTAGGAGAAGGGCTAAAAATGGAGAATGAAGGATGACAAGGACTGGAAGGGACTCCACAGACAGCTTCAGCCATGACTTGTATTAGTGGTTTGTTTTCTTTTGTTATAATTTTTGGGGGGGTACCAGGGATTGAACTCAGGGGCACTCAACCACTGAGCCACATCCCTAGCCCTTTTTGTATTTTATTTAGAGACAGGATCTCACTGAGTTGCTTAGCACCTCTCCCTTGCTGAGGCTGGCTTTGAACTGGTGATCCTCCTGCCTCAGCTTCCCAAGCTGCTGGGATTACAGGCATGTACCACCATGCCCAGCTTTATATATATATATATATATATATATATATATATATATATAATTTGAATAAATTGGAGAGATCAGAACTAGTTGTGAGATAGTGTTGCGATCCCACTGAATCCAATGTTATTTCCCATCATTTTTTTTTTTTTGTAAATTAGAAGTGTTTAAAGGATATGCTGTGCTTGATAAAAACTGTTAGTGAATCAAAAGATAATTAAAGGGCTGGGGATATGGCTCAAGCGGTAGCATGCTTGCCTGGCATGCATGCGGCCCGGGTTCGATCCTCAGCACCACATACCAACAAAGATGTTGTGTCCGCCGAGAACTAAAAAAAAATAAATAAATATTAAAAAATTCTCTCTCTCTCTCTCTCTCTCTCTCTCTCTCTCCTCTCACTCTCTCTTTAAAAAAAGATAATTAAGAAAATTTTTTTAAAGGATAAATCCCCTAAGAACATGAGTCAAGAACATGAGTCAATTTCATAACAATGCAGAAGAGACACAGTGATGAATATATTGTGTAATGCAGATAGTTATCACCCTCTATTTTATTTTTATTTTATTTTATTTAATATTTATTTAGTACCAGTGATTGAACCTAGGAGCACTTAGGCATTGAGCCATATCTCCAGCCCTTTTTATTTTTATTTTTTTTAGTTTTTTAGTTGTAGTTGTACACAATACCTTTATTTTATTGATTTTTATGTGGTGCTGAGGATCATAGCATGTTCTAGGCAAGTGCTCTACTGTTGAGCCACAACCCTACCCCTATTTTTTGATTTGAGACAGGTCTTGCTAGGTTGCTTAGGGACTCACTAACTTGCAGAAGCCAGCTTTGAACTTGGGATTCTCATACCTCAGCCTCCAAAGCCACTGGGATTACAGGTATGAGGCACTGCACCCAGCTTTCCCTGTATTTTATATTAAAACCAAATAGTGGGCTGTTGTTGTGGTTAAGTGGTAGAGTGCTTGCCTAGCATATGTGAGGCCCTGGGTTCAATCCTCCATGCCACATAAAAATAAATAAAATAAAGGTATTTTGTCCATCTACAACTAAAAAATAATATTTTAAAAACAAAAATAGTGGCCAGGTGCAATGGCACACACCTGTAATTCCAGGGACTCAGGAGGCTGAGGCAAGAGGATTGCAAGTTCAAAGTCAGCTCAGCAACTTAGCAAGACCCTGTCTCAAAATAAAAAAATAAAAAGTTCTAAGTATATGGCTCGGTGATAAAAAGTGTCCCTGGGTTCAATCCTTGGTACAAAACAAAAACAAAAACAGACCCAAATAGTAGTGTTCTCACTCACAAACCTGACTTTGTGCATTCTATTTAAAAGACAGTGTTTTGTTTGTTTGCTTATATTTTCAGAGACAGTGTCTTGCTGTGTTGTCCAGGCTGGCTTAAAATGCCTGAGCTCAAATGATTCTCCTGTATCAGCTTCCTGAGTAACTGGGACTTCAAATTCATGCCATAATGCCCAGTGGGAGAGTTGAGAGAGCTATCCCACCCACCCTCCCCCTCACACAACTCCAACTTTCCCACTTGTCAGTAAGCAGAGATAGCACAAGGTGAAAAAAAAACAGATGGATTCTAGAGAAGAAATCTTAATGCATTTGAGTAATGTGAACAGTCATCATAATGAAGAGAAGATGTTGGGGCTGGGATTGTGGCTCAGAGGGAGAGCTTTTGCCTTGCATTCGTGAGGCACTGGGTTCGATCCTCAGCACCACATAAAAATAAAATAAAGATATTGTATCCACCTATAACTAAAAAAATAATTGAAAAAAAAGAGAAGATGTACTTAATTGTTCTTTTGCTCTGACAGTGCAGTTATAACACAGGGTTAAAATGTCCAAACAGTTGGGCGTGGTGGCCCACACCTATAATCCCAGTGGCTTGGGTGGCTGAGGCAGGAGGATCGTGAGTTCAAAGCCAGCCTCAGCAAAAGTGAGGCCCTAAGCAACTCAGTGAGGCCCTGTCTCTAAATAAAATACAAAATAGGGATGGGGATGTGGCTCAGTAGTTGAGTGACCCTGAGTTCAAGCCCAGTACCAAAAATAAATAAATTGGTTAAATGTCCAAACGTTCTCCACAGACCTGGGCATCCCCAACTAAACAAGCCAGGTTCTGCAAGTTCCCACAATCACTGAACAGGTTGGAAAATTTAGGGCTTGAATACAAAATTTTTCACTTAAAGGAATATCTTTACACTGGGAAGATTTCAGAGCCACTGCACTGAGTCCACACTTCTTCACACATTTGGGGGTGGGGAGTTTACTGGGGATTTAACCCAGAGATTTTTTGTTTTGAGACAGGGTCTCACTAAGTTGCCTAGGGCCTTGTTAAGTTGCTGAGGCAAACCTTGAACTTGTGATCGTCTGCCTCAGCTTCCCAAATTACAGGTGTGAGTAGCCTAGCTCTTGCTAGCTCTTCCTTGCCTAGCTCTTCCTCACACATTTTTAAAATATTTATTTTGTAGTTGTAGTTGGACACAATACCTTTATTCCACTTATCTATTTTTATGTGTTGCTGAGGATCAAACCCAGGGTCTCACACATATAACGGAATAATTAAGATATAACCAGCATACTGCATAATTTTTCCATTTTTAATTGTCGCACATCTTTAAGTACATACAGTTCAAATTCTCAACCAATCAATTTAATTCTGTGGGGAAAAAACAAGAGATATGGAATGGAAGGGAAGGAGACAATGATAAATTTTTTTTTAAAGAGAGAGAGAGAGAATTTTTTTAATATTTATTTTTTTAGTATTTGGCGGACACAACATCTTTGTATGTGGTGCTGAGGATCAAACCCGGGCCGCACGCATGCCAGGCGAGCGCGCTACCGCTTGAGCCACATCCCCAGCCCCAACAATGATAAATTTAATCCACATTTTTAAATCCATCATAAGGAATCATCTGCATTAATGCTTCAAAATAAATTCCCAAGCCACTATTAAAGATAATTCAGAAGCCATTCTTAAACAAATCCTCCCCAGTGGGTGAATTCAACCCTATGCTCTAGCATTTCCTAATACCACCTGAGTCTGGAATTTGGAATATTTACAAAAAAGGAAAAATTCTGATTTATCACCCTCTTTTAGATGAATTGCCTAAAAGTGCTTCTGGCATACGACAGAGAAAACGCAAGGAGGTGAGTATCTCTCAAATATAAAGGACAAGAGCACCTTTGTCTTTCTGTGGATGTCAATATTGGTAAGAGTGGGAAAGTATTAAAAATATCTTAGCCTTTCCTCAAATCTTTTTCTTTTCTTACTTTTTTCCCTTCATGCCAGGGTTTGAACCCAAGACCTTGAACATATTAATATTAAGCACATGCTTTATCACTAAGCTGCATCCCCTCCCCATATCTATCTATCTATCTCTCTCTCTCTCTCTCTCTCTCTCTCTCTCTCTCTCTCTCTCTCTCGATTTTTTTTCTTGGTGTTGGGGATTAAATCCAGGGCCTTCCACATGCTAAGCATGTTCTCCTCCACTGAGCTACATCCCTGGACTTTCTCATCACTTTATCATAATGCCTGATGTAGCATTCATAGTTTAATAAGACTTATGAACAACTGTGGGTAGCTAATACTTATTTTGTTTTGTAGTCATGCCAGGTACTATTTTAAACAACTCACATGGGTTAATTTATTTAATCCTTAGTATAACATCTATGCCATTGTTTCTGTTATAATCTCCAAATAATAATGAGGATTTTGTGTTTTGTTGTTTTTGTTATTGCTGTTGTTGTTGTTATTGTTATTTGTTTTTTTGTTTTGTTTTGTTTTTTGCAGTGCTGGGGATGGAACCCAGGCCCTTATCCAAAGTAGGCAAGCCTTCTACCATTGAGCTACTCCCATATCCCCCTCTATTCTTTTTTTATTTTTATTTTTTAGTACTGGGGATTGAACCCTTAGACACTGAGCCACATCCCCAGCCCATTTTATATTTTATTTTGAGACAGGGTCTTGCTAAGTTGCTTAGGGCCTCACTAAGTCACTGAGGCTGGCTTTGAACTTGTGATCCTCCTTCCTCAGCCTCTTGAGCTGCCGGGGTTACAGGTGTGTGCCACAGCAATCTGCCTCTCTATTTATTTTTACATTTACTCTCCAATATCTGTCTATAAGCTTATATGTGATCCCCTACATTTTTCCTGAAACCCTTCCTTTTAGATATTGTGGATTTATAAAATACTTTTCTTCCCCAGATATTCTGCATACCACACTACCAATCACATGGAGACTTTTTGTGTTTATGAAAATGTCAGTCTGGACAGAGCATAAAGATAAGCATCCTAGTTCTGGAAACACTGTTTACTTAGGCCATTCTTTTACCTTCTAACCTCCCAGATTCCTCATAATTTAGGTATGGATAATGTAATGATCTTCCAGAGGTGATAAGAACATTAATTAAGGTAATGCTTATGAAGACACTTTATAATCTATAAAGCACTAGAGAAATGACATTGATAATATTTATATATGACCTTCATATTTTAAAAGATGCCCAAGAAGCCAGCAACAGAAGAAAATGATCCAAAGGGAGTGCCAAAAGCAGTTGGCTCAGGACAGGCTCAGAGACAACTATACCCGTTAGGAAAAGCA
This sequence comes from Spermophilus citellus, assembly GCF_964194105.1. Taxonomy (NCBI): domain Eukaryota; kingdom Metazoa; phylum Chordata; class Mammalia; order Rodentia; family Sciuridae; genus Spermophilus; species Spermophilus citellus. The sequence goes on along the minus strand of NC_138190.1, from coordinate 43,077,055 downwards.
AGTACTTCTGGGAAGCAAAGTGAGAAGGTGTCAGGTGAGAAGAAACAATTCGGAAACAACCCCTCTGACTTCCCTGGATCTGTTCAGGGGCATGATCTGGGTGTGTGTCTTGGACCCTTGACAGGCTTGGGTCCAAGCTTTGCTTGGGAGCTCACCCAGTGCCAGCTGAGATATTAGAACTTGACTTCAGAATCACAGATTTGATTCATAATGCATCTAAAAGCCAGATGACTTTTCATCTTCTAAATTTTCTGAACTCCAGATTATTATTCCATAAAATGGAATTTAAGAACCATAGTTCATAATTGTTTGGAAGCCTTACATTAAATCTAGAAAACCTCACAACATGAAAGTTGCTCAGGTAATTCTATCCCACTTGATAACCTAGGAACATATCTTAATCAACTCAATGTCTGACACACATATTCCATTCACAGATACACACTGAATGAAACAAGAGTGAATGTTCTAGTGAGAGAAGAATTTGGGAATCTAAACCTATAGATGGGAGTGATGAAAAGCTAAAACTTGAACTGGGAATTAGTGTGTATTTGTGCAGATCTAAATGTCCCATCCTTGCATGTAGAGGGATGGGGCACTTGGGAGGGAGGGGGCATCTCCTTTTCTGACAAAACAGGCTTACCATTCCCTATGGCACCCAACCTTCAATAACCATCTCTTCCCTATCTTAGGACCCAGAAAGAAGAATGTGAATATCTGGAGCCACAGGTTGCGGGAAAGGAAGTATCTCGTGGCATATGAAGAGATCAGCGACCCTGAGGAAGAAGACTGACTCTGTAAATGACCCTTTGACACATCTTCCATGCCCCTGCAAATATGCTGTTTTGTTCTTATCTGGTCACTTGTTCTCCAAACTCATTCACTTCCCATAATCCCTTGGAGTGCAGCATTGAGGCTAAGATTTCCCACACTTTTCTATTCCCTACTCTTGTGTATCTGAGGACCTTTCCTATCCAGGATGCCATAGGCTCCCAAATCCCAGGTCAGCTCCCAGCATGCAGGCTATACCTTCTTATAGCCTAAGAATTCATAGAACAGGACAGGTGAGGAAGTCCCTGTGGCCTAAGCAGAGGGCTCACTTGGAGGAGTAGAGGTCCTGACCTTGGGCAACACAGAAGTGTGTGCGTTCTGCAGGTCAGGAGGAAGAGTTAGCAGTGGTAACTCACTCTCACTTCTTTTTCCTCTGTCTTTTCCCCTCAGCTTCAGGGATGTGACCTTCCCATGATGAGAAGCAAAACGTGGTGACCTTTTTTATAGTCGTGGGCATGGCTCTGAACTTCTGACCTTCAGGTGTATAAGCAAATTAAAGGAAGAATTCATAACATTAAAAATTTAAGCATCATTTATTTTTACTATATGTTATGTATTCTGTTAGAATTTTTCTTGCTATATGCCCAGCAATCTGTTAGATATTAGAATTTATTGGGCAAGACATATACCTAATGTATATATCTGTCTGTGTGTATCCATGTGCCTATTTTCAAAAACAAATATTGTTAGATATTCTCTGCATTGAACAGCACTACCTTTCCTCTGCTCCAGGTGGGCCTACCAAAGACATAGATGTTTAATTACAGATTTTTCTCTGCATTTACACACACACATACAGGGATATCACTATGGGCATCTCTTCTCTGCTTTGCCCCACTACTAAGTTGTCTGTCTGGACAAGTTCCCCTCAGTCTGTTTCCTGTTCAACACATGCTTCATGCTGCAAACTCCCATCTTTCATTTATCCTGCATCTGTCACAAACAATAAACATTTGCAAGTGTTTCCTTATCAGCGGCTCCTCTCATTCTTGTATACACAGCTTTGTGCATGTGTGAGTATTTTTCTAGGATAGATTATTAGAAGCAGAATTGTTGCATCAAAGGAAGCATTCATTCAACAAACACCTAATGAATGGGTACTGAGTGCAGTGCACTGTCCTAGTTGCTGAAGAGACATCAGGGAACCAGGCCAATCAACATCCCTGTCCACATGGAGGTGGTATTCTAGTGGAGAATTTTATCAGTTTTTATATTGATAGACACTGTTCACCCCAGTCCTAGGGTGGTATTCTGCAATAGATGATTGGGCGCCTTGGCCTTTGCAGTCTCATTGATCTTCAGCTTCAGGGGCTGAAATAGTCTCTTGGAGAGTGTGTGGAAGGAGACAGATGAAACCATCAATTGAAGAATGTGAAGGAACCAGGAAGGAATGTCCACTCTCCACCATGTGGTGGGCAGGAATAGAAGTTTCAACTTGGTCTCAATGCAGGGGAGCAATAGATGGAAAAGTCCACTGGATAAAGGCATGAGACTGCCCATCATGGGTCTACTGATGTATCACCCAGCTGTGTAACCTCCAAAATTAGTGATTTTTAAGTCAATTCAGAGAAAAGAAAGCTAGAGGATTTGTTTAGGTTTTTCCTAGGCAATGGTAGTGAGGCTGGGGAGTACAGAGATATGTAAGATGAGTAGAAGAGGAGTTGGGCAGAGAAACAAGGGAGACAGGGCCAAGTGTGGGTTATCAAGGACACCAGAAGCTGGGTGTGGAGGCATATGCCTGTAATCCCAGCAACTCAGGAGGTTGAGGAGGAGGATTTCGGGTTCAAGGCCAGCAATTTAGCGAGGCCCTAAGGGATTTGGTGAGACACTTATCAAAATAAAACATAAAAAAGGGGGGCTGGGGATGTACCTCAGAATTTTCTTTAGTACTAGGAATTGAACCCAGGGGCATTCTACTGAGTTACTGGGCTAAGGAATTTGGTGAGACACTTATCAAAATAAAACATAAAAAAGGGGCTGGGGATGTAGCTCAGCATTCAGTCCCCACCAATACAAAAAAACAAAAAAGCCACCAGAGGGAGGAAGGAAGTTGTGAGCATGAGTCCAAGAGCAGAGGTTCCCCAGAACATCCCTCCTGGCACTACAGGGAAAGGTGGGTGCCACTTGGGTAGACATGGACATGGCTCTACCTGTGCCTCAGAGGAAACAGACTATCTTGCCCCAATATAGTTTATTATTACAAAAAAATGTAATGTTCTGCTACTAGAGATTGAGTACTTTATTCTCCATGCAATTAGGAGATACTTAAGGATTTGATTTTTCTTTCTCCCTTTGGAAGATGGAATTCATGGTTGGATCACTCTGCACATTAGACAGAAGTAGGTAAGTGTGGGTCAAAGATTCTAAGTCAAATCAGGTGTGGTATCATATGCCTGTAATTCCAGCAGCTTGGGAGACTAAGGCAGAAAGATCACAAATTGGAGGCCAGCCTCAACAACGTAGTGAGGCCACAAGCAACTTGGTGAGACCCTTTCTTAAAATAAAAAATAAAAAGGGCTGGGGATGTGGCACAGTGGTAAGATTCCAAGTCATAACAAAACATTTTCATTAGGATCTTTGGGGTATATAAAGATACCTTGCCACATTCCTCCTTCTCTTTCTTCCCCTTCTTCTATTCCTCCCCCTCTACTCCCTCTGCCTCCTGCCATGTGACAGATTCAAATTTTGTGAATTTTCTGACCCAAATTCAGAATATGTGAGACTTTGGATTTGCTTGACCCCACAAACAGCCTTCCCCTCCCACCAAGCCTGAGGCCCAGTGTGCATGAATATGTCTTTTTTCTTTAGTACTGGGAATTGAACCCAGGGGCATTTTACTGAACTACTGACTACATCCTCAGACCTTTTTATTTTATTTTTTTATTTGAGACAGGGTCTCTATAAGTTGTCTAGGGCCTCACTAAGTTGCTGAGGCTGGCCTTAAACTTGTGATCCTTCAGCCACAGCCTCTGGAATGACTAGAATTACAGGATATGTCCTTGTGATAAGGATCCAAATTACTTTTTCTCTTTTACCTTGCAGTCTTAGTTTTGTTTTTCCATAATTTTTAGTTGATTCTAAAACATCTTTGTTCCAAGTAGAGAGCTAGAAAAAAAATGCAGTGACAAGTGATAAAAGAAAGTAGATTTTATTACAAGAAAAGAGTTCTGAGCCAGGCTCACACCTGTAATCCCAGCAACTGGGGAAGCTGAGTCAGGAGGATAGCAAGTTGGAGGCTAGCCTCCACAACATAGCAAGACCCTGTCTCAAACTAAAAATGGCTAAGGATGTAATTCAGTGGTAGAGTACCCCTGGGTTCAATTTCCAGAAAAAGAAAGGGAAAGACAAGAGATAGAGACAGAGAGAGAGAAAAGATCTGAGCTTTGCTCACCAAAAATACATTCAGTAAATAATACATTTTCCCAACTGTATCTAAGGGAATGGTATTTTATTGGAGAAACTTTAGGCCTCTGACAGAGGAGACATCTCTGTAGGGGTAGGCAAGTAGAAGGAGGGCACAGTTCTCAAGACTGTTAACATCTCACAATGCACTTATTATGTACCCTCGTCAACTTTGGGTAATTTGCTATGGAGTAGACAGGTTGAAGATTGGCCCTTCTCTACAAATGTGGGTTTCTCTCCATTTTGTTTGCAAGGAACTGAAGTTTCACCCAGCTCTGATACACTTCTTAGAATTCCTCACCCTTAGGCGTCCTAATCAGACAGCAGGTAGGGAGTTCACAGTCTAACATTTGAGTGTTGTCTGCCTAGTGTAAGGGTAACGGTGCTAACAGCTCAACTAGCACCCTTTAGAGTATAGTTTGTAGCAGGGCACGGTGGTGCACACCTGTAATCCCAACAGCTTGGGAGGCTGAGGCAGGAGGATCGCAAGTTCAAAGCCACTCTCAGCAACTTAGCAAGGCCCTATGCAACTCAGCAAGACCCTGTCTCTAAATAAAAATAAATAAATAAAAAGGGTTGGGGATGTGTCTCAGGGGTTAAGTTCCCCTAGTTCAATCCTTGGTACCAATAAAAAAAAAATAGTCCTATAGTATAATTTGTGCTTCCCCCCCCCACTACTGTGGAATTGAACCCAGGACTTTGGGCATGCTAGACAGGTTATCTACCACTGACACACCCCACAGCCCAGATCTTACTCTTTCTATCCACTTACCCTATACTTAGGGTTTCACTAGATATATTCTTCCCTTCTTAGTTGTCTTCTCTTGCATGTTTTTTGTTTTTGTTTTGTATTGTGTGTGTGTGTGTGTGTGTGTGTGTGTTGGTTCTGTTTTTGTTTTGCATTTTGCAGTGCTGTGATGGAACCCAGGGCCTCTGTATGCTAAGCAAGTGCTCTACCACCAAATTACATTCCCAGCCCTTCTCCTGCTTGTTTTGACTTGTAATTCCCTTCACCCTAATATCATTTGAGCTGCTTTCTATTTTTAAAGAATTCTTCACAGATCATGATCCTCAGATGGCATCCTCTCTTGTTTGCAATATTTGGTGAAATATTTTGTCTTTTGAGAGAATTGGTGGGGACAGAGACAAGATTGCCTGGTTCTTTGGGCAAATTTGTACTAGGGATTGAATCCACTTCCACCACAGAGCTACATCCCTAGCCCTTTTTTAAAGTTCTTAGTAAAATTGTTATAGTTTGATTGCATCGTGTCCATAGAATGTCACTTGTAATTTTTCTACAGTTGGGAGAGAGATATCAAGACTGTTCAGGCCACTGGTGCACAGTTGGCACACAGCTGTAATCCCAGTGATTTGGGAGTCTGAAGATTGCAAATTTGAGGCCAGCCACAGTAATTTAGCAAGGCCCTAAGCAATTTAGCAAGACCCCGTCTCAAAATCAAAAATAAAAAGGGCTGGATATGTAGCTCAGTGGCAAAGCTACCCTAGGTTTAATCCCCAGTACCAAAAAAGAAAAAAGATTGTATAGGCTGGGTGTGGTGGCACATAATCCCAGTAATTTGTGAGACAGATGCAAGAGAATTGCAAGTTTTAGGCAAGCCTTGGTAACTTAGGGAGATTCTGACTCAAAATAAAATAAAAATGGCTGGAGTTAAATCCCTGGTAGCACCATGACTACCAAAAAAAAAAAAAAAGATTGTACTTATAAGGAGATCAGTGGAATAGAGCAAACAGATGTGTGGGAGATGGAAAAGAGGAGGAAATATGATTGATAAAATTATGTGCATGTACAAATATGGCTTAGTGTATTGTGTGTTTTTATAATGCAGCAATAAGCAATAAAACTTTTTAAAATATGCTACTTGGGGTCTAATACATGATCAATTTTTTTTTCATGTTGGCTAAAATTTACCCTTTAAAAAGAAAAAAAGTTTACCCAATAGGCATTAACTCTGCCACAGTTCTAGATTGGATCATCTGCCCTTTCAGCAGCTGTCTGGCAAGCCAGATCCCACACTTTGGGTGTAGTATTTCAAGCAATACAAAATTGATGAGAGGAACCAGAAAGTCCAGGTATGCTGCTCACTGGCCTGTCTGCACAGCAGCACTCAAGGGTAAAAACTACATACTGCCACACAAGTCCTGAATTCACCTGGAAACTGGTATGGCCTTCTGTGCTACTTAATTTCCTTTGTCTGAAGAAAACAATATAACTATCTCTGTAACAAGCAGATGCTGACAAGCTTGAAGTAAGGCACCTAGGAGAAACTCCTCTGGTGACAATCACATGAAGGCACTATCCTCATTGATTTTCATATTTCAAAGAAATGGCTTAAAGGCCCTTAAGAAAGTCATTCCAGCCAGGCAAAGTGGCATACCCCCATAATCCCAGCAGCTCTGGAAGTGGAGGCAGGAGAATCTCTAGTTTAAAGCCAGCCTCAGCAATTTTGAGCAAGGCACTAAGCAACTCAGTGAGATCCTGGTCTCTAATAAAATACAAAATAGGGCTGGGGATGTGGCTCAGTGGTCAAGTATCCTTGAATTCAATCCCCAGTGCCCAAAATAAATAAATAATAAAAACATCAAAAGGACTGGTGATGTAGCTCAGTGGTAGAGCACCGCTGGGTTAAATTCCCAGGACAATAATAATAATAATAATAAATTGGTTTAATTAAAAATAAAAACTAAAAAGGGCAGAGGATATAACTCAGTGGTAAAGCACCCTTGGGCTCAATTCCCAGTACCAAAATAAATAAATAAATAAATAAATAAATAAATAAATAAATAAATAAATAAAATTTGAAAATAAAAACTAAAAAGTGCTGGGAGTGTAGCTCAGTTGTAGAGCACTGCTGTGTTCAATTCCTAGCATCCTACAGCCAGGCACACTGGCACAGGCTTGCAAATCCCAGTGATGTGGGAGGTTGAGGCAGGAGGATCATAAGTTCAAAGCCAGCCTTGGCAATTTAGGGAGACCCGGCCTCAAAATAAAAATTACAAAAGGGCTAAAGATCCAGGTAAGTGTTCAAGTGCCCCTGAGTTCTATCCCCAGTACTTGGGGAAAAAAAAAAAAGATATACATCATGGTCAGGTTGGTTTCATTCCAGAGATACAAGCCTGGTTCAACATATGCAAATCAATAAATGTAATACACCACAAGTGGTGCTGGGAAAACTAGAATCCATATGTAGAAGAATAAAACTCAATCCCTATCTATCACCCTGTATAAAAGAGAACCCAAAATGGATCAAAGACCTAAGTGTAAGACTGGAAACTGGCCTGGGGTAGTAGCTCACTGGTAAAGCATTTTCCTAGCATGAATGAGGCCCTGGGTTCGATCCCTAGTGCTGCAAAACAAACATATAAACAAAAAACAATAGAAAGTTTGTAACAGAAGAAAAATAGGGGAAATGCTTCAACATAAAAGTGTGGGCAAAGACTTCCTGTATTGGATCCCTAGAGCTCAGGAAATTAGAGCTAATCAATAAATGGAATAGCATCATATTTAAAAGCTACTCCACAGCAAAGGAAACAACAAAGCAAAGAGACAACCAACAGAATGGGAGAAAAATTTTGCCAGCTACTCTTCTGAGAGAGAATTAATATTCAGAATATATAAATAAATAAATAAAACCTTCAACGTTAAAAAAGTAAATAACCCAATCAATAAATGCAGGCAAACTGAATAGACGCTTCTCAAAAGAAGTACAAATAGCCAGCAACTGTATGAAAAAATGTTCAAAGTCTTTAGTCATCAGGGAAATGCAAACACTCTGAATTCCATCTCACTCCAGTTAGAATATCATCAAGGTTTGGGGAAAAAGAGAAACTATTAAAACTGTAAATTTTGTACAGCCACTATGGAAAGCAGTATCAATATCCCTCAAAAGCTAAGTGTATGTAGAACTACCATATGACCTAGCTACCATATGACCCTTGGTATTTATCCAAAAGAATTAAATTCAACTTACTTTAGAGATACATGCATAGCTATGTCTATCATAACACAATTAGCCAAGTTATGGAATCAGCCTAAATGTCGACAGTTGAATGGATAAAGAACGTATACACACACACACACACACACACACACACACACACAATGGAGTTTTATTCAACCATAAAGAAGAATGAAATGATGTCATTTGCAGTAAAATTCATAGAACAAGGGATCATAATTTTGAGTGAAATTTGTCAGATCCAGAGAAAAGTATATGTTTTCTCTGAAATGTAGAAGCTAGAAAGAGAAAAATAGACAGTTGAGGGACACTGTGAAAGTAGAATGGAGGCCATTAGGATAAAGGAAGGGGATGAGGGAGGGAGGAGAGGAGAATGGGAGGATGTGGGAGTAAAATTGATCAAATTCTTTTTATAAAAAAAATTTAGTTGTAGATGGACCTTTATTTATTTATCTTTATGCGATGCTGAGGATCGATCCCAGTGCCTCACACGTTCTAGGAGAGTGCTCTACCACTGAGCCATAACCCCAGCCCCCCCAAATTCTTTTTATGTATGTGTGAATATGTGATAATCAAACCCGCCATTCTATATAATTGAGATGCAGCAACAAAAAAAGTTTTTAAAAATTTTAAATGGTGTAGTATTTGCATAGAACCTACATACATCTTCCTGTATAGTTGAAAACATATCTAGATTACTTATAATACCTAATACAATGCAAATGCTATGTAAATAGTAGCAATGCCATATACTGTTTAGGGAATGCCAAGGGGGAAAAGTCTGTACATATTCCGTACAAACACAATTTTTTAAAGAACATTTTCAATCTGTGGTTGATTGAATCCACAGATGTGGAACCTGATGATACAGAAGGCAGACAGCTACCAAGTGACTTAATGGGTGGGTAGTGTATAGTGCATGGATATGTGTGACAAAGGGATGATTCACGGCCTAACAAGATGCAGCTGGACAACATGAGACTTCACCACACTACTCAGAATGGCATGAGACTGAAAACTTACGAATTATTTATTTCTGGAATTTTCCATTTAATATTTTCAGACTATGTTTTATTGCAGGTAATTGAAACTGTGGAAAGAGAAACCTTGGATAAAAGAGGACTGCTGTAATAGTTGCCTTGGAGAAAAGCCTTTAAACATACCAATGGTGAATGGTTAAAACAGATTCCTGTCTAGTTAGCAATGTGCAAAAATTCTCCTTCATCATACATTAATTTTACTGTCATTTTCTTTATTGCTTGTGCTTTTTATTTTATATTTTTTATTTTATATTTTTATATTTTTAATTTTATTTTTGGTACTAGGGATTGAACTCAGGTACTGAGCCACATCCCTAGCCCTATTTTGTATTTTATTTAGAGACAGGGTCTCACTGAGTTGCTTAGGGCCTCACTGTTGCTGAGGCTGGCTTTGAATTTGTAATCTTGCCTTAGCCTCCCAAACTGCTGGGATTACAGGTGTGCACCACCGTGTCTGGATTTTGTTTGAGTTTTTTTTCCCCCCCAAATAACTTTTTAAAAAATCTGTTCTAATTAGTTACACATGCCAGTACAATGCTCTCTTTCACGGCCCACACAGATGAGACCAACTAGATTTAAAAGAGCTGGCTGCAACATTAAGCTAAAAAAGCAGCAAAAAAATCACCCAACACCGACATAAATTTTTCAAATGGAGGGCAGGATGGTTCTGAGACCTTCAGGGTCAGCTTCCATGCTGGAAAGAGAGAGCATGAGCCCATGCTTCCTTTATTTTATAGCTGGGACATCAGAAAGGGATAAGGTTTCAAGGGGGATGTATGGAGGTCAGCAGATTGATTGACATCTTGGCAAGTCGCACCCATCTCACGTGCTGTGTGGGCTCTTAGGCAGAGCTAGAGGGGGAAGCACACATGCATCATGGGATCACTCCCTAACAGGGAGTTCACAGTGCCAGTCCTCTCCCCTCATTTGGCTACTATGTGCAATAGTTCACACACACACAGCCCATGGACAGAATGCATTTTGACACATCGTACACAAATGGAGCACAACTTCTCCTTCCTCTGGATGAATGTGGTGCAGAGTCACACTGATAGTGTAATCATACATGTATATAGAGTAATAATGTCTGTCTCATTCCACAATCTTTCCCATCCCTTGTGCTTTTTAACAGAGATTCTCTCCTTTAACCAAACTTGAGTCAGGCTCCTTCAGATCTTTCTGACTAGACTCCAGCCTTGGGTTCTGTCTTTAGTCTATTGACTTTGCCTGCTTAGTCTAGTTTTAACAAAAATCTTGTCTTTCAATTTATCCAAAATCCCCCTGACCCCAATGTTTCCTGCCACTAATTTTCCATCCACTGATCATCTCTTTACCCTGCTCCTTCACTACAAATCCCCACTTGCTCTTGCTGGAGTCAGGGTCAAGCCCAATATCACTCCCCCACTGCAAGATCACATTACACAGCTTCCTATACCTATCTTAGTAGACCCCCTCTGAGTAAAGTCTCCTTTACCATCTTTAACAAGCAGCATAAATAATTGTTTTATTTTTAATATCTTTTTTAGTTGTAGATAGACACAATGCCTTTATTTTATTTTTATGTGGTGCTGAGGATCAAACCCTGTGCCTTCCACATGTGAGGCATTCTACCACTGAGCTACAACCCCAGCCCATAAATAATTATTTTCTTTAACATTTCTCTAGATCTTAAGCCTTCTGAAGCTTTATATGCTTGACACTGTCTTTACTCTGCCCTATATAAAAGTTCTTTTCTTTCAATACATTGGATATATTACACCATGGTCTCCTTGCCTCCAGTGTGGTGTTTGAGAGGTCTGATGTTAATTAGTCAATTATTTTTCCTTCTTTTGGGGGCGTGGGTGGTACTGGGAATTGAATCCAGGGTGCTCTACCACTGAGATAAGTCCCCCACCCTTGTTATTTGGAAACAAGGTCTCACTAAGTTGTTGAGGCTGGCCTTGAGTTTGTAATCTTCCTGCCACCTCCACAGTCACTGGGATTACAGGCACATACTATCATGTCCAGCTAATTATTCTTCCTTTCTAAGTAATTTGCTATTTCTCTCTGGAAGTTTTGGTTTTTAGTGCTAGGGATGGAATGAACCCATGGCCTCTCACATGTTAATCACAGACTCTTCCACTGGGCTACATCCCCAGCTATCTCTGGTAGTTTTTAAAATAACTTTTCTTAATTTGTCACATTTGTCATAATTTTAATTTCATTGTATCTAGGGTGTGTGTTTTCCGGTTCAGCATCTCAATCCACTTAGATCTGAAGTTGGTTGTCTAAATCTGAGAAATTCTGATTTATTATTTAGTATCCCTCTTTTCTAGTCAGTGTATTTTCTTCTTATGGGGCTACTATTCAATGAATTTTGATATTACTAACTCTATTCTCCCTATTGATTAATTTTCCCTTCATTTATTCCATTTCTATCCATTTCTTTTTTTTTAAGAGAGAGAGAGAGAGAATTTTAATATTTATTTTTTAGTTTTTGGCAGACACAACATCTTTGTTTGTATGTGGTGCTGAGGATCGAATCCGGGCTGCATGCATGCCAGGCAAGTGCGCTACTGCTTGAGCCACATCCCCAGCCCCTCTATCCATTTCTGATTATTTTCCCCCCAACACTGGCACTTGAACTGAGAGGAGGCCCTTGACCACTCAGCTATACCTGTAGTGTGTGTGTGTGTGTGTGTGTGTGTGTATATACACACACACACATACACATACATATATGTGTGTGTGTTATAGGTAGACACAATACCTTTATTTTATTTTTATGTGGTGCTGAGGATCCAACCAGTGTCTCATGCATGCTAGGTAAGCACTCTACCAATGAGCCACAACCCCAGCCCACCCCAGCCCTTTTTATTTTGAGATAAGGTCTCAAAAAATTGCTACACTAACCTCATACTTGTGATTCTCCTACCATAGCCTCCCAAATTATTGGGATTATACATGAGGGCCACCATGCCTGAATTTGTTTTTTCCCACTAGTACTGGAGAACCCAGGGGCACTCTACTACTGAGCTACATTCCCAATCCATTTCATTTATTTATTTATTTATTTATTTAGAGACACTGTTTCATTAAGTTGCTGAGGCTGATCTCAAAGTTGCAATCATCCCGCCTCAACTGGGATTACAGGCGTGAACCACAGTGCCCAGACCTGATGAATTTTATAAAATTTCCTTTATATATATGTGTATGTATAAATACACATATACACACAAACACACACACAATACCTTTATTCTGTTTATTTATATTTATGTGGTGCTGAGGATAGAACCCAGTGCTCTACATGTGCTAAGCAAGAGCTTTACCACGGAGCCACAACCCCAGCCTCATGAAAGTTCTTTAGACCTTCCTTCAGTCCCATAATTGGCTTTCAACTGCATCCATTTTTAAAGTCCAATTTTTATTGGTTCTTTTTAGTTCTGCATGACAGTAGAGTCCATTTCACTAAAATTATACATGCATGGAATACATAGTTTTCTAATTAGGGCTCCAGTCTTATGGATATACATGATGGTGGGATTTACTATGGTGCATTTGTATATAAACGTAGGAAAGTTGTGTAAGACTCATTCTACTCTCTTTCCTATTCTCATTCCCCCTCCTTTCCATTCATTCCCCTTTGTCTAATCCTCTGAACTTCTATTCTTCCTCCCCACCCCTTATTATGAGTTAGCTTCCACATATCAGAGAAAACATTCACCCTTTGGTATTGGGGGTTGGCATATAATTCAAGTCCATTGAATTATTTATTTGAGCAATTAACTTTTTCATATTCAACTTCTATAACAGTTCTTGTATATAACTATTTGTTCCTGGGAAGATGTGTAAGCCCACACACCCTGTGTGAGTTCAAGGGTTTGGGGGTTGGTATTTCTTAGGGTAGAGAGCTTCTGAGTTGAGCACAGCCAACCCTATCTCTTCCCTAGCTTATGACTCCCTAAGGAAGTTTCCAGAACTTCTGCCTTTAGCCACCAAACAAGAATGGGTAAGGATTCTAGGGATGAGATGTTTGTTGTAATAGCCCAGCTTGGAGAGTGGACAGTGGATGGGAAAGGAATAACTGGCCAGTCTTGGAGGAGTGCACTTTTTTTGATGGTAGGGGTTCCAGGGATTGAACTCAGGGGCATTCAACCACTGAACCACATCCCCAGCCCTATTTTGTATCTTTATTTAGAGACAGGGTCTCACTGAGTTGCTTAGCACCTCACTTTTGCTGATGTTGGCTTTGAACTTGCGATCCTCCTGCCTCACCCTCCAGAGCCACTGTGATTATAGGCATGGGCCACCACGCCTGGCCAGGGCTGCACGTTTTATGAGCTTACAAACTCACTATGAATTAATGTACCCATGTTAATGTTCCAAAATTAAGGACAATAATAGCTAACATATAGAGAACTTACTAGGTGACAAGTGCTATTCTAAGTGCTTTATGTGTATTAACTCATTTACTCATAACAATCTAATTAGTTCATAGTGTAGTTATCCCTAGTTTAGTAGGCTCAGACATAGAAAGGTCATGTGATTTACACATGGCAACAGCTAGCATGTTGAGAAGTCAGAATTTGACCCCATGTGCTGGACGCAGTGGCACACGCTTGTAATCCCAACAGCTCAGGAGGCTGAGACACAAGGACCACAAGTTCAAAGCCAGCCACAACAACGGTGAAGTGCTAAGCAACTCAGTGAGACCCTGGCTCTAAATAAAATACAAAGTAGGGCTACAGATGTGGCTCAGTGGTTGAGTGCCCCCGAGTTCAATCCTTGATACCCTCCCCTCCAAAAAAAGAATTTGACAGCATGCATTCTGGCTCCCAAGATTAAGCTATAAAATGCCAGTGCTTTTACCTATTCTGCCATGAACTTCATTTCCCACCTCTTTTGAGATCAGTGTCACTCTGTTGCCTGAGTTGACCTTGAACTCCTGGATTTAAGCAATTCTACTGCTTCAGCCTCCTGAGTAGCACTTTTCAGGATTTTATCTTAATCCTTTAGGATTTTATCTTCATGCTGAAGATTTTATTCTCTCTCTCTCTCTCTCTGTGTGTGTGTGTGTGTGTGTGTGTGTGAGAGAGAGAGAGAGAGAGAGAGAGAGAGAGAGAGAGAGATGCTTAGCACTTGGTGGCTTTGTTCAAGTTGAAGATTCATGCCTTTCTTCAGTTCAGAAAATTCTAGAAAAGTATTTCTTCAAATAGTCTTTTTTTTTGGGGGGGGAGGGTACCCGGGATTGAACTCAGGGGCACTCAACCACTGAGCCACATCCCCAGCCCTATTTTATATTTTATTTAGAGACAGAGTCTGAGTTGCTTAGGACCCTACCATTGCTAAGGCTGACTTTGAATTTGTGATCCTCCTGCCTCAGCTCCAGAGCCACTGGGATTATAGGTGTGCACCACTGTGCCCAAGTAGTCTTCTTTACACTCTTTCTATTCTGTCTGGAATTCCTATTAGATGCAAGATGAAACTTCTGGAATCTATTTTGCATTTTACTTTTTTTCCTTTCATATTTTCTATTGCTTAGTCCTTTTCTTCCATACTGTGAACTAATGGCATCTGAACACATTTTCCCCTGAACACATTGGGTTGCATGAGTTTCTTTTATTGGATTGAAAAAAGGGTTTGTTATATATTAGGGACAGTTTCTTTCCACTTGATGCATGTTTTACCACTTACCCCCAAATTTGCCTTCTAAGATGGTTGTTTATGATGTCTTTTGACTCAGATGATACTTTTTTTCAAAGCAATCAGACACATTTTATTCAGTAACAGGCTTGCAATAGGGAAAATATCAGGCATGACCTGAACTCAGATCCCTGACAGCAAAGGTTGGAGATGGACTCAGATGATGCTTCGATCTTTGCATCTTTAAATATATCCAATTTATTGCTGGTAGGCTTTGTGGAATGCCAAGAAGTGCCTACACCAACGTAAAATTTATAATATTTTCCTAAACTTCCATGTAGTTTCTTATATATTTTCATTTTTTGCATTTAAACCTCTAATTTTTCTTTATTATTTTATGTGGTGAGAAGGCTTTAATCTTTTGTTACAGATGGATAGGCACTTTGTCATACAATCATTTGTCATACAATCCATCTTACTTCCACTGTTTGGAAATGTTAGTTGAAGTTTTGTATGTAAATTAGATTGTTTCTAGACTTTTTATTCTATTTAATGAACAGATGTGTTTCTATGTGTCTTTGTATTTTACTGCTGCTATACAAAATGACTTAAAATTACACAAATATATCATCTTACAGTTCTGTTGGTCAGATATCCAACACTTGGCTGTGGATATAGCTCAGTGTTAGAGCATTTGCCTAGCATGTGTGAGGCCCTAGGTTCTATCCCAAGCACTGCCAAGAGAGAGAGAGAGAGAGAGAGAGAGAGAGAGAGAGAGAGAGAGAGAGAGAGAGAGAGAGAGATTCCCAATATGAACTTCATTGGGCTAAAAGCAAGGTATTTGCAGGGCTGCATTTCTAGAGAAACCATTTCCTTGCTTTTCCCTGACCACATTCCTTGGTTCATGGCTTTCTTCCTCCATCTTCAAACACAACAATAGAACATCCCTCTGGCCTTGCTTCTTTCATCCACTCTGACTCTCTCATTTCCCTGCCTCTTATAAAGACCCTTGAGATAACACTGGACCCACCAAGACACAATCAAAGATGATCTTCCTGGGCTGGGGTTGTGGCTCAGCGGCAAAGTGCTCGACCCTGGGTTCGATCCTCAGCGCCACATAAAAATAAATAAAATAGAGGTATTGTGTACAACTACAACTAAAAAATAAATTATTTTTAAAAAGATGATCTTCCTATATTAAGGTTTAGCCACCTTAATTCCATCTGCAACTTTAATTCCTCTTACATGTAGTTTAACACACTGAGAGGTTCTGTTGATCAGGATGTGAAAATCTTTGGCAGTGAGGTTTATTCTGCCTACCTCACTACTGTAGCCCCATTAATGACTTTAAAATAATATTTCAGCTTGAGGTTGTTTTTGTTTTGGTACTGGGGGTTGAACCTGGGGTATTCTACCATTGAATTACATCCCCAACTCTTTTTACTTTTTTTGAGACAGTGTCTCAATAAATTGCCCAAGATGGCCTTAAATTTGCAATCCTCTTGCTTCAACCTCCCAAGTAGCTGAGATTATTGACACACCCAGCATATTTCAATACTCATTAGGGCAAATACATCTTATTATTCTTTAATTAAAAAAAATTCTTGATGGGCTGGGGTTGTAGCTCAGTGGCAGAGCACTTGCCTTGCATGTGTGAGGCATTAGGTTCAATCCTCAGGACCACATAAAATTTTTAAAAAATAAAGGTAGGTGTCCATCTACAGCAATAAAAAAAAAACTTTAAAAAAATTCTTGGCTATTCTTACATATTTATTCTACTGTCACTTAGATTTCCATTGGCAAATTTTAGAATCAATATGACATAATCTAAAGAAAATCCACAAGGATTTTGTTCACAAATTGAATTAAACAGACAATTGCATAAAATGGAAATTGCATAAAATAGATATTAGAGGGGCTAGGGCTGTTCCTCAGTGGTAGAGCAGGTACCTAGCATGCACAGGGCCTTGAGATCATTCCCCAGCACCGTACACTCAAAATAGTAGGTTTGATGGGTTGGGGCTGTAGCTCAGCAGCATAACGCTTGCCTAGCATGCGTGAGGCACTATGTTCAATCCTCAGCACCACATAAAAATAAACAAAATAAAAGCATTCCATCCATCTATAACTACAAAAAAATTAAAGTAGTTTTGCTGAGCTTATATTTAGTGGCAGTAAAGAATGAAAAACTTGCTGGACATGGTGGCAAATGCTTGTAATCCCAGTGGCTCTGGAGGCTGAGGCAGAAGTACCATAAGTTTAAAGCCAGCCTCAGCAACTAGGCAAGGCCCTAAGCAACTTAGTGAGACCCTGTCTCAAAATAAAAAATAAAAGGGCGCCTGGGTTTAATCCCTGGTTCTATACCAAGGTTCGATCCCCTCTAAAAAAATGAAAAACAGTGAAATTAGGAGTATGTGGTTTTAACTGATTAGTCAACTGCTTATTTAAAAATAAGAAGAGGAGTGCTGGAGTTGTGGCTCAGTGGTTGAGTGCCCCTGAGTTCAATCCCCAGTAATCCCCTAAAAAAAAAGAAAGAAAATGGGAAGAAGGGGAGAAAGATTATATCTAGAGTGGTTTGTATATGCATAGAAATTATCTGGGAGTCCGAGGATGTAGTTCAGTGGTACAGTGCTTATCTGATATGTGACAGGCCCTGGGTTCCATCCCTAGCACCACAAAAAAAAATTAAAATTAAAAATTAAAGTTATCTGGGGTTGGAGTGTGGCTCAGTGGTTGAGCACTTGCCTAGCATGCATGAAGCGCTGGGTTCGATCCTCAGCACCACATAAAATTAAAGATATTGTGTCCACCTAAAAACTAAAAAAATAAATATTTTTTAAAAATAAAGTTATCTGGAAAGAAACAAATGTATGTCACTCAACATTTGAAAACTTCTTTCAAAAACAAATGAACATTCACAGAAATACCATTTTCACTTGTCAGGTTGGCAAAAATCCATTTGGTAAGGCTGTTGATAAGGCTCTGGTGAAATTAGAACTCAAAACTCACAACTCCTAATTTTTTGCTTGGATTTGCCATTTTCATCCCTACTTTACTGCCACTGTACTTTCTGCTCCCTCTACTTGGAATACCCTGTCAGGATAACCATCGAGCTTGCTCTTTCTAGCTAGCTTAACACCTTGCTCTTTGTCCACCCCCACCCCAGTGAGGTTTCCCCGACTAGTTCCTGAGTCATCACTTCTCCACATCACTCATTGGTTTCATAGTGCTCTGCTTTATCAGAAATAACCTTTTTCCTCTTTTCTGCCAGGTCAGAGATCAGATAACTTTTCTCTGAAAAGAGCTGGAAGGTAAATAGCTTAGGCTTTGCAGGCCATATGGTCTCCATCGAGAATCTCAACTCCATGCAAAGCCAATAACAATATGTAAATGATCAAGCCTAACCATTCCAATATAACTTCATTGACACTGAAATTTGAGTTTTATATAATTTCAATGTGTCATAAAATATTATTCTTTGTTTTATTTTTTTCTATCATTTAGAAATATGAAAAATGTTTTAGCTATAAGGCTATATAAAAATAGGCTGCAAGGCCAGGCCCAGTGGCACACATCTGTAATTCCAGTGACTTGGAAAACTGAAGCAGGAGGATCATAAGTTCCAAGGTCAGCCTCAACAACTTAGAGAGACCCTGTCTCAAAACATAAAATAAAAAGGCTAGGGGTATAATTGAGTTCAATTCCCTCTTGTGCTGGAACACCAACACCTTCCTAAACACCAGTCTGCTTGACTCAGTGCTATAGCCCAACCTGGAATGCAATAAGCTCTCAATAGATGGTGAGTGAGTGAGTGAATGAAATGATTAAATTGAGTATCAAGTCATTGTTGCAGTAGAGGGGTGAATACTTCAGAATGGGCACAATGCTATTCAGAGCCTCAGCTTACCCATGTGTACATAGGCAGGGTCCCCCAAGAAGTCTTAGAAAAATATCAAAAAGCTAAGGCAAGAATCATGATTCAATATCTTTATTCTTTCCCTTTTAGCCAGAGGGTAATCCTCACAAACAATTTCAACCAAGGGGAGGCAGAAAGAACTGAGCTAGGCAAGGACTCCCCAAGGACCTAATTTCCCCTTCCTCCTCCCATGGAGGGCCATGATCCAAGCTCTGCATGCCTAAGAAAGAAGGAAATGGAACATTCCTCAGCCTCTGCTGTCCCCTACCTTGGGTTGTCATATTAATGGGAAATGCACCTCCACATCTCAGGAAGGAAGGTCGCAAGACTGTGGCCCCAAATCCCTCCACACACAGACATACACAGGGACCAAGCAGGACAGGACAGGGCAGGTCAGTGTCTAGACACATGGCTCTGGCCTGTGGCCCAGTTGGCAAACATAAAACCCAGGCTGAGGAACATGAAGAGGACTCCCAGGATGCCAAAACACAGGGCCTGTAGGTTGAGAGGGAAGAAAATGGAGCTGGCTGGTACTCCCCACCCAAACTCCCTCTGAGACTGTTCCTCAAGCCTACCACCTTCCAGAGTGTCCACTCCTTTCCTTACCCTCCTCTATGTTCCCTCTCCTTCCTTAAATTCAGCCCCTTCCTGTGAATCCCCCTTCGACCTTCCCAGAACCCTTACACGAGTACTCTCCTCCATCCTTCTTCTTCAAACTGCTCCCACCTCTCTTCCCAATAGGGCTCCTTCCGTCTATCTGGAGAATACTCCCTCTATGACAGCCTTTCCTTTGTTTTAAGTACCAGTAATAGAACCCGGGACCCAGAGCCTTGCACACATGCTAGGTCAGTGCTCCAACACTGAACTACACCTGAGCCTGCCAGTCCACTTTGTCTTCCCAGACCATTCCAATGGTTATGTCTGCTCTGCCCCTTCCAACAACAATCTCTTCTTCATTCTTCCATATCATCTAACCCTCTTCTAGAGATTCCTCTTCCCCCACCCCCTTCCTGAGAAAGTTCCTTCAATCCCTAGTCAACTTGGAGTGAGCACTCCCTCCTCAGAGTGCCTCCTCTTCCAGTGCTCTCCTGGATGCTCACCTGGATCTTCCGCCAGGAAAAGAGGGGCTCCACCTCAGAGGGTACAATACGGAGGTAGAAGATGCTGGGAAGGATGAAGATGAGGCTAGGGGCTGAGGTGGACCCTATAGGACACAAGGAGAGACAGAGTCAACCCAATTTTGGGTACAAGGCCCATATAAGGTGAGGCAGGGGATTAAAGTTGGAGATACTAACCAATAACCCCAAAGATATCCCGGATGGTGGACACACAAATGACAAGGACATTGACCAACACCAGCAGGATCAGGGCTATAGCCACATGTCTTGGCCAGCTGAAGGCCTTGCTTGGGAAAAGTAGCTGCTGCAGGGCCCGACGGATCTGTAGCCAAGGAAAGACAAAACCAGGTTAAGGCCTCAAGTGCTGCTCCTCCTCTTTAACTTCAAGATCCCAGATTTCCCCTATGATTATCTATGGCTCCACCTTGTCTGACCACCCATCTGTCTCCACCTTCTGAATGAAATTCCTGCCTCTTCCCTGTGAAAACCCATGTCTCTCTTCCTTCTGCCTGATCATCCATCTGTGTTTCTACCACTGTCTCAAATCCTTGCCTCCTCTCTCTGCCCATCTCTGCCTCCTCATCTATCACCTGTCCTTCCACCCTGTCTGAAATCCCTATCTCTCTTCATCTAACTACCTCTACCACCCTCCTCTGTTGAATCATTCTCACCTTCCCATCTGAGAGCTTCATCCTTCCTACATCTCACCACTTCAGCCTCCATTATTTTCCAGGCCATTCCATTTCTTCATTCAGACTGATCATTCCTACCTCCTTCTTCTGCCAAGCCATCCATTTGTGCCTCTTTCCTCCAACTGATTACCCGTCCCTGTGACCCTCTCTGTCCTGCCATTCATGTCCCCTTTCTGTCTGACGATGTTTTTGCCTTTTCTGACAACTCTATCTTCCCTGTCTGACCATCTCTGCCTCCTCCATCTGTCCATTTGCTCCTATCCCCATCCTCCATCCAAACATCAATACCTATGCCCTTTAGCCATCCACCCATGTCCCTCTACTCCCTCCCTTCCCCCACAGACTACCCTCCACGCACAGGGAAAAGCACAACTGGTACAGTGAGGGTCACTGCAAGCAACACAGCCAGGCGCACGCATAGGATGAGTTGGTCCTTCTGGTTGTACATGTGTAACATTTCTGCTTTCACACTGCCTGGGACAGGAGACAGGGAAAAAAGAATGTGATAGGAGGACCAGAACCAGAACCCCAGAAACCCACCACATCTGTGGTGACAAAATCTAAACATGTGATGCACATGTGCCTTTAGAAAGGGATGGGTCCAAGTTCTCAAGAGGGAGAGATTTCAGAGGCTTCTGCCCCAGCTTTGGCCCTGGCCCACTGGCAGATCCCCCCAGCCCTGGGCCCAGTCACACTCACTGTAGAAGGTGAGGTATCCAAATGTTGCTGTGAGGCTATACATGCAGAACATGGCCCCAATGGACACATTGGCCACAGCCTGCATCCTGTGCTGGGAAGGCCTAAGATATACAGGTCATGGAAATGTCATGCCCAAACCTAGACAGGGCCAAGTCACCATCTTCAAGCCTCCTCCTTCCAGATTGATGTACAGCTGGTACTGGGATGCCAACTCTACTTCACCTGTGCAACTAGCCAAGCTTTCCCCTCTCTGGTCATCTATACCTCACCTCACATAACCATCTCTGCCTCCTCCTTCCATCTGAGCACCCATGCAATCCCTCTGTGATCACCCATGCATCCTTCCACTACACCATCCATGCCTCTCCCTGTCTACCCATGCCTCCCTGTCCATTTGAACACCCCATCACCCCAACCCTATCCATGTAGATAACCATCCCTCCAAATCTGATCATCTGATCTCTGCTTCCAACTCTGTCCATTCACACTCATACTAGATGTTAAAATAGTGCACTAATTAAGATCTAATTAGTAAAGTCACCACCCTGAGTTCTCTGGGGCCTTGTAGCCACCCTAAAACTTCCCCTTGGCACAACCCAGCTACCATCAAGCTGTAGTCTTAGGTTACGGCTGCTATGTCAGACATTATGACTACGGGCCCTGCTCCAGCTGGCCTATTACACATGCCCACTCACCGAGAGAGCTCCGTGTAGATTGGCAACACCTCAGGGTGGCAGACGAAGGCAAAAGCCATAATAGGCACTGTGTAGGACATCTGGGGGTATGGTTCAAGTACACAGAATTAGAGCCCACAAGGAATTAGAGGATTCCCCTCTCTCTGTACTCCTGGCCCCACCATTGTCCTCCATATTGGACACATAGCAGATCCTGAAACCCAATACCTAATCCATCCTGAGTAAGATGCAGTGTGGGACAGAACCACAGTCTTCATGTGGTGTGAGCTCCCACATGCCTACACACTCACCTGAGAGTCAACTGTGAGCATCTGGGCCTCACAGCTGCTGTTGAATCCCTGAGCAGGGAGGCCTGGGGGGTCTTTACTCTCTATTGCTGTCTCATTGTGACTTATAGGACAGTCAATCTGGAACTTCTCATAAATGACCTAAGGGTGGGAAGTAGGGAAGTGAGGTCATGGAGAAGGCTATGTCCCAGTGTGCCAAACCCTTTCCCCACCTTTTCATGTTCTCCTCTCAGACTCACCGAAATGAGGAAAAACAGCATGCAGGTCAGAGAAAGACCACTGGTATATCCCAGATAACCTACATGGGGCAATATACAGAGCCTCAAAAATCAAGGACCCCCCTTATAGCAAAACCCAAACCCCTATTCTGGCCTTTAAGGCTCCCTTACCTCAATACTTGTATAAAAATTTTTCTTTTGTATTACTGGTATTGAACCCAAGAATGCTTCACCAATAAGCTACATCCCCAGCCCTTTTATTTATTTATTTATTTTTTTCTTTGAAACAAGTTCTTGCTAAATTGCCCAGGCTGGCTTTGAACTTGAGATCCTCCTGCTTCAGCGTCTCAAATAACTGGGATTACAGGCATATGTCACTGTGCCCAGCTCCTTTGTCTAAGTTTTCACTTCCACCTGGACTGGTCTCCCCTGCACAGCAAATTCCTATTAATCTGCTACATGCACAAATGTGTTAGTGTTCCACAGCCTTTGAAGATGGGGATTTTTCTAGTCTAGTTCCCACTCTCTAACCCTGCTACCCAATGAACAAACCAGGAAGCTTCTTACCCAAATGTTTCATGAGGGCCAGGGGCAGGATAATTAACACACTGACAATGATGATAAGGAGATTTCCATCCAAGAACCAGCTCCTAGGGAGACAAGAAGACATAATGATTGGTTGCCAGCCAAAGAAAACTGTCAGGCTGACACTCATGGAAGACAGTCAAATGGACAAATTTCTGCCCCCCAGTCAGGAAAAATGAGTAGACATCTCAGCTGTGTGAAGTCATTCAACTGATTCCAGTGGCAAATTACACAACAAGATTGACAGAAGTAGACTGATTATAAGATTGTCAGTTGAACACCATTGGGAGGATACAGTTAAAAGCACAAGCACAGCTAGACAAAACTCACCATCAGAGTCCCAACTGGAAATAAAATCAGATGGTCAAGTACCCCAATCAGTTGGACTTGACGTGAAAATCAGTACAACACAATCTGTCAGACACAAAGACAGAGTGTGTTATGACCCTGGTATGTCTGGCAGGTGGAACAACAGTCTGATGGTTAGACAGGTAATGAAGCAGAGTAGGTGGAAATGTCAGAAACATATATATATATATATATATATATATATATATATATATATATATATATATATATATATATTTAAAAGCTTAAGGATTGTTGGATGCCTGATTTGGCCACAGAGCCAAAGAAAGAATGAAATAGGGGCTGGGGTTTTAGTTCAGTGATGGAGCACTTGCCTAGCATGTGGGAGGCATTGGGTTCGATCCTCAGCACCACATTAAGAAAAAATATATAAAAAAGAGTTGAAAAGAAAGAAAGACTGAAATAGAAACAGAATCAGGCCAATTGACCATGCTGTTGGGACCAAGCTCAAAGCAAAATGGGGATCTCTGTGTGTGTTACAGGAAGGTGTCCAGACGAGACAGCCAGTTAATACAAATGTGTATTCATTCAAAACAACTTTTTTTTTCTTTTTTGCAGTATCAGGGATTGAATCCAAGGACTTGGCACAGGCTAGGCAAGCATTCTACCACTGAACCATTTTTTTAAAAAAGATAGAGTCTTGCTAAATTTCCCAGGCTGGCCTCGAATTTGGAATCCTCCTGCCTTAGTTTCCTAAGTAGTTGGGATTACTAGTGTGCCACCCCACTTGGCTAATGGAATTTATGTTGAGTCCTTACTAAGTTCCAGGCACTTGCATGCTCTCTTCCTTGGTTTTTTTTTTTTTAAGAGAGAGAGAGAATTTTTTTAATATTTATTTTTTAGTTTTCAGCGGATACAACATCTTTGTATGTGGTGCTGAGGATCGAACCCGGGCCACACGCATGCCAGGCGAGCGCGCTACCGCTTGAGCCACATCCTCAGCCCCTTGTTGTTTTTTTTTTTTATTTTATTTTTTATTACCACAGATTGAACCCAGGAGTGCTTAACCACTGAAGAACATCCCCAGGCCTTTTTTTATTTTGAGACAGGGTCTTGAAAGTTGCTTAGGGCCTCGCTAAGTTGCTGAGGCTGGCTTTGAATTCACAATCCTGCCTCAGCCTCCTGAGCCACTAGGATTACAGGTATGTGCAACCTTGCCTGGCTTCACATGTTCCCTATATCATAAACACAGTTACACAGAAATAAACCATCCTAGTGTGTGTGTATGTATGTATATATATATATATATATATATATATATATATATATATATACATACACACACACACACATACATACAGTGAGAGGTAATTATAATAATTGTATACAGCATATAACTCAGTGGCAAAGTACATGCCTGAGTACATGCCAAAGTACAAACCTGGGTTTGATCTTAGCACTGCAAAAAAATATGAAACATACCTAGTAATACTTGGATGTTCTCAGAATCAAACCAACAATCTAATAGGACATACACAGATAATAAAAAGCAAGCTCTAGGATGTAGCTCAGTGATAGAGTGTTTCTCTGGCATGTGCAAGGCCCTGGGTTCTAGCCCCAGTATCACAAAAAAAAAAAAAAACACCTAAGGCAGTGATATGTGCATATATGCAGCTGAAGCAAAAGCACCACAGTATACTGCACACACACACACACACACACATATGCCTGGAATCCATTGTACACAACCAGACAGATTACACAAACAGGATAGATCCAGAATCAAACATGCATTCAGAACAACAGCCAATCATGCATAGCTACGACCACAATACAGAGGACATACGCAGTCATAACTGAGGATCACACATACACAACCAGAGAGAATTTTCCAGAACAATCATCACCAAATCAAACAGAGACGGATGGAGTTGATTGAACACACAGAGCAAGTTACCAACACAGTTGGTACCATAGTATATGACATAGGCATGCCCATGCCCACATTCACACATACATCATTGGAGTGAGTGATCATATGTTTAGAGCTAGACAGAATCCAGCAGGTAATGGACACAGAATCAATTTCACAGAATCAGCTGGACAGGAAAATTCAGAGTAGCCAAGTGTCAGATAATTATGGTTGGAATCACAGTTCACAGCTGTTATCTATCATACCCCTAGCCAGAGAGAGTCAGCCAATACAACAGTCATTGAACCCAACCCCCAGAGTCCACATCTGCTGGACACAGTCACACACATGGTAAGTATCAGCATATTCTGGATGTCCAGAATCAACTGCCAGTCAGAATCACAGTCACAAAATCAGTCCAAGGTCTTGAGGATTCCTGAAGTCAACAATAGTCACAAATACTGTTGTTGTTACAATTACAGAGTGACTCAACTGGACTCCCCAACAGTCTCAGGATAGAACACCCAAGAGTCGGGTAGACACACAGAGTCAAACAGGCAGAGTTTAGGGCCCGTTCACTCACCCATCAAGTCAGAGGGCACTGTTCACTCACCCATAAAGATCCTCATTCAAGAAGGTACTGATAACCAGGGGGAGTTCGGATTTGATGATGAACAGGTAACTGGACATGGCTGGTGCAGGTGGGGTAAAGTATAAATGGAAGGTTATCCTCATCCTCCTATCCCATCTTCCCCATCCCAGCCCCGGGAAGCCCACATCACCCCATCCTCTTCCCTCCAGCTGAGCCCCAACTCCTAGAATCCTCACCCCCAACATTGTGCAGACAGATGACAGCAGCCACCACTACCTTCCCGGCGGGCCCAAATGCCCTCTGTCCCAATTGCTCATAGGCTCGGATGCCTAGAAGGGCAGGAAAGAAGGAATTAGTTGTGAATTCAGGCGGCTTATCCAGGGGTGAGGAGTGGGAGTGTCCAGAGGGTCTAGAAGCTGGGGTTTGGGAGATTTGTCACTAACTGATGAAATTTGGAAGTGAGGGCTGGGGATGTGGCTCAAGCGGTAGCGCGCTCACCTGGCATGTGCGCGGCACTGGGTTCGATCCTCAGCACCACATAAAAAATAAAATAAAGATGTTGTGTCCAACGAAAACTGAAAAATAAATATTTAAATATTCTCTCAAAAAAAGAAAGAAAGAAATTTGGAAGTGAGGGTTAAGCAGATAGGCTTGAACTTGGTTGTTAAGTCAGATTTGGTACCTTGAAGTGAAGGTGAGACCATGGTGAGAGAGAAGCCTGGGATCTGAGGCAGTGTGAGCTGGGGAACCATGGCTGGAGCTCTTCAGGCTATGAAGTAGCTTCAGGGTAAGAGGTGATATGGACTAAAGGATGAGGTTAGAGGTAAAGTATAGCAGTCTGGGGTTTGGAGAGGGTCTGATGGCCAGACTGAAAGGTACAAGCTGGGAATTTGGAGTCGGAGATCTGCGAGCCCAGATAAAACTGAGGGCCAGACTTGACTGTGGAGTCTCACTCAGGGTTGCATGTTGGACCTAGGATCTGGGATTAGGGTTGGTATGTCCAGAGTATAAGGTTCAGGTTGATGTTAGAGTCTGTAAACAAGTCAGGATGGCACCTGGTATTTTGCCAGGGGGAGTGGTTTGTGAGGTGGCGCCAGCAAGCCATTGAGTGTGGAGATTTCTTATTGGTTGACTGCTGTATCTAGTTTATGTTAATTAAGATAAGCTGTGTGGAATGTATAAATACCTCTGTTGTCCTACAATAAATGGCTCCCACTCCTGCTGTATCAATCTACAGAAGTTGCTTGTCACCCCACCCCGCCACCCCCACCCCACCCCCGTAATTTTGCTGCAGCCGGACTACAGCAGATGGTGGCCCGTACGGGGAGCCCTGGACACTCGGGGGTAAGTGACGAAAAAAAAAAAAAAGCTGCCCGTCCCTAGATAGGATGGGAGCAAATCTGCTTGTCCCTAGGCAGATAGGGCGAGAGGAAAAATGGCCATTTTGAGAAAATGGAGAAGATTGATACAGTATGTTTGTGTCTTATTTTGTCTTGAAATGTTGTATTGTCTTTGTGATGAAAATATGGAAGGGGTGAGAAGTAAATTACTAAGGGAAGGAGGCACCCCAGTGGAACCAAGAATAGTTAGGGCATGTGTTGATAAGAGCCCAGGAACTCTAGTCAGAAAGAAAAAGAAAGTTCAGAAGAAGAAGGATTATCAGGAAAAAAGTTGCAGCAAAAGGCTATTACTGAATACTTTTCGTTACCGGGGGGTGCATGAATCGGTGCAGAGGGTGCATGAATCCGTGCGGCGGCTGCCACGTGCGCGAGCCGGTCATGGCGCAGCAAGGACTTTCCAAGCGGTGGCAGCCAGCTCTTCCCCGCCCCCTGCCCGGGGAGCGGGATGCCACTACGAGAGCCCAAATCCAGGCCTGACCCAGAGGCACAGTCTCACAGGCTCTTGCTCTCTGTGCCCAGTGGCAGTTTGAGTCTAGGACACTCCCCGGACTCTCTCGGGGCCATCTGGGGCTGCCCGAGGGACGGATGCTGCAGGCGGAATACGGCCCGCATCCCTGAAGTTTGAGCATTTCCAAGGCCAATAACTACAATGGTTCTCCCACACCTGGAAGCTAATGAGTAATGAGCACCATTAAGGCTTATTTCAAATGTAAAAAAACCTTGAGATAATGTACTAAATTGTTCAAAAGGTTGTTCTTAGTGAAATGCTACAGGATTTTCTTTAGCATCATTGCCGGAGTTCCTGCCTTCATCCCAGTGCCAGTGAGGACGAGGGTGGAAGAATTTCCAGTGTTGCTGAGAACCGGACGAAACTTCGGATCAAGCTAGCTGCCTGCAGAACTTACCTGGACTGTGATTTAAGCTAGCTGCCTGCAGAACTTACCTGGACTGTGATTTAAGCTAGCTGCCTGCAGAACTTACCTGGACTGTGATTTACCTGGACTGTGAGTTAACCTATTGAGACACTGCTTTACCTGGACTGAGACAACAAACTGTAATCTACAACAAATTGTAACTCAGTATCTTTGCTAACGGTGTCATTGCTGGTATAATTTTTCCAAGGGCTTCTTGCATGGAGCCATCAAGTGGCTTGGTATTGTGGCATTTTGTATCTTCCCCTTCTGCTTGTAGCAGATTATTTATGGTGTTTCTGTAAAAAACCACTATGGTCGTTATTTAAACAAAAGGGGGAAATGTTAGAGTCTGTAAACAGGTCAGGATGGCACCTGGTATTTTGCCAGGGGGAGTGGTTTGTGAGGTGGCACCAGCAAGCCATTGAGTGTGGAGATTTCTTATTGGTTGACTGCTGTATCTAGTTTATGTTAATTAAGATAAGCTGTGTGGAATGTATAAATACCTCTGTTGTCCTACAATAAATGGCTCCCACTCCTGCTGTATCAATCTACACAAGTTGCTTGTCACCCCCCCGGTTATTTTGCTGCAGCCCGACTGCGGCAGGTTGATGTCGGGGATGTGAGTTCAAGGAATTGAGTGTGGATCTGGGTTCCAAGGCCTAGTTTGAGCTCTGTAAGGGTGTCTAGAGTCTGGGATCCAAAGGAAAGGAGACCCAGTCTCTGCATCTCACCTACAACACTGGCACAGGTCAGCAGGAGGTGGATGGAATATGAAGACAGAAATGCAATGCACAGCAACAGGACCCTGTGGCAGAAGTAGCAGTTCAGATTTGGCGCCAAGCCTCCCACTTGCCCACCACACCCCTGTTCCCCCAAGCCACTGGGGACTTACAGAAAGAAGATAATTCCTGTGTGTGCCATGGCATAAGCCAGCCCCAGGATGCCGCTGCCCATGATGGCATTGCTGAGGTTGAACACTGACATTCCAAATGATGTCTTCCCCTCGAACTGCAGGCAAGGGACAAAGTTCAGGCACATATGTGGAGAGGGATGAGGTAAGGAGACTACTGCTGAGGCTAGAAAGACTGGCTTAGGGTTAGGGTAACTGGGAAAGGAAGCCCAGGGAGGGATATGGGAAGAGTGAGGAGGCTGAAAGGGGGAAAAGCTGGGAAGAGGAAAACTAGAATAAACTGGAGGAACAGAGCTGGCAAAGGTAGTATCTGGGGATGGAATCATCTGGAACTGAGGAGCACTGGAGGAGGTGAATAAGAATAGTCAATGGTCAGCAATCAGAAGTGATCAGCCCCAAATGAGTTCTTGTTCAAATGCTGAAACCAGCCAGACACGGTGGCACATGCTTGTAATCTCAGGGACTCTGGAGACTTGAGTCAGGAGGATAGCAAGTTCAAAGCCAACCTCAGCAACTAATCAAGGCCCTAAGCAACTTAGCAAGACCCCTGTCTCAAAATTTAAATAAATAAATAAATAAGGACTGGGGATGTATCTCAGTTGTTGAGTGTCCCTGGGTTCAATCCCACATTAAAAAAAAAAAAAATACAGAAACCACATCAGGAGGCTACCCAGTAGAAATATTAATGGCATGGCACCATCAAGGCCTATTTCAAATGTAAAAGACCATGAAGCTTACCTATGGCAACACTCCCAGGCCAGCTCCTTTGTCCCAGAAGCAAGAAAATAGGAGGTGGTCGAAGTTACAGGAAAGGGTAATACTCAGGCTAAAGGACATAGCCAGTTCTTTTTCAATACCTGCTTAACATAGGTTTTGCTCCATGCTCTACTCAGAACCATATAAACCCTAAAGTTAACAACCAAAATGGGTTTTTCTGCTATATGGCCCTAAACATATGGTGGGAGTTATCTCTCTTCTCACTTAAATAAACCCTATACCGTTTTTATTCATGCCTTCCATTTTTGTCTGTGGATTTTATTATTCAAATTTGTGAGACAAGAACCCAGACAGAAATTGGCAGAGAATCTAGTCTCATCTCAAAACTCCAGTCTCATCTTGGGGGCCCATATGGGGATCTTCAGAAGAGTGAATGAAATGTACTAATGCTCTATCACTTTGCTTTTATTTCAGAAGCCCTGTACTCCATTTTGTACATTCTGTCTATCAAAATGACCAGGATCCTGTCAACCAATTTAAAGCAGATAGCACAGCTGCCAGACTCAACACAGGGGAAAAGTTTTGCTGGAGTGAGACTTGTTCATCCCTCTTTGCTTTTGGTGGGGAGAATATTGGTCTGATCTTGATTTAATCTCCTTTCATGGCAATCCATTTGATCAAGAAACTAAGGTCTCTTAGAAGCACCCTAGGTCTCTGGCTGGGGTTACTCCCAGGTGTGAATACAGGATCTCCAAAGATAGCCAAAAGCCAATTGATCACACATGGAACCTCCATCTCCACTTTAATCTCCATTCATGGTCTCTCACCTGATGGTAAAGGGAAGGCCTCACTCAGATTGTTCCTTGGATTTATGGCTGAGGTAACTCCTCAGTGTGATCATGGACAGAGAGAGAGCCCTGCCTGTCAGTCTACCAGTGCCCAAGTGAGTTGCCCTTTTGTCTTACTCTATCTGCCTTGCAATAACCTGGCCCAGGAAAAGGAAGCTCAATCTCAGAATCTGTCCCACTGATCCTGGATTTTGCCAGTTATACTTAATCATATTATAGGGGAAAATGATCATATTCTCTTAGGAAGAATATGAATAGTGGGTCTCTACGTTCCTAACCCTGCCAGTTTTTCCTAGGGAAAAAAAAAACATGGCTCTCATCATTTTTAAGTGCTCTAAGACATTTTTGTCCCTTTCCCCCCATCTACTAGGTTAAGAGTCTCAAATCTTAGGTCTATTACAGTGAGGACATCATCTCTGGCTGTAAAAATTAGATTTCTTTGTACAACAACTAGGACTGAAATTTTGTGACCCTAATTATAAATATAATAGCAAATACAAACATCAGGAAAGACTTTAAAACTTGTCCGAGGGGGGCTGGAACTATAGCTCAGTGGCAGAGCACTTACCTAGCATGTGTGAGGCACTGGGTTAGATCCTTACCATCACATAAAAAGAAACAAATAAAATAAAGGAATGCTGCCCATCTACAACTACAAAACTTTTCAAAAAAAACATAAATGTTTTAAAAATCTTGTCTAAGGCACATGGCCCTCAGGGGCATGTCTGTCTCTTAGTACAACAGTTTAGAAAGCTATTGGCCTGTCTCCTCTGTGATGCTCAACCTTGTCAACAGTGCTTTGGTACATAGGGGTAGGTTTCTCCTTTTAAGAGGGAAAAAACACAATGGGATTTGGGGTCATGTGTTGGTAATAAGTGACTAAATCCAACCTGCCCAAATCCTAATAAGGCCTCAATATGTGGTCACTAAGGCTTGGAGATGATGGAAGATAAAAGAAAATGAGTGAGGGAATTTGGAGATGTGTAGGTAAGGGGCAACTAATACAGCCAACTCAAAAGTCCTAATCAGGCCTCAAGGGGTTCTTGCCAACAGCTTTGAGGTACACAGATCAAGGGACACCTTGATCTGGTTCAGTGGAGGGATGGCAAGGGATGCTTTCTTCTCCCTTTTCATCTGGATGGATAACACTCCATCTGGCACAAGCACTCATACACTAAATTCCTTTGACCCTTAAACCCCAGGGGAAAATATTTTCTGTACTCAGCCTGGCCCAAATACTACTTGGAGGACAGGGAGAGACAGCTCTTAAGGGAAATATAAACTATAACTCTATCCTACAGCTAGACTTGCATGTGCAATTGTCCAAACCAGTTTAAGACCAGAGAAAGAGTGTCACTTTTAAACCCAAACCTGAGGTACTTTTTTGTACTCTGGAATTCTACTCTCTCACTAAGTTACAAAAAGGAAGAAACAAAGGGGAAAGACAGCTTAAAAGGCCAGCTGTTCCAGGTCCCAGGTTTTGTGTTGACACTTAAGAGGCTTACATTCTACTTTGGAGACAATATGCAGCAGGGACCCACCTCCAGGAAATTGAAAGGACAAGCCCAGAAATATCGGGAGCCACCCTAATTATCATGGGATTTTTTCAATCTGTGGGATTGGCACAGGGAAAGAAAATGGGGAAAATCCCATATGTACAAATTTTCTTCTTAAATAATCTTTTCCTGCTGGGTGTGGTGGTGCACGCCTGTAATCCCAGAGGCTCAGGAGGCTGAGGCAGGAGGATCTCAAGTTCAAAGGTAGCCTCAGCAAAAGTGAGGCCCTAAGCAACTCAGTGAGACCCTGGCTCTAAATAAAATACAAAATAGGGCTGGGATGGGGCTCACTGGCCAAGTGCCCGAGTTCAATTCCAGGTACTACACACACACAAAAAAAAATAAAATAAAATCTTTTCCTGAGGATTTCATGGGATCCCACATTCTTTCAATACCTGGGCTAACTCTAATTAGATCCAAAAGTGCATTCTGGTCTGAAAGATATTCTGCATGCTCCTTTACTAGAGTAATTATGGCTATACATTTTTTTTTTTAGAATTTATTTTTCTTACCTCATGGTTTTTGTGGTGAGTTCACATTTGATCCTGTGTGCCTAAATTAATATATTTATTCCAATCAATTTTGTTTTATTCTAATTAGAGATATTGTCATACTTTTTCCCCCTGCTGTCTTTTAGTCAAAGGCCAATTTTTCAAGTGTTAATCTCAAATACATTGGAAAAGTCTCATTTACAGAGTCCTAAGGAGAGGATTAAACAATGGTGCTGATGGGAATAAATTTGATACCCACAAAGGACAAGTGGCCACCTGAACCTTTGATTTCAGTGTCCACCACAGCTTCCAGACTCCACACCTAACATTTCCAAATGTATAGTCCTGACCTATATTTTAATCATAATGTAAAAGTCTGTGATGTTAAACCTAATAGACTATAGTAAACAACTGTAACTGTTGTCTCCTACCTGGGGAGATCTATTAGGTGCTAAAAAGCTATAAGATCTGTGTTTCCTATTTTATGTATGTATGCACACCTGTGTGTTGTGTCGTAATGTGCTTGTGTCCATATATCATGTACATGGTATCAAGATTGGCTTATAGAAAAATGAGTACTCATAAGTTTAATTAACAGATCCAAATGACTTTTCAGTTCAAGAAACATAAATAAACCTTTAACAAAAGGGGTTAATTTAAATTGATAAGAGTAAATATGTCTTTTTTTTTTTAAGTGCTGGGGATTGAACCCATGATCTTGTGCATACAAGGCAAGCACTCTACCAACTGAGCTACATCCACAGCCCCATATGCTTTTTAAATTACTAACCTACATGTTTTTCCAGGTGACCAAAAACCAAAGCATTAGTTTCCATAAAATGTTTATAGTGTAATGTCCACTGCTTTTAAGCACTTTTCTTTGACCAGAATTACTGACAAAGTGTTAAATAGATTTGTCTGATACCCTGGTTTTCATGGTAATCTAAAGCTAACAGTTAAGATTAGGTAAATCAGGCCAGGCGCCATGGCACATGCCTGTAATCCCAACAGCTCTGAGGCTGATTCAGGAGGATCCTGAGTTCAAAGCCAGCCTCGGGAAAAGTGAAGCACTAAGCAACTCAGTCTCTAAATAAAATATACAAAATAGGGCTGGGGATGTGGCTCAGTGATTGAGTGCCCCTGAGTTCAATCCCCAGTAACTCCCCCAAAAAAAGAATAAATAAATTAGATTTAACATAAATGGAATTAATGTTCATGCATGTTTGTTAAAAGACAACTGATTAGGAGCTGGGGTTGTGGCTCAGTGGTAGAGTGCTTGCCTAGCATGTGTAAGGCACTGGGTTTAATACTCAGCACCATATATAAACAAATAAATAAATAAAGGACCATCAATAACTAATAAAAACTTTTAAAAGACATCTGATTAATTTGCAAAGTTAAAATACTAAAACAGCAACTGCTAACTATAAATTTACATATTTTGGCTTCTCAATTATATAAGACAGTATATTTGTGTCTATTAAATGAGTTAAAATTCTAACAGATATAATTCTATATACAAAAAATATAAAAAGCTTCAGCAGTGTTTTAAGTACTGTACAAAGCATAAAGTGTTTCATCTTATAAAAAACTAATTTCATTTAAATTAAGAAATTTCATAAGGATTGTTTCAGGATATAAATTTAAGAAAGATAAGAAACTCATAAATATGGCAATATATTTTATTTATCCTATAGGGTAAACAAATTGCAGAATATCTAAGTTGTAGAGGGCTTATAGAAGGTGAATCTGAAAAAGTTTGTGTTGACTATAAATGACACAAAGTTAAGGGTTTAGCTGAGATCAATTTTTTTTTTTTTTTTTTTTTGGTACTCAGGATTGAACTCAGAGGCACTTGATCACTGAGCCACATCCCCAGCCCTATTTGTATTTTATTTAGAGACAAGGTCTCACTGAGTTGCTTAGAGCCTCACCATTGCTGAGGATGGCTTTGAACTCTCAGGCATGCCCCACCACACCAAGTTGAAAGTCAAATTTTAATGTACTGATAATAGAACAAAGTTTAATTCTCTAGGTTTCACAATAGGGTTTCTTAAAACATTGACATGCTTATCTATTAAGTTAATTTATTGTGTCTGTTAAGTTTTGTTACTTAAAGAAATAAAATCTTGTAAGGTTTGTACCTATTTTAAAACATTCTAAATGATAGCTCCACAACCGGTTGAAGAAACAACTGTTATGCATTTATACATCATATATGCCTATTTATGAACACTAACACTGTTTCTTTTGTTAATTTCATTTCTTTTTGTATTTTTCTTGTAAAACTTTGTAACTCTTACCTGTTGTTTCTAATGCAACAACCTGAATTAAGACAATAAACCATCACGTACAGGACAGATAAAGTATAATGCTAATTTCTAATACAGATACTAACTCTAATTAAACAAGGATAACTGTAAAACTGTAAACATTAAAGTTGAAACCCAGGACTCCTACTTTAAGACTGGTGAAACTTGACTGTTAGATGTTTAAAACCAAAACCTGGAGACCAAAGTCAGGCAAGTTAAAGGGAAAAAAAAATAGACAATAATTTGTCCTTACCCTCTTTGGTCAGCAAAACCAAGAAACAATGGGACTTCTTTAAGAGCTTTGCAACCCTGAGTCCCATGACCACCCAATAAGGGGAATCAAAGGGACCCTAGGGAACAGGAAGCCAACAAGTGTACATTCTGCAAAGAGGAGGATCATTGGAAAGGTATATGTCCCTATGCTTCCAAAGGAAGCCACATGTGGTCTGCAAGACCCTAACCCATCCTGGTAAATGCCACAACTGTTAGAGGAAAACTAAAGAAGCCAGGAGGCTTCTCACAAATTCCCAAGTGTGATCCAGACAAATCTCAGCCGACTCTAAACAGTAGTCAGGAACAAGATCAATATTAATTAACTTGGTCTTAAATATCTGGCAGGAGAATATAACATGGACATTTAAAAGGAGAGATTTATTTTGTGGGTGTATAACTTGAGATGTACATTTGCAAAAAGCAAATAAAACTGGGAGGTTACACAGTTAAAGACAACCTCTCTATCAAACAGAGGTAACACTAAAGAAAAAGCTGTTTTACAAAAATCAGCTATAGCTTGAGGATGGATAACACATTATGCAAACTAAATGTACACATTTCTAACAATTTTGCTAGTGTTTCCAGAGTCCCAAAAAGCCCCCAGTCACAAATTAGTGGCATGTTAGAACACATCCTAAGATTTAATAAGTCACTGTCTTAATAATTTTCAGGGCCTAGTTAATAATACTGATTACTTTTGTGCTAATTGTTTTACAGAAAATAATGTTTTGATGCCTTTTTTACTTACTTATTTTTGGTACCAGGGACTGAACCCAGGGGCACTTGACCACTGAGCCACATCCCCAGCCCTTTTTCATATTTTATTTAGAGACAGGGTCTCACTGAGTTGCTTAGCATCTCACTTTTGCTGAGGCTGACTTTGAACTCACAATCCTCCTATCTCAGCCTCCTAAACCACTAGGTTTACAGGCATATGCCACAGCATCCAGCTGCTACCTTGTTTTTTGTTTTTTTGTTTTTTTTTTTTTGTCTTAACATGACACATGCTCTATGGATCCTTTCTCTAGTTACCTGCCAACCACCACCATGGACCTCTAAACTGCCCTTATGTGTGAGATGCCCAAGCTCCAAATGGTCTTCCGTGTGGAATCCAAAACCAAATTCTCCTTCTACTCCTGGAAGCCCTCAGACAGACCTCTGTAGAAGAAGCCTGACAGCTGTCCCATTTCAATGCCCCTTTTCAACCTGAAGCATCCAGAGCTGTCATCAGTCACTGCCCATCACATATTTTTCCTGTAACAGTACTTAGAGTGACTTCTTCAGAGGAGGGAATAAATAGGAATAGTCAGTGGTCAGCAATCAGAAGTGATGGGCCCCCAATTGAGGTCTTGTTCAAATGCAGAAATCACACCTGGAAACTACTTGTTAGATATATTAATGGCACCACCATGGTTTATTCAAAGGTAAAAGACCATGAGGCTCACATGTGGAAACTCTCCCAATCCGGCTCCTTTGTCCCAGAAGCCAGAAAATGGGATGAGGGGATGAACCCAGATGGGAGTTACAGGAGATTGAAACCCAGGCTAAGGACATAACCAATACTTTTTTAATGCCTGTTTAACATAGACTTTTGCTCCATACTCTACCCAGAACCATGTAAGCCTCTAAGCTAGCACACTAAAATGGGTTTTTCCTGCTATCTGGCCCCATCCAAATGGCAGGAGTTATATCACTTCTCACTTAAATAAACACAATACCGTTTACTCTTCCCTTCCATTATTGTCCATGAATTTTATTCCTCAAATTTGTGAGACAAGAACCCAGAAGGAAATTGGCAAAGCAAGGAATCTAGTCTCATCTCAAAACTCCAATTTCAGAGGGACACAAAGCAATAATGGAGGAAAGGGGGAGGGCAGTCACTAGGCAGAGGGAACACCCAATTGAGAGAAGCCAGGCAAGGAAGGGAGCTGGAGAGTACCTGCGGAAGGGGAGTGTCTGGAGAGGGAGTGACTTTGGAGTAAATAGATGGGGTGCAGAGACAATTAGGCAGGGGAACAGCTGGGAGGGAGGAGGAGCTGGGGAGGAGAAGCAGTAGGGAAGGAGCAAGCAGGACAGATCCAGGTGGACTCACATCCAAGAACTGAGCCGGTTTCCTTCCAGAAGCAGGACCATGGCTGGGCAGGAAGCCCTCCCGTTCCTGACTGTAGCTGGAAAGGACAGGGAAATAAGGGCTGATAAGAAAATGACCCTCACCCCCAGAGCCTGTCTCCTTGGACTCCCTGACTTACCCTACAGCACCTGCAGGGAGGGCTCTATTCATCTTTGGATCCTGCATTTCCATCCTGTGGGCAAAAAAATAAGGTGGGAGGGTCAGAGATGGAGCAGAGGGGCTACAAAGTGAGGAAAGCCAGATGAAGGGAGATGAGGGGGTTTTCACTCAGAGACAGAAATGAAGACAGAGAGTCAGACAAGGCAAGGCAAACAGGTACAGAGAAGGATAAGAGGGACAGGGGACTAATTGGAGAGATTTGGAGACAAGAGTAAGAAAAGAGAATAAAAGAAAGGAAAAATACCAACAGTAGCTCAGACACACGGAAAAAAGAAGGCAGCCAGAGACAGAGTGAAACAGAATACAGAGGCAAAAACCAACCCCAGGGCAGATACAAAGGCCATTTGGAGCTGGAGCAGCCTCTCCTCCCAGACCCCAGACTCACTCTCTTGCCATCTGTCTCTTTTCTTCCTCAGTCCCCACATTCCCCCTCCCTCCAGCCTCACCGGGAGGTCGGCCAGCTCACTCCCAGCAGGGACACGTGTCGCCTCACTGCCCCACCCCTCTGAACACAGCCCCACCCAGCTCTTCCCAGCTTGGGCCCCTGAGCTTAGAGCTGCTGCTACCTGTTCAAGAGACTGGGGATAGGAAGCAGGCTCAGAGACCCCAGCTCCAGTCTTAACAAACTGCTTTCACCTACAATTCTGAATATCCTCACAAGAGGCAGAAGACAACCGAGTGCCCCTCTTTCAGGGATAGAAGTGACCCAGTGGAGCCGGGGAGTAGCTAGGTGGTAGAACATTTGCCTAGAATGCAGGACGCTCTGGGTTCCATCCCTAGCACCAAGGGGTGAAAAAAAGAAAAGGACCAACAAACAAAAGAAAGAAAAATTGACAAAAGGAGTCCCATTTAATCCCCTGGTAGAGCCTAAAGGTATTTTCTAGGACTCCATCACGTCTTAAAACCTACTTCCTGGCAGAAGTAGATTTGGAGACACTTTCAGATTCAAACCTTTCCTGGGTTTCGGATATGTCCAGAACCTGGCCTGAGGATGAGCTTGGCTACTTCCCTTCGTGAACAGAGCAGTCTCAGTATAAAAGCCCCCTTCTCAGGGCCTAATGTGTTTCCTAGTGTAGCACAGAGTTGAGTTCTTTGTCTTGCAGATTCAAAGACTGAAATCCACGGACACAAAAGTGAGAACAAAGTAATAGGATTTATTAGAGTAACAGAAAGCAAGCAGAGCTCTCAAAGGAGAGTGTTAGGTGGACAGGCTTCCCTTCCCCCTCCCCTTTCATGGGGGCTGTGGGCGGGGACTTTCCACCTGGCTGAGGAGACTCAAAATGGCCAATCAGAAGCTGACATGGCAACGGACCCCAACCACCATGGGTTCCCACCGGTGGAAGCAATCACCCTGTCAACTCAATCAGCCCTGACCAACTTGCAACAGACATAATCCCCCTAAACTCAGTCAACCTGCTGTCTGTAGCTACAATTTAGATGGCCTAGGCCCTTCTACCTCCAGCTTCTCTTATTAGCATTGTTCTTGCCTTTCCCACCTGCAATTTCCCCGGCCCTCACCCTTTCACAGGCCAGTGAACCTCACCTGGGAGCACCCCCAAATAAACCTTCTTTGGGTGCTTCATCTTTGTTCCATGGTTCCTGATCTCACGCGCCCCTTTTTGCTTTACAGAAAGGAGTCTCAAAAGAGGGATACCAGAGGGCTGGGATTATGGCTCAGCAGTAGAGCATTCACATAGCACGTTTGAGGCCCTGGGTTCAAGCCTCAGCACCACATACAAATAAATAAATTAAAGGTACTGTGTTTAACTACAACTAAAAATATAAATATTAAAAAAGAGGGATACCAGAAAGTAGCCATTGTCTAGGGGTTTATATAGATCCCACAGGGTTAAGGGAGATAGCCCCCAGCCCAATCCTGAGTAAGGTACTCAGTCCTTGAGCTCTACCTGTCCCCTTTTGTCCAATCAAATTATTGTGCCTATTTTGGTGAGAGCCTACTTACCAAGCAGTACATGCCTTACTATGGTTCAGGGTTTTTTCCCCCCTCTCTGCTTATACAGGAGTCAGTCTGAACTTGATGGGACCCGGCTTGTGCCTGTAGTTTCTCAGCCCTGCTACACAGAGACCTGACCTCAAAAGAGTCCAAACTTGGGCTGGGAATGTGGCTCAAGCAGTAGCACACTGGCCTGGCATGCACAGGGCATTGGGTTCGATCCTCAGCACTACATACAAATAAAATAAAGATGTTGTGTCCACCGAAAACAAAAAAAAAAAAAAAAAAACATTAAAAATTTCTCTCTCTCTCTCTAAAAACAAACAAAAAAAAAAAATAAAGAGTCCAAATTTCCTGCCTGTCCATTTTAACCCTTCTCCTGCCTCACTAAGGTTAGGATGTCTGTGCCAACCCTGCCCAAACCTGGAGCCTCTTCTTTCTTCTCTAAAGAAACCCCCAACCCTGGACTCACTTCCTGAAACTAGGTATTTGAGAAATCCCCAATTAAGGTCCACATCAGAGCTAAAACTGGCTCCAGGAAACCGCCCCCAAGTCATGAATCCTCTTCCTGGTATGGGGAAGGGGCTCAAGGGGTTCCCTCCCCAGCCTTGAGCATACTCTGGGGACCCCCACCACTCTCCTGTATTCACTTCTTAGGACTGAGGTGTTAGGAAGAACTCAACACAGGCAACACCATTTTGAAACATCCTCCATCTTAGAAAAGTCACTTCACAGTCACTGACTCAGCCTGACCTAAACCCAGGCAGCACTCCATTATCCAGCAAAGAAACCCCAAACAATACTAATACTTCATCATCATGCAAAGAAAGGAAATTATTATCTGGAACTAAAATCCTGAAAAGCACCTGGTTGGACATGGAACAGTGACTACCTGGAAGAACAGAGGTGACCACAAGGACCCTTCCCTGACACCCCCTAGCAATGGGCTAATGGCAAAAATCCTCTCACTCCCTCATGCCCCTATATTTACCCCAGGCTGTAAGGGGAAGATGGGTCTCAGTCTCCACTGGGCTCCCTCCGCAGATTTGTCCCGAATAAACCTGTTACTCTTCAGCAGCTTCTCTCTCTTGATTTCTTTCATTCAGTTCTTTCCTTAAACGAAGTACAATAGGACACCCTCCCTTCACTCAATTCTCCACTTATCGCTATGAATGTCTCCAAGGAACTTCTGAACCCCTCTCCCAGGACGCCCACTCATATCTCTGGGTCTCCGGGGCCACCATCCCCACGGCCTGCGCCCCCTCCTCACCTCCCTGCTCCTCTCAGCTCCTGAACCCGCAGCAGCTCCCAGTTGGGCTGGGGACCCCAATGCCAGTTCCGCTCCCGCTCTGGCCAATCGGCTCAGCCAGCGCCTGTTCTACAGCTGATCAGCTTTGCACGCGCTTGCTCGGCGGCTAATCAGCACTGCCAGCGCACCACGGGGCCCGCGGCTTTTTTTTTTTTTTCTCCCTGGGAAGAAGTGCTAATTTTACTTCAGTTTCTCTGCCTTGGGCCCTAGGCAGGGGAAGTGGGGGGAAGGGCGCCCACATGTGAACCCACGTGGAGGGAGACAGAGGCTTGCACGTGTCTTGGTGGTGGGAGAGATGTACTAAAAGTTTTAGGGAGTAGATCCACGTCTAGAGAGATACAAGGAGAAAAAGGGAATGGACTCAGTGATCAGACAGCGGGGAGAAGACAGAATGAGAAACAATCACAAATAGATAGGCAGGAGATACAATACATGGACAGAAAGATCACAGGGAACAGAAAGACACATGGGGAGGAGGCAGGGAAAGAAGGGTGAGGTGGTAGGCAGGGGGACAGACAGGGGGAGAAAGTGCCCTAGAGACAGACTCAGACAGGTGAGTAAGGATAGGCTCATGAAGGAAGGCACCAGGCAATCAGGGCCAGTAATAGACAGGAGACAGAGGCTGGCATATAGTTAAGTGCATACAGCCAAACATGTCCCTAAACAGAGGCTGGGACCAGACATACCAGCCTAGAGAGGCAAAGGGGCACAGGGAGTGGTTAAAGCAGAAAGATACCAAAAGTGACAGAAGACAACAGCCTGAGAAAATTAGATTCAGGCAAAGGAGCACACAGGGTGGATAGACAGGCCTAGGGACAGCAGTGGGACAAGTGCACAGGGTTAGACATAGTATAGGCAGACCTAAGAAGGACATTCTCGCCAGGAGAGGACTCTAGAACTTGGGGACCCCAGAGGGAGGAAGGAAGGGCAGTTCTGGTTGGATGAAGAGTAGGGATACACAATGTCTGCAAACTGGGTAGGTCCCAAAGTTCTGGACCACAGCCCAGGTGCGGGGTGGGATCTGTCCACACCCTAACTGAGGAGTCCCATTATCTATCTGTCTCACTATCTGTCTTACATGGAGGTATGTCAGTTCATTCCCATCTATTACAGGCATGTCTGTCTCAGGCGTGTCGACATATATCTCCCTTACATGGAGAGAGGCAGGGTGGACCTGGGATCCTGGCTCAACTGAACTGGGCTGCTTGAAAATCAGGTGGTTGGGCTGGGGTTGTGGCTCAGTGGTAGAGTGATTGCCTTGCACGTGCAAGACCTGGGTTCACTCCTCAGCACCACGTAAAGTGAAATAAAGATATTTTTAAAAAAGAAAAGAAAATCAGGTGGACAAGAGGCCTCTGTGTGGCCTCTTCTCTGCCTGCTCACCACCCACAGGGAGTACAGAATTCCCGGAAAGGCCAGGAGCTGGCTGGGCCTTCAAAGCTAGCACAGATGCCCCCACCCCAACTGCAGTTAGAGGAGGGAAAGGGATGGGGTGTTTACTTCCCCACAGCTGGAGAGAGACTCCTGCATACTCAGGGATCACAGCTACACAGGCCCAATCGCAGCCCCATCTAGGGGCTCAGAGATGGGGGCAGACTCACCATCACCTACAGAGATGTAAACAAATATAGCCCAAAGTATGCACACAAAGCCACACATGGAGAATTCAGAATGACAGAGATGAACACACATAGACTCACAACTGCACACCAAAAGCCAGGTTCAAGGGGCAACGGGCAATCAGGGCCAGTAATAGACAGGAGTCACACGTACTCAAGGCCACATAGAGTGAAGATAGCCTTAGAGGTATCATCATCTACAGACCCAGCTGCACTCGGAGAGTACAGACTGACAAAAGGACAGGCACATACACATCTATAGACATCATTGCCCAGAGACACATAGCCAAACCAAAGAGAACCAACTGGCCAACTGGTATAGACCACAGCCACATGAAGAGTACAAGGATGAGGACTGGGGATATAGCTCAGTGGTAGAGCACTTGCCTAGCATATGCAGGGCTCTGAGTTCGATTCCCCAGCATACAAAACAACAACAAAAGAGTGCA
The DNA here is from genome assembly GCF_964194105.1 of Spermophilus citellus. Taxonomy (NCBI): domain Eukaryota; kingdom Metazoa; phylum Chordata; class Mammalia; order Rodentia; family Sciuridae; genus Spermophilus; species Spermophilus citellus. The sequence continues at coordinate 43,034,115 of NC_138190.1, read as the reverse complement.
AAGATGAGTACTCAGGGTGTACAACATTGTGCATGGGCCCTGCATCTTTCTCACACACAGGATTCTAGGCTCAGATAACCCTGGAGGCCAGCTTCCAGACTCAGGCTGTAAAATGATACCTCTGTGCATGTGAACTCATGTGTGCACTTGTGACCAGGTGTAATAGCTCTGGTCACAGAGAGGGAAAGGAGCACTCACTGGCAGATATGATTGTACAAACAGAGCAGCCCAGTCACCCACAAGCCCATCTGCATTCAAGCAGATGGCTATGTACAGCCGAGTACACAGGTGATTGACAATCAATGAATTTAAGAAGAAACACCCAGGGAAAGCATACAAAGTCACATAAACAGGAAACGCAGGAATGCCGAGAGTACACTGTCTTTGCAAAGATGAAATCCAGAAAATATACCTAAATCTTCAAGAGGAAGAACCAGGGAAATCAGAAAGCACATATTCAATGACTCCAAGAGAAACACCCACTTCTGCACCCATTTACCAAGGGGAGACATAAACACAGCTGTGGCAGACACACCATGAAGAAAGACACACACGGGAGATATATAGGAGAGACAAAAACTCAAGCACCCTCATCACCCACAAGCCTTACAAAGGAGACACGTAAACACCTGAGCAACATATACATAAACAGCTCCACACAAACAAATTGCACAGGCAGACAATAAAACACATGCAACACACACAGTACAACATACATAGAAGACACAACCAGACAAGTTATATAGGAAGGCATGCATGCAGCTGCCATGTATGTGGCTGTAGAAGAGAACCTGAACAGAAAGATGAAATCCACCCATGGTATTCACACGCACACACATACACACACCTGCCAGCCTCTGTGTCCTGCAATTTCCCCATCTATCTTGGCCTGTTCTAATTTCTCTCTCCTCTGTTACCCCTCCCCCACCCAGAGCCATTAAGTGTCTGTGCATTAGACTGGTCAGGGAAAAAGACACCTGTCAGCAGAGGCCTTGGCCCAGGTGATTAAGGGGGGAGGGGAAGATAGCGCTTTACCACTGAGCCACATTTCAAGAAAAGTCTGATGTGTCCTGTCCAAAGAATTAGTGTACCTTGAACAAAATATTGACACCCACCCACCCATCTACTGCCTCTACAGTCCCATGTTCTAATCACTTCCCTCCCCTTCCAGGGCCTTTCTCAGTTCTCCAATATTGCCCAGCACAAGGCTACAAAGTACACAAAAGATGTTCCATAAATGTCACTTATCAAGTGCCATATTATTATCATTATAATTTTCTTTTTTTGTTGTTGTTCCAGGGATTAAACCCAGGAACACTCTACCCCTGAGCCACATCCCCAGCTCTATTTTGTATTTTATTTAGAGACAGGATCTCATTGAGTTGCTAAGCACCTCACAGTTGCTGAGGCTGGCTTTGAACTCTCCATCCTCCTACCTCAGCCTTCTGAGCTGCTGGGATTACAGGCCTGTGCCACCACGCCCAGCACTCATTATTATTTTCATTTTTGCCAAAAAACTCTTCTGGGGGAGGGGCATGAGCCTTCTGCCAGTTCTGCATCTATAGCTTCTTGAAGATTCAGGGTACTGGGCTGGGGTAGTGGCTCAGTGATAGCACACTTGCTTAGCACCTGTGAGACACTGGGTTTGATCCACAGCACCACATAAAAATAAATAAATAAAATAAAGTTATTATATCCATCTGCAACTAAAAATATTTTCAAAAAAATTCAGGGCACTGAAAATAGCAGATATTCATCATATTCTGGTAGAATGGAAAACAAAAGGAAAATGGAATCTGGCTGCACAGGACAACTTGCTTTAGAAGGAACAGATGTTCTTTAAACATGACTGTGGCCTTGAAGCTGAGCCAGAGAAAAGAACACTTTGTTAGTTCATCAGCGTGGGACCCCTTATCAGAGTCATTTAAGGGTTTTTTTTGGTTCAGTAAAGCAGACTCTTATGTGACATTTGAGATTCCTATAAAGTCTCTTACATGTCATTTTGGGGCCAAGTGTGGTGGCAAAAACCAGTTATCCCAACTACCCAGGAGGCTAAAGCAGGAGGACCCCAAGTTCAAGGCCAAACTTAGCAACTTAGTGAGATCATGTCATTTTTTTAATATTTATTTTTTAGGGCTGGGATTGTGGCTCAGTGGTAAAGCGCTAACCTAGCACATGTGAGGCTCTGGGTTCAATCCTCGGCACCACATAAAAATAACATAAAGATCATTTTGTACATCTACAACTAAAATAAATATTTAGAAAAAAATATTTATTTTTTAGTTGTAGTTGAACACAATACCTTTATTTTACTTATTTATTTTTATGTGGTGCTAAGGATCAAACTCAGGGCCTCCCACATGCTAGGCAAGTGCTCTGCTGCTGAGCCACAACCCCAGCCCATCCAGGCATTTTTTAATTGTTGTTACTGAGGATTAAACCCAGGGACATTTTACCACTGAGCTACATCGCTGGTCCTTTTTATTTTGAGACAGGATCTTGCTAAGTTGCTGAGAGTCTCACTAAATTGCTGAGGCTGGTTTCAAACTTGCAATCCTCCTGTCTCAGCCTCTCAAGTCACTGGGATCACAGGCATATACACTGTGCCTAGCTAAACCATGTCTTAAAATAAAAAGGGCTGTGGTGGGGCTGGGGTCATGGTACAGCAGGAGAGCGCTTACTGAGCTCGTGCAAGGCCCTGGGTTCGATCCTGGGTTTGATCCTCAGCACCACACTTTAAAAACTAAATAAATAAAATAAAGGTATAAAAAGGGGCTGTGGGGGCTGGGGATGTGGCTCAAGTGGTAGTGCGCTTGCCTGGCATGCGTGCGGCCTGGGTTCGATCCTCAGCATCACATACACACAAAGATGTTGTGTCCACTGAGAACTTAAAAATGAATATTAAAAATTCTCTCTCTCTCTCTTTTTAAAAAATTAAAAAAGGGGGGGGCTGTGGTATAGCTCAGTGGTAGAGCACTTGCCTAGCATGTGCAAGGTCCTGGGTTCCATCCCCCATACCATAAAAAAAGCATTTGGGGGTCCTTATCAGTTATGTAATGAGATACCTAATTTTCATTAAAATGGGTCTCTGTTCAGGAGCACTCAGGGAGGAACCAATATAACAAAGAATTTACCCTAAAAGCTTTCCCAACTCCGCAGGCCAGTTATTAGCTGTGGGGCCTGAGCAAGTTCCTGAACCTCACTGCTTCTCACCTTCCTCAGAAGCATGATAATACCTAACTCTAGGCTAAAGAGAGGACCAGATGAATTTGTACAGGTAAAATACTCAGAACAGGTAAAATACTTGAACCATCTTGGTTGCTAAGTACGTATCTGTGAAAGGAATTAATGAATTGTTTCTGGTTTGTATCCTGCTGTATTTAGGATTCTAATCTGTCCTTTCATGCAGGCTCCCCACTGAGTAACTCTTTCCAGTCTTTTCCATTCCCTCAAAGTAGCCCCTGGGCAGCAAAGCATCCTGGGGCAGTACTACCCTCTCAGGCCCTTAGGCCACCCTCCTTTTTCTCTCACTGTTAAGATGTCCCCTACGGGAAAGCAGGTCTGGCAGCTACCCCCTCCTCGACCTCTTCAGGAGGCTGACGGGAGGATACCTTTACACTCAGTGGGGTGCCGGGTGGGAGTTGCAGGCCGACACCCTACTTCGGGAAGAGCCTGGGGAGTTCAGAGCCTGGTTCCTGTGCCCCAAATCCCGGCTCTGCTGGAGGAAGTAAGTTTCTTTGCTAAGAATTAAACATCCTCTTTGTGAGCCACAAGAAAACAGGACATGAGTGTTAGGTTCAGAGAGGGAGAGCGAGAAAGAGAGAGGCGGGCAGGTTTGAGACAGGCATGGAGTTGGTTTACCTTTCAGGCAAAGAAATGTATTAGATGGCATGGCAGGGTCTGAAGTAAATAAAGTTTCAGCTATCCCAGAGAAAGCAAAAGGTGTCCTTTTAAGGTCCCTTAGGGAGAGAGAGGGGTGTACCATAGGGAAGCAAGTCTCAGGTCTCTTCGACATTACTGAATTAGGTTGAACTATGCATTCAGTGGTTTGGGCTGGAAGGTACCTGGAAGGTCTCAAGTCTACTTTTGGGTAGAGTGAGAGAATCTCACAGAACAATGGGCCTGGTTAATATGTGACCTTTGGTATGTGACATTTTCAAAACACACAGTGCCACGCCTGTAATCCTATAGACTGTGGAGGCTGAGGCAGGAGGATCGCAAGTTTGAGACCAGCCTCAGCAACTTAGTGAGGCCCTGTCTCAAAAGAAAAAAATAAAAAGGGCTGGGGATATAGCTCAGTGGTAAAGCACCCCTGGGTTTAATCCGCAATACCAGGGAAAAAAAAGAAGAAGGAAGAAAGAAAGAAAGAAACAAATGAACAAACAGAGCGATGATTTTGCAAGAAGGCAAGTAGGGGGACTCCAAGTAAAAAAGGGACTTTGAGATATTTCCGGATTCTTCCTGCTGAAAGAGGGTGAAGTTAGGGGGAAGCGACCTGAAGTCCTTTTTCTCTATCAAGTGAGACATGGACAGTTAAGGGTATTTAGCATTAGGGCAGTCCAGAGGTCCATGGAGGTGCTTGGCAAGTGACTGGTTGGCAGATGACTGGATGAGGTATTTGTAGGGCTGGGATCATGCTAGAACACAAAAAAGAAGACAGCAAAGTATTATTGTCTACAAACAATTAGCACAAAAGCAATCAGTATTATCAGCCAGTCCCTGAAAACAGTAACTTCTTAAAGCTCTAACACATTTAATCTTAAATCATGCCATTAACTTGAGAGTGGAGGCCAATTAAGGCTTGAGAAACATTAGCAGAGTTGTTAGAAATATATACACAACAGTTTTTATAAAGCACCGGTGTCCCCTTGAACTTAGTTAAGATATCTAATGCCATCTGATTTTTGTAAATTAGCTTTCTCACTGGTGTGATTTCCGTGTTAGTAAAATGATGCCTGTAGCTGCATCACTTAGTGCTCTCTTGGTAAAGTTAGTTAGGAATTCCATGTGCCACACTACATCTTTTTTTTTTTGTACTGAGGATTGAACCTAGGGGTGCTTAACCAGTGAGCCACATCCCCAGCCCCCTTTAAAATTTTTTTTTGTAGTTGTAGATGGAGAGAATGCCTTTATTTTATTTATTTTTATGTGGTGCTAAGGATCAAACCCAGTGCCTCACACATGCTAGGCAAGCACTCTACAACCTCAGCCCTCCCCAGCCCTTTTTTATATTTTATTTAGAGACAGGGTCTTGCTACTTGCTAAGTGCCTCCCTAACTTGCTAAGGCTGTTTTTGAACTCAAGATCCTCCTGTCTCAGCCTCTCAGCCTCCTGAGCTGCTGGGATTACAGGTGTACACCACAGTGCCTGGCCCACATTACATCTTTTAGACCAATCTGAAGGGTAAATATCAGAGGTAGATAATCACAATAGTGAAAAACAGAAACACAAATGGAGTTTGCCTATCTGGAGGGTTAGGAAGATTTGTAAGTCTGTGAGGTTTCACTCAAATTGACTCAGAACAAACCTGTGATCCTTTCAGAGTCCTTTGTGATAGATATTGGGCATTCCCACACAAGAATCCTTTTTTTTTTTTACCTCCCAGTTTTACTTACTTTTGGGAGGACTGATACAAGTGTACTTTTTAAATTATATTAAAAGAATCACTGTCTTGAGGCTGGGGATGTAGCCCATTGGTGAATTGTTTGCTTGGCATGTGTGAGGCACTGGGTTCATTTCTCAGCACCACATATAAATAAGTAAAATAAAGGTCTGTTGACAACTAAAAATATTTTTAAAAATCCAGCAGTCCAGTTTCACCAGTCTTGAGGTGGGAGTACTGGGTTTTAGCTTTAATGTCTATAATTTTTTCGGGGGGGGGGGAGGAGGTACTGAGTATTGAACTCAGGGCCCCAGCCCTATTTTGTATTTTATTTAGAGACCAGGTCTCACTGAATCGCTTAGTGCCTTCCCATTGCTGAGGCTGGCTTTGAACTTGCTATCCTCCTGCCTCAGCCTCCTGAGCCAATGGGATTACAGGCATGAGCCACTGCACCTGGCCTAATGTCTATAATTTTACAGCTACTTCTTCCATTTGATTTAGGTCAGTATTGGTACAGGAAGTCAGTATTATATCCTAACAGTCCCATAGGTAATGGTTGTTGTCTTAAGTCAGGTTGTTCTGTGACAAGTACTTCTGCAAAACACTAACAGGTAAATTATAAAGTAAAATTAGCAAGAACAACAAAAAAAAAACATACTTGGTTTGTATAATAGCTTTGAGCCAAGAAGTATAATTTCTATAATAACACCAATGTATCTTTGGTATCTATTTAACTCCTACAAAAATGCATAAATAGGGGCTGCAATTTTGGCTCAGTGGTAGAGCACTTGCCTAGTATATGTGAGGCAATGGGTTCAATCCTCAACAACACATAAAAATAAATAAAATAAAGGCATCCATCTGCAACTAATTTTTTTCAAAATATTTATTTTTCTGTTTTCGGCGGACACAACATCTTTGTTTGTATGTGGTGCTAAGGATCGAACCCGGGCTGCATGCACACCGGGCGAGCGTGCTACTGCTTAAGCCACATCCCCAGCCCCAACTAATTGTTTTTAAATCCATAAATATATCAACTCAATCACATATGATATCCTATAGGACTGGGTTGTAGCTCAGTGATAAAGTGTTTGCTCTATCACTCTATCACTCAATTCTCAGCACCACAGATAAATAAGGATCCATCAACAACAACAAAAAAAAAATTAAAAAAAAGAAATCCCAGGACTGGGAATATAGCTCAGTTGATAGAATACAAGGTCCTGGGTTCAATCCCCAGCACTTACAAAAAAAAAAAATCCCATATAAGTTTTACTTTCTTTTACAACTCTTTTACAATATTTATAGCCAACTTAATCATATATGCAACTTTTTAAGATTCAGCTTCACAAACCTTCTGCAACTTACTTTGACTTTTTGGGGGGTGTGGGGGGGAATACCGGGGATTGAACTCAGAGGCACTTGCCCACTGAGCCACATCTCCAGCCCTATTTTGTATTTTATTTAGAGACAGGGTCTCACTGAGTTGCTTAGGGCCTCACTTTTGCTGAGGCTGGCTTTGAACTTTCGATCCTCCTGCTCCAGCCTCCCAAGCTGCTGGGATTACAGGCATGCACCACACCGGGCCTTACTTAGACATTTTAGGATTTGTTTCATCCTTATTTTTGTCCTCTCTTTCATCTTGAACTTTAGGACGAAAATATTACTTTACCTACAAGATACTTTCTCATCCAGAAACATTCCCTTCCCCCTTTAATTTTCCTTATCAAAATGTATTTCCATACATATAACTTTCTTACATCTCTTCCCTAGTTGCTGAACTGTTAAGTTTATTCTTTGAAATAATCATTATTAATTTGAACAAATTTCTCCCTTTAATAAGATGAAATACTTTATGCTTTTCACCATAATTTACAAAACACAGACAAAACCTTTTGTACTCTTTGCATACAGAATTACATTTATTAATTAGAATTTTATTTCTCAGTAACCTTCCTTTTAAAATCTTGCTGTTGGGCTGGGGATGTAGCTCAAGCGGTAGTGTGCTCGCCTGGCATGCGTGCGGCCGGGGTTCGATCCTCAGCACCACATACCAACAAAGATGTTGTGTCCACCAAAAACTAAAAAATAAACATTAAAATTCTCTCTCTCTCTCTCCTTCTCTCTCTCACTCTATCTTTAAAAAAAAAATAAAATAAAATCTTACTGTTTTTTTCCACTTAATTTATAAGAACACATTTAATGTATCCAAATACATGTTACTTTATGGATTTAAGAAGGCAAGAATACTTAAATTTATGTTTAGCAGTTGATATTTCAGTATTTTAACTTTGCAAATTAATCAGATGTCTCCTCTAACAAATACACTTATAAATGTTTATCCCATTTATGTTAAGTCTAATTTGCCCATTTTAACTTTAAATTACCCAAAAGCCAGGTATTTGAGGCACTGGGCTCAATTAACATTTTTTTCCTGTTGAAGAAAAATCCTAAAAGCAACGAACATTACACTTTAAACATTTTATAGAAAACAATGCTCTCTTGAATGGCTGACCACTTTGGAAAATGTGTGGGTCAGTAATTTTAAAGACATCTTTATTTTCGTAAAGGAATATATGGGATATCTATATGAGACTCAAGTTCACTTTTGGATCTGATTTGAGTCAGTCCAGATATTTAAAGAATGTGGGGGCCATGAGGCACATTCTACCACTGAGTTACAACCTCAGACCCCATTCATTCTTTTCTTTTTTTGGGAGGGGTACTAAGGATTGAACTCACGGGAGCTCAACCACTGAGCCTCATCCCCAGCCCTTTCTATATTTTATTTAGAGACAGGGTCTCACTAAATGGCTTTCAGCCTCACTAAATTGCTCTACCACTGAGCTACAACCCTAGCCCTATTAATTTATTTGTGTATTTAGTACAGTTACTGTAGTAAGTAAAGGTACAGAGATACTGTCACATAAACATACACATACACATGTTACATGTATGATATGCAGTTTTTATACAATATTAAATATATCATTATATATTTCTTTATATTTACATATGGCATATTTATATTTATTATTTGTTTACTATTACATGATTTCTGTACTAGTAAATATTATACATCACTATATTTCTATATAACCATATACATATCACGCCAAATGCCATTATGTTCATACTCCTAATACATATTTTATAAATATATATATTTTATACACATACACTAGACGAGCTCAAGGGAGTGGAGCATGTGGAAACCCCTCTCTTCTGCCAAAAGTCGGAGTGTGTTCGTTCATTTACTGATTAATGAGGAGGTTACCAGAACATAACTCAGTGCACTTAGAACAGTGCCTAGAACATGGGAAATGCTGTAATTTTTCCATTAGTACATTTATGTTTTCTGCACTAGATCGCGATGCATACCTAGTCTTTTCGGTGGGAGGGAGTTAAAAATGTTTTAAGAAAAAAAATGTTTGAGGAACACAATTACGAAGGGACGGAGAGTGTCCTAAACTACACCTCTTTAACCCTCCCAATAACACTGAATTCTACTCCATGTTTTAGTTCCCATTTTCCACCTGGGGGATACCGAAGCTCTGTGATGACAAAAATTAAAGACAGCGCTACCCAACAGCGGAAGAGGCGTTAGAAAAGGCGCAGAGTGGCTTCCACGTGCTCGGGTATTTTAACAACGCACTTTACTTAAAGTTCAAACCCCCAGCAGTCATTTCGCTTCACGCCATGCGTGGAATGAATAGGCGCTATCATGCCCGTTGCATGCTGGGAAGTGTAGTCCATAGGCTCAATGACCACCCAGATTCAATTTGGGAGGAGCGGGGGAGTAATTCGATCTTTTTTTTTTTTTTCTTTTAGTTGTCAAAAGACCTTTACTTTTTACTTTTATGCGGTGCTGAGAATGGAACCCAGTGCCACACACATGCTGGGCAAGCTCTCTACTACTGAGCCACAACCCCAGCCCCAGCAATTCGTTCTCGGTGTTGGAACAAAAGAACAAAGAATCAGTTCTCCTGCGTTGCGACGTTTTGAACACGCAGTGCGTGAGTTCAGCCGTTCGGGTCGTGCCCATTGCATGCTGGGAACGGAGTTCGCGTGACCGGATATGTCCACCGAAGATGATGGGACCCACGTTGTACGTTCAGATCGGGTCTGGATTTGGCGTTCCAGGACGTCAAGTTTGCCCCGCTTGTAATACCGCTTAGGTATGCGTGACAGGCATTCAGTTCAACCACGAAAACAAACTGAAGCCCTGTCGTTTCTCACCAGTTTATGGTCTTGCTGTGGCTCTGACTGCTGGCGCACCACCTTCCTTCCTCCTGCACCTCCCCGCACCAAGAGCTAAGGTAGGATGTGGATTCTGGCCAAGACTGGAGGCATGCCTGCTCTGTCCCGCCGGCAGGGGATGGAGGAAGTTGTGCTTTCCGCGCCGCGGGTTACATAGTCTAGGCGTTTAGCATCTGGTAGACTACAGACCCAAGATTTGTCTACAGAAAGGAACTAGAACGCTAGAATGCTAGACGAACTCGAGGGAGCGGAGCACGTGGCAACACAATGGTTCGTGGAGCTGCCCAGAAGGGGGATCGAGTGGTCCCATAGGGACCACCGTCTTGGATGTGATAAAGACAGACCGGGGCGTGTGGCCAGAGGGCCATTCATGGAAGGTTAGTGGGACCTCTGGGGTAATAGAAGTCTGGTGGGGTGATACCGGGAAATCAATAGGAGCTAATTAGGAATGTTTTTGTCAATATATTCATGGGGGCTTGTGGGTTGTGTTCATTGACTGATTAATGAGGAGGTTGTGCAGTTGGCAACTAGAAAATAGAGAGGTGTTTGGGGGTATGTTCCCCAAGGGATTGATGAAGATATAATATACAATGGGTTAATGGATAGTGATGGAGCATAGTAATCAAAATGGTGAGGCTACAGAGGAAATAACAAAGATGGATGGGAGTCCTGATTAAGGCACTAACAGGAGCAGTGATAAAATAAGACACAATGAGAGGCTGATGGGCTTGTGTTGGGATGTTGTGCCATGATCATGGAGGAATTAATAGGGGCAGAGTGAGCAAAGAGTGGGTAATAGAAAGCTGTTGGGATATAGTCATCAGATGATCAGTGGAAGGCAGGATGGGCAGTAAGGAAATAATGGGGGAATGGGGAACTTACCTCTGAGCATCAGGGAGTAATGCTACTGTATGTTAATGAAGGGTTACCAGATGACTAGTGGTGTGATCTATAGGTCAATTGGAGTGCTGAGTTAATGGGATCTGATAAATCAATACTTGAGAACTTAATGGGGAGCTAACAGGCCATAATCCTCTAGGCATAATCAGGTGTTAAGGATGTCGTAATAAGTTATTACTGGGAGCCTAATCATTGAAGGGTTAAGTGGAGGATGGGTAGACAGAAAAAGATTAAGGAGATGGGAAGTACAGCATACAGTGAGGGTAAAATGGATGAAAAGCAAGGGGTTAATCGGGGGCTAATAGGGCTCTTTGGAATAACTGAAGAAATGGTCAGTAAGATGTTAATGGGGATGACATGGGCAGAGACAGGTGAGAGAGTAACAGAACCAGGTGCGGTGGTGCTTGCCTGTAATCCCAGTGACTCGAAAGGCTGAGGCAGGAAGATTGCAAGTTTAAAGCCAGTCTTGGCAATTTAGCAAGGCCCTAAGCAACTTAGTGAGACTTTGTGTCAAAATTGAAAAATAAAAAGGGCTGAGTCGTAGCCCCGCGGTTAAGTCCTCCTGGGTTAAATCCCCAGTACCAAAAAAGAAAAGAAAGGAAAGGAAAGAACTATGAGACACAGATTACTGCATGGAGTGTCAGTAACAGGGATGGATAGTGGACAGGGTTCAGTAACAGGTCATTCTATCAAATAACTTTTGGGTTTGTGGGATCTTCAGGGTAAGTGTCTGTGATGAGCAATAGGGCCTGAGAAATTAGTGATAGGATCTTTGGGGTCCCATGAGGTCAGTGGGGTCAGTGGGTGGACTTCAGTTTTCTCAGGAGTTTGGTGAGTGGTCTTGTGCATCCCGTGAGCGTAGTTAAGTGTGCATGGTTCTCTCTGCCCTGCATAGGTAGGTGGTGGCCCACTCACTTGGTTACTAATACACAGTGGCATCAGCTGACTGCTGACAAGTCCTTGAGCAGTGTGAAATGGGACGGACATCAAAGGACAAGCGGGATGTCTACTACCGTCTGGCCAAGGAGAATGGCTGGCGGGCCCGCAGTGCCTTCAAGCTGTTACAACTCGATGAAGAATTCCAGCTCTTCCAAGGTCCCTAACTGGTGGGCAAGTCACCCTTGGGGGAGGATCGGCACAGACACGAGCCTAATTCTGCAGAGCTCCCTGCCATGGGTGGGCTGATTGGAGGGTCTCTGGGGCAAGCAGGAAAATGAGTCAGATACTCAGGAGGAGGTTGGCACCTGGGCAGTAGGTAGACATGGATGCTCCCCATGGGAGAGGGATAAACTTTGCAGGGTCCTCAGGCTTGAGAGATGGGTGCGGCTGACCAATATACTTTCACTGTGTGTGCCCAGGTGTGACACGGGCAGTTGATCTATGTGCAGCCCCGGGCAGCTGGAGCCAGGTGCTAAGCCAGAAGATTGGGTAAGTGGTAGGAGAGGTCAGGAGGGACCAGGTGGGGGAAGGGCCAGAAATGAAAACTGGGCTGATGTGGGCCACATTGTCCACAGGAGCCAGGGGTCTGGACAAGTGGTGGCTGTGGATCTGCAGGCTATGGCTCCACTACCAGGTGTGGTACAGATCCAGGGAGACATCACCCAGGTGAGAATGTGGTTGAGGGTATTGGGATGTATTCTGAGTGAAAGCCACCACCTGGGGGCTGTGGAAAGTGGAAGATAGAGCAATAGAATTAGAAAGAGGGCTGGGTGTGTAGTCCAGTGGTAGAGTGTTTGCCTAGCATGTGCAAGGCCCTGGGTTTGATCCCTAGCACTGCAAAAAGAGGGATGGGAGGGGGTAAACAGGCTAGAAAGACAAAGACTACCAGCTGAGAAACAACCAGCAGGTTGTTACCACAGGGCAGCTACAAATAATGATGACACTGGGTCCCTAGACATGGAACCCTATTCTTTGAAAACTTGGATTACCCAGGGCCTTCCAGTCCAGGGCCATGAGCAGGTGGGGTTCAAGGGAAGTAATGGGGAGCCCTGGGGCCACTCATCATCCCTCTTTTTCTAGCTTTCCACTGCCAAGGAGATCATCCAGCATTTTGAGGGCTGCCCTGCGGACCTAGTGGTGTGCGATGGGGCTCCCGACGGTAAAAGGGGGGAGGAGTATCCTTGGTGCCTCTCACCTTAATTGACTTTCTGCCTCTTCCTTCTGTTCTCAGCTTTTCTCCACATCTTGCAACTTATGCCCATCTCTGCTGCCTGTTCTCTGCCTCTGTCTTTGCTCCCACCCCTACCAGCCTTTTGGGTTTTGTTTTGTTTTGTTCTACAGGATTGGGGATAAAACCCAGGGTCTCATGCATGCCAAGCAAGTGCTTTACCACTGAGCCACATCCTTAGTCTTCAATTTTGGTTTTGTGCCTCTTGTCCACCCTTCCTTCTTCTCTTCTCTCTGTACCTGTTGAATTCCACATTACTTTTTTTTTTAAAAAAAACCAATCAGTCATCCATTCAAAACTCATTTGTGGCTGGATGTGGTAGCACATGCCTTTAATCCCAGCTACTCAGGAGGCTGAGGCAGGAGGATCGAAAATTATATGGGCAACTTAGTGAGACTGTGTCTCAAAACTTAAAAAATAAAGAGCTGGGGATGTAGCTCAGTGATAGAGTGCTTGCCTAAATTATGCAAGACCCTGTTCTGTCCCCAGTACTATATACACACAAAAAAATTTGCTGAACACCTGTTATGTTGGGAAGAAATTCACAAATAAAATTTCATTGATCTGTTGGGCATGGTGGTACAAACTGGTAATCACTGCTACTTGGGAGACTGAGGCAAGAGGGGTCTTAAGTTTGAGGCGAGCCTGAGCAATTTAGCAAGACCCTATTTAAAAAATTAAACGAGGGCTGTGTATGTAACTCAGTTGTAGAGCACTTGCCTAGCTTGCATCAAGCCCTGTGTTTAGTCCTCAGTGTACACACACACACACACACAGAGACTCCACTTCATGGAGCTCATGTTCTAGTGGGAGCAGATGGAAAAAAATAAATGATTAACTAGCTGGGCATGGTGGCACATGTTTGTAATCCCCACAACTCAGGAGGCTAAGGCAGGTGGATCACAAGTTCACAGCCAACTTCAGTCATTTAGTGAGGCTGTAAGCAACTTAGACCCTGTCTCAAAATACAAAATAAAAAATGGCTGGGAATGAAGTTCGGTGATTAAGCACCCATGGGTTCAATCCATAGTACCCAAAAATAACAATAGTAAAATAAAATATGACTGAATATCTAGCATGTTAAAAAGTAATTGGTAAAAGCTAGAGATGTAGCTCAGTGGTAGAGAGTGCTTGCCCAAGATGTGCTTAATTCCCAGCATTACCCCCCCACACACACACACATATTCTCTCTCTCTCTCTCTCTCTCTCTCACACACACACACACACACACACAATGGGATATGTACCATAGGGAAATCAATGAAACAGGCAGATAAATGGGAAATGTGTTGGAATTTTAAATAGACAGTGAAGGCCTCACCTTCTTGACAGCAGAGACCTAAAGGAGGTGAGGGAGCAAGCCATGGATATATATCTGGAGGAAGAGTGAGCCAAGCAAAGTTTCAGCCTGTGCAAAGACTCTGAGGTGGGAAGGTGCTCATTATATATGAGGAAGAGTGGAGAGATCAGTGTTGTTGGAACAGAGTAAGGGGGGGCAGTGATATGAAATAAGGCAAAGGGCTGGGATGTGGCTCCGTGGAAAAGTACTTGTTTGGCATATGTGATACCCTGGGTTTAATCCCCAGTACCGTTAAAAAAAATAAAGGAAATAAGACAAGTGACAGGAGACAGATGCTGGTGGGCTGCAGTGATGATGTTGCCTTTTTCACTGGGATGAATGCTTGGAGAAAACTGAGAGAGGGCTAGGCATGGTGATGCACATCTGTAATCCCAGTGACTCAAAGGGCTGAGAATGTGGCTTGGTGGTTAAGTGCCCCTGGATTCAATCCCCAGTACCAAAAACAAACAAACAAAAAATGGAATATCATGGGCAGAAGACTGTGCCTGGCTTAGCTTGTGGCAAGACCCACAGCTGTTTAAGCAGTGGGAGGGACAAGGGTAGAAACGGGGCCCCAGGAGGAAGAGGCCACTGTAGTAGTCCAGGAGAGTGATAAATGGCTATGATGGAAAGAAGAACTAAGGAACTGGGCCTGAACAACTGGAAAGATGAAGTGAGTGAAATGGGGAAGATGGGGAGAGGAGCAGGTTTGAGAAGGGAGATCAGGAGTTTGCTTTTGGACTTGTTGGAGCTGTGCGATCTTGCCTGTCAATCTGGAGCTCAGGGAAACCATCTAGACTGGAAGTGGAAATGATAGTGTTGCTTGTGCTGTGCATGTGTTTGGAGAATTACAGTTATTTCCTAAGGGTTAGTAGCTCAGAATATTCCTCCAGTTGGCAGATACTAATTTGCATCCAGAATCTTAGCAGATGGCAACTGTTGGTTTTGGCTATCTAATATCTCTGGTATGAGAAGAAGCATAGAACAAGATCAGCCCCCCTAATGTTCTTCCTCTCACCACAGTTACTGGCCTCCATGATGTGGATGAGTACATGCAGGCCCAGCTCCTCCTAGCCGTGAGTAATGTCTGGCCACCCCTGCCCTCCTTTGGTCCCCTCCCAACTATCTGCACCTCAGCCTCAGCCATCTGTCCTGCTCACAGGCTCTGAACATTGCTACACATGTCTTGAAGCCAGGGGGCTGCTTTGTGGCCAAGGTAAGTCTTGGGCAACCTGGTAGAGTATAGAGAGAGGTCATTGAGGGCTGCCCTCACCTCTCCATCTTGGCCTCTCCACCCTACAGATATTCCGAGGGCGGGATGTGACGCTGCTTTATAGCCAGCTGCGGGTCTTCTTCTCCAACGTGCTCTGTGCCAAGCCCAGGAGCAGCCGGAACTCCAGCATTGGTCAGTGCAGCAGAGCCCAGGCTGGCAATGGGCTACTTGGGAACTCAACCAGCACGGGGTGGAGGTGGCAGTCCTTTACCCCTCACTCCAGATTCCCCCCACAGAGGCCTTCGCTGTCTGTCAGGGTTATGACCCTCCTGAGGGCTTTGTACCAGACCTGACCAGACCCCTGCTGGACCATTCGTACGGTGAGAGCCAAAGCTTTGGGCCCATCACTGGGGAAACTAACCCCAGCCTCATGCAAGTGATGTTTCTTTAGCCTCACCCCCTGGGGACTATTTTGTCCCAGAAGAGCTTCAACCCAGTTAGTCCCCTAGTGGTAACTCTTGATCTTGGTGAAAACTCTGTCCTTGGAGGATCCTAAGCCCTGTCCCAGGAAAGACTTCACCTGCCTAAGAAAATTCTGTTTTAGGAAGACCTTAGTTATACACTCCCAGGTGGAAAGCTCGCCCTTGTCAAACTTGCCTCATGGGGGTTTTTTCATGTGTGTGTAT
The DNA here is from genome assembly GCF_964194105.1 of Spermophilus citellus. NCBI lineage: Eukaryota > Metazoa > Chordata > Mammalia > Rodentia > Sciuridae > Spermophilus > Spermophilus citellus. The sequence continues at coordinate 43,017,948 of NC_138190.1, read as the reverse complement.
GTGTGTGTGTGTGTGGTGGTGCTGGGATTGCAACCTGGGGCCCAACCCACACTGGGCAAGTGCTCTACCACTGAGCTACATCCCCAGCCCCCATGAGGTGAGGGTCTCTAGCCTTGACACCCCCCCCCCCCCGTGGGAAATGACAGATCCTGCCCTCAAGGGCATCAAATTGCAATGAGACAAGGAGCAAGCAGTGTATAGTAGAATGCTGGGTGAACATGAGTGCACTGAAAAATCAGAGCAAGGGCCAATGTATTAGAAGGGGTGGCTGGGAGGGTGCCCCTCCCCCCCCAACCAAAAAACAGGTTGTTGGTAGAGGAGAACAGTTGGTAGCTATGTGGGGACAATTGGTCACCCACACTGCAGCCTGAATTATGACTGGCCTCGTCCTCAGTATCTCTTTGCCTGTTTCTAAGACTCAGATTTCAACCAATTGGATGGTCCCACCCGCATCATTGTGCCTTTTGTGACCTGTGGGGACCTGAGTGCTTATGATTCGGATCGCAGTTATCCACTGGATGTGAGTGCCAACCATCAGGAGGCGGTTGGGGAAGGCTATCCTAGGTTCTCAGATTATCACTATCTCCGTGCCTTTTGTATCCCCACAGCTGGAAGATGGCTCCGAGTACAAGTATACTCCACCCACACAACCCCCCATTTCACCCCCATACCAGGAGGCCTGCACATTGAAGAAGAAGGGGCAGCTGGCCAAGGAGATCCGTCCCCAGGACTGCCCCATCAGCAAAGTGGACACATTATCCCAGCCCCTAGCCAACCCTCAGTGCCACAGCCTGCTGGGCTCTGAGGTCTGGAGACATGGCTCTGAGCCCACATAGACCCCCTCCCAATGTAGCTCTTTGCCCTGAGTCACATGCTTCTACTTTCTTGCCTCCCGATAGCTATAAAAATAGTGGGTTGGGGTTGTGGCAAGGTGGTAGAGTGCTTGCCTAGCATGTGTGAGGCACTGGGTTTGATCCTCAGAACCATGTGTAAATAAATAAAAAAGGTACATCAACAACTAAAAAATATTTTTAAAAAATAATGGGTTGGGGGTTGGGGATATAACTCAGTTGGTAGAGTGCTTGCCTCACATGCACAAGGCCTCTGGGTTCAATTCCCAGCACCACATACACACAAAAACTGGCAAATCTTGCTATATGTTAATTGTACCTCAATAAAATTGACACAAAAATGTTTTAAAAAATGATGGGTTGGGGTTGGAGCTAAATGGTAGAAGCTTGCCTAGCACATGTGAGGCACTGGGTTTGGTCCTCAGTACCCCATAAAAAATAAATAAAATGGGAGTATAGTGTCCCTCTTCAACTAAAATATATAAAAAATAATGAGTTGATCCAGGCATGGTGGCACATGCTTGTAGTCTCAACCACCAAAAGAAATAAAAATCAATGGGTCTACTCAAGCAAAATAAAAAGATTTTACCAAATATCTGAGTCCCTTTTCTTTTTCTTGGGTAGATGGAAGACAATGAAATGAATTATTCGTCTTAACACAGTAAGGTAAGTTTCCTTTTTATCTTATGGGGTCAAGTAAAGGGGAAAAGCTCAGTAAAATATCACCTTATTGTTTTGGAGATGGGGGTGGAGGGGATTTTCACTATATTTCCCAGGCTGGTCTCAAATTCCTGAGCTCAAGTGATCCTCACTTGAGCCTCAGTCTCAGTCCCTAGCTGGAACTGTAGGCTTTTTTTTTTTCCTTAATTTTTTTTAGTTGTAGATGGACAAATACCTTTATTTTATTTATTTATTATTATGTGGTGCTGAGGATAGAACCCAGGGCCCCCACATGTGCTGCGCAAGTGCTCTACTGCTGAGCCACAACCTCAGCCCTGGAACTATAGGCTTTCACCATCACACCCAGCTAAATTTCACCTTTGCATCAACAAATAATATTTGTTTTTTTTGTTTTGTTTTTTTTTTTTTTTTTTAAGAGAGAGTGAGAGAGAGAGAGAATTTTTAATATTTATTTTTTAGTTCTCGGCCGACACAACATCTTTGTTGGTATGTGGTGCTGAGGATCGAACCCGGGCCGCACGCATGCCAGGCGAGCGCGCTACCGCTTGAGCCACATCCCCAGCCCAACAAATAATATTTGAATCAGCAAATATTTATTAAACATTTATTATTGTGTGCTTGGAACTGCTTCAAGCATTTTTAATTTTTTTCAATTTTTGTAAATGACACAATATTTTATTTATGTCATGCTGAGGATGGAACCCAGTGCCCCACACATGTGAGGGAAGCACTCTTCCACTGAGCCACAGCCCCAGCACCACTTTGAGCATTTTACATATTACCTGTTGATGCATTCAGTAAATGTTTATGACATACTGTGTGCCAGGCATTGCTCTAGGTTGATAGAGCATGGAACAAAACAGGTAAATAGCCCTCACTGAGCTACTACTTTGGGAAAGAGTTAATAAATAATAAAACAGTCTTTGAATGGACACATTGTAAAAAGCTTATATAATTTATTTTTATATATCTTGCAATATATATACATACATATATATGTATGTATGTATATCTTACAACACTGTCATGTGCTGCATAATGAAGTTTTGGTCAGTGGTGGACTGCATGCACTATGGTGGTCCCATAAGATATATAGTGATGATGTACCGATCTTGGTTTGTGTAAATACACACGATGACATTCATACAGTGATGAAATTGCCTCAGGACATTTCTCACAACATGTCCTTTTTTTAAGTGACAAGATTGTATATGTAATATGTAAAAGTAATATGGGATATAAAAAATAGAAAATGGTAAAGCAGAGTAAAGAGAATCCGGGATTCTAGGCATAGTTGTTTGGGGGTTTTTAAAGGATTGTCAAGGAGGGCCTCCCTGAGGTTTTCAGCAAAGACCTGAAACAGCTAGGGAAGGGAATCCATATTTACTTAGTAGAGAGCATGCCAGGGAGAGGAACTGTGGTGGAAAACAGCATGGGTCCAGTTGACCTGTAGCAGATTAGGCTAAACTCCAAATGTTGGAGGACCCTTCCTTCTTTCCTTCATCTCCTCTAGCTCCCACAGTGATTCCCCCATAGCACTGTGGAACCCAGGACCTCATGCATGCACTCTACCACAGAGCTACACGCCCAGCCCTGAGGGTACCCATTTTTGACAGTGGCCTAACAGGTTGTCCAGTCTTTTGTTAAAAAGATACCTTTTTAAAAATTGAACAGGGCTGGGACCAAGTACAGTGGCTCACATCTTTAATCCCATCTACTAGGGAGGCTAAGGAGAATTGTAAGTTCAAGGCCAGCCTCGGCAATTAAGCAAAACCCTGTCTCTAAAAAGGCTGGGGGTATAATTCAGTGGTTCTAGGTTTAATCCCCAGCACATTTTTTTTTTTTAATTGAGGGACTGAAGATGTAGCTCAGTGACTGACCACTTTCCTAGCATGTATGTGGACCTGGGTTCAATCCCTATCACACAACAAAAAGTATATATTTTTTTTAAATAAGGGGCTGGGGTTGTAGCTCAGTACTAGGTTGCTTGCCTAGCACATGTTAGGCACTGGGTTTGATTCTCCACTGTATAATATAAATCAAATGAAAATATGTGACCATCTACATCTTGAAAAATGATAAAAAATTGAAACATCAAATCACAATGGGGAAAGATCCTTACAATCCTTACATATAGCACCTTTAATATTTAAAAGGCCCTAATAGCTATGTGCGGTTGCAAACACCTAAAATCCCAGTGACTCAGGAGGCTGGGGCAGGAGGATCACAGATTTGAGGCCAGCCTCAGCAATTTAGCAAGACTGTTTCAAAAAAAATTTTTTAAACATACACACACACACACACACACACACATATATATATATATATATATATACATATTTATATATGTGTGTATATATATATGTGTGTGTATATATATATATATATATTGTAGTTGGGTACAATACCTTTATTTTTATGTGGTTCTGAGGATGGAATGCAGTGCCTTGCACATGCTAGGTGAGTGCTCTACTGCTGACCCACAAAGCCAGCCCCTCCAAAAAAATTTTTATAAAGGACTGCAGGTGTAGCTTAGTGGTAAAGTACCCCTGGGTTCGATCCCTGGTACTTAAGTAAATAAAAGGTCCTATAAATCAATAAGGAAACAAAAATATGAAAATGGCCAGTGAGCACATGAAAAGATGCTGGTTGGAGAAACTTAAAAAAAATTGACAATACTAAGTTTTTGGAATGACATGCAACAATTTGAAACCAGGTACAATTGTACCAGAAACAAATGTACCATTGGAATACTAGGAATACAGGAGGTGCAGCCCTTGTGGAAAACTGTTAGATAGTATTTACTAAAGTGTGTGTATGCCAATTCCACTCCTAAGAAATGAGTACTAGAAAGGACTGGACCTCTTGGTTGCCATCTTCCTGGCAGTAGTCATGATACAGTTGCTGTTGCCCATACATCCACAAAGTTGGCCATAGGCGTGCACATGGCTAATAGTTTGAGTTGTTTGTATTGTTGGTTCTACATAACACTGAGTATACCTGCCGTTTGTTACCTCTCAATAAAATTACTACTTAATTTTTGGTACCGGGGATTGAACTCAGGGGCACTCAACCACTGAGCCACATCCCCAGCCCTATTTTGTATTTTATTTAGAGACAGGGTCTCACTGAGTTGCTTAGCACCTCGCTGTTGCTGAGGCTGGCTTTGAACTCTTGATTCTCTTTCCTCAGCCTCCTGAGCTGCTGGGATTACTGGTGTGCATCACTATGCCCAGCATCTTAACTGTTCTGAAGAGTACACTTCAGTGACAACTTTTTTCATCTTTCCAAATTAACTGACTTCCCTTAAACCCTAATGCCCCTAACTTGTGGTTTTCCTGCCTCAGCTTCCTGAGCCACTAGGATTATAGGCATGCGCCACCATGCCTGGCAAAATTACTATTTTTGAAATTAAGATTTTTATGGATATTGTATGTTCATAGTAGCACCCCATTAAATCGTGGTCTATTCACATTAGAGAACTACACAGCAATAAAATGAGCATCCTGTAATTATACAAAATAACACCTTAACAGTTAATAAACTGAACATATGTTTTATGCATTTTTCTGTTATGGTTCACAGTAAAAGTAAGGGAGAAAGTTACTAAAAAAAATATTAGCTTAGTGAAAAATGATTATAGTAAAAGAAAAATGGGAACTTTCTTCTTTTCCACGATGCTGGGAATTGAACACATCATCATCACTTGCTAGGTAAGCACTCTGCCATGGAACTATACACCCAGCTCCTGAAAACATTTTTGCTTAAAATTTCCTTTGTCTTTGACTTTCAGTTAGCTGGCAAGCTGATACAACTTAGAAGCTGCTGCCTGTCAGGAAAAACAGAACTTGAGTCGATGAACTTGTTTTCAAACATCAGCAAGACTTGAACAGACAAGCCTGGTGTGGAAATCTACAATAACCTCCATAAGGACAACAAAGAACTAGTGCAGAAGTCTGCTGCAATAGAGTAGAACTTTCTTGAACTTGCGTGAGACCTACCTCTTCTCTAAACCTCTCTCGGGGTGTCCAGAACTTCCCCTGAAAGCAGGAATTTTACCTGGATAGATGTCAGGTGTATCCAATGTACTTGATGGAGGAAACTATTACATCTTTATTTTCAATAAAACTGAAATTTAGTTTTACTCCCAATTATGAATGCTGCCCACAAATCACAACAGTAAAAGTGGTACCTGCAATTTTCCCATCAATGCAAGCCAGTTATTTTTTGTTTCATTACAGTTGTTACAGACATCTTAAAATATTATTCACATTCTTTACCACTTTGGATGACAACAGATCTTATAATCTGATGTTCTAATAAAAATCCAATTGTTACATCCCAATTTTTTTCTGTTTAATATATAGTGATAATTGTATTTCAGTAGAATTGATTGTAATATTTTGTGTGTATGCAAGCACACGTGCACATTTGCTTTAAATATTTAAGAGCTGGGGGTATAGCTCACTGGTAGAGTGCTTGCCTAACATAGGCAATTCCCAGGATTCCATCCCTAATGCTGCCAAAAAAAAAAAAAAAAAAACCTCTCTAAGCCCAGTATAGTGGCACACATACAGTCCCTGTACTTGGGAGGCTGAGGTAGGAGGAATACTTGAGCCCAGGAGTTTGAGGCCAGACCAGGCAAATATAGCAAGACTCCATCTCAAGAAAATCTGTGGAAGGGATCCATAGATTTGATGAACTGTTATAGGGTTTCCAAAATAAATGTTTTAGATTCAAAACCCTTCTCTTACTGGGCATGGTGGCACATGCCTATAATCCCAGCAGCTTGGGAGGCTGAAGCAGGAGGATCACAAGTTCAAAGCCAGCCTCTGCAACTTAGTGAAGCCCTAAGCAACTCAGTGAGACATCCTGTCTCTAAATAAAATATAAAAGGGCTGGGCATGTGGCTTAAATGCCCCTGGTTGAGTACCCCTGGGCTCAATTCCTGGTACCAAAAAACAAAGACCTCTCTTAAGCTGAGGCAGAAGAATCACAAGTTTGAGGCCAGTCTTGGCAATTTATTAAGACTGTATCTCAAAAAAGGGCTGAAGATGTAGCTCAGTGCCCTCATTAAATCTTCAGTATGGGTGGGGGGCGGCTAGACTTCTAGCCAGAGAGAATGTTTTCTGCAACTTAATCCTGTATTATTAGGAACCCACACTGTGTGTGACCCAAGAAACATCCACACCCTAGACTGACCCGAGGCATTTCCGTATCTGGCTGTGACCCAAGGAGTGTCTGCACCCCAGTCTGTGTGGCCCAGGAATGTACATTCTTGAGTCAGAAGCAGTGTCCAATCCGTTTTGGAATTCCTGTTTAAACTGCAGTGTGTGGTTACAGGTGTATCTATATTTCAGTTTCTGGCCACAAGAATAACCACACCTATGTGTGACTCCAGAAATGTCCATTCCACACTCATGAGTCTAGGATAGAGTCCACACCACAGTGATTTAACCCAGGAGACTTTTTACCCAAGACAGTGTGACCACAGGAATGTCCACACACCAGTCTGTCTGGCCCCAGAATATGAACAACCTAGAATAACGGCAGAAGTGTCCACACAAAAGGCTTGTGTGACTACAGGCATAGCCATAACCATTGTAGTGTGAATTCTGCCTGCAAGAGCCTGTGAGACCCACAAGAGTCACCACACCAGGCTTTGTGAGCCCAGTAACAGCGATGACTTAGTCTGTGGCTGCAAGAGTTTCCATAGCCCAGTTTTACTGGTGCCACAAGTGTGCATACTTCAAACTGTGACCAAAGAAAGTTTCCACATTCCAGTCTGGGTGAACTCATGGGAGTATACAGCTCAGTCTGGTGTTCTGAGAATGGATTTGCCCTGGTCTGGCCACCTCTGAAGTGTTTGTACTCCAGTCTCTGTGACCCCAGTAGTGTCCTTTTGTAAGTCAATGTGATCCCAATATGGGTATGACTGGAAGAAGTGATCCAGGCAAAGGAGGAAATCTATGCCAAGGCCAAGCTTGAGGCAGGAACTTGGCTGGCACATTTGAAGAATAGCAAGATCAGTGGGCTGGAGGAGAGTGAGCAAGAGAGCCATTAATAGGAGGTGGGGTAAGAGAGGACTTGTAAGGCTTCATGGGTCATGAAGAGGACTTCAGATTTTTCTCTGAGAGACAGGAATCACTCAAGGAGGGGCTCTGCAGAGTAAGGCCATAGCTGACTTAGGTTGTAACACAATCCTTTTGGCTGCTGTGGTGATGGTTACCTGACAGTTTCTGAGAACTCTAAAAAGATGAAATTCATTGTACATAAATTGTAACTCTAAATTTAGACATGCTTTTTAAAGTGCAACACTTTGCAAGGAATAAAGAGTTCTATGGCTGGCCAGGAGCAGCGGCACAAGCCTGTAATCCCAGCTACTCTGGAGGCTGAGGCAGCAGGATTGCAAGTTCAAGTCAGCCTGGATAATTTGGTGAGACCCTGTCTCAACATTAAAAAATAATTTAAAAAGTGGCTGGGGATGTAAATCAATGATAAAGAATGTACCTGGGTCGTTTCCCAGTAACATCAAAAAATTATATGGGGGCTGGGGCTGTAGCTCAGCGGCAGAGCGCTTGCCTAGCATGCATGAGGCACTGGGTTCGATCCTCAGCACCACATAAAAATAAACAAAATAAAGGCATGCGGTCCATCTACAACTGCAAATATATATATACACACACACACATACATACACATCCAAAACAAAAAAAAGAGTTACTTGTCTATGAGGTAAAGGCTGTTGAGATCATGCCTACTATTCCTGCTCTCCTCCTGTGCTTTCTGCACTGACTTGTCCAGGAATGTGCCCGAGGAGGAAGGGGAGCCCTGGCCTCCCTACAGCTGCTTAAAGTAGCACTTCATTTATTGTCTATTATACACTAAATTGTGGCTTCAACAAATTCAAATAGTGAAGTTTAGTCCCCAATGTGGCTATACAGTCACTCTAGATATCCATGAAGAACTGGTTACAGGACCCCACTACCACCACCCAAATCCCCAAATGCTTAAGCCCTCATATTAAATGGCATAGTATTTGCATATAGCCTACACATATCCTCCCATATACTTTAAATAATTTCTAGATTACTTATAACACTACGATGATAATGCTATGTAAATGGCTGTTACACTGTATTGTTATTTTAATATTAATTTTTAGTTATAGGTGGACACAATATCTTTATTTTATTTTTATGTGGTGCTGAGGATCAAACCCAGTGCCTCATGCATGCTAGGCAAGCACTCTACCTCTGAGCCACAATTCCAGCCCCCACTGTATTGTTATAATGACAAGGGGAAAAGTCTGTACATATTCAATACAGATGCAGTTTTTCTGAATATTTTCTGATGCAGAATCCACAGATACAGAGGATTGATTATTTGGAGAGCTGGCCTGCAAGGAGATGATTAAAGTGAAATGAAGTCAGAAGTGTGGGGTCCTAATCTGATAGGACTATTGTTGCTGTAAGAAGAAAAATGCAGGGCTGGGATCATGGTAGAGCGCTCGCCTAGTATGGGCGGGACCCAGGTTCGATTCTCAGCATCATATAAAAATAAAAGCATTGTGTCGTGTCCATCTACATCTAAAAAATAAATATTAAAAAAAAAAAGAAGAAAAATGCCAGGCTTGGTAGAACACACCTGTTATCCCAGCAATCCAGGAGGTTGAGAGAGGTCAAACTTGGCAATTTACCATGACCCTATCTCAAAATTAAAGGGGCTGGGGAGGGCTGGGGCTGTGGCTCAAGCGGTAGCACGCTCGCCTGGCATGTGTGCGGCCCGGGTTCAATCTTCAGCACCACATACAAACAAAGATGTTGTGTCCACTGAAAACTAAAAAATAAATATTAAAATTCTAAAAAAAATAAAATAAAATAAATAAAGGGGCTGGGGATGTAGTTCTTTGGTAAAGCACCCCTGGGTTCAATCACCAGTACCACCAAAAAAAAAAAAAAAAAGGAGGAGGAGGAGGAGGAGGAGGAAGAAGAAGAGGAGAAGGAGAAGAAGGAGGAGGAGAAGAAGAAACACCAGGGCCTCCACCATCTGTACCCACACAGAGCAAAGGCTACATGAGGACAGATTGAGAAGGTAGCTATCTAGAACTCAGGAAGAGAGACCTCACCAGAAACCAACTTCACTGGTATTTTGACCTTGGATGTCCAAACTTCAGAACTGTGAGAACATAAATGTGTATCGTTCAAGCCCCCCAGCCTGTGGGGTTTTGTTATTGCACCAAAGCAACTGATATATGACCTGTCATTTTCAGGGATGATATCAGGAGACTCATCTTGACAATGTGTGAGAGGAGCAGGCAGTCAAATGAAGGAAGGAAAATTTGGCACAGCCTCCTCATCTAGTAGAAGGAGGCTCTGGAGCTGAGAGAACTGGTTGAACAGCTCAGGGAAAGCCAGAGATGATATTCATGGGTCCTGAGGGCTGTGCCCATGGAACATCCTCAGCTATATTGCAGGTTGAGTAATAATTACCTGGAGAGATTTCAGAACTGCCCATAGTCGTCTTCTACTGCTCCACCCAAACCTGGTCTTGCCAGGTTATTTTCCCACACAACACATGCTGTTTTAAAGCCCTAATGCCTTGGATCAGAAAAGTAGGCCCAATGGTATCATCTCAGGCCTAGTGGTAGCCCAAGGAGAGTAGTAAACATCTAAGTCTCTCTAGAAGACCACATAGGGGCTGAGGAAAGCTGAGAGGAATCATGGGCCTTGCTTGTGCCTCTCCAGAAAGTTCTGCCAGATGGAGGAGCTGGGAGCCATTATTAGCCAGGCAGTGTTGGTGGATGAAAGCCAAAGAGGATAACTGGTTGTGTGTGCCTGCACAAAAGTGTGTGTACATACATGTGTGCATCCCAGTATGTGTGAAGTTGTGCACATGTGTATTTATGCCTCTGTGTGTGTACATTTTAATACTTTTGTGCATGCATGCATGCATGATACATGCTGTTTAAGATGAAGGTATGCTTAAATACACAGGTGTGCTACACAACTGCAAGTGTACATTCTTATGGAGATGCTAGAGTACCATGTGTTTGTTTTCTGGTACTGGGAATTGAACCCAGAGGTGCTTAACCCTGAGCCACATCCCCAGCCCTTTTCACTTTTTATTTTTGATATAGGGTCTCACTAAGTTACTGAGGGGCTTGCTAAATTGCAGAAAATGGCCTCAGACTTGAGATCCTCCTGCCTCAACCTCCCAAGCCACTGGGATTACAGGTGTGCACCACCATGCCTGGCTCTGACAAAGGTATATGTGAAAAACAACATGCGTATACACTGGGGGGGGGGGTTGTTTATACATGAGATACCATATGTAAACCCATATAGCCATCGGTGCTAACCTGAGTGTTCTGGGGTTTCGTTATTGCTTAGTAGTAGTATCACTTCCTGGCCTTTTGGCTAAAATTGAGTGTAGTATTTGAGCCTATATATGTAGGCCAGTGTGCACATGCTTGGCTGTGTGTAAATGCGAAGGTGCAAGAGATCCTATTGGCCCAGTCTGGTGTGTCTTGTATGTATACATGCATACCCTTGGGCATCCATGCATGTGCTAGCGTGAGTTAACAGTACAGGTCTGGGCCTAGATGTCTGTACATGTGTCTCTGGGAACCTGTACACAAGTTGCTCGTGTGTGTGTGTGTGTGTGTGTGTGTGTGTGTGTTTATGTGTGTATGTATTTGCACATGCATGTGTCTGCAGGGATTTCCACTGGCCTGGGCCTTAGTATATGTACACCCCTGGGTTCCCATAATCACATATGTGTACACAGGTGAATATCTGTCCATGGGGCCAGGGCTGGGTGTTTGTCCACATATACCTGTGTGAACTTGCCTGTGTGTGTGGAAGTGATTAGGTATACCCATGGACCTGGCCCTCTGTGCTCATGCAGATGTACCTTTTGATGCCTATTCATGTGTGTGTACCCAAGAGCAGGTATGCCCACAGGGCTAGGCCTGTATGTGTCTTCATGTATAATGCAGGGGGCCTATTCATGTATATGTGCAGGTTTCAGAAGTGGCCATGGGCCTGGGTTTAGGCATGTGTGTACATGTAGCCCTAGGATTCTGGGCATGAGTGTTCAGCTGTTGACAGTGGGCTTGGATCTTTGTGCCTATGCACATATACCTTGGGAGCCCATGTATGACATTCATGCATGCATATGTGGCCTTTAGGGGAATAGTTGTACAGATTCACTTCCAACTTCACTTGGTCAGAGATCATAAGGAAAACCAAGGAATGCACTTCCTCTAGGAATCAAAGTTTTGGCAGAGCCAATGGAGTGAAATTTGGGACTATTTTTCTTGTCTTAATCCTTGTTACTTGGGACAAAGCTAGAGCTTAGAAAATGGCCCTTCCTTCCTTCAGCCTCTTCCCCCCTTAGTTGAGATCTGTAGCAACCTAGAGACAATATGGCCAGGCTCCAGAGGGTTGGAAAGATGAGCAAGATTTGTAAACCACCATGATATGAGGCAGAGATACCAGAAAGACCCCGTGAGCAGGGAGATTTGTGCCTGATACTCAGAGAAGGCTTCCTAGAGGGTAGGGTGGGAAAACTCAGTGAAGGGAGACCACAGCAATGGGGAGGAACTGGATATGCAGTACTAGGGCCTGGGGACAGATGGCAAGGCAAGGGGCATTCACAAGGCAAAGGCTTGGAGTGGAAAAGCAGTTTGACCAGGAAGCTGTGTTTGGCTCTCTCATGGCCAGTAGGAGACAAAGTGCACAGGCCTGGGAGGATCCCAGAGATGAAGGAGGGTTTGGGGGTAGGTGGGCATATATCTGTTCCTGGAACAGGCCCCTTAAGTTTGAAGAGTTGCCCAGGATTTCTGGAGCCCCCCGGGCCTAGGGTAAGCTGCCTCAGTATTGTCCATCCTCAAATGGCCAATCTGTCCACAGCCCAGGGCCAGGGAGGCATTTAACCTGACCAAGTACACCAAGGGCAGTGAACAGGTCGGGTGACTGCTCCCAAGACATATCCTGCCCTCCGGGCAAACCTTGGAAATGAGCTGGAAGAGCCAGGTCTCCAGGCCCATCATGGAAAGCCAGGCCATGTGGGGCGGCAACCCTGGGCTAGGAAGGACACCAATACCACTGGCCATTGTCCCTGAAGGACCCACCTCCTAGGCCTGGTTTGAGAAGAGTGACTGCTGCTCCTAAATTCCCAATTTAGCCCAGATGGAGAACAGATTTGGAGAGGGCAGAAGGATGTCCCCTTCTGGTTTTAGCACCCAAGCCCTACCTAGCTTCACCCCTGAAAGCAATAAGGTACAGTGCGCAAGACCTCCCTGTACTCCCACCTCAAACCCAAGCCAAAGGCTTTCTTCTAGATCCTTTCAGGAACTCAAAATACTGACTGTAGAATATCAGGCAGCAGCAGGCCACCATCCATTGTGCAGGCTGTGCCCTGACAAAGGACACCTGGACAAAGAGAAACAGCCTGGACAGAAACAGCCTGGGCTCTAGCATCCTCATGTCCTAGCTTGGTGCTGTGTCCATCAAAAAGAAGGGCATTCTTTTCTAAAATTCCCACTTGAGTTGGTGGCGCCCCTCAGTGACCAAAAGCAAAGATCTAATGTATGAAATATCATATGTCAAGAGCTTTGTAATGTTATGAACAACCAATAAAAAAAAAAATAAAAAATAAAAAAAAAAATAAAATAAAAAAAAAAAAAAAAAAGAAAATCTGGAGAAGTGGCAGAAAGTGGATATAGCCTGAGGGCTGGGTAGGCCTCACCCCAGCAATATCTCTGAGATAGAAAAATGCTCAGCCATTATCTTGTGAGCCCCATGCACAATTAGGAAAAAATGTAAAAAAGCTTTTCAATGCACTAAACAATTCCCCAGGTGCTCTTTGCAATGGAATGTAAGTTGCAGTCTTGCAAACTCTTAAGACTTATCTGATTCTTTCTATAACCCCTTATCTTCTGCTAGGCCTTTTTTTTTCCCACTCCGTTGCTGTATATTGAACCCAGGGGTGTTAAACCACTTAGCCACAACATGCCCAGCTCTTTTTCTTCTTCTTCTTCTTATTATTATTATTTTGAAACAGGGTCTTGCTAAGTTGCTGAGTCTGGCTTTGAACTTGAAATCTCCTGCCTCAAGGCTCTCAAGTTCCTGGAATTATAGGTGTGTGCCACCATGCTCTACAGGTTAGGCCATTTTCAAACTGTAAGATAGAAGTTACCCTGTGCAAGACTCATGATTGCCATACACAAAAATGCAAATGAAGCAGGGTGTGGTAGGCCAGCTACTCCCTGAGGCTTGAGCCCAGGTGTTTCAGGATGTAGGCTGGGCAACATAGGAAACCATGTCTCAAATAAAAAAGAGTGTGAAATGCAGCCAACCATGGTGGTACACGCCTGTAATCCCACTGGCTCTGGAGGCTGAGGCAGGAGGATCACAAGTTCAAAGCCAGCCTCAGCAAAGTAGCAAGGTCCTAAGCAACTTATTGAGACTCTGTCTCTAAATAAAATATAAAGAGGGGCTGACAATGTGACTCAGTGGTTGAGTGCCCCTGGGTTCAATCGGGGAAGGGGGAAGTGTGAAATGCAAATGAACTTTTTCATATAGAGATATAACTGATTTCTACCCTATAGACAAAGATGGTTCCAAATATATGCCAAATTTATTTGGTCTATCTAGAGGCCTGTATGTTGGTTGTTATTATTGACATTACTATTATTTGCTGAGGTTTACCTAAAAATTGTGATCCTCCTGCCTCAGCCTCCTGGAGTCATTGGGATTACAAAGATATGCCACCACACCCAACCTGTATGTCTGTTTTTAAGATTCTCCTTTGAACCTATTATAACATCTTACCAGTTCCCTCATTAATAAATGATCTAATTATACCATTTTACCAGTTCCCTTATTAATAAATGATCAAAATAAAAACATTTTGTTTCGGGCTGGGGATGTGGCTCAAGCGGTAGCGCGCTCGCCTGGCATGCGTGTGGCCCGGGTTCCATCCTCAGCACCACATACCAACAAAAGATGTTGTGTCCGCCGAGAACTAAAAAATAAATATTAAAAATTCTCTCTCTCTCTCTCTCCTCTCTCACTCTCTCTTTAAAAAAAAAAAACATTTTGTTTCATTTTGTTTATTTTTTGTGCTGAGAATGGGACCCAGGGCCTCATTAATACTATGCCAGTGCTCTACCACTGAGCCACATCCTCAGCTAAATAAAATCTTTGATGCGTGTTATTTTGAGCGGCACTATAAATAATTACTCGGAGGCAGATTGTCTTTAAATGCAAGCGTATATTCGATCACACCAATCATCAAATATAAACAATTAATGCAAAAATTGTTGGGTGTGCTGGAGCACCCCAACTAGTATTGGGTACACACTAATTAAACACTGTAAGCAAATCACACAATCCTAGGGCAACCATGAGCCCCAAAATACCTCCAATGCCACACGACTTTTCTTAGCCAAATAGCAGACATTGTCCCTGTCTGGTGGTTCTCTCCAGCTGATGGCTGGATGTCAGGGAATGGTGAGTCAGTCCAGGGATGGACAGCAAGGTGGGCAGTCTCACCAATATCCTTGGAGCAAAAACTCTTCAATGTAGCAGGACCAGCAATTTGAATATGGTTCCAAGTTGATCTTGTATGTTGGTGATTGGTTACACCCAGTGAAAGTCAATGTCCATTGGTTATGTCAAGTGAGATGATATAATTGCAACTAGGTATGTCCTTTGCTAAGCATGCCTATGGCTAATACCTCTTGCAACTCTTTATCAATTGTAAGCAGAGGTGACTAAGCAGTTCAATGGCTGCTGTTCCTTATGGCAAGCAACTTAGTGAGTTCCAGCATGTCCCAGCATGTCTATAGCAGATGCTCCTTACATGTGTTCACTTTATATTTGCATGAGTTATGATGTTACAATTTTGGAAAGAATCCTTTCCCTGCATCTACCAGTTTATAATACAAATGAAATCACCAAATGGGGAGGAGAGAATCTTAGTTAAAGTGACCCTTAGGGACTAGGATTGGGAGACAGAGCTAACCCCAGGCTTTTCAGGGCTCTGCTGTGATCCTGGAGGGAGGGGGCTGTGTTTTGTCCAGGGTGTGTAACTGGGGAACTGTGACACACCTCTACCATGCAGATGTGGAATGACCTTCTGTGGTGAAGGTCTCCCTGTAGGTATCTACCCTGTGTCCTATGTCCTGATTCACACCCAAGATTCAGCCATCTCCCAACCCCCAGGCCATCCTGGCCAGAGGCAGTGTTGAAATACCCGCATTGTCATCCTGGATTGCTATTCTGGAGACACTTGTGGGAAGGCCTTTGTTCTCAGGCAGGTTATTTCAACTGCAGAGCCTCAGCTTCCTTATCGATAATATGCAGACAATTATGGTTCCTGATCTGGAGAAGATAAATGACATAACTGACCTGAAGCACTTCAAATCGCCCAGTTCAGAGTAAGCACTCAATATATATCAGCTGCTAGTCATTGGATCTGTTGGTTTTGCAGAACTTCCAGTGGTACTTTTGTTTTTTGTTTTGTTTTGAGCTGGAATTTTGCTATATTGTCCAGGTTGGTCCAGAAATCCAGAGCTCAAGTAATCCTCTCACCTCAGTTTCCCAGCCCCCGAATAACTGTGACTACAAATGCACACCATTGCGCCTAGCATAGTGGCAGTTTTGTTGTTGTGGTTTTTATACTTGGGATTGTCCATTGGTTATGTCAAGTGAGGTGATATAATTGCAACTGGGTATGAGCTAAATCCCCAGTCTTTATTTTATTTTTTGGAGAAAGGATCTCACTAAGTTGCTGAGGTTGACTTGTGATACTCCTGCCTCAGCCTCCCAAGACACTGGCATTATAGGCATGCACCAACATAGCAGCATGGCATATATTTTTGAAAGGCTGCTTAGAACTGATACTGGTGGGAGGACCAGTTGGAGTCCAGGTTCTTGGCATGCTGAAAAAAAGAATTGAGCAAGACAGCCAGGTGTAGTGGTACATGCCTTATTCCCAGCAACTCAGGAGGCTGAGGATTGCAGGTTCAAAGCTAGCCTCAGCAATTAGCAAGGCCCTAAGCAACTCAGTGAGACCCTGTCTCAAAATAAAAAATAACAAGGGCCGGGGAGGGCTGGGATTGTGGTTCAGTGGTAGAGCACTTGCCATGCACATGTGAGGCACTGGGTTCAATCCTTAGCACCACATTAAATAAATAAATAAATAAATAAATAAATAAAGGTATTGTGTCCATCTACAACTGAAAAATATACGTATATCTATAAAAAATTCTTTAAAAGCAAGGCTAGGGATGTGGCTCAGTGGTTAAGCACCCTTGGTTTCAATCCCCAGTAGAAAGAAAGAGAGAGAGAGAGAGTGAAACCGACACACAGAAGTAACAGGCAGAGCATAGATTTATTGAGAGTGAAAATAACACCCCGTAAAGCAGAGCTGAGTGCATCCAGCGAGAGAGTGACCCAAGGTCCTGATGTTTGGGCAACTCTTGTCTTATATGCTGAGCTGTGCCTCATTACCCACTCTGTATGAACCTGATAGAAGATCGTGCCCCAATTGTTCACACTGAATACTTTATTTTTGCCTAATTAGAATACAGAGCCTGTGGGGGGAGTTGCCATGAGCATAGTCCCTCAGTGGCGGGAGTTGTCATGGTAATGGGACTTATGGTAAACAGGGACTTGATGACTCATATCCTGGTCTTGTATTCCAGACGGCATTTTTCTTGTATCCTGTCTCCGCCATCTTGAGGTCTCTAAACTCCCACCTCAGAACCTCTTCCAGATGCTTGCCTAGCAGGACCCAGCTCCTCCATTCATGGATAAGACACACAACAAGTTGTCCTGGGTGATGGATGAGGTAGGTCAGACCCCTGGCCAGGGAGGATATGCCTGGCTTGCTCTCTGTGGAACCCCCATGCTGCCCTCTGGGGATTCCTAGGGCCCATCCGGGAATCAAAGAGGAAGGAATAAATGGGGAGGTGAATTCCCAATAGGTAACTGTGGGGTGCCCTGGGCTTAAAAATTGGCTCTTAGGTGCCCTTCGTTTCTGTATCTGCATAAAGGGCACTCTGGAGCTGTGAATTGCTGAGGACATTTGCAACCACCTTTTGGGGAAAAGAACAGATGGTCTGCACAAGCCTAACAGCTGGAAGCTGAAGTTTCCCAGCCCAGGCGCTGCTCTTGGAGACAAAGTCCATCAGACAATAAGGGAAAACAAACTCCCCTGCACAGCGTGGGAAGTTACCCAGCAGGTGGAGCAGCAGAGAGCCTGCCTGCCCAAGTTTTCTGGGCCAGTGAAGAGGAGGTTTGGATCCCGGCCACTCCTGAGGCCTGCCTGGGAACTTGTGGGGACCAGGGGGGGCGGATTCATTGGCCTGAAGGCATTCCTTCCATTCCTGACTCCTGTCTGTGGCATTGGCATGCACTTACCCCAGAGGACTAATCTCTGAAATGGGAAGATGACCCTCACCTGGGCTGAGATGGCAGGAAGGCAGATGTATTCTCCAAGAATGTTTGGGTTTTAAGTGGCAGAAAGACAAGTCAAGCCACCTTAAGGTAGAAGGAAATTACCTGGTATATGTATATATGTATATATGTATACATATATATAGTTTCGGTATGAGGTGTCCCCCGAAAGCTCC
The DNA here is from genome assembly GCF_964194105.1 of Spermophilus citellus. Lineage (NCBI taxonomy): Eukaryota > Metazoa > Chordata > Mammalia > Rodentia > Sciuridae > Spermophilus > Spermophilus citellus. The sequence continues at coordinate 42,999,768 of NC_138190.1, read as the reverse complement.
TGTGTCCCTGCAGGAATGTTCTCAGGTAAAGCGATCAGATTGTGACTGGTATAACCTAATCAGTCCATCCTAGTTTGAATGGACTGCCTGGGTGGTAACTGTAAAGCAGGTGGGATGTGGTTGGTCTGGAATTGTGGCTCAGTGGTAGAGCACTTGCCTGGCATGTATGAGGCCCTGGGTTCAATCCTCAGCACCACATGTAAATAAATAAAATAAAAGATCTGTTGGCAACTAAAAAAAATTTTTAAAAGCAGGTGGGATGTGGCTAAAGGAGGTAGGTCACTGGGGGCATGCCCAGGAAGGGTTGTTCTTCTAGGGGCCCCTTCCTGACCCTGGTATAAGATGAGCAGCTTCCTGCCCCATGAAACCCCCAGGCCTGTCCCCCATGATGCTCTATTTCATCTTGTGCCCAAAGCAATGGACTTGGCCTACCATGGATTGAACCTCTAAAACTGTGAGCCCCAAATAAACTTTTTGTCTTCTAAGTTGTTCTGGTCAGGTATTTTGGTCATAGTGACACAAAGCAGACTAAAACACCAAGTAATGTACAAGGTCTGGGGCCAAGCTCTGGGTGTGCACACCTTGTCCAAGCACTCCACCTGTCTCTGCAAAGGGGGATTTGTTTTGCCTTTGACAGCTTGGCCCTCAACTCTCCCAGTAGAGGCTGCCTCACCTACCCCTTAACAGCTAGGAGACCCAATCATGGAGAAGTTTCATTACCTTCAGTTCCAGCTATAGGTCATGTAGCCTGGCTTGGGTCCCATGCACATTCCTAATTCTGTAGTCAAGATGACAAATTACTGTGATTGGCCAGACTAATCATGAGTTCATGTCTAGAGCTTTGAATGGGAGGTTGGGGGTATTCCAAATCCACAAGAACCACATACAGTGAGCAGAGTGAGGTTTGTCATCAAAAGAAAATGGAGCCGGGCGCAGTAGCATACATGTGTAATCCCAACAGCTCAGGAGGCTGAGGCAGGAGGATCAAGAGTTCAAAGCCAGCCTCTGCAAAAGCAAGGTGCTAAGCAACTCAGTGAGACCCTGTCTCTAAATAAAATACAAAATTGGGCTGGGGATGTGGCTCAGTGGGTTAAGTGCCCCTGAGTTCAATTCCTGGTACACACCTCCCCCCACCCAAGAAAAAAAAAAGAAAATGGAGGGCTGGGGAACATTTTTCTGGCATGTATGAAGCCTGGGTTCAATCCCCAGCACCACAAAAAAATATAATTGGCTTTAATCCTAACTACTCAGGAGCCTAAAATGGGAGGATCACAGTTTGAGGCTAGTCAGGGTATTTATTGATACCCTGTCTCAAAATAAAGTAAAAAAGGACTGGAGTGTGGATCAGTGGTAGAGTGCTTGCCTAGTATGTGTGAGGCTCTGGGTTTCATCCCTTGAACCAGAAATAAAATGTGGGGTGTGGCTCAGTGGCAAAATACTTTTCTAGCACATTCGGGGCTCTGGGTTTGATCCCCAGCACCACAAACAAAAAAGAAAGAAAGTGGAGGGTAGGTGGTGTGTAATCAAAATAGGAAGGGATGCTGAGGCAAAAGGAGTGTGTGCCTGCTACAGTAAGCCACCACTGAAATTGGGCTGGGGATGTGGCTCAGTGGTTGAGTGCCCCTGAGTTCAATCCTTCAGTAAAAACACCAGCAGACCTGTTTCCTCTCTACCCACTATCTGGAGGTCCCCAGTTTTATGCCCCAAATAAGTTGCCCCTTCTCTCTTAACCACTCAAAATTCTGCCACCCATTACAGATGGAAAAGAGATTATATATCTGGAGATTAAACTCAGAAGTGTTCTACCACTGAGCTACATGCCCAGCCTTTTTTTTTTTTTTTTTTTTTTGAGATAGGATCTTGCTAAACTGCCTAGGCTACCTTGAACTTGTGATCCTCCTGCCTCAGTCTCCTAAATCACTGGGATTATAGGCACATGCCACTTTGCCAAGCAAGGTAATTTATATTAAAATGTCAGTGGCTCGCAGAAATGTTAGAACATGTTTGTGGCAGAGGCCGTCTGGAAAAGGCAAAGCCTCAATGGAATTAGTGGAATCTTGTGGTGGACTTCAGTGCAGTGTGGCAAAAGGACAGGAGATCTCTGAGGAGACTTCCAAGTACTCAATAAATCTAGCAGCTCAAAGGCAGCCTGGGAGGTGAGAGCAACCTCCTTTCCAGTTCATGTCTCCATATAGAGCAGATGGCCCTCCCAGGCACATCTGAGCTTCTGGCTCTGTTGTCCTCTTTCTCTGAGGGATCTGTCTGTCCCCTGTCATCCTATCAGTTCAGCTCTGTTTCAAAGCTGTTGTGTAGGTATGTATTCATCAAGCATGAATTTCTTTCTTTCTTTTGGTGATGCTGGGCATTGAATCCAGTGCTTCATGCATGCTAGGCAAGCACTGTACCACAGAGTTACATCCTCAACTCCAAGCATCTAACACTCATTTTTTTAAAGAGGGAGGTCTACTCTTATGGATTAATATAAGATGAATTGTGTGTAAGAGCATCAGAGGGAAGGTCAGAGGAAATAAATGGGTCAAGTTAGATCATTAGAATAATCATCAACCTGCTGGGTGCAGTGGTACATGCCTGTAATCCCAGCAACTGGGGAGGCTGAGGAAGGAGGGTTGCAAATTTGAAACCAGCCTCAGCAATTTAGTGAGGCAACTCAGTGAGACCCTGTCCCTAAATAAAATATAAAAAGTGTTGGAGATGTGGCTCAATGGTTAAGTGTCCCTGGGTTCAATCTCCAGTACCAAAAAAAAAAAAAAAAGGAAAAGAAAAAGGAAAAAAAAGCATCATCAATCATTAACCTGCTTTTCTATCCAGCCACAGTGCATCTACTCAACTGCTCTCCTAGCCTTGTACCCATTTATCCACCTATCATTCACCCATATACCCACCTTTCCATTCATCTGTCTGACCACCTATCTATGTACCCACATTCCTGATGACTGCTGGAGATCCAGCCTTCTGTGCACACTGGAAGCACAGATGTGAGTACTATTCATCTCCTGCCCTTGAACCCCTCCCAGTCTAGCAGGAGAGATATCCACATGTATATCTCTCAGCATGATTCTGTGATCAATGCTGTGGGCATCCCAAGAACCATTTGATTATGACATTGACATTTTAACTGAGTGCTGACAGATATGTCAGTGTTTTCTAGGAGACAAAAGGAGGAAGGACATTCCTGGAAGTGGGCACAGTATGGGTAAACCTTGGGATGTGTAAAAGAGAACAAGTAGGGGGCTGGGGGTGTGGCTCAGTGGTAGATTGCTCGCTCAGCATGCATGAGGCACTGAGTTCGATCCTTGGCACCACATGAATATAAAATAAAGATATATGTCCACCTACAACTAAAAAAATAGATATTAAAAAATAAGTTTTTTTTAAAAAAAGAACAAGTAGAATTGAAGCATGGGATGGATAGAGCGCTGAGGCATAAGTTGAGTGGGAAGCTGAGTAGGGGCCTTTAATCCTGACTCTGAGGAGCACAGATGAGTTTTGAGCGAAAGAGACAGCACCTAGAGAGTGTAGCCAGAGGCTCAAGGTGGCCATCAGGTTCTCATTCCAGATTCCAAGGATACATAAGTGCCAAACTGCAACCTACAACTCAAAGAAACAAAAAGACCTTAAACCTCAAGAAAGAGGCCATTCATAGGAACCAACTCAAAGATGGATGGACAGGGGCTGGGATTATGGCTCAGAGGTAGAGTGCTCACCTAGCACATGCAAGGCCCTGGGTTCAATCCTCAGCACCACATAAAAAAAATAAAATAAAATAAAGATATGTGTCCACCTATAAGTAAAAATTAATTTTAAGAAAGATAGATGGATAGATGGACAAGTGGGTATGCAGATGAAATCATGTGGTCAGGATCATCAGACATGTGCATCCCAATGTACCTGGTTCCACAGGGCTTGGGGGGCTCACAGAATACCCAGCCATATCCCCCAAAAGAACAGAACCATAAAGTCAAGGCCTCTCCTAGCTGGGGCTCTAAGAATTTCTTAGAGGGCAGCCCCTTCTGAATTATCCTGATAATAGCTGAATTTGGATTTTAAGAAACTACCCTAGACCTCCCTTAGGAACACTGTTGGATCCGTCAGAGGAAGCTCTTTCTCTCCTTTTTTCTTTCTTTCTTTCTTTCTTTTTTTTTTTTTTTTTGAGTATCAGGGATTAAACTCAGGGGCACATGACCACTGAGCCACATCCCCAGCTCTATTTTTTATTTGATTTAGAGACAGGGTCTCACTGAGTTGCTTAGCACCTCACAGTTGCTGAGGCTGGTTTTGAACTTGTGATCCTCCTGCCTCTACCTCCCCAGCCACCAGGATTATAGGTGTGCACCACCACACCCTGCTCAGAGGAAGCTCTCTTTCACAGAGAGAGAGAGAGAGAGCTAGGATAGTTGAGAATGTGTCCCAGGAATAACACCCTGGCAGGGAATAGGGCTCAGTGACCCAGCCTCCTGCCCAATGCTGCCAGGCTTCCAGGTATCATGCCTGGTCAGGAAAAGCCCTCAGCCTTGACAGCTAGTGCAGGCAGGTCTTGGGGTGCCAGAGGAACTTGAGGCAGAAGATGTTGTACTGAGAGGTCCTGGGGTGCCAAGTGCTCTAGGGAAATCCCAGGTAGCTCTGAAAGAAAGGGGGAAGCAGTCTGCAGGTTGCGTGAGGCAGGAAGCCTAGGGAATGGAGCTGCAGGGTGAGAAGGGGCCTCAGGGTTCCTCCCAAAGCCAGACAGTCATGTCACAACCCTGTGCTCTCCAGGCAGAGAGATGCCAATAGCACCCACTCGGTCCTCAGCCCTGCTATTGGGCTGGCTGATGAAGTCCTATAGTAAATTGACCAAGCATCACATAGAAGCTGAGTGCAATGTACTTCCTGCAGTGGGGTGGCCTAGGGAGACAACTACGCACTACTGGGAAAAAAGGCTTATGAAGAAAGGGCCTGGTCAGGGCGAGGGAACACCAGAGGCAGGAGGTGGGTAGTTTCTTCCAATTCAGAATTGAAACAGAGCTTGAAGGAACATGACACCACCTCCAAGATGAGAAAGGAAGGGAGGGCATTCCAGGTACAGAGCATGGCAAAGACAAAACAGGGAGGTATAAGAAGGAAACCAAGGAAAGGAATCGAGGTCTGCTCCTGGCTACAGTGTCTGTGAAGGTGTAGGCTTCAAGACACAGAGCTGCTGGAGAGGGAAGATGAAGCTCCTTTGAGCTGAGACTTCACAGCCTGAGCCTCCTTAAGGGGCCATCCCGGTGTGGGGCTTCCCTTAACCTCTCACCTCCATCTGGGATCTTATTGCCTGATTCTACAGGAAGAAAGCTGGGAGAGAATGAAGCCATACTTGAAAGATGAGCATGTGCACGTCCTGCTGGGCAGTTCTGTGGCTCGTGCAGGGAGGACACTGTCTTGGTCAGGATGGGCTTGGGAATGGGACCTGTATCTTCTGGAAGTATCTCAAGTTGGAGTCAGTGGCCAGTTTCCAATTCCCACCCAGCAACTAGCTCACAGTGGGACTCTGAAGAAGTCCATCTGTCTAAACCTCAGTTTCTCCATCTGTTTACTGATGCTCTGGGCTTGAGGCTATTTAAATGAGTCTGTGGACCAGAAGTATCCATAAATGGGGTTCCAATGAGTCCTTGAACTTGTAGCCAACTCTGTAAATGCTGCCAAAGCCTCCAGCCAAAGAGCCCTAGCTAGGCAAGTATTCTACCACTGTGTTAATAACATCCTGGGCACTGTGTTTTCCTTTTTGTTCATTGAGGGATGGGTTCTTGATATGTTGCCCAGGCTAATCTTGAATCTCTGGGCTCAAGTGATCCACCTGTTTTAGCCTCCTGAGTAGCTGGGATTGTACACTACCTGGCCTGCACCCAGACCAGTTGAGGGTTTAAGGAAGAAGGGATTCCATTTGATCTAGACAGGAAGTGGAGGTATGTCTATGATTGGGTATCTCAATAAATCATACAGGAGGTACACTAGAGAGGATACTTAACCTGTAATTGGCAATGAAGCTGCATATTAGCTAGGTTGGGGCTAGGAATGTAGCTCAGTGGCAGAGTCTTTGCCTATCACGCACAAGGCTCTGGTTCAATCCCCAGAAGCACAGGAAATAAAAACAGGGACAAGGCTGGGATTGTGGCTCAGTGATGGAGCGCTCACCTAGCACATGCAAGGCGCTGGTTTCGATCCTCAGCACCACATAAAAATAAATAAATAAAATAAAGGTATTGTGTCCAACTACAACTAAAATATATATATAAAACAAAGCAAAAAGGCATATTAGCTGGATTTGGGGGACATTTGGTCATTTATTTTTGGCTTGGAAAATGTTCATGTGTTTGTGCTAAGGTGAGACTGCAGGCTGGTGCCATGCATGGTAGTGTACACCTATAATCCCAGCAACTTGGGAGGCTGAGGGAGGGGAATCACAAGTTTGAGACCAGCCTCAGCAACTTAGGCCCAAAACAACTTAGTGAGACCCTGTTTCAAAATTAAAAAAATAATAATAAAAGGGCTGTTGATGTGGCTCAGTGATTAAGCACTCCTGGTTTCAATCCCTGGTACCAGAAAAAAGAAAGATTGCAGGCTGGTCTTATTTTTGTCTTGATTCATTACAATTAAAGCAGTCTGGTCTGATGCTGATGTTTTGTGAAATTGTTCAACAGGAGGACACTAAGGCCTAGCTGTGGGTGCCAGTACAAGCTTCCAGCTTTTAGGAGGCTGATTTTCTCTTTCTTAGTGTGTTGCTGAGAAATAGGCTCTCGATTTGCACCAGATTTCCTGGGAGATCTGGGATCTCACAGAGAAGCAAACAATTAATCTTTACAGCTGTGTGTTTGGGGTGTGTGTGTGTGTGTGTGTGTGTGTGTGTGTGTGTTGCTGGGGATGGAAACCAGGGTTGTGTGCATTTTTACCAGGCAAGTGTGGTTCCCCTAAGATACACGCCCAGCCCCAACAGGCTTTGAGTCACATATATCAACAGGCTTTGAGTCACATATATCTAGCCTATCAACAGCTTATCACATCTGAGCTTCAGTTGCTGCTTTTGTAAAGTAGCAAGCTCCTATGGCTGCATGAGGTCCTATGGAGGGCAGAGCCACCAGCTGAGTCTCCAACAATGTGAAATAAATCACTCTGTAAAAACCAGTCTTTGTGAAATTAAATCCCTCAATCTTAAAACCAACATGGACTATTGGATGGCCACAAGAAAGACTGGTTTCTTTTGTGAAGAACAGCTTTTCTTCTTCTTTGTGCTTTTTTTATTTGTTTATTTATTACTTATCTTTTTTTTTTTTTTTTTTTTTTTTTTTTTTGCTGTTGGGGATTTAACCCAGGGCCTTGAACATACTTTTTTTTTTTTCAAAAGCCCTTTTATTACACTAATGGAAGAGAGTTTGGCATCTAACAAAAATACATTTTTCTCTTTTGCCCCAGCAATCCCACTCAGCAATTTACTCTGAAGAGACACCTCCATCAATGTGGAAACACATATGCACTAGGTTATTCATTACAGCATGTTTTTTTTTTTTCCTTTTTCCTTGGCTTTTTTGTTTATTTGTTTGTTTGATTCTTTTTTGCAGCATGGTTTACAATGACAAAATAGTGGAAATAATACTAGTTCCTACACACAGGGTAGTTGAAGAAACTGTAGAACATTTACACAATGGTGTCTTATGCAGCTATAAAATGATTGAGAAAGAAATCTATGAACTGACATGCTGTTGATGAAAGAAAGCAAAGTGCAAAAAAGTGTGTATGAAAGACAGGCATGGTGGTGTGCCACTATAGTCCTAACTAATGGGGAGGCTGAGGTGAGAGAATTGCTTGAGGCCAGCTTGGGCAACATAAGGAGACCCTGTCTCAAAAAAATAAGTAAGTAAGTGAGTACATAAATAAATTTATAGTATGCAAAGATGGTCTAAGAAAATATACATGTATTTGCTTATCTTTACAAAAAGAAACAGGAAAAATAAAGCAGAAACTTTTGAGATTGTTTCCTTGAGAGTAATGGTCGGGAGGAGTGGGCTGGGATGTGGCTCAGTGGTAGAGAGCTTGCCTGGCATGCACAAGGTCCTAGGATTCAATCCCCAGTACTGCAAAAATAAATAAAGAAGAAAGTGGTTGGGAGTGGGATGGGAGAAAGGGGAAAGAGAAGTGATACTTCTCTAAGAATACTTTTTGGTCTAGTTCTGACTTTTAAAACCATCTCATTGTTTCACATACTTTCAAAATAAATAAAATTGACAAGAATAGGAGAAAGTTGCTGTCAGTGGGAAACTAAAATGACGCAGCAGTTATGAAAAACTGCTTCCTCAAAAAAAATAAAAATAGGAGCTGGGTATGTGGCTCAATGGTAGAACGCAAGTTAAAAATAGAACTACCGTATGATTCAGCAATCCCACTACTGGGTATATATCCACAACAATTGAAGTCAGGATCTCAAAGAGATATTTGCACACCTGTGTTCATAGAAACATTGTTCACAATGATAAAAAGGTGGAAGCAACCCAAGTATCCACTGACAGATGACTGAATAAACAAAATATAGCATATACCTACAATGGAATATCATCCAGCCTTAAAAATAATGGACACGTGCTACAACATTGATGAAACTTGAGCACTTTATGCTAAGTGAAATAAGCCAATTACAAAACTACAAATGCTTTATGATTCTATGAAGTGATTAGAGTAGTCAAATTCTAAGAAAGTAGCGGGGCTTAGTGGTGCATGCCTCCAGCCTCTTGGGAGGCTGAGACAGGAGAATCCTGAGTTCAAAGCCAGCCTCAACAACAACGAGGTGCTAAGCAACTCAGTGAGACCCTGTCTCTAAGTAAAATACAAAATAGGGCTGGGGATGTGACTCAGTAGTTGAGTACCCCCTGGGTTCAATCCCTGGCATCAAAAAAAATCTTAGAAAGTAGAGTGGGGTTGCAGGGACTAGGAGCAGGTGGAATGGGGTGTTAGAGTTTAAGGGAAGTCAGTTAATTTGGAAAGATGAAAAAAGTTCTGTAGATGAAGGGTGGTGTTGGTTGCACAACATGAATGTCCTTAATGCCACTGAAGTGTATTCTTCAAAATAGTTAAGATGCTGGGCACAGTGATGCACACTTGTAATCCCAGCAGCTCAGGAGGCTGAGGCAAGAGAATTATGAGTTCAAAGCCAGTCTTAGCAACTTAGCAAGGTTCTAAGCAATTCAGTGAGACCATGTCTCAAAATAAAATACAAAAAAAAAAGGGCTGGGGATATGGCTCAGTGGTTAAGCACCCCTTGGTTCAATGTGTGGTACAAAAAAAAATGGTTAAATGGTAAATTTTGTGTTAGGTTTATTTCACCAAAATTTAAAGAAGTATGCTCATTGAGGCTGGGGATGTGGCTCTATGACAGATCACTTGCCTAGCAAGTACAAAGACCTGGGTTCAGTTCCTAGGACTGAAAAAAAAAAAAAAAAACTTGTGTTCAGTGAAAAAAGAGAAAGGTATACAGTAATGCAGGAGGCTGAGCCAGGAGGATAACAAATTGGAGGCCAACCTCATCAATTTATCATGGCCCTAAACTTAGTCTGACCGGGAGTTCAATCCCCATACCCACCCTCTACTCTCCAAAAAATGGAAGGGAGGGAGGGTGTACAGCTCTTCCTTACAATAAAATTTCACTATACATGTTTTTTTTTTTTAAATCATCATTTGAAACCAAACTGAAGTTCACACTGGCTCTCCCACAGAGCTACTTGTTATTTTTCATTTATTTTGAGACAGGGTCAAACTTGAGATCCTCCTGCCTTGGCCTTCAGAATCACTTGGATTACAAGCCTGTGCCATTGTGCTTAGAAATTAGTACATGTTAATTATACAAAAGAGTGAGATTCATGGTGATGAGTTCCCACAGCTGTATCACTTACTTTGATAGTATCTGTCCTCCTCTCTTTCTGTCACTTCTGGGCAATTTGCTCTACTTGTAAAGAGTCAATTCTTGTTTTCTTTTTCTTTCTTTCTTTCTTTCTTTCTTTCTTTCTTTCTTTCTTTCTTTCTTTCCTTTTCTTTCTTTCTTTCCTTTTCTTTCTTTCTTTCCTTTTCTTTCTTTCTTTCTTTTCTTTCTTTGCATATAGCAGTTATTGAACCCAAGGGCCTTAAACACTGAGCAGCATCCACAGCCCTTTTTAAAAATATTTTATTTAGAGACAGGCTCTCTCTGAATTGCTTAGCACCTCGCTAAATTGCTGAGGCTGGCTTTGAACTCATGATCCTCCTGCCTCAGCCTCCTGAGCCACTGGGATTACAGGTGTGCCCAGCTAAATCATTAATTATTTATTTAAACTTTATCAATTTATTGATGTCATGCTGGGCTGGGGATATAGCTCAGTTGGTAGAGTGCTTGCCTTGCATGTACAAGGCCCTGGGTTCAATCCCCAGCACCACACACACACACACACACACACACACACACACACACATACAGAATTTATTTATATGGTTCTGAGGATTGAACCCAGTGCTTCATTTGTGCTAGGCAAGCACTCTACCACTGAGCTACAGCCCCAGATCTAAGCATTAATTATTATTATTATTTTTTGGCAGGGGGTATACCAGGGATTGAACTCAGGGGCACTCAACCACTGAGCCACATCCCCAGCCCTATTTTGTATTTTATTTAGTTGCTCAGTTGCTTAGCGCCTCACTGTTGCTGAGACTGGCTTTGAACTCCCGATCCTCCTGGCTCTAAAGCATTAATTCTTTTTTTTTTTTTTTTTTTTAGAGAGAGTGAGAGAGGAGAGAGAGAGAGAGAATTTTTAATATTTTATTTTTTAGTTCTCGGCGGACACAACATCTTTGTTGGTATGTGGTGCTGAGGATCGAACCCGGGCCGCACGCATGCCAGGCGAGCGCGCTACCACTTGAGCCACAGCCCCAGCCCCAGCATTAATTCTTAACAACGGGATCTACCTCAGATTTTACCTCCACCTAGAATTGTATTTACTACTTCCTAGTGGATTTTCTGACATGGATGCCTCAGTAAATGTCACAGACTGAAATAAAATAAAATAAATCATCATTTGGCCACCATCAGTGTAGTAATTGAGGCAAGAATCACCAAAGGTTGATAAGCTTTATTATTTATTTATTTATTGTGGTGCTGGGGATTGAACCCAGGGCCTTGTGCATGTAAGGCAAGTACTCTACCAACTATATCCCCAGCCCCTTATTTGATTTTTGAGACAGGGTCTATCTATATTGCCCAGGCTGGCTTTGAACTTCTCAGCTCAGGTGAGATCCTCCTGCCTCACTCCTTTAAGTAGAAATAGGTACATACAACCACACCTGATTTTAGATGCTAAACTTGTAAGTGGAAGTTTGAGAAAAAAAAACTGCATAGTTACATAGTTTCAAAATATCTTGGCCAGCAGGGGTGACAGCCAGACCCTGTCTCTTAAAAAAAAAAAAAAAAAAAAAAAAAGTATCTCTTAGCTAGGTAGTGGCCTGTAATCCCAGCAACCCAGGAGGCTAAGAGAGGAGGAAAGCAAGTTCAAGGCCAGCCTCAACAATTTAATGAGGCCTTGTCTCAATATGGAAAAAAGATGGTTTACTGGAGATATACTCAATGTTAAAATACCCCTGGGTTAAACACCCAGTACCAAAAAATCATCATCATCATCATCATCATCATCTATAAAATACTAATGGAAATATAATGTAATGTAAATGGAAAATAAAACTAGGTGCAGTGGCACACACCTATAACCCCAGGGACTAGGGAGGCTGAGGCAGGAGGATCACATATTCAAGGTCAGCCAAGTCAATTTAGCAAGACTCTGTCTCAAAGAATACAAAAGGCTGGGGATGTAGCTCAGTAGCCGAATCCCCCTGGGTTTCATTCCTAGTCCCGGAAAAAAAAGAAAAGAAAAATATATCTGCCACAGCAAAACCTGAAAGCCATTACTTTAACCAAATGACCAAAACTAATACCAACAATTTGGGGATTAACCAATACCTTGTGCCTCCTGATACACTAAAAACACAGTGTCTGCAGCTGGGGCTGTAGCTCAGTGGCAGAGTGCTTGCCTTGCATGTGTGAGGCACTGGGTTTAATACTCAGCACCATATAAAAATAAACAAAATAAAAGCATGCTGTCCATCTACAACTACTAAAAAAAAAAAAAAAAAAAAAAGAACACAGTGTCAACTCTGTGGAATTCCTACCCAAAACCAAAATACATAATCTGAATCTAATCATGAGGAGACATCAGATAAACCTACAATGAAGGACATTCTTCCAAAGAACTGACCTGTGTTCTTCAAAAGCAACAAGATAAAAAAACAGAAAAGTCAAGACCATGAAAGTTAAAGGAAGACTTAAGACCCGCTAACAACACAAAGCATCTCTTTACCTAGGCCTTCCTTTTGACATAAAAGGGAATTATTAACTGTGTGGGCGCCTGTAATTGGTTCACTAAGGTGGGAGGATCACAAGTTTGAGGCCAGTCTGGGCAAATTAGGAGACCCTGTCTCAAAAAAAGAACGAAAGAAAGAAAAAGATTGGGGATGTAGCTTAGTGGTAGATGGCCCAGGTTCAATCCCCAGATTGGGGGGTGGGGTGGGAGGGTAAGAGAGAAAGAGTGAACTGTTTGGGGGTGTAGCCTAGAGGCAGAATACTTGCTTAGCATTCACAAAGCCCTGAACTCCGTGCCCCCACATCTCAAAAAAAAAAAAAAAAAAAAAAAAAAAAAAAAAAAACTACATTTCTCTCCAGTTGCCATTGGTGTTTCCGAGCCAAGAATTGCTAATCCCACCCTTTTGTTTAACGGCAAGGTACACCACTGGGTGAGTGGGCATGACTTCCTTCACTCCATAGAGACAGGCATTAATCTTATTAGAATCTGTTTTCCTTAGCTCCTGAGTCAGGGTGGTGTCCGGTTTGACCTGGCCTCCTCCTCCCCTCCTCATCAAAGCTAAGCACCCCTAGTACCCAGTAAATTCTCCTTTGGAAAAGCAGGCCTTTCTTAGGGGGCCGGATGGGGCGGGGGGTGTTGTGGACAAAGGCCCTTCAGCCTAGAAATGAAATGTAATGACCAGAAGCCGCAGGGTAGTGTGGACAGCAGGTGCTGAAAAATCCTTAGCGTAGGAGTACATAGAGCCCGATACAGATCTTTGTTGAGGCGACTGTAAGTGCTTTATAAATTCTCCCTTTCTAAATGCTCTGTATTGGCTTTCTTTTACTGCACATGAATACTTACTAATCGCTTGGGTCACCTTCCTTGCGGGATCGAATCTGGTGGGGAATTAAGCAAGCAAATCAGTTATCGCTAAGACAACTGCCCACAGTTAGCCTTTAGGGGAAGCGCAGGCGCCTAGTGTGTGCTCATAGGTGACACTGTCATTACCCATAAATGTTCCTGGTCGGCCCCGGGGTTAGGGAGGATTGGAAATCCCTTCAGTTTTCTCAAAGGTTGGGAAAGGATAGACTTCGGCTTATTTTCGCATTTGTGAAACCGGACGCACAGGTGTTGAGAGGACATGAGTGGGCAAGCATTTGGGGGAGAAGGTGCTTGCCCTCCTCCCTCTCCCCATCTCAGTCCCCAAGGATCAGAAATTTGTCCGTTCGGAAATTCAAGGGAGACCAGAAAACCTCCCGAAGCGAAATGTTCCATGGCTCGAACAGCAACAGGCCGGAAAAGTGCGCGCGCGAACATTCTGCGCGCCGACGTCCTCCAGCGCCCCGCGCCCCGCTCCCCTCTACCAAGCTGCTCCTCCTTCACTCGATCCTCTCGCTCCCTCCTCCTGATACCCGCCCCCACCCGTTCCCCGATTGGTTGATCCTGGCGGCCGGTCCGCCCCGGGATTTAAAGGGCCCGCTTCGCCGCGCCGCCCTGGGAGCCGCTGCTGGTCCTGGCCTTGCGGCCTGCGGGGAAGGCTGCCCGGAGGAGGAGGCGACGGTGGCAGCAGCGGCGCGTCCCCGGCCCCCAGGACCACGGCTTCCTTTCTGCCAGGTAGGTTGCTAGTAGTGTGCGTGTGGCTCTCCTGCTCCCATCCTGATCCGGCCTCCCCGCGAGATCTGTAGCGCATGTCCTGGGACCCCCTTCGCATCACCTTTCCGACTTCCCCTCCTGCTCTGTCCCCTGCCAAAACCTACACTTCCCTGCAGTCCTTGAATGTGGGCAAGGCTTTGTTGGTGGCCTTTTGCCGGGTGGGGGTGAGATGGGGCACGCGGAGGATACAGGACACCCCCCCATCCATACAAGGAGAGATGCACACGGCCCCAAAGTGTCACAGAATCCCCCTATCTGCCCTCCACACAGAGCGACTCTACCTTGGAAACCAAGGAGTCCCCTACCCCCCTCCCGCCCCATTTGATATATGGGCCTAAAATGCACATCATTCAGTCATCGCCTCAGACCGGACGGTTCACAGCATTCAAGACACACGGGTCCTTCAATTCACCGCAGGTCACAGCTGCGTGTGTGTGCATTCAGAACACTCACCCCCCACACACAGTTGGTGGCTCAATCTGATGTACCTGATGTTCACATCCTCTCCCAGGCTCCCAATACCAGCTGTGGAGTCCACAGCTCCCAAAAGTGCTCAAGTCCATCCCTTGAACACGGGTGACCCCATGGACATCCTGCTCCCTCTGTGTTCCCCCTTGGCAGATTTATCCATCTGTCTTTCCATCCGTGGGGGTCTACAATGGCCACCTTCAGCCGTCAGGAATTTTTCCAGCAGCTACTGCAGGGCTGTCTCCTGCCTACAGTCCAGCAGGGCCTTGACCAAATCTGGCTGCTTCTTGCCATCTGCCTCGCCTGTCGCCTCCTTTGGAGGCTTGGTAAGTGCCTGCCACACTGTGTGCCACCACACCAGATGATATCATATCTGCCATGTTCATCCATAAGCCACACCTTACCCTGCCACATACAGCCAGGCCAAAATAGGTCCCGACATGTCTAGCCCCATCACATTCCACCAGATCATTCCCCCTTCTACCAACCACATCCTACTCTGCCCAGCTACCCCAAACCACACTAGGCCAAGCCACATCCTATTATACCAAGCCATGCCCTTCAGTATTTCTGGATTCTATGATTCTGGAAAACTGAGGTTCTTGGAATCCTGAAATGTCTACATTTCAAGATTATAAAATTCTGGAATGCTGATGTTGTAGGGTTATGGAATCCCAAAATACCATGTTTACAGGGTGTGGAGGTTTTAACAAGTTGAAATCCTCACATTCTAGGCTTCCAAAATGTTGGCATTCTGGATTTCTATAATCGGGACCTGATGAGATTTCTGGATACTAGGATTCTGGAATGTTTCCAAAATCCTAGCAGACTTGTATCCAAATGATAAGGTTCCAAGTCCCTAGGTTCCTATAGGATGCAGAGATGTTTTTAGAAATCTGAGATTCAAGGGTCTACTCTTTCTTTTTTTTGTTTGTTTGTTTTAAATGGATGTTTTAATCCCCCTAGGTTTTTTATTATTGTTAATCTTTTGTGGTGCTGGGGTTGGAACCCAGGGCCTTGCACATGCTAAATAGGCTCTCTTATCACTGAGCTACATCTCAGCCCTCCTAGGTTTATTATCTAGACATATTTCAAAGCTATTGAAAAGTTGGAATAATACAATGAACTACTCATCTATCATCAGATTCTCCAACTGTTAACCTTTTGCCACATTAGCTCCCTCAACCTATCTTTATCTCTCTTCTGTCCATCCATTCATCTATCATCTTCCTGCATCACTTGGATAAATTGCTGATATCATGACACTTCACCCCCAAATCCTTCATTGTATAGCCTCCAAGAACAAGAATATCCTCTCCCAAACCACAGCCTCAACCATCGCCCCCCGATATACCCAATATAAATTGATATTTGAATTTCTTCTGGGTCCCCAAAATGTCCTTTATAGATTTCTTTTCCTTAAACCCAGGCCTTGCCACCTTCTTCAGCTCCTCAATATCAGCCTCGGGTCTTCTCCAATTCCACCACATTCCAACCTCCAGGCCTTCACCCAAGCTTTGCCCTCTGCCCAGGTCCTTCTCCCCTCCCTACCAATCCACCAACCTTCCCTTTCTTGTTCTTTCTTTCCCTCCCTCTTTCTCTCCCTCTTTCTCCCTTTTTCTCTTGTTCTCTCTCCCTCTCCCCTGAAGGGTTGCCATCCTACCTGAAGCATGCAAGCACCGTGGCAGGCGGGTTCTTCAGCCTCTACCACTTCTTCCAGCTGCACATGGTTTGGGTCGTGCTGCTCAGCCTCCTGTGCTACCTCGTGTTGTTCCTCTGCCGACATTCTTCCCATCGCGGCGTCTTCCTCTCCGTCACCATCCTCATCTACCTACTCATGGGGTATGGGTGTGCATTCTCATCCTCGCCCTGTTGGCAGGAGGGCAGGAGGGTACCTAGGCATCCGATGAAGTTGTCCAAGATAGGGAGGGCACGGAATTTTGAGTAGAAAGAAAAGGGTCTGGGATAATTATTGAGGAGGCACCAAACAGGGAGGATGTGGAGTATTCCTGGAGAAACATGCCTAGGAGATGTGTCTTTTCATGAGGTGGTACAGGCCCGATTGGGTGTGGATTTCCCCTGGAGGAGGGAGCCTAGGGGAATTTTTCCCCCAGGAAGTTGTACAGAACAGGGGAAAGGGGAAGGCAGAACCCTCTCAGCAACTTGGTCCCCCCCACCCCCGTGGTATCAGAGGCCATGGGGGTTGTGGGGCCAAGACAAGCACCTTTTTTTCTTCAGTGAGATGCACATGGTGGACACCGTGACATGGCACAAGATGCGAGGTAGGTAGCCCTGCCCCAGCCTTCCTGTCCTCTCCATGACTCCTAACTGCTCCCCACCCGGGTCTCTTCTCCACTTTTCTCCCTTGTCTGCTGCCCCATGATGTAGACCTCAGATACCCTTTGTGTCTATGTCTCTTTCTACCGTGTTTTCCTGGAGTATCTGCTGGGTCATCTCATGTATGTGTCTGATGCTTTTGAGTAAGGGTGTCTGCCTGTCTTGGGCCCACTTACCCAGCAGTCTGCCTGTTTGGCCCTATGCCCACCTACCCATCCTTGTACCCACCTTCTCCTCTCACCGGGTGTGCCCTGTCCCTCCATGCTGACCTGCTCTCTTGCCCATCCACTTGACCATGGGCCCCACACATAGGGGCCCAGATGATTGTGGCTATGAAGGCAGTGTCTCTGGGCTTCGATCTGGACCGGGGCGAGGTGGGTGCAGTGCCCTCACCTGTGGAGTTCATGGGCTACCTCTACTTCGTGGGCACCATCGTCTTTGGGCCCTGGATATCCTTCCACAGCTACCTACAGGCTGTCCAAGGCCGCCCACTGGTGAGGTCCTGGGAGGATGGGTGGGCAGGGACTGTGGGGGCCATCACTGGACAGTGCTCACTGAGCCTTAATCCCCACAGAGCCGCCGATGGCTGCAGAAGGTGGCCCGGAGCCTGGCGCTGGCCCTGCTGTGCCTTGTACTTTCCACTTGTGTGGGCCCCTACCTCTTTCCCTACTTCATCCCCCTTGATGGTGACCGCCTCCTTCGAAAGTGAGCATGATCTTTGAGGCTCCTGCCCAGCAGTGAAGGGGTTGGGTAGGGGCCTGGGGTCTCCCCACCTCTGATCCTATCTCTTAATGCTTCTCTGTCTGTCTTCTGTTACTACAGCAAGAAACGCAAAGCCAGGTAAACAAGGGCAGGTGCTGAGGGTGGCGGGGGGCTGACTAGGGATGGGGGCAGAATCTAGGACCATTTGGTTCCAGAAATTGGAATGTATCTGACTATATACCCCATGACTAGACAGAGATCGGATATCCATCTCTAACTGTCCATTTGACCAAGATTGACTCTGTGACTCAGTGTATGACTGACACTCTGACACATTACTGTGTCTGGCTGTCCATCTGTTCGGTTCTTTCTCCATTCAAAGGAAGTTACATGACAAGTTTGTGTTCATTGGTGACTAACCTGTCTGTGACTCCAGGTAGGGGGATGCATAGTTTGTTTGCCTATGGCCACTGATCCCCTGAATATGGAACTCAGAGTTTTGACTGTGCCATTGTCGATGACAGAGTGTGTAGCTGTCATTGGACAGGGTTAATCTAAGTTCATGACTCCTGCTGGCCTATGACTCTGGTATGTGCCTCTCTGTGATTGATCCTGCCTGTGTGTCTGCCTTCTCTGACTGCCTGATATTGTCTAACTGAGAGGTCATGACCAATCATGAGCCTGCACCTGCACATAGGACACACTGTCTGCCTCTGGTTTGTCCAGGACTGGATCTACTCTCTGATTATATGCCTCCCTCCCCCATTCACTGGCTGCTAATTATGTCTGATGCTGATGAATCTCCAAAAAGTCACTTGACCAGTGTCATCCAGCTGAGCAGCCAAGCATTAATCCCAGGACTTATTTCAGAGCCTATGCTTTTTCCAGTGCAGGATGCTGCCTATTTTTGACCATCTGATCGTAAAACTGCCAGCGTGTATATGTGTGCGTGTACATTGAACAGTTGACCGTCTCTAAGACTAAGGGGTGGTTTTTCTCATTGTTTGTTTGTTTTGACTGTCTTGTGGTCACTGCAAAGCTGGAAGTCTGATAACATTTGTGTCTGATGTTATGACTGTTTTAGGATACAGGGCCATGCCATATCATAGGTCATGTCATGCATCCGTTTAAGTTGCATGAAAACAGCCACCTGTCACTATTTGTCTGTGTGTCTGCCTCTTTTGCCACTACATTTCTGTTTTGTCTGTGAACATCTCAGGCCAACCTCCGGGGTCTCTCTGACTCTCTTTTCTTTCTTCTCTGCTCCCTTCCTGACCCCTGGGGGCCTTAGGGGCACCATGGTAAGGTGAGTCCACAGAGCAGGGGAGGGGATGCTGACAGATGGTGGGGTATCCTGGCAGGGCCTGGGCATGATGCCTCTCTCCCCTGCCCCTTTCTTCCCAGGTGGCTGCGAGCCTATGAGAGTGCTGTCTCCTTCCACTTCAGCAACTATTTTGTGGGCTTTCTATCCGAGGCCACAGCCACGTTGGCAGGGGCTGGCTTCACGGAGGAAAAGGATCACCTTGAATGGTGGGGAGGGCATGGGGGCCCCTTCTCCTACAGGGTGCTGCCTAGAGGAACTGCAGGGAGGAGGGAGGGGACTCCCAGGGGAGGGAAGAACCAAGACAAATGTGTGGTATCCAGATGGACTGAGATCCCAACTGGATCTGCATGTCTCTTGTCTACAGGGACCTAACAGTGTCTAAGCCACTGAACGTGGAATTGCCCCGGTCAATGGTGGAAGTTGTCACAAGCTGGAACCTGCCCATGTCTTACTGGCTAAATAATTGTGAGTCATCAAGTCACCACTCCAGGGGAGTTGGTAACCCTAGCCCTTTCACACATTTATGTAACACATATTTACTGAGCAATTACTGTGAGTGGGCACTGAAGATACAGCAGAGACAAAAAATTCACAAGGGACTGGGGTGTAGCTCATTGGTAGAACACTTGCCTAGCATGCCCAGGCCCTGAGTTCAATCCCCAGCACCACCAAAAAAAAAAAAAAAAGTCACAAAAATCCTTGCCCTGGTAGAACTGGCATTTAAGAGGGAAGCAGATAATAAAGAAGAGAAAAAAATAACACAAATGGTTTAGTTGGTGATAAGTGCTCTGGTAAAAATTCACAATAATAATGCAGGTAAAGGTAATCCAGGTGACAAGAGTAGGGGGCCATGCTGCAATTTAAAATAAATTAGCCAGGGCAAGTCTGAATGAGGACAGGACATTAGGACATTTGAACAAAGACCTGAGGAAGGTAATAGAGCAAGGAATGTGGATATATGGGAGAAGTGTGACAGATGGAGGAAACAGCAAGTGCAAAGGCCCTGAGGCAGTTTGTTTGGTGTGTGGGGAATAGCAAGGTCACTGCAGTGGAGTGTTAGGAATGTGGCTCAGTGTTAAAGCTTCCGCTTAGCCTGTGTGAGGCCCTGGGTTTGATCCCTAGCACTGAAAAGAAATAAAAATAGGTTATTGGGGTAGGCACAGTGAATGAGGAGGCCAGTGATAGGACATGAAGTCAGAGAGGTCCTGTAGGACTTTGTGAGCCACAGAGAAGACTTTGGCTTTTTGAGGCACTCAGTGGCAGGACTCTTCATAGAGGAGGGCCATGGGCAATGTGTTAGGTTCCTGCCACTGTTAGCAACCCAGGCTAACAATGGTGGTGGGCAATAGCACAGAGCACATGGAGAGGAGAAATCAGATTCCGGATATATTCTGAAGAAGGAACTGACAGGATTTGCTAAATCTCTAGAATGTGGGAGTGGGGAAAGGCAGATGGAAGGTGATTCCAAGTTATTTTACCCTGAGGACCTGGAAGGGTGGACTTGGCATTGACTGACCTTGGGAAGACCATGGGATAAGTATGTTGGAAGGGAAGATCAGGAGCTAGATTTTAGATATGTGGAGGTGGAGGCCATCTTAAGGACTTTATCCTGGGGTACCAATAGATTATGGGTATCAGGGATTTCTAGGAAGGGCAGGGGGACTCTCCAAAGAACCTTAATCTACATCTCTCCCTGCCAGATGTTTTCAAGAATGCCCTCCGACTGGGGACCTTCTCAGCTGTGCTGGTCACCTATGCAGCCAGCGCCCTCCTGCACGTGAGCAGGGCAGAACAGGATGGTGGGGGGATGCATCGCGGGGGTAGTAGAGCCTCCTCCTCACTTACCTCATTGCCCTTGGGTCCCCAGGGCTTCAGCTTCCACCTGGCTGCAGTACTCCTGTCTCTGGCATTTATCACTTATGTGGAGCATGGTGAGTACAGAGCCTAGTTAGCAGACAGATGGAATGTTGGTAGGAAGCTGGAGCCACTGTCCCCTGAGGCTAAACTTACCCCTTATCTTCTGCACTGTCCCAGTCCTCCGGAAGCGCCTGGCTCGGATCCTCAGTGCCTGCGTCCTGTCCAAGCGGTGTTTGCCAGACTGTTCACACCGGCATCGCTTGGTGAGGGTTCAGCCTGGGCAACCTTGTGCCCAACGCTCCCCCTCAAAAATGTCACTTATGTCTCCATCTTGTACCTGTCTCAGAGTGTCCAGCCTACTCTTCTGGTCCCGGAGCCATCCCCATAACTTCACATCTATTCACTGGCATCTGTTTCTCTAACAGGCATTTATTGAATACCTGCTGTATACGCACCTGCCATTCATTCCTCCAAGGAACATTTATTAAGCACATGCTAGTTCTAGATGCTGGAGACACAGCAGTGAACAAAGCAGGCCAAAGTCCTGGCCCTTTGGGACAAACATGTTAATAGGGGAAACAGTAAAATAAAAATCAGTGAAGTCTAATAGTTTGTCAGGGGCCACGTGTGGTGGGTCATGCCTATAATCCCAGCAATTTGGGAGGCTGAGGCAGAAGGATTACAAGTTTGAAGATGGCCTCAGCAATTTAGCGAGGCCCTAAGCAACTCAGTGAGACCCTGTCTCTAAATAAAATACGAAATAGGGCTGGGGATGTGGCTCAGTGGTGGAGTGCCCCTGAGTTTAATCCCCGGTACCCCAAAATCAATCAATCAATCAATTAATTAATTAAAGGATGGGGGTGTGGCTTAGTGGGAAAGTGCCCCTGGGTTCAATCTCCAGTGCAAAAAAAAAAAAAAAAAAAAAAAAAGTTTGTCAGGGTATGAGTAGTGCTAAATGTAAGGGAAAAGGGATGGGAAGTATTTGGGGTGTGATTTCCATTTTAAATAGGGAAGTCAGGGTAGGAGAGGTCCTCCTGGGTGTGGTGACTTTTGAGTTTTAAGTGAAGGAGGAGAGGGAGGGAAGCATCCGGGTAATGGGAACACCCCGTGTAAAAGGCTCCAACACAGGTGCAGGCCTGGAATCCTTGACAAACACAGAAGGTCAGGGTGTCTTGAGTAGAGTAAGGAGGATTTGGGTGGGGAAAATATGGGCTCTCTAGGTTATGGTGGTATTTGTTTTTGTTTTGTTGTTGTTTTCATTCTGTTTGCCAGAAGAAATACAGACAACTCCCATTCGTCTCCTACCTGGTACCAATGTTCATCACCATAAGCCCCCAGTTCAAAGTCCCACCATTTTTGCTCCTCTGCCTAAAGGCTCGCATCTCCCCCAACCTGGATGCTCTCATGGTTAACAGCACCCTTGTCCTTGGATACTTCTGAGCTCCCATAAGAGGCCCCCTGAACCATCTCTTTCCTATCTCGGGGTACATGGACATCTTCCTTCCTGGGACTCACAGTGCCTTGTGTGTCCCCCGGGGCTTTCCTGCACAGGTGGAGGTGGGGGACAGTGAACAGGTCCAGCTGCCAAGTGTATCCATTTGTCCCCCACAGGGCCTGGGGGTGCGAGCCTTAAACTTGCTCTTTGGGGCCCTGGCCATCTTCCACCTGGCCTACCTGGGTTCCTTGTTTGATGTTGATGTGGACGACACCACAGAGGAGCAGGTGAGGTGGGGGCCCTTGTTGGGGGGTGTGAATCAGGGATGGGATTTCCTGTTCTTGGACAGAGCAGGGAAGCAGGCATGAGCTCTGCAGGTCATGCTTCTTAGCTTCTGCAACAAGTGCAACTTGTTCCACCTTTCCTTTTGTCCCACAGATTGAGTCACACTGTCGGCTCTTTTCTTTGAGTAAAGGGTGCAAAATCTGTTTACTTATTTTCCTTATAAAATTCATTTTAGGCCTGGGGTTGTGACTCAGTGGTAGAGCACTTGCCTAGCATACATGAGGCCCTGGGTTTGATTCTCAGCACGACACACAAATAAATAAAATAAAGGTCCATTTACAACTAAGAAAATGTTAAAAGGAAAAAAAATTAAAAATAAAATTCATTTTGTAGAGAAGTGTAAAATCCAGGTTTCACTTTTTTTTTCTTGTGTTTTCATTTTGTGGTAATGGGATATGAACCCAGGGATGCTCTACCACTAAGCTACATCCCCAGTCCTTTTTACTTTATATTTTGAGACACTGTTTCACTAAGTTGCTGAGGCTGTCCTCAAACTTGTGATCCTCCTGCCTCAGCCTCCTGGGTTGCTGGGATTATAGACAAGTACCATTATGCCAGGATTATTTAACTTTTATTAAAAGATTTTTTAGTTATACACGACACAATATCTTTATTTTTTAATACCTTTATTTCTTTTTCTTAATTTTTTGTTAGTTGTAGATGAATACAATATTATTTATTTTTATGTGGTGCTGAGGATCGAACCCAATGCTTCACACATGCTAGGCAAGCGCTCTACCACTGAGCTACAGCCCCAGTCCCAATACCTTTATTTCTTTTTGTTTTTAATACTTTTATTTCACTTATTTATTTTTATGTGGTGCTGAGGATCGAACCCAGGGTCTCACACGTGTGAGGTGAGCACTCTACCGTTAAGCCACTACTCAAGCCCCCCTTTATTTCTTTATGTGTGATGCTGAGGATTGAACCCAGTGCCTCATACATGCAAGGCAAGCGCTGTAATGCTGAGCCACAACCCCAGCCCCAATATCTTTATTTTGTTTATTTATTTTTATGTGGTGCTGAGGTTAGAACCCAGTGCCTCACATGTGTGAGGTAAGTGCTCTGTTACTGAGCCACAACCCCAGCCAGCCCCTCATTTAACTTTTTTAAAAGTATTATATTTTACTCAGGTTGAGCGTGCAAACTCCAAATTCTGTTCCTTAAAAATTTTGTTTGCTGGGCATAGTGGTATGAACCTGTAGTGCCAGCTACTGGAGAGGCTCACTTGATCCCAGGAATTTAGAGGCTAAATTGGGCAACATAGTGAAACACTGTCTCAAAAAAGTTACATTAAAATGTTTATACTATTTTAGTTAATGTTGAGTGCAAATTCAAGATATTACTCTTTTCAAAATTGAGAACAGGGGCTTGGATTGTGGCTCAGCGGTAGCTCGCCTAGCACCTGTGAGGCCCTGGGTTCGATCCTAAGCACTACATTAAATAAATAAATAAAATAAAGATATTGTGTCCAACTACAATTAAAACATAAATATTCTTTTAAAAACTAAGAACAATTTTTAAAACAGTGTTTATTCAAATGACTCTTGCAGAATCCAGATTTTGGTTCTTATTTAAATTTTTAACAAAATAAAACTTCATTTTTTCCTCATTAAAACAATTTTTTTATAGTTCTTTTTTTAATACTTTTTTTTAAGGAGAGAGAGAGAGAGAGAATTTTTAATATTTATTTTCAGTTCTCGGCGGACACAACATCTTTGTTGGTATGTGGTGCTGAGGATCGAACCGGGCCGCACGCATGCCAGGCGAGCGCGCTACCACTTGAGCCACATCCTCAGCCCCTCATTAAAACAATTTTTAATTTTTATTCAGGCTGAGTGTGCAAAGTCTTGGTTTGGCTTCCTTTTTATTTTTATTTATTTATTTTGGGGGGTACCAGGGATTGATCTCAGGGGCACTTAACCATTAAGCCACACCCCCAGCCCTATTTTGTATTTTTTATTTGGTGACAGGGTCTCACTGAGTTGTTTAGCGCCTCACTTTATACTGAGGCTGGCTTTGAATTCTCAGTCCTCCTGCCTCAGCCTTCCGAGCCCCTGGAATTACAGGCGTGCACCATCACACCCAGCTTATTTTTTAAATAACTTTTTTGTTTTATTTTTATTTCAATATTTTAGGGCTCTGAAGCAGGAGTATTGCAAGTTCGACAGCAGTTTCAGAAAATTAGCAAGGCCCTAAGCAATTTAGTGAAATCCTGTCTCAAAATTTTGAAAAAAGTCTAGAATGTAGCTCAGTGGTAAAGTGCCCCTGGGTTCAAACCCCAGAACCACCCCTACCAAAAAAAAAAAAAAAAAAAAAAACTCAATATTTTAGGGCTAGATGTATATCTCAGTAGTAGAATGATTGCTTTCTCCAGGTAAGGCCCTGGGTTTTATCTTCAGCATTGGAAAAAATAAAAGCAGTATGCAATATATTTACAGGGAAAAGTCTTTCTCCCATGCTCAATCACTTGCCCTCTTACAAGTAATTACTTTTATTTTTATAAAAATATCCTTCCAGGGGCTGGGGATTTGGCTCAGTTGGTAGAGTGCTTGCTTGGCATGCACAAGGCCTTGGGTTCAATCCCCAGTACCCCCCCCACACACACACATCCTTCCAAAATTCAAGCATATCAAGCAAATATAGAAATATATGTTAATTATCCCCCTCACATTTTTACCCTATACATAACACATGAATCACACTATTCTGCAATTTTTAAAAATCCTCCACATCAGTACATAGTGTCCTCATCCATTTTTTTCCATTGTGGTGATGCAACAAACTTTAACATGACCCTAATTGATGGACACTTGGTTATTTGCAGTCCTTTCCTATTGCAAATGCCACTGAATCAAGTTGTACCCATTTGGAATCATACAAATGTAGACAGATCTGTTTAGGATATATTCCAGAGAGTGTCAATGGAGAAGTTATCTTTTTGTGTTCCCACCAGCAATGTGTGAGTGCACCCCACCAGCAGACTGCCTCTCAGACATTTTGGATATGTTTGCCAGTTAGGAGTAAGAAAGATTATGAGGGGCTGGAGCTTTAGCTCAGTGGCAAAGTGCTTGCCTAGCATGCATGAGGCACTGAGTTCGATCCTCAGCACCACATAAAAATTAACAAATGAAATAAAGGCATTCTGTCCATCTACAACTACAAAAAAAATAGAAAAAAAAGAAGAAAGATTATGAGGGCAGTGGAGCACACCTGTAATCCCAGTAGCTCGGGAGGCTGAGGCAGGAAGATTGTGAGTTCAAAGCCAGCCTCAGCAACAGTGAGGAACTAAGCAACTCAGTGAGACCCTGTCTCTAAATAAAATACAAAGAAGGGCTGGGGATGTGAGTCAGTGTTTGAGTGTCCCTAATACCCCTGGTACCCCACCCCAAAAAAAGGAGTAAGATTATGAAGGAAGCTGAGCATTTTTTCATATCCTTAAGTCATTTTATTTTCCCTTATGAGAATGGCCTTCACACCTCCTTTGGTAATTTTTGTCTTTAAAAAAATTATTTTTGGGGGCCTGGGATTGTGGCTCAGTGGTAAAGCACTCGCCTAGCATGTGCGAGGCCCTGGGTTCGATCCTCAGCACCACATAAAAATAAGATAAAGAGGGCTGGGGTTGTGGCTCAGTGGTAGTGTGCTCACCTAGCATGTATGAGGCACTAGGTTCAATTCTCAGCACCACATAAAAATAAAGACAATAAAGTCCATTAACAACTAAAAAAAAATTTTTAAAAATAAGATAAAGATATCATGTTCAACTACAACTAAAAAATAAATATTTAAAAAATATTTCTAGCAACTTTTTATATTTAGGTAGAATACAGGTCAGAGAGTAGAATTACATTGTCTCATTTTGAAAATATTTTTGGGGTGCTTCTACAGACCAAACCCAGGGCCTTATCATGCTAAACATACAGTCTACTACTGAGCTACACCCTCAGACTCTTAAAATGATTTTAAAGTAAGAAAATAAAAACTATATCTGGTCACCTTTCATGTGTATGTACTCAGGTACTTCTATCACTTGGGGATATTATGGAGTCACAGAACATCCTTGGGTAAAGGATGGGTTTTCCTGAGACCCTTTTTGTCCTTGTTGAATAGAACCATCACCTATTTCTCTCCCACAGGGCTACGGCATGGCATACACTGTCCACAAGTGGTCAGAGCTCAGCTGGGCCAGTCACTGGGTCACTTTTGGATGCTGGATCTTCTACCGTCTCATAGGCTGAGGCATATGACCCTTATAGCCCCTCAAGACTCCTCCTCAGAGTGCCAGCTCTGATGGGGGGGTGAGAGAAGGCCCTACTCCTGGACCCGTCTCCATTCATGACACCATCCACACACCCCTACACACACGTGCACACACACACACACACACACACACACATTTCCATGCCTGTCAATCCCCACCCCACCACAAGGCGGGAAGGGGGTGGTCCCTGTTAAGGCCTAGGGGTGGGGGATACATGGGGAAGCAGAGAGGGGGAGATGCAGGGCTTCCCTGCCTGCCTTCTCCCTTTTTATATACAGTTTGTTATTGTCAAATAAAAGTAGAAATACACAATAGGCTCTTTCTTCACTGGTCAGATGCGAATAGGAGTGTGAGGAAGGGGGGTACATTACAGATAAAGGTTTAGAAACTGAAAACCATGTAGAGGGAGCAGTTCATAGTTAATTTATGATTGTTGGTGATGGGTCCAAGGATGGCAGTGTCCTGGTCCTGCTTGACTTGAGTGGAGTGGATTCAGATTTTATAGCAGAACGTAGGGGAAGTCTGATACTAATTGGCCAGAAAACAGGGATCCCTGTTCTGATTGGTTGTTCTGGGACAGACGGGAAGGAACGCATGACGCTTATTGGTCCCTAGATCTGAAGGTTGGGGGTTCTAATTGGGTGAGTCTGAATTGTGACTGGGAGCTCTGTTTGGGTGTCCAGGTTTAGCGTCATTTCATTCTGGTTGGCTTTTTAGAATTGGCTCAGTTGAGGGTCTCCATGCCAATTGGCCAGCAGGACCGAGAGGCCTGGATTCTGATTGGTTCTTCTGACTTGAAGTCGGGAGAGATGAGGATCACCTGCTGCTATTAGGACTATGGAGTTATGAGAGCAAAAGTCCAGGGCCGGTGGAGGGCAAGGGTTTTGCAGTGTGCATGATGTGACCTGCCTGTCATATTATAGTTTCCTTGCATTGAAGGTTGGTCTGGGAACGGATTGGTTGTCTATAAAAACAGAGAAGGCAAGAAAACGATGTCTCTCCAGCAAACGTGGAGCATGTATGTCTATCTCCGCTGCGATTGCTGAGGGGTCGGGGAAATTGAAACCAAGAATCGTTGCAGATTGGTTACCGGTCGGAAACGCCCACCAACCTTTGACAGTCCCCGCCTCCACCCCACTCCTGACTTGGTCTCAGCCAACAGCGAAAATGGCACCACGCGTGAGGATGGGACCTGCAGCACACGGAGATTTCCTATTGGTTGGGAGGCACCTTTCCCGCTTCTCCATTGGCCTGCTTCTTTAGGCGGGGGAACCGTGAGGGGATGGGCCCGAACTAGGGACGTTTTCTAGCGAAAGTCAGCCTAGCGAGCTCGGGAGCCTGTGGGAAACGGCTGTTGGCTGCTGCGACCGCGCGGCTTCGGTGAGTGCTCTCGCCCGACTCTCCACTCCATCCCCTAGCTCTACACCACCTGATGGCCCGCCCTCCGCCAGCCTCGCGGGCCTCTTATCCCCCACCCTTGCGCCTGCGCGGGACCCCATGCTCCCCGCGGTTGTCCGGACGACGGAAGACCCGCCTTCTCGTTGGGTTGTTGGACTCGAGGGTTCTGGTTCTGATTGGTGGTCTCTGTGTTTGACTCCCCTTTTCCTCGTTAGCGTTGCCCGGGAGATCCCAGCCCTTCCTAGTCGCGTGCAGGTTGGCAGCATAATATACTCTTGCCAGCCGGCTGTAGCTTTTGAATGGTGGGCTTTAAATGCTTCGCCGGCGGTTTCCTTCCCTCTGGCGGGAGGGAATACCTTTCCATTCAGTAGTGTAAACACTGGCCTGGTTCCTGTATCTTGCCACTGCCCTGTGGGTTGCAGTGCTGCATGCCTGTAATCCCAGCGACTCAGGAGGCTGATAAAGGAGGATTGCAAGTTCGAGGCCAGCTTCAGCAATTTAATGAGACCCTGTCTCAAAAAAAAAAAAAAAAAAAAAAAAGATAGAGAAAGGACTGGGAATGTGGCTCAGTGGTTAACCCACACCTGGGTTCAAACCCTGGCACTAAAAAAAAAAGAAAATAGTGTTAGCTCTGACTTCTGGGGTCTGTCTTGGTGACTGAACTCACCTACCAGACTATAACCAATGAGGACTGGGATCAGAAGTGGTTCCTGTGTGTCCCACACCAAATTGTGACCCCTGAGGGCTGGGACCAGACCTGGTACCTGTCACCTCCTCTAGACTGTGACCAGTGAGGGCTGGGACCAGTGAGGGCCTTGTTTCTGTGTGTCCTTAACAAGATTGTGACCCCTGAGAGCTAAACCAGAGACTTGTTTCCAATTACTGCAGCTCCCAGAGGGCTTGAAGGACTTTCAGTCTTTCTGTGGCCTTATTATAGTCATGTTCTTAAACAGTATACAATTCCATTATTGTCTATCTCTAAAATTAGATTATTTATAATCCAGTTTTACAGTCAGTCCATTAACTGGTCAATTCAGTCCATTTACATTTCTTGTAGTAATAAAGTATTTGGATTTAATTTAATTATCTCACTTTGCTTTTTATTTGCCCAGGTTATTCTGTTCCTTTTTTCTCCTTCCTGTTAGTCCACACGTGACTGTCAGCCCACAGAGACATGGCCACCAACGCAGGCCCCTTGCACCCATATTGGCCTCGGCACCTGAGGCTGGACAACTTTGTGCCTAATGACCTCCTCACCTGGCATATCCTGGCTGGCCTATTCTCCGTCTCTGGGGTCGTAGTTGTGACCACATGGCTGTTGTCAGGTCGTGCTGCAGTTGTCCCACTGGGGACTTGGCGGCGACTGTCCTTGTGCTGGTTTGCAGTGTGTGCATTCATTCATCTGGTGATTGAGGGCTGGTTCGTTCTCTACCACGAGGTCCTTCTTGGAGATCAAGTCTTCTTGTCTCAACTCTGTGAGTCCTGAATTCTTATGTTATGGGAGGGAACTTCCTGGGCAGGGATTGGCTTACAAATTCTTCAATTAATTTATTTGAAAAGTTTATAAAATTTTGTGCCCCACATATATTTGCATGGATCAAGAAACAAAGCCATTTAAATAAGTATGCAGTGAAAATCTGCCTTCTCTCCACCAAGAATCTCCCAAATCTCTTAGGTGCTATTAGTAATTGTTTCTGGGACTAGGGATGTAGCTCAGCAGGAGGGAGGGAGGGAGGGAGGGAGGGAGAGAGAGAGAGAGAGAGAGAGAACTTTAGTATGCTCAAGGCCCTGGATTAAATCCCCAGCATACACAGAGACAAATTCTTGAGTTTATTTATATATAGGCCTCAGTTTGCTCAGTTGTAAAAGGGGGATAATAGTAGTTACTTAAATATATGTAA
The DNA here is from genome assembly GCF_964194105.1 of Spermophilus citellus. Lineage (NCBI taxonomy): Eukaryota > Metazoa > Chordata > Mammalia > Rodentia > Sciuridae > Spermophilus > Spermophilus citellus. Next base: position 42,969,704 of record NC_138190.1, on the reverse strand, counting down.
GAGATTTAGAACAGTGGCAGTTATTTACTATTATTTTTGTTATTGTTATTATATTTATTTTTTCCCTTTTTAAGTAAATGGAAACAAGCTATATATACTTCTGAACTTTGATTTTGTGTGTGTGTGTTTGTGTGTGATACTGAGGATTGAACCCAGAGGTATTCTACCACTGAGCAATATCTCTAGCCCATTTTATTTTTTATTTTACTTAAAGACAGGGTCCTCGGGTTGGAGTTGTGGCTCAGTGGTAGAGCACTCGCCTAGTAAGCATGAGGCACTGTGTTCGATCCTCAGCACCACATAAATATAAAAATAAAGATTTTTTTTTGTAAAGAGGGCTGGGTCTGGGGCTCAGGAGTAGCACACTTGCCTGGCATGTGTGAGGCAATGAGTTTGATTCTCAGCACCACATATAAATAAATAATAAATAAATAAACAAAGGTCTATCAACAACTTAAGAAAATATAAAAAAAGACAAGGTCTCACTAAGTTGCCCAGGCTGGCCTTGAACTTGTGATCCTCTTGCCTCAGTCTCCAAGTCACTGGGTTTCCAGATATGCACCACTGTGCCCCATTGAACTTTGCTTTTTCAAATGAGGTCAATCCTAGCCAGGATGGTGGCTCATGCCTGTAATTGCCTATAATCCCAGGGTCTCAGGAGGCTAAGGCAGGAAGATCTCAAGTTTGAGGCCAGCCTCAGCAATTTAGCAAGGCCCTAGGCAACTTAATGAGAACCTGTCTCAAAATAAAAAAAAATAAAAAGGGCTGGGGATATGGCTCAGTGTTTAAGTACCACTGTGTTCAATGCCTAGTACCAAAAACAAATAAATAAAATAAATTGAGGTCACTCCTTATCATAAAGAGCTTTTTCTTTTTTCTTTCCTTTATTTTTTTTGGGGGGTACCGGGGATTGAACTCAGGGTACTCGGCCACTGAGCCACATCCCCAGCCCTATTTTGTATTTTATTTAGAGACAGGATCTCACTAAGTTGCATAACACCTCGCTTTTGCTGAGGCTGGCTTTGAACTCACAATCCACCTGCCTCAGCCTCTCAAGCTGCTGGAATTATAGGCATGTGCCACTGTGCCCTGTTTATAAAGAGCTTTCAAAGCATAGATGTAATAAATTTATTTGATATGTACAATCAATACAGTGCATTTCCCTCTAATCTTCTACTGTCTCGACAATATTTCTTTCCGGTCTCATGAATAAAGCTGCTATGAACATTCTAATATGTGTCTTTGTGTTGACTAAGCCTCTTTTATTTCTCTGAGTAAAGATGTAGAAGTAGAATGGCTGGGTCTTATGGTAGGTGTGCATATAACTTTATGAAAAACTACCTGGGGCTGGTTTTGCAGCTAAATGGTAGAATGCTTGCCTAGCATATCTGAAGCCCTGGGTTCCATCCCCAGCACTGAAAACAACAACAACTACTACTAAACTGTTTTAAAAAATGGTTGCACCTAGCCAGCACAATGGCACATGCCTGTAATCCCAGCAGTTTAGGAGGCTGAGGCAGGAGGATCATGAGTTCAAAGCCAGCCTCAGTAACTTAGGAAGGTCCTAAGTAACTCAGTGAGACCCTGTCTCTAAATAAAATATAGAAAATGGCTGGGGATGTGACTCAGTGTTTCAGTGCTCCTGAGTTCAATTCCTGGTACCAAGAAAAAAAAATGATTGTACCATGTTACATTCCCACCAGCAAAATAGGACAATTCTAGTTCTTCCATATCCTCACCAACATTTGGTATTGTCAGATATTTCCTAAATTTTAGTCATTCTAGTGAATGTGAATGATAACTCATGATTTTAATTTGCTTTTCCTTAATGACTAATGAAAGTTTGAGAAACTTTTATCTGAGCACTGTGGCACACACCTGTAGTCCCAGGGATTCAGGAGATTGAGGCAGGAGGATCACAAGTTCAAAGTCAGCCTCAGCAATTTAGTAAGACCCTGTCTCAAAAAATAAAAAGAGTTGGGGAAGCCGGGCACAGTAGCATATGCCTATAATCCCTGCAGCTCTGGAGGCTGAGGCCAAAGGATTTTGAATTCAAAGCCAGCCTCAGCAACGTATCAAGGCCCTAGGCAACTCAGCAAGACCCTGTCTCTAAATAAAATATAAAAAAGGTCTGGAGATATGGCTCAGTGGTTAAGCACCTGTACTAAAAAAAAAAAAAAAAAAAAAAAAAAAAAAAAAAAAAAAAAGGCTCGGATGTAACTCAGTGGTTAAGCAGCCCTGGGTTTGATCCCCATCAAAAACAAATGGATTAAAAGAGCCAGGAATGTAGTTCAGAGGTAGAGCACCCCTGGGTTTATTCTCCATTACTATAAACAAACAAAAAAGTTTGAGCTCTTTTCATGTTTATTGGCCACTTGGAAATTCTCTTTTGTGAAGAACTGTTTAGGTTTCCTGCCTACTTTTACCTTGGGCGGTTCTGGGTTTGGGTTTTTTTTTTTTAATTTTTTCTCTTCTCCATGCTGGGGATGGAACCCAGGGCCTTGCACATGCTAGGTAAACATCTACTATGAGCCACAGCTCTAGCCCAAGTGATATTTTTCTTATTCTCTGTTCATTCTTTCATTCACTCATCTGTTCACCTGCATATATGCTCTCTCTTGCACACTATCATGAAATATTTCATTCACTCCATCATCCCTTTTTCTTTTGGCAGTGCTGGGGATTGAACCCAGGGTCTTGTTCATGCTGAGCAAGTGCTCTATCAATGAACTATACCCCCCACCCCATTCACTCGATCATCTATCTATATCTGCCTCCTTTTATGCCACAAATGCTTTTTTTTCCCTCAGTAGTAGGGATTGAACCCAGGATGCTATTACAACTCAGAGCTACCTTTCATTTATTTTGTTTTTTAAAATTTCGAGACAGGGTCTTGCAAATTTACCCCAGAGTGGCCTTCAACTTGTGATCTTCCTGCTTCAGCTTTCCTAACAGCTGGCAATACAGGCATGCACCTGCCAAGTCTGTCCAAACACTTCTTGAGTATCAAGCAGTCACAGCAACACTGTTCTGTGTCACACACATTCTTTTTTTAAATGTTTCATTTGTTCTTTTTAGATATACATGACTAGAATATATTTTGACATGTTATACATACATGGAGTATCACTTCCCCTTCTTATGGTTGTACATGATGGAGAAGACACACATTATTAAACTTTAGAATCCAAACTGCTACCCCATTTCACAGATGAAGAAACTGAGGCATGGAGAGGTTATGAAGTCTGCTAACTTACAGGGGCCCCAGTTCTCACAAAGGAAAGTTCCTTTTCTTCCTTAATTCTTCATGTGTGTTTTTCTTTTCTTCAGGGAAAGAGTATTCCAAGGGAGACAGCCGATACATCATGTAAGTGTTTGTGGGTCAATGGAGCCCTGCATAGGTTTGGGGTGGTGGTAAGTCAGCTTTAATAGGGTGCCCAGTGCACACAGCATACTAATTCCAGTGTCCCTCCATCCTTTCTCTTGCAGTAATGACAACTTCACTATCTGTATGGAAACCATCACAGCTTGCCTGTGGGGACCACTCAGCCTATGGGTGGTGATTGCCTTTCTCCGCCAGCAACCCCTCCGCTTTGTTCTACAGTTCTTGGTCTCTGTGGGTGAGGCACTGGGCACGAGAGGGATTGATGGGGGAATCCACAGACACAGGTATAGCCCTCTGGGTAGTATCTCTCTTGATTGTGTCCATCCAGAGGCACATCAGCCTGAGTGACCAACTCCCTAAAGTACTAAAACAGCCATGCCCCTCTCTGATCTTGCATCTCAATTTCTCTTCTTCCTTCATCACAGAGTCTCCTATGAAAGTTATATGTAATGTTCTATGCTTTCAAGAAGCTCCTGGATCCTCTAGGACAAGGATTCTGAGTTCCCTTATCTGAGACTCAGTCTTCTTTTTTTTAATATTTATTTTTTAGTTTTAGGTGGGCCCAATATCTTTATTTTACATTTATGTGGTGCTGAGGATTGAACCCAGTGCTTCATGCATGCTAAGCAAGCGCTCTACCACTGAGCCACAATCCTAGCCCGAAGACTCATTCTTCTTATATTTTTTGGTACTGTGGATTTAACCCACGGGCAGTTAACCACTGAGCTATATCCCCAGCCCTTTTTTGTAGTTTATTTAGAGACAAGATTTCACTGAGTTGCTTAGGGCCTGGCTGAGTTGAACTCACAACCCTCCTGCCTCAGCCTCCCAAGCCATTAGGATTATGGTGTGCACCACTGTACCCAGCTAGTCTTCTTGTATTCTTAAATTGTTAACTTTCTTTAGTTCTGGATATAGGGGTTCCCTTTAGCCCTGGAATCTAGGCTGTCTTGGATTTTGAACTTCCTTCAATTCTGGACATATGAGCCCTCCTGAGTTCAGAAATTCTCAGTGCTAGCTGGGTACAATGGCACATGCCTATAATCCCAGCTTCTTGGGAGGCTGAGACAGGAGGATCACAAATTTGAGGCTAGCCTGGACAACTTAGCCAGACCCTGTCTCAAAATGATACTTTAAAAAGGCTGGTGATGTAGCTCAGTGGTAGAGTACCTCTGGGTTCAATCCCCAGAGCTGCCAAAGTCTTCTAAATGCTCTGATGTGTAGAATTCTCATTTTTGGATTTCTGAAATTTTTAGTTCTATGATTTCAGAATTCTTAGCTCTCTGAGTTTAGGATCCTAAGATCTGAAACCTTGAAGGATGACTTGGGAAATGCCTTGAAAGAGAGTCTGGGTTAGCCTCCTCTTCCTCACAAGGGTTGATCCTTTCCCCTCCTGCCTCCCACAGGCCAGCTCTATGGGGATGTACTATACTTCCTGACAGAGTACCGTGATGGATTTCAGCATGGGGAATTCGGCCACCCACTCTATTTCTGGTTTTACTTCGTCTTCATGAATGCCCTGTGGCTAGTGCTACCTGCAATCTTCATGCTGGATTCTGTGAAGCAGCTCACTCGTGCCCAGAGAACACTGGACAGCAAAGGCACAAAAGCCAAGAGCAAGCAGAACTAACAAGCAGTGGACTGGCCTGGAACACTGACTGATGATGTGTTCCTGCCAGAAGAGTCCAATCCTGCTCCCACAGGTTGGAGGGGCCAAAGCTTATTGATTTGTGACACTCAGACTGATGGGTGGCCACAAAAAGGGTCAGATATGAGAAAGATAGGGATTGTATAGCACTACTGCCAGGAGCCATTGGGAACAAGACATAAGGCAAGGAACAAGACATAAGCCATGATGGTGGCAATTTTTAAAATCAGAAAATAAAATATCATAGCTTGAATACTGAGAGATCTTTAATTACTAACCCTAGAAATGCCTTGTGATTAATCTCTTCTTCACTCACTCATCTGCAGACCCCCCATCATCATCTCTGACTTCACAAACTCCCAGTACTGATCTCACATGATCCCATCATTTACCCTAACGACCCCATAACTCACCACCTGGACTCCTGCATTAAGACCACCCCATCACTCACCCCATAGACCCTATCACAGACTCCATAGGCCCTTCTGTTAGTCAGCTTGAAGTGCCATACCAGAATGCCACAGACTGCATGGCTTAAACAACAGAAATTTATTTTCTCAGTTCCGGAGCTAGTCACAGTGTCCATAGGGTTGATTTCTTCTAAGATCTCTTCTTGGCTTGCAGGTGGCTGATTTCTCACTGTGTCCCAACGTGGTCTTTTCTCTGTGTACCCAAGCTCCTGGTGTCTGTGTGTATATGTGTGTCCAAACTTCGTCTTAGGAACTAGTCAGATTGGATTAGCCACCCTAACAGCCTCATCTAAAATAAAGGCCTTATCTCCAAATACAGTCACATTCTGAGGTACAGGAGTTCAGAGCTTCAGCATATAGATTTGGGGAGGACATGATTCAGTCTATAACATTCTGCTCTCTGTTCTCCCCCAAATTCATGTCCTTCTTGCATATAAATTATATTCACCCATATCCCAGCAGCCCAAAACTCTTTGCCCATTCTGGCATTGACTTTTTTTTTGAGGGGGGGGTTGCTGGGAATGGAACCCAGGGCTTTGCACATGCTAGGCAAGTGTTCTGCCACGGAGCTACACCCCTAACCCCTGCATTCACTTTGAATCCCAACTCTTACCTAAATATCATCTAAATCAAGCATGGGTGAGAGGTACGATTCATCCTAAGGCAAAAATTCTCTAGCTGAGAACCTGTGAAACCAGATCAGTTTGCTGTTTCCAAAATGAAGTGTTGGGACAGGTATAAGAGAGATATTCCCATTCCCAAAAGAAGAAATTGGTAAGAATAATGAGATCACAGGTCCCAAGTAAATCTAAAACCTAACAGGGCAAATTCCATTACATTTTAAGGCCTAAGAGTAATCCTCTTTGGCTGGATACTCTGTCCCCTGGCCCACCAGGGTCGGGTCAACACCTTCTGGGCCAACTAGAGCAGCATTGTTGCCTTCTCTACCTCATGCACTACAACTAAAACTCGTGGCCCTGCCCTCCAGAATTGAGGAGGGCATGGCAGTACCATTAGGGTGACTCTTCCTTTTTTTGAAAGTTAAAATATATTTATAGCCAGAAAGTTCTATTGTTTTGTTCTGTAGAATCTCAGAAGGTAGACAGCCTTCCTTCATTTTATCCCATCTCTATTCCCTTTAGTCCCAAGCTACCTGAGTGTTTCCACTGGTATTGCCCCACCTGTATTCCTGACTTCTGCTGAGACAGCAGATTAGATCAGGGCAGCACACTCATGATTTCTTTATGGAATAATTTTCCTGCCACATCCATACTGTTCTCTACAGAACACTTTTTTTTGTTGTTGTGGTGGTGGTGCTGGGGATTGAACCCAGGGCCTGTGCATGCAAGGCAAGCACTCTACCAACTAAGCTATATCCCCAGCCCTCCAGAACACATTTAAAAAAAATATTTTTTAGTTGGTGATGGGCCTTTATTTTATTTATTTTATGTTGCTGAGAATTGAACCCAGTGCCTTGCACATGCTAGGCAGTGCTCTTCCACTGGGCTAAACCCTAGCCCTCCAGAACACTTTTTGATTTTGTAATATTGGACAGGCTAAGAATTTTATGAATCTTCACATTTTTGTTCTTTCCTTCCTAATACTTCCTTTTCTCCCTTTCTTTCTTTTTTTCTGTACTAGCAACTGAACTCATGGGAGTTCTACCACTGAGCTACATCCCCAGCCCTATTTTGTATTTTATTAGAGATAAGGTCTCACTGAAATGCTTAGGGCCTCACTTTTGCTGAGGCTGGCTTTGAACTCAAGATCCTCCTGCCTCAGCCTCCTGTGCCACTGGGATTACAGGGGTGTGACACCATGCCCAGCTATTTATCACAGTTCTTGAGGCTAGCACAGATACATTCTGTTTCTGTCGAGGGCCCACTTCCTCTAGATAGCACCTTCTTGCTATATCCACATATAGTGGAATGATTGAATTCTAGATTCTTCATTTCTTTTTCTGGGGTGGGGAAGTGCTGGGGATTTAACCCAGGTGCTTTACCACTGAGCCATATCCCAACCCTTTTTATTTTGAAGCAGGGTCTTGCTGAGTTATTTAGGGCCTCACTAAATTGCTGAGGGCGGTCTCAAACTTGCCATCCTCTTGCCTCAGCATCCCAAGTCACTGGGATTACAGTTGAGCACCACTGCCACCATACCAGGTCCTCTTTTTATTTTTTGTTTTAAAACAGGGTTATCACTAAGTTTCTTAGACTAGCCTTGAACTTGCAATCCTCCTGTAGTTCATTCCTGAACTTGCAGACTCCTGCAGAGTCTCAGCCTGCAGAGCAGCTGGGATCATAGGTATGTACCATCATACGTGGCACAATCAAGGCTTTTTCTAACATATACCTCAAAAACTGTTCCAGCCTCAGAGGTGGGGATGTGGCTCAGTGACAGAGCATTTGCCTAGCATGTATGAGGCACTGAGTTTGATCCTTAGTACCACATAACAAATAAAATAAAGACAGTCTGTCCATTTATAACTACAAAAAAAATTAACTCTTCCAGCCTCTACCCATCACCCAGTTCCAAAGTTACATTTCTATATATTACATTAGCACCCCACTTCCCAGTATCAAAATATATATTAATTTGCTAGGGTTGCCATAATAAAAATGCCACAGACCAGATGGCTTAAACAACAGAAATTTACTTATTTAATTTTATTTTTTGGTACTAGAAATTGAACCCAGGGGTACTTTACCACTGAGCTACATTCACTATGTTGCTTGTTGCTTAGGGCCTTGCTAAGTTGCTAAGGCTGGCCTTAAATTTGCCATTCTCCTACCTCAGTCTCCTGAGTCACTGAGATTACATGCCTAGGTCATTTATTTTTTAAAATGAAGTTTTTACATGAATTCCAACTTTATTTGATTTATTTTATTTGTTGTGATGCTGGGGATCAAACCCAGGGCCTCACATATGCTAGGCCACCACTCTACCACTGAGCTACATCTCCACCCCTAGAAATTTTATTTATTTTTCTAGGTACTGGGGATTGAACTCAGGGACATTTTGTCACTGTGTTACATCCCCAGCCATTTTTATTTTTTTTTATTTTGAGACAGGGTATCACCATGTTGCTTAGGGCCTAAATTGCTGAGGCTGGCCTCCAACTTATGATCCTCTTGCCTCAGCCTCCCAAGTTGCTGGGATTATAGGCATGTACCATTGCACCAGAGCAACAATATATTTTAAATGGAAAAAGAAAAAAGACCACTGCCATTATGGTCTCATTTAACTTTAATTAACTTCTTAAAGATTCTATCTCAAATATCTTCCACTTTAGAGGGTGGGGTTTCAACATAAGAATTTTCTTTCAGGGATACACAATTAAGTTCACAAATTCATTATCACTGACCCCCCCCCCCAGAACTCATGGGTGCCACATCCCACACCTCACAGGGTTGCCAATGCTCACACCACACGCCCCCCTCTCTATTCAGCCTTTTTGACTCTGATAAATCATCCCACAGACACTCTGCCGATCATCTACACCACATACCCTACAACTGACCCCACAGACCTCCATCATTCATACACTATCACTCACCCTATCACTTACCCTAGACACATCACTCAACCATAGTCCCATATCATTCACCCCACTAAATCCTACTACTCATCCCCAAAGTCTCCTATACTCACCCTGAAAACCACATAACTTATCCCATAAAACCCTATCACTCACCCTACCAACCCTATCACTGACATCACAGATACACCAATCACTTGTTCTATAGATCCCTTATAACTAACCCTATAGACTCCTCATAACTCATCATTTTAGGAGGGGTATCAAGGATTGAAACCAGGGGAACTTTATCACTGAGCCACATCCCACGCCCTGTTTATTTTCAAAACAGGGTCTCACTAAGTTGCTTAGGGCCTCATTAGTGCTGAGGCTGGCTTGGAAGTTGTGATCCTCCTGCCTCAGCCTCCTGAGCCACTGGGATTACATATATGAGCCACCATCCCTGGCCCTCTAACTCATCTCACAGAACCCATGCCTCATATCATAGACCACCCCCAGGTTCCATCACTGATCCCACAGACCTCTTATCACTCACCTTACCTATCATTCCATCTGTCAACTTGCAGTTCTCCACCATTCATGGTATATAACCCATTGGTCACCAACAGATGCCTTAATCACCCCCAAAACACCTGTCGCTTACTATACAGACTGCCTTTCACACAGAGTCCCTTCATTCCCCCTACAAATCTCCCTACAGGCAACCTATTATTCACTCCATAGATGCTCCACAGTTACCCTGTGGAACTCCTCCTCACTCACCCTGAAGACCCCACCACCCCTTATTTCATACTCTCTATCATTAAGTAATTGATTCCTTGAAGGATTTCAAAGAGATGGTAAAGAATGTATAATAAAATGGCAGATACTTGAATACTGGTTTTAGGTGACCTGTGTAAAGCCAGACTTCAGCTCAAACTCTGGCTCTCTTCAGGCCTACGGTATAGACTTGAAGAAATGTCTAATTGTTAATGCCAAAGCCCTGCATAATCTGAACTCATTTACTTTCTCATCTAATATACTATCACTCTGTTGTTTACTCACTATAAAGGCATGCTGATTTTGCTCTGCCTCAAATATACCAGGCATAGCCCATCTTTCTGTCCATTGCACTACTTATTCTCTGTGCCACTTACTACCTGTTAACCTTGAGCTTGCTTCTCCCTGGCCTTCAATGTCTTGTATATAAAATACTACTACTAATAATAATGCGTACCTCATAGGGTTTTTTTTTTTACAAAATATTTATTTATTTAGTTATAGGTGGACACGCTATCTTTATTTTATTTTTATGTGGTGCTTAGGATTGAACCTAGTGCCTCACACATGCTAGGTGAGCGCTCTACCTCTGAGCCACAACTCCAGTCCTGTCATAGGGTTTTTATACAGTTTAAATGAATTGATATATGTAGACGGTTTAGCATATACTTTATAGTTTTTGAATGGAAGAATGAATACACAAATGAAACAGAAAGTTCTCCCCAGGACTATGACAAGGGTCTCCTTTTTGATCTCCTTACTTCCAGTATCTTCCTGTCCAAAGTTTTCTGCAATACCAAGACAGGAGCATCTGACCATACCTCTGTCTAAAACCTATGCTCCATGCCTTCAGGATAAACTCCCAGATCCAGGCTAAGGGTTTCCTCATCCCACCCTGTGATAACTGAAATGAGAGGTAGGCTGTCCAACTTATTTCCATTAGAAAATCCAGCAGGGGCTGAAGATATAGCTCAGTGGTAAGTGCTAGCCTAGCATGTACCAGTCCCTGGGTGCACTGTCCAGCACAAAAAAAAAAAAGGGAAGAAAAGAAGCAGGGTGTGGTGGTAGCAGATACCTGTAATCTCAGCCACTCAGCAGGCTGAGGTGCCGCAGTCTTGGCTGGGCACAAGATCACGAGCCACTCACAGCTTTGTAGATTCAAACAGCAATTCTTTATTCCCGAACTCACACCAGCCTCTACACACGTTCTGGGGAAATCCCAGTTCTGCTGCCGCCCAATTCACCTACTCCACGAGGCTTTTTTCCAAATACTTTCTGAATCTCACGAGAACTCAACGGGAACTCAGGCAGCAGGAATGCCCTATTCCCAGCAGCAATAATCCTCAACCTCGAACTTCCCTAAAACCCATATTGTCTTAAACTGGGAAAGACTTAAACTTGTCTTAAACCGGGAACGCCCTAAACCCAAGGAGCAGGATACTTCCTCAAACCTGCAGGATACACCCTAATCCTGGATCCACCCTCGTCCTTGAGCAGGGTCACCTTTCTCAAACACACATGCAATGTCACAGCGAATTTCCAAGGCAAGTCCATTTAACATGGGGTACGCTGGCAAGGAAATTTCGATGTGTCATTCCTACTTGGCAATGGCCCTCAGCATCTCCCCCCTTCTGATTAATTAAACAACAAGCAATGTGGCTTAAGGACCGTGCCTGGTAGGTTGTCCAATTCAATATATGGTTCTTACCCGTCATGGGAAAACTGACCTCTAGGCATCAGCCTCCTGTCTTAGGTTGATACCACTGCAATCAGATCAACCCGTCACTGACTACCGGTCCAGCATTCAGCCATACTTGTGGATAGGCCTATGCACCAGTGGGGGGGGTGAAGTTCTTGCCTCACCTCTCTTGGCCCCCAAATTTAGCCTTGGTGCCAGTGGGGGGGTGAGGTTCTTTGCCTCACCTCTGTTGGCCCCCAAGTTTTAGATCATCACTAGTAGAAGGGAGGAGAATACAGAAATGCCACGACACCAAGCCAATTGATGGCTTGGAAAAATTGCGTCAATGGTGACACCATCAGCAAAGATATGCCAGCATTACCACAATTAACATGGGGTGCACTGGCAAGGAAATTGCATCACTGGTGACACCATCAGCAAAGATATGCCAGCAGTACCATAATTCGCTGCACCAGACGATAGTTCACAGTGCATACAACTGATATATAGTCCAGGCAAGTTCTGCAGGCAGTTCAAATCGGAGTAGTCTATCAATATGTCCATTTCCTCCCAAAGTAAATCAAGTCCTTGATTGAGCATTACTTGTTGAGTTATATTCATTGATGCATCAGTTTATACAGTTTACTGTGATAGCTATCATAGAAGCTGTAGTTTGGTTTTATCTTAGTCTTCACCGGCACTGGGATGGAGATGGGAATTCTGGCAATGACGCTAAAGAGACATTATCCTGAACAGAATTATTAAATATAATGAAAAGGAAAGGTGAAAGTAAACAAACAGATCTGTTAACCTCCTTTAAAAACAATCCTTAACAGCTGTTTACCTAAATTAAATTAAACCATTTAAATCACGTGAATAAAAAAAAATTCGGATCCATTTTTTCATGAGCGCTCCTCATATATGAAATATGGACATACACACATACAGACATACAACACAAAACAGAAGTGTGCACACATAACATACAACACATAAGACAATAAAGGCCTTGTAGCTTTACCTAGGTGAAATCTCCATTGCAATGTTTAAAAACTCCAGTCAAAAAATAAAACTGATCAGAAAAACATGAACCTAGGTTTGTATGAGCTCAAAAATAAAATAGAACTTTATGATGTGGAAAAAATGCAATAATAAAATAGATATTGAAAAAAGCACCCTGGTTAATCACTGTTGCAGATGTAAGAATAGCCAAGCTGGAGCTCTGGATATCAGCTGTTATGGATTTCAGTCAAATCATCTTCTTTTTCTGTAGAAATTGCTTTAGTTAATCTCTCTGGAATCCAAATCGGCTGCTGTTCTCCCTGTGGAAAAACACAAACGGAACCCCGACTCCAGACAATAACTGGGTCGGGACCTTTCCATTGCCCTGTTAGAATATCTTTCCAAAGTACCTTAGGCTTATGTACATTTTTCGGATACATATGTCTTTCCGCAGCACTAAGTCCTGATGAATCCAAATTTAGAAAGTTTAGAGTAAAAAGGGTTATTTTAAGTTTATCTTTGGGGGATATATACCCCTTTCCAATTCCCTCTTTTTGCTTTAATAAGTACGTTTTAATAGTTTGATGAGCTCTTTCAACTATGCCTTGTCCCTGTGGATTGTATGGGATTCCTGTTATATGAGTAATACCAAATGATGAGCAAAATTGTTTAAAAGAGGTAGAAGTATAACCAGGACCATTATCTGTTTTTAACTGTTTAGGAACGCCCACAGTGGCAAAATTTTGTAAGCAATGAGCTATAACATCTTTAGTTTTTTCTCCGGCATGAAGGGAGCCCATCAAAAATCCAGAAGAAGTATCAACTGTAACATGTAAATATTTTAATTTTCCAAATTCTGGCAAGTGTGTGACGTCCATCTGCCAAATATGGTTAGGTATCAGTCCTCTAGGATTGACTCCAAGATTAACTTGTGGTAAAAAGGTCACACAATTTTGACATTGTTTTATTATATGCCTGGCTTGTTCCTTAGTTATTTTAAAAAGCTTTTGTAAAGTATTAGCATTAACATGAAACCTTTTATGAAAATTTGTAGCTTCTTCTAGTGTAGAGAAAATATGTACGTCATGTGTAGTTTTATCTGCTAAATCATTGCCCAAACTAAGGGCTCCAGGCAATCCTGTATGTGCCCTAATATGTCCTATAAAGAATGGATCTTTTCTGTCCCAGATTAGACTTTGTATAGTGGAAAACAAAGAGAAAACAGTAGAGGAAGGGGAAATCCTACCAGCATCTTCAAGGGATATAATAGCATTAACTATATACTGACTATCAGAAAATAAATTAAATACAGAATATTTGAACATCACAAAAGCTTGTAAAACTGCATTAAGCTCTACCTTTTGAGCTGATTGTTTGGGTACTAAAAATGTAAAAGTTTGATCAGGGGTAACTACTGCTGCTGTACCATTATTAGACCCATCAGTGAATATATTTGGAGCATTCATGATAGGTGTTTTTCTTGTCATTTTAGGAAAAACTACAGGATGCTTAGACCAAAAAGACAACAAAGGATTTGATGGTAAATGATTATCAAATGAAACATTAGATTTACACATGATTATTGCCCAAGTATTTAACTCTTTAGCTAACTCATCAATTTGATCCATAGTATATGGAGTAATAATTTTATTGGGAGAAATTCCAAACACTCCCTTTGCTGCCCTTATTCCTTTGAGTATTAATTGTCCTACAGCCTCAGGATACCTAGTAAGAATAGTGTTAGGAGAATAAGATAAATGTATCCACAATAATGGACCTTCTTGTCAAAATACTCCTGTAGGAATATTTTTTGTTGGTAGTACAATAAATAATAAAGGCAAACTTATATCAATTGTATCTAGATGCATATTTTCCATATATGTTTCAATAATTTTTAATGCCTTTCTAGCTTTAGGAGTTAACATTTGGGGTGAATTTGGATCTGATGGACCTTTTAGAATATCAAATAAAGGTCCCAACTATCCTGTTGGTATGCCTAGATAAGGCCTTATCCAATTTATGTCTCCCAATAACTTTTGAAAGTCGTTAAGTGATTTGAGTTGATCTACTCGTATTTGAATTTTAGGTGGATGGACCATGGTTGAGGATAATAGAACTCCTAAATAATTAATTGGAAAATTTAATTGTACTTTATCTATTCCTATCTCTAGATTATAATTTTTTAATAAGTTCGTAAGTGTGGCATAACATTCCAGCAATGTGTTTTTATCGTTATGTGCTAATAATACATCATCCATATAGTGAAATATTTTTAGTTCAGGATTTTGATTTCTAAGTGGCTGGATTGCTTTATTAACATAAATTTGACACATAGTTGGACTGTTAGCCATCCCTTGAGGGAGTACTTTCCACTCATATCTTTGATCAGGACCTTCATGATTTAATGCAGGGATAGTAAATGCAAAACGTGGACTATCCTCGGGATGAATTGGAATCGAAAAAAACAATCTTTAATATCTATACCTAAACATGCCAGGTTTTTGGTAAAGCAGACAATTGAGGAATCCCTGATTGAGCAGGTCCCATAATAACCATCTCATTATTAATGGCTCTCAAATCTTGCAATAATCTCCATTTGCCCGATTTCTTTTTGATGACAAAAATGGGAGTATTATGGGGAGATACAGAAGGTTGTATATGTCCTTCCGCTAATTGTTGTTTGACCAGATCATGGGCTACTTGTATCTTTTCTTTAGTCAGGGGCCACTGAGGAACCCACACTGGTCTTTCTGATTTCCAAGTAATTTTTATTGTCTCAGTGGCCCTTTCTGAAAATCCAACCCATGTCTGTCTGTTCCTTGATCTATTTGAATTGGTGCTGCTATACCTTGTTCTTGTTTTCCTAATCTTTTTTCTTTCCTAACACCTTGTCTAGCCCTAGTGGTGGGCACATTAGGATTGATGTTATTTGTTAACATCAAACCTAGTTGATCTAGGACATCTCGTCCCCATAAATTTATGGGAAGATGATCTAATACATATGGCTGTATAGTTCCTTCATATCCTTCAGGATCCTTCCAATCCAGTACCATAGCACTTCTATGGGGATTTGTTGCCACTCCTAGGCCTCGAAGCGTTTGAGTGGCTTGTTGTAATGGCCAATGTTTTGGCCATTCTTGAAGAGATATGATGCTAAGGTCAGCACCTGTGTCCAGCAGCCCATTAAACTCGTGACCTTGAATATTTAGTTTTAGCATTGGGCGAGAATCTAAATTTAAAGACAGCATAGCCCAATCTACACCTGTGGAGCCTAATCCCCTGGAACCTCTTTCTACATTATGACTAGAGAACTTATTATGTAGGCTGGGTATTATTAACAACTGTGCTATTCTATCTCCAGGTGAAATTAGTGATATACCTCTTGGAGAACTAGCTATAATTTTTATTTCACCTACATAATCAGGATCAATTACCCCAGGACTTATCATAAGTCCTTTTAATGTAGATGAACTACATCCCAATAATAAGCCTACTGTTCCTTGGGGAAGAGGTCCTTTTACTCCTGTAGGAATGATTTGAACTCCCATCTCTGGAGTTAGTACTGCTCTGGCAGAGGCGCAGATGTCCAACCCTGTGCTCCCTCGGGTTTGTCTGATGAGGGATTTAATGGACAATGTGTCCTGGGCACCACCCTGATGGTGTTGCTGGGTTCCTCCACTGCCCCGTATATTTGTGGTTGTGGGCCTCGGAGCATTGGGCCCCCCAGTCCGTTTTTTGGCAATGAAGCCTGATGCCTTTCTCCATGATATCGTGGGTAAATACCTGATCCTTGTCCGTTTTTTGATAAGGGAGTACCTTCTATGGTGGTTTGAGAACGGCATTCATTAGCCCAATGTCTCCCTCTACGGCATCGTGGGCAAATACCCGGTATTCTATTCCTTTGATTTCTAGTTTTGTTAAACCCTCATCCTACGGGGCAACTCCTTTTAAAATGTCCTGTTTGTTCACAATTATAGCATGTATTTGGCCTGGCATCTAAAGCCTGTTGTACTGCAGCTGCCAAGACTTGCCCTTGTTCATTAATATCTCTACATAATTTAATATATGTGTTTAAGTCTTCATGTCTCCATGTTCTAATAACCTCTCTGCAGCAACAATTTGCTTGGTCATAAGCCAGTTGTCTTATTAATGGCATTGCTTGATCTGTATCCCCAAAAATTTTGGTAGCTGTTTGAATAAGCCTATCTACAAAGTCAGCGTAAGGTTCATTATCTCTCTGTATTACCTTAGATAGCTGACCTTGTAAATCTCCATGTCCTTGTAAAGTCTTCCATGCCCTAACTGCGTCTGCAGCAATTTGTGCATATATAGCAGGATCATATTCAATTTGCTGCCGTTGACCCTCATAAGGTCCTTTTCCTAACAACATATCTAGATTTCTTTGAGGGTAACCGGCTGCTGCATTTCGCCTAGCTGTCTCCGTGCAAAATTCCTCATTCGCAACCTTCCATAACAAATATTGTCCTCCATTGAGCACAGATTTACACATGCTAGCCCAATCTGCTGGCATCATGTCCAAGTTAGTAATGGACTCAACCATGCTTACCGTGAAGGGAGCTTGGGGACCATAGGTTGTTACAGCCTCCTTTAACTGCTTCACTGTTTTAAAATCTAAAGCACGGTGAATTCGCTGCCCTCCTACCTGTTCAAGGACAGGGCATGCTAATCTTTGAGGTCCTGTCTCAGGATCCCACTTATCAACTATGGGGTTTGAGGGCCACTCAGCTGTTTCCATCGGTGGGGCTGTTGGTTGAATTACGCCCTCTGGTAATAAAACGGAGTTAGTAACAGCCTCTTATTGTGGCCTTTTTCCTAATAACCCCTTTTCCTTTAAATTTTCTTCCTCTGTCTGACTAGCTGGAGAGACCTTCTCTTTTGCTTGATCTAAAATGTCTTTCTCCATGGTCTGAACCTCTAACAATTTACTTAACACCTTTTCAGTTTCTTTTTTACTAATTTCTAATCTACTATAAAGATAACGCAACCCAATAAGATAACACAAAACAAAATCGCAACTGAATGAAACAGAAACGGAATAAAAATTCGCTGTAACAATTTTCTCTTCCTTGGGGCTGACAAACTTCAAACCTTGAGCCAACCATTTTTCCCAGTTTGCCTGAGAAATTTCTAGGGATAGGCAGCTTGAAATAAAAACAAAATAAATCAAAACAAGAACACATTGTTTTTTGAAATGGTCACCCATTCTCTCGCCTTCCCTCAGAGGCGAGCAATTTCACTTACATCCAAGTTTCAGGCGCTCCGCGTACGGACCACCAAATGCCAATGTCTTGGCTGGGCACAAGATCACGAGCCACTCACAGCTTTGTAGATTCAAACAGCAATTCTTTACTCCCGAACTCACACCAGCCTCTACACACGTTCTGGGGAAATCCCAGTTCTGCTGCTGCCCAATTCACCTACTCCAGGAGGCTTTTTTCCAAATACTTTCTGAATCTCACGAGAACTCAACGGGAACTCAGGCAGCAGGAATGCCCTATTCCCAGCAGCAATAATCCTCAACCTCGAACTTCCCTAAAACCCATATTGTCTTAAACTGGGAAAGACTTAAACTTGTCTTAAACCGGGAACGCCCTAAACCCAAGGAGCAGGATACTTCCTCAAACCTGCAGGATACACCCTAATCCTGGATCCACCCTCGTCCTTGAGCAGGGTCACCTTTCTCAAACACACATGCAATGTCACAGCGAATTTCCAAGGCAAGTCCATTTAACATGGGGTACGCTGGCAAGGAAATTTCGATGCGTCATTCCTACTTGGCAATGGCCCTCAGCACTGAGGCAGGAGGATCACAAGTGGAAAGCCAGCCCCAGCAATTTAGTGAGGCTCTAGGAAATTTAGTGAGACCCTGTCTCTAAATAAAATATTTTAAAAAGGGCCAGGGCTGGGGATGTGGCTCAAGTGGTAGAGCGCTCGCCTGGCATGCGTGCGGCCCGGGTTCGATCCTCAGCACCACATACAAAGATGTTGTGTCCGCCGAAAACTAAAAAAATAAATATTAAAAATTCTCTCTCTCTCTCTCTCTCTCTCTCTCTCTCCCCTCTCACTCTCTCTTTAAAAAAAAAAGGGGCTAGAAATGTGGCTCAGTGGCTAAGCATCCCTGGGTTCAATCCCTGGTAACCTCCCCCCAAAAAGAGAAGAAAAGAAACTCCAGTGTCATAGGTAGGATTTTTGTTGTTATTGTTGTTGTTTGGTTGGTTGGTTTTGATACTGGGAATTAAACCCAGAGGCACTTTACTACTGAGCTACATCCCCAACCCTTTTTATTTTTCATTTTGAGACAAGGTTTCACTAAGTTGCTTATAGCCTGGCTAAATTGCTGAGGTTGGCTTCCCTAGTTGCTGGAATTACAGGCATGGGTCACTATGCTCAGCTACCATAGGTGTTTTTGACTCCATGATGTGGGACAAGAGAGACCCATAAGTCATCTTCTGGCTTTCAAGTAAAAGTCCCCATTATTTATAGCTTCCAAAGATATCTATTTAATGTGTATACTTATTTTATTTAAAAAAACTTTTTTTGTATTTGGAAATGGACAGAAGAGCTTTTATTTTATTTGTTTATTTTTATGTGGTGCCTCACACATGCTAGGCAAGTGCTCTGCCACTGAGCCATAGTCCCAGCCCCTATTTAATGTACATTTTAAAATATACCAAAATAAAACCACAGACTTGTCTAAAATGGCAGTGGCACACACCTATAATCCCAGCTACTCAGAAGCCTGGAGCAGGAGGATGGCATATTCAAGGCCACCCTGGGTAATTTAGTGAGACCCTGTTTCAAAATTTTAAAAATTTAAAAATGTTAGCTAGACATGGTGGCTCACAACTATAATCCCTGTAATTTAGGAGGCTGAGACAGGAGGATCCCAAGTTCAAAGCCAGCCTCAGTAACTGATTGAGGCCCTAAGCAACTTAGTGAGACCCTGTATCAAAATAAAAAATAAATAAATAAAAAGAGGGCTGGAGATGTGGCTCAATGATTAAGTACTCCTAAGTTCAATCCCCAGTACCCCCTCAAAAAAGTTAGACAAAAATAAATAAATGAATAAATAAATAAAAGTTAGCTTATCTATACCAACATTGCAGTAGGCAAAGTCCAGCCATCTAAAAAACTCCTTGGCTAGGGGCTGGGGATGTGGCTCAAGCGGTAACACGCTTGCCTGGCATGTGCAAGGTGCGGGGTTCGATCTTCAGCACCATATAAAATGAAATAAATATGTTGTGTCTGCCAGAAACTAAAAAAATAAATATTAAAAAATTTTCTCTCTCTCTCCTCTCTTAAAAAAAAAAAAAAAAAAAAAAACTCCTTGGCTAGGACTATCATTTCTTAGGGCAAACTTATATATTTTGTCCAAAACACAAGGATGCTATGTTGTAGAATAAAGTAGGAAGAATACCTTTTTGCATTTTGCCACACATAAGTTTTCTCAAAAAATATCCAAAATATATTCAATCATTTAGTTGATATTTATTGGACACTTCGTAATTTACGGTGCTGGGGACCAAACCTGGGGCCTCATGCATACTAGGAAAATGCTGTAGTACTGAGTGATACTTCTAACCTGACACACTGTTTAATATCAGGACTTACTTCAACATATTGTGAGGATTAAATTAAACAAAGGCAGACTTGAAAAACCTAGGACCAGTCTTAAAGGTTTAAGAAATAAAAACCTGTTGTAATATAAGAAATAAAAAGATAGGACTTCCAGAGAGTGTAAAAATGTTTTTTGAGCCAGCTAAGTTGGTCAGGGCCTCGCTAAATTGCAGAGACTGATCTTGAATTCGCAATCCCTCACCTCAACCTCCTGAGTAGCTGGTATTATAGGAGTGCACCATCCTGCCCAGCCCCTAAGCCATTCAGACTGTCTCAAAATAAAATGATAAAAAGGGCTGGGGTGGGGGGAGGCGGCTGAGGCTGTAGCTGAGTGGCAGAGCACTTGCCTAGCATGTGTGAGGCACTGGGTTCGATCCTTTGCACCACATAAAAATGAAACAAATAAAATAAAGGCATGCTGTTCATCTACAACTACCAAAAAAAACTTTAAAAAGGGCTCAGGATATAGCTCAGTGGTAAAGCACCCCTGGATTCAATCCCCAGTACCAAAATAATAATAAAAATAATATTTTTTTTTGAATTTGTATAAGCATACAAATTGCAAAAATCATAAATGTACAGTTCCATGAATTTTCACAACGTGTACATTATTTTAAAACAGACTCTGGATTAAGGATTTTCTTTTCCCGTCTAGGAGATTCACTTGAAGTGAGGGCCACACTATTTGAAACAGATGACATCATCTGTCAACAGAAGTGCTGGACAATTTGTGGCAGGGTGTCCAAACTTGACATGCTCACGCAGCAGCTTCCTTTCCCCGCCCATTTCCATCGTCCAAAAGGGACCTCAGTTTAACACACCCGAATATGAATCCGGAAGTAGACCTCCAAAACAACCTGCCACGGAACCAAAGGAGGCGGGGCCTCAGGAGGCGCCTACACACTGTCAGAAAAGAAGCAAAATGCCCGGCTTTGCCGGGGTGGAGCTCCGCGTAAGAGCACTCTAGGCGCATGTGCAGAGGCGACCTCCCTCCTGAGCCAGGTGGGAGGGGCGGTGGGGGGCAGGGTCGCGCGGTGCCTTCTGCGCCTGCGTTGAGGCACAAGGTGGGGCCGTGAGCGCCCGCACTGTAGGGTGAGCACAGGGGTGGGGGGCAACGGTCAACCGTCGCCTTGAGGCAGGCGACGGCAGCATGGCGACGGCCTCCGGGTCCTCGGATTTGGTGGGATCCGGAGCGCCCCCGCCTGGCGGGGCAGCCCAGACGGCGGCGGCAGCTGAGGAGGAGGAGCGAGAGGTGGTACGGGTCCGAGTCAAGGTGAAGCTGGCGGCCGGTCGGCCAACCTGCCCTGGCATCCCAGGGGAAGGGAAGGCGGTGGCTGTCTTAGGATGGAGGGCGGGATCTGAAATTTGGGGCGTTACCCGAGGGGCGAGGCTTGAAGGCAGAGTGATCCTTGTGGCGGGGAGGGCCTGAGGGAATGGGTCCTAGTGACACATCCTAGGGCGTGGGACTGAAAATGAAGGGGCAAAGGCCTATTATGAAATAGATGGGTGGAGCTTGTAGGTGAAGGGGCGGGGTTGTAGCATAGGAGGCGGGGTCGCAGTAGTGGAGGGGTGGGGCCCTGACTAATGTCTGGGATGCCCATAATGACTGAAAAAGGAGCTCTGAATCAGACCCAACACAGAGATGGTGAGGATGTACTTCTGGGGCTGGAGATGTAGCTCAATGGTGTTTGCCTACCATGTACAAGGACCTGGGTTTGATCCTCAACATGGCAAAAGAATAAAAAAAGTGCACTTTTGTGCGAGTCCCTACCCTTGAGCCCCTGTGCTTGTGGGGAAATAAACAGCTAAATAAATAAGATACTTCAGACATTGCTAAATGCCATGAGGAACGAATGAAAAAGGTTATGAACTAGGGAGTTTAGCCAAGGTTGTACAGATTGTACAGGAAAACCTTCTGGAGAAAATATTAAAGGCTCAGGGATCCAAATTAAGAAGGGTCAGCTATGTGAATTTCATGGCAGATGGCGGGATGGGCAAGAGTTCTAGGCCAAGGGAACAGCAGAGCAAAGGTTGGGGATTGGAGATGAGTTTGGCATGCTCCTGTAGGTTCCCATATTGCTAGAACAGCAAGAGTGAGGGGAAGGAAGAGTGGTAAGGAGGTGAAACAGAGAAGCAACTGGGGCACAGGTGGTAAAGAGCCTTTGGTGTGTACTCTGAAGAAGAAAGATGTTGCAGTAGTTCCAGCAGGCAGTGATGGTGGCCCAGACTAGGGTGGTGGAATTGGCAGAGATGAGAAGAGAGTCAACAGATCGCTTTGTGTAATAGTGCTGTAAGAGAGCAGTTTGGGAATTAAGAAAAACAGAGGATGCCTGATCTGTGAGTGACCCAGATGAAGAAGGCGGAAAGGATGTTCCAGACAGGGGGATCAGCACACACAAAGGCCTGAAACCAGGATGTGTTGAAGATAACAGCCAACAATTTGGTACTACCAGAGTGTAGAGGTAAAACATAAAAAAGTAACTGTGGTGTGGCTTGCTGGGGCCTCTCAGGCCCACCTGTTGGGGACCCTAGGGTTGTCACTGAAGAGATTCACAGGGCAGGTGATAGATAGATGTGCTAGATTGGGTGCAGTGTTGTAGTTAGACTGGTCATCATGATTCTGGCAACCATATTTGAAGGAATATAGCAAGTTTGGATGCCTGGACTATTGCTGTATCCTCCTCTTCACTGGACCCCTTGTTCTACCCTTGCCCTCCACAGTCTATTTGCAGAGCAGCCATAAGGATTCTGTAAATTGGGCCACATCCCTCCTCTGCTCAGAAACCTCCTGTGGCTCCCCATCACTCAGAACAAAAACCAAAGTCCCCACCATGGCCCAGAACACCTCTCCAATCTTGCCTTCTACCACTTCTTACCCTTCAGCATAGAAATGTGGCCCATCATGGCCTACCCCATGTTTTCTCTCTCCAGAAATGTGAGAGCTTCCTGCCACATGAGTTCCGCTCTTTTGCTGTAGACCCCCAAATCACCTCACTGGACGTATTACAGCACATCCTCATCCGAGCCTTTGATTTGAATGGGTGAGTAGAGGGATACTGGGGACTGGCCAGTGGGCCACTCACCTCGACAGCAGTTGTCTGGCTTTTTTTTTTTAAATGGGATTTTGGTTTACTTTTCTATTAAATAATCCCTTAGTGAACATCCAGATATGAATAGCTTGGAGTACATGGGGACGTCTAGTCCCCACATAGGATAAATTCCTAGTAGTGGTATTGCTGGATTAAAGGGTATGTGCTTTTTAACTTGCAGTGGATATTGTCACAATGCTCTCCAGAAAGGTTTTTACCAATTTAGAATCTCAACAGCAGCATATAAAATACTTGTTTCCCTCACCACCTCTCAGTGATTGCTAGAAAACACTCAAAATTTGCCAGTCTGATAGCCGAACATTGGTATCTCTTGGGGGCAGATGTGGTGGTTATTTTGTGTTGGTGGGGTGGTTGTTTTGGAAGAAGACATGCCCATGGTAACAAATGTAAACAATAAAGAATTGTTGAGTATTTAGGATGTTTCCATGGTTACAGTGATTATCCTATAACATACTTCTTTGCTTAGCTGCACAAATTTACCTGAAGAATAAATTAGTTGTTACTTGACTTTTCACATAAACACTTTCTGTTGTGAAAAATAACAAACATACAGATCGCTTTATTTTTTTATGTAGTAAGAAGGCTGCTTTCTTCCCACTTCTGTCCCTCAACTACACTGTCACTGTCCCCAGAGGGGATCAACATTTTACCAGTTTTCAGTGTGCCCTCCAGATATAAGCAGGTGTGTATCTGTTTCTGTGTTTGTGTAACAAAGTGGATATAAATGACCTGACCTCAAACTACCCACAGTCCTTAGTATAGTACCCAGCAGATAGTAGGAAGTTGTTTTCAGTACCTTCCATATTACCCCTCTTGTTTTGGAAATTGTCCCTGAGGCTTCCAGGGCATTGAGGGCCTCTGGAGAGCTCCCTCATATCCTCTGTCCAGGAAGAAGAACTTTGGCATCAGCTACCTGGCCCGGGACCGGCTAGGACAGGAAGTTTACCTCTCTCTCTTGTCTGACTGGGACCTCAGCACAGCTTTCGCCACTGCTTCTAAACCTTACCTGCAGTTGCGTGTAGACATTCGGCCCTCAGAGGACAGTGAGTACCCAGTGCCTTTGGGCACTGTTCTGGGTCATACCTTTTCCCTATAAGATGACTCCACCCCTTACAGTACACTCCCTCAGTGGGCTGGGAAGCAAGGTATCCTAGGTTCAGATCCTGGCTTAGCCACTGGGGTTTAATTTCTTCACCTATAAAACAAAGATGGTAGTATTTTAGGGTTATTGTGAGGATTAAATAGGGAATTCACATCAAATGCCTAGAACAATACATGGCTGCACAGTTAATGTTAAAGAGGTGTTACTACTTGCCAGATGTAGGGCTCATGCCTATAATCCCAGCACCTTGGAAGGCTGAGGCAGGAGGAGTACAATTTTTAAAAAAAATTTTTAGTTGTAGATGGACACAATATCTTTTTTTTTTTTAGAGAGAGACAGAGAGAGAGAGAGAGAGAGAGAAAGAGAGAGAATTTTAATATTTATTTTTTAGTTATTGGCGGACACAACATCTCTGTATGTGGTGCTGAGGATCGAACCCGGGCCGCACGAATGCCAGGCGAGCGCGCTACCGCTTGAGCCACATCCCCAGCCCACAATATCTTTATTTTATTTTTATGTGGATCAAACCCAGTGCCTTTCACATGCGAGGCAAGCACTCTACCACCTGAGCTACAATCCTAGCCCAGGATTACAAATTTGAGGCCAGACAGCAATTTAGGGAGGCCCTAAGCGACTTAGCAAGACCCTGTCTCAAAATGAAAAAAAAATTTTAAAATGGCTGGGAATGTAGCTCAGTGTTTATGCACCCCTTGTTTCAATCCCTAGTACAAAAAGAAAAACAATGAGCTGCAACGCTTGTAATCCCAGCTGTGTGGGAGGCTGAGGCAGGAGGATCTTGAGTTTAAAGGCAGCCTCAGCAATTTAGCGAGGCACTAAGTAACTTAGTGAGACCCTGTCTCTATGTAAAATACAAAATAGGGCTGGGGATGTAGCTCAGTGGTCAAGTGCCCCCTACCCCGATCCAAAAAAAAAAAAGAAAAGAAAAGAAAAGTTAGCTCTATTATACTGTTAGAGCATATAACTTAGTAATATATGTTATATAATATAACAGTGTAGCTATATTATTATGTATTTCAGTTATAATATCTAAACATAATAATGCCCATTATATTAATGATAATTTTGTTTATTTATTCACTCATCCTGTACCTATATTTGTTTGCACTCTTGCTCACTAATTCATTTGTTCCCTAAATCTCTCAGCTACTTATTTTCTTCTCATATCGATCGGTTCCTTCAATTTAGCCTGTGCTGGTCCCTGGAAACACACAGATAAATTAAGACATGGTCCCCCCCCCAAATTTTTTTTTTTAAGTTGGACACAATATCTTTTTTTAAAAATATTTATTTTTTAAGTGTAGATGGACACAACACAATGCCTTTATTTTTATGTGGTGCTGAGGATCAAACCCGGGTCCCACCCATGCTAGACAAGCACTCTATCGCTGAGCCACAATCCCAGCCCCTGGACACAATATCTTTATTTATTTATTTTTATGTGGTGCTGAGGATGAAACCCAGGGCCTCGCATGTGCTAGGTGAGCGCTCTACCACTGAGCCACAACCCCAGCCCCCCCCCAATTTGATTATGGACTAAACATATTAGTTAATAGTATTCTATCAGTGTTAAACTTCCTCAGACTTACCTCAGTCTGTTTGTGCTGCTATAATAGAATACTACAGCCTAAGGACTTTATGAAGAACAGAAATTTATTTCTCACAGTTCTGGAGGCAAGGAAGTACAAAATCAAGGTTCTGACAGGTTTCATGTCTAGTGAGTGCCTTCTTGCTGTGTCCTCACATGGCAGAAGGGATAGAAGAGCAAAGTAAAGGGAAGGAATGTTGTGTTCTCACCTAGTAGAAGAGCAGAAGAAAACGAACCCACTCCTTCAAGCCCTTTTATATGGTCTGATCCCATCTATAAGGCTCTGCCCTCATGACTTAATCATCTCTTAATGGCCTCACTCCTTAATTGAGGTTTAGTATCCCTTATCTAAAATTCTAAGGTCCAGAAATGTTTCAGATTTTGGTATTTTTCAGATATTGGAATGTTTTCAGAAACTGTACAAATTTTTTTTTCTTTTTTTCAAATATTTATTTACTTATTTAGTTAGTTTTTAGCGGACACAACATCTTTTTTTTTTTAAAGAGAGAGTGAGAGAGGAGAGAGAGTGAGAGAGAGAATTTTTAATATTTATTTATTTTTTAGTTCTCGGAGGACACAACATCTTTGTTGGTATGTGGTGCTGAGGATCGAACCCGGGCCGCACGCATGCCAGGCGAGCGCGCTACCGCTTGAGCCACATCCCCAGCCCGACACAACATCTTTATTTGTATGTGGTGCTGAGGATCAAACCCAGGCTGCACACATGCCAGGCGAGCGTGCTATCACTTGAGCCACATCCCCAGCCCCCAGAAACTGTACAAATTGGGCATTCCCTATCCAAAAATCTGAAATCTGAAATGCTACCAAATCCTATACACTTTGAACATGAGATTATGTCCAAATGTCAAGTTTGGGTTGTGGATTTCAAATTGTTGATGTTCAACCCGTGCCATTACATTGGCAATTAAGTTTCAACATATGAATTTTGGGAAATGTATTCAAATCATAGCAGTATGGTAATGGTAGCAAGGCCATTTAAGAAAAATGTTGTTGTTCATTGGAAAAAAACAGGTAAGAACAGATAAGTGTCATGATGTCTGCAAGTGATTTGGCAAACATGTTTCTATGTAGAGGGAGTAAGATAAAGCAAATGTGGCAAAAAAAAAAATGTTATCAGGTTGGAATCCCAGAAGTTCTGGAGACTGAGGTAGGAAGATCGCAAGTTTGAGGCCAGCCTCAGCAACTTAGCGAGACCCTGGCTCAAAATAAAAAAATAATAAGGGCTGGGGATGTAGCTCAATGGTAGAGTGCCCTGGGTTCAATCCCCAGTACAAATATAACAGGATCAAGGTGAGAGATGTATGAGTAGTTCACTGTATTCTTTATTGTTTAATGTGTGTTTCAAGTTTTTTTTTTTTTAATAGGAAGTTATATAGTAGAAAATACTGTTCCCAGCCTGAGGGGTCTCACATGACTATTTAGGATAAGTGAGGCATTTTATTGACATTATAGTAATATATCCATAGCCAACATGGATTCAACACTTGGGCCATTCTATGCACTTATTTTTTTCAATAAATTCCCCATGTGATAGAAGAAAAAATTGAAGTTTAGAGTGGTGACAGGACTTGTTCCAGTCACACACAGTTAATTGAAGGATAGAATTTGAACCTAGGTAGTGAATAACTGGCTTGAGTCACCTTGTTTTTTTTTTGTTTGTTTGTTTGTTTGTTTTTAAATTATTTTATTGTTGGTTGTTCAAAACATTACATAGTTCTTAATATACCATATTTCACAGATTGATTCAAGTGGGTTATGAACTCCCATTTTTACCCCGTATACAGATTGCTGTGTCACATCAGTTACATTTCCATTGATTTACAAATTGCCTTTCTGGTGACTGAAGTATTCTGCTGTCTATCCCATTCTCCACTGTCCCCCCTCCCCTCCCCTCCCCTCCCCTCCCCTCCCCTTCTCTCTCTCCATCCCCTCTACTATAAATCGTTTCTTCCACTTATATAATTTTTCTCCTACTCCTCCTTTCCTCTTATATGTAGTTGTGTATAACCCTGAGGCTCACCTTCCAATTCCATGCAATTTCCCTTAACTCTCACTTTCCCTCCCGCCTATCATCCCTGTTTAATGTTAATCTTCTTCTCCAGCTCTTCATCTCTACCCTGTCCTTGGTTACTCCCCTTATATCAAAGAAGACATTTGACATTTGTTTTTTAAGGATTGGCTAGCTTCACTTAGCATAATCTGCTCTAATGCCATCCATTTCCCTCCAAATTCTATGATTTTGTCATTTCTTATTGCAGAGTAATACTCCATTGTGTATAAATGCCACATTTTTTTAATCCATTCATCTATTGAAGGGCTTCTAGGTTGGTTCCACAATCTTGCTATCGTGAATTGTGCTGCTATGAACATCGATATAGCAGTGTCCCTGTAGCATGCTCTTGTTAGGTCTTTAGGGAATAGACCGAGAAGGGGAATAACTGGGTAAAAAGTTTTCTCTCAACAAAAGAAACAATAAGAGAGATAAACAGGGAGCCTACGTCCTGGGAACAAATCTTTACCCCACACACTTCAGATAGAGCCCTAATATCCAGAGTATACAAAGAACTCAAAAAATTAGATAATAAGATAACAAATAACCCAATCAACAAATGGGCCAAGGACCTGAACAGACACTTCTCAGAGGAGGACATACAATCAATCAACAAGTACATGAAAAAATGCTCAACATCGCTAGCAGTCAGAGAAATGCAAATCAAAACCACCCTAAGATACCATCTCACTCCAGTAAGATTGTTTGTTTGTTTTTGTTTGTTTGTTTGTTTTGTTGTTGCTACCAGGGTGTGATGGTAAAAGCATTACATATGTTGGCAGGTCAGATCTGATAGACAATAAAGACACTGTCTTTATACACAATAGCATTTATTTTAGTAATAATATGAAAGCAAGAGCAAAATCAAAAGTGATAGGTGAGAGAAAAATAGAAGAAAAAACATCACCAGATCAGGGAAACACCAACACCTAAAGTCATATACCTGGGGAGTCCCAGGGCAGCTTTTCAGGGTCCTGATTGGGAAGTTCCAGGCAGTGCCTCCTCTGCATAGGTGAGACTCCAAAATCTTACTCCCAATGGGGCTCTTTAAATACAAGTTAGAACAAACAAAGCTCCATTCTAATAACCTGCATGACCTAGTGTTTCCCTCAAGAATATTTCATCCTCCCAAAGACTGGTCAGATCCCCAAATGGAGGGAGTGTTTGCCTTGAGATAACTGATGTCTCTGAGTTCCCATGAGTGAGCTGAACCAAGAAATCTGTATTCTTTAGATGTTCTAACAAGGATGTATGTACAAAGGTCACAGCAGGCACATGGACAGAGATCTTTAATATTTTCCTTAGCCCTTTACAGGGATTGAACCCAGGGGTGCTTAATGACTGAGTCACATCCCCAACTCTTTTTATTTTTTATTTTGAGACAGGGCCTCACTAAGTTGCTAAGGCTGGCCTCAAACTTGAAATCCTCCTGCCTCAGCTTCTCAAGTTGCTGGGATTATAGACATGCACCACCACACCTTGTTCTTTTTTTAAAAAAATTTGTTTTTCAGTTGTTGATGGACCTTTATTTTATTCATTTATTTATATGTGCTGTTGAGAATCAAACCCAGGTCGTCATACATGCTAGGCAAGTGCTCTACCATTGAGCCAAAACCCCAGCCCCTCGTCCTTGTTCTTAATCATTTGGCTCTACAACATTTTGAATTTAAGATTGGCAGCTGAGGGAAAGAGAGAACAAATGTCAGACAGAAAGGTAATGACAGAGATGCACAGGAAGACAAACTGAGGAAGATAGATAGCTAGAGACAGGAATTTCTGCCATTGCATCAGTGACTTAGGTCAGTCAATTAATTCATTCTCCAGGCCTTGGTTTCCTTACCTGTAAAGTAGACAAGTAGCACTATTTTGGTAAAGAAATTAAATCTGCCTGGCTAATTAACATATGAGGAATACTCCAACTATATAAGTGCCAATAAAGTAAAGAGAAACAAAGATATCCATCTCTGTCAAAAATACATTTTAGAAAGTTATCTTTTTAAAGAGACTCATTTTTCCATTGATGAGTCGTTTCTTTCTCTACTGTTTTTAGAAGCTGTCTGACTTACAAAATTCCTGCATATGCACAGATCTGTTTCTGAATTACTGATTTTCTTACACTGATCTTTTTATTTATTTATTGTGGTTGTAGATGGACAAAATGCATTCATTTTATTTTTTTATTTTTATGTGGTGCTGAGAATCGAACCCAGTGCCTCATGCATACTAGGCAAGTGCTCTACCACTGAGCTACAGCCCCAGCCCACACTGATCTCTTCATTAACTCCTAAATTGTTTCATGTATTTTTAATCATTGTAGCTTTATGATAGGTTTTTGTTTTGGGATTGAACCCAGGGGTGCTTAACTACATGAGCCACATCCCCAGTCCTATTTATTTTTTATTTTGATACAAGAACTTCCACGTTGCTTAGGGCCTCGATAGGTTGCTGATGCTGGCTTTGAACTCTCAATCCTCCTACCTCAGCCTCCAAAGCCACTGGGATTACAGATGTGCGCCACTGAGCCTGGCTTACATATATTATTATCTTATTTTTAGTATTCTTGTATTTGAAATGTATTTTTTTTCCTGGTGGTGGTACCGAGGTTTGAGCCCAGGGCCTCACACATGCTAGGCAAGTGTGCTACCACCGAGCCACTCCCCCAACCTAATGACTGTGTATATTAAATACTTGTACCCCATCACCACTTACCCTTCTCTTTTAAAAAATTTGTTGGTGCTGGGGATCAAACCCAGGCCTCACATATGCTAAGCACACACTCTACACCCCCCAACCCTTTACTCTTTCCTTTTTACTTTCCCTTCTTCTTTTTTTTTTTTTTTTAGTAATACATGGATACAATATCTTTATTTTGTTTATGTATTTATATGTGGTGCTGAGGATCAAACCCAGTGCCTCACATGTGCGAGGTAAGCGCTCTGCCACTGAGCCACAACCCCAGCCTGCTTTTCCCTATCTTGAGCCTTTTAGTGGTCATTTGCTTCCAGAACTTCTTTGTTCTCCTCCAATAGGGTGCATGGGTTAGATGTACTCTAATGGTCAAAATGTCTTTCTTACCAGGGCATGGTGGTACATGCCTGTAATCCTAGCAACTAGGGAGGCTGAGGCAGGAGGATCATAAGTTTGAGGCTAGCCTCAGCAATTTAGTGAGACTGTAAACAACTTAGTGAGACCCTGTCTCAAATTAAAATGGTCTGTGGCTGTAGCTCAGTGACAGAGTGCCCCTGGGTTCAGTCTCCAGTACCCCCCCCCCAAAAAAAATTTCTTTCTTGAGTTAGGGGTATAGCTCGGTGGTATAGTGCTTCTCCAGCATGCTTAAGACCCTGGGTTAGATCCCCAGCACTGCAAAAATTGGCTGAATAGGTCTTTACTGTCTTAACTATGTGTAGGCCTGTTGGATCTCAAGTATTCTGGGTGCCTGAGCTACTGTCCTGCCTCCAAAGTTGAGTCACAGCAGTCTGTTTGTTTCCAGTCTGACATTCATTTCATTGTAAGCAACCTTTTTTTTTTTTTTTTTTGGTATGAGGGATTGAACCAGGTGTGCTTTCCTACTGAGCCACTGCACTACGTGTGCCACTGCACCTAGCTTCTTTTTCTTCTTAAAAGTTGCCAGCCCAGTTGGTCCTATCTATCTATATCGCTGGAATTACAGGTGTGTGATACCACAGCCAGCTAAGAGACAGGGTCTTGCTCTGTTGTCCAGGCTGGTCCCAAACTCCTAGTCTCAAGTGATTCTCCTGCCTTAGCCTCCCAGTAGCTGAGACTATAGGTATTCATCATGATGCTCAGCTCATTAGTATTATTATTTGTTATGTTAGTCATTGTCCCAGTACCTGGCACATGGTAAGCATTCAATAAATATTATTACTTTGTGTTATTAAAATATTAGAGGGCTGGGCGTGGTGGTACATGCCTGTAATCCCAGCAACTCAGGAGGCTGTGGCAGGAGGATCACAAATTCCAAACCAGCCTTAGCAATTTAGCAAGGCCATAAGCAATTTAGTGAGAGTCTCTCTCAAAATGAAAAAGGAGGGCTGGGATTGTGGCTCAGCAGTACAGTGTTCACCTAGCAAACGCAGGGCCCTGGGTTCAATCCTCAGCACCACATAAAAATAAATAAATAAAACAAAGGTATTATATCCAACTACAACTAAAAAAATAAATATAAAAAAAGAAAAAGGAATGGGGATGTGGCTCAGGGGTAAAGCACCCCTGAGTTCAATCCCCAGTACCAAAATAAAAATAAAATATTAGCTGGGTGCAGTAGCACACACCTGTAATCCCAGTGGCTCAGGAGGCTGAGGCAGGAGGATCATGAGTTCAAAGCCAGCCTCAGCAATGGTGAGGTGCTAAGCAACTCAATGAAAACCCTGTCTCACAATAAAATAGGGTTGGGGATGTGGCTCAGTGGTGGAGTGCCCCTGAGTTTAATCTCCAGTACCCCCCCAAATAAATAAATAATTTTTTTTTCTCATTGTAAAAATATGGAACACTTCACGAATTTGCGTGTCATCCTTGCGCAGGGGCCATGCTAATCTTCTCTGTATCATTCCAATTTTAGTATATGTGCTGCTGAAGCAAGCACTTCCCAACCATTGTTGAGACATTTATTACAAAAGATTTCTTCATGGTTTGATGTTTTTACATGATTTGGATAATATGGGAAGAGCCAGTGGGAGTCATTGTTCTTTAGGTAGCCTGGCTTTGGAAGGAGAGAAACTAGGTCCTCAGTGCTCATCCTCACTCTCATAGCACTTCACTCTGTGTACTCAGGCCCACTGCTGGAAGACTGGGACATAATCAGCCCCAAGGATGTCATTGGCTCTGATGTGCTGCTGGCTGAGAAACGGTCATCACTGACGACAGCCGCCCTGCCCTTTACACAGTCCATCCTATCTCAGGTGGTCTCAGGGACCCTGGGGGCCCATTTGTGGTGGGAGGGCATAGCCTATCTAGATCTGATCCAAAGCATGCTGGTTGTCATCTGCTCCTAGCCTGCCCAACTGACTGGTGGCTTCCTTCCCTCCTTCCTTCCCAGGTGGGTCGAACCTTGTCTAAAGTCCAGCAGGTGCTGAGCTGGTCATATGGTGAAGATGTGAAGCCCTTCAAGCCACCCCTGAGTGATGCTGAATTTCACACATACCTGAATCATGAAGGCCAGCTCTCCCGACCTGAGGAGTTGCGCCTGCGAATCTATCATGGGGGTGTAGAACCCTCTCTGCGAAAGGTAAATCTGTCTCCTCACTCACTTGTTGCATCCATCACTGCTGTGCTCAGAGGTAGCTCATGAGATACATTAGTGGGGCACACTCTTGTAGGTGGGGTGGAGATACTCCAGGGTAGGAAGCTGTCTTTCAGGTGGAACTAGAAGTCAGTAGTGGGAAGGCAGACTTGGCATAAGAAGTAGAGAGGCCCCAGGGGCTGGATGGGTGGTGACTGATACACAGTGTTGCAATGCTCACCTCTAGAACCTTAGCCTCCTGTTCTTTCGTACATGGCCAGGTGGTGTGGCGGTACCTGCTGAATGTGTACCCAGATGGGCTTACAGGCCGTGAACGAATGGACTACATGAAACGCAAGAGTCGCGAGTATGAGCAGCTCAAGAGTGAGTGGGCCCAGCGAGCAAGCCCTGAGGACCTGGAGTTCATCCGCAGCACTGTCCTCAAGGATGTGCTGCGCACTGACCGGGCCCACCCCTACTATGCAGGGCCTGAGGATGGCCCACATCTGCGGGCACTACATGATCTGCTCACCACCTATGCTGTTACACACCCACAAGTGTCCTACTGCCAGGGCATGAGTGACTTGGCTTCACCCATTCTTGCTGTCATGGACCATGAGGGCCATGCCTTTGTCTGCTTTTGTGGCATCATGAAGCGCCTGGCTGCCAATTTCCATCCTGATGGTCGCGCCATGGCCACTAAGTTTGCCCACCTCAAGCTGCTTCTTCGACACGCTGACCCTGACTTCTACCAGTACCTTCAAGAAGCAGGTGCTGATGACCTCTTCTTCTGTTACCGATGGCTACTGCTTGAGCTCAAGCGTGAGTTTGCCTTTGATGATGCCCTCCGCATGCTCGAGGTCACTTGGAGTTCACTGCCTCCTGATCCTCCTGAACATGAAGTAGAGCTTGTTGGACCTCCCAGCCAAGTAGCAGACGTTGGCTTTGGTGGCCACCGGGGACGGCCCATGCGACAGAGGCACATGCTGAGGCCTGCAGGTGGAGGAGGTAGTGCCTTCGAAGATGCTGTTAAACATTTGACCACGTCCAGCCAGGGTCCTGGTAGTGGGGGGCGTCTCCTGAGACAAGCCAGCCTGGATGGCCTCCAGCAACTCAGGGATAATATGGGCCCCAGGAGGGACCCTTTGGTCCAACTACCCCACCCAGCTTCCCTCATTAGCTCCAAGTCCCTCTCTGAGCCCTTGCTGAACTCCCCAGATCCACTGCTTTCCTCCTTTTCCCGCCCTGACTCCCCATCTTCCTCATCTCCACCATCTACCCAGGAGGCCTCTCCTGCTGGTGACATGGGTATAGGCTCCCCCTTGATGCAGGAGGTAGGATCCCCACGAGATACTCGGAAGTCCTTGCCACCACCCCCAATGGGCCTGCCCCCACCCCAGGAGTTTGGCCGGGGGAACCCATTCATGCTCTTTCTTTGCCTGGCCATCCTGCTGGAGCACCGTGACCACATCATGCGCAATGGGCTGGATTACAATGAGCTGGCCATGCACTTTGACCGCCTAGTGCGAAAACACCACCTGGGGCGTGTCCTGCGCAGAGCCAAGGCTCTGTTTGCTGATTACTTGCAGTCAGAGGTGTGGGACTCAGAGGAGGGGGCCGAGGCCACAGCCCCATCTTGACTGAACTCCCTCCAACCCCCCATCAGCCCCACCTTTGCCATCAGGGCCCACATGTGAGATCCTGCCTGCCAGCCCTAGACCTGTTGGAGTCAGGAACCATCTCTCCCCAGGTTTGAGTGTGGAGGGCTCTGCTTTGGCACTTTTTCCTGTTTTTGTTGTGTTGTTTTTAAACAACAATACTTTGAACACATGAAGGTTACTGTAGTCTGTGTGTTTCTCTGCCCCCTTTTTGGATTTTATTCTAAATGGAGTCTCTAGTGGCTCTTTACCTGATGGGGCCAAAATAGTGAAGGGTGGCTCCTGCTTCTCTAGTGGTGGGGAGAGGGCTGCTGAGAAACTTTTGCAAGATTCAGTACAAAGAGTAGGATGTCTAATGCCCAGTTTTCAGAAAGGCTGGCTACTGCACTAGGTAACAATATCTTAAAGGGAAAAGAAGAAGTCATGGCCTACTTAGAAACATTGGGCCAGCCTTTCTAGATCTACACCCTTCTCTGTGATTCTTAAGCACTGATGCTGGCAACTCTGGTCAGGGATCTTTCTACAGTTACTATCTTACTATGTCCTTTGGAGCCAGCTTGAGGGACTGTGACCTTGCCATGCCTAAGGCCCTATATTGTGTCTCCAGCTCATGGGTACCTGTCTTAACGTTTTTGGCAATAGAAACCATTTATTTTTTCTTCTCCATTCCACTAATATGGACAAACAAATCAAGCACCATTAAAATCGGGCCCTAAAAGAATTCACCTGTTTATTTGGAGGATAATCATCAAAAGCAGGTCCTTTTGCCCACTAATCAGAAGGTAGGGTTCTCTCAGGCTGGGTGCTATCCTCTACAGAGGACATGGAAGACAGTGGGTGAGATAACTAGGGTCCATACATCGTGGCTTAGTTGTGCTAGGTTCTGGACAGAAGTTGTTCCACTGGACAATGATGCCAGAGAATGAGGGGCATCAGCTTAAAACAACAAGGATTTATTTATCTCACAGTTTCTGAGGGTCAGGAATCTGAGGAACAGCTTATCTGGGTAGTTTTGATTCAGGGCCACTCCTGAGATTTCAGTTTGTCAGCCAGGACTGTATGAAGCTGGAGGCCTGACTTGGCTAGTGGATCCACTTCCACATGGCCCTGTTGGCAGGAGGCTTCAGTTTCTCACCACTTGATCCTCTCCCGGGGCTCCTCACAACATGTGATCTGAACAAGCAGGCAAGAGATCATGACCAAGTGAAGACACAATGCCTATTACGACTTTTTCTCAGAAATAACATCATTTCTGTTACATTTAAATGGGTCATATAGACCAACTCCAGTAAAACATGGGAGGGGGCCACATATATGAATACCAGGAGGCAGGAACCACTGAGGACTATAATAGAGGCTGGCTACTGCACTAGCTAACAATATCTGAAGCAGAAGTAATGGAACAGACAGAAGAATTTTAATTAAATTTTAAAAATGACAGATAATATCAGAATATAAAACAGGAAAAAGATTGTAAAAAGACCCTCCAAAATTTAAGGTATGTGTTTGATGGTAGAAAAAAATGGTGGGCATGGTGGCACATGCCTGTAATCCCAGCGGCTCAGGAGGCTGAGGCAGGAGGATCACAAGTTCAAAGCCAGCCTCTGCAAAAGCGAGGTGCTAAGCAACTCAGTGAGACCCTGTCTCTAAATAAATAATAAAATAGGGCTAGGGATGTGGCTCAGTGGTTGGGTGCCCCTGAGTTCAATCCCCGGTACCAAAAAAAAAAAAAAAAAAAAAGGAAAAAGAAGCAAAGTATACATTGTAAGTGAAGAACATGAAATGAGATGTCAGAATTGAGTCCTCATAATAGTAATTACAAATATATATATAAAACAGAGACCATCACTGGATTAAAATAAGAAAAGTCCAACAGTACACATACACACAAATATTTAGAATTTAGAAATGTTCAATGTGGAAGGAAGAAGAAAAGATAGAGTAGATAATAAAAGACCAAAGAAAGCTGAGATGGCCATCCTAATAGCTAATATAGAATTGAACACCATATATTGAACACCAGATATGTGTGCCATAAACATGTATATTCCTAGGAAGCCCTGGATAATACATTTTTAAGCTTGAAATATGTATACACACATATGTACATACATTTATACATATATATTTGTTCTGAATTTTTATGTTGATATACATTACATAGGTATGTATTTATATATATGTACTATATATAAAACCCTCCACTTGGAGCTAGGGTTGTGGCTCAGTGGTAGAGCACTTGCCTGGCACGTGTGAGGTACTGGATTTGATCCTCAGCACCACATAAATAAATAAAGGTATTATGTCCATCTACAACTAAAATGTTTTTTAAACCCTCCACTTAATAAATGGAGAAGACTCCTTTTATGTTTACAGTCAACAATTACAGAAGTAAATCATGTTAGGGCACAAAGAAGACCTCAGTAAATTCAAAAGTATCAATATTCAGAACAAGGTGGGTAGGTCAGTAATAGAGAACTTTCCTAGCACACACAAGGCCATGGGTTCAAGGCCCAGTACTATACACAAAGTTTATATTGAGCATTTTCGCTGACCATATGTAATACAATTAACAGGAGCAGCTAAAAAATGACTCCCAATTTTGGGTAGCTAACAGTACTAAATAACCCTCGGATGAAAGAAGGAATCATATATGAATTTAAGAAATATATACATAAAATGATAGGGACCCCAGCTGCTTGGGAGGCTGAGGCAGGAGGATCAAAAGTTCAAAGCCAGCCTCAGCAATTTATCAAGGCCCTAAGCAACTCAGTGAAACCTTGTCTCTAAGTAAAATACAAAAAAGGGCTGGGGGTGTGGCTGTTGTTGCGGTTAAGCAACCCTGGGTTCAATCCCTGGTGCCTTAAAAAAAAAAAGCCAGGCAACGTGGCTCAAGCCTATAATCCCAGCAATTTGGGAGGCAACGGGAAGATTGAGAGTTCAAGACCAGGCTGTTGCAATGGGCAAAAGGTGAAACTTATGCAGTCCAGGGGGAGAAATAAAGAATGTCCAAGCGCTTCTGCCCTTTTCAATACTTTATTCACTCAAATCACTCCATACAATTTCACTCTATAGGTTCTTAATCAAGAAAATGACAATCCTAGGCTGGAGCTGTAGTTCCATGTTAGAGCGCTTGCCTCACAGGTATGAGGCCCTGAGTTCGATCCTCAGCACCACATAAACTAAAGATATTGTGTCCACCGAAAACCGAAAAGTAAATATTTAAAAATTTTCTCTCTCTCTCTCTTAAAAAAACACACACACAAAAAATCAAGCCTTAGGTTTTAAATCCAACAGATGCACCCTTACTCAGATGGCGATGATCCGATCAGGAACCAAGGCAGGCTTCTCCTGGGGTGGAGCTGACAGCTGGCTGAGGAGAGGGTCATAGAGAGAAGTTGTAGCTCTCATTAGGGTCTAGATGTGGCTGTAGAGTTTGAGAGCAGTGAGGAAGAGGCAAAAGATCACCAAATGATGAAAAGTGTTGGGATGTCAGTCCAGGTCCTCATCAGGCCCTCAGCGGGAGGGCATCAGTATTGGCTGGCTGAAAGTCTTTCGTTTGCTTTATTATTTGTACCAAATTTTGGGACTTTAGACCCCCCCTTTCAGTCCTTATCAGCTGTCACTGGATCTCCTGATGACATTGTTTACCCTGGGGTTAAAACATCTGGTCTGGTGGTCCACACCCTGATCTTTTCGCCTTTCCCTCTTATCAGGCGCCTTTCCCTCTTATCTGAGGCCTTTCCCTCTTATCTGCCAGAGGCTTACTCTGAGATTATCAGGGTGGGGAGAAGTGATTTGTTTATGCCTGCAGGCCATACTGGAGGGCTCTGTTAAGCGTGCCTGGTGAGACTGCTTGTTTCAACCAGGAATTTTTAAACTGGAGTTGTACAGGCTAAGGCCTAAGGCCATTCACACAGCCTCAGCAATTTAGCAAGAACCTAAGCAACTCAGTGAGATTCTATCTCTAATAAAATACTGAAAATGGGCCAGGGATGTGGCTCAGTGGTTAAGCACCCCTGTGTTTAATCCCTAGCACCCCAGTATACACACACACACACACCTGTTATCTTAGTGACTCGGATTAAATTCAAGGCTGAGGCAGGAGGAACACAAGTTAAGACTAGCCTCAGCAACTTAGTGAGAACTTGTTTTGAAATAAAAAATAAAAAGTGGCTGAATTTTTTTTTGCTTTGTTTATTTATTTATTTTTTTTAAGAGAGAGAGAGAGAGAGAATTTTTCAATATTTATTTTCTAGTTTTTGGCAGACACAACATCTTCGTTTGTATGTGGTGCTGAGGATCAAACCCGGGTCACACGCATGCATGCCAGGCGAGCAAGCTACTGCTTGAGCCACATTCCCCAGCCCAAAAGTGGCTGAATTTTTGAGGCCACTAAATTTTTGAGGCTGGCTCAGTGGTAAAGAGCCCCTGGATTTAAGCCTCAGTGACAAAAACAGAAAAAAGAGAAAAGAAAGAAAGAAAAAGAAAAAAATCTGAAGATTTGTGGGACACAGCAAAGTTAGTTAAGAGGACAAAAGGTACAGTTTTAAATACATTTATCAATTCATCAGGAAAGAAGAAAGATTTAAAAATATGATCTAAGCATTCAAATCAAAAGTTGGGAGCTGGGCATGATGGTGCACATCTGTAATCCCAATGACTCAAGAGGCTGAGGCAAGAGAATATTAAATTCAGGGCCAGCTTCAGAAACTTACTGAGACCTGGATAACAAAATGAAAAATAAAAGCCAGGTGCAGTGGCTCACTCCTGTAATCCCAGTGACTGGGAGGCTGAGGCAGGAAGATAGCAAACAAGTTTGAGGCCAATCTCAGCAATTTAGCAAGGCCCTAAACAACTTAGCAAGACCCTGACTCAAAATTAAAAAAATAAATAAATAAAATGGGCTGGGGATGTAGCTCAGTGGTGGA
This sequence comes from Spermophilus citellus, assembly GCF_964194105.1. Lineage (NCBI taxonomy): Eukaryota > Metazoa > Chordata > Mammalia > Rodentia > Sciuridae > Spermophilus > Spermophilus citellus. Next base: position 42,929,869 of record NC_138190.1, on the reverse strand, counting down.
GTACCCCAGGGTTCAATCCCCAGTACTGCAAACTAAATAAATAGTAAAGTTTAAATAAATAAAAAGTTGCTTTTTTGGTTGGAGTTGGAGCTCCACAGTACAGTACTTGCCTGGTTTGTGAAGGCCCCTGGGGTTCTACCTTGTCCCCAGTGTTAAAAAAAAAAATTGCCCACACAAAAGAGGCTAATGTTTTAAGTTAACACGATTCAAAAAACAAAATACAAAGTTTCCAGAAAAAAAGTTAAGTGTGTTTAACTAGATATAAAAGCAAAGAGAAAACTTACATATAACAATACTTTCTCAGAAAAATTAAAATGGTAGTCAAAGGCACTATATCTCATTGTAATGAAATACTTTGGGTACCAGATCCAGATATTTTGCATTTGGTAGTTTTCTCAAACTTTCCAGGAACTCTTAGTTCCAATTTTATACAAATCATTCCAGAAAATAGGAAAAGAACAAAAGCTGCTCAGCTCAATTTATGAGGCTAGGATAATCTTGATTCTAAAAGCACATAAGATAATTTAATAAAGCTACATAGCCATTTCACTTCTGAAAATAGATGCAAAAATTCCAATAAGATATTAGCCACCCAAATTCAACAAGGTTGGTTTCTTTGTGTATGTGTGGGAGTGCTGGGAATTAAACCCATGGCCTTGTGCATGCGAGGCAAGCACTACCAACTGAGCTATATTCCCAGTCCCTCAACGGGTTTTTTTTTAATATTTATGTTTCAGTTATAGGTGGACACAATATCTTTATTTTAGTTTAATGTGGTGCTGAGGATTGAACCCAGTGTCTTACACATGGTAGGTGAGCACTCTACCTCTGAGCCACAACCCCAGCCCCTCAACAGGGTTTTTGTTTGAATTGGTTTTGTTTCTTCTGGGGGCACTGGGGATTGAACCCAGGGCCTTGTCTTTTCCGTGCCAGGCACTTAGCACTGAGCCATACCAAGCCCTTTTTTGTGGGGGGAGGGGGTACCAGGGTGCTTAACCACAAAGTTACATCTCCAGCCCTTTTTAAAAATTTTTGGGATAAAAATCTCACTAAGGGAGTTGGGGATGTGGCTCAAGCGGTAGCGCGCTCGCTTGGCATGCGTGCGGCCCAGGTTCGATCCTCAGCACCACATACCAACAAAGATGTTGTGTCCGCCGAGAACTAAAAATAAATATTAAAAATTCTCTCTCTCTCTCTCTCCTCTCTCACTCTCTCTTTGAAAAAAAAAATCTCACTAAGTTGCTTAGGGCCTTGCTAAATTTTTGAGGCTGGCCTCCAACTTGTGATTCTCCTGCCTCAGACTGTAAAGTAGCTGGCGATTACAGGTGTGCACCATCACACCTTGCTAAACAGTGCATTTGAAAAAAAAGGAGCATATATCCTAGAATGCAAACATGATCCAAATTAGAAAATTTGTGAATATAATTTACCACATTATTAACAGAGAAAATCATATGATCATCTCAAAGCAGCAAAGGATTTAATTAGGTTCAATACATCATTATGATATTAAGAAGGAAAAGAACTAGCAAACGAGTACCTCCTTAACTTGATGAAGGTAACACAGCAAAAACTGAGAGCAAAAATGCCTAGTAGAGAAATTTTCTTTTTGGGGGAGCTGGTTTGGGGGAGTGCTGGGGATGGTATCCAGAGCTGCCTGCACGATAGACAAGCACTCTAACACTGAGCCACACTCCATCCCTCTACTATAGAAATTTAAGTGCATTTTCCAGTTAACAAGTGAACAAGGCAAGAATAGTCCTTCTCAATACTCTAATATAAAACTGGTTAATGTGGGGCTGGGATTGTGGCTCAGTGGTAGTGCATTGCCTAGCATGTGTGAGGCACTGGGTTAGATTCTCAGCATCCCATACAAATAAATGAATAAAATAAAGGCCCATCAACATCTAAAAAACTATTTTAAAAAATCCTGGTTAATGCTATAAGGAAAGAAAAATAAATTAAGTATAAATTGTAGAAAAAACTGATAAAACTAATTTGCAAATGATATGAGAAAAAGTAATAGGACTAAGGAGAGTTCAATGAGGCCTGCAGATACAAGGTCAACCTACACAAATCAAAAACATTTCTCTACACTAGCAATAAGCAATAAAAAATAAAGTAAGTAGGAATGTACTTAACCAATACAAAGACTTTTATTAAAAAAGAAAAATCTAAAGCTGGGCAAGGTGGCACACAGTTGTAATCCTAGTTACTTGGAAGCCTGAAGCAGGAGGATGACATGCTTGAGGCCAGCCTGGGCAATACAGAGAGACACTGTCTCAAAAAAAAAAAAAAAAAAAAAAAAAAAAAAGAAAGAAAGAAAGAAAGAAAGGAATAAAGAAAGAAAAAGAAAAAGTTTAAACTGTAATAGAAAGATGATCTGAATACAATGACAAACATACATTTATCTACTTATTTATTTATTTATTTTTAATTTATTATTTTGAGACAGAGTCTTGCTAAGTTCCCTAGGACCTTGCTAAATGGCTGAGGCTGGACTTGAACTTGTCATCCTCCCATATCAACCTCCCCACTTGCTGAAATTACAGGCTGGTGTGCACTACCTCACTCGGCTAAGGAGAGACATGTCATGCTCTGCTGGGAAGATTTTAGTGAAGTTTTAGTTATCTGTTGGTTAATAAATTATCCCAAAACTTATTGTTTTAAAAAAAAAAAAAATAAAAAATAAACGTGGACTGGGGGGTGTAGCTCATTGAAAGAGTGCTTGTCCAGAACATATGAGGCCCTGGGTTCAATCCCCAATACCACTACCAAAAAAAAAAAAAAAAAAAGGAAAAAAAAACGTGCCAGGTGTGCACACCTGTAATCCCAGTGATACAGGAGGCTGAGGATCACTTAGTGAGGCCCTGTCTCTAAATAAAAAATGAAGAGCTGGGGATGTGGCTCAAGTGGTAGCATGCTCGCCTGGCATGTGTGGGGCGCTGGGTTCAATCCTCAGCACCACATAAAGATAAAATAAAGATGTTCTGTCCATCAAAAATTAAAAGATAAATATTAAAAAATTCTCTCTCTCTCTTTAAAAAAATAAAAATAAATAAAAATGAAAAGGGTTGAGGATGTATCTCAGGGTAAAGCGCCCCTGGGTTCAATCCCTAGTATCAAAAATGAGCGAGTGAATGAATGAATGAAGTATCTCCCATGGTTTTAGAGAGTCAGGATTCCAGGAGTGGCTTAGGTAGTTCTCTCTCAGAATCTCTCCTGAGATTGCTGACAGAATGAAAGGCAGAACTGTAGTCATTTCAAGCTTGGATCCACTTAGAAGAAGGCCTACTCACATTGCTGTTGGAAAGAGGCCTCAGGTCCTTGCCACCAGAGCCCCTCTATAGGACTCATTAAAATATACCAGCTAATGTCCCACAGAATGAGCAATCTTCCTTGGGGGTTGGGAGCAGGAAGCTGAGATTCCTGTTTTTTTTTTTTTTTTTTGTTGTTGTTTTTGAGAGAGAGAGAGGTTTTTTTTAACATTTATTATTATTTTTTTTTGAATTTTTAATATTTATTTTTTAGTTCTCGGCAGACACAACATCTTTGTTTGTATGTGGTGCTGAGGATCGAACCCGGGCCGCACACATGCAGGCGAGCACGCTACCGCTTGAGCCACATCCCCAGCCCCTGAGATTCCTGTTATGGCCTAATTTTTAAAGTGACACACTATCACTTTTGCCTCATTCTATACATTACAATTAAGTCAGGAAATCCAGGCCACACTCAAGTGGAAGAGAATTAGACTCTCTCTCTTTTTTTTCCAGTACCAGAGATTGAACCCAGGGGTGCTCTAACACTTAGCTACATACCCAGACCTTTTTACTTTTTTGAGACAAGTCTCACTAAGTTGCCCAGGCTCTTCTGGAACTTGCAAACCTCCTGCTTCTCAGCCTCTTGGGTCACTGGGATTACAGACATGTACCACCTCACCTGGTTCCTAGGTGCTAACTCTTGACAGAAGCAGTATCAGCATGTGATACTTAACACCCCAAACAGCTAATATTATTATAATGATACTTGTCCACAAATCTATACATTCAATGCAATCCCAGTAAAAATTTTATTACTTTTTTTGAGCTACAATAAACTTCCATTAGAAACTTAGAATACTAGCCTAGCATGGTAGAACCCACCTGAAATCTCAACTACTTGAGAGGCTGAGGTAGGAGGATGGCATGTTTGGGGCCAGCCTGGGCAACTTAATGAGAACCTGTCTCATAATAAAATAAAAAAGAATGATGTGTAGCTCAGTGGAATAGTGCCCTGGGTTCAATCCCCAATGTATCTCATGCACACACACACACATACACACACACACACACACACACACACACACACACACAAAGAATTTAGAACACTAAATGATCATGGATAGCTAAGACAACCTCCAAAAGTAAGTTAACACGGAGACGTTGCTACATACTAAAGTCCTAATCATTTAAGAAAGAAAATAATGTTGGTTCAAGAGCTGACAACTAGACCAATGGAAGAGAAAAAAAACAGCTCAGCAACAGAGTTATATATTTACACATCTTAGCATATGATAGAGATGGGGACACACACACACACACACACACACACACACAGGAGAATTTGACAGATTGCTTAGTAAATGTGATAGCACATCTGGCTCAATGACATGAAAAAAAATAAAACTAGGCCTCTCTCATATCTCTCTTTCCTTCCCTTTGTAGTGTTGGGGATTGAATCCAAGGCCTTGCCTATGCTAAGCAAATGCTCTACTATTGTGCTACATCCCCAGCCCTAAAACAGGATCTCTATCTCATATCACATACAAGGATTAAAGACCTTAAATCTAAAATTACAAAGTTAATAGAAGAAACTAGGAGAACATCTTTGTGTCCTAGAGGAAGTGAAGGATTTCTTTAAAAGCACAGACCAGGGCTGGCAATGTAGCTCAATGGTAGAGCACCCACAAGCATAAGTGCCTGGGCGAGGAATAGGGTGGAGAAGCACTCATCATCCAAGGAAAATTGATTATATCAATATTAAAGATCTTTATTCAACTAAAGATACCACTGAATAACACAAATGCCATAGGGGGAGAATGATTTTACAATTTTCAACACTTAAAAGGATTAATAATTAGACTATATGAGGAACTCCTGAAATCAATAATAAGAGAAGTACGGGAATAGGCCCAATAGGTATATGGATAAGTAGCATAGTATGTACTCTGAAGCTTAAGAAATCTAGGCTATGTCGGGGGCAGGCCTTTAGAAGGATGGACACATTAATTGTATGGATAAAGATCAGAGTATCTGTAGGAAAACTAACTCATTCTCCATTGATAGGAACTCAGAAATGAAGACTGTTAAATCCATCCCTTGTAAAGGTAGCTTTAGACACTGAAGGCTTGACAAGACCAAATGTGGGCAGCAGGCTGGGACAATATTTGCTTTATAGTTCATTGCATATTGTGAAAGTCCATTCTACAGGGCAAATGTTCAGTACCCTGAGTGACCCCAAAATTCATTCTGTGGATTGGGATTTACACCCCCTTAAGTTAGGAAAGAGCATGTTTTGCAGAAGGCATCTCAGGCAATCTACTGATGAGAAAATCAAGTCTGGCTTAAGTGGGCAGTCAGATAAGGATGAGGGCTGAAGCCAGAGTTGAGAAGGATTAAAACAGGGAGGGGAGTCCCTGACAGGCGGCTAGATGTTGGGCACAGGGAAGAAAATAAAGGGACCAGGGTCAGGCACCCAGAAAATCATCAAGGACCATAAAGTATGATGCTTCAGGGACAGTGGGAGACCAAACATCAAGTTCTTTTTTTTTCTTTTTTTTTTTAATATTTATTTTTTAGTTCTCAGCGGACACAACATCTTTGTTGGTATGTGGTGCTGAGGATCGAACCGGGCCGCACGCATGCCAGGCGAGTGCGCTACCGCTTGAGCCACATCCCCAGCTCCCTAAACATCAAGTTCTTGATGGATATGTGGTCAAAGGTCTTGAAAGTAAATAAGACATTAGAGGACATTAATTACGTTGGCAGAGATCTAGTGCAATAGCGTGGAGGACCTCAGATGCAATGGGGGAAATGACATCAGGGTGGTGAGGATGACGTCATAAGCGGAAAGGGATAGAGAGGGAGAAGTTTCACGCGTTTACGGAATGAAGACTGTTCAGTTGGTGGGGGTGGGGTGCTGACATCAGGGTATACCAACTGCAAAACGGTCCCGCTCACTTGCGGAAGCGCGCGGGGTGACTGTTCCCTTTGCTCTGCCGTCCTTTCCTCTCCACCTCCCCCCCCAACGCTGGCCTCAGCCAATGAGCACGCACGCCAAAGCGCGCTGGAAGGGCGTTCCGTGACGTGTCCATATACGTCTGCTTTATCAAGCGTCTTCCCGCGCGGCAGCCTCCCTATTCTTCCTGCTCCTCAGAGCTTCCTGCCTCTCCAGCGCTTTTACTTTTCAATTTCCAGGTAAGTAGGGTAGGTCCTGAGGAGAGGCTGCTCCTCACCTCACTTACGTGCGCCATGCCGGCATCTCCGGAGGACCCGAGTGAGGAGATTAGCGGCTGCTTGACACGTAGGCTTGTTTTTTCCTGGGATAGGCGGGTCCCAGGCTCTGAGGTTCAACCTCTTGGTTAGTGGGAGATTCGCTCTCTGTGTCTTAAATGCCAGGGATACCGGGCGGGACTGGCAGCTTAGGTGTCGGCAGCGGCTGCCGACTTGCTGTCCCCGTTTTTCCACGTGACCGCCGCCATCTTGTTCTGCGGGCGCGGAGGGAATGCAAGGATGTTTTGGGCCTGCGCAGCAGCACAAAATGACGGGCGTGGCGGCGTAGCATGTAATGGGCATGCGCTCTGGCGGCCCCAAATGTCCGCGCTCAACTGTACTTGTAGATTTCCCGCCTTTTTGCTATCCTCTTGTCTATGTTCTGTTCTGCCTTTCACTCTTTTTTCTCACTTCTCCAATGTCTTTTACTTCTACCACCTTCACTGTTTTTTCCACCCCAAACTCTCCCTGCAGGACTCAAATTCACTGCCATGTCTTCTGAAGAAGGGAAGCTGTTCGTGGGAGGACTCAACTTCAATACTGATGAGCAGGCGCTGGAAGACCACTTCAGCAGCTTTGGGCCTATTTCTGAGGGTGAGACGTGGGCCGGATCCACAAAGGGTTGCTGAAAGTATCTCTGGCACCCTTGTGTTTCATGGAAACTTAGGAGAAATGTCAGCACTTCTTCTTTGTCTCTCTAGGATTGAGAACATGGAGAATTGGTGGGGGAATCCATTCTCTTTACCTCCTTTTTCAGGCCAGTGCTTACCACTTACCCTTTCATGTATTGACTGATCTTTGTTTCCTCTCCCATTTTTAGTGGTTGTTGTCAAGGACCGGGAGACTCAGCGATCCCGGGGTTTTGGCTTCATCACCTTCACCAATCCAGAACATGCCTCAGATGCCATGAAAGCCATGAATGGAGAGGTGAGGCCTCCTACCTGCAGAGGGGCCCTGTCCCCATCTGCCACTTTCTCCATTCTTTCTATTTTTCCCTCTGTGTCTGCTAGGGGCAGCGCGGCTATGAAGCCCCGCAGTGCCCACTCACAGGAGCGTGACTGCCTTCTGTTCTAGGGGGTGGAGGGCAGCGGCAGACAGAGCCGGGCTGCCTGGGAGGCGACGACTGGTCCTGCATGAGGCCGAGAAGCCACCTGTGGATGGTTGACCTGCCCTGGGCTTAGGTAGTAGAGTCTGCAGACCTGTGGGCCTGGCCCGGAGAGGACCTCGTGAGTCTTCTGGGATGGACTCTGAAGCCTCAAACCAAGAGAGGTGTCTGTCTAGCCCTAATAGTCGGGCAGCTTAGAGGAGTGGGGAGGAGAACTCAGCCTGAGTTCAGTCAAGATGTAAGTAGTAGCAGGGGGAACACGGTGGATTCAGGTCATTTTGTGGGTTTCTGTAGCTCCTGATGAAGCCATTCTGGTCAGAGGAGCTTGTTCTGGAACATGGCACCCAGAATCTGGTGCCTAACAGGAATTTCTGGGCTCTTTTGCCCACCTGCCCATGCCCATTCTTCCCTCACCACTTCCCTGACTGACTGCCAACCCATCCTCCTTGTGTCTTCCCTCCCACACCTAGTCCCTGGATGGTCGGCAGATCCGGGTGGACCATGCAGGCAAGTCTGCCCGGGGCACCAGAGGGGGTGCCTTTGGGGCCCATGGGCGTGGTCGCAGCTACTCTAGAGGTAAGTGCAGTGGAGTTTGATTATGAGGTGAGGGGGAGAGCCACATGTTAGTGACTTAAGTCTGGACAATTGGCATTTAAATATTTTCTGTCTGCCTTAGGTGGTGGGGACCAGGGATATGGGAGTGGCCGGTATGACAGTCGACCTGGAGGTTATGGATATGGATACGGACGGTCCCGAGACTATAGTGGCAGGTGGGTAGCCAGAAGATAAGAATTCACTGCGACTGCTTCTCTCCTGAAGCGTTCAGCAGCGTGGGTAATAAAAACAAGAATGAGGATTAAGATTGTGGCTCAGCGGTAGAGTGCTTTCCTAGCACATGTGCATTAGGTTTGATCCTCAGCACTATATAAAAAATAAAAAAAAAAATAAAGTGTTGCTTGTATCTATAACTTAAAAAATATTTAGAAAACAACCATGATGCATAACTTGTTATGTATATGTTGATTGTATGGTCATATAATTGTAACATGGTCAGTGGTAATACAAAAATGTTGATGGCTTAACCCTTGCATTAACATGTAATGTGACTTTATGTGCCGTATAAGTTAATGCCATCAAATTGCCTACTACATGATGTTCGTTGCTTCATATTCTTCTTTGTACACTTTAAGTTTACATTATGGTGCATGTTATAAAATGTGAATTTTGGAAAATTATCTGCAGAGTAGAATACATTCCTGTGTAACAATTATATATTTTTTCCCAGAAGCCAGGGTGGCTATGACCGCTACTCAGGAGGAAATTATCGAGACAATTATGACAACTGAGTTGAGGCATGCACACGTTAAGTAGGTGAGGCCTGAATATCTGCACTAAGCAGACCTATGCCCAGCAGACCCTGTTGTGTTCTTCTTACCTTTTCTTTTGGCTAGACTGCTCAGCATTTCTACTGCCCTCACATATCTCACCAAACCAGCCCACTAAACATCATTCTTTGACATCCCTTGCTTCTCAGGTGCATGTCAGGGCTAGTCTACTTGCACGGGGTCTGAAAAGGGATTTCCTGTAATCCTACTCTTTCAGGGATGGAGGAAATAGAGGTGAGAATATTGTCAGCTCATTTTCTTCTGCCATCACAATTCTACTCCTTCTTACTGTTCTCAGATACACAAGGAATAACACTTCTGATCCAGGATCGTCCTTCCAAATCGCTGTATTTATAAAGATTTTTGGAGCTGCGCTGAAACATCTGTTTTAGTACATCAACTTCTATTTTTCAATTGAGCTCCCAAGGTAGCTTGTTAAAAGACCTTTTAAAAAGCTCCATGTAAATTTTTTTTTCTCATTTAAAGACAAATTATAGCACATTTGTTAGTCCCCCAGGTATTTTTCTTTTTACCAAGTTTTTAGTTTGGGCTCTCGGGATCATTGCTTCTGGCAAAAGGAAAAGTTTAGCCAGACTAATTTTTTTTAAAGCTAAAGTTGGGGCATTTTTAAAACTTGTAACAATGTTTATCATGATTAGAAAGCAATTTCTAAATGTACCTATAAACAATATGTGTCAAGAACATAAATTTTTCTTAAAATTCAAGATCACCACCCTGATTATACAGACAAGCCTCTTTAAAATGTTTGTGAATGTCATTTTTTTTAATGCTGGAAGAAAAAATATTCTGTTGTGTCTCTTGTAGTGTTTAGGATATTCTTCACAGAACTAATTAAAAATATGAAACCTGTACACAAATTGATATTGATAGTGTTTATTTCTTACTCGACCCAGTTTGGAGATTAAAAAAATGGAGGCAGGTCAGGTGGAGGGGTCTTGGAGAAAATTTGGTTTAGAGTGGGGTGGGCACAGACTGCCAAAAGAGTAGAAGATAGAAAAATTTAGTCAAGTTTGGAGTTGGTTTTGGTATACATTAAGGCATGAGGTGTGGTCAATAACAGGTAAAATCCCCTTCTGAAAGGAATTAGGTTTCCATAGGTGGATTCTTGGTGCCTAAATTTAATCAGAATTTTCTTGGGTTTGACTCTTGACTTCTGAGTGGGTACCCTTCTCACAATGTTGTTCTGAGGATGTACACACCTAATCTCAAGACATGAACTCTAAAGATGCCAGTTTTTCCTCTGAAATGGTGGGGGTTATGGGAGGTGTATTGAACCTGACTTGAAAACTGAGAGCTTTGAATGGATTCATATTCCATGATTAAAACGTGGGCTTTTCTACTCCCCAGGTAATTTGACCTTTGGAGAGTTATTTAACTAGTGCCTTTTCCTCGTGGGCATTTTACATTTTCTGTGGAGGGTTATAAAGACAGAACAGTGGAAGCTCTTTTGCATGGATTCTGTCTGGTGTTGTGTCTGGGTGTAAGGTGGTGATGGCCCTTCTTAGTCTGATTTTGTATCTAGCTGGCTTCGATTCCTTGCTTCTCCCCCTCCCTTTAGTTGCGATTCTAGTAACTGTATTAAGGCCCCATGGGTTCTATTCCTTCATTGGTTTGTGTTTAGAACAGAATAATTGGTTATACCCATGGCTTACATTCAACCAGTATTGAGCCAGATACCATGAGATTATGCTTTCCAGGGCATTAAACTAAGCTTCCTTCCCTCAGTAATAGGATGTAGAGACTTGTGTTAGTCACAGTCCTAGAGGCCTACTTCCTGGGTCTCCCAGCTAGTAGGGATAGACCCAAGGACCCTTTTCCTCCTACCCAAATGGTCATGAATTTGCTTTGTCAGGTGGATGGAGACTCAGGAACTTCTGTCTCACCTACTGAGCCAGGCCCAGGTTAGGGGCATTATGGCTAAACCCCCCACCAGGTGGGTACTTGGTCTAAGGAGGCATTCTATGATGGACATCTGTGGGGAGCTAATGTGATGGGAGAGACAGGAAGACAACCCTTAACTTTCTTGTAGGCCAGGGTGGGAGAAAACTTTGTTCCCTACCTCAGGAGGGAAAATTTGCCTCTTATCCCCATTGTCGCCTGAGGTAGGAACCTGTAATCAGTCAAAATATTCCTGCAACAAAATGATTTCTTCTGTGGGATTAAAAAGACCACAAATAGCCTCATAGATCAGAATTAATAGCTGTCAACCTGTTCTTTCTGAATATCAGGAGATTATTATGGTAATTCAGCTATGGGAGGCCCAAGGCCCATAGCAGTTTTCTATTACCACAGTCCCTAATAAAATTCCAGAGTTGAGGTTCAAAGCACCACACTCTTGGTTTTTGAAATTGAAGCCAAGTCTTTGTACACGACAAGCATGTACCCTACCACTGACACTCCTGTCTTCAAATAGCGAATGCGCATTCTTTGGTTTTTGGAATTGAAGCCAGGTCTGTACTCAGCAAGCATGTATCCTACCACTGACACCCCTGTGCTCAAATAGCTAATGTTATAGGCCCCTTCTTAGTCTCCTGTTTTGATTTGGCCAAGAACCCACGGAAACTAGAAATTCCCACTCAAAGGTTCTCAAAGGTTTGCAAAGACTTTAGTCCCTGGATCTTGCCTCTTAAAAAACCTTGGTGCAGGACTGAGGTTGTGGCTCAGTGGTAGAGCCCTTGCCTAGCACATGTGGGGCACTGGGTTCCATCTTAAGCACCACATAAAGTCTAAAAATAATAGGTATAAATACCTTTTTTTGGGGGGGGGTACTGGGGATTGAACATAGGAGCACTGTACCACTGACTACCACTGCCTTCCTCTAAGATCTTTTGAAGATCCAGAATAATCACAATGGCTTTCAATTTCAAAGCCCTGTCTCCCCACCCTACTTTGATAGAAATCATTGTTTTCAGACCCTACCTTGCACCTTAATTTCTCCTCTGCTTCCGTTTCAACATCCACAAAATGAAAATACTAGTCCCCATTTCGCAAATTAGTTACTAGATCAGATGTACAATGTTTATAATAGACTAGGTCTCTGGTATTGCCCCTATATTTTGGTCCACATTCTGGGATTAGGTAATATGGAAACAGCTGTTTATAGAAGTTTTGGTGAATAGTTAAGGTATGTATAAACATTTATAACCAGTGTTTTGCCACTCATTCCTGCTTATCAAGATACCTGCCACTGCTGGCCCAGCTACATTTCTTTCCTCAGCTAACACACAGAACCACCAGGGCACAAAGATCTGGGTGTAGTGGCACATGCTGGGATTACAACCAGGTTGAGGAAGGAGGATCATGAGTCCAAAGCCAGCCTCACCAAAAGCAAGGCACTAAGCAACTCAGACCTTGTCTCTAAATAAAATACAAAATAGGCCTGTGGATGTGGCTCAGTGGTCAAGTGCCCCTGAGTTCTATACCTGGCAAAACCCCCCAACCCTGCCCCCCCCCCGAAAAAAAAACCTGAACTACTGTTTTCAAAAAAAATGTTTTGGTACTGGGGATTTAGTGCAGGTATGCCTTTACCACTGAGCTGCCTTTGAATTTGCGATACACCTGCCTCAGCCTTCTAAGCCACTGAGATTATAGGTGTGTGCCACTCCACCCAGCTCAGGTAAAATAAGTTGTGAAAAACTTCAGGGAATTAACACCCAATTTTTTTCTTGCCACCAAATTTGAAAATTGCAAAGTAACTCAGTGAGACCCTGTCCCAATACAAAAAAGGGATGGGGATGTGGCTCAGTGGTTAAGTGCCTCTGAGTTTAATCCCCAGTAAGCCCCTCCCAAAGTAGGTATTTTTTAAATGTTTTTTTTTAATTGAACACAATACCTTTTTTATTTATTATTATGTGGTGCTGAGGATCGAACCCACTGCCTCCCATGTGCAAGGCGAGCGCTCTACTGCTGAGCCACAACCTTAGCCCCCAAAGTAACTATATTTGAGTTACTGAAGAAATACTAGTGTGTGGTTATCTTATGACAGATGGTTTTTTTTAAGAGGATTTTTTAAATATTTTTAGTTTTTGGTGGATACAACATCTTTTATTTTTATGTGGTGCTGGCTGAGGATCGAACCCAGTGCCCTGTGCATGCCAGGTGAGCACGCTACCGCTTGAGCCACATCCCCAGCCCCCAGATGGTTCTTAATATATGGTGTATGCACAAAGTTAAGGCTTCTATGTTAAACAACTTAGGACATTCTGAATAAATATTTCTAGTGAGCTGTTGAGGTTTTCTTTTTGTTTGGTGTTGGAAATTGAACCCAATGCTAAGCAAGAGACTACTACCACTGCGATACACCCTAAAGCCCCCAGTTTTTAAATACTTTTGTCCTTTTATTCATACTGAAGGCTGGAAAATAAGAATATAAGTCTGTTAAGTTATGAAGTATAAGTTTAAGCAGGCAGGTACTACCTTGAGAAACCACATGGTAATGAAAGTGGAATAGGAGAAGGGTTAGTCAAAGGTGTGATGAAATCTTTTGAAGTTCATGGGGTCTGATTGCCTAGAATACTTGTCTATCCCCTGATGAAAGTAGAAATTTGTGCTAGGTGCTTCCAGAGGCTGAGGCAGGAGGATCAAGAGTTCAAAACCAGCCTCAGCAACTCAGTGAGACCCCGTCTCTATATAAAATTAAAAAGGGCTGGGGATGTGGCTCAGTGTTAATTACCTCTGGGTTTTTTTTTTTTTTAAAGAGAGAGTGAGAGGGGAGAGAGAGAATTTTTTTTTTAATATTCATTTTTTAGTTCTCGGCGGACACAACGTCTTTGTTGGTATGTGGTGCTGAGGATCGAACCCGGGCCACACGCATGCCAGGCGAGCACGCTACCACTTGAGCCACATCCCCAGCTCACCTCTGGGTTTAATTTCTGGTAACAACAACAACAAAAAGTAGGAATTTGCCACTTTAAAGATCATGTAGTGTGTGTGTGTTTTCTAGTTTTTCTCCTATGAGGTTTAACTGTGCTTAATTGAGAAATCCGGTTCACCTACTAATAACCCAACAACTCTCCCTTTTTCCTGGGTAGTAATAGAGAGATGGAAACATTTTAAAATTGCAACTGTTAATATTCACATTTTAAGAACAGTAAACATCTCAAACTTAATGTTCTACAAGTTGGTGGTTTTTTTTGTTTTTGTTTTTGTTTTTTGTTTTTTGTTTTTTGGAGGGGGTTATAATGGGAATTGAAGTGAGGGGCACTCAACCACCATGCCACATCTCCAGCTCTATTGTGTATTTTAGAGACAGGGTCTTAGCACCTTGCTTTTGCCAAGGAGGCTGGCTTTGAACTCTCTATCCTCCTGCCTCAGCCTCCCAAGCCGCTGGGATTACAGGCATGTGCTACTAGGTCTGGCAAGTTGGTTCTTTACTATTATTCACAGCAGCTTTTTTTTTGGGGGGGGGGCAGTATTGGGGATGGAATCCAGGTCCTTGCTCATGCTAGTCCAGTGTTCTACCACTGAGCTACATTCCCAACTTTTTAAATTTTGAGACAAGATATTGCCAAATTGCCCGGGCTACCATCAAACTGAGTCTTCAGAGTACTGGGATTAGAGTGCCACCATGCCTAATGAAGATTTCATTTTTAAACTCTTATGCATGAATTTGATATGATTACCATCAAGCTAATTACCACATCCATCCATGAGTTTGGTGTGTCTGAGAATACTTGTGATCTGTGCACTTTTTTCTTTTTTTGAATACTTTTAGTTGTAAATGGCACAATACTTTTCTTATACTCATGTGGTGCTGAGGATCAAACCCAGTAACTCACACACATGCTAGGCAAGTGCTCTACCACTGCACTACATACCCAGCCATATTATTTTTATTCCTTATTTTGAGGCAGCGTCTTCAGATTACCAAGGCTGGCCTCAAACTATTGCCTCAGCCTCCCGAGTCTGGAATTATTTCTTGCACCACTGTACCTGGGTGGTCTTTGTTTTTATGCCACTATCGTATGTGTTTTGATTACTAGACCTCTAACTTTGGTCATTCTCATGTTCACTTTGCCTATTTTAGGTTAGTGGATCCATTTGAATTTTCAGGTTGTTTACCATTTCTGTAAAAATACCATTGATTTTTTTTTTTTTTTGAGTGTTGCAAATTGAACCCAGGGCTTCCCACATGCCCAACAAGTACTCTACCACTGAGCTACATCCCCAGTCCATTTCTTTTATAGTATTGGAGATTAAACCCAGGCCTCACATATCCTGGGCAAGTGCTCTATCACTGTACTACATCCCCATCCCTTTTTTATTTTTGAGACAGGGTCTCACTAAGTTGCTTTAGGGTCTTGCTAAATTGCTGAGGCTGGCCTTGAACTTGTGACCTCAACCTCCTGAACACTGAGATTAGAGGCATGCACCATAGCTCCTGGCTAATTTTTTTTTTGGGGGGGGGGGTCTGGGGATTGAACTCAGGAAGCACTTAACCACTAAGCAACATCCCCACCCCGATTTTGTGTTGACAGGGTCTCATTGAGTTGCTTTAGTGTCTCATTTTTGCTGAGGCTGGCTTTGAACTTGAGATCCTCCTGCCTCAGTTTCCCAAGCTGCTGGGACTACAGGTGTGTACCACCATGCCAGGCCACCCACCTATATTTTGAGACAGTCTTCACTAATTTCCTGTGGTTGGCCTCAAGTTTAACATTTGACCTGCTTTAGACTGCAGAGTTGCTGGGATTATAGGCCTGTACCACCATGCCCAGCTGCCATTGAGTTTTTTTTTTTTTTTTAATTTGTAGATGGACACAATGCCTTTATTTATTTTTATGTGGAGCTGAGGATCGAACCCAGTGCCTCATGCATGAGGGGCAAGAGTTCTACCACTGAGCTACAACCCCAGCCCCCATTTTTTTCTTTTTTTAGAGAGAGAATTTTTTTTTTAATATTTATTTTTTAGTTTTCAGCGGACACAACATCTTTGTTTGTATGTGGTGCTGAGGATCGAACCCGGGCCGCATGCATGCCAGGCGAGCCACATCCCAGCCCTGCCATTGAGTTTTTGATACAGACTGCTTTGGGTGCTATGGATGCTTGAAAAATATAAAATCTTTTTAATGCATGGATGTGGAATGTCTTTTCATTTATTTGTGTCTCCTTTAATTCATCAGTATTATGTAGTTTTGTGTGTAAGTATTTCACTCCTTGGTAGAGTTCTTTTAATTTTTTTTTTCCCTAGTTGTTGATAGACCCTTATTTCATTTATTTATGTGCGGTACTGAGAATTGAATCCAGTGCCTCATACATGCCAGGCAGGTGTGCTACCACTCAGCCCCAGCCCCTGGAAGAGTTCTTTTTAAATGCTATTGTAAAGGTGTTATTTGTTTGTTTTGTTTCATTTTGGTTTTGGTGTTGGGGTTAGAACTCAGGGCCTTGCACATGCTGAATACCCACTTTGCAATGGAGTTTTACCCCAAACCTCTAATTATTTTCTTAATTTCCAGATAATTTGTTGTTAGTGTATAGGAACAAAGCTTTTTTTAAATTTTAATTTTTTTTTTTTTTTTTTTTTTTTGTACTGGGGATTGACCCCAGGGGTGTTTTACCACTGAGATACATCTCTAGCCCTTTTGTTTTTATTTTGTGACAGGATCTTGCTATGTTGCTTAGGGCATTGCTGAGGTTGCTGAGGCTGGCTTTGAACTTGTGATCCTGCTGGGATTACAGGTGTGTAAGGCTTTTGTATTTTGTTCATCTTTTTTGGGGAAAAAAACAACTCTTAATTTCATTGATCTTTTTATTTTTCTCAACTCATTTATTTCTCTAATTTGGGCAATTCCAAATTCTGCTAACTTTGTGTTTTAGTTTTTCTAGTTTCTTGAGATGTAAAGTTAGCTGGCTATTTGAGATCTTTTCTTTTTCAGTACTTGGGATTCAACCTTGGCTTTGTGCACACTGGCCAAGTGTTCTACCACAAAGCTACACACCCAGCCCTTTTTACTTTTATTTATTTTTGCTGCACTAGGTATTCAACCCAGTGCCTTACATGTGCTAGGCAAGCATTCTACCACTCAGGTACATCTTTGCAGAGCAGAGAATTTGCAGTCTTTTTTTAACTTTATGACAGCAAATATGTAGTAAGTACTTTTTTTTAGTTGTTGATGGACACGATACATTTATTTATTTTTATGTGGTGCCGAGGATCAAACCCAGTGCCTCATGTGCCAGGGAAGTACTCTACCACTGAGCCACAACTCTAGCCCCAAGTATATTTTTCTTCATTGGGATCCATTCTACCCATATGACCAGGTAAGTGAAAGAAAAGCTTAATGTGAAATAATCTGATGTTTCCTGGTTGACTGTATTTTAACAGCTGGCCCCAAGATTCTAAAGTGATTGTGGAGTTTGCAGTTTGAACAAGTGCTTCAGCCTGGCAACTTAGCAAGACTGTTTCTCAAAATTTAAAAAGAGCTGGGGATGTAGCCCAGTGGTAGACTCCTTGCCTAGCTTGTATGAGGCTGTTTTCAATCCCCAGTACACAAGAAAAGGGACTGGTGTTGTGGCTTAGCGATACAGTGCTTGGGTAGCATGTGTGAGGCATTGGGTTCAATTCTTGGCACCACATATAAATAAATAAATAAATAAATAGTGTATATTTATAGTTGTTGAGTGGGATGACAACAAGTATGTGAAAGTTCATGAAACCAGTACTATCTTTTGGTATATAAATTAGAATTTTTCTGTATTGAAAGGTTGAACTATCAGGAGTATGATTTGTGTAACTTGCAAATTGGTGTGGGAGGTGTCTGGTGTTTTCCTGGTCTGCTGTGTTCCCCAAAGCCCTCTTCATAGTTATAGGCATTTCTATTGGAAGAGCCTCAAGAAATCCTGTTTGAGGGCTGGCGTTGTGGTTCAGTGGTAGAGTGCTCACCTAACACACGTGAGGCACTGGGTTTGATCCTCAGCACCACATAAAAATGAAATAAAGATACTGTGTGTCCATCTACAACTAAAAAATATTAAAAATAAAAGAAACCTTGTTTGATAAATGCCAGCTTTTATTTCTTGCCATCTGACATTTATTAAGTTGATGTTTTTCAGATACCAGCCCTAGAACCCCATCCCCAGTCAAGCTCTCATTATTCCTCCAGCTTCCTCAGACAGAAATACCATCCCTTTGGTCAGCATCAGAAGTCCTACCTTGCTGGGCACAGTGCACACCTATAGTCACAGCGGCTCTGGAGGCTGAGGCAGGAGGATCGCAAGTTCAAAGCCAGCCTCTGCAAAAGCAAGGAACTAAGCAACTCAGTGAGACCTGTCTCTAAATAAAATACAAAATAGAGCTGGGGATGTGACTCAGTGGCTGAGTGCCCCTGAGTTCAATCCCCAGTACCACTCACCCCCCAGAAAAAGAAGTCCTACCTTCCCTCCTCTAAAACCCTAGACTGCTTGAAAAAAACCTCAGTTTTCTTACCTCTAAAACCAGAATAATAAAGATAGTCCACTAAATGAATTGAGACATGGGAAACACATAGAAAAACATCTGGAGGTTGGCATGGAGTTGATAAATGTTAGCATTTCTTGTGTGTGCCATATCATATTACTGGGGACACAGCAACAGATATGTCATATTTTCTCTCAGGCATCATAGAGTTAACACACAGTAAACTAGAAATTGCTTTATGATGTAATATTAGGGAGTGGCAAGTCCTAAGGAAAATAAGCAGTTTAAGTTAGAGTGAGGGCACATGCCAATTTGCCCAAGGAAGGCAACTGGGAAGCAGAGACTTGAACTTAGTAGGCAAGGAGGCTGTCTGCTCTGCATCTCTACTACATAGGCCACATACGTAAGTCAATCCATCTTGGCAGAACTCCCTGTGACCCTTGGAACACAACATGGAAAGCTCAAGATGGGATGCTATCAGGCCATTTCTCACTTGCCTCCCCTATCTAACCTCATAGCAGCCAGAGATTGTTTTAATCCAAGTCGTCCATGGCCCTCCTCCTGCCCTAAGAGACTCCCATCTCCCAGAGTGTGCTGGCCTTACCAGCTTCTAGGGGAAATACTTTCTACCTTTCTCTTGACTCAGGGATATAGAACTATAGCTTCACCTTGAAATTGGCTCTGTAGCCAGTGTGTCATGTCAGCCATGGAACAGTTTCCCTGTTGCCTGATACAAGGGATTAGAACTGAACTCTGACAATTTTGTTTTTATACTGATGATAGAACCCAGGGGCAATTTACCACAGAGCTACATCCCCAGTTTTTCAAAATTGACAGGTTCTCTAAGTTGCTGAACCTGCACTAGAACTTGTTATCCTCCTTCCTCAACCTCTGGGATCATAGGCATGCACCACCAATGATCTGATTATTCTTGGTTTCATTTTCTATGTAAGTAACTTTGGAATCTAACAAAGACTGTTTTACCAGCCAAATGTGTCAGCCTTGCCTTGACCAATCTTAGGAGAATTACAGGCAGAAGGAAAACCAGGCAAGTACAAAGTCCCTGAGGTGGAAGCTTGCTTGGTGTGTGAATAGCAAGTATGTCATTAGGGCAGGTACAGAGTGATCAAGGTGGCCAGTGGTAGGACATGAGGTTAGAGAAGTCTAGGGCCTTGTGGAGAGAACTATCTTTTCTCTGAGAGATGGGAGTCTCTTAGGGCAGGAGGAGGGCCATGGGCGACTTGGATTAAAACAATCTCTGGCTGCTATGAGGTTAGATAGGGGACAGGAAGAGCAGCAGCAGTGAGTCAGCCACTGCATCAGTCCAGGACCTCAATGGCAGTGGTGGTGGCAGCAGTGCAGGTAGAAAGGAGAAGTCAGATTCTGGTATATTTTAAAGAAGGAACCAACAGGATTTGTTGACGTATCCAATGAAGAGGATGGGATGAGTAGTACTAGTTAGGACTCCAGACTAGAAGAGCTTACCCAGAGCCACTTGGCAGTTAGTGTTAATAGGTTAAGAGGAAGGATTCTGGAGTCTGGTGGTATGGGTGTGAATCCAATTTACTGGCAGTGTAACTTCAGGCAGGTCACTCTATATCTGTCTTCATTTCACCATCTGTGACATGGGATGATCAAAGTACTAATCTCATAGGATTGAGGACTAAATGTTTTCTAGTTATGTAAAGTACTTGTTATTAGTAACATTACTATATGATGAAGTAAGTGCCTCAAAAAGAGCATTCCAGATATCAGAAACAGTTTGTACAGTTTTCAAAGGATATGACAGCCAATGTGGCTGTAGCCTAGACTGATAGAGTGCTAAAGAAATGCAGGTAGAGAGAAGGCCTAAGATTGGCTTCTCATAGAAGCTGGAAGCAATTTTGGACTTCAGAGGTGAGAAGAGAGAGAGGAAAGGAAATTGATGGGGGTCTTTTTTTTTTTAGTATATTTTTAGCTGTAGATGGACACAATATCTTTTTTATTTTTTATGTGGTGCTGAGGATCGAACCCAGTGCCTCATATGCTCCAGGCAAACACTCTACCACTGTGCCACAACCCCAGCCCTGATGTGGGTCTTAAATCTGATGATGTACAGAGGAGAGAGAACACTATTATCAACACTGTTGGCTAGGACCCAGGAGTGGGGTGGGGGTGGAGTGATGGTTTCTGGTGTCCAGGATAAGGAACTTAAGTTCAACTTCTGCCTGAGTCCAAATACTAGTGTAATATTTTCTGTCAGTGGCAATGGGCAGTAAAGCCCTCAGATGACAGTGTAGTAAGTGTTCAGTGAATGCAGTTGTCACCACAATCTTGGAAAATCCAGGATGGCTTAACACTTAAAAAAATGCTTAATGGGCTGGGGTTGTAGCTCAGTGGTAGAATGCTTATCTAGCATGTGTGAGGCACTGGGTTGGATCCTCAACACCATATTTAAAAAAAAAAATAAAGGTCTTGTGTCCAACCACAACTAAAACATTTCCACCTGTTATAAAGCATGAGATATATGTCCTCCTAATTCAGTTTGGGCATATCATATGTCCCTAGAAATTTGTCATTGTCCTCAAGATTTTTTTATTTCATTAGAGCTTAAATTTTCAAAATAGTTTATAATTGTCTTCTGTATTTCAATAGTGTTTGTCGTGATTTTCCTTTTTCATCACCTTTTGTTAGGGTGACTAAGGGTTTATCAATTTGATTTTTTCAAAGAACAAGCTTTTGGTCATTTTTTTTCATTTGTTTCAATTTAATTGATTTCAGCCCTGATTTTAATTATTTCCTGTCTTTTTGGTGTCGATTTTATTCTTTTTTTCTTCTTCTAGGGCTTTGAGATGTAATGTTAGGTCATTTATTTGCTGATTTTTAATTTTTTTATTATTTTAATGAATGAGCTCAATGCATGAACTTTCCTCTTAGCCCTGCCTTTTTAGTGTCCTAGAGATTTTGATATATTGTATGTGTATTCTCATTTACCTCTAAGAAAATATTTTTATCTCCTTGCTGATGTCTTCTGCTATCCTTCCCCCTCTGATAGTATATTATTTAGTATCCAGGTGTTAGAGTACCTTCTATTTTTTATTTTATCATTGATTTCTAATTTCATTCTATTATGGTCTGATAGAATGCAGGATAGTATCTCTTTTTTTGTATTCACTAAGACTTGCTTTGTGGTATAACAGGGTTTATTTTACAAAAGGATTCATGTGCTGCTGAGAAAAGCGTATTCACTCATTGAAGGATGAAATATTTTATATGTCTGATAAGTCTAAATTATTGATTATATTATTGAGTTCTATAGTTTTTTTGTTTAATTTTTGTTTGGAAGATCTATCCAGTGGTGAGAGAGGTGTGTTAAAGTCACCCAGTATTAGTGTGTTGTGTTCTTTTTGATTCTTGAAATTGTTTGTACATAGATGCTCCATTGTTGGGGCACAGTGACACAGCCACATTAATGTTTATAGCAGCTCAATTCACAATGGCTGAACTGTGGAACCAACCTAGATGCCCTTCAGTGGAAGAATGGATAAAGAAACTGTGGTATGGGCTGGGGTTGTGGCTCAGCGATAGAGTGCTTCCCTAGCTCATGCAAGGCTCTGGGTTTGATCCTCAGCACCACATAAAAATAAATAAAAGTATTGTGTCCAAGTGCAACTAAAAATATTTTTTAAAAACTGGTATATATACACAGTGGAATATTACTCAGCATTAAAAGAGAATAAAATCATGGCACGATAAATGGATGGAGTTGGAGAATATCATGCTAACCAAAATAAACCAATCCCAAAAAACCAAAGTCCAAATGTTTTTCTGATATGTGGACGCTGATCCATGGGGGGGGGGGGGGCAAGGGAAGAATGAAGGAACTTTGGATTGAGCAAAGGGGAGGGTGGGGAGAGGAGAAGGCATGGGGGTGGGAAAGATGATAAAATGAGAGGGACATCATTTCCCTAGGTACATGTATGTTTGCAAGAATGTGGGACTGGGCTGGGGATGTGGCTCAAGTGGTAGCGTGCTTGCCTGGCATGCGTTAAGAGGAAGGATTCGATCCTCAGCACCACATACAAACAAAGATATTGTGTCAGCCGAAAACTAAAAAATGAATATTAAAATTCATTCTCTCTCTTTCTCTCTCTCTCTCTCAAAAAAAAGAATGTGGGACTTTATCAATGTACAACAGAGAAATTAAAAGTTGTGCTCCATTTGTGTACAGTGAATCAAAACACATTCTGCTGTCATGTATAACTAATTAGAACAATATATATATAAAATATTTTTTTTTAAGCAGGAGATGTAATTCAATGTATTAGTAGAAAGAAATGTAGACTCCAAGGCTGTACCCATTTAGGCTACTATTCCCAGTGACTATGATTGAAAACCAAGGCCCAAGTTTTTCCAGGCTCCCAGGCTGGGGGTGAATCCCTCAGTGGGCAAATTGAAGTGAGTCCTATTCCTATAAAGTGATTTCTCTATTCTGATCAGTTGCTGATGGGCCTCATTATCCACCTTATTTATTTCACCATTGGTAGATCTCTGATTCTGGCTCCTTTCTTTTCTTTTTTTTCTTTCTTTTTTTTGCTGGTGATGGAACCCAGGGCCTTGTACATGCTCAGCAAGCACTCTACCACTGAACTATATCCCCAGCTCCTATGATTTCCTTTCATTCTAGTTCTAGCTCAAATTTACTTCTCATCCCTCTCTCCAACTCAGTAACACTAATGAGACTGTTGTATTTATAGTAAGTACTGGTTTCTCAAATTATTGTTTTATCTTGATAGCTAGAATAGAATAGCAGCTCTGTGAGAGCAGGAACCATTTTATAAGTGTTACTGCTTTTGCCCCAGTGCCTGGCACTCAGAAAGAGCTGAACTGAAGAAATACTTTCTGGAAGGCTGGCATGCTATTTCTGTTTTCTGGGGGATGCTCAAGTGGTCTCTTAAGGCTTTTCCCAAATGGAGGAATCTTGTTTCTGGTTGAGGCCATGGAACATTGTCCACCACGAAGACATTAGTGGTTGTGAGAACTTTGGCTTGAGAGTCAGACATTCTCCTATCAGGAAATGGTGAAATTCAAGTTATGACCTCACACCCCAATCCCCTCTTGCCCCATTTAGGAAGAAACTTCAGGGATGAGATAAACAAATGAAGATTCGGTGTCTGCATTATAGTTGTACCTCAGCTTCATGGCTTCTCCATTTCATTTGATTCTCAGTATACCCCTTGTCACTCCAAGCCACCTAGGCTTCCTCTCAAATTATGTTCCAATTTGTCCTCTGAAGTTGGGGTTCAACTTCAGATTTCATTTCAACCTGTGTCAAGAATAGCAGACAACCAGTGTGGTCCAGTGCTTTGCTTTGCTTTCTTTTCTTTTTTTTTTTTTTTTTGTACCTGGGATTGAACTTGGGGGCAATCGTGAGCTGCATCCCCAGATCCTATTTTGTATTTTATTTATAGACAGGGTCTCACAACATTGCCTAGGACCTCACTAAGTTGCTGAGGTTGGCTTTGAACTTGTGATCCTCCTGCGTCAGCCTCTTGAGACACTGAGATTACAGGCATGTGCCAGTGTGCCTGGTTTTTTCTTTGTATTCTTAAAGTTTGGAGTCCAAATAGGAGGGCTGGGGATGTGGCTCACTGGTAAAAGTGCTTGCCTGGCTTGCATGAGTCCCTGGGTTCAAATCCCCAAGCACCACCACGCCGCGTGCCAAAAAAAAAAAAAAAAAAAAAAAAAAAAGAATTTACTAAATAGGCACACAAATGAAGGATGAAGGATGAGTCTGGATAAAACATGGCTTCTTCCATCATTGGAATCACTACTATCATAAGCATTATCTTCAAAGAGCTCTGGCTTACCTGTCTTTTCTATCCAAATCTATTTTTTGTTTGGCTGGGACCCTCAACCATATTCTAGAAGTAAAATTGCCCTGGATCCTGTTAAGAGTTAATGGGACTTGTGGTCTTCCATGGGTCTGACCACCTTTTCTCAGTCATGATTGTAACCAAGGTTATTCACAATCTGCATGAGTTACTTTTGGTGACTTCATATCCCCAGCCCTGAGACCCCCTTTCCTTCATCCACTGACCTTCCATTCTTGCAGCTCAATCTGCCCCTTCCTCTCTAAAGCTCCCAACAAAATGGATTCTTTCATCAGCTTGTTCAGAACTCAATTTTCTTTTTTTCCCTTTGTACTGGGGATTGAAACCAGAGACACTTTACCATTAAGATACAGCCTCAGCTCTTTATTTTTTGAGAAAGGGTCTCACTGGGTTATGTTAGCTGACTTTGAACTTGTGATCCTCCTGCCTTAGCCTCCTGAGACTCCTAAGAACTGCTGGGCGTGGTGGTGCATGCCTGTAATTGCTGCTGCTCTGGAGGCTAAGGCAGGAAGATTGTGAGTTCAAAGTCAGCCTCAGCAATTTAGTGAGGCCCTAAGCAATTTAGCGAGACCTTGTGTCTAAATGAGGTATAAAAGGGCTGGCGATGTGGCTCGGGGTGGTTAAGCACCCCTGGGGTCAATCCCCGGTACAAAATTAAAACAAAAACTAAAGGAACCTACTAAAGATTTCTGTGTGTATTTTATTCTACTATCTAAGATTTGCTAGGATTGTGCTGCTAAAAAGCAGCCTCCACCATCATCTTTAAAAAGTTGCACTGATTTCTAGTGATTGATTCATGTACTTATCACCCCGCCATCCCGGGGACCCGTGGACATCATCCCTATGTATATTAAGATGCCAAAAAGGAGTGGTTAGAACTCAAAGGGTGGAGCCTCCGTCCTCGTACCGGAAACTACTGTCCCTCAGTGCGCCTGCGAGACTCCCACGCCCTGTTCCTATCGATTCGCTCAGTGCTCAGCAGCTCTTTCTGTTAGCAGGCGGCCATCTTGCCTAGAGCCTGAGAAAGGGAGAAGAGAGACAGAAGGAACGGGTGACAGTGGTCTCAGGGCCGCCCCGGGGGCCTCAAGAGCCGGAGGCAGCCCCGGAGGTGGTCCTCGATCCTGGGCTATGCTCTTGGACCCGAGAAGGGAAGGCGGAGGGCGGCGGGGTCAAGATGGGTGGGGAATGTCAAACAAGAACTGCTAGGCGGGGGAGGGGCGTTGCTATGGCGACTGGGGAGGGGCGGGGTCAGGTCTGAATTCCTGCTGTGAGTCACCCTGGCGCTGCCCAGGAAGGGCAGGGTTGGGGTGATGACCATGGTAACAGCCCTGTGGGGTTTCGCGACGTCCCTGGCGTGGAGGGAATCCGTGTCTATGGCAACAGCTACCTGGCAGAACGGGCGGAACTAGATCCCTTCGCCTGGGACGCTGACATTCCAAGCCCTTATCCTGCAGGCTCCCGCGGGCGGACAAGCCAGAGGAGGAGGCCGGGGAATGGCCGCGGTGTGGCAGCAAGTCTTAGCAGTGGACGCGAGGTGAGGCGTGGGGTCGGAGCCCATGGGAGCGGAACTTACTATGGTGCATGCGCAATGGCGATAAGTGAGGCTGGGCGGAGAACTTGCCTTATGCGGCTGCGTGGGCATGCCGGAGGTGAGCATGCGCAGTAGCAGACGTGGGGGAGCTCCAGAAGTGAGATGACTGGGCCTGAGAGAGTTCTAAACAGCATGCAGGGAAAATGTGGTCAAATATGGGCATGCGCAAAGAGGCTACGGGTGTGGGGTGCGGGCGGTGGACCTCAGGTTGGTGACTTCTTAGCACTACCATTGCCCCCTCCACCCCATAGACTTTTCCATGCTCACTGAATGTGATCCCATCTCCACACCACACTAACCGCTACCGTTGCCTCACACTAATCATTGTCATGCCAGTCTGACTTCTATCACCAATGCTAGACTGATCCCTGTTCCTGTTTGTGTGACTCATTCCCCCCATACCACCCCAACAGAGCTGCAGAATGTGTTGTCCTCACACTGACCTCATCACCATGCCAGTCATTCCTGCAGAATCACCCCTATCACAGACCAGGAGGAAACCCCCCATCAACACCATTGATCACTCTTGCCACTCTGACCTCAATCACTGCCACATACCTCATTCGCGGCCCTATGTCCCAAGCTGATTGATTCCCTTTGTCCTGTGCCTGCTGCCTGCCTGCATCCTGACCCCGCAGGTACAACGCGTACCGCACACCAACGTTTCCACAGTTTCGGACCCAATATATCCGTCGGCGCAGCCAGCTGCTGCGGGAGAATGCCAAGGCTGGGCACCCCCCAGCACTGCGTCGGCAGTACCTGAGGCTGCGGGGCCAGCTGTTGGGCCAGCGTTACGGGCCCCTCTCTGAGCCAGGCAGTGCACGTGCCTATAGCAACAGCATCGTCCGCAGCAGCCGCACAACCCTTGACCGCATGGAGGTGAGCCCTGGTCATAACTACCTATCATGCATCTCCCTTGCCTCCACTACATTCACCACAGACACTTGTCAAGCACTGATATGTTCAAGGCACTCTTCCAGAATCTTAGGGTCAGCAGAAGATAAAAAGAGATAATATACCAATTTAGCCAATAAATACACAATAAACTTGATAAACAGGTTATAAACAAGATAAACATGTCAGTAAACATAGCAAGTCAGATAAATAAGTCCATAATTACCATGGTGAGAGTAAGAAGTGCTAAGATAGAAAAATAAAACATTCTTAAGGGATTAACAAAGGACTACTGTGTGGGTGGGGTGTAGCTCAATGGTAGAGCACATGCATGAGGCTCTGGGTTCAATACCCAGTACTGGAAAAAAAGGGGACTTGAATGTTTGATGGGGGTGATCAGGGAAGCCTGCTTTACTTCAAGAAGGTGACAACTGAGACCTGAATGAAATGAGAGACTGAGCTAACTGGTTTTCTTGGGGAAGAGTACTTATTCTTTGTGCAAAGAACACATATTGTGTATGTGCTGAGCAGAGTGGGGTAGAAACAGGAACAAGTGAAGAAGCCATGCAAATGAGCTATGATTGTGGTGGTGGGGGATGTGTGTGATGAGAAGGGGTCAGGTTCTAGATATATTTTGAAGGCTCCAGACCTCAGAGGTTCTCTAGGGCTGTTTTTAAGATATACTCCTTAATCTTCTCTGTCTGCAGGACTTTGAGGACGATCCTCGAGCCCTGGGGGCCCGAGGGCACCGTCGTTCTGTCAGCCGTGGCTCCTATCAGCTGCAGGCACAGATGAACCGTGCTGTCTATGAGGACAGGTATGCACTGGGGGCAGCTGAGTGATGGACATTGTTTTTCGTTGTTTTTTTTTTTTTTGGTATCAGAGATTGAACTCACGGGTGCCTAACCACTGAGCCACATCCCCAGGCCTTTTTATATTTTTATTTTGAGACAGGGTCTCATTAAGTTTCTTAGGGCCTTGCTAAATTGCTGAGGCTGGCTTTGAACTTGAGATCCTCCTGCCTCAGCCTTCCAAGTTGCTGGGATTACAGGTGTGTGCCACTGTGCCTGGCTGGGATGGGCATTCTTGAGGAAGAGAGGGGCCCTGGGGCATGGCAGGCTGAACACCCACACCTACCTCCTGTCACCCTCCTCCCCATTTCCTTTTGGGGCTAAGGCCTCCTGGCAGCGTGGTGCCCACATCAGCAGCAGAGGCAAGTCGGGCCATGGCTGGGGACACATCGCTGAGCGAGAACTATGCCTTTGCAGGCATGTACCATGTTTTTGACCAGCATGTGGATGAGGCAGGTGAGTCAGTATATGGGGTCCCATCACCAATATTTGTCCAATCATCCATCCAAGGTATCCTTTTCCAGAATGTAAGGCCTCTGACATGCCTCTCAAGGAGGAATTACCATCCATAAAGCCTTTTACAAACTCAAAAGCCCTCTCCAAAGTGGTCTGCAAAGTCTTGGTACTTTATATACTGTAAAAAGTCTCAGAAACTCAAGAGAGCACTTTGCAGGAGGCTGCCTGGGTTCATGAGTCACTAGGAAGAATTCAAAGCCTTTGCTGATGGTGAATTCCCTTGCAGAGAGCAGAGTAGGCTATGCAGTGTCAGGTTTTGCAAACTGCTGACACCTGGATGATTGTAAAGTGCTCGCTAAGACAGTAGGAGCTTTTTCGTATTGCAGAAGACTTGAAATCTGCAAAGTACCTAGTGAAATTTAGGGAGCATTTTGGCAGAGGTTACAACTGTCTTTGTCAGCCAAGGAAAGCCCTTTGCTGAGGTCACCATTCCTTGTGCAATGGGGTCCCAGTCCTCTGTACACATGTCGGAGCCTTTTATAAACAAAAGTGCCCAGCAAGTGTGCTGACTCCCACAAATGGCTCCTTGGCATTGCAGTCCCAAGGGTGCGCTTCGCCAATGACGACCGGCACCGCCTGGCTTGCTGCTCACTCGACGGCAGCATCTCCCTGTGCCAGCTGGTGCCTGCCCCACCTACTGTGCTCCGCGTGCTGAGGGGCCACACCCGTGGTGTCTCCGACTTTGCCTGGTCCCTCTCCAATGACATCCTCGTGTCCACCTCGCTGGATGCCACCATGCGCATCTGGGCTTCCGAGGACGGCCGCTGCATTCGGGAGATCCCTGACCCTGATGGCGCCGAACTGCTCTGCTGCACCTTCCAGCCCGTCAACAACAACCTCACTGTGGTCAGGCTCCAGGGCACCTGCTTACAAAGGGCAGGCATGCTGGGTCTGAGGGCTATCCATAGGCATCAGAATATAAAGTCTAGGATCCCTCCCTAGTCCTGTCACAGCATCCTTACTGTGGTCAGACTCAAAGGGAAACCTGCTAGATAATGGGAAGCACAGTTCTTGGTCTGAGATGGCCTTGCTGAGGTAGACTCTAGGGGGTGGGGCTGGAGGTGTAGTCATGATTTTGGGACCCCTTTGGTCCTACTGCTCAAAGTCCTAGTTTTCCACCTGCATGGGGCTCTGGAGAACAGGGTGTTGAGGCTGAAATTTCATCTAAGTATCTCAGTGGTGGCCCCACTGTGGTCAGACTCCAGAACAGATTGATCAGAGGGTAGGGGGAAGTACATGAAAAGTCTGACGTGACCTGGGGGTGGAGGTGTCAAGTACAGGGAACTGTCCAAGAGTGAGCTGTGGTTTGAGGATGTTTCTTGTTTCAGCGGGAGCAGCCTCTCAGTCTCCAGGAAGGAGCAGTCAGGGCACAGGGGAAAGCTGTTATGTTACTGTAGGCCTGGGAAAGCCCTGTGGTTTTCAGACTGGCCAAGGGTCAGCATTATTGCTGTGACCCCTTTAGTACCATGAGCAGCTGTTCTACTGTGGGCAAATTGCCAGAGAGACTAGCAAGAGAGCAAAGGGACATGACTGAGTCACCTTCTGCTCTACCCACTGTACCTCCCCTCTGGTCAAACTCAAGAAGAGACCGTTGGGGCACAGGATGCTGTGTTCATTCTACCCACAGGTGGGGAATGCCAAGCACAATGTGCATGTCATGAACATCTCCACTGGCAAGAAAGTGAAAGGTGGCTCCAGCAAGCTGACAGGACGTGTTCTTGCTCTGTCCTTTGATGCCCCTGGCAGGCTGCTCTGGGCGGGTGATGACCGTGGCAGTGTCTTCTCCTTCCTCTTTGACATGGCCACAGGTAGGCAGGCCATAGACCTGCATCTGGGTGCTCTGCCTCTTATCCATACAGGGCTCAGCCTTCACCTTCACCTTTGCCTCCCCTGCCTCCACTGCTGTAGGAAAGCTGACCAAAGCCAAGCGGCTGGTGGTGCATGAGGGCAGCCCTGTGACCAGCATCTCTGCCCGTTCTTGGGTCAGCCGTGAGGCCCGGGACCCCTCGCTGCTCATCAATGCTTGCCTCAACAAGCTGCTACTTTACAGGTGTGTCCCTACACCCATCAGGTTCACCTCAGGGGGGGCAGGGCAGGAAGGCCTTCCTCTTCCATCAGACTGGAGAGGAGCCTATCTCCCTCATCAGATTAATTTCACTGAGGGTGGAGATCTGGCTTCATAATATGATGACAGGCCTTGTGTTATATATAGCTCAGTGGTAGAGCATTTGTCTAGCATGTTTGATTTCCAACACCCCCCCCCAAAAAAAATAACACTGGCTGTAGTTGTGGCTCAGTTGTAGAGCACTTGCCTAGCATGTGTGAAGTACTGGGTTCGATCTTCAGCACTACATAAAAATAAATAAATAAAGATATTGTGTCCATCTAAACTAAAACAATTTTTTAAAATATTTTTAAAAATTAACAGAATTATGGTGATAATAACAATAATGTCAGTAATAGCTTCTATATGGCAACTGCTATGACCAGGCCTGTGCAAACTCTTTTCTGTGAATCACATTTAATCCTTACACTAATCTGTGAAATAGGTACTGCTATTATCTCCATTTTACAGTTGAGCACACTGAGGCATAACAGATCAGGGTCATGGACTGGGGGTGTAGCTCAGTGGTAGATGCTTGCCTAGCATGAGGCCCTGGGTACCATCTCTAGCACCACACACACAAAAAAAATAATAAAATAAAGAAAAATAAACATAGTCCCTTAGAGCTAAGGCCTGTTTTCTAGCACCACAAAAAATAATAATAATAAAATAAAGAAAAATAAACAGAGTCCCTTAGAGCTAAGGCCTGTTTTCCTTCCTTCCTTTTATTTATTGTATTTACTTATTTTGTAGTGCTGGGGGTAGAATCCAGGGCTTCACACATGCTAAGTCCATGCACTGCCACTGAGCTATACCCGCAGCCCTATATCATTGTTTGGCATTTCTGTGGGGGAGAATTCCCTTCCCCAACTCACCACTGTCATGTTACCCAGATGGGGCTCTCATTCTGGGCTGTGCACTGGAATGACCTAAACCACTTAGGCCAGCCAGGCACAGTGGCACATACCTGTAATCCCAGCAACTTGGGAGGCTGAGGCAGGAGGATTGGAAGTTGGAGATTAGTTAGAGCAACTTAAGGAGACCCTGCCTCAAAATAAAAAGGGCTAGGTGGTTATGGCTCAGTGTTAGAGCACCCATGGCTTCACTCCCCAGGACCACACATGCGTGCAAACAAAGTCATGCCTAGGTCCTACTCTAGTCCAACAATTTCAGAAGTGCTGGGTGGGCCTAGGTTTGGTATAGCAAAAAAGTCTCCAAGCAATGTCTGGCCTGGCCTGGCCTGAAAACCACTGCCCAACAGGATGTCAGTTTTAGAGATTGAACCAAGGACCTCATACACTCTACCACCAAGCACATCCCCAGCCCTGTTTAATTTTGTTTTAATTTTGAGAGAGGGTCTGCTAAGTTGCCCAGGCTGGCCTTGAATTTGGCAATCTTCCTGTCCCAGCCTTCTGAGTAGATTATAGATGTCTGCCACCATACCCAAGAACAGAAT
Organism: Spermophilus citellus; assembly: GCF_964194105.1. Classification (NCBI taxonomy): domain Eukaryota; kingdom Metazoa; phylum Chordata; class Mammalia; order Rodentia; family Sciuridae; genus Spermophilus; species Spermophilus citellus. Next base: position 42,898,152 of record NC_138190.1, on the reverse strand, counting down.
GCTTTTTAATTGTACTATTTATCTTCTTTAAGAAATCTTCTATATAGATATACATATTTACTTTTTTCTTTTACTTCTAGTATATTCTTTTTTTAAAAAAAATATTTTTTTAGTTATTGATAGACCTTTACTTTATTTATATGTGGTGCTGAGATTTGAACCCAGTGCTTCACACATACCAGGCAAGTATGCTACTGCTGAGCCACAATCCTAGCCCTTCTAGTATACTCTTAAGTTTTTGCGCACTTCCCCCATCCTCTGCCTTCCCTCCTCCTGCCACTTCAGCCCTCCCATTGCCACAACAAGGATGGTGACAATAGGCATCTTTCCACATGTGTTCTCTGCCCTCAAGTCCCACATGTTGAAGGAAGATCATTGTTTTACAGAAATTCTCCCCCCCAACCCCCACATCTTGTTTACATCTCAAGTTTATCCCCAGAAGATGTCTTATGGAATCTCATCCCCAGGTTACCCATAGTAGCTGTACCTCATTCTCTTTAGTAACTTTAGTTTTCCACATGGTGGACAGACTGAGATTTGTACAGCCACTTCCTTTCTCTGTGCCTGTCTTGACACCAGATCTTTTAGAGATGCTTAATGAAAAACTAGTTGACAAAACCCTAGAGGCTCCCGTTTGTGTCTACTGATACGGTTTCTGAACCCTCATGAAAACACACAGCAGCTGTACTTACAGGTGTATGCTATCCTCTTAACACTGGATTTCATGCCAGGCATAGTGTCACATGCCTGTCATGCCAGGTATTTAGGAGACTGAGGCAAGAGCTTGAGCCTAGGAATTCAGGGCCAGCCTGGGCAACATAGTAAGACTTCTTCTAAAAAAGAAAAATCGATTTCATGAACCTTAAAAAGAACTCAGGTGTGGAGGTGGGGACACAAGACTGGCCTGTTGCTGGCCCCCTCCCGGATCAAAGACTATGTCCCGACCTGCTTTGTCATCCTCTCCTCAGGGTGGTGGACAACGAGGGGACCCTGCAGCTGAAGAGAAGCTTTCCCATTGAGCAGAGCTCACACCCTGTGCGCAGCATCTTCTGTCCCCTCATGTCCTTCCGCCAGGGGGCCTGTGTGGGTGAGTCCCAGAGGGGCAGGGGGCCTGGGTGGCTAGGGAGGAATAGATACCAGGTCTGCTACTGTCCTGGTTCAGACATTACAACACCCTAATGCCATGACTTCCTGGGCTTCTTGTCCTCTTATGTCCTGTCAGCCTCACACAGGAACTCACAGCTCCAAAAACTTTCAACACAGACCACCAAATAGCCCAGAAGCTTTCTAGCCTGAGACACAGGCTCCCAAACAGCCCAGAAATCTTACCTTATACACGTAGAACCCAAATTGTCAGATGACCTTCCATCTAGGAATGGTCCCCCTTTTCAAACCTCCACAAGCCATGCTGGGTCTTCACAACTCAGATACCTTAGGGCCTTCATACCCGCAGCACCCTAGTCATCCTGATGGCTTCTCCCTCTCACCTGGACAGTGACAGGCAGTGAGGACATGTGCGTGCACTTCTTTGATGTGGAGCGAGCAGCCAAGGCTGCTGTCAACAAGCTGCAGGGCCACAGTGCGCCTGTGCTTGACGTCAGCTTCAACTGCGACGAGAGCCTGCTGGCCTCCAGTGATGCCAGCGGCATGGTCATCGTCTGGAGACGGGAGCAAAAGTAGGGTCCTGCAAGCCCTGTGCTGTCCACCAACCCCCACCTCCTACCCTGGTCTTGCATTGTAAATAAAGTTTCTGTGGTTGTGCTGAGGGCCAGCTCCCAGGTCTGCCAGGGGGCGGCATGGGGGAGTGGGCAGCTCTGGGACCCATGGTGGAAGGGGGTACAATTATTCATGCAGTGTTGTGTTCTTTCATTCAACAAGCACTTACTGAATGTCTGCTGTATCAGCCTTTTACAGTCATGCGTTCAACAGTATTGAGCACCAGCTGTGTGCCAGGAACTGTTCTAGGCCCTGAGGATACAGCTGTGACCTAAACTGACAGAAATCCATGTCCTCATGGCCCTGTATCCTAATGGAGGCAAGCACACAATAGACAAAAGCATGGCCAGTCCCCAACTTATGATGGTTCAACTAACGATCTTTCCACTTTACTACTTCTAAACTCTATGATGGTACAAAGGCATACCCATACAATCAGTCTGTTTTTTTCACTTTCAGTACAGTGTTCAGTAAGTAACATGAGTAGTCAGTACTTTATTATAACGTGGGCTTCGTGTTTGATGAATTTGCCCAACTGTAGGCTAATATAAGTGGTCTGAGCACATTTAAGGTAGGCTAGGCTAAGGTAGGATATGTGGTAGGTTAGGTGTATTAAGTGTATTTTCAACGTACGGTATTTTCAACTTACGATATATGTATCAGGATATAACTCTGTTGTAAATCAGGAAGCATCTATGTGTAATAAGTCAGCTAAAGATGTGAAGAAAAATAAAGCAAGGAAGGGAGATAATCTAGGAGTTGGGGTTGCAGTCTTTTTGGTGATGTCATTAGGGAAGACATTCTTGATGGTATCAGTCCTGAATGAAATGAGGGGGAGCCATAATGTGATAGAGAATATTCTCAAAGAAAAAATCCAGCACAAAGGCACTGGAGGGTAAAATGTGCCTGAAGGATCACTGTATAGGCTAGAGTGTGAGAGTAGATGAGGTCAAACAGGCCAGGTGCTTGTAGGGGTTCATGGGCCATGATGAAGACCTTTGGCCTTTTTCCTGAGTGAAGGAGAAGTTGCCCGTTTTAAGCAAAGGAGGAACATTATCTGGTGACAGTGGAGGAGTTGAGTAGAAAATGCTGGGTTCTATCCTAGAGAGTTCATCATATTAGGCTATAGGACCCGGCCGGGTCCTCCAGGGCGCTGAGACTCTGCAAACCTTCCAACATGGTAGCCCCTGCCTGAGTGGGCCCCATACTTTTGCACCGGGCTGTTTCTCACAAGCAGGGAGTAGAGATGTTGACTTCTTGGATCACCCAGCTGGTGCAGAGATAACTATGGACCCTGAGATAGCTTGGGGCTCCTGCTGTGGGATGGAGGCAATGGGAAATCTCCCAGACCACTCCTTTCTCCTCCCATGCCCACCCAGGGCCCAGGGTTTGCCCTAGAACAGCTCAGAGACCAAAAAGTGATGTTCCATAAGGAACCCTGAGTAAGGAGAGATCACTTGGATTTTGACAGGGGGACAAATAACCTAAAACCCTTGTTAATGATCAGAGTGACCAGGAAATGTCAAAGAGGCTCTTGCTCCAGGTATTTCCTTCCCTTTGGCTCTGTATGCTGCCACATATATGACAATTTGAACTGTGGTTAATATCTTGGGACCTCAGGGACAGTCAACAGAGTCAGAGACTCCAATCTGGTGGCCCACCATTGCTGAGCTCCAGAACTAACACCAGAACTAACCCCAGTCTGGTTGGGAGAGGAAAATAATCTGTTCAATCTACTGATATTTGACAAAAAGATTTCTGATAACTTTCATCTGACAGACCTTAGGTAAATAGTGATAAGGTAGGGATATCAAGGAGCTGAGACACTCATGTACATGTGTGTATCATTGTCCCTAATACCAGAGGCAAGCTCAGTTAATATGCTAGGAGGACTCATAAGACCCAGCGTATGGTTGTATTCACGAATACTTTTTATTACAGAAAAAAAAAATACAGAGCAACATTAGCAAAGAGATATGGTTCACAGGGCCAAGTTTTGGGGAGACTAAGCACAAGTTCCCAAGGGTCCTCTCCCAGTTGACTCATAGGATGTGCTCTGTTCTCCCAGTTGACTCACAGGATGTGCTCAGTTCTCCTAGTAATGGGGTTGTGACAACATGTGAAATGTTGCCAACCATGGAAGCTCATCAGAGACACAGGGGCCAGGGTTTTTGGGGTGGCTGGTCACAGAGACCCCCCTGCCTATCACACTGCCCCTTATCCAAATTCGACTCCCAGAAGGAAAGCAGGTGCTCAGCATGAACCGCATTCCTTGTGCAAATAGTTGAGGCATAGCGAGCCATCCTTACCTTTTAGAGAGTGGTGGGAATACTGAAATGTAAGTTCCAGACAGCAGTCAGAACCAGCCTTGAAGCAGGCCTTTCCAAGGATAGCGGTTCAGATCTGCCATGTTCACTCTTTCCTGCACTGTATGCAACACTAAATAGATACTCAGTTTTAGCCAAGGTCTCTAGATGGCAAGATAATTATGGAGAATCAGTTTTCTTAACTTCTTTTCTTCACACTCTTCATGTTTTATTGAATCTGGATTCAGGATGATTGGTCATGATTGTTGTGCATGATTTTGGGGGTTTCCTCCTTGTGAAATTTTTGAGGTGGCAGACTTGACATTTTACTTTAAATTCATCTTGTTGATACTTTTCTTGACTGAAAATCTAAGGGGAAATAAATACTGGACAAATAATAAAGAATAAAAAAATAATATTATTGGTCAAACTTGGGCCTCTGTTAACTTGTCCATAATCACTGTACCTCTGATTTGACATTAGATCTGGAGCTCTGTTAACCATTCCACCATCAATGCTACTCTCCTATTCCCTTACAGCCATGCCTCCATTAACTTGTCCATGCCCCTTGTCTGACTTTGAACTGGTGTGTTTAACTACTTAACCATCAAGATCCTCTCTGGTATGAGCCTGAAGGTGGGCTTTTATTAATTATTATCCAGCTAGTCAATTACCACTGGTCAAGTCTCAAAACAGGGCTTCTATATGATATTCCACTAGCAACTGTCCTCTGAACTGACCTCGAACTTAGGCCTCTGTTAGTTATTTTGTGAGCAATATCCTTTTGCTCTGAGGATCCTCAATCCTGACTTTGAATCTGAGGCTCTATTAGTTATTTCATTGTCAGTTCTCTTATGGTGTCAATTCTATCAACACCTCTATATTAACACTTGGACCATTAATAACCCGTGTCATCCACAATTAAGCCCAGGCCTCTTAACTATTCTAACATCACTCTTTTGACCTAAAATCTGGGCATTTGTGTTTGTCGTGCTGGAGAATCAAACCCTGAACATTGCACATCACATGCTAAGCAAGCTCTTTACTACTGAGCTACATCCCCAGCCTCTGGGCATTTCTTTTCCCTCCCTCCCTCCCTCCCTCCCTCCCTCCCTTCCTTCCCTCCCTCCCTCCCTCCTTCCCTCCTTTCTATCTCTCTGCCCCCCACTTCCTTCCCTCCATTCTTCCATTTCTTTTCTTCCTTTTTTTCTTTCTGTACCAGGAATTGAACTCAGAGGTGCTTAGCCACTGAGCCACATCCCCAGCCCTTTTTATTCATTTTTGGTGATTGTTTGTTTGTACCAGGGATTGAACCCAGGGGCAATTAACCACTGAATCACATACCCTTTATATTTTATTTTGAGACAGGATCTCACTAAGTTTCTTAGAGTTTCACTAAGTTGTTGAGGCTGGCTTTGAACTTTAGATCCTCCTGCCTCAGCCTCCAAAGTTGCTGGTGTTACAGGCATGCATCACCATGCCAGGCCTTTGGGCATTTCTTAATGTTTCCTCAACTGATACCTATCTATTATGACCTCAAACCCAGGTATTTTAAAGACTACCACCATGAGTGTCCATCTGGCCTCTGCTTAAACCTGGGCCTCTATTAATGCTCCCACCATCTTTTATTTTATTTTTTTGGCATTGGGGATTGAATCCAGGGATCCTGTACCACTAAGTGACTTCCCTGCCTTTTTTAATTTTTGTTTTGTGAGGGTCTCACTAAGTTGCTGAGAATGGCCTTGAACTTGTGATCATCCTGCCTCAGCCTCCTGAGTTGCTGAGATTACAGTCCTATGCCTCCATGCCTGGCAATGCTTCCAGCATCAAAACCCCTAATTTCACTTTAAACATTTATTTTTTAGTTGTAGGTGGACACAATATCTTTATTTTTATGTGGTTCTGAGGATTGAACCCAGTGCCCCATGCATGCTAGGCAAGCGCTCTACCTCTGAGCCACCCTAATTTTATTTTAAACCTGAGTTTTTTAAAAACTCTTCTGTCAGAGTTTAAAACTCTAAACTCCAGTTTGGGACTCTATTTATGATTCCACCATCAATAACTCTTTGCCATCCAGGCATGGTGATGCATGCTTCGCAATCCCAGCTACTCAAGAGACTGAGGCAGGAGGACCTCAAGTTCAAGGTCAGCCTGGGCAACTTAGCAAGATCATGTCTCAAAAAAGGATAGGGTGTAGCCCAGTGATAGAGAACCCCTGGTTTCCATTGCCAGTATGGGGGGCTTTTTGCCAGACCCTTGAATCCAGTCCTCAGTGAATTCATGGTAAGTGCTCCTCAGGTCTGATACCTGAATTTGAGCCTCTGTTAACTTTTCCACCGTTAGGCTTGGAATGTAGCTCAGTGGTCGAGGGCTTGCCTAGCAGGTGCCAAGTCCTGAATTCATTCCCCAGCAATGCAAAAAAAAAAAAAAAAAGAAGAAGAAGAAAGAAAAAAAAAAACTTTTCTGCACTCTGTGCTCTTCGGGCCTTGACCTCAGTAAACTAGTCCACTATTTATACCCTCTGATCTTGCCTCAAACCCTGGCCTTTATTTATTATTCCTCTATAACATCTGCCTTGATCTGATATTGAACCTTGGGCGCTGGTTACACTTGCAGTATCAATTCCCTATGGGCTGGCCTGTGTGCTTATTAACTATGCCATGGTCATTTCCCCCCCGTTCTGACCTTGAACCTGAACTTCTGCAAACTATTCCACCATTAGAACCCCTCTGGCCTCCTCTAAAACTGAAATTCTGGCAGACAATTCTTTTTTCTGACCTTCAGCCTGGGCTTCTGGTTAATATCCTAGCACCAATTGGGCCTCTGCTTTAGCTGGATCTTTCTGAACTCTAAAACCATGAAGGCATCTCTGGTCTAATTTTGAACCCAGAGTCTATTAGCTTTGTCTCTATCAACCCCTCCACCCTTGATCTGAATTTTCACATGGACAGCTCTTAACTAAACCAGCATGACAGGCCCTTCATTCATCAAAAACCCAGGGCTTTGGTTGGCTATTCCACCCCTGGTACCCTCTGCCCCAACCTCAAACCTAGGCTTCTCTAAACTATTCCACCATTATTGGCCCTCTGGTCTGACCCTGAATTGCAACTTCTTTTAACTTCTAACATCAAGTCCTCTGTTCTTATTTTGAACTATCCCCACCTCTCTGTTTTGACCTCTTCTGTTACCAAATCCACCACTAGTATCCTAGTCTACCTTAAAAAACAAATGTCTGTTTACCATTAAATCATCCCTGCTCTTCTGACATGGCCTTGAAATCAGGCCTTAATTTGATAATCTAGTTTAAAGGCCCTTCTGGTTGCAAATCAAACCCAGATCTCTATTAATTTTTCACTCAAGAATGCCGCACAGGGTGGGCTGGGCTTGTGGCTCAGCAGTAGAGTGCTCGCCTAGCATGTTAGAGGCCCTGGGTTCGATCCTCAGCACCACATAAAATAAATAAATAAATAAAGGTATTGTGTCCAACTAAAAAAAAATTTTATATATATATATATATATATATATATATATATATATATATATATATAAAGAATGCCACACTGATCACACTTGGGGTTCTTTTTAACTATTCAACCTTTAGTCCCCTCAGGTCTTACTTTGAACAGACCATTTTAACTGTTAAACCATCAGTGCTCCATTAGTCTGACCTCAAGTGTGGTTCACTATTAACCACTACAGCATCAATGACCTTCTTGCCTGTTTTCAAACTGAGATTCCCTTTCAAAGTTATTTCACCTTCAATGTCATCCTGGTTCTTTTTTTTAACTATTTTTTTAAAAAAAACATTTATTTTTTTAGGTGTAGATGGACACAACACAATGCCTTTATTTTTATGTGGTGCTGAGGATTGAACCTGAGTCCTGCCCATGCTAGGCGAGTGCTCTACTGCTGAGCCACAATCCCAGCCCATCATCCTGATTCTTTTTTTTTTTTTGAGAGAGAGAGAGAGAGAATTTTTTAATATTTATTTTTCAGTTTTCGGTGGACACAACATCTTTATTTTATTTGTATGTGGTGCTGAGGATCGAACCCAGCGCCCCACGCATGCCAGGCGAACGTGTTACTGCTTGAGCCACATCCCCAGCCTCTCATCCTGGTTCTTAATGAATGCTCTTCCACTGTCCTTACTCCTTACTTTCTGGTCTGATTCTTTTTCTTTCTTTTCTTTTTTTTACATTTAAATTTTTTTTTTTTTTTTTTTGGTTCTGGGGATTGAATTCAGGGTTTCTCTGCCACTAAACAACATCACCAGCCCTTCTTAATTTTCTTTTAAATTTTGAGTCAGGTTCTCACTAAGTTGCTTAGGTAGGCCTCTAAATTGGAATTTGCCTACCTCAGCCTCCTGAGTTGCTGGGATTACAGGCATGAGCCACCACATCTGGTTTAGTCAGTCCAATTTTTAGCCAGGACTTAAATGCTTACTCTTCCATAATCAAAAATATTTCCTAGCACAGTCAATTAACTCTTGCAAAATCTTTCTGCTCCAGGCTTATCTTCAAACTCAGTTCTTGTTAAATATACCTCCATCAGTTCCCTCTGGTTTAGCCCTGAACTGAATCCTCTGATGCTCCATCACCAGTGCTTTGAGGATCTGCTGTTGAACTTGTTCCGTTGTTATTGCTTCCAACACCAGAGTCTGAACTTCCCCAGGTTCTGTTAAATATTCCATAATCTGTTCCCTTCTTGACTGACCTCAAACTCAGGTATTCATTTAGTTGTCCTCATCTCTTTTTTTCTGGTCTCACCCTAAACTAGGGCCTCTGTTAACTACTACACCATTCATATCCCTCAAGTCTGAATTCAAGGATTTGTTGATTATTCTATCTGCACTCACACCTCCATCTGTATAATCAAATAGAATAATTGTTAATTAAAATTATTGGTTCCTCCTATCTGACCTCATATCTGTCCCTCTTTATTCCATGATCAGTGATTTTCTGGTCTCTTATTGAACTGTGTGTATTAATTTTTATCTCATTAATGCCCCTCTTATCTGAACTGTAACCGTGATCTCTGTTCATTTTTTCGCTATCAACTTTCCCCTGATAGTGTTGCCTCAGCCCTGGCCTCTGATAAGGACACCACTCTTTTTTAAAAAATATTTTTAGTTGTATTATTTATTTATGTGGTGCTGAGAATTGAACCCAGGGCCTCACACATGCTAGGCAGGTGCTTTACCACCAAGCCACAACTCCAACCCAAGGCCACCACTCTTTTTTTTTTTTTAAAGAGAGAGTGAGAGGGGAGAGAGAGAGAGAGAGAGAGAATTTTTTAATATTTATTTTTTAGTTCGCGGCGGACACAACATCTTTGTTGGTATGTGGTGCTGAGGATCGAACCCGGGCCGCACTCATGCCAGGCGAGCGCGCTACTGCTTGAGCCACACCTCCAGCCCCAAGGGCCACCACTCTTAATGCCCCTCTGACTTGAGCTTAAACAGGGCTTTGATTAGTGAGGTTGCCATCAATACTCTCCTGTTTTAGAGCTCTCATTCACTCACCCTGGCATAGGTTAACTAGTTCACCATCCATGCCCTATTTTCATTTTTTGTTCTTTTTAGATATATATGGCAGTAGAGTATATTTTGACATATACATACATGGAGTATGGAGTACAACTTTCCATTCTTGTGGTTGTACATGATATGGAGTTACACTGGTCATGTATTCATATATGAACATAGGAAAGTTAAGTCCACTTCACTCTACTTTCTTTCCTATTCCCATCCTCCCTTCCTTCCCTTCATTCCCCTTTGTCTACTCCAATGAACTTCTGTTCTTCCCTCTCCCCACCCCTTATTGTGTGTTAGCATCTGCATATCAGAGAGAACATTGGCCTTTGTTTTTGGGGGGATTAGCTTATTTCATTTAGCATGATAGTCTCCAGTTCCATTCATTTACTGTCAAATGCCATAATTTCATTCTTTGTAGCTGAGTAATATCCCATTGTGTACCATATTTTCTTTATCCACCATATACTATTTTCTGATCATGAATGTGGGCCACTGTTAAGTCTTTCAATAGCCATGCCTCTTTGATAAGATTTCAAACCTAAGTTTATGGTAAATATTACAGCATTAGTAGCATTTTGTTCTAATTTTAAGTATAGGAAATGAAAACTATTGAACTTGTAAGGACTTCAAAGTAGCCACTTCTAGGGAAATAGACTATAGTCAGGATATAATGGGGTGTTCTCAGAAATAAATGTGGATTCTAGTGGAGACACAGACTAGGATGTGTCCCTATTATCTATACCTGACTCTAGGTGACCCCAGGAGTCTCCACATCCTGCTCTGTGTGACCCAAGAAGTTATCATACCCCAGTGTGTATGACCCAGAAAGGTCGTACCCCAGTGCACATGTAACCAGGAGTGTCCACATTCTAGTCTTGGTTACCAGAAGACTGTTGACTCCCTACTCTGTGTGGTTCTATAAGTGTCCATACTTCAGGCTGGGACCCCAGAAGTGTTCATATCACAGTTAGTATGACATCAGGAGTATCTAGACCCAGTCTGTCTGGCCCCTGCATTTCCAAACTATAGGCTGTGTGACTCTTGGGGGTCTACTTTCCATTCTGTTACTTCCAAGTGTGATTCTCATAGCATGAAAATCCATCTGTGTGACCCAAGGAGAGTTCACACTCCATTCCCAAAAGAGAGAAGAAATGGATAGATATTCTTTAATTCTGCTGCTGATAATTACATAAATGTAGGTAGGCTCAATTTTTTAAAAAAACCTTAAGGTGGAGGCTGGAGCAAAGCTCAGCAGTACAATACTTGCCTAGCATGTGTGAGACACTGGGTTCGATTTTCAGCACTGCATATAAATAAATAAAATAAATGTCCATCAACAATTAATAAAAAAGGCCTGGGGGCTGGGGACATAGCTCAGTTGGTAGAGTGCTTGCTTGGCATGCACAAGTCCCTGGGTTCAATCCCCAGCACCACAAAAAAAAAAAAAATGCCCAAAGGTGGGGCTGGGAATGTAACTCAGGAGAAGAGCACTCACCTAGCATGTGCAAAGCCCTTGGTTTAACCCTCAGCACTTCAATACCAAAACAAACAAAACCCATAAGGTAACCACAAATTGAATTAAAAGCAAAGATAAAAGCCAGACCTTGGTAGCACACACCTGTAATCCCAGCTACTTGGGAAGCTGAGGCAGGAGGTAGCTTAAAGCTAGCTTGGGCCACTTAGTAAGACCTGTCTCAAAATAAAAAGGGCTTGGGATGTAGCTTGGTAGTAGAGTGCTTGCTTAGCATATGTGAGGTCCTGGGTTCACTCCCCAGTACCATGAAAAACAGACACACACAAAACAGGGGTAGAATTTCCAAATCACTTGAAAAGAATGAGAAATAATTCCATACTAAGGAAACATCAAGGAAGTATTTAAAATACTGAAAACATCAAACAAGATGTAATTTATTTTTTTTTTAAAGAGAGAGTGAGAGAGGAGAGAGAGAGAGAGAGAGAGAGAGAGAGAGAGAGAGAGAGAGAGAGAGAATTTTTAATATTTATTTTATTTTTTAATTCTCGGCGGACACAACATCTTTGTTGGTATGTGGTGCTGAGGATCGAACCCGGGCCGCACGCATGCCAGGCGAGCGCGCTACCGCTTGAGCCACATCCCCAGCCCAACAAGATGTAATTTAAATTCTGACAATAATTTTGTGTGTATTTGTGTGTGTGTGTGTGTGTGTGTGTGTGTGTGTGTGTGTATGTGTGGTACTGGATACTCAGTGCTTTATCTCTGAGCTACATCCCCGACCCTTTTTATTTTATTTTCATTTTGAGACAGGTTCTTGCTGAGTTGCCAAGGGTGGCCTTCTAATTGCAATCGTCCTGCCCCAGCCCCCCAAGAAGCTAAGAGTACAGGTGTGTGCCACTGCCCTGGCCCAAAAGTATTCTGAATAAAAGCCAGTCCTGGGTTTTCTTGCTTTATCTTACTTGCCTGGTTGTTCTGGGATCAGTTTTAGAGAAGGAAAAGTTTATTTTGTGGCTTGTGGTTTCAGAGGTCTTAGTCCATAGACGGCTGACTCCATTCTTTGGGACCCAAGTGAGGATGAACATCATAGTGGAAGACCGTGGCAGAGGAAAGCAGTTGGGAACATGGCACCAAAGAGCAAAGAAGGAGAGCGGGGTTCAGCTTTATAGAAAAGAGAGCCCGTGACATTCCCTAAGGTCAATTCCTGCATTTTATATTTCACGTTACACCCCTCCAATTTTCTCAGGTAAGCTTTATTGACTCAACTATTCTAATATTCAGCTGAGAAGCAAGGTAGCCATTCCACTACTCTGCTTCCCCCAAACTGGCATCATTCTTGGTGAATGCAATGTTAGGTCCAATATTTCACTGGGGCACTTTATTGGGACTTTGCTGGACAGTCATTGGATAGGTTTTCTGGAAGTAGAATTTGAGATGGAGTTTGGAATACAACGACTTTATTAGGGATCAATTCCTGCAAAGGGAAGCAGGAGGAGGCAGGATTGGACAGAGGGAAAGCTGAAGGGCGACACAGGCCACACAAACACTTGGCCAACCCAGTGGAGATCTCTGGGACAGGGATGGCACAGCAGATGCCTCCTGTTTGAAGGAGACTATATTCCCAGGAAGGGCACAATCACAGGGGGGTGCGCTTGACTCTGCAGCTGGAGAAGACCTTGATGGCACTGACAGTTGGAGGCTGCCTGCATGCTATATTCCCTGCAGCTGTGCAATGGGCCCTTGAAAAGAGGTCTGGGTAGTGTGTGTCCTTCTCTATCATTGCCAGGAAAGTCGTGGGGAGAGGGGATGAGAAAAGAAATGGATAGCCACTGGGTACTTAATGGGGACCTAGGTAAAAAATCTCAATTTTTCCCATTACTACACCACATGCTCCTGGACTAGTCACTTCACTATTCTATGCCTCAGTGCCCTTAAGACTCATTTGAGGGTTGGGAAATAAATTAACTATTTTTTTCTGATATACGTTGACTGAGTTGCTACATTTTCCAGGCACTGTGCCGGGGTGTAAGAATGGACAAAATAGATAAAATCATTACCCACAGGGAGTTGACATTCTCCATGATCTTGTAACATCTACCTAGTGACACAGACTAAGAGTAGCAGTGACCACTGGCCTTGCTTGTCATGAATGTGACACACAGTGAACACCTTGGCCTCAATACATATGCAAATAGATGACAGCTTGGTATCATCTGTCACCTGGATCTACATGAGAACCAGAAGGAGGGAGCCACAGTGGGTTCTTGAGCAGGAATACAGAAATAAATGTGGAGATTTAGAAGGGCTATGCTAGTGGCAGTCAAGAAAAAGAATTTTTACTGCATATCTCCCTGCTCCTCCTCACATGGGTCAAATGAAGTCAAATAAACAGGTAGGCCTAGGCCATTCTGTCTGCTCTGTAATATTTTTATTTTTGATGTGTTTATAGGCAAGTTATTGATTTTTTGTGGATTGGGGATTAAATGTAGGGTGCTTAACCACAGAGCCACATCCCCAGCCATTTTTTTGCATTTTACGTAGAGTTCCTTAGGTCCTCATTAAGTTGCTGAGGCTGGCTTTGAATTCATGGTCCTCCTGCCTCAGCCTCCTGAGCCACTTGTGTGTGCCACCATGCCTGGCCATGCTTTCCTATCTTTGGAGGGCATCCACAAATTATTTTGTAATGATTATTAAATGAAAGAATCTCTTTATGATTATTAATAAAGACTAATAAGCACTGTGGGATGTAGTGGTGCAGACCTATAATCCCAGCTACTCAGGAGGCTGAGGCAGGAGAATTGCAAGCTTGGGGCCAGCCTGGGGAACATAGGCACTCTGTCTTAAAATAAAATAAAAAAGGCTGGGGATATAGCTCAGTCACAGAGCATCCTGTATTCAATCAAAACAACAACAACAACAACAACAACAACAACAAAAATCCTTCCAAATAACTAGGACTACAGATGCACACCACCATACCTGGTTCAGTTGGGAACTCCTATGAAATTAGCTCTGACATTATGTGCTCCTGACTTCTGTTCTTAAGTAAAGTGTCAGTCCATTTTAGAATATGAAAAAGAACAATGAAAAATGAAGCTTTGAGAAGTGAGATTGATTTGCCTTGGTTTATAATGCCCGAGTCTTGGAGGAGCCTACACAATGTGTTCACATCTGAGAGAAGTTTACTTAATTTTAATGGACCTATTTGCTGATCCTCTTGGTTTACTATTATTGTCTTTGCTTAAATCATGAATGGTTAGCTAGATGCAGTGGTGCAAGCCTGTACCCCAGCAACTCAGGAGGTTGAGGCAGGAGGATTGCAAGTTCAAGGCCAGCTTTGGCAATTTAGTAAGACCCTGCCTCAAAATTAAAAATGGAGCTGGATGGGGTGGTACACACTTGTCATCCCAGCAATTTGGAAGGCTGAGACAGGAGGATCACAAGTTCAAGGCCAGCCTCATTAACGTAGCAAGGCCCTCAGCAACTTATTGACAGCCTGTGTCAAAATAAAAATTAAAAAGGGAATGTAGCGCAGTAGTAAGCACCTCTAGGTTAAATCCCCAGTACCAAAAAATAAATAAAATAAAATGATAAAAAAGGGCTGAGGATGTAGCTCCATGGCAAATTGCCCCTAAGTTCAATCCTCAGCACTCCCATCCAATAAAAAGAATAAAAACATGAATGTTTATTACTTACTTTCTGTTTAATCTGCCTAGAGAGCAAAGACTCTGTGTCTAACTGGAGTAGTTTTCCATGCTTTGTCGTTATAATTTTTGGTGTTGGGGTTCAAACCCAGGGCCTCATACATGCTAAGCATGTATTCCACCACTTTAGTTTTATCCCAGCCCCAATTTTGTACTTTATACTGGCTTTATGATATCCTTGATTTTGGAGAAAAATATGAAGAACACAATTTTCTTTTTTTTTATTGGTCGTTCAAAACATTACAAAGCTCTTGACATATCATATTTCATACATTTGATTCAAGTGGGTTATGAACTCCCATTTTTACCCTGTATACAGATTGCAGAATCACATCAGAAGAACACAATTTTCTCAAGTAAGTTTTTTAGAATTATGTTGCATTTTCTTTTCTTTTGTTTTCTTTGTGTGTGTGTGTGTGCGCGCGCACACACACGTGTGCATGTGCATTCATGCATGGTACAGATGAAACCCAAGGCTTTGCAAATGCTAGGCAAGTGCTCTACAGCCACAGCACCAGTCCTAATCATGTTATTTTCTATGTTTATTTTTATATGTTTTATTGTCCTTTGGTTAAATAGGAAACTGATACTATATCTCAGGCACCTATGATCCTGTTTTAATGAAGTGTCCAAATCTCCTGAGATGAAGTTTTTGATTTTTGCCTTACCCAAATCACACCTAAATATTGAAAAAAATAAATTAGATTGATGTTTTAGGATCTCTTCTGTGCCTAGAGTGCCTAGAACTCTCTTTGAGATTTCACCAGGACACTTAGAAAAAATCATGCTAGGCAAGTGCTTGACCACTGACACCCCAGCCCAACTGATATTCTTGGCATATTATGTGTACTATGTATCAGTGTTATTATATATTATATACCGAGATATTTCCTCTATAAAAATTTTGTTTATCTACTTTTATAAATCAGAGGTGACATTCACTGGCTTCTTTGAAAATAAGCTTGATCAATATCCTTTGTGACATTTTGTCTAAAAATTTTTTTAATCACTTAAAACCAGAAACATTTTATCTTACTCTTTCTTTTGATTTGGAATCTAGGAGCAGCTTTGGCTTAGGGTCTCTCACCAGGTTTCATCTGGGGCTGCAGTCATTTGAAGGTTACTGGGGTTGGAAGATTCTGCTTCCAAAAAGTCCCACTCATGTGACTGATGGTTGGTGTTGGCTGTTGGCAGGGGCACTTCAGGTCTCCATGTGGCTTTCAGCCTCCAGGGACCCTCTTTTTCTTTTCTCTTTTAAAATATTTTTAATGGACTTTTATTTTATTTATTTATTTATTTATTTGTTTGTTTGTTTGTTTGTTTATTTATTTATAAATATGTGGTGCTGAGACTCAAACCCAGTGTCTCACACATGCTAGGCAAGTGCTCTGCAACTGAGCTACAACCACAGCCCTAAGGACTCTCCTTTTCATGTAACCATTTTAACATCCTGGACTTTTTTTTTTAATATTTATTTTTTAGTTCTCGGCGGACACAACATCTTTGTTGGTATGTGGTGCTGAGGATCGAACCCGGGCCGCACGCATGCCAGGCGAGCGTGCTACCGCTTGAGCCACATCCCCAGCCCCCATCCTGGACTTCTTTACATGATAGATGGACTCCAATCTGAGAAGGAGGGAGAAAGGGAAGGAGAGAAAGAACAAGTGGAAGAGATCATATCTAAAGTGGAAACTTCAGTCTTTTATGTATTAATAATCTATTCTGGAATAGTCCTGTTTTAGTGTATGAAAACTGGCCCCAAGTGCCATGAAACCAAAGAAAGAGGCATATTGATCAAAGATTGTACAGAGTGCAATTTATTGAGCACTTACTAATAAAAATGTGTTACAGTGGCAGCAATACCAGTGGATTCCTGTGATTTGGGTCAGGAACCTTTGTGGTGCTGAATGCCAGTGTCCATCATAAAGCTTCAACACATAACACTCTAATGGTTTTGTCTATTTATAGGATGCTGGGAAACTATGAGGGACAAGTCACCACGGTTATTCAGAGGCAGTCATGGTGGTTATGACTAAAGATGACTATAGTCAGGTCAAATGAATCCATTAAATATCCCATCATGCTGGGTGCAGTGGCACGCCTGTAATCCCAGCAGCTGGGGAGGCTGAGGCAGGAGGATCATGACTTCCAAGCCAGCTACAGCAATGGCAAGGCACTAAGCAACTCAGTGAGACTCTGTCTCTAAATAAAATACAAAATAGGGATGTGGCTCAGTGGTCAAGTGCCTCAGAGTTCAATCCCCAGTTTTTATATATATATATCTCACATCATTTCTGCCGTAGTCTATTAGAAGCAAGTCACTAAATCCAGTCCACACTCAGAGGAATGGGATTCTGCAAGGGTATACACACCAGGAGATGGAGATAATAAGGGACCATCTTAGAAGCTGCATACCACACTGCCTCTAAAGTATGTGGGGCCTCAGACAAATATGGCCTACATCCATATAAACAATTAAAGTAAAAATACAGTATAATATCATAGGTTCATGTTAGATATTATGATTTATTGGTAAAGATTTAGATCAATATGTAGAGAAGAAATATTTATATTTCTCATCTACTCCAGCCACATGAAGACCCTGCATAGTTTTCAAGCTTCATCTCCCCCTTTTCAGGTCCAGGAAAACCATTTTCTTTCTTGTTTGCAGGGGGGTACCTGGGATTGAACTCAGGGGTACTCAACCACTGAGCCACATCCCCAGCCCTATTTTTGTATTTTATTTAGAGATAGGGTCTCACTGAGTTGCTTAGTGCCTTGCTAAATTTCTGTGGCTGGCCCCAGCCTCCTGAGCCACTGAGATTACAGGCATGTGCCACTGTACCTAGATAGAAAAACCATTTTCCATGTCCTTTTTTCTTTTTTTCTTTCTTTCTCCTTCTCCCCTCCTCCTCCTCCTTCTTTTTTTTTTTTTTTGTGTGTGTGTGTGTGTATGTGGTGTGTGTGGTACAGGGAACCCAGGGCCTAACACATACTAGGCAAGTGCTCTACCACTGAGCTCTATCACCAGAACTTTTTATTTTATTTTGTTTTATTTTGAGACAGGGTCTCTCTGAGTTGCCCAGGCTGGCCTCAAATATGTGAACCTACTGCCTCAGCCTCCAAGTAGCTGGTGTGAGCCACTAAGATCAGCTCCATGTTCTTTATTTATGTTCTTTATTGTCAAATATGCTATTTCTGGCTAACTTCATATCTCCTATCACAAAAAGGTAGGAACACTGTTGCTTCTCAGAATGTTTGTATTGTAGATATGTAGATCTTCTTGCCTCTGCAGGTTTGAGTACCATTTATTCAAATTATTTTTACTTTTTTTTGAGGTACTGGGAATTGAACCCAGGGCCTTGCCCATGCTAGACAAGTACTTTACCATGGAGCTACATCCACAGCCCCCTTAAATTGCTTACTGCTGATTACATTATTATGCGTGACTCATCATCCATCGGATTGCCATGGAAAGTGGCCACCAGTGACTCATAATGTGTTACTGTGCTTCGTTAATAAAGACCACAGAAGTTTTGGAGTATGCCAAAAAATATGAACAGTACTTAATTCTCTGGTTGTTGTAAGTTTACCATCTGAAATTTTATAGCAAAAACGTTTAACAGCACATCTTCTAACTGTCTTCTTTTAAACTCTTTAAACAGTAATCACTGCATTCCTAAAATGAAATGTCTTTCAAGGTTGACTGTTCAACTGCTTTACACACAGCACCACCAGTGGGGAGGATTGGCAAGGAGCCCATGGTCCTCACTTTGTACAAAGAATATACATTTCTTGTCTGGCATGGCTTTAGCCTGACCTGGGGAATCATTACACTGATGGGAGCTGAGAGAGGACATTGGTTCTAAGGAGTTATGGAGCAATAGTCTTGAAAGTTGTTGGGAGAACATAGTTATGACCCAAAGGACGCCTGATACCATATGTAGAACCTCTGGAGGGAATGACTGCCCTGGATAACAGTGGCACAGATACACACAGAAAATAAAAAGGCATCTGCCACTACCCCTAACACTTTTGGATGCTCTACACTGGAGATGGCACCTCAATTGGAATACTGATGGGTGAGAGCTGATGCATGGGCCTACACATGCAACTCAAGCTCCAGGGTTCACAGTGATTATTGATAGCCTAGAGTTCTGAAATTGTTTTGTAGATGACTTAAATAAGAGCCACCCAAAATCAGCATATCAGTACCACTCTGAGGCCCAATCTCATGGGATCTAGTGAAAGAAATGCCACACCAGCCAGCAGGAGTGATCTACTTGCCAAGTCACTTTCCCACTACTGGCCATGGAGCTTGAGAAAACCTAAGTATAAATAACAGAGTTCCTAAGGCTTCCATCTGACCTACACATAGGGTAAAGGGCAAGACCACCTCCAACAAGAAGAAATGGGGTTCAGGGACAAATGTGTCCCAGTTCAGATTCAGGGCATCTTACTCATGTGGCACTTGTGGCTCCAACCAGTCAGTTACCAAAAGGGACCATTTTGTGGAAGGTACTCCAAAGCATGTGTTCTGAGGTTTAGGACATAGAGCGGAGGTCCAATTTGAATTGCCTATGCCTTAGGTAGAAATCATACTAGGGAGCTGGTAGGGATGGTGTAGCATACTGGTAAAGCACTTATCTAGCATGTGCAAGGCCCTGGGTTCCATCCCAGCACTGAAAAAAAATTCATTTCCGTATCATCTTTCAGTAAGAAATCATGAAAGTTAACCTGTAATATATTAGTATGTTTGTTTTGTTTTGTTTTGTTTTGGTACTGGGGACTGAACTCAGGGGCACTAGACCACTGAGCCACATCCCTAGCCCTTTTTTTAAATTTTATTTACAGACAGGGTCTCACTGAGTTGCTTAGAGCCTCACTGTTGCTGAGGCTGGCTTTGAACTTTCAATCCTCCCGTCTCAGCCTCCCAAGCTACTGGGATAACAGGTGTATGCCACCATGCCCGGCCTTAGTGTGATTTTTTTTTAAATATTTTTTTTTAGTTGTCAATGGACCTTTATTTTACTTATTTATGTGGTGCTGAGAATTGAATCCAGTGCCTCACACATCTTAGGCAAGTGCTCTACCACTGAGCTACAACTGCAGCTCCAGTGTGATGTTTTTATAATACATCTGCAAATTCTTTGATATCCCTTTATGTTAGTCAGCTTTCCATTACTATAACAAATAGCTGAAGTACTTTGCCCTTAAACTGAAAAGGTTTATTTTGGCTCACAGTTTGGAGATTTTAGTCTATGATTGATGTGTTCTGTTCTTTTTTGGGCCTGTGACAGCATGTCATGGCAACAGTGTGTGGCAAAATCATAAAACCATTCACCTCATGGTTGGGACAAAAGAGAGAGAGAGAGAGAGAGAGAGAGAGAGAAAAGAGCAAGAAGGTACAGGGTCCCACTCTCCTTCAAGGGCATGCCCCCAGTGATCAGAAGACCTCCCATTAGACACCCCTTTTTTGGTTGGTACTGGGGGTTGAACCCAGAGATGCTCTGTCACTGAGCTACATTCCCCAGCCTTTTTCATTTTTTATATGGGACAGGGTCTCACTAAATTGCTGAGGGTATCACAAAGTTGCTGATGCTGGCATTGAATTTGTGATTCTCCTGCCTCAGCCTCCTGAGTTGCTGGGATTATAGATGTGTGCCTTGGTGTCAGGATTAGGACCTACCCACTCCACCCCCTTTAAAGTTTCTGCCACCTTCCAAAAGCACCAAGCTAAGGATCAAGGCTTTTACACATGAAAATTTGGGGGACCTTACAGATGCAAACTAAAGCATTCTTCATTCATAAGACTATGCTTCATTTCCCTCCCCTTGAGAGTTAGCTAGACTTAGTAACTCAATTCTTTTATATATATTTTTTTAATATATATTTTTATTTAAATAATTTTATTTAAATAAATAAATATTTATTTATTTAAATATTTTTAGTTGTAGATGGACACAATAGATTTATTTATTTTTTATGTGGTGCTGAGGATTGAACCTAGTGCCTCACACATGCAAGGCGCTTTAAGCACTCTACCTCTGAGCCACAGCCTCAGCCCCTTAGTAAGTCAATTCCAACAATTAGAATTTCATGAAGAGACAATGTGAAAACTAACAAGACTACTTGATAAAAGCATTGTTGTTTCTTTCTTGCCCATCCTTAGATCACCTACCCTGGGGGAAGCCAGATGCTGTTTTGTGAGGACATGTCAGTCAGCTGTGGATGGGCCCAGGTGGTGAAGAACCCAAGCTTCCTGCCAACAATTATGTTGGCAGACCCTCCTGCCCAAATAAGTCTTCAGATGAGTCCACAGTCCCAACCACATCCTGACTGCCAACCTCCTGAGAATTAGCACCAGAAACAACTAGATAAGACACTTCTGGCTCTCAGAAAATGTGCCAGAGGTCTTCAGTTGCTGAGTTTTGGGAATAATTTGTTGCATAGCAATAGATAGCTAGTGCAAACACTATTGGTTAAAATTGTTCAATAAAACTTTATAAATTCAGGTTTCCAGTCCATGAGTGTCATAAAATATGGGGGATATATTTGGCTTTCTTCAGTGGAAGGATCTTCTCATTTAAGTTTGTGAACAGCCATTAATTTTATAGTAGTCCCCTGTATTGAGGAGGATATGTTCCAAGATCCCCATTGGATGACTAAAACCTCAATAGTAAGAATTCTGTAGATACTATGTTCTTTCCTATGTGTATGTACTTATGATAAAGTTTAACTTATGAATTAGGCTAATAAGAGATGAATAATAAAGCAATTCAATATATAATAGTTGTTTAAAACTTATGAATTATTTATTGTTGGAATTTTCCACTTAATATTTTCAGACCATGGTTGATCATGGGTAAATGAAACCACAAAAAGTGAAACTGCTTTTCAGAATGGCTGCACCAATTTGCAGTCCCACCAACAAAGTATGAGTATGCCTTTTCCCCCACATCCTTGCCAACACTTACTGTTGTTTATATTCTTAATAGCTGCCATTCTGACTGGGATGAAATGATATCTTAGAGTAGTTTTATTTGCATTTCTCTAATTGCTAGAGATGTTGAACATTTTTTCATATATTTGTTGATTGATGGTATGTCTTCTTCTGAGAAGTGTCTGTTCAGCTCTTGGCCCATTCATTGATTGGGTTGTTTGGGTTTTTTTTTTGATGTTAAGTTTTTTTTTTTTTCAGTTCTTTATATATCCTGAAGATTAGTGCTCTATCTGACATGTGTGTGGCAAAAATTTGCTCCCAAAATGTAGGCTCTCTTTTTACCTCATTGATTGTTTCTTTTGCTGAGAATAAGCTTTTTAGTTTGAATCCATCCCATTTATTAATTCTTGATTTTATTTCTTGTGCTTTAGGAGTCTTGTTAAGGAAGT
This sequence comes from Spermophilus citellus, assembly GCF_964194105.1. Classification (NCBI taxonomy): domain Eukaryota; kingdom Metazoa; phylum Chordata; class Mammalia; order Rodentia; family Sciuridae; genus Spermophilus; species Spermophilus citellus. The sequence goes on along the minus strand of NC_138190.1, from coordinate 42,876,030 downwards.
TGAGGCCTAATCCAAAGTGATGGAGATTAGGGCCTACTTTTTCCTCTATTAGGCACAGGGTCTCTGGTATAATTCCTAGGTCCTTGATCCACTTTGAGTTGAGTTTTGTGCATGGTGAGAGATAGGGAGTTAGTTTCATTTTGCTGCATATGGATTTCCAGTTCTCCCAGCACCATTTGTTGAAGAGGCTATCTTTTCTCCAATGCATGTTTTCAGTGCCTTTGTCTAGTATGAGATAACCGTATTTAAGTGGATTTGTTTCTGTGTCTTCTGTTCTGTACCATTAGTCTACCATTGGTCTACATGTCATTTGACCCAATAATCTCACTCCTTGATCTATATCCAAAGGACTTAAAATCAGCATACTATAGCAATGCAGCCATATCAATGTTTATAACAGCTCAATTCACAATAGCTAAACTGTGGAAGCAGTTTAGATGCCCTTCAATAGATGAATGGATAAAAAAACTGTGATACATATACACAATGGAATGTTACTCAGCATTTAAAAAAGAATAAAATTATGGCATTTACAGATAAATAGATGGAGTTGGAGAATATCATGCTAAGCAAAGTAAGCCAATCCCAAAAAACCAAAGGCCAAATGTCCTCTCTGATCAGTGGATGCTAATCCCTAAGTGTAGGGGGGGCATGGGGAAAATGGAAGAACTTTGATTGGGCAAGGGGGGGGGAAGGAGAGGGTGTATGAGGACAGGAAAGATGGTGGAATATGATGGACATTATTACCCTAGGTACATGTATGACTGCACAAATGGTGCGACAATACATCGTGTACAATCAGAGAAATGAAAAGTTGTGCTGCAATTATGTATGATGAATCAAAATGCATTCTTTTGTCATATATACCTAATTAAAATTTAATAAATAAATAAATAAATAAATTTTTAGAAAAGTGAAACCGTGAATAAGGGGGGACTACAGTATGTCCTAAATTTTGCTAATCAAAAGAGTGTATCTTTTTTTTTTTTTAATACAGGGGATTGAACCCAGAGTGATTTTACCAATGAGCCACATCCTCCCCAGCCCTTTTTACTTTTTAAATTTGAGACAAGGTATCAGTGAATTGCTTAAGGCCTTGCTAAATTGCTGCTGAGGCTTATCTTGAACTAGTGATCCTCCTACCTCAGCCTCCCCAGTCACTGAGATTGCAGGTGTGCACCACCATGCCCAGCTAAGTGTGTATCATTTTAAAGACCCCCAACTGCTGCCAAATAATTCTTATTAGCCATGAATTACTAGATATATTTAAAAATATAAAACTATGTTTAGCCGAGTATGATGGTGCACTTCTGTACTCTCAGTGACTTGGGAGGCAGAGGCAGGAGGATTGAAAGTTCAAGGCCATCTTTAGCAATTTAGTGGGGCCCTAAGCAAATTTTTGACCCTGCCTCAAAATAAAAAATAAAAAGGGCTGAGAATGTGGCTCTGTGGTTAAGCAACCCTGGATTTAATCCCCAGTACCAAAAGAAAAAAACTGTATTTAAAAATTATAATTAAAAATTGTAATTAAATTGGCAAACAAGTTATACTTGCTATTCTTCCAGCTAATCTGGTTACGTGTTTATCGGTACATAGACTGCTTCCCATTGACATACTATAAGACTAAGCAAGCATTTACTGGGAGCCTACACAGTGTCATGCCCTGGGAACACAATGGTGACTAAGATAGGACCTGCCCTGAAGGAGCTGGCACCAATACAGGCAATAAAGTGATTCATGGAAGGGCTGTGAAAATGAGTTGGTACTCTATATGTGTAATATGAAATGAATTGCCTTCTGCCATCGTGTATAGCATATTAGAATAAATTTTAAAAAGGCATTGCCCAGACCAATGATTCTGCCCTGTGTTTCAATGCTTGATATTTTATATGTTAAATCTTTAATCCATTTAGAGTTGATTTTTATACATAGTGAGAGAATTTAATTTTGTTCTGCACATGGACAGATATCTGTTTTCCCAATGTTGTTAACTGAAGACTCTCCTTTCCCTGTTATGTCAAAAATCCATTGACTGTAAATCCGTGGGTTTATTTCTGGGTTTTTACTATATTCTTTTGGTTTATATGCTTTTTTAGTTCCACTATCATGCTGTTTTGATCACCACAGTTTTGTAGTATATTTTGAAGTCAGATATTGTGATGCCTCTAACTTTGTTCTTTTTGCTCAAGATTATTTTGGCTCTTCAGGGATTTTTTTTTTATCCTATACAAATTGGGGGGTTTCTTTTTTTCCTGGTTCTGTGAAAAGTCAAGTCATTGGAAATTAAATACAGATTACATTGAATCCATAGTTTGCTTTAGGTGCATGGACATTTTAACAATAACTCTTCTGATCCATAAACATGGTATCATTTATTTCCATTTATTTGTGTCTTCTTTAACTTTTTTCATCCATGTTTTATACTTTCCAAAGTACAGTTTTCTCACCCTTGGTCAAATTTATTCCTAGGTGTTATTTTTCTGGTAGGTATTATAAATGGGATTGTTTTCTTGGTTTCTTTTTTACAAACTTCTTAAGAGCATAAAAACACTAGTAGACTTTTGTATGTCAATTTCATATCCTATAACTTTACTGAATGTGTAAGTTCGAATCATTTATTAGTTCTAAGAGTCTGTTGCTGGAGTCTTTAGGTTTCCTATACACAAGATCAGTTTACTTGGGCTGGGGATGTGGCTCAAGCGGTAGCGCACTTGCCTGGCATGTGTGAGGCCCGGGTTCGATCCTCAGCACCACATACAAAAAAAAACCCACAAAAGATGTGTGTCCGCCGAAAGCTTAAAAATAAATATTTAAAAAATTCTCTCTCTCACTCTCTCTTTAAAAAAAAAAAAAAGATTAGTTTGCCTGCCAAAAGGAAGTATTTAAGCTCTTCTTTTCCAATTTGGATTTTTAAAATTTTCCTTTTGAATTTCTTAGAATAGAAGTGGAAAGAGTGGATCTTATTTCTTTTTTGAATATTTATTTTTTAGTTTTAGGAGGACACAATAGGTTTATTTTATTTTTATGTGGTGTTGAAAATCGAACCCAGTGCCCCGCGCATGCCAGGCGAGCACGCTACCACTTGAGCCACATCCCCAGCCCAAAAGTGGATCTTATTTCTGATGTTAGAGGAAAAGCTTTCAACTCTGTTACTGTTGAGTTTAATGTTAGCTATAGACTTGCCATATATACTCTTTATTGTGTTGAGGTGCATTCCTTCTGTACTTCATTTGGTAAGAGTCTATCACAACAGGATGAATTTTAACAAATGGTTTTTCTGCATCTATTTAGATGACCGTATATTTTTTTTTGTTTTTCTTTCTGTTAATGGGGTATAACACATTCATAGGATTGTGTATGTTGCATCCCTAGGACAAATCCCACTCGATCATGGAGAAAATCCTTTTAATGTACTGTTGAATTTGGTTTGCTACTATTTGTTAAAGATTTTTGTGTCTATGTTCATCAGGAAGGTTGGCCTGTAATTTTCCTTTCTTGTAGTGTCCTGGTCAGGTTCTGGAGTCAAGGTTGTGTTGGCCTCATTGAGTTTGACAACATTCTCTGTCCTTCAGATTTTGGGAAGAGTCTGAGAAATATTGGTAGTAATGATTCTCTAACTATTTGAAGGATTCAACAGTGAAGCCATCCTTTAACAATGTATTCTTGAGGCACTGTAAAAAATTAACAAATTACTTTAGCTATTATTTTTGAAAGTTTTCTCTTTTAACCTTTATACCAAAGATTAAAATATTACAGTATTCTGAAACAAAAAAAAAAATGAGTTGCATGGTACTATATAGAAAAGACTGCTGGGTGCTGTGGCGCATGCCTGTAATTCCAGCAGCTCAGGAGGCTAAGGCAGGAGGATCGCAAGTTCAAAGCCAGCCTTGGCAAAATCGAGGTGCTAAGCAACTCAGTGAGATCCTGTCTCTAAATAAAATACAAAATAGGGCTGGGGATGTGGCTCAGTGGTTGAGTGCCCCTAAGTTTAACCCCTGGTACTAAAAAGAAAAAAATAATAGACTCAGTGTTGGGGTTCCCCAAGACCATACTTAGGTTTGATGATTCACTATCATGACTCAGGACTCAGCATATAGTGATACTCAAAGCTATGATTTTGTGTGTGTATGTGTGTGTGTGTGTCATTGGCATTGAACCCAGGTGCATTCTACTCAGTCCTTTTTATTTTATTTTGTTTTAAGGCAGAGTCTCACTAAGTTATCAAGGCTGGCCTTGAATTTGAGATACTCCTGCCTCAGCCTTCTGAGTCTCTGGGATTACAGGTATGCACAGGGCTGGCTGATAGCTGCCTTGTTGTATCCTGACATGGCCTTTGAGTGATATGTGTAAGGGTAGGGAGAGACCCCTCTGATGTCTCTTCCTCTTCAGATAAGGATACCAGTCCTATCCACTTACAGACCTACCCTTGTGATCTTATTTAATCTTAGTTACTTCCTTAAAGGCCCTGTCTCCAAATCTAGTCGCACAGGAGGTTAGGGTTTCAACATATGAATTGTGGGAGACAACAGTCCCTAATACTGCCAAGGGCTAATCTTTGTGAGCAGGTCTATCAAAGAATAGCAGTCCTGGGCCTGCTATTGTAATGGTTTCCTGCACAGTCTGAAAGCCTTGAAATGGGTGCCAAGTACATTTCACCTTGGGAGAATGGAGGCCCCATTGGGTTCATTGTGATCCAGATTACAATGGCTCTTCCCTGTGGATTGAGAACCTTCCTGAGCTGGGAGTGGCAGAGCACTTGCCTAGTATGCAAAAGGCCCTGTGTTTCATTCCCAGAACAACAACAAAAAAAAAAAAAAAAACAGAAAAAGAAACTGAGCCAGGCAGGGTGATGTATGTACTTTGTTCCAGCATTCCCAGCACTCTAGAGGCTGAGGTGTGTGGGTCTTTTGAGATGAGGAGTTTGAGCCCATCCTGGGTAACAGAATAAGATCCCATCTTGAAAAACAATCAGGACCAGGCATGGTGGTGCATGACTGTAATCTCAGTGACTCCAGAGCCTTAGGCACGAAGATTGCAAGTTTGAAGCCAACCTCAGAAACTTAGCGAGGCCCTACACAATTCAGCAAGACCATGACTCAAAATAAAAAGGGCTGGTTTTGTGACTCAATGGTTAAGTGCCCCTGGGATCAATCCCTGGTACCAAAATGAACAACATAAAAACAACAATAACAGGGCTGGGGATAGAGCTCAGTTGGTAGAGTCTTTGCCTCGCATGCACAGGGCCCTGGGTTCAATCCCCAGCACCACACACACACACACACACACACACACACACACACACACACACACATAACAAAACTTCAAAACAAATCAAGCAAGATTTGCCAGATAATTTCTGGCCAAATATAGATTGTGGACAACTGACCTTGGGTTCTATGTCATTTCTGAGAGAATGGCAAAGAGCTTCTTGAGCCAGAGCAAGCAGATGTGTTCAAAATACTTTATTTTGAACAAAATACTTTATTCCACATTATTCATGAATCCTCACAACCACCCATGAAGTAGGTAAAGTATTAATATTCCCATTTTACAGATGAAGAACCTGAGGCACAGAGAGCTTTAGTAACATGTCTAGAGTCAAACAGTAAATAAACAGCAAAAAGGGCATGTGAACCTACCTGTTCATACCAGTCAATTTATCCCATCTTTTTTTTTGGGGGGGGGGGTACCTGGGATTGAACTCAGGGACACTTGACACTTGACCACTGACCCATATCTCCAACCATATTTTGTATTTTATTTAGAGACAGGGTCTCACTGGGTTGCTTAGCCTCACTTTTGCTGTGGCTGGCTTTGAACTTGTGATCCTCCTGCCTCAGCCTCCTGAGCTGCTGGGATTACAGGTTTGTGCCACTGCACCTGGCAATTGATCCCATCTTTAATCAGTAGAATCATCACCACGTTGGCTTCTGGATCTTTCTACAGGGCTTCTGGAATTGATACTACGAGGCATTCTTTTCTAATGTTGCAGGCCCCTCTTATTTGACCCTATGGCTTGAAACTTTCTCACAGATTCCTTTTTTTTTTTTTTTTTTTTTTTTTGTACTAGGGATTCAACTCAGGGGTGCTCGACCGCTGAGGCATATCCTCCACCCTTCATTTATCATTATTTTTAAAAAAAATTTTGAGGCAGGATCTTCTTAAGTTACATAGGTCCTAAATTACTGAGGCTGGATTTGAACTTGCGATCCTCCACTCCAGCCCTTAGGCTCCTGACTTGCTAGGATTACTCTCACAGATTCCTCTTTTTTTAATTTTTTTTTGAGAGAGAGAGAGAGAAGAGAATTTTAATATTTATTTTTTAGTTCTTGGCGGACACAACATCTCTGTTGGTATGTGGTGCTGAGGATCGAACCCGGGCCGCACTCATGCCAGGCGAGTGCGCTACTGCTTGAGCCACATCCCCAGCCCCTCACAGATTCCTCTTGATGGCAGTGTTGCTCCAGAAATACCCCAAAACCCTCACCCAACTCCCCCAAGTGTATGCGCTCTCCTCCCGCCCTTTGGATCTGAAAAAAAAAATCAGGTACCAGGAAGGCAGAAAAACAGGTTGCATGCCCTCTGCTCTGCGGGGGAGCAGCTCCTGGATGCTGCAGCTTTGTTTCTTTGAATTTGAAATCTTTCTGAGGTCTAAACTGCGATCTGTCCTCAGACATCATTTCTAGAATTTTATTTCTGCTCTACTTATACTTTGTAAATCTGCATTCGATCGTTCCATGTTAGATCCCAGCAACTGTCCTGTGTAGTCAACTTGTCAGTTTGAGGAGGCACAGTCTTAGGAGCAGGCAACCAGTACCAGAACCTAAAGGCTAAAGGAAGGCATTTCCTGCTACCGAGCTACAAGTTCCTGGGCCGTCCTCCTCCAATTGCTGACTCTTACACTAAGCCAGTGATTCACAAGTGGGGGGGTCTCCAGGCCAGCTGCAGGTGGATCAATGGGAAACAGGTGTTGGAAATGCACATTCTCAACCCCAACCCAGACCCACTGAATTGGAAACTGTATGGCAGGGACCCCACAGTCTGTTTTCAGAAGACTCCAGGGAATTTTTGTTGGGGTGCTTAACAAGACATAGCAATTTAGATCAGATTCTCACAGGACTCACCGGATGATTCATCAGTGTGCACTATACAATGCTCACACAAAGGGACACACATCCGTAGGAGCATGCAGGTGTACATCTGTGCAAGAGTGCGCGCCTGAATGCATGAGTCAGTGTGTGTGCTTGTGTGTGTGTGTGTGTGTGTGTGTGTGTGTGTGTGAGTCCCAGTCAGAGGGAGGACCGGTTTGCCTTATGGTTATAGGACCTGCTTCTGGAAAAAGAGCCATTTCTGCCACCGTTAAATAGCCTTCCATTGTTTCCTTCCCTCTGCCCCCACCCTTTTCTTTGAGAAATAGTGTTTTCTCATTAGAAAAGTCATCCTTGACCATGCGGTGCTGCTGGCCTATAATCCCAGCTACTCCGGGAAGCTGAGGCTGGAGGATCAAAAATCTCCCAAAGATTGAGACCCTGTCTTGAAATTTAAAAGTGGACTGGGGGTGTAGTTCATTGGTAGAGTGCTTGCTTAAAATGCTCAAAGCCCTGGGTTCTATCCAGAGTAGATGAAAATCAAACAAATAAAAATTGTCATGGAGCCTCCTATAATCCCTACTCTGGGGGCTGAGGCAGGAAGATTGCAAGTTCGAGGCCACTCTGGGAAGTTTAGTGAAACACTGTCTCAAAATAAGAAATTAAAAGGACTGGAGATGTAGCTCAGTGGTAGAATGCCCCTGCTTCAATCCCCAGTCCCCCCTTTCCCCTCAACACAGTCTCTCTCTCTCTCTCTCTCTCTCTCTCTCTCTCTCTCTCTCTCTCTCTCTCTCACACACACACACACACGTCATCCATGCCACTTGAAGGTTTTTAAAAAACAGAAGGAACCTGGATTGTGGGTATAGCACTGGTAGAGTGAGGCTCTGGGTTGGGTCCCCAGAGCTAAAGAAAAAAGGAAGTTCATTGTAGAAATAAATGGCACACATAACCAATATCCTCCTAAGAATAATTTCTCACTAATGTAAAACTGGATTTACCAGTACATATCATTTTGGTTCATACTGTTTCTCTTCTATACTTAAATATATGTAATTTTTCAGTCACTTGTGAATTATATTTTGCAATTTTAAAAGTATAAATCAGTTTTACTTGATTATTTTTGCAGTGTTTGGGATGGAACCTAGGGCCTCATGCATGTTTGGCAAACGCTCTACCACTGAACTACACCCCAGCCACACTAATATATAATTGTTACACTTTTGACAACAAGCTGGAAATTAAACTACCAAAAATATAACTTCCAAAACAAAAGTTAGGAGAGGAAGTGTCCTAAGATGAAGCTGTTCTTGTTAAAGTGATATGTATAATCTGATGTTTTGTTGTTGTTGTTGTTTTTGAGGGAGTAACTCGACCACTTGAACTCAGGGACACTCGACCACTGAGCGTCATCCCCAGCCCTATTTTGTATTTTATTTAAAGACAGGGTCTCACTGAGTTTCTTGGGGCCTCACTTTTGCTGAGGCTGGCTTTGAACTTGCGATCCTCCTTCCTCAGCCTTCCAAGGCGCTGGAATTACAGGCCTGCACCAGTGCACCTGGCTATCTGATGTTTTAAGAGCAGAAAATAGGGGGCTGGGATTGTGGCTCAGGATAGAGTGCTTGCCTGGAAACGGTGAGACACTGGATTTTATTCTCAGCACTGGATAAAATAAAAGTATCTATCCATCTGCAACTAAGAATTTTTAAAAAAGCAGACAATAGCTTTGATCCAGAAGCTGGAGGATCAAAAACCTCCCAAATGTTGACTAAGTGACTTTAGTTATTGGTAAAAAAAAAAAATGCAGGTTTCAGTTAAGAATCCTATATAAATGTTAAAGTAACAGGAATACGAAATATAACTTCCAAGATACCGAGGGAGAGGAATAAAAATCCCTAAATCAATCCAAGAAAATTTGACTTTTTCATTTTGATCTTTTCCCTTCCTAGGACATTATTTGCAGTCCAATCCTCTCTGGAGATGCTGGGCAGTAAGCTGTAGCTCCCAGTCTACCACACCACCACGAGGGGATTACAGGTGACCACCACCTTGACCCTTGAATCCTGTATTCATTCTGTATTTTTTCCCTCCTGTTAACTGGAGTACATTCTCTGGGACATAAGGGCTCTGAGTAGTAATCATGGAATCCTCACAGTCCCATGGTAACTATATATATATATATATTTTTTTTTCAGTACTAGGGGATTGAACCCAAGACCTCCAATATGCTAGGCAAGTACTCTACCCCTAGAGTTACGTCCCTAGCCCCCATGGTAACTATATCTTGTCCTTACTCTTGCAAGTTTACTGGTCAGTGATGAAGACCTAGATTTCAAGCTAGTTTTACAAGTGTTAACAAGGATGTAGAGAAAAGCAAATACTTGTACACTATTGGAGGGAACGTAAATTAGTACAGCCATGTTGGAAAACAGTATGGAGGTTCCTCAAAAAATTAAAAATAGAACTACCATATGATCCAAGCATCCCACTACTGGGTATATATACAAAGGAAATGAAATCAGTATGTTCAAGAGGCACCTGCATTGCTATATTCATAGCAGCACTATTCACAGTAGCAAAGAAATGGAAACAACCTGAGTGTCCATCAATGGATGAATGGATGAAGAAAATGTGGTGCATATACATCAAGGAATATTATTCAGCCATAAAAAGAATGAAATTGTATCATTTGTGACAACATGGATGAAACTAGAGCTCATTATGGTATGTGAAATTAGCCAGGCACAGAAACACAAATGCCACATTATCTCATTCATGTGGGGAATTTTTAGAAGTTTATCTTGAACTGGGGGTATAGCTCAGTGGTGGAACACTTGCCTAGCATTCATAGGTTATGGGCTTCATCCCTAGCACTGCCAAAAAAAAGTTTTATCTCATAGAAGTTGAAAGTAGATTGGTGATTATCAAAGGCCAGAAAAAGTAGGGTGGAGAAAGAGATGGGGACGCTTGATCAATAGGTACTAAACTACAGTTAGATAATAGTAAGAAGTGCTAGTGTGTTATTGTACATTGGGGTGACTATAAAGAACAATAATATACTATAAAATTTTAAAAGCTAGAAAAAAATTTTTGAAAGTTTTCACCATAAAGAAATGAAAAACTTTTGAGCAGTTAAGCATGTTTAACCTGATTTGAACATTACATAATGTGTACACGTACCAAAACATTACGTGGTACCAAATTAATTATATATAGATACATAAATACATAGATAGATATAGATACAGATATAGATAGATATAGATAGTACTGATGGCACTGGAGATTGAACCCAGGGTTGCTCTACCAAACTATAACCCCAGTCCTTTTTTATTTTATTTATTTTTATTTTAAGACAGTCTTGCTAACTTGTTGAGCCTGACCTTGACCTAGCAATCCTCCTGCCTCAGTCTCTGGAGTCACTGGAATTACAGGCATTCACCACCATGCCTGGCTGTACTTTTATGTATCTGTTTGAAATACAATTTGAAACACTTTTTTTTTAAAAAAAAAACACTGCTCTAATCAGCTATTTCAACTAGGTACTAAGTGTCTACTATGTGCCTGGGGGCTTGGACACATCAGGGGAAAAATAATGAACAAACAGTTCTTAGTTTCTCTTCCAAACCAATGAATAAAGATCCCTTTGATTCTTATTCTTCTAAATTTGGCCTGTTTGTTTTTTCTCTAAGCTTTTTAGAATTTTTTAAAATTCTTACACTATTGAAGTTTTTTGTTTTTGTTTTTGTTTTTGTACCAGGGATTGAACCCAGGGGCACTTAACCACTGAGCCACATCCCCGACCTTTTTATATTTCATCAGAGACAGGGTCTCTCTGAGTTGCTTAGGGCCTTACTAAATCGCTGAGGCTTCATTTGAACTTGTGATACTCCTGCCTCAGCCTCTTGAGTCGCTGGGATAGCAAGAGTGTGCCATCGCACCTGGCTTGAAGTTTTCATACCAATTGTCCAAATAGAAATTTTTAAATATGTGACTCAAGGGCTGGGGATGTGGCTCAAGCGGTAGTGCGCTCGCCTGGCATGCGTGCGACCCGGGTTTGATCCTCAGCACCACATACCAACAAAGATGTTGTGTCCGCCAATAACTGAAAAATAAATATTAAAGTTCCCTCTCTCTCTCTCTCTCTCCCTCTCCCTCTCCCTCTCCCTCTCCGTCTCCCTCTCTCACCCTAACTCTCTCTTAAAAAAAAAAAAATGGTTGGAGATGTGGCTCAGTGGTTCAGTGCCCCTGGGTCCCTGGGCCCCTGGGTTCAATTCCCAGTACCTCCAAAAAAAATTTACTAAAAATTATTGGATTGACACTATGGGAAAATTTTATGGTATGCAAATTATACCTCAAAGGAGAAAGGGAGGGAGGGAGGGAAGGGAAAGGAGTCAGTAAGCAAGCAAGCATGTACAGAACCAGACCAACAGGCTTTATCTTGTGCCAGCAGCCACAGTAGCACCAACCACAGTTTGTGCCTAGAAGATAAGCACAGGACCTGGCCCTCACTCTACAGATGCAACACAAGAGCTTGGTGTGCTGCAGCTTTCTCTCTACCAAAGAAGGTCAACTTGCTCAAAGACCCGTGATGGGAATTATAAGCACCTTTTCTAGGAGTCTTCAGAAAGAACTCTATTATTTCCTTTGCTTGCAGTCAGACTTTTCCAGCTCCCACAAATGGACCATAGTTCCTGGGGGCTATCTCTACATTGCCCCCAAATAATTTTTCTTTTTTCCTTCTTTTTTTTTCTTTTCTTTTTTTAGATTTTATTTATTTATTTATTTTTTTTTTTTTGTGGTGTGGAGATAGATAAATCCAGAAATCCAGGGTCTTTGGCACACTAGGCAAGCACTCTACCAATGAGTCACATCCCCAGTCTTTTGCTGTCTTTTTAAACAAGGTTCTTTCTGGCTGGTGCATTTATAGTCTGAGCACTAGAGGACTGAGATAGGAAGATTGCTTGAGCACAGGAGTTTGAGACTAGTTTGGGCAACATAGCTAAGTCTTGCCTCAAAATAAATAAGTAAACACAAAGAATTTAACCTGAACTATTTCTGTTCAATTTTTGTTCTCTGGTGGCAATATTATTTGCTTTCTAACTTTTTTTTTGGTACCAGGAATTGAACCCAGGAACACTTAACCACTAAGCCACATCCCAAGCTATCTTTTATATATTATTTTGAGACAGAATATTGCTAATTTGCTTAGGGCCTTGCTAAGTTGCTGAGGCTGGCTGATCCTCCTGCCTCAGATTCCAAAGCTGCTGAGATTAACCCAGCTTGCTTTCTATCTATCATCTCTTAACCCTGTTTCCAAAATGTATCTCTGATTAGATTGTTAAAGGGAAATAGCTTTTCAGCTCTGTATTGATCCAACTATTCTCTTTTTCTTGTACTTCTATAGAACACTTCTTTGTATTTTTAAAATTTATCTTTATTATTGCATATTAATTATACAAAATAATAGGATTCATTTTGCTATTTCCATATATATATATATATATATAAACGTACTTTGATCATATCATACCTCCCCCAACTTCTCCTACCTTCTATTCTCCCCTCCCCCATCCCCTTCCTCTTCTCCAATAGACTTCCTTTTACTCTCTTCTTCCTGGTACCCCACTGGGAATGGAACCCAGGGGCACTCTACCCCTGAGCTATATAAAATTTTATCTTGAGACAAGGTGTTGCTAAATTGTCCAGGCTGACCTTGAGCTTGTGATCTCCTGCCTCAGTCTCCTGAGTCACTGGATTTCAGGCATGTATCATGAGTCCTGGATCCCTTCTAGTTTCATGTTGTCTTTTTTATTTTTCCAAATTCCACATATGAGAGAGAATATACAAGACTTGTCTTTCTGAGTCTATCTTATTTAGCTTAACATGATGATTTCCAGATCCACCCATTGTCCTGCAACCAATTCAATGTCCTGAAATGATAAATTTCTGTAGAGGAGAGGCCATGCCTATTGCACATTGCCAAAAAACAAAGCAAAGAAAAACAAAACAAAACAAACAAAACAAAAAACTTCTATGTGCAAAAAGGTATTTAATAAATATTTTTTGAAAGATAGTTTCTAATTTCTTTGAAATCATTGGAAAACCACAACCAAGCCAGGCAGTAGAATTCAGTGGCTGATTAAAGACCTGTAATGTATTTCTATTTTGACTGTGGAGATGCTAATCATAGTTGCTTAAGTAAAGGAACTGATTGAAAGGACAAATTTTCAATGAGATCTCAATATGTGGCCTACAGTCCCATCTACACCCCCTGCCCTGGATTTCAAATTTTGAGTTTGGTTATTCATTTCCTCCAGAGGATGGCATCAGAAGCCTCTTCTGTCACCTAGGCATTGTCAAATGGCAACTTTTAGGAGGCCTCTCTGAAATGAATTGAAGGGTAACTGGTTAGAGATTGCTTAGTTTCAGCAAAGCGGGACCCACATGTTTCTTTTCCTTAGAAGGGGAGTGAAAGGCACCTCGGGACCTCGGCAAGCCCTGGGGAGCAGCAGGGGGCAGCAAAGGTCCTCTCCTACTGTGCCTAATTAGAAAGCCAGGGATTTAAGAGAAGGCCAAGAAGACTCCACCAGGGCCAGGAGTTGTCTTTGTTCCACTAGTTTTCCCATGCTGAGAACTGGAAGAGAAAACACACTGCGGGACAAGAATTAATGGTGTCAAACAAATGCCATCAAACACAATTGAAGAATTGCTTTCTCCCTTAGAAATGGATGAAGGAGACAAAAGAGGAGGGACTTGCATTTTACCCATTAACGAGCCCACATTTAGAAAGAACAAGCAGACCGCTTTTTTATTGTCTATTTAGTAATCTTCATTAGGTGCTCACAAATATATAATTCACAGATTTTTTTTTCAGAGGGGTTTGCTACAAAACTTATAGTTTCCACTGATCATGACCATAACCTTGTTTATATTCAGTATCTTAATTATAATCTCAGACCGCAAACATGTGTACAGTGACTAAGGAATCACTCTTTTAAATTATTTTTTAAAATATAATTTATTTCTGTTTTAAAATAAACTTTATTGTATGTTTTAGGTTTCACAGCAAAATTAAGCAGAAAGTGCAGAGATTCCCCAAACACCCCATGCTCCCCAACATATACAGTCTTCCCCGTTTTCAATATCCTCCGCTAGAGTGGTACATTTGTTATGAATGATGAGATTACACATCATTATCTCCCACAGTCCACAATTTGTATTAGGTTTCTTTTCTTTTCTTTTTTCCTTTTTGCAGTGTTGGGGATCCAACTCAGGGCCTCATACATGCCAGACAAATGCTTTACCATTGAGCCAAATCCCTAGCCCCTTGATATTGTGTGTGCCTTTTATGGATTTGAACAAGTATGTAAATGACATGTATTCACCATTACAGTAGTGTGCATAATTTTTTGTTTTGTTTTTGGCGCCAGGGATTGAACCCTGAGGTGTTTAACTACTGAGTGACATCCCCAGCCCCTTTTTACATTTTTTTTGAGACACAGTCTCGCTGAGTTGCTTAGGGTCTTGCTAAATTGCTGAGGCTGGCCCTGAACTCATGAACCTCCTGCCTTAGCCTCCCAAATAGCTGGAATTACAGGCGTGAGCCACCACACTCTGCTTGCAAACTATTTTAACTTCCCTAAAAATCCTCTGTGCTCTGCCTGTTTATCCCTCCCACCCTCGTGACCCCTGGAAACCACTGATCTTTTTTCTGTCACAATAATTTTTCATCTTCTAGAACATCATATAGTTGGAATCATACAATGTGTTGCCTTTTAGACTGGCTTATTTCACTTAGTAAAAAGCATTTAAATTTCCTCTAAGTCTTTGTTTTTTGTGGGGCTTTTGTTTTCGTTTTTGTTTTTGTTTTGCCCCAGGGATTGAACCCAGGGGCACTTAACCACTGAGCCACACCCCTAGCCCTTTTTAAATTTAGAGACGTGGTCTTGCAGAGCTGCTTAGGGCCTCACTAAATTCCTGAAACTGGCCTTGAATTTGCAATCCTCCTGCCTCAGTCTCCGGAGCTACTGGGATTACAGGCGTGTGCCACTGTGTCTGGCATCCTCCAAGTCTTTTCATGGCTTGATAGCTCATTTCTTTTTAGTGCTGAGTAATATACCATTATTTGGATATAACACAGTTTATGTATTGAATCATCTACTGAAGGATCTCTTGGTTGCTTTCAAGTTTTGACAACTCTGAATACAGCTGCTATATACATCCATGAGTGGTTTTATGTAGACATAGGTTTTCCCGTTATTTGGGTAAATACCAAGGAGAACAAACAATTGTTATATGGTATGTTAACTAGGTTATTTGGTCTTAGTTTTGTAAGAAACCACAAAATTGTATTCCAAGGTGGCTAAACTGGGGCTGGGGTTGTGGCTCAATGGTAGAGCACTCGCCTAACATGTGCGAGGTGCTGAGTTTAATCTCAGTACCATATTAAAAAAAATAAAGATGTTGTGTCCACCGAAAAACTAAAAAATAAATATTAAAAAATTCTCTCTCTCTGTTTTAAAAAAGTGGCTAAACCATTTTACACCCCACCAGCAATGAATGAGAGTGCCTGTTGTTCCCAAACTGTGCCAGCATTTAGTGTTGCTAGTGTTTTCGATTTTTGCCATTTTAATAGGTTTTTAGTGGTTATCTTATTTTAAATTACAATTTCCTAATGACACATGATACTAAGCATCTATTATTTTTTCTGTTCTTTCTATTTAATTTTTGAGTCAATTTCTCCCTATATAGATAGATCCTCCATGCTTTAGCCTCCCAAGTAGCTGAACTATAGGAATGTGCCACCACATCCAGCCTAGCATCTTTTTATATGCTTGTTTTCCATCTGTACATCCTCTTTGGTGAGATGTCTGTTTGTGTCTTTTGCCCATTTTTCAATTTAATTTAATACATTTAATTTTTTAAAAAAAGTTTTTGGTGCTGGAGTTTGAACTCAGGAGTGCTCTACCACTGAGCTATGTCCCCAGACCTTTTCATTTTTAATTTTGAGATAGGGTCGCACTAAGTTTGTGGAGGCAAGCTGGTCTTAGATTTGAGATCCTCCTGCCTCAGTTTCCTGAGTCACTGGGATTAAAGGCATAGACTACCACACTCAGATATTCTTTTGCCCATTTTAAATTGGATTATTTATTTTTTTATTGTTGAGTTTTAAGAGTTCTTGGCAATTTTGAATAACATTCCTTTGTTAGATACATTGTTTGCAAATATTTTCTCCAGTTTGTGACTTGTCTTCTCATTCTCTTGCCATCTTTTAAAAAAGTTTTTTTGAGATGGCCTCAAACTCCTGGGCTCAAACAATTCTCCTGCCTCAGCTTCCCAAGTAGCTGGGACTATATGTGTGTGTGTCACTGTGCCTGATACTTTTCTTCCTTTTTTATTTTTTTAAAGATATATATATATTTAGAGAGAGAGAGAGAGAGAGAGAGAGAGAGAGAGAGAGAATTTTAATATTTATTTTTTAGTTTTCAGCGGACACAACATCTTTGTTTGTATGTGGTGTTGAGGATCCAACCCGGGCCGCATGCATGCCAGGCGAGCACACTAACGCTTGAGCCACATCCCCAGCTCCTCTTCCTTTTTTAAAAAGAAGTTTAGCAGCTGAACATGATGGTGCACACTTATAATACCAGCTACTTGGGAAACTGAGGCAGGAGAACTTGGACCAACTTGGGTAACTTAATGAGACCCTTGTCTCAAAATGAAAATAAATAAATAAAAAGGGCAGGACTGGGGATATAGCTTAGAGATATAGTGCCCCTGGGTTCAATCCATAGTGGGAAAAAAAAAAAGGAGTTGATGTGGTCCAACTCTCTTTTGGTTCTTACTTGTTTGGCATATCTAATTATATCCCTCCATTTTCTTTTTCTTTTTTTAAAAATATTTATTTTTTAGTTGTAGTTGGACACAATACCTTTATTTTATTTATTTATTTATATGTGGTGCTGAGGATCGAACCCAGGGCCTCACATGGGTTAGGCCAGCGCTCTACCGCTGAGCCACAACCCCAGCCCCCTCCATTTTCTTTGTGGTTTTGTTCTAGGTATTTTCTTGTCTAGATATTTTCAGCCTATGGCTGAATTAATGACAGCAACAAATTCTAATCCAATGACCTCTATGTTTAATATTTCAAACAAAGAGTATTTGGATTTATTACTACCATCTTATGTTTTCTGTTTACTGTCCTTTCCCCTTCTTTTTTCCTATTATATGTTGGAGTAATAAAGTTTTTAAATCTTTCCATTACACATTTAAATTTTTTCCTTACTGGTTCATAAATTATAGATGTTATTTCTCTTCCTTTTGTGGTTTCCTCTGATTTTAAAAGATATCTTCTAAATTATCAAATTTAAAAATGTTTTAGGTCCAAAGTTAATCGGTGTTTCTATTATCTTCTTATTCTTTTTAAATTTTTTTTAAATTGTAGATGGACACAATACCTTCATTTTATTTATTTATATGGTGCTGAGGATCGAACCCAGTGCCTCACATATGTGAAGCAAGCACTCTACCACTGAGCTACAGCCCCAGCCCTCTTCTTAGTCTTTCATAGAAATAAATCACAATGAAGGCTGGATGTGGTGGCACAACATCTGCAATCCCAGCTTCTTGGGAAGCTAAGACAGGAAGATCCCACGTTTGAGGCCAGCCTTAGCAACTTAGTGATACTCTGTCTCAAAAACAAAATTAAAAAGGGCTGGGGATGTAACTGAATTGTAGAATAACCCTGGGCTAGATCTCCAATATTGCAAAAAACAAACAAACAAAAAGAAATACAATAAATTAAATTATTTAACAGTAGAGCCAAGGAGCTGGGGGCTGTAGCTCAGTGGCAGAGCACTTGCCTAGCATGTGTGAGGCCCTAGGTTCAATCCTCAGCACCACATAAAAATAAACAAATAAAATAAAGGCATTCTGACCATCAACAGTAGTGCCAAGAAGACTGTGGTTGGCAGCTCCCATCACGGCTCCCAATGACCCCACCTTCTGATGTTCACACCCTTGTGGAATTCCCTCCCCTTGAGTGTAGGCTGAACCTAGTGACTAGCTTCTAATTAATGGAATATGACAAAAGTGACAGGATGTCACTTTCATGGTTAGGTTCTAAAACACTATCAGTTGTAACATTCTCTCTCCCTATTGCTGCCACTCTTTCTGGCCCTGTTGTTGGCTTTCTCTGATGAAACTAGCTGCCATGTGGTGAAATGCCCCAAGGGGAGGCCCCTGTGACAAAGAACAGAGTCCCTCTGTCCAGCAACTCTGTGAGTCAGCTTGGATTTGGATCTTTTACCGATCAAGTCTTCAGATGAGACCAAAGCCCCAGCTGGTCACTTTGTTTGAGACCAAAGCCAGAGAACCCACTTAACCTGTGACCAGACTCCTGAGGCACAGAAACTGTAGATAATACATGTAAGTTGTTTAAAGCTGCTTAGTTCTGGAGTAATTTTTTACATAGTAAAGAGAACTAATGGAAAGACTTCTGTGAATACTCATCACTTGGGGAGACAGGGGTGAAGCTTGGGTTTTGCAATCTGACAACTTGACAAATCATTCACCCTGGGCACATTATTTCATCTCCAAGGCTCAGTTTTCTCATTTGTAAAACCAAGCTAACAATACCTGTATTGCATATGGGCTTTTAGGACTGTTAGCAAGGTCTATAAATACACAACACACAGTAGGTCTTCATCTTTATGAAATCCATTCTTGTAAATCTGGTGCTTATTCCAATTGTAGTGCTACTGATTCTAGAATACAAAATTCCCTACCATTTAAACTTTGATTTGAGCTGGGGATATAGCTCAGTTGGTTAAATACTTGCCTCACATGCATAAGGTCCTGGGTTCAATCCCCAGCACCACACACACACACACACACACACACACACACATACAAATATATTTGCTTTTTCATGAAGATTTCACATAGTTCACTGTGTAACAATATTTATGATGCACTTGGAAATACTATTTCTCAAATGAACATCTCCCTTTTTCAAAGTCAATTTTACACACAGAATAATTTTTGTTGGACACATTTAACCCTGGTACTGGGTATGGTGAATTAGGCCTGGATGCTGTAAATGTTGGCCTGCTAATGAATATCAAATCATCTGAAAAAATGTGGTATATATACATAATGAAGTATTACTTAGCCATAAAGAAGAATGAAATTTTGCCATCTTCTGGTAAATGGATGGAACAGAACATGCTAAGTGAAATAAGCCAGACCCAGAAAGTCTAAGGTCAAATGGTTTCTTTGATAATGTGGAAGCTAGCCCTAACATAAGGGAAAAAAAAGAAAAGTGTGTGTGTTGGGGGAACTGTATCAAAAGACAAGAAAAAATCAGTGGAGTAGAGCAAGGGGATTGAGGGGGAAGGAGTAGGAAGGATAAGAACAGTGGCACAAATCTGACCTAACTTTCCTTTGCACATATATGAATATAGCACAGTGAATCTCACCATCATGTACATCTGCAAGGCACTAATTTAACAACAACAACAAAAAAAACTACAGCTGGGCACAGTGGCACATGCATGTAATCCCAGTGACTCGGGAGGCTGAGGCAGGAGGATCACATGTTCAAAGCCAGCCTCAGCAATGTGGAGGCACTAAGCAACTCAGTGAGACCCTGTCTCTAAATAGAATATAAAATAGGGCTGGGGATGTGGTTCAGTGGTTGAGTGCCCCTGAGTTCATTCCCCAATACCTCCAAAAATAAAAATAAACTATAAGTAAATAGCCGAAAGATTAGTAGAGGGAAAGGAACAGGGGGAAAGAGGGGGAAGGGAAAGGAGAAATACTGTAGACTGAATTATAGCAAATTACATTCAATGCTTTTATAATGATGTCAAAATGAATCATAATGTTATGTATAAGTAAAAAGAACCAATAAAAAAGAAGAAAATTGTTCTGAAAAAACTATGCATTTTTTGTAACTAAGAAAAAAAAAGAATCTTTGTAGTTGCTATGTGAATGGATCTCATTTGAGACCCTTTCTGAAGAGCAGTGGCCCACACCCAAGAAGGCAGGAGAATGTGGGATCATCTACCTTACTAGAAGTTCACAGATACATGGCTCAAGTCTGTTTTTTTTTTCCTGTACTAAATCTTCCTATGATTTTGTGCCTGTTCAGGAAATCTACATTTGCATATCACGTGTTTATGTATAGACTCACTCTGACAAACCTTTCAAATGGAAAATAAATTCCTGTCAATGACAAACAAAAATATATACAAAAACAACTAGTCTTAGGTTATCTTCTAAATCTTATATTGTCTTACATTTTAACATTTTTAATATTTGGGGCTAGGGTTGTGGCTCAGTGGTAGAGCACTTGCCTGGCACGTGTGAGGTCCTGGGTTCAATTCTCAGCACCACATAAAAATAAACACATAAAAATAAAGATGGGGCTGAGGCTGTCGCTCAGTGGCAGAGCACTTGCCTGGCATGCGTGAGGCACTGCATTCGATCCTCAGCACCACATAAAAAAATAAATAAAGGCATGATGTCCATCTACAACTTTAAATTTTTTTTAAAAAACATTGTGTTCTTCTACAACTAAAAATATTTAAAATATTTTTAGTATTTAATATGTATGTACTATTTACATCCTTCCATTTCTTTTTTAGTTTTCTTTATTTCTTTTCTATGCACAGGTGTGTGTATGTGTGTGTGTCTGGGGATCAAACCTAGGCCTCTTGCATGGTAGGCAAGTGCTTTATCACTGAGCACCCCCAGCTGTCATTATTTTTTTAATACTTATTTTTTAGTTGTAGTTGGACACAATACCTTTATTTCACTTATTTATTTTTATGTGGTGCTGAGGATTGAACCCAGGGTCTCACACATGCGAGGCAAGCACTCTACCACTGAGCTACAACCCCACCCCACCCCACTCGGCCCCCACCAAGCTCTCATTCTTAAAAGAAAAATCTGTTTTATTACTGGGAATTTAACCCAGATGAACTACATCTCCAGCCCATTTAAAAAAATTTTTTTTTTTGAGATAGGATCTCATAGAGTTGCCAAGGCTGGTCTTGTATTTGTGATTCCCCCCACCCCTGCCTCAGCCTCCCCAGTAGATGGGATTACAGGTGGTGCCCCCACAGCCAGCATTCTTATTTTTTATGCATAATCATCATTAGCCTAAACATACTAACCTAGGCTTTTTTTTTTTTTTTTTTTTTTGCCAGGGATTGAACCCAAGGATGCTTAACCACTGAGCCTCATCCCCAGGCCTTTTTATGTTTTGTTTTGAGACGGGATCTCACTAAGTTGCTCAGAGTCTTGCTAAATTGCTGTCACTGCCTTTTAACTCATAGTCCTCCTGCCTCAGCCTTCCAGGCTGCTGGGATTACAGCCATGTACCACTGTGCCTGGCTCCAAACTGGGCATTTTAGAAAAAATAGACAGTAAATATATGTCAATCTACACATATGCTAAGAATTTTATTACAACTGATGAAAAGGGAACTTCCTCCCTTTTCTTAGTAATTTGGTTCTAGAGTAACTTTGTTAGAGCCATGTGCCAAAGTGGCTTTTATTTTCCTTAATTAAAAAGCATGATCCATTACAATACCAATGACATTGTTCACAGAACAGTTCTAAAATTCATTTGGAAGAATAAAAGACCCAAAATAGCCAAAGCAATTCTAAGCCAAAGAAGCAACACTGGAGGCATCATAATACTTAACTTCAGATTATATTACAGAGCTACAGTAACAAAAACAGCATGATATTGGCATAAAAGCAGATATGAAGACCAGTGGTACAGAATAGAAGACACAGAGACAAACCCACACATCTACATCTGATCCTTGACAAAGTTACCAAAAACATACATTGGAGAAAAGACAGCCTTTTTAACAAATGGTGCTGGGAAAACTGATTATTCACATGTAGAAGAATGAAACTAGATCCTCATCTCTCTCCCTGCACAAAAATCAACTCAAAGTGGATCCAAGATCTAGGAATTAGACCAAAAGCTATGCAACTTAATTGAACCCCTAAAGCTCAAGAAATAATGCCATGAGTTAATAAATGGGATGGCATCAAATTAAAAAACTTCTTCACAGCAAAGGAAGTAATTTGGAATGTGAAAAGAGAACTACAGAATGAGAGAAAATCTTTGCTAGCTACTCTTTTGACAGAGGATTAATATCTAGAATATATAAATAACTCAAAAAACTTTAAACAAAAAATCAATAACTCAATTAATAAATGGGCAAATGAATTAAATAGACACTCCTGAAAAGAAGAAATGCAAATGGCCAACAAATATATGAAAAAATCTTCAACATCATTGGCAATTAGAGAAATGCAAATCAAACTGCACTGAGATTTCACCTCATACCAGTCAGAATGGCAGTCATCGAGGATACAAATAATAATAAATGATGGAGATTATGTGGGAGGGAAAGGTACACTATTATACTCTTAGATGGATTGTAAATTAGTACAACCATTATGGAAATAATTATGGAGGTTCCTCAAAAGACTAGCATGGAACAACCATATGACCCATTTATGCTACTCCTTGGTATTTATCCTAAAAAATTAAAGTCATCAACTACAGTGATACATGCATACCCATGTTTATAATAGCACAATTCACAATAGCCAAATTATGGAATCAGTCTAGGTGTCCATTAACAGATGAATGGGTAAAGAAAATGTGGTGTATATACACAATGGAGTTTTACTCAACCATAAAAAATAAAATTATGGCATTTGCAGGAAAATGGATGGAAATATAGACCATTATTTTAAGCAAAATAAGTCAAACTCAAAAGGTCAAGGGATGTATTTTTTTTTTCATATGTGGAAGCTAGAGAAGAAAAAGGAAAAGAAAGGTAGGGACAGATCTCATGGCAATCAAAGGGAGATCAGTAGATGAAAGGGAACAAGGGGTGTGAGTTAGAGAGGGAGGGGAGAAGTGCTGGGGATATTGGCCAAATTGTATTGTTATATCATGTGTATGTATGAATATGTAGCAATGAATCCCATCAATATGTACAACAATAATGCAACAACTAAAAATGTGAAAAAAGCAAAATATTGCTACTCTTATTAGCAAAGTTATAAAAAAGACACAGGAGGAAAAATAAATTGAAATATAGGCTAGTATTTCTCATAACATCACTTTTTTTTTTTTTTTTGGTAGTATTGGGTATCAAACTCATGCATGCTAGATATGCTCCCTAGCACTGAGCTACATCCACAGCTCTTAGGCTATTGTTTTTCATTTCAGAATTCCAAAAATAATCTAAAGAATTAGAATCCATACTTTTCTAAAATCCTGAAACAGAATCTTTTATCAAAGTTATAATTTTAGAGGGGCAAAGATAAATCTTATACACTATTAATGGAAATGTAAATTAGTGTAGCCGTTATGGAAAACAGTATGGAGGTTCCTCAAGAAATGAAAAATAGGTGGGGGTACAGCTCAGTAGTAGAGCACTGGCCTAGCATGCATAAGGTCCTGGGTTCAATCTCCAGCACCAAAAATAAAATATATCCAGTTATTTCAATTTGGATATTTTCATGTCCAAAGGAAATGAAATGTCAAAGAGACATCTGCAGGCCTCCGTCCACTATAGAGGGATGTGCCTTTATTTGTCAGCTCTGACAAATAAACTCTCATGTGTATCGAGAGAGAGAGAGAGAGAGAGAGAGAGAGAGAGAGAGAGAGAGAGCGAGCGAGCTACATGCCCATGGTCAATGCAGCAGTATTCACAATAGCCAAGACAAAGAATCAACCAAGGAGTCCACCAACTGACAAATGGATAAAGAAAATATGGTCTACATACATCATGGAATTCTATTCAGCCTTAAAAAATAATAAAATACTGTCCTTTACAACAATATGGATGGAACTGGAGGACATTATGTTGAGTGAAATAAGCCAGGCACAGAAAGACAAATGTCACATGTTCTGACTCAAATATGGGAGTTAAGAAAGTTGATCTCATAGGAGAAGAGAGTAGAATAGAGATCACTAAAGGCTGGAAAGGTAGGAAGAAGGGGAATAAAGGGAAGTAAATAACAGGTACAAAAATACAATTAGGCCAGAAGTGGTGGTACACAGCTGTAATCCCAGTGGCTCAGGAGGCTGAGGCAGGAGGATCACAAGTTCAAAGCCAGACAAGTTCAAAGCAAGTTAGTGAGGCCCTAAGCAACTCAGTGAGACCTTGTCTCTAAATAAAATACAAAATAGGGCTTGGGATGTAGTTCAGTGGTTGAGTGCCCCTGAGTTCAATCCCTGGTACCAAAAAACAAAACAACCCCCCCAAAAGAAAACAGGAGAAATAAGTTTTAGTGTTTTGCAGCACAGTAAAGTGATCACAGTTTATAACTGATTTCATATATATATATATATATTTAAATATATACATTTAAATTTTTTGTCATAGTAGATGGACAGAATGCCTTTATTTTATCTGTTTTATTTTTTTATGTGGTGCTGAGGATCAAACCCAGTATCTCACACATGCTAGGCAAGCACTCTGCCACTGAGCTACAGACTCAGCCCTGATTATATATTTTATTAAAAAAAAAACAAACCTAGAAGAGTAGAGTTTGACAGCTCCCAATACAAAGAAACAATAAAATATTTAAGGAAATGGAAATGCTAATTACCCCGATTCTATCATTACACGTTGGATAATGTATACAGTGTACTCTATAAACGTTCAATTATATGTGCCAATTGAAAATTTAAAAAAAACACATCCTTCAAAAAAATGTTCTGGTGCTGGGGATGTAGCTCAGTGTCAGACCACTTGTCTACCAAGTTCAAAATCCCTGGGTTCATTCCCCAGCATTGCCCCCCACAAAATGTTCCAATTCTACCCTCTAAACATTGGTCTCCTGGCTCATCTATATGGCTGTCAGGCTGCCAGAGAGCAGTGTCCAAGAATGGAGACAAAGAGCAGAGCTATTTGGGCTCAGGCCAAAGTTAAAATGTGCCATGGGCAGAGGCAAACTGCTGATACCTGCAGAAGTAAAATCCTAAACTATTAAACAATAAGCCTCTGCGTTTGGGTTCTGGAATAGCTGAACATGGTAGCACATGCCGATAATTCCAGCTAAGGATTACAGGAGGCTGACGCAGAATTGAAAGTTCAAGGGCAGCCTTGACATTTTAGGGAGACCCTGTCCCCAAAATTAAAAAAAAAAGAGCTGCAGGTGTAGCTTAAGGTAGAGTGTCCCTGGGTTCAATCCCTAGTACACCACCCCCTGCAAAAAAAAAAAAAAAAAAAAAAAATAGATCACTGCAAACATTTATAAGGAAGCAATACATTATCACATACTGTGGGAAGCCATTCTCACACGTGATTGGGTACCTCCCTGACTGGGTGTGAGGAGCTCAGGCCACCTGTGTCAGAGCTTATCCCCACCCATACCCCCTGCAAAAAAAAAAAAAAAAAAAAGATCACTGCAAACATTTATAAGGAAGCAATACATTATCACACACATATTATGTACTCTTTGCCATTTTATGGTCTGGTCTGACCCCAGGCACTGTGGAGGGAGCACAGAAATATATGTCACACTGGGCGCAGTGGCTCACGCCTATAATCCCAGCAGCTCAGGAGGCTGAGGTAGGAGGATCAAGAGTTCAAAGCCAGCCTCAGCAATGGTGAGGCATTAAGCAACTCAGTGAGGCCCTGTCTCTAAATAAAATACAAAATAGGACTGGGATGTTGCTCAGTGGTTAAGCGCCCCTGAGATCAATCCCTGGTACCAAAAAAAAAAAAAAAAAAAAAAAGGAAAGGAAAAAAGAAAGAAAGAAATATAAGTCGCTATTCCTGTCCTCTGGCTACTCCCTATCTCTTTGGGGAGCTTATACCTATTCCTTCCACTGAAGAATCTGGTTCAGTGGAGATTGAGACTGGAGTCCCTAGAAAAGGGAATGTGTGATTGAGGGAGGCTCCCTGGAGAAACCAAGTCTGGGAGAAAGAGCAGGAGAAGGTGACAAATGGTGTCCAGGTGTTCTGGAATTACTGGAATTTGATCAATCCTTCATAGTAATAACCACTTGTAAATGCTGAGTCGCTTTCAGGTGGAAGTGTTTATATGTAGCCTATTCATCAACATTGACATCCAAGGTGTCAGGCCAGACTCTTCAGTTAAAAATATGTATTATTGTGATTGTTCTCACATTGGAATTGAGAAACTAATTTAGACTAAACAAACTTTGTTTGCTAGCAGTAGATCACTTGCCTAGCATGTGTGAGGCCATGGGTTTGATCCCTAGTACCATATATGCACACACACAAAAAAAAAAAAATAAAATAAAAAATAAAAAAATAAACACTTTTTTTTTTAAAAAAATGCCTCTTTTCCAATTGATTTTCCTCCCTCAGCATCCTCTCTACCCTGCCTGTCTGTTAGGGCTGCCATAAGAATATCAGATGGGGTGGCTTATACACAACAGAAATATGTTTTTCACATATAGAGGAGGGAAAGTCCAGGTGCTGGCAGATTCTGGCAAATACTATTATCTAGTGAGGGCTGCATATCGGTTTATAGATGGCACCTTCCCCCAAGGTAGCTCTCTGGGTTCTCTTTTTATTTATTTATTTATTTTTATTGGTTGTTCACAACATTACAAAGCTCTTGACATATCATATTTCATACATTAGATTGAAGTGGGTTATGAACCCCCAATTTTACCCCAAATGCAGATTGCAGAATCACGTCGGTTACACATCCACAATTTTACATAATGCCCTATTAGTAATTGTTGTATTCTGCTACCTTTCCTATCCCCTATCTGGGTTCTCTTTGATCAGAGTATTAATCCCATTTGGGAGGTGATGTATTCACACCCCAACAGTTCCACCTCCTTATATCACATTGAGGATTGTGTTTTAGCATTTTACTTTTGGGAGGATACATTCAGACTATCGCACAGCCTTCTCCTGATTCCTAAAGCATTGCCCACCTGTCTTCCAGCCCAGTGCACATTACATGGCCATCAGTTGTTCTCTGCATTGCCTCTTTACCACTGGACACACAAGATCATACTCATTCATTTTAGTATCCTGTGTCCCTCCCCAAAGGGCTCATAATGGGCCTGGATCTATGAAAGGAGGCAAAAGGAGACTATGGAGATTTGTGGGAACTTTTGGAGTGCATCATTCACACATTTTTTGTGGGTGTTCTGGGGGTGGAATGCAGGGACTTGTACATGTTAGGCAAGTACTGTACCTCCCTGAGCCACACCCCCCAGACACATTCACACATTTATTTATTCACTCATCCAACAGCCAATTCTCCTCCTCCTCCTCCTCCTCCTCCTCCTCCTCCTCCTCCTCCTCCTCCTCCTCCTTTCTTTGGCACAAGGAAATGAACCCAGGTATACTTAACTACTGAGCCACATTGCCAGCCATTTTTATTTTTTTTATTTTTATTTTGAGACAGGGACTTGCTGAGTTGCTTAGCACCTTACTTTTGCTGAGGTTGGCTTTGAACTCTCAATCCTCCTACCTCAGCCTCACAAGCTACTGGGATTACAGGTGTGTGTTACCATGCCCAGCTCCAAAAACTAATTCTGTACTACCTACTACATGCTTCAAACTGTGAAATATAGCCAGAAAGTCCTTTGCTCACTTAGGGATTACAGAGAAGTAATGTGTGGGCTTATAGCAAACATGATGGGCTAAGTCCAAGGAAATATGGGAGCACACAACAGAAGCCCAGAACCTGAATTTGAGCATTGAGGAAGGAGTCCTGGGGTAATTGAAATCTCAGCTAAGATCTGAAGGATGAAAAAGGAATTTTAAAAAAATATTTGTCTATTTTATTTATATTAGTAGATTTTAATTATACAGAATAATGGGTTTTATTGTGGCATATGCATACATGCATATAACATACTTTGATCATATCCATTCCCACTGCTCTCCCTTACACTCCCCTCTCCCCTCCCCACATCCCCTTCCTATGAAGAAGAGTTTGATAGATGAATGGGATAAGAGGACAGGAGAAGTCAGGGCCCAGATTTCTGAGGATATAGCTCAGCTTTGTTTGTGCAGGCTGTGTGACCTTGAACAATAAAGTCACCTAAATTCTCTCAATCTCAGATTACTCAGGAATGAAATGAGCATAAATCAGGTACTTCTAGATTTGTCTTGGGGTTAAATGAGACAATGTTTATAAAGCATCTGGTGTGCAGCAGTTCAACAGATGTCTGATAAAAGTTTCTCAACAAGTCATGAGGGCAATCCCCCACCCCCATATCAAAGCTAGGCAGATCTCTCATTTTTGGCAAAGATCCAGTTTGAAATTGAATTTATTTTGGCTTTCTAAACTGAATAGACCAAGAGTGGGCTAAGAAGACTTTCAATGTTCAGCTACTGATGACAGCTGATCAAACAAATAGTCACTACAAATGCCAGTCCATCAGACATCAAATAATTTTGTTTTGCAAACCAAGTAGAAGACCAAGAGGAAAATTGATCCTCAAAGTTCCAATTCAAGCTAGGCATGGTGGTGCACACCTTGTAATCTCAGTGGCTCAGGAGGATGAGGCAAGAGGATCATGAGTTCAAAGCCAGCCTCAGCAACTTACTGAAGCCCTAAGCAACTTGGCAAGACCCTATTTCAAAATAAAAAATTAAAGGGGGGGGGGAGCTGGGAGCGTGACTCAGTGGTTAAGCGTCCCTGGGTTCAATCCCCAGTACCAAAAAAAAAATTTTTTTTCAATTCAAGTATACAAGAACACACTAAAGAAATATCTACTGTGGACCTGGGAGAGGGATAGGCTGATGGTGCTCTGCATGTGAAGAACTGAGGAAAGTTTTTATTCTTCTAAACTCACTTCATCAAAGATGGCTTTTTAAAAAGAAATGTGGTAGTAATGAGGATTGAGCCCAGGATTTCAAGCATGCTAGACAAGTGCTCTACCAACTGAGCTACATCCCTAACCCTTTAAGGTGGCTTTTTTAAAAAGCATACTTTTAAAACTAACAAATAATGAATAGGTCACTTTAAGATACTGTTAAAGAAGGTGTTTTTTGTTGTTTTTTTTTGCTGGCATTATTGAATTTTTATTTTGAGGTAATTTTACACTTATAGGAAGTTATAAAAATAGTACAGAGATTTGCTGTGGACCATCTATCTTCTCTTAATGATATCACCTTGGGTATCTGTGGTAAAACAATCAGAGCTATGGAGTTAACAGGTTCAATACCAACAAAACAGCAAACCTTATTTAAATATTATTGCTTTTTTTGTGCTAATATCCATTTTTTATTCTAGTACCTATTAAGGATTTCATATTGCATTAGTTATTATTTCTCCTTAGTTTCTTCCAGAGACAATTCTTCAATCTTTTCTGTCTCCTCCTCATGACACACCTTTGACACATACTGAGTTTATTTCATAGAAGGGTCCTTAATTTAGGTTTTCTGATATTTTCTTGTGATTTGCAGGAGGTTATACATTTTTGTCAATGAAATGAGGCCATTTTTTTTAGTGCATCCTATCAAGGGATTCATGATGCCAGTTATAAGGTCCTTGCTTAGCATCTGGATGGCCATCTTAAGTCACAGCCACCATTTTAAGGAAAAAATTTCGCTTTCCTGCCCAAGGGCCTTTCTGAGAAAAGCTCACCACTGCCTCATACCAACCCAACACTTTACTGCCCAGATAGGACCCCACCGGCTCTGACTCCTGAGCCTCCCCCATAAAAGTCCCAGAACTCAAACCTGTGTTGCCTCTCTCTCCTATAGAGAGATGGCCTTTATTTGTCAGCTCCGACAAATAAACTTTGTGTATCTTTGCCTGGTCTCCCTCTTTCTTGCTCTCCAGGTTTCGGTTTTTGGCTTTCTTTTCACAGTACTATCTTATTGTTACTGGCAGTCAAGCTGGGGAGCCTGTGGGGATCCTAACTGGCTAGATTTGGCTGCTTACCACCATAATAGGTAAAAGGAGGAAAAATAAATTTTATCCAATTTGATCATGAAGCAGCTAGATTACTTCTCTGCAAGTCCTACTGAAGCCGTTATACTTTATAGAAACAAAAGCCAGGTGATATACATATGTAAATTTAGTTAGTAGACAGGCCTGAGCAGAAAGCAATCTCTATCTTAGGTTTCCTTGGTGTCCCTGGGGGCAGGGTAGGAGGGGAGGAAGAGGAAGCGGGGACAGCCCTTCAACCTTTACTCTCAGTGTGAAGTTATCCTTAAATTCTGTTTCAAATCCCCCTGTTCATTTGTCAATTAATTTCTTACTGCCTGCCTCACTAATTTGCTGCAGCTGGCCTGGAAATTGAAATCCTCCTGCCTCAGCTTCCTGAGTCTCTGGGATTGCAGATATGTGACACCACACCTGGCTTATTCCTCAATCTTGAGGGAGTAGGAGTGCAATGCCATCTGGCTGGTAATTCATCTCTAGATTGGTGTGCAGAACTCGAACACGAGTCAGATGCTTATTCCTGAAGCAGGCAAATTCTGAAATATTTAACAGTCCCTTCTAGGGGAAGGGCTTAACGTTAGTTCGCGTAATAATTCTTTCCCCATAACCTCTCCACTGTTTATGTTTGATGGGGTTTGACAAGTGACTTTACGTGATTTCCCCACCTCTCTGTGAATTGATTTTCTCTGAAAACATTGCTGACTATTTGTAAAGCTGGCTGTGTGTGTGTGTGTGTGTGTGTGTGTGTGTGTGTGCTGGAGATTGAACTCAGGGCCTTGTGCATGTGAGGCGAGCACTCTACAAACTGAACTATATCGCAGCCCAAGCCGGCTTTTTTAACAGCTGCAAATTTTGTATTCGTTTTGTCAGAAAGAGTAAAGGTACTATAATTTTAGTGCACTGTATCTAAATACCACAGGATGCTCACCAAACACCCATTGTGTCGATCCCATTCCAGAATTTCCATACAAAAAGCAACCCTTCGGTTTTAGAAACTAGAGCATAAAACAATTTAAGAAGAGCTGAATGCTGACAAGAACTCGCTATTGGGTTTGTTACAGAGGTTACAAAGGACGAGCCATGCCCTGGTGTGTGATCTCACTAACTTCCAATAGTAAACATTCCATTTTGCCTCTTTATAGGTGAACTTTACACCCACGAGTTGATATTCGAACCCATCATCTTAAATCCCCAAATCCCAGATTCCTCGGAGCCTGAGTAAAGGGCTGACACCACTGCGCATGCCCCGAAGCAGTGACAATGGGAGCCCACCGCACTGGCAAGGCATCTGAATTATATAATTTCCTGAGCTGTGCAGCTTCAGACAATAATAGGGACCATAATTCGGTCATCAACCAATCAGAGCCTCCGACAGCCCGCTGAGCCAATTGCCTACTCAAGTACCTTGCAAGCCGGTTCGAATTTGAGAAATACAGGGTGAGCCAGGCTAACATGGTAGGATGTGAGAGAGGTCGAGGGCTGACTGAAGAGTGAGATCCGCCTGCGGCGGGTGGGAGTAGACAGGACAGGACCGGGTCCCGGGACTAACAGGCCGGTCCCGGAGTGGGGACAGAGCACTTCTTCTCTGTATTCCGCGCTCCTCCCCAAAACACAAAATGGTACATGCAAAATGGTCGCTCCTCTACACGGTTCAATGCTGCGTGTATTGTTCCATTTGAGCTTTCCTCCCCCACACCTGGCATAGTTTAATTATCACTCCTGGGGTCACACATGGGTTTAGAAGGTGGTGGGTTCACACCTGAGTATGGATACTCCTGTGGGCACACAGACTGAAGTGTGGATACTCCTGAGGCAGGAAGAGTTGGTGGTGACTGAGGATATGAGCAATGTAGGGACAAAAAAATGAACTTTATTGTCGTGTCCGTACTAGTGTTTGGCTGTTCAGGTGGGGTTGTAGGTTGGGAAACGTGATGTTTGGAACCTTAGGTTGACAGGGAGGGCATGTCACACTCCTAGAGGAATCTGGCTGGGCCTGACAGAATGAACCTCTGACATGGGCTTTGCAGGAGGGGAAAGTAAAGAAGGGGCAGTGTGAATGTGGTTATGTATTCTGGTCTCTAGCCATCCACCAATGGTGGTGGGATCTAAAAATGAGTGAGAAGTGTGGGGAGGGGTTTGGGAGTAATGCTAGGCTGAAGGAAAGATACTTCATTTGTCTGTTACTGAACTGTTTCATAAAAAAATATGCTGCATAATTATAACATACGTCAAACTCTGTCCTAATCACTTTACATGTATGATGTCATTCAGTCATCATAACAAACTTAACTATTATATTTTCACTTTGTGGATGAGAGAACTGAGGCATTCAAAGCTTACCAGAAGGTGTGCAGCTGAGAAAGGCCAGAGCCAGGGCAGGGCCAGGCTGGGGGGCTCCAGATCCTGGTACTAACTACTGAGCCACTCTTATTTTTATGGATGTTTCTTTTCCCATGCTCACCCAGTCCTCACCCATCTCCATCATTACTAAGACTTCCTAAAACACCATTTGTCCATAGCCTTTGGGAACAGTGTAGATACTTATAGGAAGGGGGCTGGCCCCTGGGCACTGTTTTTCTTCCCTCTATCCCCAGGCAGGGGAAGTAGAGAGAGGACTGGGAAGCCTTATAGGAAGAGGGTAATAAATCACAGCACAGATACCTAGACTGTACAATTATCTATGAATTGCATGCAGGGACCTGTGCTAGGTGATGTGGATACTGCAGTGAAAAGACAGAAAAAGGTCTGCTCCTTCCAGTTCCAGAGGTGCATTTGGGGGATTCTTGGTAGGTATGTTTTGATTGTTACCATGACAGATACGTGTGTTTCTGCATTGAATGGACAACCTGATGCAGGCAGCAGCCCCATACTACCAAGATTTGTAAAGTACATTAATACCACTTCAGGGTGGTAAAAGGAGGTCTCCCAAAATGTTTCTTATTAAAAAGAAGCATTGGGTCTGGGATTGGAAATGATGCTTACATAGGTCAAAGGTGTCCCCAAGATGCACTCCTTAGTCATGGGTACAGAGAACCATGAGGAGGAGGAAGGTAAGGGGAGAAGAATGGTGTGGGCATGTAAATGTTGCCATCTCAGCTTCAGTTTGGTCCTAAAGGACAGATGGCTACTCCCTATGCCTAGTCCCTCCATAGACCAATCATGTGGTAAGGACTGGAGCATGGAAGACACCCCCAAGTTGGGCTTGACACATGGTGATGAGGATCTTGTGGAAATTATCTTCCAACATAAAGCAAAATAAGCAAAAGCTTGGGCTGGGCTGTAGCTCAGTGGTAGAGCACTTGCTTAGCATATGTGAGGCACTGGGTTCAATCCTCAGTGCCACATAAAAATAAATAAATAGCCGGGTATGGTAGCACATGCCTGTAATCCCAGCGACTTGGGAGGCTGAGGCAGGAGGATCATGAGTTCAAAGCCAGCCTCAACAATGTAACTAAGCCTCACTAAGTAACTCAGTGAGACCCTGTCTCTAAATAAAATACAAAATAGGGCTGGGGATGTTACTCAGTGGTCGAGTGCCCCTGAGTTCAATCCCCAGTACCCAAATAAATAAATAAATAAATAAATAAATAAATAAACAAACAAACAAAATAAAGGTTTTGTTTCCATCTAAAACTAAAACTAAAAATTAAAAAATAAGAAAAAGCTTATTTTATTCTCCATCTAGTGACCCCTGGAGGATGGGGAAGGGTAGGTGATAGGGGAGCACAAGGCTCATGTAAGTTATTGGGTGTATCTGTGTTCTTGAGGGTTCCTGGCATTCACTGTACTAAGAATTAAATTATAACTTCTGCTTCCAGCTGGGTGGACTGACTTGCATTAGACCAGAGAAACTGCATTAAGGTTTCTATTGTTTTTAAGTCTATCTGAAGGCCCAGGAGAGCAATGTGCCTTTGAAGGCATCACCTCAATATGTACTGACATCTAGTGTGGAAAAGAAGAGCTGATGGGGACCCAGAAAAGTCACATAAATCAGCTCTAAATTATTGATGCAGGTTATACCTATCTGCTATTTAAAAATAAGAAAAGAAATATACAACTTTTAAATGTTAATTTAAAAAGCAACCAGGAAATGTAGCAGAGGTTTAGCATCCCCTGATGTAGAGTTAAGTGGGATAAATCCGAGGGCAGAGAAAGAAGTAAGATGGAGACACAGAAGGAGCATAATAATTTTATCCTGGTCCCTGTGTGACACCTAACAGTTTAGGAAAGATTTTTCACATAACTGGCCTCAGCTCCACCACTCACAAGCTGTGTGACTTGAGCAAATTATCTCAGCTTCTCTGGATCCCCATCAGGAAAATAGTAATGACAGTCATCTGTGAATGTTAAATTAGTTCATACATGTAAGATACTTAGAAAAATCTGAAGAAACACCAAATCAAATTAGACATTATTATTAATTATTAATTATTATTAATCCCTCATTCATTCCTTCAATTCCTTCCATTTGAGTATCCACTTGTTCCAGATACTTTATTTTTTTAAGTTCCAAAATGTTATATTTGATTCTGAACTTGTCAATCTAATTTGGATGAGCAAATGACTAACATAGCCAAGGCAGAAAAATTTGGTAATGATGTTGGCGGTGGGGTTATTCAATGTCATGATAAAGTGTGGAGGCATCCTGATTTTTATTAAGACATTTTCCCAAAGTTGCAGTAATTAGGACTGTACAGTACTGCTACAAGTTTAGACAAATTGACCAATGAATCAGATAAAAAAAGAAACATCAACAGACCACAGTTACACAGAAACTGGAATTACAAAAGAGTCAGTGTTACAGATTGGTGGGGGAAATAAACTTTTCAGTAAATGGCACTGGGACTACCACCCATCCATAAAGCAAAAAAATATTATATTGAATTTCTACCTCATACTTCTGATAAAAATCAGTTCAGGGCAGGCTAAAGACAAATATGAAGAGCAGAACTATAATTTTTTTACAAGGCAGTAAAGAATATCTTCACTTCAGTCTTTGGGTAGGGAATGACCTTCCGGCCCACAAGCTAATTTGTATCCAGCTTTATAAGATACTTTTCAAAAACAATTACTTCTAGTAGGATGTGCGCAATAACCTATAACATTTTATAACTTCCAAACTCCCCTCCCTAAAGGTCGTTGTAAAAGTCAACAGAGCCTCCTGTTGCTGTACTGAAAAAGAAAAGTTTACAGAGGCAGTGGACATGTCACACAAAGCACTTAAGAGCTTTTCAAAGGCCAACTCTGACATTGAGGAAATGAACTAAAACATGCAGGATTCTTAACAGGATGATCCACAAACTAAAAACAGCTATATTGACTCTTTTGAGTGACACCATCTTGATATCACAACATACGCTTACCTGATGGTTTATTTCGGGGTACCAAGGCCACATTATGACTCCCAGTTTAACATAGACAAGTGTATGCTGATGCACTAGGGAAGACGACACAAAGCTTTGTCCCCATGCTGTAAGGCTTTTGTGCCGAAGTGGTCACATATGTGAATGTCAGAGAATCTTTCTTGGGAACCAAGAACAATCTTCAAAAACCAGTATGGGTTTTGTGCCAGCTGTGGTGGCTCGTGCCTATAATCCCAGTGACTTGGTAAGGCTGAGGCAAGAGAAATCCAAGTTCAAGGCCAGCTTCTGCAATTCAGCTAGACCTTTCCTCAAAATAAAAGTAAAAAATAGCTGAGGATGTAGCTCAGTGGCAGAGCACCCCCGGATTCTATTCCCAGTACTGGGGGTGGGGGTGGAGGAATGAATGCAATGACTTTTAAAATTACATTTTTTTTTTTTGGTGTACTGGGGATTGAACTCATGGGCACTTGCCCACTGAGCCATATCCCCAGCCCTATTTTGTATTTGATTTAGAGACCGGGTCTCACTGAGTTGCTTAGTGCCTCACTTTTGCTAAGGCTACCTCAGCTTTCTGAGCCACTGGGATTACAGGTGTGCATTACAGTGCCTGGCCATAATGGATTTTTAATGCCCAAGTAGGGGCTTGCTCCCATTAACAGATTGGAAGGTGCTCCAGTTCGGAGGTGTGAGATGACGTGGTGAAGTGTGGGCACCATAAGCTAAGCTGGGAAGGGAAGAGGTGGGGGGGAGGTTGGATTTGCCACACTAGAAGGACCTTTGAGCCTAGGTTCAGGAGAAAACCTCTGAATCTGTGGGTGTGTGGAGCCAAGAGGTTTCCAGGCAGGCCTGTGGGCCATTCAAGAGATGTGCTGTTTCACTTTCAGTTGCTTGGGAGAGTGTCAGTCATATCCTAGACCTGCTCAGCTCCCCAAAGTGCTGTCCCTGTGCCTAAGAATTTCATATCTCCAAATGGTCTACTTCATGGATAGGGAAACTGTCATCCAGGGAGGCAGGGGACTGAACTGGCATCCACCTGAGGAAACCATCTAACATTATCTGGAAAATTTAGGGATGTGCAAACTCTGAAACCACTGATTACCCTTGTGTGAGTTTGCATGTCAATGTGGACCATGCAGCATTGCTCCCACCAGTAAGAACCAGAAACATCTCAAAATTGCCCCAGAATTACATCCCCAGATTTTTTTTTTTTTTTTAGATAGGCTCTCACTAAGTTTCTGAGGCTGGCAATCCTTCTGAAACTTGCAATCCTTCTGCCTCTTGCAATTCTTTTGCCTCAGCCTCCTGAGTCACTGGAATTAGAGGTGTGTGCCACCACACCCAGCTTCAAAATCTGTTAACAGGAGTCTGTGGATAAACAGATTGCACATTTACGCCATAAAATACTATATAGCAATGACAAAGAATAGCAAACTTTACAAGTAAATATGAATTGTAATATCACAGAAGAGAAGGCATGAGCAGAAGTATAAAAGTATACCACACACCCCAACTGCCCTGCTTGCAGTCTGGGCTCTCTACTTGCTAGATGGGTGCTATTGAGAAAACCATTTAACTACTCTGAATCTCAGTTTCTTCATCTGTAAAATGACCATAATAGTGTGTATCCCACAGCAGGCTGTTATGAGGATTTCAATGATTTAAAGTATTTCTCATATAAAGGGACCAGAACAGTTCCTGGTACATACATTAAGTGCTACATGAGTGTTATGACAAAATTAGAAGAGTCAGGGGTGTTAGTTCAGAGATAGAGCATATGCTTAGTATGTGCAAGGCCCTAGGTTCAACCCTTAGCACCAAAATTTTAAAAAGTAAACAAAACAAAACACAAAGTACAATATCAAATGGGGAAAAAGCAATCCTCCAAAGATTATATTCAAAAAGTTCAAAAACTCGGTGAGTATGGTGGTGCACACCTGTGATTCCAGCTATTCAGGAGGCTGAGTCAGGAGAATTGCAAATTGGGGGCCAGCTGGGCAACTTAGTGAGATCCTGTCTCAAAAAGGGGGTAGGTACTGGAACCTACTTAAGTGCTAAAGCACCCCTGGGTTCATTCCCCAGTAATGGGGGAAAAACTATTTTTGAAGGGCCAGGGATGTAGCTCAGTGGCAGAGTGCTTACCCAGCATGTGTGAGGCCTTGGGTTCAATGCCAAGCACTGGAAAACAAAGTTCAAAAACTAAACAAGATGTTGCTTCAGCATTTGTATGTGCTACAAAGTTCCTTTTTGTGTGTGCAGTGATGGGATTGAATTTAGGATCTCGCGCATACCCAGAAAGCACTCTACAACTGAGCTACACTCCCAGTCCCTCCTTCCTTTTAGAAGGGTTATGATACACAGACAGTAACCTGGGAGCTACAGGAGGCAGGGGTAAGTGATGGGAAAGTGAGTCAGGGGCTTGCTTATACATTATTAGTGATGTCCAGGGTGGAGATGGAGGTTTGGGATAGGGATGGGAATACAGGGGCTCACTATATAATTAAAAGGAAAAAATGTAATGAAGTAACCCTTCATGACTAGGGGCCTTGAGACTCAACCCCAAGCTAACTGGGTGGTCTGGAGAGGAAGGAGGTCACCCTGCTGTGTGACTATGTCCCACAAAGCCAGCCCTGCACAGGTGCTCATATGGTTCAGCTCTTGCTGCGAACCAAAGGGAGGCAGGTGTGAGCCAGCCAGAGGGAGTTGGGCCTTAAGAGAGTAAGAAAGAAGGAGGAGGACCTGAACTGGTCAAAAAGATGGGTCTAGTCAGTCAAATGGAGGAGGGCCCAAGTCTGTCTAAGGAGGAGGAGACCAGGCCCATTGAGGGGCCCCTGGAGGACTTGTTTCCCTTGTGGTTTTTTGCACTTCCTGTTCCCTTGCTCACTGCGGAAGTTCCTCTTCTTACTCTACACCCAGAGTCTAACAACCGGAGAGGACAAGGGCGAAAGGCACCATGAGTGGGGGTCCTATGGGAAGCAGGTCTGGGGGCCGAGGAGGACCAACAGCTCAGCAGAACATTCCCTCCACTCTCCTCCAAGATCATGAGAACCAGCGACTCTTCGAGATGCTTGGCCGAAAATGCTGGGTGAGTTGAATTCCTGGCCCTCCCTTTGTCCCTCCCTTCCCTCCTCTTCCTCTCTAGCTCCTCTTCCTCTCCCTCCTAAGTCCTTCTCTTCCACATCCTTTCTTGATGCTCCTTTTTCTTCCCATACTGCCTCTTCTCCTTTCCTTTTCCTTCATCTCATCTCCTAGGATCCACTCATCCATCCCAGGAAGATAACAATGTATGTCTACTTGCCTT
Organism: Spermophilus citellus; assembly: GCF_964194105.1. Lineage (NCBI taxonomy): Eukaryota > Metazoa > Chordata > Mammalia > Rodentia > Sciuridae > Spermophilus > Spermophilus citellus. The sequence goes on along the minus strand of NC_138190.1, from coordinate 42,837,335 downwards.
CCCTCTGGCTATAGCTCTTCCTCTGGGCCCATGACATCCATGGGCAAGAAAGGACCAGGCTTGGCTCCACAACCCTTTGACTACCCCTGAACAGACTCCACTGACCCCTACTCTCCCCTCCCAGACACTGGCCACCGCAGTTGTTCAGCTGTACCTGGCGCTGCCCCCTGGAGCTGATCACTGGACCATGGAACACTGTGGGGCTGTGTGCTTCGTGAAGGATAACCCCCAGAAGTCCTACTTCATTCGCCTTTATGGCCTTCAGGTGACCCTGTGCCCCACTGGACATACAAGCCAGTTATTAATCCTCAAAACCAGATTTGTGTCCATAGCCTGAGCCCTCTGACAGATAGTGAACCCCTGAGCCCCAGAACCAAAGACTATACAGACACTAAACTCAGTTTTCCCGGGATGCTTTGGTACTGAGTTATATCCCCACCCATTTTTATTTTATTTTGAGACAGAGTCTTGCTAAGTTGCCCAGGCTGGCCTTCAGCTTGTGATCCTCCTGCCTCAGTCTCCCAAATTGCTGGGATTACAGGCGTGTACCACTCAGTTTTGCCTTTCTAAATCTGGGATTATTGACCCCAAGGTCTTCATATCAAAATCTCTAAGCCCAAATATATCATACACTCCCTAAGCCTAATCTGTTCCACAAACCCCCCCAAAATGAGCACTGTATTTTTACCTGAAACTTGTTCTGAATTCAGTATTCTGAATTTTCCTAGGCCTAGAGTTCTAAATTCTTAACTCAAACCCTCAATCTCACATCTAGGGCCCTGAACCCCCAATCTGAATTTCTCACAGCAGTGTTTGATTCTCAGCAGTATCTGAGTCTCTGAATTCCAACCCTCCATATCTGATACCTAGAACTCCAACTCTCTGATCCTGAGCTAAAAATTTCCAAGTCAGAGACCAAGGCCCCAAATCAGAACACCATATTCTCTGGCTAGATAACCAAGGCCTGACACCCAGAATTGCCTCAGTACTAGCCTGACTCCCACCCTGCTCCTCTCCAGGCTGGCCGGCTGCTCTGGGAACAGGAACTGTACTCGCAGCTGGTCTACTTCACTCCCACCCCCTTCTTTCACACATTTGCTGGAGATGTAAGTGGCCAACTGATCCTTGGGCATCATTTGGGGTGTGGGGAGAAGATGGGAAAGGTGTGGGGGCCTGAAAGGCTACTGACCCCAAGACATGTGCAGGACTGCCAAGTGGGGCTGAACTTTGCAGACGAGGGTGAGGCCCTGGCCTTCCGGGCCCTGGTGCAGGAGAAGATACAAAAAAGGAGTCAGAGGCAAAGTGGAGGTGAGGAGGTCTTAGGGTAGGACAGAAATTGGGAAGAGGTTATTGCACAGGTGGGGATCTAGAAACACCTTTCTCATGATTCTGACTTCCAATCCACCTGTCTAGCTGCAGACAGACGCCAGCTACCCCCACCACCAGCACCAGCTAATGAAGGTGAGTCCTTTAGTGCAAGTAGGGGTAATAAGGGCTATCCCAGGAACCTGTGGCAAGGTTGTGACAGTTATCAACTCATTCAATCTTTCCAGAGAGAAGAGGAGGTCTCCCACCCCTGCCCCCACATCCGGGTGGAGACCAAGGTGGTAAGTGATGATGATTCTTTTCTGTGTCTCTGGATGGATGGGTGAGTAGGGAGTACATAGATGGAGGAGAATTGGCTGGGTACATAAATGTATAAAGAGGTGAGTGGATGGATGGATATATGGATGGATAAGCAGATGAATGGTTGTATGGATTGGTGGCAGACAGATGGCTAAGTAGGGGGAGATGGGAGGTTGCAATATAAATAAATGTATGGATATATTAGTTGGGTTGAATCTCTGAATGTATGAATGGTTTTCTTGATCCAGCTACTTCTCCATAGACCCTACTTAGATCTATCACCCTCTCCTTTTATGATCATCTAACATACATTGTGGGGGCCTGGAAGGCTACTGACCCCAAGACATGTGCAGAACTGCCAAGTGGGGCTGAACAGTCTTCCAATTTCTTGTCCATATGCTTTGGCTGGTCAATGGTCCATTTACCCTATTTTTCCACACAGGTCCACCAGCTGGCCCACTGTCTCTGGGGCTGGTAACAGTGGACATCCAGAACCCTGATATCACAAATTCACGCTATCGTGGACTCCCAGCACCTGGCCCTGGCCCAGCTGATAAGAAACGCTCAGGGAAGAAGAAGATAAGCAAGGCTGATATTGGTGCACCCAGTGGATTCAAGTGAGATCCTCTGTCACAGGGGCCCTCAGATCCCTGGGTGTGGAGAGCATATACATAGATGGACAGCTGAGAGGATGGTAGGATGGGCTGGGTATGTGAATGGACAGATGAAAGAAAGAAAGAAAGGAAGGAAGGAAGGAAGGAAGGAAGGAAGGGGGAGGGAGGGAGGGAGGAAAGCAGAGAGGGAGGGAGGGAGAGAGGGATGATTAGATGGATAAGTAGAAGGGTTGATGTGAAATGGGTAAATGGATGGATGGATAGATGAGTATATAGACAGACTGATATGTAGGCTGACTGGTTCACAGACAAGATGGATGCAGATCAGTAGGCAGACAGATATATAGACAAATGGACAGTTCAATGGACAAGTGAATAGAAGTAAATGGTTGAATGGGTAGAAAAATGACTATATGGGAGGAAATATAGGCACATGTTTAGGTGGACAGTATATGTGAAAACAGGTTGGTGGACAAATGGGTAAATAAACATTTGAGCAGATGGATGGGGGGACAGATATATGAACAGGTCAGTAGCCTGATGAATGTGAATGAATAGGTGGATATGTAAATGGTAGATGGATGGTAGAAAGAGGGATAGAAGGACAAACTGGCACCACAAACTATGTACACTTTAATTCCCTAACTCCTGCTTATACTCATTTAGACTCATTTACTCATTCTGGCCCCTCCACATCCCTCTGGGAAGGAGAGGGCAAGAGGGCTTCACAACTAGGAAGGTAGGGCAGCAGGGCTTCACTGGAGTCTTCTCACCTCCTCTAGACATGTCAGCCATGTGGGCTGGGACCCCCAGAATGGATTCGACGTGAGTAATTCCAAAGTCCCCTGCTCCACACTCAATTTCCACCTACCCTTCCAGGGACCACTGCTCAGACCCCACCCCTAGAGCCTGCCCTGCCCTCTCCACGTCCCTCTTGGATCCCTCCTTGGGATGGACCCAATGCTAATCTGTGCTCTATTCCTCCTCACCTTCTTCATCTACCCGGCTCCGGCCTTTTTCCATCTGGGCAGGTGAACAACCTAGATCCAGATCTACGGAGCCTGTTCTCCAAGGCAGGAATCAGCGAGGCCCAGCTCACTGATGCAGAGACCTCCAAACTTATTTATGACTTCATTGAGGACCAGGGTGGGCTGGAGGCTGTGCGGCAGGAGATGAGACGTCAGGGTGAGCCCTGTTTATCTATACATCCCTTCTTCTCCAGCCTTGACAGTTGATACCTCTGAAATACACTGAAGTTACTCCATTATGATGGAAATCTCTATGCTGCATGAATGGGGAGTTGATCTCTTCAGGTACCCATTTTACAGATGAGCAAAACTGAAGTTCAGAAGAAAATGATAATAATCACAGTTATGGGTTATTTTCTGCCCACAGAACCGCTTCTACCACCCCCGCCGCCATGCCGTGGAGGGAATCAGCCCCAGCGGCCCCCTATGGTGGGGGGTAACAAGGGTCGATCTGGTCCACTGCCCCCTGTACCTTTGGGGAGTGCCCCACCCCCACCAACCCCCCGAGGACCCCTACCCCCAGGCAGAGGGGGCCCTCCGCCACCACCTCCTCCAGCCACTGGACGTTCTGGACCACCACCCCCTCCTCCCCCTGGAATTGGGGGACCTCCTGTGCCACCTCCACCACCACCACCACCACCACCACCACCCAGCTCTGGGGTTGGGTCAGTCACTCCCCCAACTCCTCCTACTCTGGTGCCTGGTGGGGGGCTGTCCCCTGGTGGGGGTCGAGGGGCACTTTTGGACCAAATCCGGCAAGGAATTCAGCTGAACAAGGTGAGGACTGGCAAGATGGAGAATTGGGGGTCTGGAACTCCAGGTGTTCTGTGCAAGTTAGGATGTTAGGGGACCAAGGCTGAGACTGACTGTGGTGCCAAGCTTTTGGGTTTGTGTAATAGGATTGGAAGGTTGGAAGGGATCCTTGAAGGGGATTGGAATGTGTGGGAGAAGAAGTAATGAACAGAGGGCCAGGGAAAATGCTCATCTCACAGGTCTAAGCTCTCTATGCCAACTTTGCTTGCTGCAGACCCCTGGGGCCATAGAGAGCTCAGCACTGCAGCCACCACCTCAGAGCTCAGAGGGGCTCGTGGGTGCCTTGATGCATGTGATGCAGAAGAGAAGCAGAGCTATTCACTCTTCAGGTGAGCCTATCCTGCCAGGCCCATGAACCTGGTTCCCAGGGCTAGCATTGGCTGAAAATTCCAGAAGCCACTATCAATAGTGACACTAGGGGTTGGGGGAATAGTTCAGTGGTAGAGTGCTTGCCTAGCATGCATGAGTCCCTGGGTCCCATTCCCAGCACTATAAAGAAAAATATATATATATTATTACTTGTCCTATTAATTACAGTATTCACATGGATCTCCTTTTTGACAATGTTAACATTAAGTCATTATGTGACAATAATATAATTAAGTCTATATTTGACAGTAATAATTGCATTAATGCCAGGGTTTATCCACAATATTAGCATTGACCCCATATATCCAGTACTATTAACATTATACCACTGTGTAATGATAATGATATAAAGAACCCCATCTTTTTTTTCAACTCTGGAATCAAACCCAGGGACTCATGGATGCTAGGGAAGCACTCTACCACTGAGCTATATCCCCAGCCTAAGAACCTTGTCTTTGAAAATAATACTGATGGGGCTGGGGATATAGCTTAGTTGGTAAAGTGCTTGCCTCACATGCATAAGGCTCTGCGTTCAATCCCTAGCACTACCAAAAAAGAAAAAAAAAAGAAAGAAAATAATACTGATGTTAACTTCATATATCAATAGATTTACATTAACTCACTATGTTATAATAATATTTAACTAGCCCAGTTTTTATAATAATATTAACATAAATTTCCTAATGAGCCAACAGAGTCAACAGTATTGTCATTAACCCATCATATGAAGGTAATATCAATCTCTCCTTATTATGTGGCAATAATATAATGAACTCTGACTTTGACAATAATATTAACATTAATCCCAGAAAGTGTCCACACAATGAATGTGAGGGCTAGAGATATAGCTCAGTTGGTAGTGTGATTGCCTCGCATGCACAAGGCCCTGGGTTCAATCCCCACCACCATATCCCCCCCACACACAAGATGAATGTGAGTCCATTACGTGACTAGTATAACAAATCTCATTTTTCACAATGATATTATCATGAACCCCATTATGGGTCAACAATATTAGCAGTAACCTTGTGCCATGAAATAATAATAAATTTAATAATAAATCCCATCTTTGCTAATAATGTTTAAGTTTGTCCCCTTAAGTTACAGGGAAGGCTGGGGATGAAGCTCAGAGGTGGAGCACTTGCTTAGTATGCAGCTATATAGAGGCTCTGGGCTCAATTCCTAGTGACAGAGGGATTGCCATTAACCTTTTGTGTGACAATAATATTCTGACTAACCACATTTTTTACAATACTATATTGACTTCAACTCTAACTAGAACCCAGACCCCAGCTGTAATCCCTATCTTGCCCCAACTCTCCCTCTAGCAGGAGATTTCAGTTCCTCAGAGATGTCCTCACCTCCTAGGCCCTAGGAACCCCCTAACCCTGCCAGGGCTTTTGAATCCTCCTATCCTTTTGGAGTCCCACTTCACATCTTTCTCTCTGTCCAGACGAAGGAGAGGACCAGGCCGGGGATGAATTTGAAGATGACGAATGGGATGACTGAATTGCCCTCAGAACTTCTGCAACCCAGTGGCTCTCCCATTCTACCTGCTCTGTGCCCACCCCCAGGTCCCTCCACAGTCAGCTTCCTGTCTCCAATGCTGTCATCCTTGACTGGGCCCCACACTTGCCCTAGAGACACCTGGGCCCTTTTTATATATAATTTCTCACTTTTCTTCACTCAAGGATTTTAAAACAAAAATAAAATAAATGTCTCTTTGTCTTGCTAAACCTCAGTTTGTTTACATTCCAAATGTGAAAATTGGGGTCCTCCTCACCATGTCCAGTTTCTTCATTTATCCCACTTTATTTATTTAGCCTAACATGTATATATTCGTATTCATTCATTCATTCTGTTATGCCCTCAGTCATTTAGCCTTTATTTCTTTTTACTTTACTTTTCTTTTTAAATTTTCTTTTCTTTTTTGAGAGGGAGTCTTGCTATGTTGCCAAGGCTGGTCTCAAAAAATGGGCTCAAGTGATCCTCTTGTCCCAGCTCCAGAGCAGCTGGGATACCTGGACTAAGCCCAAACTCCTGGTTTTAGCCTATATTTTATTGTTTCCTTCTACCCTTCTGTCTTTCCACAAATATTTACTGCCAGGTACTATTTTTTTTGTATTTTATTTAAAGACAGGATCTCACTGAGTTACTTAGGGCTTCACTGAGTTACTTAGGGATTCGCTAAGTTGCTGAGGCTGGCTTTGAACTCACAATCCTCCTGCCTTAGCCTCCCGAGCTGCTGGGATTATAGGTGTGTGCTACCCTGCCCAGCCTGCCAGGTACTATTTTAGGGGCTAGAATGGAATGGATAAATTAGGGGGAGGAGGAAAAGAACAAGAAATTAAATCAAAATTAAATATAGTTACAGGTCATGGTAACTATTATGAAGTACTGAGGAAGAGGTAAAGAGGAAACAACATTCCAATGGAGCAATGAAGGAAAGCAACTTGGGGAGGTGACAGTTGTGCTAGACCTAAACAGAGAGAAGGGTAGGTTGGGTAAATATTTTTGGGAAAAGCATTCCAGGTCCAGGGGAACAGCCAGAGCAAAGATCCAAGATGAGAAAAAACTTGGCATGAAGATAGGTGTGGTGAATCAATGTGAGTCATTTATTCATTATATTTAATTATATTTTCTTTCTTTCTTCTTTTTTTTTGGGGGGGGGCAGTAAAGGGAATTGAACCCAAGGGTGCTTTACCCATGAGCTAAAACCCCAGTCCTTTATCTTTTGAGACACGGCCTCTCTAAGTTGCTGAGGGTCTCACTAAGTTGTTAATTATTTTTTCCATCTACACAATATGAGATCAAGATCAAGAGCATATTTGATGATCAGATTTCCCCACTCTCTATACATACAACTTATATACCAGGATCCTGAGGAAGAGGATCCCCTTCTCAATTTTAAAATTCAGGTCTACCCAGTTCCCAGTACAAACCAAGAACTGGACAATTGCAATGGAAGAGGCAAAGACTTAATAACCAGACAGATCTGCTCTGAGACCCAGGCAAGACACCCCATTCAGCCTCAGTTTCCTTATCTATAAATGGTAATAACATTATATGACAGATTTCCCACTGAGTCAGCCCTCCTCCTCCACCAAGACTTTTTTTTTTCAGAAAAAAATGGAGTAATATACAACTGTCTTTGGTATTTAAGGTGATTTCCAAGGGAATAACTGGAAACTTGTGTATCAAAGCCTAGAATTGAGATTCCTACTCCTCATTTCTGAAATCTGATGGATTCGAGATCATAGATATGCTACCTGAGGAGGAGGAGGGGAGAGGGAAGAAAAATAAAGACTGAGCAGGGTGTGATGGCACATGTCTGTAATTCCAGTGGCTCAGGAGGCTGAGGCAAGAGGATCTTGAATTCAAAGCCAGCCTCAGCAAAAGTGAGGTGCTAAGCAACTTAGTGAGACCCTGTCTCTAAATAAAATACAAAATAGGGCTCAGGATATGACTCAGTGGTCAAGTGCCCTTGGGTTCAATCCCCAGTACCGAAAAAAAAAAAAAAAAAGAAAAAAGAAAAAAAATAAAGACTGAGGAAACTAAGGCCCAGAGAGGTCAAGGAACTCGTTCACAGTCAATTATTTTTCATTTCTTTTCTTTTTCTTGCAGTGATTGGGATCCTACCAAGGCCTTGCACTTGAGCACTCTATCACTGAGTTATACCTTCATCCCCTCATAATCAATTATTTTACCCCCAATCTGTGAGATGGAGTCCATAGAGGACAGGCTTCCTCAGTCTATAAGATCAGTAGAATAATTTCTGAATCATTAAGGTGGGGTAGGGGTGGAATGGGGAGGTAGGGAGGAAATCAAACCTAATAAGGGGATGGAGCAGCAGGAGGAGAGTATAGCTACTAACTTTGCCCCTTAGGAATTCCTGGCAGAAGGGAGAATCCCCTAGAGCTAGAGAAGGAGGGAGTCTCAGGTTTCCATGAATTCTTACATGAGCCTTCATCCCCTAATCCATTTCCTACCCTGGCCAGGTCTCACGTCTGGGGTGGTAGGCACTGAGTCTAGGAAGGGCCTATCAACATCACCTATTCCCCCTTCCAGTTTCCCAGAGAAACCCTGGAAATCTGGCATTCTGGAACCCCTTCTTCCTCAGGCTTTGTCCTGGAAAAGACCTTCCAACAAACAACCTCTCAATGCCTTTGAACACTGGCTACAGCAGGCACAGACTTGGGTTAAAAGAATTGACTAAGGGCCTGGGGATGCAGTTCAGTGGTAGAACACTTACCTAACCGCCCCCCCCCAACAAACACACACAAAATATCATCTGAGCAAATTGCCTGACCTCTTTGGTGCTATTTCCTCACTCTTTAAATGAAGACAAAAAAGCTTACTTCCGGGCTGCAGAGAGAATCAAAGTAAATGATGTCTGCAAAGTGCCTGGCTCCTTGTAGCCACCTATAAATGGTAGCTGTTATTATCATTGTTGTTTTGTTATTGTTAGTACTGGATTCACTGACTCTGAATCATCATTGATTGTTCAATGCATCATTATTTTATGTATCACCAAGAAAGAGAAAAAAAGTACTGTCATTTAAATTATGACTCACCAGGACTTGTAAGATGCAGGCTGACTTCAGAGATGTTAAAAAATTAAACATTTGTTGAGCCCTCTCTGGTGATAGTTTCATACCCTGTGCTTTGGTTCCCTTGTAGAAACTCATTACATGTGCCCCATGGTCTGTGTACCCTTCTGCATGTATGTTACATTCCAAAATGATGTTTACATTAAAATAGGTCAAACCTATTGCAGCATGAAATGGATAAAACCTTGCCTTGGCCTCAGCATTAAGCAAGGTAGTATACACAATAGGCACTTCATTTATGTTGAACGTACAGACAAATGATAGGGGATGTGACATAGTCATAAAAAGTTGACATATTGCCTCTGAGGTCTCCTGGAAAATGCTAGTCCAGAAAGATTCATTTTCCAGAAGTGGGAGACATCCACCATAAGGTCATTCATAAGAGGAAGAAACTGCCCAAGGTCACAGAGTATAGTAAATGGTGGAGCCAGGATTTTAAATATTTCAGAACTTCACTGTTATTTTATTATTATACTGTTTGGGTAGAGCCCAGGGCTGCTCCACACCACCTACAGACCCCTAGATCTTCCCTCCAGATCCAGGCAGGCAGAGGTCATGACTTACGACAGGTTTCTGGACTAGTGGGAGTTGGAGGGCCTTGCCTGCCAGGGATACAGGGAGCATGTGAGGACTAACATCAGACTTTTCTAGAAGGATTAAGGGACAGGAAGGGTTGCATGTTGGATCTTAACACTGTTTACTGTTCTACTCATGTCAAGCAGAGGCTGATAGAACCTCAGACAGACCAGCCATTTTTCCTGTAAGCTCATGGTGTGACAGAGAGAAGGACAGTTTGAGAAACTGACAGTGAGATTTCCAGATGCTGTAAGGCAATAAAAATGCAACTGAATGACAGCCCACCTAGGATTGGCTGGGGCTGGTGGCCTGACACTGGAAAAAGCCTAAGGGCCTCCTGAGGCTGGCTGACTGATGACACATGGTCCTTCTGCTGGCTTGGGTGTCATAACTGGCTGACTACTGCTAGGAATCACACCTGGCCTGAGGAAATGTCTGGATATTGTACTTTCTGGCCTTTGTGTAAGGGAGGGCTAACCTGAGGGGATTTCAGGATGACTGGTCAATAGGTTTGAGGTTGCCTGCTAGGCAGTTGTATCTGGTAAACAGTTATCCACCCTGACTACATCACATGCTTGAAGGCCTGGCTGTGTCATCTGACCTACTGATCACCCCACAGGTGGTGTGATCGGTGAGATGCTGAGAATGACTACCTAGCTGATTGACAATATGGTGAGGAGAAGACTGAATGAGTCAAATCACAAGCCAGCTTTTTTTTTTTTTTTTTTTTTGTGTGTGTGGGAGAAAGCACTGTTTAATGGGTATTATTATTTTTACAAACACAGTGGAGAATCACGCAATGCTGCCTGCATTGGAAGCAATCCTGGGCCACAAGTCGGCACGCTCCTTTGCAACTGGTCCCGTGATGGCAGAACCTTTCATCTCGCCTTTATTGTTTACTATGACCCCTGCATTATCTTCAAAATAAAGAAATACACCGTCTTTTCTCCGGTATGACTTTCGTTGTCGAATTACCACTGCTGGATGCACCTTCTTTCTGAGCTCTGGTTTGCCTTCTTGACTGTGGCCATCACCATGTCACCGACGCCAGCAGCAGGAAGTCTGTTCAGCCGTCCCTTGATTCCCTTTACAGAGATGATATACAAATTTTTGGCTCCTGTGTTGTCAGCACAATTGATCATGGCTCCTACCGGAAGACCCAAGGAAATCCGGAATTTCCCACCGGAGGATCCACCACGTCCTCGCTTCGACATCTTGGACGCCGGAAAAGGACCGAAAGGAAGTGACAAGCCAGCTTATTGATCAATATAGCTTCCTGATTCCTTGACTGTATGTGGTTATGGACTGTCTGCCCTGAAAAAAACCTCAGCCTCTCTGAGGGGCCCAACACATTAGAAGATACCAACTGACTGACCTGTGATGGGAATGACTTGCCTGAGAAATGGCAGACCAGCTGTAGGAATCCAGCTTGACCTGACTACAACCATCTTGGTTGTAATAGCCATTTTGCCTACCAGGTAACCTAAGCACTTATTTAAACCCTATAGGATAAACAAAATCATTAAGATAAGTCAAGTGTGCATTCATGCTGGATACTGGATGCTCCAGATTTTTCTTAACTGACATTGAATGTATTTGTAGTTTTGTTGTTGTTGTTGTTGTAGTTTGTTTTGAGAAAATCCAGGTACATTCTGGTTGGCCTCACCCAGCTTAGCATATAAACCCCTTCCTCCTGTCTCAGAGTATGGAGATTCTCCTGTCTTGCTGTCACCTAACATATGCTTCTGTCTGTAAATCCCTAATAAATTGCATTTAGTGTAATCCTGGATCTGTCTAGCTCTTTAATCTTTCTGTACCTTCCACATTCAGCAGCCCTTTCTCCTACACCAGGTTTTCCTTACACACCAAGTGACCTACTAACAGCCCGGAGATTTTATCATACCTCTAGTTGCTGTGACTATTTGCTTTAAGGGCTAGCTGGGTGTTGTGGCTGATTATGATGCAAATAAGGAATAACCTGAGGGAACTGCAGGGACCAATTGACAGGGTGACTGCTAGACAGGGCTATATTAGAGCCTAACAAAGACGGTTTGTCCTAACTTAACCCCAGCCTTCCTGAGGCAGGGCTGAATTTTGCAGTTTATAAGATTTGCTCTTGAGGGAACCACAGGTGGTCCCAGGGCAGGATGGGGAGGAGGGCTGCTTATCTGGCTGAAAAAATGATGGGGACTGTTTGAGGTAATGACAGGCAGGCTCCCTAACTGCACCAGAGGGCACAAATAGATGCTGCTCTTGATAGAGTGAATGGGGAGGCAGTTCTGAATGGACACCTACTTAGGGTGACTGACCCATGGTCTGGTTTGAATCCCGTGACAGACTGAGCAGCTATAAGTGGCACTAGTCCACCTCAGGAATCACGGGCTGCTTGGGGTTAAAATATGAGGATGGACTGACAGACTGAGGTAATTGGGGGTCTGACAGAACTGAGAATCCCCCGTATGACTGGCTGACGACGTGATTGGCTATCAGCGTGACAGACAGACCGGCGTACGGATAGGGCCTGGAGCAACCTCCGCCGCCGCCGTCACCGTCGTCGCCGCCGCCCAGACGCACTCTGGGAAAGCACGGCGAGCACCCGCCTCCGGGACCGAGCCGGTGGTGGGGAGGGGTCCCGTCACGGCTCGCCTGTTGGTCCGCGCGGGCGCTGCTGGCGGGGAGGCACGGCCAATAGGCTGCGCGTTCCCGGCCACGCCCGCGCGAGCTCTCTTCTCGCGAGGCCGGCTAGGCCCGAATGTCGTTAGCCGTGGGGAAAGATGGCGGAAAATTTAAAAGGTGAAGCAGTGGCGGCGGAGGCACGGGCCCGTTGGTCTGGCCGGGTGGGCTGGAGGGGTGGTGTAGCGGGCTCGGGATCCCGGCGTCCGAGGCCACGGAGCCAAGAGCCGGAAGCCCAGCGCGGAAAGGATAGGGCTCAAGGAGCGCGGGCCTGGCGCGCGGGGCTGGGCGGGGCTGAGAGGAGGGGGCGCGCGCTTCAGAACGAGTCGGGCACTGGGCTGTGAGGAGACCCGGGAGGGTTGCGTGCCGCAGATCGCGACAGAAGCGGCGCGCGCACGCGCGGGGTCTTGCCGGGGAGGCCGCGCCCGCGCGCGGGAAAATTGGCCCCCGGTGACCGTTACCCTTTCGGTGTCCACGCGAGACGCCGGAAGGGGAGGGAAGAGAAGGGGGACAGTCCGATCACTCCATTAGAGTTGGGGAACTGGCGAATTTTTCGCTGAGGGGGTATCACCTTAGCGTGATGTGGGAAGGGTTTGGAGTAGAGGATTCCCCCCCAAAGAAGGGAATGGGGCCTCCCTAATAGTAGCGCTGGACTCCCCCATGTGTGGTGAAAGAGGGGTGATTGTGTGTTGTGGGGGTTCCACTGCGTGAATGAAGCTGTGAAGAAGGATGGATTCCACAAGTGGGAGCGGAACCTCTGAGGGGTAGGGGAATAAAGCTGTGGTCAGTGCAGAGCCAGCAGCTGGAGATGTTAGTTGGGACCACTTCAGTGGGGTTTCAAATGCAAGTTAAGGGCTTTGGAAGGGAGGCATCATGGGGAGAGAGTAGCGTGGGCACAGGTTCAGTCTCCACTAGGCCCTGCTAAGTGTGGGGGAATCGGACAAAAAAAATTTTTTTTTCAATGGCTCTTCTGTGTTTTTAGGTTGACATCTAGAGTATTTCATCATGAAATTAAATGTTTCATGCTTGTCACAGGAGGTAGAAATAAGAAACATTTTTTAAAAGAGTGGAATAGGATGAACTGGTTATTCTGAATCAAATGTTTTGTAACATTATTTCATAAAATGGCTTCTTAAGCACATTAATGAAGGACGTGCCTTGAATAAGAAATATCTGTATCCTTACACCCCCGTATTTTGAAAAAAATTTGGCAACCCCCCCCCCAGGAATATTTCGTGTATATTTAAAAGAATGGATGTCACTAACCTATATTGTTTTGTGTTTCTGAATTCAGAGCACAGCCCTTTGCTTGAGCTCTACATCTGTCATCTAAATAGGAATGAGACAAAGTTAAAATGTAGCAGTGTGGAAAATTTTACTTTGTGTATTTAAGGTGCCACAGACTATCATTAAAGGAAGCTTCCTGAAATGTTGTATTATTCCATACTCTTTATTTATAATTAAAAAATCTAAAAAGCCCTGAAAATGTATCTTTTTCTTAAATTTGGTACCATTCGTGGTAAAAGGAGATTTTAAAAAGTTGGACTATTCAATGAAGTTTTCTACATCTTTATTTTTCCTGTTTAATGTGGAAAACTCATACTTTTGCTGCAGAAGTGTTTAATTATGGCTTGAGGACCTTGAACACACTAGGCCAGGGATTAATAAATGGGATATATTTATTAAATTACACTTGTAAAATCCCTCAAAATTTGAATTCCAAAAAAACATCTGGCCCAGGAGTTATAGATTGAAGACCAGTCTTTCCAGTTAAGCCTTTGTTTGGTGCCCATGAGGTTTTAATCCCATCCCCACCCCACCTGCCTTAGGGCAATACACCCTACTGAGATGGGGGGTTGGTTTCTTTCTTTTGCTAAGTAGGGGGAAGGATGAGCTGGTCTTGAAGGTGAGTTTATCAGAATAGTGTAGGCAGGGAGTTTTAAGAATAGTGTAGAAGCAGTTAGAAGCTCTGGGAATAGATTCCTTTGGGACTATGATTGTAACAAACCTTATTCTGAGCCCGGCTGGCTCCAGGGATACCCTTTGACACTGAGCATTGAGATTCAAGGGAAAGACACATTTAAGGGTCTCAGTATTGGGCAAAGCCTGTATATTTATCTGACTCCTAGGCAGTCCTTAGGATGTCTCAGATAGGATTTGGGGTCCTCATAGATCCCTGAATTGGCCAGGCTGTCCAGTAACAGCTATTTTCACCCACCTTGTTCCAGGCTGCAGTGTGTGTTGCAAGTCTTCTTGGAATCAGTTGCAGGATCTGTGCCGCCTGGCCAAGCTGTCCTGCCCTGCCCTTGGCATCTCTAAGAGGAACCTCTATGATTTTGAAGTCGAGTACCTGTGTGATTACAAGAAGATCCGAGTGAGTCTGGGCCTAACATGTCCTTGGAGAGAGCAGGTTTCAAGGAAATTGACCCTCTACCCCCTTTGCCCCTCACTGCCCTCCTTGGTTTCCAAAGAGAATTTTCTTCTCTGTTCCTTCCTGAAAAATAAAAGATGAAGAAATCCACTTATTCTCATTTTACAGGTGGAGAAACTTATGTGGCTTTTTGAGGGGGACAGGAGCCAGAACAAATCCCCAAATAAGTCTTTCTTCTACCACCCTAGAAATACAAAACAATTGCAGAGATGAGATGCTGAGCCCAAGAGGGGATTTGATGATAGCAAATGGTTATTGAGCACTTTCAGCCTGCCAGGCACTTCCTCTCATAAACTTATTTAATCCTTGCACTGCACTGTGTAAGTGGCAACAGTTAATGATTGCCAGAGGAGGTAAGCCAGGATAATTAGGTGAGCAGACTAGAGCCAGTGTGCTTAGGTTCAAACTCTGGCTGAGTAATTACCCAAACTCTTAGGACTTTATTTTCCTTATCTGTAAAATGGGGAGGACTACTAGTATCTACCTCATACAGAGTTGTGAGGATTAAGTTTGTTACTAGGACATGTCAGTTGCTTAGCACAGTACCTGTTACTTTATAGATGGCATAAAAATGTTAGCTATTTTCTTTGTTGAATACAAGGAAACTAAGGCCCGGCAAAGTTAAAGCCAGGGAGCTACAGATGGATGATTTGTACCCAGATGTCTAACTTTAGAATCTGTGCTATTAAACTCTGTCCTCTAGCTGCCTCCCAGCAATAAAAGCTTTCTCTGGCTGCTGTGTAGAGAATAACATATAGGGACAAGGGCAGAAATGGGAGCCAGTGAGATGGCTCCTGGACTCCTGGGGCTTGGCAAGCCATATGGTTATTTGATGGTTTGAAGGGGTCAGATTCCAGATGTATTTAGAAGATGGGGCTAACAGGATGTGCTGAGGGTAGATGTAGGGTGTGGGAGCAAATGACTAGTCAAGGATGACTCTAGGAGTTTGGGCCAGAATAGGTAGAAGGAAGGAAGAAATGATGGAGAAGACAGAGGAAGGAGTAGGTTTGGAAGATTACATGAAAAGTAGGAGCTGGGCATGTTGGTGCACACCTGTAATCCCAGTGGCTTGGGAGACTGAGACAGGAGAATTGCAAGTTCAAAGCCAGCCTTATAACTTAGTGAGGCCCTAAGCAACTTAGCGAGACCCTGTCTCAAAATAATAAATAAAAAGGACTGGTGATGTTGCCCAGTGGTTAAACACCCCTGAGTTCAATCCCTGGTACCAAAAAAAAAAAAAAAAAAAAAAAGTACGAATTTGGATACATAGTAAGGAAGAAGAGTGGGAGTTGAACCTAATAATCCTCATTCCAGAGCTCCATTGCACAGACTCGTTCCAGAAGAGGAGTGGGAAGGGGTGAATGGTCTCCGTTGTCCCACAGGTCTCACCACTTACGGTGACCTCAAACCTCTGCCCCCCTCCAACAGGAACAGGAATATTACCTGGTAAAGTGGCGTGGATACCCTGACTCAGAGAGCACCTGGGAACCAAGGCAGAATCTCAAGTGTGTGCGCATTCTCAAGCAGTTCCACAAGGACTTAGAAAAGGAGCTGCTCCGCCGGCATCACAGGTTGAAGCCACCCCGGCATCTGGACCCAAGTTTGGCCAACTACCTCGTGCAGAAGGCCAAGCAGAGGCGGGCACTTCAGCGCTGGGAGCAGGAGCTCAATGCCAAGCGCAGCCACCTAGGACGCATTACTGTGGAGAATGAGGTGGACCTGGATGGCCCCCCACGGGCCTTCGTGTACATCAATGAGTACCGTGTTGGTGAGGGTATCACCCTCAACCAGGTGGCCGTAGGCTGCGAGTGTCAGGACTGTCTATGGGCACCAGCTGGAGGCTGCTGCCCTGGGGCATCCCTGCACAAGTTTGCCTACAATGACCAAGGCCAGGTGCGGCTGCGAGCCGGGCTGCCCATCTATGAGTGCAACTCCCGCTGCCGCTGCGGCTATGACTGCCCCAACCGCGTAGTACAGAAGGGCATCCGCTATGATCTCTGCATCTTCCGCACAGATGATGGGCGTGGCTGGGGTGTACGCACTCTAGAGAAGATTCGCAAGAACAGCTTCGTCATGGAGTATGTGGGAGAGGTAGGGAGATGGGATTGGCATGCCTGTGCAGCTTTTTCTATTATGTGTTTTGCCATGTGTGCATCCAGCTTCCACAGTGTGTATTTGAAACTCCCCTGCTTTCCTTGTGGGAAAGGCCTGAGAGGTGGTTCTGAGTGTCATAGCAGCATCCTGGTAGGGGCTAGTATTCCAAGCTGGTACACATCAGCATGACCATGCTTGTAATGAAAAGAAGATTGAAGTACTTCTGGACAGGGGTGGCTTCATAAGGGTACCTAGCAAAGAAGGAAAGTGGGAACTAAGACAGGTTAATTCTTTCAGAGGTTATGTGGTCTAAAAGCACAGGGTTGGGTCACCTGAAAAGGCCTGTCCCCTTCTTATCTCACAAGGGGCCATCTTATCATAAGCATCATTTACCCAAAGAAACACATTTCACTATGCTACACAAAAGGAAGGTGAAAATTCTAGAATAGGACAGAGACACATTTTGGACAGAGGTTAGCTACCTTCTGTAGACTTTCAGGTCACCCTGGGGAAAGACAGAGTACATTAGACAGGCCAGCTGCTATAATGTACAACCCCCAAATCTTAGTGGTTCTGCACATCAGGAGCTGGTTTGCTCATGAATGGTCCAGTGTGGGTGTTTGGGTGGGCATCATTTCACAGTGACTCTAACATTTAGGTTCTTTCCCTCTTGTGACTTTCCTGTGCTTTTGAATATCTAAGTCGTTGCTAGTTTGTCAGCATTGCTTGGCGGATGGGCCCAGTTGGGGACAGATGGTTAGGGTTCTAATGGCTCAGGTCTGGATGCAGTGCATGTCACTTCTGCCCACACTTTATTGACTGGAACTGAGCCACTGGCCTTACCTCAGTGTAAGGGAGGCGGGGGGTGGGTGGGTGTGGGTATGTGTGCTTTAGCTGTGTGCTCAGGTGCAAAACAGAAGGGGTCTAGGTGAGAATCTGCAAGGGACTACAACAGAACATGTCACCTCCTAACATAGAACATGATGAGCATTTGTCGGGGAGCAGTTCTTTTTCATGTATACCTGTATCATGCATTGGGAGATATTTAGCATCTCTGAACCTTGACCATCTAAATCTATAAGTGTGCCATAGAGTCATGACAACCCCAAATACCTCCATATATTTCCATAGTATATATATCAGGGGTGTGATATGGTTGAGAAGTGACAGAAAGTGGCCTGAGGGACACATGCATAAGGGTGTCCACACTGCAGTAATGACACTGATAGTGAGGAGAGGCTCCCATTTTGAGGAACCAGAGAGTAGAGAAATCAGATCCAAGAGGCAGAACAGTCTACAACACAGAAGGACCTAACAGTCTGGACAAAGGGACTGCCACACCCAAGATGGTCTGCTGGAAGAAATAGTCACATGCTAGAGGGCCAGACAGTCTGAGGAAGGAGGAAACGTCCACACCCAGAGGGTTCCTGTCAGCAGCAGGAATAGGGATCCACATCTTAGAGTGACCCAATGACCTGGAGGAAGGGCTCAAGCTCTCCACACTACAGAGGGCCCTGACTTAGAAAGTTTCCATACTCATGCTGTCCTGAGTCAGAAAAAAGAAGTATCCTCATCCCCAATGGATCTGAATAGCCTGGAACTTAGGTCTATACCTGTAGTCACTCTGACAAGTTGAAGGAAGTTTGTACATTCTCAGGGACCTGATACTCTGGATCTTGAGGAGGATGTATGCTTACTGTGGGTGGCCCCTGGCAGGTCCAGAAAGGGAGTTATCCAGATCCCATTGGCCCTGGACAGTCCTAGATGCTGTCCTGAGCTGGAAGCATTTTGGCCTAACCATGTTGAATGGAAGAAAACACACACAGGGACATACAGGAGGAAGAGCCCTATATAGTCCACAGGCAGCCTGAGTTCTCTGAGCTTAATGTCTTCACTCCTCTATACAGAAACAGCAAGGTTTTCAGGGGCCTTCTCACTCTTTCCTCACTCTTCCCACTCTCCACACATTCTCTCCACAGTTCCTTTTTTCCCAAATATTTATTCTTTAGTTGTAGTTGGACAGGATACCTTTATTTTATTCATTTATTTTTATGTGGTGCTGAGGATTGAACCCAGGGTCTCGCACATGTGAGGTGAGTGCTCTACCGCTGAGCCACAACCCCAGCCCTCTCCATGGTTCCTTGATCTCCCACTTTGCTATATTCAGTGACTTTCAGGCCCCCTCTGGCACCCTAAGACCTATGAATCCTCTCAGTGAGGCAACAGGTCTCCAAACCCTGCCAGAACCAAATTTATCTTCCCACATGGCTTCGGAAGAGGCAGCGCAGCAAAGTGAGTAGGAGGGTGATCCCTGGAGCCAGCCTGCCTGAGATTGCATCCCTCTTCACCTCTCAGTTTCCTAATCTGGAAAATGGGAATGATAACAACACCCACATTATATGCTTGTTAGAGGTATTTATTTTTAAAAAATTAATTGGTACATTATAGTTATATATAACAGAGGAATTCATTGTTCTACATTCATATCTGTACATAGCATAATTTACTCAATCTCATTCCCCAGTAGTATCTCCCTTTTTCTCTCCTTTCCCCTGATCTCCTTCCTCTACATTACTGGCCTCTCTTGTTAGAAACATTTAACTAGTGTTTTTTGTTTGTTTGTTTGTTTGTTTGTTTTGGTACCAGGGATTGAACCCAAGGGTGCTTTACCACTTAGCCACATCCCCAGTCTTTTTATATATTTTTAAATTTAGAGACAGTGTCTTGCTCAGTTGCTTAGGGTCTCGCTAAGTTGCTGAGGCTGACTTTGAACTTACAATCCTCCTGCCTAAGCCTCCTGAGCCACAGGGATTACAGGCATGTGCCACCATGCTCAGCTTAACTAGTTATTCTATGAGAAACAGTGCTCAGTACATAGTGAGACTCAGGTGTTAGCTGGTAGAGTCCAAAAGTCAGTAAATCCAAAATGCTCAGAAAGTGAAAGGGTTTTTTGTAACCCATCTGGCTGCAAACCCCAACCTGACCTCAAAAGGGCCTATTTATAGTCTTTGTTATCCTATTTGGGGTGAATATTCTATAATTTATCTCAGAGACATTACTGTATTATGTGGTTCCAGATACTTCCTAGGTGCTATGAAACCCGGATGCCATGCTCTTCTTCCCCTCTAGGGACACCAACGATCTGTACTGACAGTTTCTGCCACATGGGCAGCCCTTTACTCCTTTGCACCCTTCCTTGTTTGGTCCAAACTTTGACATTTAAAAAAAAAAAAAAAATATATATATATATATATATATATATATATATATATATATATATATATATATATATATTTTAGTTGTAGTTGTAGTTTAGTTGTATTTCTATGTGGTACTGAGGATTGAACCCAGGGGTGCTAGGCAAGTGCTCTACCACTGAGCTACAACCCCAGCCCCCAAACTTTGACTTTGCAGAGCATTTTCATCTACATCCTACAGAGGATGTTAGCACATTTTATTCATTCTTAAATATGTACTCTCTTCATAGTTTAATATCTCTGAAATGAAGATGAGTCTTAATTGATTTAATTAAATGATACCATATCATTTAATTAGCAGCACTTTTCCCTCTCTTGGTAAAGGGTACATAAAATAAAGGTGCATCTTAGATTCCAATAAGGTACAGCACTCAATTACTCTTTATGTTGCTCTGTTCCTAACAGAAACACTTTGTATCTATGATCCATGGTCTAGTTTGTTTTTTTGTTTGTTTGTTTGTTTGTTTGTTTGTTTACCATGCTGGAGATGGAACCCAGGTCTTGGAGCATGCTGAGGTAGCATTCTACCACTGAGCCACATCCCTGGCCCCTCCATGATCTTGTTTGGTCTTTACACAGGGCCTGTCAGGTTGGGATTTTGTCATTGTTATTCCCATTCTACAGATGAGAAAATGGAGGCCCAATGAGGTTTAGTAACTTACTCAGAGTCTCAAAGCTAGTAAAGTGAGCAAAATAAATAAAAGGGGGCCCCAGGGCTGCGTGCAATTGTAGCTCAGTGGTAGAGTGCTTGCCTAGGATGTGAGAGGCACTGGGTTTGATCCTCAGCACCACATAAAAATAAGTTAAAAAATAAACGTTAGAAAAGGGCCCACGTATCTATAACTGGTGCTCTGCCAGGCCTGCAGGCTCTTTTTTTTTTTTTTGGCTGACGACACAGGCTCAGACAGAACATTTAGGATCCCACATCCAGGAAGGGAAGAGAGGCAGCTCACTCCAAGTACTCTAATGTCTAAGCTGCCAGCTCCTAGGCTGTCTTCCCCAACATTGTGTAGAGCTACTAGAGGGCAGAGATGGGGATAAATTTATTCCCAGGTTTTTAGGGTGAACCACCAACTACAGAGTAGGACTAAAAAAAAAGGTAAGAGAGAAGCAACCGTTTGTGCCCTGGAGGGTTTGTAGTGTGATTCACTTTTGGTGAGACTCCGGGAGCAGGTAGGGGCAGAACAGGCAGAAAGATGGAACCCAGGGAGGATGTAGGCATTACCCCTGGCTTGGGGAGGGGCTATAATTACAAAGATGGTTCAGATAGTAGCCAGTGTGTTGGTGAGCTGAAGAGGCTGCCCTTTTGATATCAGGGTTTAATGAGAGGCTGCTGGCTTCTGAGGTGGGCTGGGAAGCTGGAAATGCAAAGAAGTCCCATCTGAACCAACACCACAGAGTAGAACACATTCTCCAGGAGGTATAGGGAGACTGACCTCTGCAAACTTCACCTCACCATGTTCCTGTGGCTTTCTTTTTTTTTTTTTGTACCAAGGATTGAACCAGGGATGCTTAAGCTCTGAGCCACATTCCTAGCCCTATCTATCTATCTATGTATGTATCTATCTATCGGGCCTTGCCAAATTGCTGAGGCTGGATTTGAACTTGCAATCCTCCTGCCTTAGCCTCCTGAGTCACTGGGATTACAGGTGTGTGCCACCTTGCCCAGCTTCCTGTGGCTTTTGTTGCATCCCTCAGGAGAGAGTCCCCCTCTTCAACCTGGTGGTAATGCCCTTTTATGAGCTGCAGCTTGCTTTAAAGGATGTATATCTTGCATTGCCGCTTGATTTCCCCCTCGGCACTGTTTCCTTTTCAACCTCTTGCACTCTGGTTGTCTTGACTCCATTTCTGTTATCTCTGTGACACCTGAGGGTAGGGATGAGGCCTGTGCTCTGTGTCTGCCCCACCAGACTCTGACCCCTGCCAGCTGGGAGTAAACACAGTGTAGGCCTCAATCCTCAACACAAATCCACTGAATGGCTGGGGGTATGGCTCAGCAGGAGAACACATGCTTATTAGCATGTGCAGTCCCTGGGTTCCATCCTCAAAACCACAAATAAAAAAAAATCACTGAATGAGTAAACAAAAAAACAAATTGGGGCTGGGTTGTGGCTCAGTGGTAGAGCGCTTGCCTAGTATGTGTGAGACACTGGGTTCGATTCTCAGTACCATAAATAAAATAAAGATCCATTGACAACTAAAAAATATTTTTAATAAAACATAAATTGGGTGTGAGGGAGCTAAGTTCCTCTAGGAAAGGAACAGGAGCTGGGAACATTGAGCAGTGAGGCCCCTGTGCAAATCTGGGTTTCATAAAAGCAAAGTTGATAAGCAATTGGCATATAGCATAGGCTGAAGGTGATGGCATAAGAGGCAGATTGGAGACTAAGTACACCAGTGTGGCTATTACTAGAGAATGGTAGGGTGGTCACACAAGAAAGAGGACAGATGTGAAAGCTGGAAAAGTATGGTCCCCAGGCCATAGGTGGCAGGGTAAGGAAGGGTCTTGGGTTTGTATCTACTGTTGGCATGTGGCTAAGGAGTGGGCAGTGGATCTCTTAGGAAGGAAGGGGGGAGGAATAAGAGGTTTGGAGGAAGAAAACATTGGAGTTGCTTGAAATACACCACTTGGACAGAGCACAGGTCACTGTGATAGAATGCAGAAGGAAAAGAAAACAGTTATTGCAGATCTGACTATGGGTTGTACACAGTTCTGGCACTTGTCTCTAAGGTTTGGGAGAAAGATAGTAGGAAACCCAGGAGTGGGGGCACCCCAGACTGAAGAGGAGGCAGACTTGGGTACAGTGGGACCTCCACCTGGAGAAGGGCATAGTCAGCCACAGTTGGGCACTTCTGGAGGCTATAATTATTGGCCCCAGAGTGGGGGGAGAGGTGACCTGGGGCCAGAGAGGAGAGATCTGTTTGAATATGAAATAGGATCCATCAACAGCTTTAGGAGACAAGTACAGGTGGAGCTGGGATGGTGGAGCACCTTTCTGTTTACTAGGATAGCAGGGGACCCATCTGGGAAGTTAAAGTGGTAGGAGGTGCCTACTGCTCTCTCAGCCCCAATTATTGGCACTGCTGTAGGAGGGCTTCTGTCATCTGCATTTTGGTTTTCCTTTCTTTCCCACCCTCTCCTGCTTGCTTTCATTGTCTTGTCATTCTATATCTTAAGTTTGGGGCAACAGCTTCTTGCTGGCCATCTCAGACTCTCAGAGGTCTCGGCCTTGGACTATCTCTAGGAACCTTGGTCTTCACTCTGGGCTTCATATGTGTTTCTCACTCTGTCTCTGCTTCTAGTGCTCTTGTATGGGTCTCTTTCCCGTTCACTCAGTCCCTTTTCTCTACCATCACAGATCTCTTTCTTCCTCTCACTCCTGTGTCTGTCTAGCCACCTGGCTTTCCCTTGTGCTGGGACTTGCACTGGCTCCTAACCTCTTGACTTGGATCAGTTTTTCCCCCTGTCTCCCTATGGTACCATGGATCTCATTCTTTCTTGCCCTTGCTCTGGGTTTCTCTGTGTGTCTTTGTCCCTGTATTGATCTATCCCAAGGGTTTGATAGGCTCTGGGACATCTCAAGACAGTCTCACTGGGCAACAGAAGGTGGGGTTTTGTTTCACTCTAATCCCCCATCACTGAGAGACTCTTCCTGCCATCCAGATGCCTAAGGGGGGTGATGGGCAAGTGGGAAGCCCCTGATAGGGTTGACAGATGCATTACATCATAGTCCCCCAAGTGTCTATGGGGTGGGTGCTCACTGTTCTTCTCTTCCCAGGAAGCCAGGCCACTGGGGTCAAGAGCAGGGCTGGCTATCCTGAACCTTGATTACCATCTCCCCCACCGTTTCCGCAGATCATTACCTCAGAGGAGGCAGAGCGGCGGGGCCAGATCTATGACCGTCAGGGTGCCACCTACCTCTTCGACCTGGACTACGTGGAGGACGTGTATACTGTGGATGCAGCCTATTATGGCAACATCTCCCACTTTGTTAACCATAGTGTGGGTGCTCCCGGCACGTGGGGAGGGGGTTGGGAGGGGAAGGCCAGGGCCCTTCCTCACCCTCCCACTGTTCTTTCTCGCCCAGTGTGACCCCAACCTACAGGTGTACAACGTCTTCATAGACAACCTTGATGAGCGGCTGCCCCGCATTGCTTTCTTTGCCACAAGAACCATCCGGGCAGGCGAGGAGCTCACCTTTGATTACAACATGCAAGGTGGGGGTGGCAAGGGCCCAGGGGCAGGGGTACATGGTGATGTGGGATGGTGAGGACCCCACCCAAGGCATACCAGTCACTCAAGAAAGCAAGGGAAGTTCTTTAGCTGGAGCTTTAAGATGCTCCTCCTGACTCCCAGTCTCCTGTCAAGTTTCTTAGACCCCTGCCTCCCTCATGGGGCCCCAACCCAGAGTTACTTGTCCCATTTTCTCTCAGGCCTCCTGGGAGAGGACATGTGGCTGGAGAGTTAAGGCACTTCTGGCTCCCATCTGTACTGAATTGCCCCTTCCCCTCTCTACTCTAGCCCCCTGTGACTTTCCTCAGTCCAGGCCTTTGGAAAACCAGTCCCTTCCTTGATAGACTAGCCATCTCTGAGATACTCAGTGTGGATCTGGGGCAGGATGCTTCTATGGATACACAGGTGGCCCTCCATTCCTGACCCCAGCTGACACACTCCTCCTGGTTCCCTGACAGCTACCCACTTCTCCCAATAGCCCTTACCCGCTGGCCTGAATACCCCTTTGGTGCTGTGCTCAGGCTCTAGCCCCAAACCATCATCCCTAAGATCCCCTCCTAACTCAAATCCCAACCTGTTTCCAGCTCCCAAGATCCCTGGGTCTCCTGGTATAAAGTGTAGCAGGATGCTTCATCTAGGCCTTCTAACAAATCCCCTCCCTCCCCCTTCTCCCGGCTGTGATTCCACAGTGGACCCCGTGGACATGGAGAGTACCCGTATGGACTCCAACTTTGGCCTGGCTGGGCTCCCCGGCTCCCCCAAGAAGCGGGTCCGTATTGAATGCAAGTGTGGGACTGAATCCTGCCGCAAATACCTCTTCTAGCCCTGAGAAGTTTGAGGCCAGACTGACTGAGGGGGGTCTGAAGCCACCTCCCCCTCCCCCACTCCTTCCCTCCTATGGGGGAATGACTGCCAGGGCCTCGCCTGCCTCAACCTGCTCCCACTTGTCCCCTCTCCCCCCCCCTCCCGCCTGCTCCACCTGCTCCAGGGTCAGGGCTGCAGTGAGGACCAACTCCAGGAGTCCCCTTTCTCTGTCCCAGCTCCATCTGTTGGTTGCACTTACAAACCCCTGCCCACCTTCAGAAGTACCTTTTTCCCATCAGGATTTTCTGCAGTTGGGATTTATGACCTATGAAGGAGGTCCAAGGGGTGAGCCCAGCCCCAGAACAGAAAGATGCTTGTTTCTGCCTGGAGCCTGAGGGGTCTGCTGCAGGTCTCCTCCCTATTGCCTCGGGGTGTGGGGAAGCAACACTCCGGGCAGGCAGAGGTCAGAGCCCAGAGTTTCCAGCATGACTTGAAGCTGGTTCTCCAACCACAGAACCTTTATACTAGTGAAAGAAAAGGGGGTTTCCAGGGCAGGGTGCTAAGGCTGGTTTTTGCCCATTGTGCTTATGATGCTTATGATGTTGGCCTTAGAGTCATAGGATATCCGCCAGGGCTTTACATCGGAGAAGTGGATGCCCATGGCCCACTGGCCAGTGAGAGGAAGGTGATCTATACTTTGCTAGCCCTGGAGGTGGCCAGGACTGAGTTCTACCTTCAAGGAACACAGAGAAGATGTCCCAGGCTTTCAGGAACACTGAGTGTTAGGACTCCTGCCATGGGGTGTGATGATTGCTAGGACTACTCAGAGCTGGAATCAAGACCTAGATAGTCCTAGATAGCACTTAGGAGAATAACGTGTATTGATGGAAAGCTGATGAGGTGCATCTGGTCCACGTGGATTGTCTCAGGGAAGCCTTGAAAACCACAGAGGTGGATCCCAGGAAAGGGCCTGTGTGGTAGAAGGCAAATTAAAGGCCAAGAATGGGGGAAAGCTTACCCACTAAGATACAGTAAGGCAAGAAGAAATCTACTTCCCACCAGCCTCAGCCTCCAGCCCTTTGTGCTCACCTTGGGTCCACTGGTTTCCCAAATTGCCTACAAATGTACAAAAGGTGAAAGTTCTGATGGCTGCCTCGCCCTGCTCCCCCACCCCTGTGAGGTCTTCTCTAGGAAAACTTTACTGACTACCTGTGCTCAGAGTGCCCCCGTGTGAGACTGTGCACCCTGCTACCAGATCTATGTGTCTGTCTATGTGTCTGTCCTGCCCTTGCCCCCAAGGCTGACCTTCAGGCATGGACTGAATGTGGTTCTCCTCTTGTACACCCCTCAGCTCTACCCAGCCTGGAGTGGGCATCAATAAAATACATTGTTGACTGAATAAGCTAAGATGTGGAGATTGAGGGTCTGGTGGGATTTGGGGTTTGAGAGGTTAGGAGTTGGGTTTGCCCAGGAATGTGGTCCTCAACCCTTAACTGTCTGACTTGAACCCTACTTTGGGCCTCTATAGTGTAGTACTTGCACCATCATTTACAAAATAGCTTGACGTAAAATAAGCTTGCTTCATACTTCCTTTTTAAAATGCATTTAAAAAGCAAACTAGAGGCAGTGCTGTCTAAATGGATAAGCCATTATCACTTGCCATAAGCAAAAAATAACTAGCCAAAAAAGCCAATACAGGGCTGGGGTTGTGGCTAAGTGGTAGAGCACTTGCCTCACACGTGTGAGGTACTGGGTTCAATTCTCAGCACCACATAAAAATAAAGATATTGTGTCCATCTTTTTTTTTAAAGCCAATACAGGAGATGGGGTTGCAGCTCAGTGATAGAGCACTTGCCTGGCATGTGTGAGACACTGGGTTCGATTCTCAGCACCACATATAAATGAATAAAGGTCTATCAACAACTAAAAAATACATATATATTTTTTAAAGCCAATACAATGGCAATAAAGAAATGTACTAAAATTTGAACTGGACCCTCCCTGCTCTTAAAGGCTTTGAATCCAAAGCCTGTCTACTGCATTCAAAAAGAAAACTTCTTGTGCCCTAGAGAAGCTTTCTCTACGAATATTTATTGAACACCTACGTGTGCCAGGGTATAAAGCAGAGAACAAAGATGCAATGTTTCAAATCATCATTTTCATCATTCCTCAACCTGAGTGTGAGTCTCTGGTTTTGCTCTGAGACTCCGATGCTGTGACATGAGACTCAAACATTTTCAAAAGTACACATAGGTAATAGTCCCAAACAGCCCAGAAACTTCATACCCTGGACATGAGCCTCCTAGACCTTAGGTCTTGGGTATTTACCCCAGACCTCAGAGACCTCACACCCTGGAATATACACCTCCATACATATATGGAGCAGAGTGCTCCATCTGGGACAAAGACCTCAGTTAACTCAGGCTTCACTGGAACAGAGTTTATGGCTCTAAACCCTCACATGACGTCTTTCACCCTGGGATTCAGACCCAAAACACACCCAGGAACTTTCCTTCTGTCTTCTGTGATAGAGTTATGTAAGCACCTCAAAAGACCTTACAACCTAGGACCTTCACACCCGATCACTGTCTTCCAAACTGCTCAGTTTTCACTTCCTGGGACAGACCCCCCAAATGACTGAGGTGTCACAACCTAGACCCAAGATCTTACTGTGTTGCCCAGAGTGGCTTCAAACTCCTAGGTTCAAGGTTTGAGTGATCCTTGTGTGCCACCATGCCTGGCTACTTAAATGGTTCTGAAATACCTTGGACACAAAGTTCCAAATCACTCAGAGATACTCTAAAAATCATCATTAAACATTCCAGATACCTTGCTCCCTAGAATATAGTGCCTTGAACAATTCAGAGACAGATCTCAAGAGCTTAGAGATCTCAAGATCTTGTGGCCTGGATATAGACCCTGTTCGGAATTCATACCTTGGAGACAAATGTGTATATGCAGCTCAGAGACCTTCTGACAGACCCTGAACAGTTCACAGGACACCCTAAAGATAGACTATCAAAACTTCTGAGACCTTGTACTTTGTAACCCAAATGATTACAAAACCCAAAAAACCTCAGATACCTCACAATTGGGAATAGAGATCTACTAATTTCTCAGAGAACTCACAAACCAGTACAAAGATGGTGAAACAGTTCAGAGATATCACACCCTCTCCTCAGACAACCAGAGACCTAATATCCCGAATGTGACCATAGAGCACTCTGAAATCACATATACTACTGGCCCTATACCAATCCAGATACCTTATAACCCTGGATACACTCCGATTCTGAGACGTCAACTGCTAGACACAATTAAAAAAAAAATGCTCACAAGTGTTAGACACTGAGACATCACCAACAGCTTGGAGACCTCACACTCTGATTTATAGATAAGATCAGAGACTTGAAGATCTGGATACAAACCCTCTACATAGCTTAGACTCCTCACATTCTGTGATGCAGCCCCCAAATAACTCTGAGGTCACATAGCCTGGGCACAGTTTCCAAACAGCTTAGAAACTTCATATCCTTGGCTCAGATGTCCAACAGATCAGAATCTTCCCCACTTTTTTTGGGAGTATTAGAGCTGGAACCCAGGGCTTTGCACATGTTAGGCAAGCATTCCATCACTGAGCTACATCCCCAGCCTCCCTTTTTATTTGATTTTGAGACAGGGACTCACCAAGTTGCCCAGGCAGACCTCAAAGATGCAATTCTCCTTCCCCAGCTTCCCAAGTAGCTGGGATTACAGGTGTGTACCATTGTGCCTGGCTCTACTCTTAACCCAGACCTCCAAATGATTCCAAAATATCACACTCTGGACTCAGCTCCACACCATTCATGGAATTTGCACTTTGTACTCTATCCAGAAGGATTTCAGATCCCTGACGGCTACAAGGAAACATCACATTCTATGCAAAGATGGCCACAAATAGCAGAGATCTCATAAATGGGACACAAACCCCAAACAGCTTAATGATCTCAAATCATAGACATATACTCCCAACCGGTTCAGAGAACTTCTAACCTGGAAGACTGATGTGAAAACATTTCAGAGGTATCACATCCAAACTACTTATGCCCACATGGTGACTCACATGATAGGACACTAACTCCCAACCTGAAGACTACACCTTCACACAGCAGATATACAATGCCAAAATGCTCAGGTTGACAAACTTTACAGACCCCAGGACACACATACCCCCAAACACACAAGAGACACCAGAAACTGGTAATATAACCTCAAACTGCTCAGAGACCTCAAAGTCTAGAAACAGACACCTAGTAAGTCAGAGACCTCATAGCCTGCGACCAAGACACCCCCGACAGGAAGGACTTCACACTTGGAAAGAAGTAGTTGAAGAACCTATGGAGTACAGAGATCCAAGATCTTACACTTTGGGACATGAAGGGTAAAGCACCTGAGAGGCTTGAGACAGTAAAATGATATCAGTAGAAAGACAGACTTCAAGAACAGATCCTGAAACTGTTCAGAAACAACACTAGGATAAAACCCAGAGCATTGTAGAGGATTATTCATTGGGATGTGGTTTCAAAACAGTTCAGAACTGGGCATGGTGGCACACATCTGTAATCCCAGTGACTCAGGAGGCTAAGGTAGGAGGATCACAAGTTCAAAGTCAGCCTCAGCAACTTTGGAGACCAACAGCTTGGAGACCTCACACTCTGATTCATAGAAGAGATTAGAGACTTGAAAATCTGGATAAAAACCCTCTACAAAGCTTAGGCCCTAAGCAACTCAGCGAGACCCTGTCACAAAATTTTAAAAATAAAAATTAAAAAGGCTTGGGATGTGGCTCTGTGCATAAGTGTCCCTGGTACAAAAAAAAAGTTTAGAGGGGTAATATCCCGGGCTCAGACATCCAAACACATCACAGTCTTCATATGAGGATCACAGACACTTTATACCTGAAAAAAGAGATGGTTAAATAACACAGAGATATCACGTTCTTGAGCTAAGAGATTTCAAAAATGCACACCTGCAAAACTTGCAAAAGCCCAGAAGACTCACTGGTACACACACACACCCATTAAATGTTCAGAGTCGTTGACCTTGGGGGGAAAAAAAAACCCTAATGAGTCAGAGATATCATACCCTCCCAAAAGGAACAGAGATGTCCCACCTTAAAATATATCCCAAACAGGTTAAGGAACTCTGGAACCAAACAGATCAGGGGCCATGTGTCCTAGGACACTGGTGGCTAAACATCTCAGAGATCTTACAATGTAAATACAATTACTCAAGTAGCTCAGTAAACTCACCCCCATGAATGCAGACCAGAAAATGCTCAGAACCCTCAAATTCAGGATCAGAAATCCTTCTGAGACCTAAGATATAGACCTCAAAATATAATTCAAAAAATTAATATGCTGGATGCAGAATATCAAATAATTCAGACCTCAAATTGTGGGACACAGCCAAACAGATCAGAGACTTCACATCCTGGACATACACCAACAAACAGACCAGGGACCTCACTCCCTGTGATATACAAATGAAAAAACAGCTCAGAGAATTCAAATTCTAGGAAGCACACGCCCATAAAGTACAGAGACCTCACATCCTATGACATACAAATAGATCAAAGACCACTCACACTGAGATATACACCCACAAACATTTCAGAGAAATAACATTCAGGGACTTATACAGATAAAAAGACAATGGACTTCAATCCCTGGGACACATGCACACAAATACACCAGACACTTCACATGACAGGATAAACACCCACTTACACTCTGGGAAATAAACTATAGAATGCACCAGAGACTTCACATATTGGGACACACACCCACAAAGAAAGCACACAAAAGCAGACCACACACATGATAATTATAATGCACACACACAAGTGACAACAGTACTAACAACCTGGAAGTGCATCCATAAATGGAGTAGAACCCTCGAGCCCTTCACAGTACTCTCACAACCATGTAAAAGAGTCACATGCTGAAAAACACACCCAGAAAAAGACAGTGGATCTCACAACTCTGATGTATGCTTGGAAACACATCAGAGAACTCACACCTTGGGACACATACTCTTACACAGATCAGGGAGCTCATACATAGGGACACACACCCACAAGCAGATCAGAAATTTCAAATCCTACATCATAATCACAATCAAGTCTGATACTTCATGGGCCAGGAAAACACCAGAAACAGATCCTAGACCTGACATCCTGCAATGCAGAACCACAAAGAGAACAGAGAGCTCATGTGCTGGTTGATCCATTGCAACAGAGAAGAGAGACCTCCACCATCAGACACACACAGATAGATGATGGAGTTCTCATCCTGGAATGTGCACCAACACCCAGACAAACTTACCATATCACATTAATTTTATATTGTTGCAGAAACAAAGCAACACAATCTTTTTGTTGTAAAACAACACGAATTTATTCTTTTCCATTTCTGCAGGTCAGAAGACTGATGAGGAGTTTTACAGGGTCAAGGCATTGGCTAGGTGTAGTGGCATGTGGCTGTAGTCCCAGCTACTCAGGAGGTTGAAGCAGGAGATCACTTGAGCCCAGGGCCGGCCTGGGCAACACAGCGAGACCCTGTCCATAAAAAACAAACAAACAAACAAAAAAGTGAGTTGAGAGCAGAACATGTTACATGATCTTCTTTATGTACAAATGACCTAAATGTAAACATTAAAAATCACAATAAACCATGTGCAGTGGTGCATGCCTATAATCCCAGTGGTTTGGGAAGCAGGAGGACCACGAATTCAAAGCCAGCCTCAGCAAAAAGCAAGGTGCTAAGGAACTCAGTGAGGCTCTGTCTATAAATAAAATACAAAATAGGGCTTAGGATGAGGCTCAGTGGTCTAGTGCCCCTGAGTTCAATCCCCAGTACCCCCCTAAAAAAACACAACAAATATTTTTTAAGTCAATGTATTGCTAGGGCTGACATCCCTGTGAAGTTATTAGAGCAGAATCCAGTTCCTGTATAATGCCCATATTCCCCAGCTCATTGCCCTTCCTCCAATTTCAAAGCTAGCAGCATTTCAACCTTCAAATCTCTCCCCCCTTCCTCTCTTTGTATCTCTCTCATATTATCTTTTATCACTCTGCTTCCATCACTACATCACCTTCTCTGACTCTTGCCTTCATGTCTCCCTCATATAAGGATACTTGTGATTACATTGGGCCTACCCGGATAATCTAGGATAATTTCCCCCTCTCAAATGCTTAGTTTAATCACAACTGCAAAGTCCCCCTTTCCATTTAAATTAACATAATCATAGGTTCCTAGGATTAAGAGGTGGACATCTTCAGAGCGCTCTTACCCAACCACTAGAGACAAGCGCACAACAAACAGCTCTCAGATCTCATTTGAGTAGTGTACTTCCAAATTGATGAGACACCTCCCACTCTCTAACAGACATCCAAAAAGAGCAGAGAGACACACATTCTGGGATATATACCAAAAAATGTTCAGAGTTATCAATTACTTGGAATTAAACTCACAAACACATAAGAGAATCTACCATCTGGGATGTATACACTGAAAGAGAACAAGAGACCTGACATGTTAGGATACACTAAGAGATTAGGGACCCCACATTCCAGGATATATGTACTTGAAGATATCAGGCATTCAGAACTGGGACACACACACATACACACACTCATACACACACACACACTGCAAAGAGAAACATGTTATTAGACATTAACCCATAAGAAGTCAGGTACCTCACAAACTAGGATGTGTATCAACAACTGAATAGAACTCATGCCTTTGAAAAATGCACACAAAGAGATCAGACACTCATACTGTGACATATACTCACAAACGGACCAGAGATCTCATGTAAGAAAAATGACCAAAAAGTGATCAGAAACCTCAAATCTACAACATGAAACTACAAACAGGTTAGAGGCTTTACAGGCAGGATTTGTAAACCCAGAATAAAGACAGACCTCACAGCCACATACAAGTCAGAGATTCCAAATCCTATAATAAATACCCTCAATCAAGTAAGAATTCTCTCGTGCTAGGAGAAAAAAATGCCATGAACAGACAACAGATCCAAGATCTTGCAACATATAGCCATAAAGAGATTAGAGAGTTTATACTCAGACATACTCCCAAACCAGTCAGAGGTTTTCAAAACAAGGGCTATAAACCACAACAATTTCAATGACTTTGCAGCCTCAACACATACACACCTCAACATATCAGATGTAGATATGTCAGCAAAAAAGTTACATCTGCTTAGAAATATACCTCCAAATCTCAGAGATCTGACAATATAGAACACAGATCCCCCAACAGTTTAGTAAACTCGCATCCTAGGATGTACATCCACAAAGGTCTCAAGAGACCAGGCTGAGGGTGTACCTCAGTGGTAAAGCAATTGCCTTACACACATGAGGCCTTGGGTTCAATTATCAACATCACCATCAAAAAAATCTTTTTAAAGCTTGGAAAAAAAGCTCAGAGACCAAACATGTCTTAGGGCATACTTTCACAAATAGACCAGGAACCCTCAGATCCTGGGAGGATACCCTCAACACAGATCAGAGACTTCACAACCTGGTTCATTTACCAGTGAAAACCAAGTATTTTATACCATAGGATATTGCCCACAAATAGATCAGAGAATTCTCATCCCAGAACACACACCAACAGACAGAGCAGAGTCATCAAAACCTGGACATATACTCAAAAACATCGAGGCTTTAATCCATGGGACCTAAAGCCATGAACTCCACACCCTTAATATACATACTAAAATAGATCAGAAACCGCACATCCTGGAGCCAGAAACTAATGAGAGACTTCATGTCCTAAGACATATAACCTCAAGGAGGGGACAGACCTCATATCCTACTTCATTCACCTGCAAACAAATCAGAGAATTCACAATATCAGACACACTCCCATAAGTATATCAGGGAGTTTAAATCCTGGGACATACACCAACAAAAATGACTACTGACACCACAACCTAGACAAACAGCCACAAACACATCAGGGACCTCAAATGCCACAAAGTTCAAGAGCCCTAACATTATGTCAATATAGTATCAAATGGTTCAGAGAGCTGAATTCCTAGGATATGCACCCACAGATTAGAGGCCTGCACATGAACCCACAGAGACCATAGACTTCAAACTCTGCAGTATATATGTACAAACTGAGTCATATATAACAATCTGATCAGATAGTTCACATCCTGAGATATACTCCACAATCAATGCAGACACCATGTGCACCTGACACACCCACCCACAAACAGATCAGAGACCTCATATCTGACAATGTACACATAATCCAAGTCAGAAACCTTACAGGCCAGGAAAACACCAGAAACAGATTCTAGACCTGACATCATGTAATCTAGATCCATGAATAGATCAGAAAGGTCATGTCCTGGGACATCTACCAGCAAATAGATCAGAGGCCTCAATACTAAGATATACACCCACAAAGAGCTCACAAACCTCACACACTAGCCATACAAACTTAAAAAGATCAGACGCCTAATTATTGTATATATATAACCAAACAAATCAGAAACCTTATGTCATTGGAAATATCCCCCAAACAGATGACAGACCTAACAACCTGGAACACAACCCACAAACATCTCAACATCTCATCTATTGGAATATTACCCCCTCAAATCCAGCTCAGAGATGTCACATCCTATGACATGCACACACAGTCCAGAGACCACAAAGTCTAGGACACATACCACCAAACATTCAGAGACTTCTCACTCTGGTACAGACACCTGCACAGATGTCAGAGGCATCTACCTTTAGTCATACACAAACACATCTTGGAGTCACATCCTGGAATGTGTGCTAATGATCAGGTAGAAACATCACAACCTAGGACAATATACTTATTTTCCTATTGCTGCCGTAACAAGTCATAATCTTAATATCATAAAACACATGGGCTGGGGCTGGGGCTCAGCAGTAGTGCACTTGCCTGGCATGTGTGAGGCACTGGGTTCGATTCTCAGCACCACGTAAGATAAATAAAGGACTATCAACAACTAAAAAAAAGTTTAAAAAAAACCCACAAATTTATTATCTTACCTTAATGCAGGTCAGAAGCCAAAAATTGGTTTTAATGGGCTAAAATCAAGGTATCAGCAGAGCAGCATCATTGCCGGAGGCTCTTGGGAAGATGTGTTCCCTGGCCTTTCCACTTCTAGAGCTGCTTGTATTCCTTGGCAAGTTGTCCCTTCCTTCACCCTCAAAGTCATCAACATTTCACTTTCAAATCTCTCTCTCTTACACACACATACACACACACACACACATGCACACACACATACACACATATATGCACACACATCTGCCTCTGACATCACATCAGTTTCTCTGCTTCTGACTGCTCTGCCTCTCTCCTATAAGGACCTTCGGGATTCCACTGGGTTTCACACCATGACACAGGAACAAGGAATCTTACATTCTAAAAAAATACACCTACAGAGAGGTCAGAATCCTTACAACCTGGGTATATACACCTCAACAGATTAGGGAACACAAATACTGGGTCATATACACAAAATCAGACTGGATACCTCCAGTTCTAGGACATACACCCACAAAAAGTTGAGAGCACAAACTCTGGGACACATACCACCAAACAGATCTGGGAAGGGGTATATAGTCCCCAAAGATAAACTTAAAATAACCCTTTTTACTCTAAACTTTTAAAATTTGGATTCATTCTGTTGAGAGCCACAGCCGAAGGGGCCCCAGCAAACTTCCAGCTGCCAGCAAACTTCCAGCTGCCAGCTGATGATTGGCTCACAGCGGCCCCAGCAACATCTAGCTGATTGGCTCCTCTGCGGTGATGCTCATTGGGCTGTTACCCTGCCCTTTCAGACCACGGAGCTGATCATTGGGGGACTTCTTTGGCTCTGCCCACGCAACCCAGTCAATCGGCCTCAAGAGCAGGAGGATTGTGGGTGTGTGAGAGGCTTGTGTTTTTGTGAGAGAGGCTGGTGGGAAGCCGGTGGTGGCATTTGGGCTCTGAGAGTTTTTCCTGAGGAGCTGTTTTGTTTGGCCTGTGTGGTTCTAAAAATAAAGTTCGTTTCTTTTGACAAGTGGCTCCTGAATCATGCCCAGCCAGACTGTGGCATTTGGTGGCTCGCATGGGGAGCGACTGAGGGTAAGTAAACTGCTCGCCCCTGAGGGCAGGGCGAGAGGATGGGTAGCCATTTTAAGATTCCTCTTTTGTTTTGCTTCATTTTTGTTTTAAATTGCCTGTCCCTGGAGATGAGTGAGACAGAAGAAAAACCGCTCACATCTGAGGAAAAACTATTTACATCTGAGGAACAGATAGGGAGAAAGGACGGATGCACATGTCAGGAGGATAGAAAGAATATAATGATTTTGTGTTGTTCCATTTTTATTTCATTCTGTCTCGGTTTTGTTTGGTGTCATCTTGTTGGGTTGTATTATAGTAGAAATACAGGATCAGAAATTAGTAAAAAACAAACCGAAAGAATGTTAAGTAAATTGTTAGAGGAAGGAGGCATCCCAGTAAAATCAAGAGCAGTCAGGGCATACATTGATACAATACAAAAATGTAGCCCATGGCTTTTTAAGGAGTTGTTAAATATCTCACTATGGAACCATCATGGTGAAGATTTAAAAAGAATAGAAAAGAACAACCCAGGGACTCTGCCAGTTGGCACATTGCCATTGTGGACGTTCGTATCTGGTTTGCTTAGTTCAAAGCCTTCAATTCAGACAAAGGTAGAGGAAGGAGAAGACATATTGATTCAAGTAAAAGACAAGGTCTCTCAAGTTAGTCAGAAAGAGGAAAAGATTCAAGTAAAAGAGAAGGTCTTTCGAGCTAGTCAGACAGAGGAAGGAAGTTTAGAGCAGAAAAAGCCATCAGGGGAAAAGTTACAACAGGAGACTGCTACTAACACCTTTCTATCAGAGGGCGTAAGTGTTCAACCAACAGCACCACCTCTACAGGAGACTGCTACTAACAGCATTCTATCACCAGAGGGCATAAGTGTCCAATCAACAGCACCACCTCCATATGCTGGGAGGCTCCCAACCCCCGCAGTTGATAGTTGGGATCCTGAGACAGGATCTCAAGTATTAACATGTCCTGTATTTGAGGTAGGAGGGCAGCGAATTTACCATGCTTTAAATTTCAAAACAGTGAAGCAGCTAAAAGAGGCTGTATCAACCTATGGTCCTCAAGCACCCTTCACTGTAAGCTTGGTCAAATCCATTAACAACTTGAACATGACGCCAGCAGATTGGGCTAATATGTGTAAAGCTGTGCTAAATGGAGGTCAATACCTGTTATGGAAGGTTGCCAGTGAGGAATTTTGCAAGGAGACGGCTAGGCGAAATGCAGCAGCTGGTTATCCTCAGAGAAATCTAGATATGTTGTTAGGAAAGGGACCTTATGAGGATCAGCAGCAACAAATTGCATATGATCCTGGCGTATACTCACAAATTGCTGTAGAGGCAATTAGGGCATGGAAGACTTTACAAGGAGATGGAGGTTTACAAGGTCAATTATCTAAGGTAATACAAGGAGCTAATGAACCTTACGCTGAATTTGTAGATAGGCTTATTCAAACAGCTACCAGAGTTTTTGAGAATACAGAACAAGCAATCCCATTAATAAAACAACTGGCTTATGACCAAGCGAATCGTTGGTGCAGAGATATCATTAGACCATGGAAACATGAAGATTTAAACACATATATTAAATTATGTAGAGACATTAATGAACAAGAGCAAGTCGTGGCAGCTGCAGTAAAACAGGCTTTAGATGCCAGAGACATTAATGAACAAGGGCAAATTGTGGCAGCTGCAGTAAAACAGGCTTTAGATGCCAGGCCAAGAACATGCTACAATTGTGAACAAACAGGACATTTTAAAAGGAATTGCCCCATAGGAGGAGGGTTTAACAAAACTAAGTATCAAAGGAGTAGAATACTGGGTATTTGCCCACGATGCCATAGAGGGAGACATTGGGCTAATGAATGCCGTTCTCAAACCACCATAGAGGGTACTCCATTATCAAAAAACGAACAAGGACCAGGTGTTTATCCACGATATCGTGGAGAAGGGCATCAGGCTCCATTGCCAAAAAATGGACAGGGGGGCCCAATGCCCCGGGGCCCAAAACCACAAATATATGGAGCACTGGAGGAACCCAGCAACCCCATCAGGGTAGTGCCCAGGACACATTGTCCATCAGATCCCTCATCAAACAAACCAGAGGGAGCACAGGGTTGGACATCTGCGCCTCCGCCAGATCAGTACTAACTCCAGAGATGGGAGTTCAAATCATTCCCACAGGGGTGAAAGGACCTCTTCCCATAGGAACAGTAGGCTTATTATTGGGACGCAGCTCTTCTACTCTAAAAGGACTTATGATAAGTCCTGGGGTAATTGATCCCGATTATGAAGGTGAAATAAAAATTATAGCCAGTTCTGCAAAGGGTATATCAGTAATTTCACCAGGAGATAGAATAGCACAGTTACTAATAATACCAAGCCTTCATGATGAATTTTCCAGTCATGCTGTAGAAAGAGGTTCCAAGGGATTAGGCTCCACATGTGTAGATTGGACTATGCTTTCTTTAAATTTAGATTCTCGCCCCATGTTAAAACTAAATATTCAAGGACATGAATTTAATGGGCTACTGGATACAGGTGCAGACCTTAGCATCATCTCTCATCAAGAATGACCAAAACATTGGCCATTACAACAAGCCACTCAAACGCTTCGAGGCCTAGGAGTGGCGACTAATCCCCATAGAAGTGCAATGGTATTAGATTGGAAGGATCCTGAAGGATGTGAAGGAACTATACAGCCATATGTATTGGATCATCTTCCCGTAAATTTATGGGGACGAGATGTCCTAGATCAATTAGGTTTGACATTAACAAATAACATCAATCAAAATGCACCCACTATTATGGCTAGACAAGGTTTTAGGAAAGGAAAAAGATTAGAAAAACAAGAACAAGGTATAGCAGCACCAATACAAATAGATCAAGGAACAGACAGACATGGGTTGGATTTTCAGAAAGGGCCACTGAGACAATAAAAATTACTTGGAAATCAGAAAGACCAGTATGGGTTCCTCAGTGGCCCCTGACTAAAGAAAAGATACAAGCAGCCCATGATCTGGTCAAACAACAGTTAGTGGAAGGAAATATACAACCTTCTGTATCTCCTCATAATACTCCCATTTTTGTCATCAAAAAGAAATCTGGTAAATGGAGATTATTGCAAGATTTAAGAGCCATTAATAATGAGATGGTTATTATGGGACCTGCTCAATTGGGGATTCCTCAATTGTCTGCTTTGCCAAAAACTTGGTATGTTTTAGTTATAGATATTAAAGATTTTTTTTTCAATTCCAATTCATCCTGAGGATAGTCCACGTTTTGCATTTACTATCCCTGCACTGAATCATGAAGGTCCTGATCAGAGATATGAATGGAAAGTACTCCCTCAAGGGATGGCTAACAGCCCAACTATGTGTCAAATTTATGTTAACAAAGTAATCCAGCCACTTAGAAATCAAAATCCTGAACTACAAATATTTCACTATATGGTTGATGTATTATTAGCACACAAAACTAAAAACACATTGCTAGAATATTATGCCACACTTACAAACTTATTAAAAAATTATAATCTAGAGATAGCAATAGATAAAGTACAATTAAATTTTCCAATTAATTATTTAGGAGTTCTATTATCTTCAACCATGGTCCGTCCACCAAAAATTCAAATATGAGTAGATCAACTCAAATCACTTAACAACTTCCAAAAGTTATTAGGAGACATAAATTGGATAAGGCCTTATCTAGGTATACCAACAGGAGAGTTGGGACCTTTATTTGATATCCTAAAAGGTCCATCAGATCCAAATTCACCCCGAATGTTAACGCTTGAAGCAAGAAAGGCATTAAAAATCATTGAAACATATATGGAAAATATGCATTTGGATAGAATTGATATAAGTTTGCCTTTATTATTTATTGTACTACCAACAAAAAATATTCCTACAGGAGTATTTTGGCAAGAAGTTCCATTATTATGGATACATTTATCTTATTCTCCTAACACTATTCTTATTAGGTATCCTGAGGCTGTAGGACAATTAATACTCAAAGGAATAAAAGCAGCAAAGGGAGTGTTTGGAATTTCTCCCAATAAAATTATTACTCCATATACTATGAATCAAATTGATGAGTTAGCTAATGAGTTAAATACTTGGGCAATAATCATGTGCCAATCTAATGTTTCATTTGATAACCACTTACCATCTAATCCTTTATTGTCTTTTTGGTCATTGCATCCTGTAATTTTTCCAAAAATGACAAGAAAAACACCTATTATGAATGCTCCAAATATATTCACTGATGGGTCAAATAATGGTACAGCAGCAATAGTTACACCTGATCAAACTTTTACATTTTTAGTACCCAAACAATCAGCTCAAAAGGTAGAGCTTAATGCAGTATTACAAGCTTTTGTGATGTTCAAAGATTCTGTATTTATTTTCTGATAGTCAATATATAGTTAATGCTATAGTATCCCTTGAAGATGCTGGTAGGATTTCCCCTTCCTCTACTGTTTTCTCTTTGTTTTCCACTATACAAAGTCTAATCTGGGACAGAAAAGATCCATTCTTTATAGGACATATCAGGGCACATACAGGATTGCCTGGAGCCCTTAGTTTGGGCAATGATTTAGCAGATAAAACTACACATGACATATTTCTCTACACTAGAAGAAGCTACAAATTTTCATAAAAAGTTCCATGTCAATGCTAATACTTTACAAAAGCATTTTAAAATAACTAAGGAACAAGCTAGACAAATAATAAAACAATGTCAAAATTGTGTGACCTTTTTACCACAAGTTAATCTTGGAGTCAATCCTAGAGGATTGATACCTAACCATATTTGGCAGATGGACGTCACACACTTGTCAGAATTTGGAAAATTAAAATATTTGCATGTTACAGTTGATACTTCTTCTGGATTTTTGATGGGCTCCCTTCATGCTGGAGAAAAAAACTAAAGATGTTATAGCTCATTGCTTACAAAATTTTGCCACTGTGGGCGTTCCAAAACAGTTAAAAACAGATAATGCCCCTGGTTATACTTCTACCTCTTTTAAACAATTTTGCTCATCATTTGGCATTACTCATATAACAGGAATCCCATACAATCCACAGGGACAAGGCATAGTTGAAAGAGCTCATCAAACTATTAAAATGTACCTATTAAAGCAAAAAAGAGGGAATTGGGAAGGGGTATATATTCCCCAAAGATAAACTTAAAATAACCATTTTACTCTAAACTTTTTAAATTTGGATTCATCAGGGCTTAGTGCTGCGGAAAGGCATATGTGTCCAAAAAATGTACATAAGCCCAAGGTACTTTGGAAGGATATTCTAACAGGACAATGGAAAGTTCCTGACCCAGTAATTGTCTGGAGTTGGGGGTCTGTTTGTGTGTTTCCACAGGGAGAACAGCAGCCGATTTGGATTCCAGAGAGATTAACTAAAGCGATTTCTATAGACCAAAAGGAAGATGATTTGGTTCAAATCCATAACAGCTGATATCCAAAACTCCAGTTTGGCTATCCTTACATCTGCAACAGAACCAGGATGCTTTTTTCAATATCTATTTTATTATTACCCTTTCCCACATCATGAAGTTCTATTTTGTTTTTTGAGCTCATACAGACCTAGGTTAATGTTTTGCTGATCAGTTCTATTTTTTGACTATAGAGTTTTTAAACATTGCAATGGAGATTTCACCTGTAAAAAGTTATAAGGCCTTTACTATTATGTTATGTGTTGTTTGCACACTTGTGTTTTATGTTGTATGTTTGTATGTACGTATGTCCATATATCATATATGATGAGCGCTCATGAAAAAATGGATCCAAATTTTTTTTTATTCACGTGATTTAAATGGTTTAATTTAAATTGGGTAAACAACTGTTGAGGATTATTTTAATATGTGAACAAAAAAGGAGGTTAACAGATCTGTTTGTTTACTTTCACCTTTCCTTTTCATTATATTTAATAATTCTGTTCAAGATCATGTAAA
The DNA here is from genome assembly GCF_964194105.1 of Spermophilus citellus. Taxonomy (NCBI): domain Eukaryota; kingdom Metazoa; phylum Chordata; class Mammalia; order Rodentia; family Sciuridae; genus Spermophilus; species Spermophilus citellus. The sequence goes on along the minus strand of NC_138190.1, from coordinate 42,795,066 downwards.
TTGTTAAGAAATTTGTTTTCTTTTAGTGCCTTCTGGAATGTTACATAATTTTTTCTTTAGCCATTATTGCCAGAATTCCTATCTTCATCCCAGTGCCGGTGAAGACAAAGATAAAACCAATCTACAGCTTCTGCAATAGCCATCACTGAACTGCTTGCAGAACTTGCCTGGACTATGTATCACTTGTATGCATTGTGAACTCACTTGTATGCATTGTGAACTATCGGTTGGTGCAGCGACTTGTGGTAGTGTTGGGGTATTTATGCTGATGGTGTCATTGGTGGTACAATTTTTCCAAAAGGAGCCATCACTGAACTGCTTGCAGAACTTGCCTGGACTATGAATCACTTGTATGCATTGTGAACTCACCTGTATGCATTGTGAACTATCTGTTGGTGCAGCAACTTGTGGTAGTGTTGGGGTATTTTTGCTGATGATGTCATCGGTGGTACAATTTTTCCAAAAGGAGCCATCAATTGGCTTGGTGTATCTTCCTCCCTTCTGCTTGTCATGGTCGTTCAGCTAAAATTTGGGGGCCAACAGAGGTGAGGCAAAGAACCTCACCCGCCCGCTGGTACAAAGACCTATCCACAGGTGTGGCTGTATACTGGACCAGTAGTCAGTGACGGGTAAGATCCAATTGCAATGGTACCAACCTAAGACAGGAGGCTGACGCCTTGAGGTCAGCTCATCCAATAAAGGGTAAGGACCATATGTACTATTGGACAACCTAAGGCAGGCATGGTCCCTAAGCCACATGCTTGTTGTTTAAACAGAGAGGGGGAGATGTTGAGAGCCACAGCCGAAGGGGCCCCAGCAAACTTCCAGCTGCCAGCAAACTTCCAGCTGCCAGCTGATGATTGGCTCACAGCGGCCCCAGCAACTTCTAGCTGCCAACTGATTGGGTCCTCTGCGGTGATGCTCATTGGGCTGTTTCCCTGCCCTTTCAGACAACGGAGCTGCTCATTGGGGGACTTTTTTGGCTCCGCCCACACGACCCAGCCAATCGGCCTCAAGAGCAGGAGGAGTGGGGGAGGTGGAGAGGCTTGTGGGAAGCCGGTGGTGGCAGTTGGGCTCTGAAGGTTTTTCCTGAGGAGCTGTTTTGTTTGGCGTGTGTGGTTCTAAAAATAAAGTTTGTTTCTTTTGACAAGTGGCTCCTGAATTGTGCTCAGCCAGACTGCGGCACAGATCAACAGGTGAGAGACAGAATCCCCCAGAGTATACACCTGCACAGAGATAAGAGGATCTATCATCAAACACACACTCAGACAGATTATGGAGTTCCCATCCTGGGGTGTACATCAACATCGAGATAGATACAGTACAATCTGGGATACTGTATCAGTTTTCTATTGCTATGGAAACAAACTACATTTTTTTGTCAGAAACAACACAAATTTATTACCTTACGTTTCTATAGATCAGAAAACCAAAGAGAAGGTTTATGGGTCAAAGTCAAGGTGATGGCTGAGCTGACTTCCCTGTGGAGCTTCTAGGGGAGAATCCAATTCTTGTAGGATGACTGCATTCCCCAGTTCCTCCATCTTCAAATCCAGCAATGTTTTGCCTTCAAATCTCTCTCTCTCTCTCTCTCTCTCTCTCTCTCTCTCCCCCCTCTCCGCTCCTATCCTCTCCTCTCCCATGCATATTTCTCTCACTTTCCCTGTGACCTCTGCTTGTGTTGTTACATCATCTTTCCATTCCATCATCATTTCATTCTGTCACTAAATCACCTTCTCTGAGTCACTTATATGTCTCCCTCGTAATTGCTTATGATTACATTGGTGGTCCCACCCAGATAACCTAGGATAATTCCTACATCTCAGGGTACTTCTCTTAGCCGTGTGTGTGTGTGTGTGTGTGTGTGTGAGAGAGAGAGAGAGAGAGAGAGAGAGAGAGAGAGAGAGAGAGAGAGAGATTGGAGATTAAAACCAGGGGCACTCTACCACTGAGTTACATTGACAGTCCTTATTTTTATGTTTTATTTTGAGACAGGGTCTGCTAAATTGCCCAGGTTGACCTCAAACTTGTGATCCTCCTGCCTTAACCTCCTTAGTTGCTGGAATTACAGGCATGCACCAATGTGCTTGGGTTATTTAAGTTTAATCACAACTGCAACATCCCCTTTTACCATGTAAATTAGCATAACCACAGGTTCCAGTGCTTAGCAATTGGACAATCAATCCCACAGCTGCAGAATATACATTCTTTTATCAGAACATGAAACTTTTCCCAAAATAGGTCATATATTAGGCCATAAAGCAAGTATTGAAAAATGAAAAAAACTGAAATAATTTTTTTTGCATATAATCAGATCATAATGGAATGAAACCAGAAATCAACAGCAAGAGAAACTACAGAAATTATATTATAAACAAGCCAGGTGCAGTGGTGTCCATCTGTAATCCCAATGACTCAGTAGGCTGAGGCAGAAAGATTGCAAGTTCAAGGCCAATCTCAGTAAATTAACAAGGCTCTAAGCAATTTAGTGAAACCCTGTCTCAAAATTTTAAAAAATGGCCAATGATATAGCTAAGTGGTAAAGTGCCCCTGGGTCTAGTATTCACTCCTGCCAAAAAAAGACATTATATAAACACATGGAGAATGAGCAAAATACTTTTGAACAAATAGTGTGTCTTTGAAAAACATCAGGGAGAGGGGCTGGTGATATAACTCAGTTGGTAGAGTGCTTCCCTTATATCCATAAGGCCCTGGGTTCAATCCCCAGCACTGCCAAAAAAAAAAAAATGAAAAAAATCAGGATTTTAAAAATTTTTTAAATCCAAATTTTAAAATCCTTAGAGTCAAATGAAAATGGAAATACAACATACCCAAACCTGTAAGGTACAGAAAAAGCAGTACCAAGAGAGAAGTTCATAGCTGAGTTCCTACATCAAAAGAAAAGAATCAGGGATGATAGCACATACTTGTAATCCTAGTATCTTGGGAGTCTGAGGTAGGAGGACCACAAGTCCCAGGCCATCCTTAGAAACTTCATGAGATCCTGTCTCAAAAAGAAAGAAAGAAAGGAAAAGAAGGACTGGGGATGTAGCTCAATGGTAGATCACTCCTGGGTTCAATCCCCACTATGCCCCCAAAACATAGAGAAGAGAGAGAGAGAGAGAGAGAGAGAGAGAGAGAGAGAGAGAGAGAGAGAGAGAGAAATCTCAAGTTAAGAACCTAATGAGAGAGAGGAGAAAGAGAGAGAAGAGATATCTCAAATAAATAACCAAATGATGCATCTCAAGGTCTTAGAAAAACAAGAACAAACAAAATTCCCAATCAGTAGAAAGAAAGAAATAATAAAATTTAAAGCAGAAATAAATGAAATAGAGACTAAAAGAATAGGGCTGGGGATGTGGCTCAAGTGGTAGCGAACTCACCTGGCATGCGTGGGGCGCTGGGTTCGATCCTCAGCACCACATAAAAATAAAATTAAAATGTTGTGTCCACCGAAAACTAAAAAAAAAAAAAAATTTAAAAAAGAATAATACAAAGGATCAATGAAACAAACAGTCGGTTCTTGTAAAAGATAAACAAAATCAATAAACTCTTAGCTAAACTAAAAGAGACAGAAAACTAAAATAAATAAAATTAGAGATGAAAAGGGAGATATTACAACAGATATCTCTGAAATTCAGAAGATAGTTAGGGAATTTTAAAAAAATTATACATTTTTTACTTGTAAATGGACACAATACCTTTATTTTATTTATTTATTTTTATGTGGTGCTGAAGCTAGAACCCAGTGCCTCACAAGTGCTAGGCAAGCACTCTACCACTGAGCCACAACCCCAGCCTACAGGGAATATTTTATAAAACCATATACCAACAAATCAGAACATCTAGAATAATGGAAAAATTCTAGATAAACATGACCTAACAAAATTTAATCCAGAGGATAAAAAAAAAAACACCTAAACTATGAAAACAAGCAGTGATATTCAGGCAATACTAAAAAGTCTCTCAGCAAAGAAAAGTCCAGGACTGGATGGATTCAATGTTGAATTTTATCAGATTTTTTAAAAAGAACTAATAACAATGCTCCTAAAACTATTCTATAAAATCGAAAGGGAAGGAACACTTTAAAAGTCAATCTATGAAGCCAGTATTACCCTGCTACCAAGACCTGATAAAAATATATCAATAAAAGAAAATGATAGCTGGGTGTGGTGGAACAGACCTATAATCCCAGTAACTCAGAAGGCTAAGGCAGGAGAATCATAGTTCAAGTCCAGCCTTAGCAATCTAGTGAGACCCTGTCTCAAAATAAAAAATCTAAAAGGGTTGGAGATGTAGCTTATTAGAAAAAAATATCCCCCAAACATAAATATCCCCCAAACAGAAGACAGACCTAACAACATAGAACACAATCCACAAACATCTCAACATCTCACCTATTAGAATAGGATTGAACCCAGTACCAAGTAGGTGGTTCTGGGTTCAATCCCCAGAACCAAAATAAATAAAAAAATACAATAAAAAATGAAAATCACATGATCATCTCAATAGATGCAGAATAAGCCCTTGAGAAAAATTCAGCATTGTTTCATGATAAAATCCCTGAATAAACTAGGTAGAGAAGGATCATACCTCAACATAATAAGGGATATACTCAACAAGCCCATATCCAACATCATAATGAATGGTGAAAATCTGAAATCATTTCCTCTTGAAATTAAGAACAAGTGTATCCACTATCACCACTGTTTTATAAAAAATATTTTTATTAGTTATCGATGGGCCTTTATTTATTTATTTATTTGCTTATGCATTGTGCTGAGAATCGATCCCAGTACCTCACACATGCTAGGCAAGTGCTCTACCACTGAGCCACAACCCCAGCCCTTTCACCACTCTTATTCAATATAGTACTTGAAATTTTATCCAGAGAAATTAGTCAAGAGAAAGGAAGAAAAGGGATATATATATATAAGAAAGGAGTAAATCAAATTATCCCTGCTTGCAGATTATAGGAATCTATACTCAGCCCCAAAGTTTCCACCAGTCAGGTGTATTGGGGCATAACAGTAATCCCAGTGGATCAGTAGGCTGAGGCAGAAGGATTCTAAGTCCCAAGCTAGCCTCAGCAACTTTGCAAGACTCTGTCTCAAATAAAAAGGACAGTCATGTAGCTCGGTGGTAAAGTGGCACTGGCTTCAATTCCCAGTACAAAAATAAAAATAAAAGACTCCACCAAAAGACTCTGGGAACTGATAAACAAATTCAGCAAAGCAGTAGGATCCAAAATCAACATTCAAAAACAGTAGCTTTTCTTTTTTGTCTTTTTGGTACTGGGAATTGAACACAGGGGCACTTAACCATTGAGGTGCATCCTCAGCCCTTTAAAAATGCTTTTTTAAAAAAATTTAGAGACAGGGTCTTGGTAAATTGCTTAGTGCCTTGTTGATGATTCAACTCACCATCTTCTTGCCTCAGCCTCCTGATCTGCTGGGATTACAGGCGTGTGTACCATACCTGGCTAAACAGTAGCTTTTCTTATATACCACTAATGAACTTGCTGAGAAAGAAATCAGAAAATAATAATCCCATGCACAATAGTCTCAAAAAATACCTAGGAGTGAGCTGGGGATATGGCTCAGTGGTAAAGTGCTTCCCTGGCATGCATGAGGTCCTGGGTTCAAATCCTCAAGCACACAAAAAAAAAAAACTAGGAGTAAACCTAACCAAGGAGGCAAAAGACCTCTTCAATGAATAATATAAAACTCTGAAGAAAGAAATTGAATACACTAGAAAATGGATAGACCTCCTATGTTCATAGAGTCAGCGAATGAATATTATTAAAATGGCTATACTACTGAAAGTGATCTTCAGATTCAATTCAGTCCCCATCAGAATATCAGAATACCAATGTCATTCTTCACAGAACTAGAAAAAAACAACCCTAAAATTTACATGGAACCACAAAAGACCCTGAATAGCCAAAGCAACCCTGAACAAAAAAGAGAATGCTGGAGGCACCACAATACCTGATTTCAAAATATGCTACAGAGCCATGGTAACAAATTGACACAAAACAATGGAATAGAATAGAGGACCCAGAAATAAACCCACGCATCTACAGCTATCTGATTCCCATCAGCCTCATTAACAAATGGTGCTAGGAAAACTGGAAATCCACATGTAGAAGACTGAAACTAGACTCCTATCTCACCCTGTACAAAAATAAACTCAAAGTGGATCAAAGACATTAATGTAAAACCTGAAACTCCTAGAGGATAACGTAGGGGCAATACTTCCAGGTATTGGCACAGGCAAAAAATTCCAGAATGGGATTCAAATAGTGCAGAAAACAAAAGCAAGAACTGACAAATAGAATTACACCAAATTAAAAAGCTTCTGAACAGCAAAGGAAATAATTAACAGAGTAAAGAGACACTCCACAGAATGAGAGAAAATTTTTGCAAGCTATTTATCTGACAGAGGATTAATATCCAGGACATATAAACAAAACTCAAAAATAACAAAAGAACATGAAAAAACAACCCTAAAATTTATATGGAACCACAAAATTTTGATTGAATTGATGTAATTCAATCAAAAAATGGGCAAATGGTCCAAATATACCATTTCAAAAGAAGTATAAGTGGTCAATAAATATATAAAAATTGTTCAATATTTTTAGCCATCAGGGAAATACAAATCAAAAGTATAGCGAGATTCCATCTTATTCCAGTCAGAATGTCCATTATTGAACAAACAAGCCAGGCACAGTGGCATACTCCTATAATCCCAGCAACTTGGGAGGCTGAAAAAGGAGGATCACAAGTTTGATGCAAGACTCAGCAACTTAGTGAGGCCCTAAGCAACTTAGCAAGACCCTGTCTCTAAATAAAATATTAAAAAGGCTAGATTTGTGGCTAAGTGGTTAAGTGCCCCTGGGTTCAATCCCCTGGGCCAAAATATGACCAGAAGAATGAGAAGTTATACTCCATTTATGTATGATGTGTCAAAATGCATTCTACTATCATATATATCTAATTAGAACAAATTTTTAAAAATAAAGAAAATATGGTATATATACACCCCATATTCACCTATAAAACAGAATGAAATCTTATCATTTGCACAAAAATGAATACACCTGGAGGATGTCCTGTTAAATGAAATAAGACACAGAAAGAAAGTATCACATGATTTCTCTCACATATGGAAACTAAAACAAAGAAAAGAAAAAGGATAACCTGAAAGTACAAGAGGCAGGGGCTGGGGTTGTGGCTCAGTGGCAGAGCTCTTGCCTAGCAGGTTTGAGGCACTGGGTTCGATCCTCAACCACATAAAAATAAACAAACAAAATAAAGGCATTCTGTCCATCTACAACTACAAAAACATTTTTAAAAAAGAAAGTACAAGAGGGACTATTAGGATAGGGGAAGGGGACTGAGGGAGGTAAGAAGGGGAGAGGACAAGAGAGGATGGAAGGAAGGGTAGATATGATCAAAACATGATGCATGAATGTTCAGAAATGTCACAATGAAACCCATTGATTTGTTGAATAAGTATATGTTAATATAAATTTTTTAAATATTTATTTTTTTAGAAGTAGCTGGACACAATACCTTTATTTATTTATCTTTATGTGGTGCTGAGGATCGAACCCAGGGCCTCACACATGCTAGGCAAGTGCTCTACTGCTAAGCCACAATTCTAGCCCCTAATTTAATTTTTTTAAAAAAGAAAAGCTTATTTGGCTCAGATTCTGGTGGCTGGTGGGTCCTGACAGCATAACACTGGTGTCTTGGCAAGGACCTCCTGGCTGCATCACAACATGGCAGAGAAGTGGAGGGTGAACCATTCACATGCAGAAAAGGCCTAGTTATAGGGTAGTTTTGCTTTGTAACAACTGGCTCTCAAAAGAATTAATCCAGTCACAGAAGACCTGACCCATCCCTGCAAGACAACATTAATCCCTTCATGAGGATGGTGTCCCCATGACCTAATTACTTTCCACTAGGCTTCACCTCTTAAGGATCTATCACCTCAACACCATCACAATGGGGACCAGCCTCCAGCACATGAATTTTTAGGAAACAAACCATATCCAAACCACAGCACATAAAAAGACTAGAAACTCAAACACTGTGATATAAAGCCAAAAGCAAATTGGAAACCTCATCTGAGAAATCTATCCACAGATCAGAAAATTCACACTCAAGACACTCACCCACAAACAGGTCAGTGATCTCAAGTTCTATAACATATACTTGTATCAAATAATATATCTCAAATTCTAGGAAAAACAATTAGAGACATCTTCAGAATGTATACCCCAAAAAATCAGAGTTTGTAGGCTGAGACCTCAACCCTACATAAAATATGCACAAAGTGCTTCACACCTCAAACTAGGAATACACACACCTAAACAGATCGAGACACATTCTGCTATATTTATTCCCAAATGAATAAAAAATCTCATATTTCACAAATATTCACAAACTATCAGAGACCCAATAACCTAAACATAATATAAATACCTCATAGACCTTACATACTAGAACATATATCCTAAATTAGCCAGGGCTCCTTATATCCTAGGACACCACACACACAAAGAGATCACAGACCTTGTACTCTGAGATGCACACCCACAAAAACCTCAGAGGTCACAAATTTAGGGACACACATTCTCAAACATATCAGAGACCTCTCATCCTGGTTCATACACCCACATGTAGATCAGAGGCCTCCCTCAAAGGACACACACAAACAGGTCAGGTGGCTACCATTTTTGGATGTCCACTAACAAGCAGTTAGAGACATGGGACACCATGTTCCTTTCCTATCACTGTTATAACAAATTGCCGTAATTTCATTGTTGTAAAAATACAAATTTATTTCTCATATCATATTTGTATAGGATAGAAACCTGAAAGTGGGTCTAAAATCAGGTGTTAATGTAGGTGAGTTCCTTATGGAGACTCTAGGGATGAATGTATTTCCAATTTCTAGAGATGCCTGCAGCCCTTCATTACTTTCCCCTTCCTCCATCTTCAAAACTGATAGCATTTCATCATTGAGTTTCTCTGATCTACTAGTTTCTCTATCTAGATGTGATAACTCTGTTATTACATCTCCTTCTCTAACCTAATCAGTCAACATATCTCCTTCTCTCACTCCAGCTTACTGGTCACATGTCCTTCACTGGTCATCTTTGGAGAACCTTTATTTCATCAACCAAAGACATGTGCACAAAGTATTAGAGATTTCACATCTTTGTATATATTCTCATGAAGAGCACAAGGACTCACATCCACAAACTTTTCTATCATCATATTACTGTCTCTAACTCAGCTTATATCATTATATTATGTTCAGTGACAATAACCATCCTTTCCGCCCTGTTTAAGGACTCTTGTGGTTAGGTGCTGTGGTGCATTCCTATAATTCCAGCTACCCTGGGGGTTGAGACAGGAGACTCACAAGTTCAAGACCAGTCTGGACAATTTAGTGAGATCCTTTCTCAAAATAAAATTTTTTAAAAAGGCTGGGGGTGTGGCTTGCCTAGAAAGTGCCAAGCCCTGGGTTTGAAACTTAGCATCCCAATAAAAAAAAAATAATAATAAAGATTCTTGTGATTATATTGGACCTACCTAGAAAATCTCCCAATCTCAAGATGTTTTATTTATCGTATCCACAAAGTATCATTTTAACAAGTAAAGTCATATATTCAGCTTCCAAGTTAGGACATGAGCATCTTTAGGTGGCCAAAAATCAGGACAGCACAGAAATACAGACACAAACCATTAGAGAACTTCCAAAACACACACTTCCAGAAATCTCAGAGGCCTAAAATGCTGGACATGTTTGTGGACACCACAAACAACTCACAGACCCCAACGTGGATCATACATCTAGAAACTAATCAGAGACCTCCAACCTGAAACACACATCTAAAGAGAGCAGATACCCCTACATTCTGAGACATATACTCAAAATCAGCTCTGGGACCTCACAAATTGGAACATATACCCACAAACAGAATAGACCTCACACCTTCAGCAAGTCATCAAGAGTTTTGCTTTGTTTTTTGTTTTGTTTGCAGTGCTAGAGATAGAACCCAGAACTTCACACCTGTTAAGCAAGTGCCCTATCACTGAACTACATCTCCAGCCCTCTTTTTATTATTTATTTATTTAGTTTTGGTACTAGGAATTGAAGCCTGGGGGCATTGAGCCACATCCCCAGCCCTTTTCTTAAAAAATTATTTTTTAGATGTTGATGGACCTTTATTTTATTCATTTATTTATACGTGGTGCTGAGAATTGAACCTACTGCCTCACACATGTTAGGCAAGCGCTTTACCACTGACCCACAGTCCCAGCCCCTCCCCAGCCCTTTTTATATTTTATTTTGATACAGTTCAAACTGGTCTTGTGATTACAGATGTGTACTCCTGTGCTTGGGCTCCAAAAGGCATTTTTTAAAAATCTTACAAACTGTGATTTACATGTACAAACAAACTGCAGACATTATATCCTGCAGCAAGAATCCACAACATGTTGGAGACCTCAAGTTCTGAGAAATACACTCAGAATAATTAAAGATATTTGACATCTTGGGATATATAGCCACAAGAAGATGAGAATATTCCAATCCTGAGACATATATCTGCAAACAGATCAGAGGCCTTGATGCTGAGATATACACCCCAAAGAACTCAGAAAACTTGTACTTTGAATATATATATATATATATATATATATATATATATATATATATATATACCTTAATGAATAACAAACTTCACTGCCTGTTATATATGCAAGCATACAAATCAGAAATCTCATATTCTTGCAAAAAAATGCTAAAAGCATAAAAAATCTGACAACCTGGGATTGGCATTCACAAACCTCTGAACACTCATACCTGAAAGATATACCCACAGCTTTGAGATCTCATATCCTAGTACATGTATTCAGAAACAGAGCACAGAACTCACACTCACATCCTGGGAAAACACCCTCAAACACAGTCCTCTGAAACTGGTCAACTTTCTAGAAAACATCAGAATCTTCATACCACTAGCTAAATACCCACCAAAAAAGATCAGTGAGTTCCTATCTTGGGATATACCTTCACAAACAGATCAGCTGGACCTCATACGCTAGACAGGTGGCCACAAAGAGATCATAGACCTCAAACCCAACAACATATATTCACGAAGAGATCAGAGACATATACCACAAACAGACTGGGAAGCTCACATCATGAGATATACTCCAAAACACATCAGAGACCACATACAAACACAGACACACACTAATAGAACAGAAATCTCAAATGCTACAACATAGCACATCAGAAACCAGACATGCTATGAAAAAGAGATAGAAATAGATTGTAGACCTAATATCCGGTAACATACAACCACGAAGAGATCATAGAGCTAATATCTCGGGATATGTGGGAAGCCATTCTGACACGTGATTGGGTGGCTCCCGTGATTGGGTGGCTCCCGTTAAGGGTCTGAGGCGTTCTGGCTGTGTTGGAACTTTCCCGGCCCTTTCCTGATGAGAGAGCCCATCCGTGTGGGGGTGTGCCTGACCACTGACCCCGGGGACCCAATCACTGACCCTGACCTTGGAGTGTAGTCCCCCCTCAACCTTCATTGGATGGAGTTCTCCCCTGAATCTCTTGTTCCCCAATAAAAGGCTACTCCCCGGCGTGTTCACTCTCTCTCTCTCCTGCTAGCCCTGAGTAATCCTTGCTGCCCTGCTGGGCGGTTAGAGGAGGGAACCAGAGAGGGGAGCTGTCTCGGACCTAGCAATAGAAATAAGGTAACTGAGTCTGTGTGTTTTATTTCGATCTCTTCTAGCTAACTTTTATGCCAAGAACCTCATTAATGAAACCATTGTGCTGGCCGCATGGTGGAGATGTGTACTACAAAGAGATCAGAAGATTTGACCTAAAGGATATACACTCACAATAAGCTCTTTGAACTAGACATTCACAACTAAACAGATGAAGTTATGCATATGTACACCTGGGACATATGTATCATGTGTCATTTATCATGTCATGTATCAAAGCCTGGTACATATACCCATAAAGAGTTCAGATAGGGTTGGGGATTAAGCTTAGAAATAGAGTGCTTGCTTAGCATGTATGAGGTCCTGGGTTTGATTCAAGCACTGCAAAAAGAAAAAAAAAAGTTAATATATGTCACTTGCTGTAATCCACCTCAAAACAGATCAGAGACCTGAAAGCCTAGGATATTCACTCCCAAACCCATCACAACCCTTATTCCCTGGGACATATAATAAATTAACATAGAGCTCAGAAACATCACATGGTAGGACAGTCAACACCAAAGTTTTTGACTTCCATAAAATAGATAAGAGAACTCACATCCTTGACAAAATTCACAGAGACATCACATACTGAAACATATAGCAATGAACAGAGACTTTATACCAAGAAGCATAAAATAATAAAAAAGTCACAGACCTTATACTCTAGACATATATACCCTAAGAGATCCAAGACTTCACATTCTGTGGGGTATGTACCCAAAATAGACTTCACACACTGAGACACATATCTGCTTACAGATAAGAGACCTCAAACACAGGTTCATACAATCATAACCATATCAGAGAACTTCTATTCTTGGCATATACCCATGAGAGACATATCACACACTGGTAATTATAGTGACAGGCATATCAGACTTTAAATCCTGGGACATACCTGCACAAGCAGATCAGTGACCTCACACTCTGGGGCATACACCCACAAACATATCAGAACCCATCTATTAAACATATCCAAAATAAATCAGATCAGAGATCTTAACCTCAAATCCTGGGATATACACTCACCAACAGATTAAAGATCTCACATCCTTGGACAAACTTATAGGAACAGCCCCAAATCCTAAAATTCTGGGACATAAAGCCACAAACACAACATAGTCAGCATACCTGAGGATTATAACCATAAAGAGAGGGAAGACCTCAAACTCTCAGTATATCCAAAAACAGATCAAAGACCTTACATATAGAGTCATATGTAGACAAACAGTTCAGATTTCTCAGTCTGGGACAAACACTCAGAAACAGATCAGAGACCTCACACCCTAGGGAATATACCCACAATCTGACCTTGACATTAACCATTGAAGACAGATTCACATATTAGTATACATCAGTGAAAGGATCTTAGACCTCACATTCTGAGAAATATATCACTAAACAGATTCTACATACATATCAAACAAGAGTTCAGGACTTCATACCATGGGACATATGCACCCAAAGAGATCAGAGACCTTCATCTGAGGTCATATGGCCACAAACAGACTTAAGAACTCACTCTGTAAAATCTACCCCCAAACAGGTCTGAGACCTCATATCCTGGGACCTATAGCCACAAAAATACCAGAGACCTCATACCTTTGATAAACATCCATGAAAAGATAAGTCACATATTGGGACATATATAGTGACAGCTGGGAATAAGTCTGAGACCTCACATTCTGGGACATATATTAAAGAAGAGCTTGGGGAACTCATATCATGGGAAGTACAACCACGAATGTCTCAGATAACCTACAACCAGAGACATATACTCAAAGCCAGAGAAGACACCTGATACCCTGGAACATACACCCTTAGACAGAATAGCAATCATGTTATGAAACACACACACACACACACACACACACACACACACCAAACAGATCAGAGTACTCACATGCCTAGAAAATACAATCCCCAAAGCTCAGAAATATAGCACCAAGGAGTATAACCCACAAAGGGCTTAGAAGCCTGACACCTTAGGACATATACCAACAAACAGATCAGAGATCTAACACCCAAGGACATAAAAGCATGTTGGAGACCTCATACCCCTGCAATATACCCATGAGAAGACCTCACATCCCAGGACATACAATGAAGGATAATCAAAGACCTCACATTGTGGAGCACATTCCTACAAACAGAGAAGAAACCTCATGTATACCCCCTAACAGACCCAAGAATTCCCGGTTTGGAATATATACCCACAAATGAGTCAGGTATCTTTTGTCCTGAGAAATACAGACCCAAACAGATCAGAGACTTCACAACCTTGGACACACACACATACACACACACACACACACACACACACACACAGAGAGAGAGAGAGAGAGAGAGAGAGAGAGAGAGAGAGAGAGAGATTAGCTAACCCATAGGATGACATACAGCCCATGAACAAAGACATCATGTACTGCAATATACAACTATAATCATGTCAGGGATACCCATAGACAGCCCCCAAAACACATATTCTGGGATATAAATTCATAAGCAGTTCAGAGAGCTGATACCTTAGGACACATATTCCTGTCCTCAAATAGAAATATCAATATCTGGACACAGATCCTAAAATGTATCAGAGACATTGTATCCAGGAACTCAGCGTTCCAAATTGTTCTGATACCTATTGTCCTGGATGCAGATTCCAGCTACCTTGGTGATGTCTCTTCCTGTGATTAAAAAATCTATATAACTCAAGAGAACACATAAAACCAGTACACAGTGTTCCAAAGAGTTCAGGGATGCAAAACCTGAGACACAAACTCCCACACACCTCAGTGATCTTACATCCAGAACACAGACTGCCAAAGAGCTCAGAAACTTCAAATCCAGGTCCCAAAAACACCGAGTATCTTGGAGACATTACACCCTGGAATTAAGGATAATAAACAGTCACCATCACATTTTGGACATGAATAGAGAAACAGCCCAGAATCCCCACACTTTGAAACATAGGTCCCCCAATAATTTAGAGACCTAAAAACTTAGATAATCCAAAGAAATCAGGGACCTAAAAAAGTGAAACTCAGAATGCCTCCCAAACCCAGCCATCACAGCATGGGTACAATTCACCAAAAAGCCCAAATTTTGAACCCTGAACAGATACTTGAAGAAGTCAGAAACATCATTTATGTGTTATCCATTACTGCAACACAAATTACCCCCAAATCGACCTGCTCAAAATAACTTTCAGGCCAGGTGCACCGCATCCAAGTTGGATCACTCCCGCAGATGGAAAGGTGACACTGGCTTTTGGCTGGGATGCTTCAGTGATGCTTCTCCCCAGAGCTGTTGAGTGTTCAAGTGTCCTCACAACATAGTGCCACCTTCCACTAGAGTCAGTCATCCTCCAAAGGGCAAGGCCAAAGCCAGAATGCTTTTTAAATTTCCCTCTAAGGAAGCTCTACTTTGCTGCATCCCACAAGTTTGGTAAGTTTTAATTTCGTTTGGTCCAAAGATTTTTTTTTCTTTTTTCTTATTTTTGAGATAGGGTCTAAGTTGCTCAGGCTGGCCTCAAACTCATATTTCTCTTGCCTCAGCCTCCCTCAGCCTTTCAAGTAGCTGGTATTACAGGTGTGTATTACCATGAGTGGCCAAACTATTTTTACCTTTCTCGGAAGATTTCTTTATAGTGTAATAGTCAGAAATCTAGACTCTGAAGGCTTCTTTGACCCACTGAGGCCCTGCACCCTCTCCCACAAAACCTTTCTCCAGAGCTCATACTCTGCCTCCCACATAAATATATAGGTGACTCCCTCTCCCCCCCCCCCCTTTCTTCTATTTTGGTGCTAGAGATCAAACCCAGGTCCTCACACATGCTAAGCAAGTACTCTATCACTGAGCAACACCCCTGCCCCCAGCCTAAAGCCTGTCTCTCTATAACCAGATTCAGTCTTCAGAAGAGGAACAAATGTTTTCTCTCCCTATGCATCCTGGCCTCATGATGCTGTTAATGGTGTGTGTTCCCAAGATAACAGCTGAAGTAAGATGGTGGAGTTATAGTGACTGACACACAATTCTGGACATACTTTCTTTTTTTCTTTTTTTTTTTTTTTAAAGAGAGAGTGAGAGAGGAGAGAGAGAGAGAGAGAGAGAGAGAGAGAGAGAGAGAGAGAGAGAATTTTTAATATTTATTTTTTAGTTCTCCGCGGACACAACATCTTTGTTGGTATGTGGTGCTGAGGATCGAACCCGGGCCACACGCATGCCAGGCGAGCACGCTACCGCTTGAGCCACATCCCCAGCCCTGGACATACTTTCTTGAGCCCAATACATTATATTAAATAACACTTCCTTGAACCCAACACATTATTGATATTACTGTCCGTACACATTGTTCCTCTATTCTAACTGAGATACTCTCAGGCCCACACTTTCCCCTGGCCATAGATGGCAATTTAAAAAAAAAAAAATTTGTATTTTGTTGTGTTTTGGAGATAGAATTTCAAACAGTCTGGTCTCAAACTCCTGGTCTCAAGCAATCCTCTGACCTCAGCCTCATGAATAGCTGGGGGTACAGGCACAGGCCACCATGCCCTGTACATTTATGGTTTATTATAAAGGATACTCATAGCCAGGTGTGGCGGCATGTGCCTGTAATCCCAGCGGCTTGAGAGGCTGAGGCAGGAGGATTGTGAGTTCAAAGCCAGCCTGAGCAACAGCGAGGTACTAAGCAACTCAGTGAGACCCTGTCTCTAAATACAATACAAAATAGGGCTGGGGGTGTGGCTCAGTGGTCAAGTGACCCTGAGTTCAATCCCCGGTACCAAAAAAAGAAAAAAAAAAGGATGCTCATGAGTACCAGATAGAAGAGATACATAAGGCAAGGTATGGAGGAAGGGGCACAGAGTCTCATGCCCTCTCTGGGCATGGCATACACCAGGATCCTCCATGTGTGTTTGGCTATCTGGATGCTCTCTGTGTGGTTTAGATGTGGTGTCCCTCAAAAGCTCACATGTGAGACAATGCAAGGAGGTTCAGAGGAGAAATGATTGGGTTGTGAGAGTTTTAACCCCATCAGTGAACTAATCCCTGATAGGGATCAACTGAGTGATAACTGAAGTGGTAGGGTGTGGCTGGAGGAGGTGGGGATTGAGGTGTGGCTTTGGGTATATATTTATATCTGGCCTGTGGAGTCTCTCTCTCTGCTTTCTGATCACTATGATGTGAGCTGCTTCTCTCTGCCACACTCTCCCGCCATGATGCTCAGCCTCCCTCGAGCAGCAAGAAATGGAGCCAGTATTCTATGGACTAAGACTTCTGAAACTGTGAGCCCCCAAATAAACCTTTCCTCCTTTACAGTTGTTCTGGTTGGGTCTTTTAGTCACAGCAGCCAAAAAGCTGACTAAAACACTCCCAGAGATGGAATTTACCTGGATCACTTGCCTCCCTTCCCCCACCCCCAAATTCTGCTTTCAAAGGGGTGTGTGATTATGGAGAATGGGCTGAAATCAGGGGAACTCCTTAGTCCATTTTGTGTTGCTATAAAAAAATACCAGAGGCTGAGAAACTTGTAGAATAGAGAGGTTTCTTCGATTCATGATATTGGTGGATGAAGGGTCCAAACAGCATGGTGATGGCATTCTGCTGGGGGCATGGATATGTGGACTATATATTGTCTTACTGACACTGACCAGTCTTGTCTGCAGGTCAAATTAAGGCCTTTGAGGTTGCAGGCTTTAAAATGAGGTCTACCAGGCTCCAAGACCTTCATGCACTGGATTATTGTAGGTATGCATGAGGCCTGAGGGGAGATGGACGCGCTAACATTTGAGCAAATCTGAGACAGGGGTTTGGCTCCATGGTTGGTGTCAAAAATTGTTGAATAAATGTTGCCCTATAACACAATTTTCACAAATGTTTCATTGGAGACTGTGACCTTCAGAACAGAGGGTGACACCGAGATTCTGAAGGAGACAGGTCACCAATACCTCATGGTTTAGATAAGGGATCCAGTATTGATTTAAATTCCCATCCTAATGTGGAAGAGTTCACACACAAAAATAAAATAAAATCACACAATTCTCACTTCTCACTATCTTTCTAAACTGGCATATATCATGGATGAGTGGGGGGGTGCCATATGTACCTCATGTTTGGATTTCACTTACTCCTAGTACAGTATCCCCCACCCCAAGAGCTTTCAAACTGTGGGAGAGAATCCTTGAGACAGATTAGAGACCCCACACACTGAGACACAGACTCAAATACCTTTTAGAGAACACAAACCTCAGACAATATCCCTTAAACTGTTGTAACCCTTGGTACTCTAGACCAGTGACTCTCAACCACAGGCAATTTTTTTTTTTTTTTTTTTTTTTTTGCCCATTCAGGGAACATTTGGTAATACCTGGGGCATTTTGGATATCACAAATGTAAGGGGGCAGTGCTACCGCCATCTAGTGGGTAGAAACCAAGGATGTTGCTTGTCACTCCCCTTTAGACAAAAATTGCCCAAGAACATGTTGAACATGTTGGGTATTATCATTATACTCATTATAGCGAAGAAGGATGCACACCATGGGGAAACCATGAAATGGTACAGTACAAGTGTGTTAGAACTGATTACAGGATCTGGACTTTGGTGTAGTAGTTTGCGGGGGGAGGGGGTGTCTAAGAAAGTAGGGCCTTACTGTAGATTGGATGATAACATGAGGCCAATTTATGATTGGGTATTATCTTAGCCTGTTTTGTATTCTACAACAAAATACCTGAGGTTGGATATTTTATAAAGAAAAAAGGTTGGACTAGGGATATAGTTCAATGATTGAGCTACCACAAAAAATAAAATAAAATAAAATAAAAAAACAAAGAAAAGAGTTTTATTTAGTTTACAATTCTGGATATTCAAAAGCCTGACGCCAGTCTCTCCTGTGTTCTCAAGTGAGTCTCATGGAAAATAGCTTCATTTGCTGAATATATATATGAGAATGGCAAGCAATGAACACTGAAGAGATTCAATGGAGATGTCAAGCTCCTTGTAATAGTTCTCTCTCTCTCTCTCTCTCTCTCTCTCTCTCTCTCTCTCTCTCTCTCTCTCTTTCTTGCAGTTCTGGGAATTGACCTGTGTAAACTAAGTACTCTACCACTGAGCATACCAGCCCTATAAAAGCCCTCTTGAGGGAACTAATCCAGGCCATAGACCTGCATTAATCCCTTCCAAGGGTGGCACCCCCATAACCTGATTACCTTTCACTAAGCTTAACCTCTTAAAAGTTCCAATACCTCGGGCTGGGGATGTGGCTCAAGTGGTAGCGCGCTCGCCTGGCATGCGTGTGGCCCGGGTTCGATCCTCAGCACCACATACCAACAAAGATGTTGTGTCCGCCGAGAACTAAAAAATAAATATTAAAAATTCTCTCTCTCTCTCTCTCTCCTCTCTCACTCTCTTTAAAAAAAAAAAGTTCCAATACCTCAATAAGATCACACTGGGAATGAAGACTCCAGGAGATGAACCATATTCAGCCACAGCAGACATGCTAATAAATGTCTTTAGGAGGGCTGGTGTTGTAGCTGGGTGGGTAGGGTGCTTGCCTAGCATGTGTGAGGTTCTGGGTTTGATTCTTAGCACTGGATAATAATAAATAAAATAAAGGTATTGTGTCCATCTACAATAAATTAAAAATAAAAACCTATAGGGAGGGGGAAGACTAGAGTGAGCCTAGAGCTACAACTGCCAAAGAAGTCACTTGTTTTAACTGAGGTAGGGGTAGTGTTTGGTATCCTGTGGGTGACAGAATGTCCTTATTTGTGTCTATGCTTAGATATTATAAAGGAGCTTTGTAAGCCAAATGTGGTGGTACATGCCTATAATCCTAGCAACTTGAGAGGCTAAGGCAGGAGGATGTAAGTTTGAGGCCAACCTTGGCAACTTAATGAGGTCATAGCAACTTGGTGAGACCCAAGTGCCCCTGGGTCCAATTCCTAGTACCAAAATAAATAAATAAAGGAGGTTTTGTTTGTCTCATTTTATAATAGCTTCAGAGTAATCTCTTCTGAGGCAGGTATTCTGTGAAATTATTTTTTAAATATTTTTTAGTATATCTTTATTTTATTTATTTGTTTTTATGTGGTGCTGAGGATCAAACCCAGTGCCTTACACATTTGAGGCAAATGCTCAACCACTAAGCTACAGCCTCAGCCCCTCTATGAGATTATTTATGGCTAATAGAATGACATGGCCAGGCTACAGGTGCCATGCCAGCTTCTGGATGTCACAGCCTGCACCTTTGCTCCCTTCTTTCCCTTTTTTTTTTCTCATGCTAAACATGTTAGGTATGGAACTGTGTCCTCTAAAAATGTCTGTGTAAATCCTAACTCCCACTACCTCAGAATGTACCCTTACTTGGAACAAGGCCTTTGTGGATAGTCAGTTATGTTTGAATGAAGTCATGCACGATCGTTGCATGCTGCATACATGTATGAAATATCACATTGAATCCCACTAATTTGTACAATTATTATGTGCTAATTATATTTTTTAAAAAAACATTACTATACTGGAGTAGTCCAATGTGATTGGTAACTTTATAGAAAAGGAAAGTTCAAACACACACACAGGAGAATACCATACCACGTGAAGAGGAAGGCAGAGATGGGATGATACACCTGAAGGCAAGGAATGCCAAGGATTTCCAGCAAACACCAAAAGACGAGAGAAAGGCCTGGAACAGATCCTCCTTCTCAACCTGTCTAAGGAACCAGCTTTGCCAACACCCTGATTTTGGACTTCCAGCTCCAGAACTATGAGACTATACATTTCTATTGTTTAAGTACCCCCACCTCCAACTGTATTTTGTTACAGTTACTGGGTCAAGGCTGTACAACAATTCTTTGTACTCTGTTTTTGTAATCTTTCTTTAAGTCTAAAATAATTTTTAATTTTTTTTAAATTTTTTTTTTCATGGTACTGGGGATTGAACTCAGGGCCTTGTGCATGCTAAGCAAGCACATGAGCACTGAGCTATATCCCCAACCCAAAATTAAAAAAAAAAAAAAAACTGAAAATGGAAAAATGATCAGAGGACAGAAAGGAGAATTTATGAAACTTAAATAAATTTTGCCCGCCAGCACAGATGCTAAACATCTCTAGTAGGGCTGGGATTGTGGCTCAGTGACAGAGTGCTTGCCTCGAATATGTCAGGCACTGGGTTTAATCCTCAGCACCACAAAAAAATAAATAATAAACAAAATAAAGATATCGTGCCCATGGATAACTAAAAACTATTTTTTTAAAAAACATCTCTAGCAGTCATAAACATGCCAATAAAACAAAAATGAAAATGAATTTTAAGACACTCCGTGGCAGTCACTTCGCAGACCAGACTTCTCTCGTTCATGCATCTTGCTCTGCTTCCTCAGAAACCCTGTCTGACAAACCCGATATGGCTGAGATCGAGAAATTCGATAAGTCGAAATTGAAGAAGACAGAAACGCAAGAGAAAAATCCTCTGCCTTCAAAAGAAATGATTGAACAGGAGAAGCAAGCAGGCGAATCATAATGAGTCGTGCACCGCCAATATGCACTGTATATTCCACAAGCATTGCCTCCTCATTTTATTTCTTTTAGCTGTTTAACTTTGTAAGATGCAAAGAGGTTGGATCAAGTTGAAATGACTGTGCTTCCCCTTTTCACATCAAAAAAATCGAACTACTGACAATGAAGGCCAGGCCTGCCTCTCCCATCTGCCTGTCTGGCTGGCAGAGAAAGAAAAGAACTTGCATATTGGTGAAGGAAGATATTGGGTGGGAGGATGGTGAAATCTAGAGTAAGATCCAAGCTGTTTCAAGGTGACCTGCAGGCTCTAAAATGCAATTTAATCAGAGTGCCATTTTTTTTTTGGTTCAAATGATTTTATTTATTGGAATGCACAATTTTTAAAAATGCAAATAAAAAGTTTTAAAACCTGAAAAAAATAAAATGAATTTTAAGAAAAGAAATGTTTGCACATCTTGGGGCAAAGAGCTTCCAAATGGCTTAGAAATTTCACATCCCAGGGAAGGAGCCCACAAACTTCTCAAACACCTAAAATCCTGAGACATAGGATCTCCAAACAGCTAACAGACTTCACAGCCTGTTTACAGATGTTATATTCTGAAGTGAGATTCTAAAACAAATCTGAGAATTCACATCCTTATATTGAGCCGACTTGAGCGTCACTTTCCTCTTACTTTACCTGCACTCAGCCAAACACCTCCCCTGCCTGATGCCCACAATCCCTTCATTAAAATGTTGGGCTGGTGGTGTTGGTGGTGCATGCCTATAATCTCAGCAGCTTTTGAGGCTGAGGCAGAAGGATCACAAATTCAAAGTCAGCCTCAGCAATTTAGTGAGACCCTGAACAACTCAGTGAGACCATGTCTCAAAATTTAAAAAAAAAAAAAAAAAGAAGGGCTGGGGATATGGCTCAGTGTCTATGCACCCCTGGGTTCAGTCCTCATTACCAGGAAAAAAACCCACGGACATCTCACAACTCAGAGAAGAGACATTGATACAACTCAGGGACCTTACTGCCTGGAAACACCCTGACCACCAAGAATGTCAGAAAAAGCCTTTTAAAAAGTATATTAAAAATGCTGCAGATATAGCTCAGTGAAGTTGGGCTGGTATGTAGGTCAGTGATAGAATGCTCGCCTGACATGCACAAGGCCCTGGGTTTGACCCTTAGCATCTTGGGGAATAAGCAGTGCAGTTATAGCCAGGCCCAGTAGTGCAGGCCTGTAATTCCAGCTACTCAAGAAACTGAAGCAAGAGGATTTCAAGTTCAAGGCCAGCCTTGAAAATTTAGCAAGATCCTGTCTCAAAATAACTAACTAAATAAATAAATAAGCAAGCTCCAGCCAGGTGCTGTGGTGCATGCACATAATCCCAGCAACTCGAAAGGCTGTCACAGGAAGATCACAAGTTTGAGGCCAGCCTAGGCAACTAAGTAAGTCCCTAGGCAAATTAGTGTGACCTTATCTCAAAAGAAAAATATAGAAAGGGCTGGGGATATAGCTCAGTGGTAAAGTGCCTCTGGGTTCAATCCCCAGTACCACAAAGAAAAAAAAAAGTCATTCATTGCCGCAGTCTGGCTGGGCACAAAATAACCAGGAGGTCACGAGCCACTTGTAGTTTCAAACAGGAACTACTTTATTGCCAGAACCCCACAGGAACTCTCTATAACTCCACGGAAACTCCGCGAGAACTCAAAAGTAGTGGGCACCCAAGGCAGCAGGAGCCACCCCACTGCCGGACAGCAGAGGTCTACATACACAACTGAATACACAGCTTGTTTCAATTTAGCATCATCCAGTTGCAGCAATCAGTCATTATCTTAATAATTATACACAGCTTAACTTAATTATCATCATCTTAATGGCTCGCTGGCATTACTTCTCAACCACTCCTTCTGGCAAAATGCCAGGCGCCATCCCACTTGGCTGTGGCTCTCAACAATTTATGACCCACCCAATCACCATACTCCTCCTTCCTCCACACAAAACTCCACATACCCTAGTCTGGCCTGGTTCAGAGGGGGTAAGAAACCTACACATCCTCCTCTCCTAGGGGAGAGGGGCTGGCCCAGAGGAGGAGCATGAAATTGCCTTGAACCTTATTTGCTGAACTCAGACCTACAAGTAGCCTAAAAACAGATGCCAGGGGCTGAAGAAGAGTACTTCTTAATGCTGCTGTGAAAATTGAGTAGGTCCTGGGGCTGGGGTTGTAGCTCAGTGGTGAAGCGCCTGCCTTGCATGTGTGAGGCACTGGGTTTGATCCTCAGCACCACATAAAAATAAATAAAGATACTGTATCCAACTACAACTAAAAAAATGTAAAGAAAAAAAAAAAAGACTTGCCAATAAAATTGTCCCACAATGGAAATTACATTTTTTTAAAAAGTGAGAGGCTCCTAAAATCACTATAAGAAGATGCAGTAAGTGTTGTTTAAAAAAAAAAAAAAAAAGAACTGTAATCCCAGCTATTGGGGAGGCTGAGGTAGAAGGATCTCAAGTTCAAGGCTAGCTTGGACAACTTAGTGAGACCCTGTCTCAAAATTAAAAATAAAAAGAGATAGGGGTGTAAATCAGTGGTAGAGTGCTCCTGGGTTCAATCCCCAGGACTGCAAAAAAAAAAAAAAATCAATAAATAAAAACTAAACATAAAACATAAAAAAATAAGAGAATAAAAAGTATCGCCCGAAACACACTGTACCAGGCCTTGAGTACAAGCCAATAATGCCAGCTTCTTTTATAGGTTTGCAATCTGAAGTTCTTAGTCGGGATTCGAACCTACGTCTCCAATAACCAAACCCCTGCCTTGGCAATTTGAATACCAACCGGCGCCAGAGCGCCTGCGCTGAAAAGAAGCAACTGAGCCGGGGGTGGGGTGGGGGAGCTTCCCCTAAGTGATTCCGGTAAACCTCGGTACCCTGGAAGAGCTTTGTGTAGGAATCTCGCGGTTACCAATTGAAGCTCAGAAGGGCTCTGATCCCGCCTTACTCCTCCTGGAGCCAATCACCTGTGTGCACCCTTCCGGTTCCCCCCAACCGCAATTTTGATTCAAGTCTCTGTAGAGCCAACCGGGGGCAGAGGGTGGGAGGGGTGATTGTAAAACCGTGGCGGTAGTAGCTGTCAGTCAGGTTGAAGCTTTAGGTCGTAGGTGAGGTTTGTTCGGGACCAGAATGGGTCTCCCAAGCGCCATTTTCTCCTCGTCTTGGGTCGTTTCATTGAGGGAATATGGAGCCCTTTCATGTCTCCACACATACAATGGTATCTTCCAAAATACGCGACCCCTCTCCTGTGGTACCTCTCAGAGTGGACTGTTCCATTTCCGTGTCTCACCGTAGTGTGTTCCTGAGCAGCACTGGCTCGTTTTTTAACACTTCTATTCCCTAAAGGAACAGCACCAGCAATTATTGAGTGCCTGATAAATTCCAGGTTCTTAACTAATAATAAAAGTAGCTAAGAATGATTAAATAATCATATATATTTTTAAAAAGATTACCCCCACTCACGCTTCCTTGTGTATCCAACCTAGAGATGGCTGTTATGTCAGTGTAGCATGAATCATTCAGTTTTCAGTTCATCTCAACACAACTAAATAGACCCTTTGACGCCTTCCTCATCCCCGCCCACGTTTGTTTGTTTGTTTATTTATTTATTTATTTATTTATTTATTTATTTATTTATCTGTTTCTACAGGGGATTGAACTCAGGGGCACTACACACCTGAGCCATATCCCCAGCCCTATTCTGTATTTTATTGTAGAGACAGGCTCTCACTGAGTTACTTAGCACCCCACCATTGCTGAAGCTGGCTTTGAAGCCACCATCCTCCTGCCTTAGCTTCCTGAACTGCCAGTGTGCCGGGCCCCCACCCACGTTTCGTTCCTGTCCCCCATAATCCCCCATGGACTGTCCCAGTCCCACACCATGTTGTCCTTAAGAAGAGAAAAAAAAAAAACAGAATCCCAACCCCTCGCCTCAGAGCCCCTGAGACCACTGATAAAGTGTGCATTTGTGTGGCGCATTTATCAAAATAAAAAAACTGACACCCCCCAGTGGAATGTCAGCAATGCCAAGGAAGGGATATGTGAATTTCTAAGTTACTCAGTGTCTCCCCAGCACCCCTACTGTGTGCAGGTGCTCCAAAGGAGGTTCATTGAATAATAACTCCTTTGGCTTGACAATTCCCCTTCTAAATGTGTTCTAAGGAAGTAGTTACACACATGCACAGGTCTGTGCTTGTCCTTGCCTAGTGTGTGCAAGGCACTGGGTTACATCCTAGCACTGTAAAGAATGGGAGGAATGGTCAACAAGTGGGGGAAGGATAAAGGTAATGCATGTTATACCATGAAGCTCCAGTTGACTGTAGAAATAAATGAGACTTCAGCTCTGTAAACATACTGCAGATGGCTCAGACACTTCACATCATTGCACACTGAGTATGAGAGAAGTCGGAGACCTCACACCATGTCACAGAGTCAAAAATGGTTCAGGGATCTCACACTGTGGACACAGACCACAAAACAGCATAGATACCTCATACTCTGGCCAAAAATTGGCAAAAAGCTCAGATAACTCTCATAATGAAACATAGATACCAAAACATTTTATATACCTCATCCTCTGGTAACAAACTCCTGCCAAAATTTCAGAAACCACAGAGTCCTTGACACCTCAGGGAACTTCGACACTGGGATACTGACTCCAGACAACTCACATACTTCATGCCCTAGATATAGACCCTAAAACAGCTCAGAGACCTCACCACCTGGAATATAGGTAGAAAATCTGAACACACCTCATACACTTGACAAACTCCAAAAAAATTCAGACACCTGGACACAAACAGAATGCAGGTGACACTTGAGGTTACTGGCTAGAGGTTCTGCCTAAAAGACAAGCTGTTAATGGGGGGAAAGCAAGTGGGAAAAATGCTTAAAAACCTCATAACATGCGAACCAGGCCTGCAAAGTGTTCTGAGATCTTAACATCATAGCTCAGAGAGTCCAAACTTCATGGTCCAAATCATAAACACTTCTATAATGCCCCCAGGAACACTTTTAAAAGACTTTTTTAAAAATTCCAGAAACCTCAAACCCTCAAAGAAAGATTCCCAAACAGCTTTGAGACTTAACACCCTGTAACAAAGGCCCCCATACATTATAGACACCACAAAACCTGAGATGCAGATCTTACAAGATAGGGACCACATATCTTGGACATAGATTTCAAAATATTTCAGAGGGCTGGGTGCAGTGGTTCATGCCTGTAATCCCAGCAACTTGGGAGACCAAGGCAGGAGGATCACAAGTTTGAGGCCAGCCTCAGCAACTTAGTGAGGCCCCCAGCAAATTACAGAGACCCTGTCTCAAATAAATAAATACATAAATACATAAATAAATAAATAAAATGGATGGATGGGGATGTTACTCAGTGGTAAAGTGCCCCTGGGTTCAATCCCTGGTGACAAAAAATTAATCAAATTAAATTAAAATTGAAAAAAAGAAACAACATTTCAGAGGGTTAGAGATGTGGCTCAGTGGTAAACCACTTCCCTGGCACATGGAAAGTCCTGGATACCCCTCCTCCACATACACACAGAACCATTTCAGAGAACTCACAAGTCAGCACACAGACTCATAAATAGATTTAAGACTTCAGAACATAGAAGCAAACCCCCAAGAGACTTTATAGTCAAGAACACAGACACCAGGTATAGTGGCAAGTGCCTGTAATCCCAGTGACTCAGGAGGCTGAGACAAGAGGATCTCTAGCTCAAAGCCAAACTCAGCAACTTAGCAAGGCCCTAAGCAACGTCATGAGATCATGTCTCACGAAAATTAAAATAATAATAATAATAATAATAATAATAAGCTACTGAGGAGGTGGCTCAGTGGCTAAGGACCCCTGCGTTAAATCCCCTGTACCAGAAAAAAAAAAAAAAAAGAACACACACACCTTACACCTTGGAGAAGAGACACTGATACAACTCAGGAATCTTGCTACCTGGAAACACCCAGAATATATTAGACACAACACTCCCTAGAATTGAGACCACCACGAAGATCAGAAACTTCACACTTGGAAACAACCAAAATTACTCAAATACCTTCCATCTTGGAGCTCAGAATCCACATGAGCTAGGAAAACAAGCACACTGAGACTCAGAATATGAAACAGTAACTCTGAACAGAGCTATCCAACACCTCATAGACTATACACTAGATGCAGACCTCTAAAACATTTCAGACATCACATACCCGGAGATACAGTCCCGCTAGAGAACAAAGATGTCATAACTTGTAACACATTCCCATAAGTAAATTTGGAAATAGACCCCAAATAAATGAAGGATATCACCATTAAGAAAGTAATTCAGGACTGGGGATATAGCTCAGTTGGTAGAGTGCTTGCCTCACACCACACACAAAGCCCTGGGTTCAATCCCCAGCACCATAAATAAATTAAAGAAAAAAGAAAGTAATCCTAGCTGGGCACAGTGGCCCATACCTGTAATCCTAGCAGGAGAATTGCAATTTGGAGGCCAGCCTCAGCAATTTAGCAAGACCCTGTCTCAAAATTTTAAAAAAGGTGGGGGGGCGCTGGGGAAGTGGCTCAGTGGTAAAGTACATCAGGGTTCAATGTCCAATATTAGAGAGAAGAGAGAGAGAGAGAGAGAGAGAGAGAGAGAGAGAGAGAGAGAGAGAGAGAGAGAGATTGAAATAAAAAAGAAAGTAGTCCTGGGGCTGGGGGTAAAGCTCAATAGTAGAGTGTTTGCCTAGCATGCACAAGGTTCCAAGTTCATTCCCCAGCATTAGAGGAAAAACATAATCCCTACCAGGACAAAGACATTACATTTCTTATTTATTATATTATTAAAAATTATGATAAAATTGTCTAAACTAGACATAGTATCTGTGTATGAAAATTATACTTTTTAAAAAAGTTAACCAGCCAGGCACGTTGGCCCACACCTATAATCCCAGCAGCTTGGGAGGCTGAGGTTCAAAACCAGCCTCAGCAATTTAACAAGACCCTAAGCAACTTAGCAAGACCAACTCAAAATAAATATAAAATGGGCTGGGGTTGTGGCTCCATGACCCAGTAGTTAAGTGACTCTGGGTTCAATCCCTGGTACCCCCCCCCCAAAAAAAAAGTTTACCAATCCAATATTATGTGATTGTATTAGCTGGGTTCTCAGGGAAATAGAACCAGTAATGGTGATAGGTAGGCAGGTAGATAGAGTTAAGAGGAAACTCATAACTGGCTCATTCAATTGCAGGATCGAAAGTAGATTGTGGGACTGGGCTTACACCAGTCCCACAATCTACTTTCTGTAAATTGGGGAACTAGAGGAATTAATAGTATAATTCTCTTCCCATGCTGAAGGCTTGAGAACTTGGGGAGAGGGGGACTAGTGTAAGCCCCTAGCCCAAAGGCCCAAGAACCAGAAACTTCTGTGTCCCAAGGCAGGAGAAGATAAATATCCCTACTTCAGAATAGAGAAAAAGGATTCACCAGTCCTCTGCCTTTTAGTTCTATTTGGATGGCCCTCCAACAGATGGAATAGTGCCTTCCCACACTGATAAGGGTGGATCTTCTTATCTTTAGTCAGTCTACTGGTTCAAGTGCTAATCTTTTCTGGAAACACCCTCCCAGACACTCCCAGAAACACAGAAATGTTTTCTCAGCTATTTAGGCATCCCTTAATCCACTCAAGTTGACACATTGTGATGGTCCTCATTGTGATTTTAACTTGTTTCTCCCATAAATTAAGAAATTGAACATCTTTCATATTTATTAGACTTTTGGGCACCCTCTTCTCTTTTTTTTCTAAATATTTGTTTTAATTGTAGACGGACACAATAATCTTTATTTTATTTTTATGTGGTGCTAAGGATCAAACCCAGGGCCTCACACATGCTAGTCAAGTGCTCTACTGCTGAGCTCCAGCCCCAGCCCGGGCATCCTCTTCTTAATGAGTCTGTTCAAATCTGTTACCACTTATCTAGTGACTTTCTGCAGCTTGGAGCTATGATTGATTTGCTAACTCTTTGAAGTAGTGACTGGAATGAGGCTATTGTTAATTGACTGACTTTTCAGAGCATGTGTATGGATCTGAAGTTATTGCCAGTTAATTGTAGTTAGTTACTTGTTAACCAATTGAGATTTTGGTCACAAAACAGTCTTTTCCCATCTTCAATATGAAAAATAAATCTTTTAGGTCTGGGGACATAGCTCAGTGGTACAGAACCTGCCTAACATGCACAGGTTTGAGCCTCAGCATCTCAAAAATTAAGTAAATAAATAAATACTTTAAATCCTCAACCCTTTTGGTCTTCCCTTGGCCAACCAATAGGAAAGACCATAGAAGTGGTCCAAATCTTAACTTGGGTCCAGACACTACACACACACAAAAGTGGAGCTGGGTGCCGTGGTAGACACCTATAATCCCAGCAACTCCATAGACTAAGGCAGGAAGATCGAAAGTTCAAGGCCAGCCTCGGCAATTTAGGGAGACCTTGTCTCAGATTTTTTTAAAAATTATTTTAGATGTTGATCAACATTTATTTATTTATTTATTTATATGCGGTGCTGAGAATCGAACCCAGTGCCTCACACATGCTAGGCAAACACTCCATCACTGAGCCACAACCCAGCCCATTGTCCCAAATTTTTAAAAGAGCAGGGGATGTGACTCAGTGGTAAAGCACCTCTGGGTTCCATACCTGGTACCCCCTCCCCCCCAAAAAAAAGGTGTGTTTCAGGGCTGGGAATATAGCTCCATTGTAGAGTGCTTGCCTAGCATGTATAAAGCCTTGGGTTCAATTCCCCAGAACCACAAAAATATGTGTTTCGTGTACTACAGTATAAGCAAACACCAACAAAACTACCTGTCAGCTCAAGAAATAGAGCAGAAGGCTGGGCTGTGGCTCAGTGGTAGAGTGCTTGCCTAGCATATGTGAGGCACTGGGTTCAATTCTCATGCACCACATAAAAATAAATAAATAAAATAAAGATATTGCATCCATCTATAATTTAAAATTAAAAAAAAAAAGAAAGAAAAATAGAGCAGAAACATCAGCAAAGTTCCTCTGTGAGGGACCAGAGAGTGAGTTTTTAATTTTATTTTTCATTTACCCATTCAATAAATGTGTATGTGTGTGGGGTGTGTGTGTATTTTTTGCAGTACTGGGGATGGAACCCAGGGCCTCACACATGCTAGGCAAGTGCTCTACCACTAAGCTATACCCCAACCTCCCAGCAATGCCTGTTTTGAACAGTATATAACTGAACTCATATATTGTATATTTTTGTCTTGTTCCTTTCTTCAACATTATGTCTATGAGATGGATATATGTTGTATGTAGCTATTCATTCTCATTGTTATTTAATTAGTGAAGCAGAGGAGACCCCAACCAAAAGACCCTTACCATAATTAAGCAGAAACCCCCACCATATTTGTAACATAAGTTCCTCTTCTTGTCAGAAAGCTTCATAACAGAATATCAGCAAAAAAATTCTGCAAAATACTCATGGGATAGGACTTCCTATTTTTTGTGAGGACTAAGTTGCTCAGTCTTGCAAAAGTTAAGTTTGGCCACAGACTTGATGATGTTACTTCTGCTTTTGTGATAAAACTTGTAAAACCTCTGACTGATCTAAAAAAAAGTGAGACAAAAAGTACTTGACATTGAAAACTTGAAACCCTTCCTCTCACTGGGTATTAAGTTCAAAGAATTAGGTGATAGCCCCTCTGGACCCTGCAGCCAATAAACCTGCTTCCTGAGAAATTCTTGGGTGTCCTGCCTCTTCTGGCCTACATCAGTTAACAATTGCACAATTTGCTTATCTGTTTGCTTAGAGTAGAATTTCTACATCAACAGGTGCTATGGTTTGGATATGATTTGTGCCCTAAAGATTCATGTGCTGGAAGTTTGGTGCCCAATGAAATGGTATTGAAAAGGAGTGGGACCAGGGTTGGGAATATAGTTCAGTTAGCAAAGTGCTTGGCTTGCATGCACAAGGCCCTGGGTTCAATCCCCAGCACCACAAAAAAAAGGAGTGGGACCTTTAAGAAACAGGGCTAGCAGAAAGTGACTTGTCTTGAAAAGATTAATGCTGGTCTCAGGGAGAGGGTTAGGTCTCCCAGGACTCAATTATTTCCCATGACCATGTGTTTTTATAAAAGAGAAAGAATGAGGGGTGTAGTTAGGTGGTAGAGGGCTTGCCTATCATGAGCAAGGCCCTGGGTTCCATCTCCATTCCTAGAACTGAACAAAAAAGAGTGAGCCAGGGCCCTGCCCAGTCTTTTTCTTCCTCTCTCACCATGTGATCTCTATGTACCAGTCACTCACCTCTTGTCTCTCACCATATAATGTCCTGCCTCACCCACCTCAGAACCCTGCCACCGAGAAGGTCATCACCAGGTGCAGCCCCTTGATGGCAGACCAGAACCACAAGCCTAAATAAGCCTCTTTTGTGTGTGTGTGGTGCTGGGGATTGAACCCAGGGCTTTGTGCATTCGAGACAAACACTCTACCAACTGAACCATATCCCCAGCAAGCCTCTTTTCTTTATAATTACCTAGTCTGTGGTATTGTATTATTACAATACAATAAAAATGGACTAAAACACTGGGGATACAGATCTTTAAACATTATTAAATCATTCCAAATGGTTTCCAAAGCAGTTGTATCATTTTAAACACACACATTTTACATTTCATTTGAGACAAGGGATCCCTGTGTTGCCCAGGCAGGCCCCAAACTCCTAGGCTAAATGATCCTTCTTCCTCACCTCTCCAGTAGCTGAGATTACAGGTGAAGTCTGGGGTGCTGTGCTTAGATGTGTGTGTATGGGGGGGGGGGTTTCTGAGGATGGAACTAGGCCCTTGTGTGTGCTAGGCAAGCACCCTATCACTAAGCTACACTCCCAGTCTCTGGGCTTAGATTTTTTATTATTTATTTATTTATTTATTTTATTTTTTTAAACCAGCCACCCTGCTGGTTATTCCACATGTATTCAGATTCAAATTGGCAGGAAAATAGGTCTTTGTTGTTTGGTAGGGAAGATTGAACTCAGGGGCACTCGACCACTGACTGAGCCACATCCCTACCCCTATTTTATATTTTATTTAGAGACAGGGTCTCACTGAGTTGCTTAGTGCCTCACTTTTGCTAAGGCTGGCTTTGAACTCTTGATCCTCCTGCCTCAAGCCTCCTGAACCGCTGGGATTACAGGCATGCGCCACCATACCTGGCAAAATAGGTCTTTTTTAAAACCAATGAAGCAAAATAGAAGAAATTTTGTTTCAAAACGGCCATCATTTGGAGGCTCTGGGGAGAGAAGAACTTTTAAAAGAGGCAGCAAAATGAGATAAAAGGCAGAAAATATACATGTGCCGATATAGACAGCTGGGGCTGAGGGCAATCTCCACTCTTCTATTCCTTGGCTCCAGCCAGGTGGGGGCCCAGAGGGCAGGGTGGGGAAGGGGAGCCCTCAACCTTTACGGTAAAGTTTATCAGAAGGTTATCTTTAATTTCAGTCTGTTTCAAAATGTGGGCACATATTTCTTTATACCAGCTAGGGAGTTGGCACTTCATTCCACATTCTTCATGCCCTACATGGAGCAATGACTTGCAGGCAAATCCTGGGTTCCTTCTCTAAGGCGTCTGCCCTCACCAAGCCACTCTCCAATGCCCAAGGCCATGCGTGCCCCCCAACTCCCTGTACAGACTGGGTACATTTGGTGAATATTTTCTGAACACAAATGAAACCCTTAATGATAGTATTGATGGTTTAAATCCTCATTTAAAAACTGAGCTGGGTGCAATGGCACATGCCTGTAATCCCAGCAGCTCAGGAGGTGGAGACAGGAGGATTACAGATTCAAAGCCAGCCTCAGCAAAAGAGAGGTGTTAAGCAACTCAGTGAGACCCTGTCTCTAAGTAAAATACAAAATAGGGCTGGGGATGTGGCTCAGTGGTCAAGTGCCCCTAAATTCACTCCCTGGTACAAAAAAAAAAAAAAAAAACACAAAACCGAGTCATAGCCAGGTGAGGTGGCACATGCCTGTATGATCCCAGCAATTCAGGAAGCTGAGACAGGAGGATCAGAAATTCCAAGGCCAGCCTGAGAGGCTTAGCAAGACCCTGATTAAAAAAAAAAAAAAAAAAAAAAAAAAAAAAAAAAAAAAAAAAAGATGAGTCTGGGAATCCCAGTGGTTTGGGAAGCTGAAGCAGGCAGATTGGAAGTTTGAGGCCAGCCTGAGCAATTTAGCAAGGCTCTAAGCAACTTAGCAAGATCCTATCTGAAAATAAAATTTAAAAAAAGGTTGGCTTAATGGTAGAGCACTTGCCTAGCATGTGTGAGGCCCTGGGTTCGATTCTCATCACCACATATAAATAAATGAATAAAATAAAGGTCCATCAACATCTAAAAAATATTTTTTAAAGGGGGTTAAAGATGTAACTCAGTAGTAGAATGCTCCTGAGTTCAATCCCCAATACAAAAAAAAAAAACAAAACAAAACAAAACAAAACAAAACACCTGGGCCATAATAGGAATATCTAAATAAACATCCGTTAATCAAATCAAGCCTCCATGTATGAAAGACAGCATTCAATACTTGTCTTTTTGTATCTGGCTTATTTCACTTAACATAATGTTCTCCAATTCTATCCATTTTGCAAAAGACAGGATTGAATTCTGTAACTCGGAACAATACTCCATTGTGTATATATATACTATAGAGTTATGAAAAATAACAAACCTACAAAACAGCCCCCATGGAAAAGCAGAGACACAATGCAGCTCTGGGGGAGGGAGGAGAAACTAGCCCAGCATTAACCTTCCAGTAAATCCTTTCCTGATTACAATGGGCCCTGAAGGAAGGAGGCGAATACTGAAACTCTGGGAGATAATAAATTCCAGAAAAAAAATGCCCATACCTCACAATCTGGACTCCTATCTCTCCAAGTAACAATGAGTTTCAATCTTTTACAGCTGCCCTCCTGAGTTAAAAGTTTTAACCTACTTAACTAGCCCCTGACTATCTGAATGGCACACCCACAAGTTACAATGATGAAACCACCCTAATTATACCCTATAAAACCAAAATCCTCTCTGTAACTGATGGCCATTTTCACAACCAGAAAATGAGTCCCTATGATACCTTGAGCCCTCCAAGAACAATAAATGGCTTCCCTGAATCTGTTGAGGTCTGAAGCCATTATTTTGTGCTTACATATACCACACTTTTTTTGATCCATTTATCTATTTTTGAGCACCTAGATTCACTCTATATATTAGTTCCTGTGAATAATACCTCATTAAACAATACATGTTATCAAACATAAAATATTAGCCAGGCATGGTGGTGCATGCCTGTAATCCCAGTGGCTCAGAAGGCTGAGGCAGGAAAATTGTGAGTTTAAAACCAGCCTCAGCATCATAGCAAAGCCCTAAGCAGCTCAGCGAGACTCTGTCTCTAAATAAAATACAAAAAAGGGCTAGGAATGTGGCTCAGTGGTTAAGTGCCCCTGGGTTCAATCCCCAGTGTCAAAAAAAAATAAATATTAGTTCTTTAGTACTGGGAATTGAACCCAGGTCCTCATACACTCTATCACTGAGCTATACCCCCAGCCCTAAATTATTTTTTTTAAATCTATTAGGGCTGGAACTGTAGTTCAGTGGTAGAACACTTGCCTAGCATGTGTGAGGCACTGGATTCGATCTTCAGTACCACATAAAAATAAATAAATAAAATAAAGGTATTGTGTCCATCTACAACTAAAAATATATTTATAAAAAAAGTTTAGGGCTGAGGATATAGCTCAGTTGGTAGGGTGCTAGTCTCACATGCACAAGGCCCTGGGTTCAATTCCCAGCACCACATACACACACACACACACACACAAAAAAAAAAAAAAAAAAAAAAAAGTTTAAAAGAACAATTAAGGGGCTGGGGCTCAGTGGTAGTGCACTTGCCTGGCATGTGTAAAGCACTGGGTTCGATTCTCAGCACCACATATAAATAAATAAAATAAAGGTCCATCAACAACTAAAATAAATCTATTATATAAATGGTGCTACACATTCATAACCCCAGGGACTTGGGAGGTTGAGGCAGGAGGATAGTAGGTTCCAGGCCAGCCTGGGAAATGTGGAGAGACCTATCTCAAAGTAAAAAAAAAGATGTGGCATGTAGCCCAGTGGTAGAGTGCCCCTGGGTTCCACCTCTAGTACTGCAAATGAAAAAAAAAAAAAAAAAAAAAACAACCTTCTCACCATAAGAGATTATAAATGTTTGAAATGTGAGGTGATAGAGAAGTGCTGACTGCCATGATTTGATATTTGCACATTATATATATGTGTGTGTGTGTGTGTGTGTGTGTGTGTGTGTGTGTAATATCACATTGGGCCACATAAATATGTACAAATATTATGCATCAATTAAAAACTTAAAAATCTGTCTCTTTCCAAAAATATTTGAATTAATGGAGAGGAATGATTCAGTTTGGTTTTAGTCATGAAACTAACATTAGCAATTTTTTTTTCTTTTTGGTTTCTTGTACTGAACCCTGGTCTTGGACCGTGCACATTTTAGATAAGCATTCTGCCACTGAGCCACATGCCTGACCCTCTTTAAGTTAAATGCATTTATTTATTTATTTATTTATTTTTATAAATTGAACCCAGGGACACTTAACTACTGGGCTACACCCTTAGTCTTTTTATTTTTTGAGACAATGTTTCCCTAAGTTGCCAAGGGTCTTGCTTTATTTCTGAGTTGGTCTCAAGTTTGTGATCCTCTACCTCAGCCTCCTGAGTAGCTGAAATTATAAGCCTGTGCCAATACACCCAGGCAACATTAGCAACTTTAAAAATTTTTAAATATCTTCATTTTATTAATTTACTTTTAGGTGGTGCTGAGGATTGAACCTAGTGCCTCACATATGCCAGCCAAGCGCTCTGCCACTGAGCTACAACCCCAGCCCCACATTAATAACTTTTAAATTAATGTCTACTGTGCTTTTTGTTACTTATAAAAGTATGAATAAACATACATAAATATAAATATATAAGTATAAAAGTATGAATCATAATATAGGGTCATCTTAGAGATCAGGGCCAAACTCAAGTGTGATGTTTCCAGAAGAAAACTGATTTGATAGACTATGTCAAGATAGGAAGATGAAATTCCTGGCCTCTTTCCCATATCTTCTTGATCTCGGTGCTGCTTCTATGCCATGGTCAGGTGTGGAGTCTGGAGATTCATATTCTAGCTGTTGAGTCTTTGACTGTCATGTGAATCCCATGAGCCTTTTTTTCCTTCAGTCTGATGGGGAGTCTTAAAGACCACTGTGATTTGTCAGAGGGTCACAGTTTTGGGAGACTCACAGCCTTGAAAATGAAATATCTTTGGGGAATTAAATCATCTTTCTCCGAATATAACACATTTGAAAATTATTGTCTATTCTGGGGATGTAGCTCGGTGGTAGAGTGCTTGCTTAGCAGGCACAAGGCCCTGGGTTCCATTCTAAGTCCTGCAAAAATAGATAGATAGATAGATAGATAGATAGATAGATAGATAGATAGATAGATAGATAGACACATAAAAGTTGTTATTAGAATATGACAGATTGCAGTAAAGCACACTCTACCAGCCTCATTTTTACATAACTACCTCTTTAAAGGCCCTGTCTCCGGCTGGGGTTGTGGCTCAGTGGTAGAGCACTTGCCTAGCACGTGCGAGGCCCTGGGTTCAATCCTCAGCACCACATAAAAATAAATAAATAAAATAAAGATACTGTGTCCAACTACAATTGAAAAATAAATATTTTTTAAAAATAAAATAAAGGCCCTGTCTCCAAATACAGCCATATTCTAATATATTGGGGTTTAGGTTGTCAACATATGTTTTTGAAAAGGTTACAATTCAATCCATAACAGCCAGAGATGAATTTTTATATGTACCAAAGATGGAGGAAGAGAAGAAAGTAGGTGGGTCTGGGCTGTAGTAGCTTGCTCTTGGGAGACCTCACCGAAGGACAGGATGTCCAGTAAATGACCATCATGGGAATCAGTACAAGTTTTGGCAATGTAAATGCATAGCCATGACCTCACTTTGGTAAAAAAATTTAATAATGCTGTTTATTATGAAAAGTGCAAAAAATGCAGAAAAAACAAAAAAGATGAAAACAAAAAAAAATCACTCTAGGGCTGGGGATATAGCTCGGTGGTGGAATGCTTGCGTAGCATATGTGAGGCCTTAGGTTTGATTCCCAGCATTACAGGGGGAAAAAAAACACTCTAAATCCCACTGCCAATAAATAGCCATCACTCATGCCACTCTGTCTCCTTAGACACAGATAGAAGGTGAGACCACTCTTTAGACTGAAAGTCAGAGAAACAGAAACAAAAGCAATTTACAGAAATGACCATACTGACTGTACATACTATTTAGCTTAAGTAAAAGGTACTACATTCTTCTTCAAAGGGATTAAGAAAAACAAATGGACATTGTATCAGTTTCCTATTGCTGCTGTAACAAATTACCAAACTTAGTGACTCAAAACAGCATAATTTTTCTATCACACCTTTCTAGAGGTTAGAAGGCTGATATGGGGGTAAGCAGGGTTATGTTCCCTTCTAATGGGTTTGAGAGAGAATCAGTCTCTTGGCCTTTTTCAGATTCAAGAGGTTCCCCCCTCCATTCCTTGGCTCATGACCCCTTCCCTCACCATCAAAGCTAGCAACTGCAGTTAAGCTTTTCTTACATTGCATTTCTTCTGCCCTTGAGAAATTGATGTGACTCCATTTTTAAAAATGAATAAATAACTTCTAAGCACATACCCACCCTGCTGAGTTGTTTGTCTGCAAATAACAGGAGAGATCTGTGATGCCAGGTGTCCCTGACTCAGTCAGGCTAGGTGAGGACCCATAGCAACCCCCTAGAAACCACCAATCAGCATGAGACAGGGAAAATACCTGGAATGCCAGATGACCCCCAAGTAGTTTATGGTGGTTGATAACATGTTGGGAAACCATGTAGTTTAGCATGTACACCCCTCGTGGCCTAAACCAATCAGTTCAAATGAATCCCCCTCTTGTACTAACCAATCACCCCTACCCAACTTGTTCCCACCATTGAATGTGCTAATCAATGTTAAGAGCTGTTTGGGGACTGGGGTTGTGGCTCAGTGGTAGAGTGTTTGCCTAGTACATGTGAGGCCCTGGGTTCGATCCTCAGCACCACATAAAAATAAATAAAATAAAGGTATTGTGTCCAACAACAACTAAAATAAATATTTTTTTTAAAAAGGGTTGTTGTTTGATCTTCCCACAGTATGGAATGATTTGCTGTCTGATGTTGTGATGCATAGAATATCCCCCCAAAACCTAAAAAATCTCACTGAACAAAGGACCAGGACTCACTCCCTGGGACCACTAGGTCAGAAACGGTTGTGAGTCCAGGCTCGAGCTTGCAATAAAGACTCTTATATGATTGCATCGAATTCGGCTCCTGGAGGTCTATTGGGGTCCCACGAATCTGGCATAACACCCTCTGCCTCTTTTACTTTGTGTGGGGGAGTGGGGGGGGGGTATTTGTGTGTGTTGCTGGGGACTGAATCCAGGACCTGGAACATGCTAGGCAAGTATACTACCCCTGAGCTACATCCAGGCCCCCTTTTTCAAATTTTATTTTGAGCCAGGTTCTGGCTAAATTGCCCAGATTTGGCAACTTGCTATCCTCCTGCGTCAGTTGCTGGGATTACAGGCATGTGCCACCATGCCTGGCCCTTTATTTTAAGGAATTCTGTGATTATATCAGACCCACTAGATGATCCAGCATAACCTTCCTATTTTAAGGTCAACTGATTATCAATTTAATTCCATGTGCAATATTAAATCCCCCTTGCCACAGAATATAACATATTCACAGGTTCTGGGGTGGGGACATTGTTGTACCTAACATAGAGACTACTAAACTCCCCTGAAAGTTTTTCTGACAACATCCTCTATGTTTAAACTTTCATAATTCTCTAAGTTGGGCTGGTGGTGTAACTCAGTGGTGGAGCACTTGCCTAATATACACAGGCCCGAGTTCCAACCAGTGCTGGAAAAAACAAACAAACAAAAAAATAAAACCTTCATGATTCTCTAAGTTTAAAAAATGTTATAACAAACATTTATCAGAAAATATCCTTTTGTCTGAACCAGCAACTGGAACAAGCTTGACCAATAATTAACACAATAGATGAGCTCAAAAAAGAGGAGATGGGATTCAGGCTGGCAGGCACTGACATGGAAGACCAAGGTTCTATGACCAAGAGGCTTGTGGGATGTCTTTTGTGCTCATCATGGCTACCTTTTGCAATGCACCTGCACCTGCATCTATGTTGAGTGGAGGACACAGGGCACTTCAGAGAGGCTAGGTAAAACTTGCTCAAGGCCAAACAGCCAGTAAGTAACAGGGCTGATTCAACACCAAGCCCCCTGATCCTAGAGGCCAGGTTCTTGTTAGTTTGTTTGTTTGTGATGCAGTATTAGAGATCAAATCTACAAGTAGCATACTACTCAGCTCCATTTCTAGTCTTTTTATTTTTTTATTTTGAAACAAGTTCTGACTAAGTTGCCAGGGCTGGCCTTGAATTTGCAATCCTCCTGCGTCAGCCTCTCAAGTAGCTGAGATTACAGGCATGTGCCAATGTGACCCACTTAAAGGCCAGGTTTTTACCACCACCCCATGTTGACTCATGTTAGTAGTGAACTGTGGTCGAAAGACTGCTCTTCTTCCTGAGAAGGGAATGCTGGCCACCTAGGTCCCAGCAACACACACACACACACACACACACACACACACACTTCTAACTCTTGGAATTGTGAATGTGACATTTCATGGTCAAAAAGTTTAAGATCTGGAGAGATTATCTGGCTGGGCACTAAATGTGATCATAAGCATTTTTTTGTGTGTGTGCTGGAGATATAATTCAGGGCCTACACAAGCACTCTACCACTGAGCCATACCCCAGACCCCACAAGTTTTCTTATAAGATGAAAGCAGAAGGAGATTGTACAGACAAAATATTGGAAAACACACACACACACACACACACAAGGAGCTGATATGACCATAAAGGCAGAGATTGGAATAATAAGGTCACTAGCCAAGAAAAGCTGACAGCCACTGGAAACTAGAAGAGGCAGGAGACAGATTATACCCTAGAGCCTGTGGGAGTGCAGCCCTGCCAACGCCTTGCCTTTGGACTTCTGGCCTGTGGAACTAAGAGAGAATCTTTCTGATGCTTTGATGTGGCATTTGACACCAAGACAGAGACACAGTAGGTGTTCAACAAATAATTATAATAAATAATATAAACATAATAATAATATAAAAGGAAGTTGTGCTCAGTGGCTACTCAGGAGACTAAGTTAGGAAGATCATTTGAGCCCAGGAGTTCAAAACTTGCCTAGACAGCGAGAACCTGTCTCAAAATAATAATAATAATAAAATAGTAAAGTAAGAAAGGCAAGCAGGAAGTGGGGAAGGAGTACAGAGAGACAAGGCCATCCACATAACTTTGGTTTTTTTCTTGTAGGAATGACGGAGACACAAACCCTATGGCCTCAGGACTGGAAGAGCAAGGTTGATTCTGTACTCCACCTGTAGGTAGCAGTGAAACATTGGACAGAGGGAAAGTGGAAGGTCACTCTCTCCTAGGACTCCAAGGCAGATAAGGCATGGAGCCTCTGAGTGACTACAATCAGGGTGTGAGCCCTGAAGCCAGCTCTAGCTCCCCTGGTAAACACACATTCCTCTTGTCTTTCTCTGCCACCTTCACACACACACACACCACATACACACACACACCACACACACACACACACACACACACACACACACACACACACACACTGTCACCTGACTTCATAGGGCTCCTAAAGCCCCAGGAATGTCAAATTTACCTTTATCTTCTGTCCTCTGTGAGCCCACATACCAATTTAGGGTTATGAAGTCCAGCAGTGACCATCTTGTCTAATTCCTTCACTGACCAAATGGGGAAACTGAGACACAGAGAGGACCAGGGATCTGTTCAAGGGTACTTGGCATGAGCATGACAGCAGCAACAGAGCTGAGGCTGGAAACCACTATGTAAGGCCCAGAAATGGCCCTCTGCTCTGCCCCAGAGTCCCTTGTACACCCTCCGAGTGACCTCTTCCAGGACAACAAAAATGATCTTGATTCTCCAGGGAGGAAAAAATCCTTGTCCTTGATGGGTAGAGGGAAATCCAAGTCAAATTGCCTCTGGATCTTCACAGTCACTGTGATTTTAGTAGTGTCCCCTCCCAGGTATGTATGCTGAGAAGCATCCAAAAATTCACATGTAAACATAGAATTATCCACACCTCAGTCTCTGACCTCAGAGGTGCCCCCATCATCCTCTCTCTTTCTCTCTTTCCCCTATTTATTTATTTATACCAAGGATTAAACTCAGGAGCACTTTACCACTGACTTATATCCCAGCCCTTGTTATTTTTTTTATTTTGAAACAGGTTTTTGCTAAATTTATGAGGGTCTTGCTAAGATGCTGAGGTTGGCCCTGAACTTGCAATCCTCCTGCTTTAGTTTCCTGAGTCTCTGGGATTATAAATGAGTGCTACCACACCCAGCTCATTCTCTCTTTGGCCACAGGTATGTCCATACCCCTAACACTGAAATCACAAGAGTGTCCATAACATACCACAGGACTGGTCCCACCTCAGTACTTTTTACCCCAGAAGTATCCCTACCCCAATCTGTGTGACATCAGGAGGGCCCATCCACAGTGTGTGATCTTAGGAGTAGCCACTGCCCAATGTGTTTAACATTATGAGTGTCCCAAACCCTCTTGTGTGTGACCCTAAGTGTGTCTACTCTTCAGTGTGGGTGGCCCTTGGACTGTGGGTGTATGTGACTCTAAGCCTGTCCATACTGCAGTCTAAGTAACTCCATGGATGTCTAATCCCCCAACTTTGTGACCCAGTTCTGTCTACCAGCACTCTGTGTGACTTCTCATTTATCACTTCTTGGGCTGTCTGAGCCCAAGAGTGCCACCTCCCAGTCTATCTCAGATCAGGGATGCCCACGTTCCAATCTGACACATACCAGGGTTCTCCAATCTGTATGAAAGGGTGTCTATATTACCAACTCTTCAACACCTAGAAAGCCACACTTGGTATGTGTGCCCTAAAGAGCACCCACTAGCCAGTCTGGGTGACTCAGGAAGGTCTACTCTTCATTCTGTGACCCCAGATGAATTCTGTAATAAATCTGTCCCTGGGAATGTATATACCCCAATCACTGTGACCACAAGACTGCCTACATCCCAGTTTGACTGTAAGAGTGGTTACACCCTAGAAGTCAACCCTAGAAATCTGCCTCTAGAAGCATCTGCATCCCATTCTGCATGACCCCAGAAGTGTGTATTCTCCAGTGTGTGTAATTCCAGGAGTGCCCACTCCTCAGTGTATGTGACTTTTGGAAGGTCCAAAAGTAACCCAAGACTGTTCACACTGAGGTGTATGCTACCTCATACCATGTTCACATTCTAGTCTGTTAGCACATGTGCAAGTGC
Organism: Spermophilus citellus; assembly: GCF_964194105.1. Classification (NCBI taxonomy): domain Eukaryota; kingdom Metazoa; phylum Chordata; class Mammalia; order Rodentia; family Sciuridae; genus Spermophilus; species Spermophilus citellus. The sequence goes on along the minus strand of NC_138190.1, from coordinate 42,752,132 downwards.
ACATCCCTATCTGTGTAACCTTGGAAGTATTCACACCTGCCTCCGTGCAACTCCAGGGCTACCCACACCCCTGTCTAAAATGGTGTGTTGGGGTTTGGGATGTGGCTCAAGTGGTAGCATGCTTACCTGGCATGCGTGAAGCACTGGGTTCGATCCTCAGCACCACATAAAAATAAATAAAGATATTGTGTCTAACTAAAAAAAAATTTAAAAATTTAAAAATTAAAAAAATAAAGATATTGTGTCCACCTAAAACAAAAAGCTAAAAAAATAAACACTTTTTTAAAAATGGTGTGTCCACCCAACAGCCTTGTAATCCAAGAAGTATCTACCAGATTGCTCAATGGTAGATTCCAAACCACTAGGTCCCTCATCACCACCACTTCTACACAACCTCTATGGGTGTGACCTCTGAGGGGCTGTTCATGCCTGAATTCAGTGGATCATTTTTTTTCCCTAGCTCTCTCCAACATTGTTACATGGTCTTCTATTCCTATTTCTCTTTTTTCTCCTCAGTGGACCATTCCATTCCCATCTCCTCCTTCCCAACCATTTGCAAACACACACACACATGCACATGCACACATACATGCCTGGGCTCAGAAACATGAACTTCCACCCTCCAAGGCTGACCCAACTATGACCACTGCTGAGTGCCCATTCTGCTAACAGCAGAGACCAACACCAAGTCCTTTATGTTACTCCATTTGCCAGGATGGTCAGTCAGCTCCCTCGTGACAGGGTGATTCCATTGTACAGCTTCCACTGCAGAGGGGACAGTGTTTTGTTCTTACTGGAACAGATACTCTGGGTACAGATTGGCCCTCCCTGTATGCACTCCTCCTGTTGAAACTACCATCTGTGGACTTACAGTACCTCAGCCATTCCCATGCTGTTCCACATGGCATTACTTATCAGGGAATTCACTCCATAGCAACTGAAGTGTGGCAATGGGCCCCTGCTCATGGAATTCACTGATCTTACCATGTTCCTAGTCATCCTAGAACAATTAGTCTGAAAGAACTATAGAATGGCCTATAGAAAACTCAGTTACAGTGCCAGCTAGGATGCAATATCTTGAATGGCTGGGGCAATGTTCCCCAGAAGGTTGTATATGCCCTGAATTAGTATCTAATATGTGATGCTGTTCTCTGATAGCCAGGATTTATGAGTCCAAGAATCAAGGGGTGGAAACGGAAGTGATACCACTTACCATTACCTCTAGTGACCCACTAAGTGCAATGTTTGCTTCCTGTTGCTGCTACTTTATATTCTGCTGGCCCAGAGAGCTTAGTTCCAGTGGGAGGAATCCTGCCACCAAAGACATAACAATGGTCCCATTGAACTGGAAGTTAAGACTGCCAACAGACCACTTTGGGCTCCTCATGCCTCTGAGTCAGCAGGCAAGGAGTGGGTTACAAAGTTGGTTGGGTTGACAGACCCATCCTGACCACCAAGGTGATCTGGACTGCTACTCCACAGTGGAGGTGAGGAAAAGTATGTCCGGAACATAGGAGGTCTCTTGGGGCATCTCTTAATATTCTCGTGCCTGTGTCTAAGGTTAATGGAAAACTATAACAACCCAATCTACTCAGGACTATGAATGGCCCAGACTCTTTGGGGATGAAGATTTGAGTTGCCCCGCCCAGGGGAAGAACTATAACCAGTTGAGGTGCCTGCTGGGAAAAAAAAAAGAAAGAAATGCAGACTGGGCTGGATGCAGTGGCATACCTACCATCCAGCCACTCAGGAGGCTGAGGCAGGAGGATCTCAAATTCAAGGCCAGCCTCCGCAACTTAGACCCTGTCTCAAAATAAAAAATAAAAAGTGTTGGTCTGGGGATGTAGCTCATTGGTAAAGCATTCCTAGGTTCAATCTCCAGTACCAAAAAAAAAAAAAAAAAAGCAAAATAAAGATAAAAAGGACTGGGAATGTAGCTCAGTGATAAAAATCTCCTGGGTTCAATCCCCAGTACAAAAAAAAAAAAAAAATTAAAAAGAGAAGAAATACAGCCTGGGTAGTGGAAGGAGGTAGTTATGACTACCAGCTGTGACCACAAGACCAGTTACAGAACTAAGGACTATTAGTGTCAGAAACATTTCCTCCTTATTTTTTCTGAATATGTTTGTGCATATATAGCAAATATATTTTCTTCCTTTTTCTTTGGTACCAGGGATTGAAATCAGGGGCACTCTACCACTGAGCCACACCCCCAGCCCCATTTTGTATTTTTTTTTTTTATTTAGAGACAGGGTCTCACTGAGTTGTTTGGCAGCTCCATTTTGCTGAGGCTGGCTTTGAACTCAGGATCCTCCTGCCTCGGCCTCCCGAACTGCTTGGATTGCAGGCATGTGCCACCATGCCTAGCTGTCTTTTATTTCTTACCTCTATTATTCCCTTAGTGTGTAATGTAAGATAGGTTGACTTTAAGTCTTGTTAAGTTTACATTACAATATTTAAATGGTGGGATATTAAAGAACAGTAAATATCGCTCAAGGACTTCACCTCCTCTTCTGGGGAAGGACTTGTGCATTCTCAGTTGTATGCAGGATAGTTGGATCATGTTAGGTAAAATGATGATGACCTTTTTATTGTTTTCATTTGGAGATTAAGTATGATTCAAGGAGAGGCATGTGAATGGCAAGTGGATAAGAGGTGAATTTTGATAGTTTGATGTTTCCACTTGACTGGGACACAGAGTTCTCTGATTAAACATTATTTCTGGGTGTGACTACCAGGCTGTTTCAGAAGGAGGTTAGCATTTGAATTGTGGACTGCAGATTGCTCTCCCATTGTAAGAAGGCCTCTTCCAATCCTTTGACAGTTTGAATAGAACAAAAGGTGGAGGGAGGGGGAATTTGCTTGCTGCTTGACTGCTTGAGCTGGGAAGTGTCTTCAGCCCTCAACAGGGAGCTATCCATCAGCCCTCTTGTTCTCAGAACTACACCACCAGCTCTTGTGGGCCTGCAGCTTATCTGCAAAATGGCAGATTGTGGTACTTCTCAGCTCCCATAATTGTTAAGAGCCAATTCCTTATAATAAATCATATATTGGTTCTCTTTCTCCTGTTGATTCTGTTCTCTGGAGAACCCTAATAATCCCCAGCAATTCCACTTGTACCTCTAACACTGAACACAAGTGCACATAGTCATGTACATGAACAGTGGGGGAAAACTGTGTGAAAGGCCAAAGATTTGTGCAACCTGAAGAGAAACATGAGTGGGAAAATCTGCTGAATGTCCATGTATAGTCCCTGATCATTGCAGGGTGAAATGAATGATGGGGGATAATGCTCTGCCATAGAGCACCCTCTTCATGTGATACAGAATAAACGGGACCTGAGTGTACCCATGGGACTGTGTGCCTTCTACAGGACACTATGTAAACGAGGAAAAGCCAGATAGGGGGTTGGTTGCTGTGACCATGTGTGCATGAGGGCACATACAAATGCTATGTAGGGAAAGTATCTAAAAGTAAACACCAGAAATTGAGCCCCAGTTTTTATTTTGGAGGAGTGGGGGCAGGGATGCCCTGCATAGTCAATGTACTGATGTGCTGTTCAAATCTTTTATACAAACCTGTATTCGCCTGTATATTTGTGCAACTCTTTTTAAAGGAAAATCCTATGCTTAATGTTCTCATATACAGAAGCTACAGCAAAATAAGGGGGAAAAGGGAGGTTGGGTATCATAAAGAGAGAAGGAATATCAATGGAGTTAAAGGAGATTGAGGAGGGAGGAGAGACAGGAAATGCTAAATGCATTAACAAAATTATGCTCTGTGCATGTATAAATTTACCACAGTGAATTCCACCTTTATATCTATAAAGCACCAATTAAAAATATATAAATGGGTGCAAGTAGACTCTTAGATGGGGCTGGGGATGTGGCTCAAGTGGTAGAGCGCTCGCTTGGCATGCGTGCAGCCCGGGTTCGATCCTCAGCACCACATACAAACAACGATGTTGTGTCCGCCGATAACTAAAAAATAAATATTGAAAAATTCTCTCTCTCTCTCTCTCTCTCTCTCTCTCTCTCTCTCTCTCCCTCTATCACTCTGTCTTTAAAAAAAAGTAGACTCTTAGAGTAGAAGAAGGGGAATAGAGGGCAGGAGGAGAGGAGGGAAAGGGAAGCACTGGGACTGAAATGGATTAAATTAAACTCTATGCATGTATGATTATATCAAAATGAAACCAACAATTATGTACAAATATAATGCACCAATAACAGAAAAAAAACAATACCCACAGTGTGAAACATTTGTGTTGCAGGGGGGAGGATGTGTCTAGGAGGAAGAATCTCAAACTCACCTGTCCCTGGAACCAGACAGGTAACCTGTAAGAGCCAAGAATGCTCAGCTCAGGGTGAGGAGAATGGCAATGGGCCAGGTGAATGTTCTCTGACTCTCAACAGTGAAGGGGGAAGGTGGGGTGAGGGCTGAGTATGGATGGTGGATGGGGAAGACCCCAGATTTCGTGCCCCAGTAGAATTCAGAAACATCACACTCTGGGGCACAAAACTCTGGCTTTTTGTTTGTTTGTTTGTTTGTTTGTTTTTGCAGTGCTAGGATGGAACTCAAGGTCTCCAGCATGCCAGGCAAGTACTCTGCCACTGAGCTACATCCCCAACCCCAGAACTCTGAATAACTTAGAAATCTTCACTTAGAAGCTGGATTTGGTAGCTTGTGCCTGTCATACCAACTGCTTGGGATGTTGACTTGAACCCAGAAGTTCAGGGCCAGTCTAGTCAACATAGAATAAAACCTGTCTAAAACAAAACAAAACAAAAACGAGAGAAAAGAAATCTTTTTAAAAAATATTTTTTAGTTGTAGTTGGACACAATACCTTTGTTTTATTTATTTATTTTTATGTGGTGCTGAGAATCAAACCCAGTGCCTCACATGTGCTAGGCGAGTGCTCTACCACTGAGCCACAACCCCAGCCCCTAGAAAAGAAATCTTGATTCAGACACAGAACCAATATAGAGTGGCCATACCCTAACTCAGACAGCTCATAACTCCACATGCTGGACACTGGCTCACATACAGATCAGAAATATAGCCCTCTGGAGACAGCAACCCTAAATAGACAAGAGGCCTCCCAGCTGGGAATACTGGCCCCCTCAACCCTCAAATCTTTTTTTTTTTTTTTTTTTTTTGGTAACAGAGATTAAACCCAGGGGTGCTTAACCACTGAGCCACATCCACAGCCTTTTTAAATTTTCATTTTGAGAGAAGTTCTCGCTAAGTTGCTGAGGATCTCACTAAGTTGCTGAGGCGGGCCTTTGAACTTGAGATCCTCCTATCTCAGCCTCCTGAGTCTCTGGGATTACAGGTGTGCACCCCCATGCCTGGCTCCCTCATCACTTTTGGATGAGTGGTTTTTCTGTGTTATTGAGAAGGAACCCCTTACACATACACCTGGGTTTTACTTTCAAGGCTTTGAAGTTTCTTGGTTTGTTTTTCCAGTGGTGGGGATGGAACCCAGGGCCTCATGAAGCCCATGTTCTACCACTGAGCTACATCCTCAACCTCTCAAGACCCTAAGTTTTATGTCAGAGTCTTTGTACATGCACCACCTACTTCTGTCCCACCAACAGTCAGTCTTCAGTCTGCGCCCTCCCATTCTTGCCCCTTGATCTCTGGGCACTAAGCCAGCGGGTTGTCCTGGAGGTGCTAGGGCAGGAACACCTACCCTGCCATGCTGCGCTGTCTGCTCTCCAGGCTGCCAGTCAGGATGTCGAGCAGGACTTCAGAAAATCAGGTGAATATGGCGGGCCCTGGGGTCCTAGGGCATGGCTGTCGACACCCAGGCAGGCTGGGGCTCTCCCAGCCTGGGGCTGCTAATCTGCTTCTCTTCTTCTCTGTGGGCTCCCCTGTTGTGCCGTCCTCCATTTCCCTATGCTTCTCTCTTGCTTCCTTTTTCAAAGACAAGCAGAGGGCAGCAGAGGACCATGGAAAGGCCCTGCTCAAACCCACAGAGAATTCAAGTGACATGTCTGCAAGACAAACAGGCAGAGGTCTGGCTGCTCTGCCTGGGTGGTTCAGGGGGAGCCAGGTTAGTGTCAAGGACAGGTAGAAAGACCCAAAGGTGACTCATGGAGTGTGTCCCTGAATCTGTCATGATAGAGCCCTATCAGGAAGGGCCAGGGAACAAAGTAATGACCTTGAGGTTTGCTAGAAGATTCCGAGACCTCTGATAGCCTAAAGGGGACATTGAAAAAGACTTCAAGACTTCAAGGAAGAGAAAAATCCTTTCCTGTGGAGAAGGCTAAAGGAAGGGGGATACTGTATTCTGGGCACTTTTTTTTTTTTGAGAGAGAGAGAGAGAGAGAGAGAGAATTTTTAATATTTATTTCTTAGTTCTCGGCAAACACAACATCTTTGTTGGTATGTGGTGCTGAGGATTGAACCTGGGCCGCACGCATGCCAGACGAGTGCGCTACCGCCTGAGCCACATTCCCAGCCCCTATTCTGGGCACTTTGACTGTATCTATTTATAGAGCTGTTGTGAGAAGTAAAACGGGTTCTAGATTTCTTTCTTCATTTTCAGTACTGGGAATTTAATCCAGAACCTCACACATGTACACAAGTGCTTTGTCACTGAGCCACATCCCCATTCCCAAATTTTTTTAAGTACTATGGATAGAACTCAGGGTCTTACACATATTAACACATATTACAGAAGTGCTCTACCACAGAGCTATATCTCTGCCCCTCTGTATAGTTTTTCTTTTCTTCCTTCCTTCCTTCCTTCCTTCCTTCCTTTCTTTCTTTCTTTCTTTCTTTCTTTCTTTCTTTCTTTCTTTCTTTCTTTCTTTCTTTTTTTGTATTTGCAATTGAACCCAGGGGTACTGGTACTGAGCTACATTCCCAGTCCTTTTTATTTTGAGAGAGGGCCTTGCTAACTTGCTGAGGTTAGCCTCAAATTTTCCATCCTCCTACCTCATCCTCTTGAGTTGGCTGGATTTAGAAGTGTGTGCTACCAGTCCTGGTCCATATTCTTTTTTAAAAAAAATATATTTTTAATATATTTTAGTTGTAAATGGAGAAAATACCTTTATTTATTTATCTTTATGTGGTGCTGAGGATTGAACCCAGAGTCTCACCCATGCTAGGTGAATGATCTACTACTGAGCCACAGCCCCAGATCCCCATATTCTTTTTTTAATACTTTTTTTAGTTGCTGATAGGTCTTTATTTCATTTATTTATTTATATGTGGTGCTGAGAATCTAACCCAGTGCCTCACACATTCTAGGCAAGTGCTCTACCACTGAGCCACAACCCCAGCCCCTCATATTCTTTTTGATAAGTGCTTAAAACAGGGGTCAGCACACAGTAAACCTTATATGATCACTCTGTCTTGATCTTCTGTTTTTTTCATTTATTCCTTTGTTTTGGTTATGTTTTTGGTTCTGAGGAGAGAACCCAGGGTCTGACACATGCTAGGCAAACTTTCTACTGAGCTATACCCTCAGTCCTCATCATCTTTTTATAAAACTGAGCTCTAGGCCTGGGGCTGTAGCTCAGAGTCAGAGCACTTGCCTAGCACGTGTGAGGCACTGGGTTCAATCCTCAGCACTGCATTAAAATAAATTAATATACAAAAATATTGTGTCCATGTACAACTAAAAAATTTTCAAAAAAAGAAGTTTGGTTCTTTGAAAAGATTAATGAGATATTAGCAATTTTTGTTTTCTCTCCAAAAATTTTGTTTTTTTTTTCTCTCCAAAAATTAAGAGAAACATGAATTATCCATATCAGGAAAGTATATGGGGCACTCTTACAGATTCTACAGACACTGAAGGGTTAATAAGACTTTTTGAACATATAACTTTATTTTCAATGGAATCCAAATGTCAGTCATTTACTTCTTGTGCGGCTTCTGTGTTCATTTGGATCCTCTGTATTTATGAAGAGAGCAGAACTCAGCAACTTTGGTAATGCCTCCTCCACTTACGAAATATAACTACACAGGATGTTTTAGCTGGGGCTCAGTGAAATCAATTGTTTCGAATGTACTAGTTTGAATGGAATTAAACACGGTAGAATGGAAAACAATAAAATAGTGTCAAGTAGAATTTAATGGAACAGAATCGAATCCAATAGAACAGAATGGAAAGGAAGACAATGAAATGGAATAGAATAGAATAGAATAGAATAGAATAGAATAGAATAGAATAGAATAGAATAGAATAGAATATATCAGTCAAACTTTGTATCAAGAACTGGAAATAGGGCTGGGGTGGTGGCTCAGTAGTAGAGTGTTTGCCTAGCATGTGTGAGGCACTGAGTTCAATTCTCAACACCACATATAAATAAACAGATAAATAAATAAAGGTTTAGCAATGACTAAAAAACTACTTAAAAAAGAACTGGAGGGCTAGGGTTGTAGCTCAGTGGTAGAGCACTCACCTAGCATGTGCCAGGCCCTGGGTTCGATCCTCAGCACCACATAAAAATAAATAAAATAAAGGTATTGTGTACAAATCCAACTAAAAAATAAATATTTTTTTTAAAAAAGAACTGGAAATAATTGTTATAGTAGATATTCATTCATTGAAGAAATATTGAACTATTTGGGAAACAGCAGGAACAAGATAGAAATTCCTACTCGTATTCTAGGTAGGAAGACAGGTATTTGTATGTACAAAGGTTCTGAAGCTAAAGGTAGAAGGATTACCTTTATGAGGAACATGCAAAGATAGTGTGGCTTGGAGTTCAAAAGCCATGTATGTGGCTGGAGAAGTAGATTGGTATATAGCACTAGTCTAATATAAATGAGTTCCTAGGTTCCATCCCCAGCATGGGAAGAAAAAAGAAATGTATAAAACTGTAGTTATGGTAATAAAGGTGAATTATTTTCCTTTGTTTCTTTTTTTTTTTTTTTTTTGTATGGTACCAGGGATTGAACCCAGGGCCTAGCATGCTTGGCAAGTGCTCTACCACTGACATACATTTCAGACCTTAAGTCTATTATTTTAAACACTGTACTACCTGTATTGCCAGACCATAGGCACATTATAATCCTACAGCAGATGTAATGTAAATTAAAAAATAAAATACTAAAGAATGCAAGGCAAGAGAAGGATCTAGAAAGAAGTGGAGAGGGAAGGAGGTGTGCCCGCCCACTGGCTTTGTAAACACATATGCCCAGAAAGTTTTATCTCATCTGAGAGGTGCCCCTTTTTTTTTTAAAGAGAGAGTGAGAGAGTGAGAGAGGGAGAGAATTTTTTAATATTTATTTTTTAGTTATTGGCGGACACAACATCTTTGTTTGTATGTGGTGCTGAGGATCGAACCCGGGCCGCATGCATGCCAGGCGAGCGCGCTACCGCTTGAGCCACATCCCCAGCCCCAGAGGTACCCTTCTTGACCTGCCTTCTGTGATCATAGCTGCAGAGTGGGTAAGGAGGTGGCTAGGAAAAATTATCAATGGATGGCTTGTATTCAGTGTTGGACTTGTTTTGTGTGTTGTCAGTTCTTGGAAAAGAGAGGAATTCCAACTTGGGAAATACAAGGGAGGTTTGGTTTTAGTCTCCTCCCTTAATTTTTACTTATGTTCATCTGGAAGGAGAAAGAGACAAAGAAAAGAGTGAAGGGGTTGGTGCTGTAGCTCAGTGGCAGAGTGTTTACCTAGTGTGTGTGAAGTACTGGGTTCCATCTTTAGCACCACATACAAAATAAAACAAATAAAATAAAGACATGCTGTCCATCTATAACTACAAAAAAAAATTAAGGGCTGGGGTTGTGGCTCAGTGGCAGAGCGCTTGCCTAGCATGTGTGAGGCACTGGGTTTGATCCTCAGCACCACATAAAAATAAATAAAGGTATTGTGTCCACCTACAACTAATTAATATATATATATATATATATATATATATATATATATATATATATTTAAAAACTATTTTTAAATATATATATATATATATATATTTAAAAACTATTTTTAAAAAGTAAAGAGTGAAGAATGGGCATGACAGACACATAGAATCTTATGAATCCATGCATGTATCCATTAGACTCTACTGACATTTTCCTTTGGGATTCTCCCTTTGAAATGGGGGTGGAAGTAATGCAGGGGGTGGGAGGGGAAGCAGAAAACATGAGAGTCTTCAGTGGCAATGTGGTTTCACCTGACATTTTTTTTTAACCTTTTAGTCAAGGAGGGACAGCTCTCAGACCCCTTCCCGGTGTCTTATCCATAGACTTGACCACATCGTGATGACAGTGAAGAGCATCAAAGATACCACTATGTTCTATTCCAAGATCCTGGGCATGGAGGTCATCACTTTCAAGGTAACCATTTCCCCACACGCCAAATTGCAGGTGGATTAAACTTTAATGATAACACCTTAACATACAACTTAAGGGCTGGGGGTATAGCTCAGAGGTGGAGTGCTTGCCTAGCATGTGCAAGGCCCTGAGTTCCATCCCCAGCACTTCAAAAAGGTGGGTAAAATTTAGCTTAACTCCAAAAACAATATCACAGGAAATTTGAAGCAAAGATAAAAAGACCAATGAATAGGGGGATTTCCAGAAAATGGAGAAAAAAGAGGGGAGGAAATTATCATGGAAATAATGCAAGAGTTATGTACAACTATAATGCACTGATGTTAAAAAAGTGGGAAAAATAATGTTCCGGCCTTGGCACATGCTTGTAATCCCAGCTGCTGGGGAGGCTGAGGCAGGAGAATTGCAAGTTTAAAGCCAGCCTCAGCAATTTAGGGAGGCTCTAAACAACTTAGCAAGACTCTGCCTCAAAAAAAAAAAATAATAAGGGCTGGGGTTGTGGCTCTGTGGTAGAACACTCGCCTTGCACATGCGAGACCCTGGGTTTAATCCTCAGCACCACATTAAAAATAAATAAATAAATATACTAAAAAAATTAAAGCCTGGGGATATGGATCAGTGGTTAAGTACCTCTGTTACCAAAAAAACAAAAAGTAAAAAGAAAAGAAAGAAAGGAAGAGAAAAGAATAAAAAGAAAAAAAGGAAAGGAGAAAAAAAAGAACACAAGAGAACACTGCAGTCTTTATATACAAAGAGTTAAGTAAGTATCCAGCACATCAATACTTAGATACATTTGATAGAATTGTAGAACATCAATTTGTAAAAGGAGATCCTAAGAGCTTTCTAATTCATCTAAAAAGAAAAAGAAACGTTCAAATATCTAATTTCGTGAGTCCTACCGGAGACCAGAAGATAATAAAGGAAGGTCACCTTCAGGATTCTGGGAAAGGGACTGGAATTGTAGCTCATTAGAGGAGCACTTGCCTAGCACATGTGAGGTACTGGATTGGATCCTCAGCACCACATAAAACTAAATAAATAAAATAAAGCTATTGTGTCCATCTACAGCTTTAAAAAATTGTGAGGCTATTTGCTCCTATTAAAATTTTTTTCCTTAAAGATTCTGGGGACAAATTTTCAATCCTAGAATTCTATGTCCAGCAAAACTGTTAACCAAAGATAAGTGTAGAATAAAGCATTCTTAAATGTTTCAAAAAATCTGCCCATTAGGAAACTGGGGCTCAGTGGTAGAGCTCATGCCTAGCACTCACAGGATCCTGAGCTCCATCCTCAGCACTAAAAATCAAACAAAATGAGCAATTAAGTTGGGAATAAGGAAGACACAGAAATCAGGTTACCATGGTTCCCAAGAGGAAGATTCCAGAAAGAATCTTAGAAAACCATCAGTCCTGTTCTAAACAGAACCAAGAAAGATCCCAAGAAGGAGAAATCCAGGGGAAAATAGAGGTTTCTAGAGATGAATACTATCCTGAGAATTTGTAAAAACTTCAAAAGTGGTAAATTCAGGGGCTGGGGTTGTGGTTTAGTGGTAGAGCACTTGCCTTGCACATGTGAGGCACTGCTTTGATCCCCAGCACCACATAAAAATACTAAATAAACAAAAATAAAGGTATTGTGCCCATCTACAATTAAAAATTATTTTTTAAAAATGTGGTAGGACTAAGGTTGTGGCTCAGTGGTAGAGTGCTTGCCTGGCATGTGTGAGGTACTAGGTTCAATTCTCAGCACCACATATAAATAAATGAACAAAGTAAAGGCCCATTTAAAAAAAATAAAGGAATCTCTTTTTTAAAAAGTGGCAAATGCAGAGAAAGGAAAATATAAGTGTCCTGCCAAGATGTTCCTTCAGCAGATGAATGGATAAACTGAGGTATGTCCAGATAATGAAATATCATACAGTTATAAAGAGAAATGAAGCTGGGCAATGTGGTGCACTTCTGTTATCCCAGTACCTCAAGAGGGTAAGGCAGGAGGATCACAAGTTCAAGGCCAGCCTCATCAATTGAGTGAGACCCTGTCTCAAAATAATAGATAGATAGATAGATAGATAGATAGATAGATAGACAGATAGATAGATTGATTGATTTTAAAAAAGGGCTTGCAATGTAGCTCAGTGGTAGAGGGCTCACCTAACATGTGTAAGGACTTGGGTTCAATCTTAAATACCACAAAAATTACATCTATATCTATATATCATGCTGGGCTGGATATGTAACTCAGTGGTATGGTGCTCACCTAGCAAACTGAAGACTCTAGGTCTGTTTGCTGGTACCACACAGAAACAAAATCATGCTGAATAAATAAATGAAGGGGCTGGGGTTGTGGCTCAGTGGTAGAGTGCTCGCCTCGAATGTAAGAGACCCTGGGTTCGATCCTCAGCACCACATAAAAATAAATAAACAAAATAAAGATATTATGTCCATATATAACTAAAACTTTTTTTAAAAAATGAACAGAAGAAGGTCTCACCTCATGGAACCATTTATAATACCCACACAAAATAATAATACACTTTTATTTTGTGACATTGGGAATTGAACCTAAGGCCTTACATATGCCAGGCAAGGCATTTGATCACTGAGCCACATCTCCAGCCCAACAATAATGTACTTTTTTTCAGGGAGGAGGTACTGGGGATTGAACTCAGGCACACTTGACCACTGAGCCACACCCTAGCCCTATTTTGTATTTTAATTAGAGACAGGGTCTCACTGAGTTGCTCAGCACCTCACTGCTGCTGAGGCTGGCTTTGAACTCACAATCCTCCTGCCTCAGACTCCTGAGCCGCTGGGATTACAGGTGTGCACCACTGTGCCCAGCCAGTAATGCACTTTTTACAATAACTTATGAAAATCAAAGGATGCATACTAAATACATTTATAATGGTTGCCTAAAGTAGGGACAGGAATAGAGACTAGAGAAAAAATGCATTAAGGAAATGACATGGGCTTTGCAAGGACCAGCGATGACAATAGTATATATAATGCCTCAACTCCCTATACTCAAGACACATTGGAGTGAAATTTCAGAACATCTAGGGCCAATAAAAATTCTATAAGCTGCAGGAGTGGAAGGTGACAAAAAATGAAAAACGGAGTAACATCAGACTTCTTATCAGCAACACCAGATTCAGGGAAGAAAATGAAGCAACATATTTGAAAGGCTGTGGGGAAAAAAAACCCTCAACTTAGAATTGCATACTGGAACAAATTATCATTCAATGGTAAAAGTGAAATAAATTCATTTTCTGATAGAATGTATGTGGTATCAAACATGATGATAAAAAAGGAAGAGAAATGGCAGATGCTGAGAGGTACAAGAGAGGATGGAGACATGAAGAAGACTACAGGGTGATGTGGGTTATCTATCAAAAAACAAACATATTTCTTAGCACTACAAAAAATAATACCAAAAATATTCAACTGGGTTATTTAAAAATTATAAAGGAGGGCTGGGGTTGTGGCTCCATGGTAGAGCACTTGCCTAGCATGTGTGAGGCACTGAGTTCCATCCTCAGTGCCACATGACAATAAATAAATAAAATAAAGACATTGTGTCCATCCACAATTAAAATTAAAAAAAAATATAAAGAACCAAAAGAAGAATTAAACATGATGATAGAATTCTGTTGGGAGGGATAGTAATGTGTATGAGCTAAATTCTCATTTATCATAGCAGAGAGATGATAAAAACTATCTAAAGTCACTAAATTGAGAAATAGTAGTGCTCCCAGCAGCTTGGAAGGCTGAAGCAGGAGGATCACAAGTTTAAAGCCAGTCTCTGCATATTAGGCAAGGCCCTAAGCAACTTACTTAGCAAGATCCTGTCTCAAAATACAAAAATAAAAAGTAAAATAAAGCAAAAGGTCTGGGGCTACATCTCAGTGGTTAAGTGCTTCTAAGTATGATCCCTGGTACCAAAAAAAAAAAAAAAACAAACAAATAAAAATTAAAAATAAAAATAAAAAGTAGTTCATCAGGGATTGTGTTTGGAGGTGTATGGGAGAAAACTCAACTAATTTAGGGTTACATTAGAAAGTTTTCTTTTTCTTTCATTGAACAAGCAGTCAGGAGTAGGCAGCCAGAAGTCAGGCAGTGGTTGGGAAGGAGGAAATGAATGGGCACAAAAGTGCCAGCTCAATAGGGCGGAAAGGTTCTCAGAAGCCCCACCCACAACCATCTCATGGCCCAGTCCAGCTAACATGGCCTCCCTTACATGATGACCCCTTCAGCAAAGAATGCTGGGAAATGTAGGGGAGTTTTTGTTTTTGTTGTTGTTGTTGTTGTTGTTGTTGTTAGTTTTAAAGCCCAGTACACAGTGACTCCATCAGAATTTGGATTTTGTTTGTAAGGAAAAAAAAAAAAAAAGGATAACTTGGGAGGTTGGATCTCTGAGAAGGATCACTTGAGCCCAGGAATTCAGGGCCAGCCTGGACAACAGAATGAGATCCTGACTCTTCCTTAAAAAAAGGAATCCTAGCTACTCGGAAGGCTGAGGAGGAGGATGATTGCAAGTTTGAGTCCAGCCTGGGAAACTGAATGAGATCCTGTCTCAGAAAGAAGAAGGGCTGGTGCCAAGTGTGGTGGCTCACTTTTCTAATCCCAGAGACTCAGAGGCTAAGGCAGGAGGATCACAAGTTTGAGGCCAGCCTCAGCAATTTAGGGAGACCCTCAGTAACTTCATGAGACCCTATCTCAAAATAAAAAAAAAAAATAGAAAGGGTTGGGGGTGTAGGTCAGTGGTACAACTCTTTCCTAGCATATGCCAGGCTCTGGGTTCAATACCCAATACAGAAAAAAAGGTGGGAATGTATACTGAGTAGGCAAACTGCTATTTCTGCCATGGGTAGTGTTAGCACAAAGAGTCCGGACCGGACACAAGCTTCATGGATCATTTCAGCCTTTCATTCAGGAAAGAGACTACACCTATGGGAATGGACTCACTTTCCTGGTGGAAAATGAGCCATTAACAAAGGAGGGGACTGGGCTTATACAGGTTGTGGGTAATTTAGTGAGCATGTCCATTTTGGCACTCAGAAATTTGAGTTTTTGGGTTGGGAGTCGTGGCCAGCACCTGGAAAGGAGTTATCTTGGAAGAGATTAGTGTTTTCTTTTTTTTTTCCCCTTTTTAATATTTTTTTAGTTATACATGGACACAGTATCTTTATTTTGTTTGTTTACTTTTATGTGGTGCTGAGGATCCAACTCAGTGCCTCACATGTGCAAGGCAAGCACTCTGCCACTGAGCCACAACCCCAGCTGATTAGTGTTTTCTAGAGATTATCATTCTAGGTTTGATGAAACACTTTCTCCTCGACTGTGGCCAGCATCTGAAAAGGATTTAACTTGAAAGAGATGAAAGCTATCCATGTATGGTTTTCTTTTTCATTCCCTTTTCTCAGGTTTCACTATTTTGGGGTTTTTCGAGTGGTATAAACATATTGTTTAGAGACAGGGAAATAATTTCAGGAAGAAACAAACACATAAAATGTGCACACATATTAGAAGCAGTTGCCTCTAGGGGTAAGACTGGGGTGGTGTAAGGGGATGTTGTTTAGTTAGCCCTGTTTTACTTTTAAAAAAAATTCCTTGGGGTGGGGGTCAGACTTTCAGATTTTAGCTCCCATTCATCTTTTTCTTTCATTCTTTTTTCCTTTTCTTTCTTGGTGCTGGGGATTGAAACCCCCACATGCTAGGTAAGGGCTCTGTAACGGAACTATATCCCCAGTCCTTTATTTTTATATTTTATTTTGAGGCAGAGTCTCACTAAGTTTCTGAATCTGGCCTCAAACCTGTGATCCTCCTGCCTCAGCCTCCTGAGTGGCTGGGATTTCAGGTGTGCACCACCACACTGGGTTTGGAACTTTAGTTTTAGGTTGTTTTCTCTTCCTCAAATAGGGAGACCGAAAAGCATTGTGCTTTGGAGACCAAAAATTTAACCTCCATGAGGTGGGAAAGGAATTTGAACCCAAAGCTGCTCATCCTGTTCCAGGCTCCCTGGACTTATGTCTGATCACAGAGGTGCCTTTGGAGGAGATGATCCAGCATCTAAAGGTGAGTGGGACTTCATTCTTCTTGATAAAACCACTGCAGATGCCATAAAAATGGAAGCTTGACTCGGGGACATCTTCAAACCTCTAACATGACCGGTTTCTACACAATCATCCACTCATTTTGATTGACATCATTGTTTCATGTAACCAGATGGATTGAAAAATGAAACTTCAGGGCTAGGGTTGTGGTTGAGTGGTAGAGCACTTGCCTAGCATGAATGAGGCACTGAATTCGATCCTCAGCATCACATAAAAATAAACAAATAAATAAAGGTATTGTGTCCATCTACAACTAAAAATTTTTTAAATGAAATTTCATATCACCATTTGTAAATATATATATCTGAGACTGGGGCTGTGGCTCTGTGGTGGAGCACTTGCCTAGCATGTGTGAGGCATTGGGTTTGATCCTCAGCACCACATAAAAATAAGTAAATAAATAAATAAGTAGAGGTCTATCTACAACTAAAAAAAATTAAATGTATATCTGAGTTATTTTACGTAAACACAGTTACATAAAAAGAAAACGTTCTACCAACTACATGAAAAATCCATTATATGTAGTCATAAAGGGAAAGTAATTGTAAAAGCCAACAGCTATAGGGCTGGGAGTATGGCTCAGTGGCATGACACTTTCCTAGCCCTGAGTTCCATCCCCAGCACTGAGAGAGAGGGGGAGAGGGAGAGAGAGAGAGAGAGAGACAGACAGACAGACAGACACTCTTGCCTAGACTGCCTAGGTATGAATTCTGGCTCTGTTACTTATTAGATCATATTAGATACTTTTTTTTTCCTTTTTGTACTTGGGATTGAACCCAGGGGTAGGTACTATACCACTGAACTATGCCTTTAGTCCTTTTTATTTTATTTTACTTTTATTTTTATTTTGGGGGATTACCAGGGATTGAACTCAGGGGCAGTCGACTACTGAGCCATGTATCCACCCCTATTTTGTATTTTATTTACAGACAGGGTCTCACTGAGTTGCTTAGTGCTTCACTTTTGATGAGGCTGGTTTTGAACTCTTGATTCTCCTGCCTCAGCCTCCTGAGCCACTGGGATTACAGGTGTGCATAACCATATCCAGCTAGTTTATTCTTATTTTGAGACAGGGTCTTGCTAAATTGCCCAGGCTGGCCTTAAACTTTTGATTCTCCTGCCTCAGCCTCTGGAGTTGCTCGTATTACAGAATTGTGCCACCATGCCTGGCCATACTAGGTACCATTATTGTCCCCATTTTACAGATGAGAAAACTGACATACAGGTCAATTAGTTGCTCTACCCAAGGCCATACAACTTAACAGGGTTAATGAATGAAGAATGGCAGAAAATGAGGTGAGACAATACAGAGGTGTTCTATATGCTTCTAAGGTAGTATTAGGAATTGAATTTTAGTTTTTCACATTGACTATGACATATGAACTTTGTCTTCTCTTCCCACTTTAGGCTTGTGATGTCCCCATTGAGGAGGGGCCAGTCCCCAGAACAGGAGCAAAGGGGCCTATTATGTCTGTCTACTTCCGAGACCCAGACAGAAATCTAATTGAGGTGTCCAACTATGTCTCCTTGTGATTGATACTGGTCCTCAGCCATTTTGTTTCCCTCCATGTTACCTTCTCCCTTCCTTCCCAAAAATCCTTGCCCAGGCCCAGAGACCTTCATGGACTGAGGACTTCAGCAGTTCACACATCCTGTTGAGGGCATGTGAGACAGGTGTGGGACCAAACCTACATGTCTGGATGATCTTCATTCAAGCTGTGCCAAAAAAAAAAAAAATGGATAATCCCACCACAGTAGCTCATTGTTCTTTTTGTCTCACCGCTTCACCTGGGGTTTGTCTAGGATATGAGTTTTCTAAACTCTTTAGAGGTCCATGACTGGTTAAGACATCTCTGAGGACCAAATGCAGGTCTTTTCCTTGGGATTCAAAACCTCTGACAGATTTCTACTTGTCTGTGATGCATCCTTCTTCCTCCTTATCTGACTTGCCTCATTCCTCTGACTTTTTTTTCCCCTTCACCCTATGGGCCTCACTGAACCTCCGGATCTATATAATTCCTATGAGATCTTCCAGGACCAGCCCAGATGATGCACCTTCTCCTGGAGAGACTTCTCTGGTCTCACTCTCAGGGCATCTAGAACTTTCTCCCTTATTGAGACTTAGCTGCTGACTGAGTATATGGGATAAGGTCAAGTTCCTTCTGTTTCTGTCCCCCCACCACTGCCACACCTTTTACTCATTTAGTCAACTAAAACACATATATTGAGCATCTATTGTGTGGTGGGTCCTGTCCTAGGCATTAGAGAGATGGTGTTGAACAAAAAGGATAAGTATATCTATGCTTGTGATGCTGCCATTCAAGTGGGAGAGATAGAAAATCAGTAAAATTAAAAAGGTGTTGGTGGGCTGGGGCTGTAGATCTTTGGTAGAGCGCTTGCTTAGCATATGTAGGGCATAGGATGGGATTCTCAGCACCACATATAAATAAATAAATAATCAATAAAATAAAGGTCCACTGACATCTAAAAAAATATTTTTAAAAAAGGGTGTTTGGGGGGCTGGGGATGTGGCTCAAGTGGTAGCATGCTCGCCTAGCGAGCGTGCGGCCCGGGTTCGATCCTCAGCACCACATACAAATGAAGATGTTGTGTCCGCCGAGAACTAAGAAAAAATAAATATTAAAATTCTCTCTCTCTCTCTCTGACTCTCTCTTTAAAAAAAAAAAAAAGGGTGTTTGGAAGGGAGGACTAGAGAAAGGATGGTTAATGAGTATAGAGGTGCAGTTATATAAGAGGAACAACTTCTAAGTTTTTAAAAAATATTTTGTTATTTTAGTTGTAGGTGGAACAATGCCTTTATTTTATTTATTTATTTTTATGTGGTGCTGAGGATCAAACCCAGCATCCCACACGTGTTTGGCAAGCACTCTACCACTGAGCCACAATCTCAGCCCCAACTTCTAAGTTTCTATAGCACAGTACGTTTGGCAACAATTAATTGAATTTTTTGAATGTTCTCAACATATAGAAATAATCTACGTCTGGGATAATAGACATGCCAATTGCCTTGATCTGATCATTACACATTGTGTACATGTCTTGAAATGTCATACTGTATCTCATCAATATGTATAATTATTCTGTTGATTTCTAAGAAATTATTAATTAATTAAAAAGAAAGAGAAAAATAACTAAGATATTAGATATGCTAGAGACCAATAAATACTTTGGAGAAAAAGAAAACATGGAGGTTAGCAGTATAGTTCAGTGGTAGAGTGAATGCTGAGCACATACAAGGCCTTGGATTTCTTCTCTAGCACTAAAAGAAAACACCGAAAAGAGGGGATGCTGATAAACATTGCTGGAGCAGTTTACAATGTTTAATGGGATTGTCCAGGAAAACCTGACTGAAGAGACATTTGAATACAGACCTGAAGACTTGAGGGATAAACCACACAGCTACCCAGAGGAAGAATGCACCAAGCTGAATAGGCAGTACAAAGGCCCTGAGGCAGGAATGTATGTGGTGTGCATGTGAGGAACAGCTAGAGAGGGGCACAGTAGGAGGAGTGAGAGAGAAAGTTTGGGTAGGGCCTCGTGGACCAAGGTGAAGACTTTGGCTTTTATTCTGAGTGAGTGGAGCCACGGGAGGGTCCTGAGCAGAGGGAAGTTATCTGATTCAGGTTTAACCGGCTCCTGCAGGCTACTACAGGGAAACTAGACTGTCAGGGAAGGGCAGAAGCAGGGGTGCCAAGAAGGAGGAGGCCACCGCAGTGGTCCTTGTGAGCCATGAAGGTGGTGGCAGAGTAGGTGAAAAAAAGGTGATTAGACTCTGGCAGTAATTTGAAAATAGGGACTGAATGAGTTCATCAAGCAAAAATGTCAGCTAAAGAAGCCTGAGCACCTTTAGAGGTTTGAAACAAGATGAGGTTCAGGCAAGGAGGAAGGGGAAGTGTACAGATGGATTCCTGAATGAATATATGATGGATGAAAGAACATGTGTGAGAGTCTCTTGAAGTAAAGAGGACCTTAATCTTGTGTACTCTGGTCTCTAAATACTCTCCAGCTGGATCCTATGAGTGAACTCCCAGGGACCCCCCCCCCCAAAATGCTATAAAGAATGGAAATGTGAGAATGGAAGTTTTGGCACATAAAGGGCTTTGCCAAAAACTGTAGTAAGTTTCCTGTCCAATTTTAAAAGACAGTTTGCCTTGGATCCAAAAAATATAAGCCTGGAGATAAATGATTTACAGAAGGAAGAGAAGGGAAGAGGGAGAGAGGGAGGAAAGGGAGAATGAATGGGCAAATGGGTGGATGGATGAATGCATGGGTGGAAAAGGAGATGGATAGATGGGTAGAGATGGGTACTGTTAGATTTCTATTGCTGTGACAAATACCTGAGATAAATCAGGTATTAAAAGGAAGAAAGATTTATTGTGGATCATAGTTTCAGAGGTTTCAGTCCATGGTCATTTGTCCTGGTTGCTTTGGGCCTATGGCAGCATAGCACATCCTGGCAAGAGCATGTGGTGGAGGAAAACTGTTCACTTCATGACTGCTGGGAAGCAAAAGACAGAGAGGAAGGGGCCAGGGTCCCAACATCTCCTTCAAGGGCAGGCCCCCAGTGACTACTTGGCCCCACCTCATAAAGGTTCCACAACCTTCAAATGGTCCCAGCTGTTAAAAGCTTGGTTGCTTTTAGGCCAGGTGTGGTGGCACACACCTGTAATTCCAGCATCTTGGGAGGCTGAGGCAGGATCATCAGTTCAAAGCCAGCCTCGGCAACTCAGTGAAGCCCTAAGCAACTCAGAGGGACTTGTCTCAAAATAAAATGTAAAAAGGGGCTGGGGAGGGGCTGTGGCTGTGGCTCAGTGGTAGAGAACTCGCCTAGCATGTTCGAGGTGCTGGGTTCAAACCTCAGCAGCATATAAAAATAAATACATAAAATAACGATATTGCGTCCAACTACAATAAAAAAAATTTTTTTAAAGGGCTGGGGATGTGTCTCAGTGGTTAAGTGTCCCTGGGTTCAATCTCTGGTACTGAAAAAAAAAAAAAAAAGCTTGGTTGCTTTTAACTTTGGGGGACACTCTAGACACAAATGATAAAAAATGGATTAAATGAAGTGTGGTATATTAAGTCAATGAATTATTACTTAGCAATAAAATAGAATGAGCTTAAGAGGCCAGCATTATTCTGATAAGAAAATCAAAGACATGGGCTGAGGCTGTGGCTCAGTGGTAGAGCACTTGCCTCACACATGTGAGGCACTGGGTTTGATACTCAGCACCACGTAAAAATAAATAAACAAAATAAAGATATTGCATTCATCTATAACTAAAAAAAATATTTTTTAAATAAGAAAATCAAAGACATGACAAGAAAACTATAGCCTGATATCTCTTTTAACTATAGGTGCAAAATCCTTAACAATTACAAATAAATAGAATCCAGCAACATATAAAAAGATTATCCATCATAATCAAGTAGAACTTATGCCATAAATGCAAAGTTGGGTCACCATATTAATAGAATAAAGGACAAACAGCACATGACAAAAACCCCTCCATGATATAAACACACTCAACAACCAGAAATAGAAGAGAACTTCCTCAACATGATAAAGGGTATCTACAGAAAACCCACAACTAACATCACACTCCATAATGAAAGACTGAAACCTTCCCCCAAAGATCAGGAACTACACAAGGAGGTCCCTGATCACCACTTCTATTCAACATTAAACTAGAGGTTCTAGCCAGGGCAATTAGGCAAGAAAAAGAAATCAAAGACATCCATGGGCTGGGGTAGTGGCTCAGCAGCAGATCACTTGCCTATCATGTGTGAGGCACTGGGTTCAATCCTCAACACCACATATGAATAAAGACATAAAATAGAGGTCCATCAACTAAAAAAAAACAAACAGTATATAGCTATATAAATCAAAGACATCCAGATTTGAAAAGAAGTAATTAAAACTATCTCTATTTGAGAGGACATGATTTTGTACTTTGAAAATCTTAAGGAATACAACAAAGCCAGTAGAACTCCATTAGTATTTAAACCCAGCAAGGATGCAAGAGACAAGATTTTGTATGAGGCAAGACACAAGGTTTTGTATGAGACAAGATCATACAAAAACTTAATCATAACATGGACGAGGCAGAGCATGCCTGTGATCCCAGGGAGTCCAAGGCAGGAAGATCACAAGTTCAAAGCCAGACTCAGCAACTTAATGAGGCCCTAAGCAACCTAGTGAGACCCTGTCTCTAAATAAAAAATAAAAAATAGGACTGGGGATGTGGCTCAGTGGCTAAGCACCCTTGGGTTCAATCCCTGGTACTAAAATTGAAAAATAAGAGATATTATTGGATTAAGCATAATATTGTTCTTAGGTCCTATATTGGCTGAGCTAAATTTGTAGCTTGTAGAAATTAAGAAAAATGTGAATAAATATGACAGATCTATGGTAAATTAAAAAATATAGGGGGAAATGATCAATAGAGTAAAGAAGGAAGATCAGTAAGATGGAGGAGGGGAAGGAATAAGGAAGTACTGTGGATTGAAACAGAACAAACTATGTTATATACATTTATGAATATATTAAAAAGAACCCCACTATCATGTATAACTATAAACACCAATAAAGCATTTTAAGCCCACAAAATCTATAAAATTATGAAAAAATATATAGCAGGGTTGTGGTATAGCTTAGTAGTAGAGCACTTGCCTAGCATGTGCCAGGTCCTGGGTTCAATCAAAATACCTCAAAAAAATAGTTGTGCTGTTTTAAGGAGCACTCCAAAAGAAGCACTCCAGCCGGGTGCAGTGGTGCACACCAGTATCCCAGTGGCTTGGGAGGCTGAGGCAGGAGAATCACAAGTTCAAAGCCAGCCTCAGCACTTTAGTGAGAACCTGTCTTAAAATAAAAAAGGGCTGGGGACATGGCTCAGTGGTTCAGTGCCAC
Source organism: Spermophilus citellus (assembly GCF_964194105.1). Taxonomy (NCBI): domain Eukaryota; kingdom Metazoa; phylum Chordata; class Mammalia; order Rodentia; family Sciuridae; genus Spermophilus; species Spermophilus citellus. The sequence goes on along the minus strand of NC_138190.1, from coordinate 42,728,796 downwards.
TGAGTTTATTACCTGGTACCCAAAACAAAATCCACCCAACAACCTACTTGCAGCAAGATATAGGTAATTTAGTTAACAAAGAAAGTGATATGCCTCTTTCTGATGACAGGGGTTTTTTTTGTTGTTTTTTTGTTGGAGAGGTGCTGGGATGGAACCTAGAGCCTCACTACATGCCATGAAAGTACTCTGCCACTGAGCTACACCCCCAGCCCTTTTTTTGTTTTATTTTGACACAGAGTCTAAGTTGCCCGGCTGGCCTCAAATTTGTGATACTCCTGCCTTAGCCTCTTGAATTGCAAAGATTACAGATGTATGCCACCATACCCAGCTAAGTGTAATATTCTGCTGTTCTCCATGTAGTAATTTAGTAAAAAACCTTTAAAAAATTAAAGAATTGGGGCATGGAGTCCAGCTGTGCCCATCGTCCCAGCTACTGGGGAGTATGAGGCAGGAGGATTGCTTGAGCCTAGGAATTCAAGGCCAACGTGGGCAACACAGTGAAACCTCCTCTCTCAAAACCAAAAAAGCAAGGCAAAAATAAAAAAGACAAAGAATGGTGAGATTTCTCATTTAGATTCATTGCAAAGTGGTATGGAGTTTGGTAATGTCCTTCCAACTCTGCAGAGTACTGCAGTACTTAAAAGTAAAGGCTAACTATCATGCATATAAGATTACATGACCTGTGTAACTCTACATCATGTACAACCAGAAGAATGTGGAGTTATATTCCACTTATGTTTGATGTGTTAAATGCATTTTACCATCATGTATAACTAATTAGAACAAAATTAAAAATTTTTAAAAAGAAGTAAAGGCTAACTATCCACAGACTTAAAACCCAATCATGAGACAATGATCACATATATTAATGTCAGTTTTTTTGTGCATGCCTATAATTCCAGCTGTTTAGGAGGTTGAGGCAAGAGGATCACAAGATCCTGGAGGTCAACCTGGGAAGCTTAGACATTGTCTCAAAAAAAAAAAAAAAGATTTAAAAGGCCTAGGGTGTAGTTTAGTGGTAGAGTGTTTGCCTAGTTTGTGTGAGGTCCTGGATCTGATCCACAATTTAAAAAATTACCTCTTGCAAATCCATGAAACAAAAAATATTGAATTTGCAATGCAAATTGAAAATGAACAGAGGTCAGAAAAAACAGCAGTCACTGACTTGAGCAGATGAGTTTTTTCTTATAGGAGTATTTGATTTCTAGTGTGTTTTGTGTGATATTCAACTACAAAGCAGATTTTGAAGCAGTTCAAAACCAAAGTTGCTATCATAGAGTTCCATGAAATGCAATTATACAGAGAAAATCAAATATGGAGGAAACAGTCTAGTACATACCATTCCCATAGGAAAAGAACAATGTCCAGTCACCCTGACTGGACCTCTTTTGTGTTTCAGACTTTAACTACAGGGCACCTGGCTTGCCTTCTTGGATTCCTAACTCCTGGCTTTTAATAACTGCTTCTCTCTTCAGAATCTTTTGTTTGTTTGTTTTAGGAATACTTGTATTTCAAAAATACACAAAAGCAAAGGGAAGCACATCTAATTACTGAACAGAAGTAATATGTTGATATTTTGGTATATAACATTAAAGGGATTTTTGTTCTATTGTGTTGTAGTGCTGGGGATGGAACCCAGGGCCTCGAACATACTTTGTGAGTGCTTGCTCTTTCACCGAGCTACATTCCCAACCCTTTTAGTTTTCTGTATGCATGTTTATATATTTTAATTTTTTGTCCAAATTAAAGTCATTCTCTGCCTACTATTTGTAACCAGCTTCTTTTGTGTGTGTGTGTTATCACAGTCAATTATTATGTAGACTATATATAGTCTCTCTCCCTCTCTCTCTCTCTATGTATATATATATATATATACACATATATACTGACGCTGACGCTGGGGCTCAATGGTAGAGCGCTTGCCTGGCATGTGTGAGGCACTGGGTTCGATCCTCAGCACTACATAAAAATAAATAAAGAAAATAAAGACATTGTGTCCATCTACAACTAAAAAAATGTTTTAAATAAACTAAGAAATATTTTTAAAAATATATAGTCAATTATAGACTATATATAGTCAATTATTATATATATTGTATTGTTGTACATATTGTATATTATTGTGTGTGTGTGTGTATATATATATATATATATATATATATATATATATATATATATTATATATAGTCAATTATTGTAGTCACCCTATTGTGCTATAGAACATTAGAGTTTATTCATCCTAACTGGGTTTTGGTAACCATTATCTGAAGTGTATCTCCCTAGCTTTCTCAGCCCCTAGCAACCACTGTTAATTTATGAGATCATCTCTTGTGTGTGCATAAGAGCACATAGTTCTGGGGATCGAACCCAGGGACCCTCTATCACTGAGCTACATGCCCAGATCTTTTAACTTTCATTTATTTTGGGTTGATCTCACTAGGTTGTCCAGGTTGTCACTGAACTTAGAATCCTACTGTCTCAGCCTCCCTAGTAGCTGGTATTGAGATCAAATATATTAGCTTCCAAAAAATTATACATGTTTAAGAAGATGGAAATGCCAATTATTCTGATGGGATCATTCCACATTGTGTACATGTATCAAATTATCATGCTGTAACCCACAAACATGTATATTATGTCTCAATTAAAAATAATGCTTAAAAAAGTGATCAACAATTTGGTTCTGAGGTCAAACTATGACTCGTTAGCCAGACTTTGGTTGATGTCTTTCTCATGTCCATGACACTATGAAGAGTCAGCCCTCCACCCCCCCATCACCTTGGTGGACTCCAGTTCTAAGGGATATAAATTTTAAAATGCCATGGACTTAGACCACGCAGGTGCTCTAGAATCCCAAAGATTCCAGGAGGGAGGGAACCAGTCAGTGAAGTCTTCTAGGAAGAGAGAACACTAGAGCCAGTCTGAAATGGAAGTCTGACAGAGAGCACGTGATGACCCGGACACCCCACCCCTGCCCCCACCCTTGGCTCCCCAAAGTCTGGCCTGGCCCTTGCTGATTCCCTTATCTGCCCACTCCCAGCTGCCTCCCTGCTGGTTGAACTGTTGCCCTCAGACTTCTGGGCCTGCACCCCCTCCACAGGGATGGGGGAGGGAATGGGGTGAGGCCTGGTCTCAGAGGCACCCCACTCCCCACCCTTTACTTCCTTTCCTGAGCCCTTCATCCCATCCAAGAATGAAAAAAAAAATGTGGTGTGAGTCCTGCATCAAACCCTTGTCTTAGGCATGCCTCCAGTCTGCCCTTCCCCATAGGACAGATGACCCTACCTTGCCCCCAAACTTGCAACTTTTGTATCTAACAATAACAATGATGAGAATTAAAATTTGCAGAGCACAGGGCAGGCAGGCCTGTGTTCTGAGTGGTTACTTTTAATGTAGGGGTTGGGGTGGGGGGGTCTGCAATGATATCCACTTTCCAGGTGAAGCAACTGAGGCTTAGAGGGAGAGGTTTGCCCAGGAATCAGGAAGCAAATCGGTATGAGAACTGAGACAAGAATCTCCGGCCGTAAACAAACAGCCTCATTTCTGTGCATCTACTCCCAGTTTGGAAGAAAGGTACGATTATACACATTTACTCCACGAGGACCTGGTGAGATTGGGATAAAATTATGCCTGGGAAGTGCTTAGCACAGTGCCTGTATTTTCCCAGTGATTAAAGCGGCTCTTGTTATTGTCTTACTGCTCGCTAGTAAAACATTAGTATCAGAATTAGTGCTATCATTGTTATTATTCTTAAAATGAATTATAACCAGTTTTAGAATTAGTATTAATAACAATATTAGCATTAGATAAGAATTAACATTAGGTTAGTACTGTTACTATTGACATTATTAGTATTAGTATCAATATTAGAATTAATATTACTATTGGAATACTATTACTAACAGTGTTACTATTGGTGTCAGCACAATAACATTAGAACTAGAGTTAGTAGCAGTGTAAGTTAGAAATGGTTAGAAAGGATCCAGTACTATTCCTTGCATTCAGTAGGTTCTCAATAAGTAAATAAGAATATTTTTTAAAATCATTTAAAGTAAACTTTATTTTTTTACATTAAGATTTCATATTCAGCATGGTGTCGTGGCACACACCTGTAATCCCAGCAACTAGGGAGGCTAAGGCAGGAGGATCGCAAGTTCAAAGCCAGCCTCAGCAATTTAGTGAGGCCCTAAGCAACTCAGCAAGACCTTGTCTCTAAATAAAATTTTTTTAAAAAAGGGCTGGGGATGTGGCTCAGTGGCTAAGCACCCCTGGGTTCCCCAGTACCAAAACAAAAGAAAGAAGGAGGGTGGGCTGGCTCCAGCGTCCACATTCTGACACACCATCATAGGAGTTCTTTGTCCTTGTTTTCCTCCTTACCATCTACAGTAAGGGCTTGCACAGAGGCATCATGCAGCAGATCAACAAAAGACAAACGATGGCCTTCTTGTCTCCTGAAACCTCCAACTTTGCATGTGAGGACACAGACACACAGACTCAGAGAGGTAAGATACGAATGGTCGACTGTCTCTGGGGTGGGTTGGTGCACCATCAATGGACTGGGAGGGAAGTGGACCCACTGACTCCTTGCTCTTTGCTCTCTGTGGACCTCAGTCTCCCTATCTATAGAATGGGTGTCTAGGAGAGCTCCCTGTCCTACAGAGTTCCAGAGCCATGATAAAGGAGTCCTATTCCTTGCCCTATTGGGACCCAAGTTGAACACTTACTGTTTCTATGTGTGTCAGATGATTTAATATGGATTACTTAATACACAGACCTGTCCGTGTGAGTCACTGTGGTTGTCATTGTTAATGTTTGAGGGATATGGGGCTGGGGAGGAGGGTGGGGAAATGGGTTACAAGGGCCAAGTGACCTTCTAGGGGTCCCTCTGAGCAGGTTAAGGGCAGAGCCACATAAATCCACATCATTTCACATCCCCCTGTTCCACACACCCCAGCAGGGCTTACTGGGATTGCCATCTGGGTCTCAGACTCTGTCTCTGACTCTCTCTGTCTCTATGCCCCTCTCTACACGGTCTTTATCTCCCTTCTTGGTCTCTCTATCCTTATCCTTGGTCTCTATCATTTTCAGGTTTTGTGTCTACTTTCTGTCCACCTCTGCCGTTCATTCTCTCTTTGCCTTTCTCTGTGTATCTGTATTTAACCATCTCTGGCTCTCTCTGGATGTCTCTTTGTCTCTCTTTCTATACCCTCTCTCTGCCTTCTTCCACCTCTCCGTCTCTTCCTCTTTCTATATATCTCTGTCACTCTGTCTCCTGGTTTCCATTTCTTTCTGTTTATCTCTGTTCCTGTCTGTCTCTCTCCCTTCCTTTACCCACCCTATCCCACTCCTGGAATCTCCCAGGGAACCAATCTTGGATGTCACCTCAGTTTCCCGCCTTCAAGGCAGTATGGCGGGCAAGAAGTTAAGGCCACTGTCTCTGGGAGTCCCCCCACCCTGCCCCCCAACCCCAAGACAGCCTGTTACTGCTGCGCCAACAGCCACAGTCGCCTCCATCTGATAAGACTTATCTACTGCCCCAGGGCAGGCCAGAACTGGCGTAAGCCCCAGTCGCTAAGTGAGTGTGCCCTTGCCTCCCGCCAGCCGCCAGGCCCGTTCTAGTCCGGCAGCCTGGGTCATCAAGTTATTCCATAGACTTTGGTTCCAATCCTACCAAAGTTGTCTGAGCCTTATTCTTCTCATCTGCAAAATGGGTACAGTCACAACCCTCCTCTTCCCGCAGCCAGGAAGGCTCACATACATAAAGGTCCAGCCCAGGTCTGGCCCAGCACACAGTGGGGGTTTCCTCACTGCAAAGCCCAGTGGAGTCATGAAACTATATCCTCTGTTTTTATTTATCTTGGCTTTAGCCCATGTCACTTGGCTGGACACTGAAGTCCATAGTAGCCCAAGTTGAACAGGGTCCAAGAATGGCATAGGGTGGGCAGGTATGGTGGATGAGGGCCCCCAGTGCCCAAGACATGCCCCATGAGCAGGGGGCACGCCCCCTCCCCTGAACTGCCCCACCCACTGGGGCACCAGCCACTCCCTGGGGAGGAGGGAGGAGGGAGAAGAGACAGAGGGAGGGCGGGAGGGAGCCTCAAAGGCCAAGGCCAGCCAGGACACCCCTTGGGATCACACTGAGCTCACCACATCCCCAAGGTGGCTGAACCTTCTGCACCAACCCGCCCAGGTCAGTCTCACCCCCCAAAGAGCCCCCAGCAGGGCAAACCCCCATCCTGCTGTCCTAACCCCACGGCTGCTCTCCTAGCCTACTCTAGGCTTCCTTACCCACTACTTGTCTCTAGAGTATCAGCCACCCCTGAGTCCCTTCACAGCAATTCAGACCCATTTCTGTCTTTCCAACCCTGTCTCTATACCAGATCTACCCCCAAACCCTACCTCTCTCCACACAGACTTCCATTCACTCTTTCCAAGATATCTGTCTCCCTGAGCCCTTACCTTTGCTGTTCATAACCCCAGATCTGCCTCCCCTAAACATCAACTCTGTCCTCCCAAGACATGCCTTCATCCCCCCAAATCCTATCTCTGACCCAAATCTGACTTCCAATCACCCAAACTTGTCTGTCTCCCTGAATGCTCCCCACAAACTTCACCTCTGCTCCCCCAAAGCTATTTCTGCTTCTATGCCCTTATCTGCTCCATAACAACCTTGTCTCTGCCCCAAATTCTCTCAGCTTCCCAAACTGTCTCTAACCACCAAACCCTAGCTTTATCCTCTTATCCCCATCTCTGATTCTCAAACCCCACGTTTGTTCCCTGTGACTTGTCCCTGATCTCTCCAAATCATTTCTATCTCCCAAACCCTTACCTGCTCACCAAAATGTCTTAGTTACTCCATATATTAAATCTAGCCCCCCCAAAATCTGTTCTGCTGTATGAATCTTCACATCTGCCTTCCCTAAACCCTACACCAGCCCTAAAACATGTTTTTACTCCCTGAATGTCTCTGGCCCCAAACTTTCTCTACCCCAATTCTATCTTTGCTTTTCAAAATCTTCCCATGATCTATCTCTAATCTATCCATCCAGGTTGATTTCTGATTCCTAAACTCTCTGCTCCAAAAAAATCCTTGGACTCCTCAAATTTTTCTATGATCCTCAAAATCCATCTGCTCCCCAAACTACATCTCGAACTTTTTCCCAACTTCATCTGTTTTCCCAGCATATTTTTGAACCCAAAATGTCTCTGAATTCCCAAGCTTGCCTCTCCTCATACCCAATATTTGCTTCCCCAAAATGCCATAGTTACACTTCAGATTTCTCTGACTCCTGAATCCCATGGATACCCCTCATACGCCACCTCCGATCCCCAACTGCTATATCTGGCCCCCCACTTTGGACCCTATCTCTGCTCCTGTCAGTCCTGTGAGACCCTCCCTTGAGGCCTGGATAGGGATGTTACCTGGGGAGAGGGGCTGGGGCCGAGGGAGAGTTGAGGGTGCCTGGCTGCTGCCTGTCGCCGTGGCCGTTGGGGCAACACTTACTCTAGTGGGGCTGCTGATAAGGAGCTTTCATATCCCCCAGCCTCGAGATAAACTTTATCTCTGTCCGGAGAGTGATAACTGGGGTGGGGGGGCCAGCCCTTGCTAGGGGAGGGGTGGGCAGCCCTGGACCCACCAAGGTGCAAGGTGCAGGAGGCACAGTGGGCCTGGAGGAAGATTATGGTGGTGAAGATGAGGGGATGAGGGAAGGGTGGTGACAGAGAGAGACACACACTAACACAGAGGGAGAGAGAGAAGGGAAGGAGAAACAAAAGGAGTTGGGAAGAAAGAGACACCAAGCTAGAGAAAAAGCTCAAGAGACAAGAGAGACATGAAGCAAGATAATGGAGGAACAGAAAAAGTGACAGACTCAAAGAAATAGTAAGACAGAGACAGAACGAAAGCTGAAGAAAGAGAGAGTACCAGCAGAAGAAACGCAGAGAGCGGAGAAAGAGACCCAAAAATAGAATTGTGGAAAGAAAGAGACAAAGAATTAGAGACAGAGAGGAAAGAGATGGAGGGTGAGATGGGGAAGCACTTTATCCAGGGAGAGACGATGGGAACCTTGGGGCAGAGGAGGTGGTGGTGGTGGACACATCCATGGGCTCTGTTTTCATGCTTAGCCTATCTACACAATGTTTCATTTAGACCTTTAGGAGTAGGGGGACAGTTTGAAGGTAGCTTTCCATTCCATCTCTATCACTCCAGCCTACAGATAGGGAACTGAGCAGGCAGGGCCAGGGACATGTTTCCTAAATCCTTGTCCTGGGCTGCATGTGGCAAAATATGCTTAGGGTTATGGGAATAGAAAAAGAGGCATGGAAATAAGGTTAGAGGGCTCAGAGAGAAATAGGGGGAAGAGACAGTGGGGGACACAGAACTAGAAACATAGTTGAAGAGATGCAGAGACATTCAGAGATATGAGTAAAGAGGGAGACAGCAAGAGTAACAGATACCCTGAGGGAGAGCTGAGAGAGAGAGAGAGAGAAAGAGGCAAAGAGATGTACAGAGACATTGAGAGACATGGAGGGACAGAAAAAGGGAAGGGAAACGTCAGACACTCATAGAAGCACACAGAGAGGGCAAGATGGATCATAGAGGCATAGAAAGTTGAGGGGAAGCAGACTTGAAGAGAATTGAGTCAGGGAAAAATAGACTCAGAGAGGCAGAGAGACAGAAACATAAGATGGACTCAAAGGTCCATCTCCAGGGTCTTCTCTTGTCACCACCTCCAATATAGCAGATGGGGAAAATGAGGCCTGGGAATAGTGGGACTTGAAGGTGCCTGAAAGCAGAACTGTGGTGAGCCTCTCCAGGGGAGAGAGTATGGGAGAGGCAGCACCTCCCACCTGTCACCCTCCTCAGAGGAAGCCAGTGGCCTTGGGGTGATTTCAAAAGTTGGGCGGGGATGGCAGAGATAAGCAGTGCGGGGGGTACTGACCCCCCCACCATGGAGCAGGGAGGAACTAAGGGGGCCCTCTGCCTGCAGACCCAACAGAGGTGGGGGAGGGGGAGTGAAGCCGGAAACCATCGTGTTTCTGAGAAAGTCAGAGGGTAAGATGCAACAGATAGGAACGAAATTGGGGCGCACAGGAGGATGAACCCCAAGGTCCTGGGGGAAGTGACCAAGGGCTTCAAGGGACCCCTGGCTATGCTCCCTATCTCACCCTAACTTTTGTAAAATAGGAGAGGAGGAAGGGTGGGGAGCAGAGTGAATAAGAAAAAGAAGTGGAGGAGGAGCTAAGGAAAGAGGAGGGAGAGAAGATTGAAGGAAGAAGAGGAAAAGAAGGATTAAGAAAAGGGAAGGAGAGGAAAGAGGAGAGAGGCAGGGAGGGGAGAAGGAGAGGAAAAAGGAGCACAGGAGATATAGAAAGGGGAAGAGAGAGAGAGAGAGCATGAAAAAGGAGAGAAGAGTTGTTGAGGAACAAAGAGAAGAAAATACAAGGGAGAGAAAATGAAGAAGGCAAATAGGAAAAGAAGATGAGATTAGGAAGGAGTAGAAAGAGAAGGAAGAGGGGGAGAAGAAGAGAAGGAAAAAGAGTGGAGAATTGGGGAAAGAAGAGATGAGGGGGAGAAAGGAAGGAGAGAAGAGGAGGGTAAGCAGAGGGAGAGGAGAAGGAAAACAAGAGAGCAGGAGAGAACAGGAGGAGGAGAGGAAAGAAATGGAAACTGTTCTTCAGTATGCATAAATTATTAGCATACATGTGTGTAGACACAAGCATGATGTGTTGTTTGCCTATGTTTACACTTATATATAAATGGCATTATATCTAAACATATATCTTCAACTTTGTTCTTCACAGTACACTGTTTTTGACATTTATCTATGCCCTGAAGAATAATTATACATTATAAGTAACCAAAGAAATGCAGATTATAAATAATATATTAATTTTTCACACTTCAAAAAATGGAGCAAGAAGAGAAGGGGAAATAAGATGAAAGGAGGGGAGGATGAGAAGTGAGGGTGGATTGGAAGGCAAGAGAGATGAAAGTGTGGGAAAAGAGGAGGAAGAAGAGAACGAAAGGAATTGGGAGGTAGAAAGGAAGTATATGGATGTTGAGGAGAAGAAAAGAAGGGAAGAGGAGCAGGTGGAAAGGGGAGAGGGGAGAAAAATTTCTGCCTAAGGACCCTTTCTGTCCTCGCAGGTCAAACTCCAGAGGCCCCATGGAATACCCTGGCCTGGGGGCCCTGGGGACCTCAGAACCCATGCCTCAGTTTGTGGATCCTGCTTTAGTGCCCTCTACACCAGAGTCAGGGGTCTTCTTCCCCTCTGGGCCTGAGGGCTTGGATGCAGCAGCTTCCTCCACTGCCCCAAGCACAGTCACTGCTGCAGCTACTACACTGGCCTACTACAGGGACACTGAGGCCTACAGACACTCCCCAGGTAACTCCATTGGGTGTCTGTCTTGTCATTGGATAGATGCTGTTGGGGTTGCCATGGAGATCCTTAGTTAGGTCAGAATCCCACTGAGAAGTCATCTTAATAATGACTGGAGCTTTCTCTGTGAATGTGCTAAAACTTCTCCCTAGTTAGTCCTGGGAATTCCAATGCTCTTCAACTTGCCACATTGGGGCAGCCATTTGGAGAAGTAGGTTGGAAGAATGTAATGGCTGCCCTACCTCTCAAGTGATCCAGGAGACTCCAAATCCCAACATCAGTCTTCAAAACGCATTTGGTAATGGTTGGATGTTACTGATGTTGCTGTGGTGACCAGTGGGTCTCAATCCAAGAATCACCCAATGGCTGGCAATTATTTTGGTCGCCTATGGAAAGGCTGGAATCCTGGCTATCATGTTGGAACTGTTGGACAACATTGCACCTTGAAAGGTCGGATGACCTTCGATCTCTCTCCTTCTTACCTCCTCCCTTTCCTTCCCCACCCTATAACAGTCTTTCAGGTGTACCCACTGCTCAACTGTATGGAAGGGATCCCAGGGGCTTCACCCTATGCTGGCTGGGCCTATGGCAAGCCGGGGCTCTACCCTACCTCAACTGTGTGCCCCAGTCGTGAGGACTCCCCTCCTCAAGCACCGGAAGATCCAGATGGGAAGAGCAACACCAGCTTCCTGGAGACCTTGAAAACAGAGAGGCTGAGTCCTGACCTCTTGACCCTGGGGCCTGCATTGCCTCCATCTATCCCTGTCTCCAGTAGTGCTTATGGGGGTCCTGACTTTTCTGGTCCCTTCTTTTCTCCCACTGGGAGCCCCCTCAATTCAGCAGCTTATTCTTCCCCCAAGCTTCGTGGAAGCCTTCCTCTACCTCCTTGTGGTAAGGGTCTCAAAAAGGGACTGGGAGGTTGAAGTGGGTGGGAGGGTAGCCCAAGACAAACTTAAACTGAGCCTCTCTCTTTCCCTCTTTTTGCTCTCCCCAGAGGCCAGAGAGTGTGTGAACTGTGGAGCAACAGCCACTCCACTGTGGCGTAGGGACAGGACCGGTCATTACCTTTGCAATGCTTGTGGCCTCTATCACAAGATGAATGGGCAAAACAGGCCCCTCATTCGGCCCAAGAAGCGCCTGGTAAGAATGTAGGCCTGCCTCACCTGTACAGGAGCTGTTGCTCTTACCTGTGCAAGAGCTTGTTCCCACCTGGGACAAGAACCCACATCCTCTCATCATGTGGGAATCCATGTCTTCAGATGTACAGGAAACTACTGCCTGCCACCCTACATAGGAACCACTGTGCTAACACCACATAAAACCTTTGCCCTTTTCCTATATAGGAATCCCTCTATCCTTTCCCCATTTGGAAACTTCTGTCCCTTTCCTATACAGGGACTCAGCTCTGTACAGGGCCTCCCATCCTCAACCTGCCCATAGGGGCTTCAAGCAGAAACCCTGTCCTGGGTCTCCATGATTTCATTGAACTAGGGTGCTACCTAGGTGTGTGCGTTAATGTTGGGATGGAACAAAGAATAGGCAAGTGCTCTACCACTGAGCTACACCCATCCCCTGCCATAGAATTTTTTTAACTGCCCAAGTGATTCTGATATGCAGCCAAAGTTAAGAAACATTAATATAGTCCATTACAGAATACAAAACAAAAAAGTTCTATCCTGAACAGGAACTCCTGCCTCAATCTGACCTCTACCTCTTTAATCCTCCTGACAGGGCCTATGAGACCCTGATATCTTGTTTTCAGTACTAGGGATTGAAGCCACTGAGCTGCATCCTAGCCCTTTTTATTTACTCTGAGACAGGATCTTGCCAAGTTCTTGAGGTTGGTCTTGAACCTGCAATTCTCCTGCTTCTGCCTCCTGAGTCACTGGGATTAATTAAGCATGTACCACCATTACCTGCTAATATCCCCCTTCTTCACCCGCCTCTCTTCTCTCTCTCAGTTTGTACTAAGGATTAAACTACCACTGAGTTATAGCCCTAGCTCTTCTTTTATTGTATTTTGAGATGGGGTCTCGCTAAATTGCCCAGGCTAGCCTTGAATTTTCAATTTTTCTGCCTCAGCCTCCTGAGTAGCTGGGATTATAGGTGTGCACCACCATGCCTGATTCTCTGATTCCCTCTTCTACCTCCCAGGGCATTGATCTCACATTCTTTTGTCCTCCAGATTGTCAGTAAACGGGCAGGTACTCAGTGCACCAACTGCCAGACAACAACCACGACACTGTGGCGGAGAAATGCCAGTGGAGACCCTGTGTGCAATGCCTGTGGCCTTTACTACAAGCTACACCAGGTGATGCCATGCCCCTCAGAGCCTTTCCTGTTCTCCCATCTTCACACCATGCTTCCCAGCCTCAAGTAGTCTTGTTCTACACTGAGCCCTCTTTACTTCTCAGAACACTATCTAATCTCTCTTCCTTCTTTCTCCGCCTTCCCCTTTTCCTTCCTTGCCCTTTATTTCTTTCTTCCCTCTTCTCTCCACTTTCATACCTTCTTTTAGCCTTCTCCATTCCCTCCTTCACTCTTCTCCTTCCCTTTCACTCCCTCCTTGATCTCCAGTCTTTTTCTTCTGGTCTTAAGCTAACTTCCCTACCCCTATTCTAGGCCTTGGGTAGTTCTGGAGGCTTTGCCAAGCTCAAGAGTCTAACAACCTCAGGATTCCTTAGGATGATATATCTGCCAGCCCAGGGCCACACTTCCCTAGTCCTTGAACCAATTTCCTTTTTTTTTTTCTTTTGGTACTGGGGATTGAACCCAGGGGCACTTTACCACTAAAACACATCCCCAGCACTTTTTAAATTTTGAGACAGGGTCGCAATAAATCACTGAGTACCTTGCTAATTTGCTGAGGCCGACTTTGGACTCCTGACTCTCCTGCCTCAGCCTCCAGAGCCACTGGGATTACAGGTATGCACCACTATACCTGGCTACAATTGCCTGTTCTTAAAGAAGCTGAGTAAAGCCGGGCACCATGGCACATGCCTGTAATTCCAGCCACACAGGAGGTGAAGGCAGGAGGATCACAAGTTCAAGATCTGCTTCAGCAATTTAGTGAGGTCCTAAGCAATTTATCAAGACTGTGTCTCAAAAATAAAAAGGGCTGGAGATCTGACTCAGTGGTTAAGTGCCCCTGGGTTCAATCCTCAGTACCAATAAATAAATAAATAAATAAAAAGCTAGGTAGAGAGGATGTCCCTATCCCAGACACCTTAATTGAAGCTGAAAAATCTCCGTGACCTTCCTTTCGGCAGGTGAACCGACCACTAACCATGAGAAAGGATGGTATTCAGACTCGGAACCGCAAGGCATCTGGAAAAGGGAAAAAGAAGCGGGGGTCAAGTCTAGGAGGAGCAGGAGCAGCTGAAGGACCAGCTGGTGGCTTCATGGTGGTGGCTGGTAGCAGTGGTAGTGGGAATTGTGGAGACGTAGCCTCAGGCTTGACACTGGGTCCTCCAGGCACTGCTCATCTCTACCAAGGCCTGGGCCCCGTGGTACTGTCAGGGCCTGTTAGCCACCTCATGCCTTTCCCTGGACCCCTTCTGGGCTCACCCACAGGATCCTTCCCCACAGGCCCCATGCCTCCCACCACCAGCACCACTGTGGTGGCTCCACTCAGCTCTTGAGGGCACAGAGCATGGCCTCACCGGGGAGGGGTGGTGGCTCTCTCCTGTTGCAGCCAGCACTCTATACAACCCAACCCTCTGGGCCCCAGTCATCACCTGCCTGGCTTTTCAAATATTTTGTAAAATAAAACCACCAAAGTCCTGAAATTGGAAGTGTGAGTCTGTTTGTAACTGAATAAGTGTCAGTGGTAAGTGTGATGTCTGTGGTTCTCTGATGACAGTGTCCAGCCGTCATGTATGACTATGTGAGCCTGGGTGAGATGGCATGTGATACTTCACAACTGAAAGTTATAATGTACAAATGTAACAGTGTATATGAGACTTTCTGGGCAGCATCTATGTGGGTGGTTCCATCTATCATGGTAAGATGATGTGACCAGCTAACTGTAGGATGAGATGGTGTGAGATGGCATGTGTGACAATGGGGGATGGGATGACAGTATGTGGAAGTGTGTGGGGCTGTGGTAGTGTGGCTGTGTGTGACTTTGATAATTGAGACAGTGTGACAGCATACATGTCGGGCACAGAATCTTATCAACAAAGATCTTTGGAATATTGAGCAAGAACTGCATATGGACGGCATGTGACTGTGAGGATATATATGTCTGAATGTCTTTTTGGATTTGATAATGGCAGTATTTCTCTGCCAGTCTCTGAGCTTGTGTGTGGGTGTGCACGAGTGTGCATACCGTGTGGCATGTGCCATAGCACAGCGTCTCTGAGTGGCTGACAATGTGAGCAGCTCTGTATACATTTGCATAGTTTCCCATGGTGTAAGTTAGGGACCCTCTTCTGAGGACAAAACACCCAGCCTTCAGGAAAGGAAAGGGGGACAAGGGTGGAGCCAGAATGGTAGCTACCAAGGTCAGAAGGCCAATACTAGAGCCTGGAGTAGTCCTTGGTTTCCCTGTCAGTCACCTCTTATCTGTCTCAGTCCAGCACTGGCTGCAGCCCTGTGGAAAATGGAAGAGAATGAGGGGGAGTTTAGGAGGACAAAATAGCTGTTGGAGATAGTATTTAGACCCTGTAGGTGAGGAGCCCCACATAGTGCCAACTCCCTCTCCAACACTCCTACTCACCCAGGTGAATGGCTCTCCCCAAAGTGACATCTGTTCTTTGATCTTAAAACACATAGGTGCATACTCTGAGTTGGGGAACATCCTAAGGCATATAGGTAAAGTGGCTCTCCCAAGACCACAAAGCTTGGCAAGGGGCTGAGCCAGGAGTCTGTCTCACAGTCTGTCTCAGCCCCTCTCCTAACTAGCCACTTCCCATGCCAAGCAGCACCATTTCTACAGTGCTCACCATGGGTCAGGCAACAGGCTGGGAGGCTTGGGTACCTTCAGTTAATTTACCTGAAGGTAAATACCTTGAGGAAAGGATATTCATACTCATTTTACTAATGAAAAAGTGAAGTTCAGAACTAACTGATGAGTACCTTGCCCTGACCGTACCAAGTTTAAGGAGTAGAATTTGGATGGGGTGACCCACAGCCCCCACCTCTACCCTACAAGTGTTTCTCAATATGTGATTGAGCTACTTCTCCATAGCTTCTCCCCTAGAGCCCCAGAAATGAGAAATGCAGGGGTCCACAGATCCCAAGCACATTATGGAGAAGCAGTTGTCCTCCAGGAAACTCTACCATCAGCTAGATGCCACACTATTGCCACTGAGTAGCCCACTGCAGAATCACAGTCGTCTATGTACCTTGCAGGAACTACAGAATGGCCCTGACCCTATAAAAGCTGCCCGGTAGGCCATCAACAGAAACCCAACTCTCACACACTGCAACTCCACTCAGAACTGGTGCTGAACAGGTTCTGGTCCCACTCTGCTCAGGGTCCCCCAGCCTCATCCCTTATAGAAACAACTACTCTAGCCTGGTTTAGGAAGCTCTCTCAAAAACTCTAAGGGAAACCTACCTCTAATTATCAACAGAAAACGGACCCTGATCCTAGACAGGTACACCAGTCCCCACCTTGTAGAGGAGAACCCCATCTTCCTGCAGTAGAGGAACCCCTGCCTAAGTCCAGTTAGGAATCTCAGAAGGCACACTGTGTGGAAGCCTCTGCACCACCCTGGCAGGGACACCTCCTGTCCTGGCCTTTTATATGAGCACCAATCTCTCTTAGGAGTCCTGTATGGACCTTTGGCAGGGATATCTGACCTTGAGCTGGGCTGCAGCCCTTCCCTCCAGGAAGCATTTTGTTTTTGGTACCAGGGATTGAACTCAGGGGCACTTACACACTGAACCTCATCCCCAGCCCAATTTCATATTTTATTTAGAGACAGGGTCTCACTGAGTTGCTTAGCACCTCACTGTTGCTGAGGCTGGCTTTGAACTCTTGATCCTTCTGTCTCAGCCTCCCAGCCACTGGGATTACAGGAATGCACCTGTGCCCAGCAAGCATTTCAGATACACCTTGCTCACAATAAACTAACTTCTGAACCACATCCCTGAATCTTTTTCTACAGAAGTTCCTACTCTCAATTCCTTCAGGAAATATGACTGCATGTGGAAGCCCTTGCCTTCACTGTTGGCAATGAACCCTGACGTTACCCTGTACAACAATCCCACATCTTTCATCTTACCCTGTGGTGTCTGCATAAACTTGGATTCCAACTTGAAATATGAACCTCAGTCAAGAATGTTTATAGAAAACCCTTTCCTGATCCACATGGCAGGAATACCTGTGCTGACCCTTTACTTTGAGCCCTGATCTGTCCTGTATAGGCACCTATGGCTTCCCCTGACATGGGACCCCTGCCCACTGCATGATGTTCATGTGCTGACGTTTTACAGAAAGCCTGACCCTACAACTGTACTAAGACCTCTGGGCTGACTTTCTTTCTTTCTTTTTTTTTTTTTTTAACAAATACTGGCTCACACGGGAACTCCAATTTATTTATTTATTTATTTATTTTTAAAGAGAGATTGAGAGAGGGGAGGGAGGGAGGGAGGGAGGGAGAGAGAGAGAGAGAGAGAGAGAGAGAGAATTTTTTAATATTTATTTTTTAGTTTTTGGTGGACACAACATCTTTATTTGTATGTGGTGCTGAGGATCGAACCTGGGCCGCACGCATGCCAGGCGAGCACGCTACCGCTTGAGCCACATCCCCAGCCCTGGGCTGACTTTCTTTAGAAAAACTTTACAGAACCTCAACAGAAATCCTTCATTGGAATTTCTGATCTGATCTGTTATAGGAATTCCCACCTTAACTCTCTAGAAATAGTCTCCTGACCCTGAACAGGAAACGCTGATAGGATTCTCTGTAATAGCCCTTGCCCTGACCTTGCCCTGGCAGTTCTTCTGTCACCCTTCACAGGAAACACTGTCCTGACCTAGCAGAAGAAACACTAACCTGAATCTCTGAAAGAACCACAGTTGTAACTCTGCACAGGACTCCCCTCTGACTCCCAACAATAACCTATGCCTTGAACTACTACAGAAGCCTGTCCTTAAAATCAACAGGAACCCCCCCCCACACACACACACACACATTTGTCTCTTTAGAGAAATTCAAGGAATAACCCAGTGAATAAAATCACCCAGATTGTAGGGGAACCTGTTTTGTGTTGTGGTGCTGGGAATGGAACCCAGGGTCTTGTACTTGCTAGGCAATCGCTCCACCACTGAGCTACACCCCCCAAGGCTCTCCCTTGCGTGTAGATGTGATAGAGTTTTGACCAGTAAAGTGTGGGCAGAAGTGACACACCATTTCCAGCCTCAGTTCATAAGAACCTCTCTCATGCAATTCTCCATTTCCTCTCTTTCTCTGTCAACTAAGCAGTGAGAACTGCAAGGACCTAGAGGACAGCAGAATCACAAAATGGAAGTTCCCTGGATCCATGAATGATCAGTAATAAATATTCCAATGGGAATTTGAATGAGCAAGCAATATACATGTATTTAAGTCCCTGAAGTTCTGGGTTGTTTGGTATAGTAGCTAGCGTATTTTATTTAGTTTAACTCACAATACTCTCTCAATCTGAATCTGAAAATGAACACCTGACTTTTTTTCCTTCAGTATGGAGGACTGAATCCAGGAACACTCTACCACTGAGCTACCTCACTGTCCTTTATTTTTGAGACAGAGTCTTACTGAATTAATGAAGCTGGACTCAAATTTGTAACCCTCTTGCCTCAGCCTTCTGAGTAGCTGGAATTACAGGCATATGCCACCATGCCACAATGCCACACTTGAACACTTGATTTTTCTTATTGGTAGCAAGGAGTGACCCCAGGGGTGCTTAACCACTGAACCATATCCCCACCCTTTTTATATTTTTTGAGACAGGGTCTCACTAAGTTGCCTACAGCTTCACTAAGTTGCTGAGGCTGGCTTTGAACTCACGATACTCCTGCCCCAGCCTCCTGAGCAGCTGGGATTACAGGTGTGTGCCACGGTGCCTGGCTTGAACACCTGATCTTCTGGGGTTTTTTTGTTGTTGTTCTTATGTGTGTGTGTGTGTGTGTGTGTGTGTGTGTGTGTGTGTGTGTGCTGGGGATTAGAACCCAGGGTCTTGTGCCTGCAAGGCAAGCATTCTACCAACTGGGCTATATCCCCAGCCCAGAACACCTGATCTTAATGTCTCTGTGAACACAAACTCTGAACTTGTATAGAAACACCTAGGCTAACCTGGTAGGCAGCTGTTATAATGCAGTCTAAGAAGCCTCATACTCAACTTGCATAGGAACCCATAGGCTGGAGCTCTCTAGAAACCGTGGTCTTGTCCAGTATAATAAACCCCTGCTTGATTCAGTAAATAACAACACTAGAAGAATTCCTGTCCTCACTGTATCCAGGAACATTTGCTTGGTCCAGTAGAGGAACAGCAGAGGGGACCCTGTCAATGAATCCCTGTCTTCCCACCTTCACAAATGGAATACCTCTCCTCAGGAAAAATGGAACTCTTACCTAACTCTGTAAAAAAAAAAAAATCCCAGCCAGATAAAGGAAATCACGAACTGAAAGTCTACAAAGCCAAAGTGAGGTTTGTTTTACATTTAAAGGGGTTGTTCAAAAGTAAAAGAAAAGATGGGCTGGGGTTGTGGCTCAGAGGTAGAGTGCTTGCCTAGCAGGCATGAGGTCCTGGGTTCAATGCTCAGCACCACATAAAAATAAAGTTAAGGTGTTGTGTCCACCTACAATTAAAAAATAAATAAATAAATAAATATCTTTTAAAAGTGAAAGAAAAGAATAGCTGGGCATGGTGGTGTGTGCCAGTAGTCCTAATCAGTTGGGAGGCTGCGGCAGGAGGAATTTCTGATCTTGAGCCCAGGAGTTCAAGGCCAATTTGTGCAACACTGTGAAATCTGTCTTGGAAAAAGAGAAAGTAGGACAGGAACAGAGAGAGATAGAAATATAGAAAGACGGCGGGGGTGGGTGGGATGTGCCATTGAGACTTACAGGTGTCATACAAAGCCTGAACTATTTACCCACTGGCCCTTTATAGAGAAAAAGTTTGCCGACGGAACCTCTCTTCTCTCTGTACATGAAAATGTTCCCTGACCCTTTACAAGACTCCTTAATCTATTTCTTTGCAGTCATCACAATCCCAGAAAGTTCCTCAGTGTGGGTCATATTTTCTTTTGTGTATATAGGGATTTAAAGGTCTTAGGTGTGTGATCCTCTTGTATCAAGACAAAAGTCAGGAGGAGTGGAAGGAAAAGGAGGCTAGAAGTGATGTTTTCAAAAGGGTCAGTGGGCCTGGCTACTGGGCAGCGGGGCCATCAATCTGTTATTTAGTGATGCTGAACCCCAGACAGCTTATCTCCTGGGCCCCAGCCTACAGCCTGGTAGGAAATTGTGGAGAATGAGAGGGGGAGATTAGGAGGACAAACCAGCCTTCAGCAGGGCTGATTAATTTAGACATTAGAGTGGGAGTTGGAGGGTTGGGGTGGGTGGGCACAGGACAACTCCCCCTTTTTCTCCAGATACATGCTTTCTACTACAGCTTGAAAACAGTGGTTAGTTGATGGAGGGGGCAGACAGGGAGAGCTGCCACCCATAAGAAACTCCTGTTCCCAAGACCATGCTGGCCTTGGACAGTGGAAATTAATATTATCACAATTTTCCAGATGAGGAAACTGGGCACAGAGCTGTTCAGTAACTTGCCCAAAGTCACATGGCTCTAAGTCTCATAACCTCAGTTTCCTTATCTGTAAAACAGCCTTAATACTGGGAACTACCTCATAGAACTGTGGTTTTCAACAATGCCTGCCACATAATACTTGCTAGTATTGCTGTTACTTGGCCCCACTAAGACTCCTTCCACCCATCACCCATTTTCACAGTAGAAATGTCACAAGTAACATTCGGTGCTTCTTGTGGACCACTGTAAGTGAACATTAAGTCGGAACATTCTCATATTTATCATCATAACAACTCCCATTTTCTCTAACACCAGGTATCGTTCTTTGTCAACCTGGCTCTCAGCCCAGCCACCAGCCTGCTCACACCATGTCATCACCATGCACCACGCAGGAAACCCTGGGAAGAAGACGCCACTTTCCCCAAGGCCCTCATTTCCTTGCTTGCTCTGGAATCACTACACGACACAGTTGGCGCGTGTCTGAAGGACATCTACGGTTGCCAGACAGGGAGGGAGGGATGGCGGTCAGAGCAAACAGGAAGACAGTGGACGGTAGCTGGGGGAAGGGGCGCTACAGCTGGATCTCGGTTTCGAACCCCTGACGCGAGCTTCACGCAGGCGCAATGCGACTCCTGTCGTTCCATAAGGCGCGGTACTTTTTATTTTTTATTTATTTTGTGGGGGGGGGGGAGGTTCTTTTTTGACCTCGCGAGAGGTGTAGCCGGACACTATCCCTGCTCTGGGCGGGATTTGGGAGGGCAGGCGACAGACCTAACCCAATGGAAAAAAGAAGATCCGGCGCCCGCGGCCCCACAGGTCGCCGGGAATTTGGCGGCGTGGGCCGAGGGCGGAGTTTGAGAAAGGGGCTGCGTTCAGTGAGTGAAGCGCAAAGGATTGGCCGGCATAGATGGCTGAGGCGGGAAGAGGGCGGAGGCTGGCGGGAGGCGTCTCGGGACTGGCTGATGGCGTTTGATGTAACGTTAGGGATCCGGTGTGGGCAGGGGGTGGGGTCGGGTGAAAGGAAAGGGACAGTCCTCGGAGGAGCGGGGCTTGTTGAAACGCTATAGGGGCGGGATCTGATGGAGAGGAAGGTACCCCGATAAGGGGAGGAGTTAAATGAATCGTTAAGGGTGGAGTCGAGGCCAGGCCTGGGTCTGACTGTGTGAAAGGGTGGGCGATTTCCCGGGAGACAGGCCGGAAAGGACTGGTTTGTGAAGAAGGGATGCGGTTTTAGAGACTGGGTGAGTCTTAGAGGAATGAAAGGGCCTGGGAATGAGGCTTGGTAGAATGGAAGGGGCGGTGATTGGCTGGAAAAGTGCAGGCCCCAGAACGGACTAAGCCTGGGGGTTAATTGCTCAGTGAAAAGGTAAGACCGAAGAAGGAATCGTGAAAGAGGTGCTGTCCAGTGGAACGGGCGGGACCAGATGGAATGGACACCTCAGTGGACGGAAAGGGCCTTCAGAAAGGCCGGTTTAGAAGGCACTGGGGAATGGGATAGTGTAAGGGATGGAGTCTAGTATAGGGGGCGGGGCCCGGAAAAGAGCTGGGTTGCGGGGTCCTTAGGGACTCCAACCCCCTCGAAGCCATTTCTGGCCCTCCAGAACTGTGTCAGAGGACAAAGCTCCCCAACAATGACCTCCACCGGGCAGGATTCCAATACAACCAGGCAGAGAAGGAGCAGGCACAGCCCGCAGTCGCCCCTTCAGGACTCCAGCGTCACCTCGGTGAGGCCCCAGACCTGCCCTGATGAGGGGGAGGGAGAGTAAGCCAGCCAAAACCCCAGAATCTGAACTCTGACCGTTCTCTCTTATTATCAGAAGCGGAGTGTTAAGAAGGGTACCGTACCTCGCTCAAGCCCAAATCTAGCGGAGGTAAAGAAGAAAGGCAAAATGAAGAAGCTCAGCCAAGCAACCGAAGAAGACCTAGTCGTGGGGCTTCAAGGACTGGTGAGAGGGGCCTGGCTCTGATTTGGCCTTGTGTGACAATCAAAACCCTGAGATTCTCCACCTTGGACTGTACGGGATGTTCCCTCTGATTCAGGCCTTGAATGGATCTGTGTCTCTTTTTTTCCTGCAGGATTTAAACCTGCAGTCCAAGGCACAGGTTGGCACTGGCTTGGTGTTTGATGAGCAGCTCAATGAATTCCACTGCCTCTGGGATGACAGGTGAGGCTGGGTCCTCCAGACTGTCCCCAAACTACACAATCACACACACTTTGGACCCCCGCCCCCTTAGCAAGAATGAATCCTTGTTTACACCAGCCTGGAGACTAGAAGCAGATAATTTAAGAGGGTGGGGCTTGTTCTTGAAAGGATTCTTCTCATTTAACCAACATACATCTATTGAGTGTCTACAATGTTGCAAGAGTTGGTGATATAAATGTGCCAAAGAAGATAGATAGGGTTCCTTGTCAGGGAGCTGACGAATGAATAGGAGGGCAGATCAGTTAAAACAGCTGGTGAAAGTAGGCGGTGTTAATGATGTAATAAGCCTAGAAG
The DNA here is from genome assembly GCF_964194105.1 of Spermophilus citellus. NCBI lineage: Eukaryota > Metazoa > Chordata > Mammalia > Rodentia > Sciuridae > Spermophilus > Spermophilus citellus. The sequence goes on along the minus strand of NC_138190.1, from coordinate 42,706,177 downwards.
ATTCAGGAGTATTTAATAGAGGACATTGGACTAGCATCCAAGGGTTCCCAAGAGGCTTCCCCAAGGAAGGGATATTCATGCTGAAATAGGATTATACCTCTCATCCACTCTACAAAGTAATTTCTGTATTCAAAATATACTCAATATCTGTGACTTATCTACACTAGATCCCTGCTTCCAGCCTCCACATAACAACCTAAAAATATGTATGAGGTGATTCCCTTTCTTAAAATACTCCAAGGGCTATGTGCATGCTGTGGCACTCGCCTGTAATCCCAATGGCTCAGGAGGTTGAGGCAGGAGGATCCAGAGTTCAAAGCCAGCCTCTTGGCAAGGTCCTAAGAACTTAGTGAGACCCTATCTCAAAATAAAATACCAAAAAGGGCTGGAGATGAGGCTCAGTGGTTAAGCACCCCTGTATTCAATCCCTGTTACCAAAACAAAACAAAAACTTCAAGGGCAGAACATTATTCTCAAGGTAAAGTCTGAATTCCTCATCCTGGCTTCTTAAGGTTCCGCGTGATCTAGCTTCACATTACCTTTGTGACCTCATTGGCCAATCCTCCCCCTCATTCGCTTTGCTTCACTTCACTTCACTTCACATCAGTTCACATACATCAGTCCCCTTGCTGTTTTTCTAACAGGCCAGGCACCCTCTTGCCTTGGGTCTTTACCCTTGGCCAATTCCTTTTCCAACTTTTACATTTCAATGAGAATCTCAGAGAGGGCTTTACCTGGTCACTACTCCCTCCCACACCTGATCTTAGATATTTTCCTAGCCCCTGCCAATTGTTAATTATTATACTCCTGTGTTTACCAGTTGAATAGCTGCCTCCCCTGTCCTGACCTTAGACTAACTCTTGACAACAAAAGACCTCAACTATGGAATACATATTTACCATCTGTTGAGGAGTTAGAAGTACTGCAGTAAAGAAAACAAAGACCCCCTGCCTTCTGGGGAGGGGAAAGACAAACAAGATGTGAATGGTATCGTGTATTGGAGAGAACTGTACTGTGAAAAAGCACTAAGGCTGGATGAAGAAGAGGGCAAGGAAGGGAGGGACAGACAGCTGGAACAGTCTGGCCAAAGTCTGAAAGTAGGATCTGGGGTGGCTAGAGCAGGGGAGCAAAGGATATTACTAGAAATGAGGTGGGCTAGGGGATAAACAGGGAATATGTCTTGTATCTTGGCAGTAGAAAGTACAGTAGAGGGGATGCTTCCATTTTAAATAGGATAGTCAAGGAATGCCTCACTGAGATTTCACTGGGGACCATAAGGGAATGAGGGAATGAGCCCTGGAAGCCATCTGGGAGAACAGTGTTCTAGGCAGGAGGACAGCTAGATCAAGTCCCAGAGGCTGGCTGAAGGGTACATAGTTCATTTGAGAACCAAGGAGACCAGTGCAAGTGAAGCAAAATGAGGGAGGGGTTGGTGGGTGGGAGATGAACTCAAAGGTGATGATGGGCTGCTTGTTTAGAGCCTTTTGGGCATGGATGGGGAAGATTAGGGCTTTTACTGGGAATAGGATGGGAGCCATGAAAGGACTTTGAGTAGTTGGTAGACATAATCTGATTAGAATTTATGTATTTATTTATTGTGGTATTGAGGATTGAACCCAGGAGTATTCTACTGCTGAGCTATACCCCTGGCCATTTTTTAGTTTTTGAGACAGGATCTCGCTAAGTTGCTGAGGCTGGCCTCAAACTTGCAAGCCTCCTGCCTCAGCCTCTTGACTCACTGTAAATACAGGCACACTGTACCTAACTCTGATTAGGTTTTTGTTTTGTTTTGTGTTTGGTTCTGGGAATTGAACCTAGGAGTACTTAACTATTGAGCCACATCTCTAGCCCTTTTTTATATTTGTCTAAGAGACAGGGTCTTGCTGAGTTGCTTATGGCTTTACTAAGTTGCTAAGGCTGGTTTTGAACTCTCCATCCTCCTGCCTCAGTCTCCTAAACTGCTAGGATTACAAGGACTGTTTAGGTAGTGAAGACCAAAGCAGGGAGGCCAGTGAGGTGATAATGTGAGAGCCCAGGCTGGAGATTATGGTAGTGGAGAGCATCTGACTCTGGAGAGTGACAGGAAACAGGGCAGATGCCACTGTGGTAACAGCTATGGAAAGGTAAATGCAAAGATGTGGCAAAAGCCGACGTGGTGCTCCTCGGTGTTCCCATTTCTGTGTGTGTGTATAACCGCATCTCTGTCCCCAGTTTCCCAGAAGGCCCTGAGCGGCTCCACGCCATTAAGGAGCAGTTGATTCAGGAGGGCCTTCTGGATCGCTGTGTGTCCTTTCAGGTAAGTCCCCCAATTGGATGGAGGGCAGGGAGCTGACAGGACCTGGGCACAGCCTGTGCCTTAGCTCTTTATTCCTCATGTCTCCTCAGGCCCGGTTTGCAGAAAAGGAGGAACTGATGCTGGTTCACAGGTGAAAGCTTGGGATCCTGGTAGGGCTGGGGAGGAGGCGTCCCTGGACCATCCAGGGCAAGCTGAATGCCTTGGGAAAGAATATCATGGACTCTGTGGCCAGCCTTGGACAAGTCCCTGAGCCATCTGAATCAGTATCATCACCTGTAATGGGCTAGTAAACATAAGTTCCTCAGAAGGGCTTGATGTATGTTAGGTGCTTAGAATGGAGCCTAACACATTATCAGCCCATGATGAGCTATTGCTGTTATTATTATCTGGTTATGTCAACAGATGATGAATATGTGGGCAAAGTGAGCAGAGGGTTCCCCCAGAGGGCTACAGGAACCCAAAATAAGAGGCCTGGTGTGGTATGGCTCAAAGAAAGCTAGCTTGGCAGAGTGGGTATTTGAGTTGAGCTCTGAGAAGAGAAAAGGAGTGAGTCTGATGAAGAAGAGGGCAAGGAAGGGAGGAACAAACAGCTGGAACAGTCTGGCCAAAGTCTGAAAGTAGGTTCTGGGGTGGCTAGAGCAGGGGAGCAAAGGATATTACTAGAAATGAGGTGGGATAGGGGGTAAACAGGGAATGTGCCTTGTATCCTGGCTGTTCCCCCAGATTTTACAGTTGGGGGAGGTCTGATTTGACCAGAAGTCTGGTAATATGGAGGATTCTCAGCTGAACAGAGGATAGAGCCCTGAATCTCATCTCCTATCTATGTTCTCAGCCTAGAATACATTGATCTGATGGAGACGACCCAGTACATGAATGAGGGAGAACTCCGTGTACTAGCAGATACCTATGACTCAGTTTATCTGCATCCGGTATGGATGAGAATTGTGGGGTCAGGAATCCCGATAATCCCGGGATACCCTGGCCCCATGCCCACTGCACCCTGGCGAAAGCAGCTAAATGGATAGGGCTGCTCTCTCTCTCACTCCCTCTTTGTCTACCCACTATCTACAGAATTCATATACCTGTGCCTGCCTGGCCTCAGGCTCTGTCCTCAGGCTGGTGGATGCCGTCCTGGGGGCTGAGATTCGGAATGGTATGGCTGTTATCAGGTAGGACCTTCCAGCATTTGATATCTTACATATTTGAAAAGTCCTTCCCCCAAATGAAGAATGTTTTGGCCTGTGTACTATCTTTGTGTGATCCAAAGTCAACAGGTGCCAAAGTGGGTACAATAAGAAGTCTTTCTCCCACCTTTGTCACCCAGGCAAACTACTTGCTGTACTTAGAGGCAGTCTTTTTTTTTTTAAAGAGAGAGTGAGGGGGGAGAGAGAGAGAGAGAGAATTTTTAATATTTATTTTTTAGTTCTCGGCGGACACAACATCTTTGTTGGTATGTGGTGCTGAGGATCGAACCCGGGCTGCACGCATGCGAGGCGAGCGCGCTACCGCTTGAGCCACATCCCCAGCCCTAGAGGCAGTCTTTATAACTGATGACTGCTGTGTCCTCCCACAGATGATATTATTTAAGGGATAAGCATCAAATTCCATTGATTCTAAGATGCACATTTTTTTTTTCATATCTGGAACATCTTGAACTCCATTCATCTAACAGTGACATATCAGAACTTAATCAGGAACATTTTTTATTCTATTGTTGGCATGGAAAATCATGGAACATTTTGTCATCTCAGAATTGATGAGATGCAGTAGATGGAGCCTTTGTCCTCCCTCACCTTTTTTTTTTACCACCAGCAGTGACACGCTCCCATTGAACTGTGCATTTTTTACTTACATGTCCTGGAAACCTTTCTCTATCATATGTAGCGTAGACCTCAGTAGATACCATGGTACAAATTCACTATAAGTACTCCTCTATCAGTGAGCATTTTGGATCTCCCCAAACATTTGCTTCTTCGTGCATATACCACAGCAAATATGGGATACAATTGTAAACTTACTATTTTTTATGTAGGTTGTGGGCTAGGTCCTTGGAGCAGAATGACTGGTTATGAGAATGTATGCATAGATAACTTTAATGAACATTTTAAAATCTCCATTGGAGAAATAGTAGAAGATTGGGGCACAGGTATGGGTTTGAGGAACCCAGTTACTCAGTTCCTGGAAGATTTGCAGCATGAACACTGGAGAAGTTGGTGGTCCAGGGGAGAGTCCATCTCTACAGAGGAGGACCTCCAATCTGTGACCTTCCCTGTCCTGCTCAGGCCTCCTGGACACCATGCCCAGCACAGTCTTATGGATGGATACTGCATGTTCAACCATGTGGCTGTGGCTGCCCGCTATGCTCAAAAGAAGCACCACATTCAGAGGTCAGTGGCAGAGGGCAGGTGTTATGGGAGTAGCATGGGGTGGGGTATCCTGGTCTGGGCTCTTCCTCCAGATTCCCCTTGATCCCTTTGTACAGAGTCTCCCTTCTTTTACACTCACAGGGTCCTTATCGTGGATTGGGATGTACACCATGGTCAAGGAACACAGTTCACCTTTGACCAGGACCCCAGGTACACCACAAGTTCCATTGTGCTAGATTCACAGCCACCCCAACTCATGCACTTCCAGGCCCATCGTGAGGGGTTTGGAGGGAGGGGAAACATTCACATTCTTTGGGCCCACCTGGAACCAGAATCTGTGCTGCCCCCTGGGTGTCTGCTGTCTCCTAGCTTCACTCTGAGGCAGAAACTGTTGAATTCCCATTTAACAGTTTGGTGAGATTGAGCCTTATGGGTTAAGAAGTCACACGGTAATGAAGTGGGAGAGAGAGAATTTGACTCACAAATATTTGGAGGTTTTGTTCATCAATTTACCCTTGAGCTAGAGTGAACTTCAAATTACTATTTAAATATTTTCTGATTATAACAATACTACAAAGTATTTGCTAAAAAATACTAAAACAGGGGCTGTGGTGTAGCTGGAGCTAGGGGTATATTTCAGTAGTGGAGTGCTTATCTAGCATGCACAAAGCCCTGGGTTCCATCCCTAGCATCGCACACACACACACACACACACACACAAAATTTAAATGGAGGCCAGGCACGTGGTGCATGCTTGTAATCCCAGCATCTCAGCAGGCTGAGACAGGAGGATCATGAGTTCAAAGCCAGCCTCAGCAATGGTGAAGCACTAAGCAACTCAGTGGGACCCTATCTCTAAGTAAAATACAAAATAGGCTGGGGATGTGGCTCAGTGGCCAAGTGCCCCTGAGTTCAATCCCTGGTACACACACCCCCCACAAAAAAAAATTAAATGGAATAGGAGATATAGTTCAGTGGGAGAGCATTTTCTTAGCATGTTTGCGTGTTTATGGGGTTTGATCCTCAATATCAAAAAATGTCTAAAGCAGAGTTTCCTATCATTCCCATCACCTCCAAAATAACTTTTGACAGCCAGGCACACCTATATCCCAGCTACTCAAGAAATTGAGGCAGAAGGATCCCAAATTTGAGGTCAGCCTAAGCAACTTATTGAGACTCTGTCTCAAAATGAAAAAAATAAAAAGGTTCAGGGGTAGATACTTAGCATGTGTAAGACCCTGGATTAGGTCCCCTATACCACCAAAATTAAAAATATATATTTTTCACAGTTTAGGTAATATCCTAACTTTTCCCTACAGATTTATGAATATTCATAATTCTCATTATTATTAACAGCACACTGCATAATGGGATAATTGCATGTTCTTTGGCAAATTGCTGTTTTCATGTAATAGCATATCAGGGATACCCCCCCCATGTTAGTGCAACTAAAAGAATCTCATTCTTTTTTTTTTAATATTTTTAGTTGTAGATGGACACAATAGCTTTATTTTATTTATTTTTTTATGTGGTGCTGAGGATTGAAGCCAGTGCCTAACATGTGCTAGGCCAGTGCTCTACCACTGAGCCACAACCCCAGCACAAAGCATCTCATTCTTTGTAAGGGTTGCAGAGTATTCCATTGTATGCCTGTACCTCTGATCATTTAATTCTGGGTATTTAAAATACTTCCCAGGGGGCTGGGGATGTGGCTCAAGCCGTAGCGCGCTCGCCTGGCATACGTGCGGCCGGGGTTCGATCCTCAGCACCACATACCAACAAAGATGTTGTGTCCGCCGAGAACTAAAAAATAAATATTAAAAATTCTCTCTCTCTCCTCTCTCACTCTCTCTTAAAAAATAAAATACTTCCCAGTTTTTGTAATAGGCAATTCTACTGTGAATTCTTATAAATATATAATTTCATACTTCTCTTGAGTATATTTGTAGGATGACTATCTAATAGTGGTTTTCTGGGTCAGACAGGTCAATATTGTAAAAGGTCTGGTGTACATTGCCAAACCCCCCACCCCTCCCACAGAAGGGTACCCAGCTTACCCTTCCTACAGAAAGTGATTGATGAACAAGTCCTTACTAAGTAATAGCCTTCTATCTAGCCAGCTGCTTAGAATCCACTTTGCCCCCCATACATCCTGAGTTCCTGTGGCCTTTTGTCTGATCTAGGATGTTTGTTCTGTAGACATTGCTTTATTGTTTTCCCAGCATTCACTGTTGCTGACAGGTGTCTTTTCATTCTTATCTGAGTAATCTAATTTGCGCTCTATAAGCTTTTACCGTTTTTCTCTTTATCCCCTGTGTTCTGAAGTTTCACCCTGGCTCCTTCATTCTACTTAGCAGTGAGTTGACATTATATATCTAAAGACTCATGTCTTTCTTCAATCCTTGGAAGTTTTCTTCAATTAGATCTTTGATAATTTCTTCTACTGCATTTTCTCTATTCTCCCTTTTTAGGACTTCTACAGTTTAGATGTTAGATGTTTCTGGGTTGATCTTTTTTGTCATACTTTTTTTAATATATATATTTTTAGTTGTTGATAGACCTTTATTTTATTTATTTATATGCAGTGCTGAGAATTGAACCCATTGCCTCCCACATTTTAGGCAAGTACCCACCCCGTCTTATTTTTTTAACTTACGTTTTCTGTCTCTTTTTCAGTTTGCAGTCTTAGGCGATTTCCTCAAATTTATCTGCAAGTCCTTTTGTTGAATTATGTATATAGACATTCTTTTAGTCTCCCCAAGTACTTTCTTCCTCTCCATTTCTATGCCTTCTCATTCCTGATCTTGTTTTTATAAAGTACTGATTAGACACTTTAAATTTTCTTCTGTTCTGAATTTTATTCTTCATTCTGAGGTTATTTTTTTCTTGGCCCTTCTCTTTCATACTGGTGATTTTCCTCAAATATGATCCTTATTTGGCTATCTATACCAGAAATTAAAGGACTGTTGTACGGGCCATCATGGGATTACTCTGCTGTGATGTGTGTAGATCTATTTTCCTAAAAAGCATTTTCCCTAGAATGGGGGCAGATAATGTCTGTTGACAGGTCTCAACTTTAGGGACTATGGAAAAGGACCCACACATTAGATAGGATCTTGCCAAATGTGAAAAATAAGAGAGCCTCTTCCAGATGGCATCTCTTTTCCTTCAGCCTTGCCAAAGATAAGTCTATTTTACTTATCTTTTCTAATCTACCTTTTGTCTTTTTTATCATCTCACTGTTTTATTGTGTTTTAAATTCTTCATTAATTTCTTTGTTTTTATCCTTACTAACTTCTTCCTCCTATGTTCTTTATTTTGTTCACACTGTCTTCTTGAATCGACTGCTTCAACATTTATCAACACATTGGTCAATCTTGTTTCATTCATGTCTGTACCACTGCCTTCCTCATATTTATTTTGGAGCTAAAACCAGATATCATATAATTTTTTCTGCAAAAATTCCAGAATACATCTTTAAAACATAAGGGTGCTTTTTTTTAAGGGTGCTTTTTAAAGCATTACTGACTAGGGCGTGTATCTCCATGATAGACCACTTGCTTAGCATGCACAAGGCTTGGGTTCCATCCCCAGTACTGGCAAAAGAAAAGAAAAAGCATTATTTCACTATCTTGCCTGCAAAATTAATAAGAATTCTTGAATATCATTAAACATTTTTTATGTCTTAAATGCATCCGAGAGGCTAGAGCATTAGTTCATTGGTACAGTGTGTGCCTAGCATGTGCATAGCCCTGGTTTCAATTCCCCAGCATCAAAAAATAAATAAATAAATAAATAAAAAGTGTATCACAGGGGCTGTGGCTCAGCAGTAAAGCACTCGCCTAGCACATGCGAGGCACTGGGTTCAATCCTCAGCACCACATAAAATAAATAAATAAATACAGGTATTGTGTCCAACTACAACTAAAAAAAATGTTTTTAAAAAAGTGCATCACAGGCTTTAAGTGTGTTATTTTGGGATACATTGTTGATTATATATATAAATGTGAACACTTCAATACATTCTTTCTTATAAGAATGTGTAAATGAATAAAAAAGCTATCCATGCCCTTTGATCTCCTAAATCCTCATCTTTCAGTCTTAACTAGAGCAGCAGGGAAACAAATTGTACAGTCCTTAAAATACTATAATGGAGACAAGGCAAACAGGTAAACTTTAAACCAAGCAGTTATAAGAAACAAGTTTGGCAAATTTGTCATTCAGTGACTTGGCTATTCAGAATTGATTTTCTGTGCATTGGCCTGAGTCTGCACCTTTTTTTTTGTAGAAGGGATAATTTAGGTCATCTTAGGTCCCCCCCAAAGCTCCTACTCAGTATGGGAGAGGGCCCTCTGGGACCCCCCGAGTCTCAAAATCTACTTTCCAGAGATTTGTTAGAGTCTCATATTTTATGGCATCCTTTTTCCCATTCTGTCTTTCTAGGTTGGCACTTATTTTAAAATTATTTTACTAGACTTGGGGTATAACACAGTAGTAAAGCATATACTTAGCATGTACAAGGCCCTGGGTTCAATCCCCTAAATAAATAAATAAACAAACATTCCTTTACCATCTTTTGACTAGTATGTCAGGAAGTCAAAGAGGAAAACCTGTGCTATTAGTCTCCCATTCCACTTGAAGCTGGTTGAATGTATTTTAAAATCCCCTTCTGGGCTGGAGGTGTAGCTCAGTGGTAAAGCTCCTCTGAGTAAATACCCAATACTACCACCAAAATATTTTTTTTAGTTATAGATGGACACAGTACTTTTACTTTATTTTTTATGTGTTGCTGAGAATTGAACCCAGTCCTCTCACATGTTAGGCAAGTGCTCTACCACTGAGCTACAACCCCACCCCTGTGTCATAATTTCTGTCAGAACCTATCTATTTTTTTGTTTCAGTACCTCTCACTCCTATGTGTGCTCACTTTCTTACTTAAGAAGTAGTAGAGTTAACCTGTAAGGCACTGAGGAGAAGGGATTGGACTTTTGGCATTCCTAGTCAGCACCCCAACTCCAGCTTCACACATAGAACCATGTCATACCCTTCTCACTCCTGGGCCTCCCACTTCATTCACAGGAATCACTGGACTTCCCAGCCTAGCCTGAGGGAGTTTTCAGCCTTAACTGGCTCCCTCCAGCTAAGAGCCCATGACCCCAGTGGGCCTCCACTGTCATAGGGTTTGCCCTGTTGTTCCTACCTTGGTCATGGGGACATGATCTAGAGTCTTCCACAGGGTCAGGAGCCAGCTCTTGGGATCTTAGACCTGAGTCTAAAATTGGGTGGGAATCAAGGGGCCAGTGATACTCACTGATAGAGAGGTTCTACTAGGAGACAAATGAATGAGTAAGCAAGATAATGGGAGAATAAATGAAAGAATTAATAAATGGGAAGTTCAATAAACTGGGACTGAGTGGAAAGTTAAATTAATGGAAGATTGGATATAAGAATTGAGAAATTGATGAAGCAGAGAATGAATGAGTGGTTGAGCAGGAAAACAAATGGATAAGTAAAGTGTGATAACTGTGGTTTGGAAGTGTCTGGGAATTGACCTTCTCTAGCTCCCTTACATTTTTGTGGTACTGGGGATGGAACCCAGAGCCTCAAGCAGGTTAGGCAATCCCTCACCTCTTTTTCCCTCTGCCTTTAGTGTCCTCTACTTCTCCATCCACCGCTATGAGCAGGGTCGGTTCTGGCCCCACCTTAAGGCCTCTAACTGGTCCACCACAGGTTTTGGCCAAGGCCAAGGATACACCATCAATGTGCCTTGGAACCAGGTCAGTGTCTACCCACCCTGTGTCCCAAAGTGAGGCCAAGGCCTGCTCTTCCACCATCTTGGGGCAGGTGACTGACTGACCCCCATCATGCCTCTGTCGGCAGGTGGGGATGCGGGATGCTGACTACATTGCTGCTTTCCTGCACATTCTGCTGCCAGTTGCCTTTGAGGTTCGAGGAGTCTGGGAAATGTTGGGGTGAGCGACAACATTGAAGGAATGGCCTATGAAGGCAGATAGCCTCATGTAGTCTTTTGCCCCCTCAGTTCCAGCCTCAGCTGGTCCTGGTGGCTGCTGGATTTGATGCCCTCCAAGGGGACCCCAAGGTAAGGCAGTCTCCCTAGGGCAAGAGGTGGTCAAAGGAGCTACACAGCCAGACTGACCCTCTGCATCCCCCCAGGGTGAAATGGCTGCTACTCCAGCAGGGTTTGCCCAGTTAACCCACCTACTCATGGGTTTGGCCGGAGGAAAGCTGATCCTGTCTCTAGAGGTAAGTAACTCACCTTTGTCTCAACCTGTGGATTCTGGAGGGTTTAAGAATAAAGTTTTCAGGCTAGGAGTATAAATCAGTGGTAGAGCACTTGCCTAGCATGTTCAAGGCCCTGGGTTCCATCCCCAACACCACCAAAAAATAAAATAAAAGACAATAAAAGAACAGAGTTTTTAAGTCCATCAGCAGTTCCTGGCCTAGCATTTCCACTAACTAACTGGGCAACCTTACAGGGAGCACTTCATTTCTTTGTGTCTCTGTTTCCTATAGGTCAGATAGACAAAAAGATAATGGCAGTCACTTCATGTCATTGTCCAGTGAATTGAATACGGTCACTCTGTTATTACCTTGTTTGACATGCAGTGTGCACCCTAGTATTGTTATTACTACCATTATTTTTTTTTCTTTTTTTTTTTTTTTTTTTTTTTTATTGGTTGTTCACAACATTACAAAGCTCTTGACATAACATACTTCATACATTGGACTGAAGTGGGTTATGAACCCCCAATTTTACCCCAAATGCAGATTGCAGAGTCACATCGGTTACACTTCCACAATTTTACATAATGTCCTATTGGTCATTGTTGTATTCTGCTACCTTTCCTATCCCCTACTATCCCCCCTCCCCTCCCCTCCCAACTTCTCTCTCTACCCCATCTACTGTATTTCATTTCTCTCCTTGTTTATTTTCCCATTCCCTCACAACCTCTTGTATGTAATTTTGTATAGCAATGAGGGTCTCCCTTCATTTCCATGCAATTTCCCTTTTCTCACCCTTTCCCTCCCATCTCATGTCTCTGTTTAATGTTAATCTTTTCTTCCTACTCTTCCTCCCTGCTCTGTTCATAGTTGCTCTCATTATATCAAAGAAGACATTTGGTATTTGTTTTTTAGGGATTGGCTAGCTTCACTAAGCATAATCTGCTCTAGTGCCATCCATTTCCCTGCAAATTCTATGATTTTGTCATTTTTTATTGCTGCATAGTACTCCATTGTGTATAGATGCCACATTTTTTTTATCCATTCATCTACTGAGGGGCATCTGGGTTGGTTCCACAGTCTAGCAATTGTGAATTGTGCTGCTATGAACATCGATGTGGCAGTATCCTTGTAGCATGCTCTTTTAAGGTCTTCAGGGAATAGTCCAAGAAGGGCAATAGCAGGGTCAAATGGTGGTTCCATTCCCATCTTTCCCAGGAATCTCCAAACTGCTTTCCAAATTGGCCGCACCAATTTGCAGTCCCACCAGCAATGTACAAGTGTACCCTTTTCTCCACAACCTCTCCAGCACTTGTTGTTGTTTGACTTCATAGTGGCTGCCAATCTTACTGGAGTGAGATGGTATCTTAGGGTGGTATTACTACCATTATTCTTCCCTGAATGTGATATCTGGTCCTTTCTTCATGCTCCCTCACATCCCCCTCCTCAGGGTGGCTACAACCTCCGCTCCCTGGCTGAGGGAGTTAGTGCATCACTCCATACCCTTCTGGGAGACCCTTGTCCCATGCTGGAATCTCCTGGTGCCCCCTGCCCAAGGTGAGCCCAGGTGAAGGAGAGGGGAAGGGGGCCCCTCCCTGTCCACCTGTGGCTATTTCATCCTATTTGCCTGTCCCCTGCCCTCAGTGCCCAGACTTCACTCTCCTGCACTCTGGAAGCCCTTGAACCCTTCTGGGAGGTCCTTGTGAAATCAGGTAGGAAGCTGGATGTGGGCCTGCTGGAAGTTGGACATGGGATGAGAAGTCGGGGGTTGGGGAGATTCTATTGCAGACTCACCCACTCTGACTTTCCTGGGAAACCTTGGTGGGGGAGAGTCAGGGCCTCTCTCTTAAACCAGGCCCAAGTTTAAGGCTTCCACCCCTTTTTATGTTTGGACCACTTATGTTCCAGAGTATTAAGGGGAATCCAGATTGGGAGACTAGGGTGAACATGACCTTTCTTTGTAGCTGAGACCGTGGAGGAGGACAACTTGGAGGAGGAAAATACAGAGGAGAATGAGGATGAGGGACCCTGGGAGCCTGTGCTGCCTATTCTGACATGGCCAGTGCTACAGGATCGTACCGGGCTGGTCTATGACCAAAGAATGATGAGTCACTGTAACCTATGGGACAAGTATGCAGTCAGAGGGCTGGGATAAATGGGTAGGGGGTCACTGCCTCCCAGGCACTAAGCCCCTATCATTGGTTTTCCCCTACCACTAGCCACCACCCTGAGACACCCCAGCGCATCTTGAGAATCATGTGCCACCTAGAGGAGCTGGGCCTTGCTAGTCGCTGCCTCATTTTGCCAGTGCGGCCTGCCACTGACACTGAGCTGCTTACCTGCCACAGGTCTGGCCCGTGTGGTGTGAGTGGGCTATAGGGTTCTGGATGGGCTCTGGGGGACAGAGCCTAGAGCTCCCCTCCATGGTGTATGGAGCTGCTGTGGACCTAGAGAGTCCCAAGTGTCATTTCCAGGGTGAGGCCGAGGAAGGGGACAAAGCCACTTAACTATCTCCTGGGGACTCCTTTCTGTGCCTCCAGTTCTGAGTATGTGGAGCGTCTCCGGGCCACGGAGAAGATGAAAACCCGGGACCTTCACCGTGAGGGTGCCAACTTTGACTCCATCTACATCTGCCCCAGCACCTTTGCCTGTGCACAGCTTGCCACGGGTGCTGTCTGTCGCCTGGTGGAGGCTGTGCTCTCAGGAGAGGTATGTCCACTTCAGGATGGGTACTGGGCTGGAGAGAGGAAGTCCTAGGAGAATGGAAAGGGTCACCTGCACTTAAGGAGGTCCTGAGGGAGTTGAGCAAAGCCCTTGGAAATGGGTAGTGGGGAGCCTCCCTGCTTACTGGGAGGGGAGTCCCAGGAATGGGATCCCTTGCAGCTGGTGAATTGGTAGAAGGGGCAAGAGAGAAAGAAGAGTAAAAGAAAGGGGAGAACAAATGTGAGTGAGAGCCAGGGATCCATCTTAACTCATCACTCCTGCTCCCAGGTTTTGAATGGCATTGCTGTGGTGCGTCCCCCAGGACACCATGCTGAGCAGGATGCTGCCTGTGGTTTCTGCTTTTTCAATTCTGTGGCAGTTGCTGCTCGTCATGCTCAGGCCATCAGTGGACGTGCCCTGCGGTAAGGGCAGCCTAAAGACCTCCAAATCCTGATCCTTGCAAATTCTAGACCCCTCTCACAGCCCAGTGCTTACTCAGCAGGTCCACAGCACAGGCCCCACAACTTTCCCAGAAACAAGCAAGGGTCTACTTGCCCATTACTTCCCCAGAAAAGGACCAAGAGGTGACCTCTCAGTATCTGCCCTGTTAGGACTCCCAGATCATGGCACCCATGGCTTATAAACCAGAGTCCTGCCCCATTTTTTCTGACCCCTAACAGTTAATCCAACAGAACCCAGACCCAGGCCCCCGGTGCTTACTCCAAAAGACCCAGGATCATACACATAAGACTTAGCCACTCAGGCCTGAACTCAGTTCCTAGCATTTTCCCCAAAAGAGCCCAGGACCCAGCCCCAAGCACTTTCTCAGGCCCACAGAAAACCCTTTATTGGACCCAGAGTCGGGCTTTCATCCTGAAGCCCAGTACTTTCCCAAGAGATCCAGGGTCCTGCCACCCAGCAATAAGTTTCTCTGCAGCTCCCAGGGACCTAGCTGTACCTTCTCCCAGGGATCAAGTTTCCCAGGTTACTGAGGAGCTATTCCCTCCCTAGGATTCTGATTGTGGACTGGGACATCCATCATGGTAATGGAACTCAGCACATATTTGAGGATGATCCCAGGTGAGAGGCTGGGGCTAGGGGCAAGGGTGTGGTCAGGAAGGGGACTGAGCCATGCTTGGGGCCCCTAACCAGCCATGGCCCCCTCCAAACCCCATCCCCGGCAGTGTGCTATACGTGTCCCTGCACCGCTATGACCACGGCACCTTCTTCCCCATGGGGGATGAGGGCGCCAGCAGCCAGATAGGCCGGGCTGCAGGCGAGGGCTTCACTGTCAATGTGGCCTGGAATGGGCCCCGCATGGGTGACGCTGACTACCTGGCTGCCTGGCATCGGCTGGTGCTTCCCATTGCCTATGAGGTAAGGCTTAAGATATGTGTGACAAACCTGTGAGGGTGGCAGCAGGTGCTTGCCTCCTCACTTTGTGTGTCTGACTGCCTGGTGACTGATCATGAGACAACCTATGGGTGCCTATACTGATGGTTGTTAGGGCAGGGATGGCTGGGATGGCCTTGGGTATTTGACTGTTCACTTGACTGCCCTCTCTTTGTGACATTATGTTTGTGAGCAACTGTCTTGGCTTTGCATGGGATGACCTTTTGTGGTGGCTCTGTGTGTGAGAATCTTTTGGATGTGCAGTGGTAGTCTGTGTGGCCTGATTAGATCTGTGTCCTATTTTTCTGCCATCGTGAGTGCCATCCTCTGGGTGTGAGGGTGTCTGTGACTAATGCTCTGTGGAACTGTGTATGCAGTGGAGGGCTGGGGGATGGGTATATGTATATGACTCTGTACAGGTGGTTACTTGTCATCCCCTTTTCTCTGTGTGATAGATGTGATACTGTATGTCACTGGATGCTACTATGTCTTTGACAGACTTGTGAGACCTCTGGATGTGGGAGGCCATGTGGGACCACCATCTCTGTGTCTGTCTGCCCTGGCTATTTGTGTATATGTTTCCCTGGTTAGGGGGTGCTGTGGGTGTGGCTGCCTTCCATGTGTGTGAGCTGGGTGTGTGTGTGTGTGTGTCTGACTGAGGGCAGGCATGTACACACTACTCTGCAAGCCTGGTTCTGCACCTTTAGATCTACATGTGTGTCTGACTGTGCATGGGTGGCAGGAACCATCCTGTGAATGTATATGACTGTGTATGCAAGTGACCACCTCCTGTGGGTGCAACTGCATGTGTGTGAACATTGTGACTAGGTGCTGATGGCATGGGAGCATGGGTATGATTGTGACTGCAAAGGTAGCTGTGAATAACTTCCTTCTGAGAAATTGAGTATGTGTATGCGACTAGTGCAGATGTACAGTTTTGTCCATGTGGGACTTGTGATTGTGTGTGGTGCTTGCACTGTCACATATTCTGTGACATAAGTGTGTTTGCCTCTCTTGGCACCTGTGTCATGTGCATGTGTGTCCCATGTTTGACTTTGGGGTGCATGTGTGTGAGGACATGTCTCTATTTGTCCATTTCTCGTGACACCATCTCTTAACATCTGAATCTCCATGTCTGTGTAACTCATATCTGTCTCATGACTCTCTCATGTTCCCTTCTATTCATTCTTAATATCCCTGAATTTCTCTGGTGTCTGTGTCTCTCTTTTTCCTAGTTCTGAGTTTCTGTTTCTCATATTTTCCCCTCTGATGCTCTTTCTTTTCAGGTCTCTAAATCCAGGCTTCCTGGTCTCCAGGTCCAGAGCCTCCACTCCTCTGACTTGCATCTCCCTGTCTTCACTTGTCTTTGTCTCCATCAGTTACTGCCTATCAAAGCCCTTCCCCTCATGCCCATGTCTCTCTTTTCTTCTTGCCTCAGTTTAACCCAGAATTGGTGCTGGTCTCAGCTGGCTTTGATGCTGCACGAGGGGACCCACTTGGGGGCTGCCAGGTGTCACCTGAAGGTTATGCCCACCTCACCCATCTGCTGATGGGCCTTGCCAGTGGCCACATTGTCCTTATCCTAGAGGTAACTCTTTTTCAATCTTTCTTCCCATGGTGGGGGCAGTTTGGAAGAGTCAACTGCATTACTCAGGGCAGTTTTGTAAAATCTTTGAATGTCTCCACCTGGGATTGTTGGCACACAATAGACATTAATAATGACAATAACAACAGCATTAACAGCTTTTTAAAAATATTTTATTAGTTATTGTGGACTTTATTGATTTATTTTTATGTGGTGCTGAGAATCGAACCCAGTGTCTCACACATGCTAGGCAGGCACTCTACCACTGATCTACAACCCCAGCCCCCATTAACAGCTTTAATTGAGCACTCACTATATGCAAAGCTCTCTTCTCAGCACTTCATATTTATTATTAATTTTCTTTGCTTGACAAAGCAGCCTTATGAGGTATGGTCTGTTTACCTCATTATTTTTCTCTCTCAAGATCAAGAGAACTGAGCTGGGTATAGTTGTGCATGGGTGTAATCCCAGTAACCCAGGAGGCTAAGGCAGGAGGATTGCAAGTTCAAGGCCAGCCTTGGCAACTTAGCAAGAGCCTGTCTCAAAATATTTTTTTTAACTGGGGTAGAGATGTATCTCAGTACTTGCCTAGCATATGTGAGGCCCCAGATTTATTCCCCAGTATCACAAATAAAAGATCAGGGGAACTGAGGCACAGAGGAAGTAGTCACACTTAATAATGGCACAAATGGGGCTTGAACCCAAGCATCCTGGCTCCAGGGTCTGTTTTTTACCATTATCTGAACCGTTTCTAACTAGTTCCTAGGGCAAAGTAAATTGACCTTTTGTAAATGATTCAGTGCCTCTGCCTTCATACCTCAGTTTCATTATCTGTAAGATGGGGATGGCTAATTGTGGATGGAAGAGTGTCTGGCATATGGTAAGAACTGAATAATTGCTGTATGTTTTTTACTGTTAGGCATTATTCAGACATTAATCCTCTCAGCAAACTTTTTTTTTTTGGGGGGGGGGGGTACCAGGGATTGAACTCAGGGGCACTGGACCACTGATTCACATCCCCAGCCCTACTTTGTATTTTAAATAGAGACCACTGAGTTACAACCCCAGTCCCATGTCAGCAAACTTTTATGCTATTATTTTCACTATTTTACAGATGGGGAAGCAAGCCACTGAGAAATTAGCTGGCTTGTAAAAAGTCCCACTTACAATATGTCCAGGACTACTTATGGCAGGGCAGGGTAGTGGTTGAGAACATGGACTATTTTGTCAGGTGTCTCAAGTTCAAACCCCAGCACTACCTCTTCAGCTGTTGTGACCTCAGACAAGTCATCTAACCACTCTGAGCTTCCTTATCTGTAAAAAGAGTAGAGGCTAGAGTTCCTGTACAGTGTAGAAAAATTCAAGATAGGGGATCTTGTAGAGAGTAAGGCGAGTCATTTCTATAATAGATCAGGACAGGTCCTTTTATATGGGTTCACAGCAGGCATCTTATAAAGGTCAGGTCAGAGGTTTATATGGTGTGAGGCCAGAGGTTTCTAGACAGTGTGAAGACAGATTTCTGTATGGCATGAAGGCAGGTCCCTATATGTTGAGCACCTGTGGTTGTGAGAATTAAGTATGTTAGTCTGCATGAAATATTTAAAATAGGGTATGGCACACAGCATACACCTAATAAATGTCAGCTATTACTGACATTTATTATTATTACTGATGCAATTATCAGTATCATTATTTCTATTATCACTATTATTATCTTGCACTTGACAGCATTTTGTTTTACCCTCCTGCAACAACCACCTCACTGAGTGCTGCCCATCTTACAAATGTGAATCACACATTTATTCCTGGTACCAACCCTCCACTCCAGACTTGCAGGGCCCTGGAGTCGAGAGGAAGAGGAAGTGGGAAGGCAGGACATCTAATCATTCAAATCCCCTGAAGAACTCCCTCTATATCATTCCTTCCCCTTTTCCTTAACAAAGGGTGGCTACAACCTGACATCCATCTCAGAGTCCATGGCTGCCTGTACCCACTCCCTCCTTGGAGACCCACCACCCCTGCTGACCCTGTCAAGGCCTCCACAGTCAGGAGCTCTGGCCTCCATCTCCGAGACCATCCAAGTCCATCAGAAATACTGGCGCAGTTTGAGGGTCATGAGTGAGTGAAGCCGGGGAATTATAATGAGGGTACTCAGGGAAGAAGGGGGCAGGGAAATTATAATGAGGGTACTCAGGGAAATAGAGGCAGGAAAGGGGACAGAATCCATACTCAAGGATCTCATTCCATGGTTCCAGAGGTAGAAGACAAGGAGGGATCCTACAAGTCTAAGTCCTTTACCAAGAAGGTGCCCCAACCAGCCAATTCTGAATCTGCTAAGGGAATAACAGCCCCAGAAGGGAAGGTTCTAGAAGAAAGCAAGGGGAAAGCTACCCCAGCATTGTCTGCAGAAGAGTCCACTCTGAGCCAGACTAAATCGGAGACATCTAAGGTGGTGCTCACTCAGGACCAGTCCTCAGAGGCAGCCACTGGGGAGGCCACAATGGACCAGGCCACCTCAGAAGAAACTGTGGGGGAAACCTCAAAGGCAACTACGGGGGAAGACTTGCTGGACCAGACCACTGCTGAAGAGGCCATGGGAGGAACTAAGCCGATCCAAAGTCTTCTAACCTCACGCACAGAGAAAAAGACTCCAGCAGGCTCACCCATGCAGGTACCCACAGCAGAGTTGTCCCTAAATTAGCTGGTGGAGAATGTGAATACCTTAGAACTAGGCAGTGAAGCTCAGGTAAGGTCACCAAACCCAGGGAGAAGGGGTAAGAATTGGGCCTCTCAAGTAAATTTATTTCCTTTTGTGTGTCCAGAAAACTCTAGAAGCTCAGACTGCAGAAGAGGAGAGCCTACTAGGAGAGGCGGCTGGAGGTCAGGATGTGGGTGACTCAAAGCTCACAATGGGATCTGGGGATCTTAGTGGCATGGACCAGGTAAGTTCAGGGAGAGGCTAGGATTGTGGCTTTTTTCTTGCCAATTCATGACTCCCCATCAGGAGCATGTGATGTAGAAACATAAAATTGGAGATGAGGTCCCCAACTTACTCAGTTTCACCCATTCACCCTAGGCCATATTTTATGCTGTGACACCACTGTCCTGGTGTCCCCATTTGGTGGCAGTATGCCCCATTCCTGTAGCAGGCCTGGATGTAACCCAACCTTGTGAGGACTGTGGGACACTCGAGGAAAACTGGGTGTGTCTGTCTTGCTATCAGGTATGGACCAGAGGAAGGGAATTGGGTGCAGGTTGGCCTTGGAGCAAACTGCATGTGAGTGCTGAGCCCCACCTGACACTTTCCAACCTTAGGTTTACTGCAGCCGTTACATCAATGCTCATATGGTCCGACACCATGAAGCCTCTGGACACCCACTGGTCCTCAGCTACACTGATTTGTCTACCTGGTGTTACCCCTGTCAGGCCTATGTCCACCACCAGGTACGTCCTGGGCAGACCCTTTAACCCCTGACACATACTTGCCCCCCAGCCCATCCCTATCCTCTTCTGTGATTGGGTAAAGGGAGAATGCAGATCCTACCAAAGGCTGCATCCTGATTATTTAGTATGATGTGGGGACTATGAGATAGTCTAGGGGTCGGGTGGTTGAGGGCTGGAGTAGGGCAACCTCTTGGCTAAGGTAGAGCTGTCCTCACTCCTCTCACCTACCCTGTTCTTGCCTCCTCCTCAGGCTCTCCTAGATGTGAAGAACATCATCCACCAATATAAGTTTGGGGAGAATATGCCCCACCCACACTAAATCCCAGAATGTGCTCCCTTTTCTCTCCCTTCTGAGGCCCAAGACAGACCAGCCTTAGTTCTTTGCAACCCTTACCCTGGATGAGGGTGGCCTCTTACTCTGCCATACCCTGAATATCCTTTGAAAGTTGCCCAAGGGTGCTTATTTAAATGTACTAAATACTTTTAAGAGGACTGTGATGATCAGTCATGGACCTGCCCCTGCCTGCTGCCTATTTGAGGGGCACCACTACTCTACCCCAGGAGAGAGGGGCAGCTCAGCAGCTCCACGAGAGAGCTGAAATCACAAGGATAATATTGGAGGGGGGGCAAGTGGCAGTTATGGCAGGATTGCATATTTAATAAAATGCAAGTTATTACAAAACATGGAGAAAGCCTTTTAATTTTGAGTATGTTGAGAACCCCACATCCCTAGCCAACAGGGTTAATGGTAATGAAGGAGTGGGTAATGAGGGAGTGGGTCTTCATCAAGTCAACCCCCTGGCCATTGATTGCCCCCAGGAAATCTAATTGAAGATGTACAACTTTAATCCCAGTGACTCAGGAGGCTGAGACAGGACGATGACAAGTTGAAGGCCAGCCTCAGCAATTTAGCAAACCCCTAAGCAACTTGTTTGTTTCAAAAAAGAAAAGAGAAACAAAGAAAAGGCTAGGGATGTAGCTCAGTGGTAAAGAGCCCCTGGGTTCAATCCCCAGTGCTCCCCCACTTGACTAGCTCCACTGGAGGTTAAATAGTAGAATACACGAGAGGCCTCACAGCCAGTCCCAGCCAAGCCTTCAGTTGAGAAGATAACTCTCAGGATGTATCTTCACCAAGTCAAGTTTTCCCCATCTGTTTAACTGGCCTAATTGGTGGGTGTGGGGATGGGTTCGTGTTTAACTGGATGTGGTAGTCATGTGTAGCACCCTGGCAGAAAGTATGCCATTGACCCAAGGTAAGAATTGCTTTAGCCAAGGATTCTAGACATCTCTTCATGGTCATCTGATCCCAAGATGACCATCAGAGGCCCACTTAGTCAAAAAGAAGAGGAAAGAACAAGGACAAGCAGTTTGGGCCGACACCCTTGTAAGAATATTAATGGATGCCACCCCCAAAACCCCTCCATAAATCTCATTGGTCAGAACTGTGTCTTATGATTGCCATAGCTGCAAGGGAGTCTAGGAAATTTATAACTTGCACATCCATCTCAAATTGGGTTCTTTCTACCCAGACAGAATAACCCCTTCCCTACAAGTCTTTCCCTTGGGGGAAGGACCCAGCCCCCTCCAGAGCTACCAAAAAGCCACTTCACAGACTACCTGGCCCCAAAGAAATACAAAATCCCACCTTCAGGGTCAATCCCTGACTTTCCCCTGCACACACAGACTCATCCCAAACGGAGGCGAGGCCATGGAGAGGTGAGGCGGGACCCTTGGTGGTGGTGGTGGCAGCCGCCGGCCGGAGGCGGCGGGTGGGGAGGACCTGGAGAGGCCTGGCCTCCCGCCTTCACGCCCAGGTGTCAGGTGCCCGAGGTTTGACCCGGGCAGTGGCTGCAGCAGTGGGGGCGGTGCAGGGGTTGAGGGTGGATGGGAGGGGGGGTCGAGAGAGGGCGGCTGCGCATGCCCACTGCCCCCGCCCCTTCGCTGCTGGGGGTCGGGGAGCCTGGCCCCCAGACCATCCTGTCAGATCCGCCCGCAGCTTCCCTGCACATCGCTTCTCCAGGACACAGGTGAGCCGGCCGTCCGCGCCCCCCACCCACAGCCTCACTCTGGCCTGGGCTGGAGTCTTCCAGCGCCGGGTTAAAGGGGACCCTTCCCGGTCTGCGGTTCTTTTTCCTGGGGGAGTGAGCCTCTTGCTCCCGGCACCCAGCGCCGGTTCTGGCGCTGCAAAAGCAAGGACCTCTTCTCTGCATAGGACGAAAAGGAGCACCTGGGCACCACCATGCAAGCTGAGCCCAAAATAGAGATGCGGGGAGGAAAAAGTTTTAGGCTCATCTGTCCCCGCTCAGGGCTTTGCACCTCGCCTCACTCGGAGGAAGGAAATAAGGAAAGTGCATGGTTGGGCGAGTTGTCCAGGTTAGTCCTGCAAGGGGGCCCTGGTACCCCAGCAGTCTCCCTCACCCAGTACGCACAGCCCCTCCGCTCACCCTCCTAGGGTAACAAGGCAAGGCGAGGCCAGGCGGCGCGTCCCAGCAGCTCAAAGCAGGTGGCTCCAAGGGTCTCAAGGACCCTTTGGGGACACTCCGATGGCATTCCCCACTGCAAGTGGCTCTGTTACTTAAGCCAAAGGCTGAAAACCCATTCTGTAGCACCTCTCATGGGTCTGTGTGACCTGGGGTCAGTTCCTGTCCCTTCGCTTCTATGAGTTCGCTTTTCCTCATCGATTTGATGGGTAGGGTGACCCTAAGCTCGACCTCCCCCTAGTCGCGAAGACTAGATGACTGTGGGCACTTCTGGGCTCACCCTGCCTCTACTGAGTGCCGCACTTAGGGGTCAGTACCGAAGCCACCAGCGCTATCTCTAAGAGGGAGAAGCTCTTCTCACACTTCCCCCACCGCTGGCCGTGGCACCCCCAGATTTCCAGCTTCTCAGGCCCCAATCTTGGAGACAGAGACGTCCTTTCCTGATCCCCTGCCTTTAAATCTCTTAAGAAAGTCAGTTCCACCACATACCTATTATATATATAGGTATATATAACACACACACTCACACAGGTCCAGACTGTTGACTGTTTTGAACTTCCAAGAATGTCATAGATGGAGGGACTGAAGGCAAATGGGGTTTTCAGTGGACAATACATCTTTGTTTGGGTGTGATGTAGATAGGCCCTATGCATAAATAAATTCTGAATTTTCTAAAAAAAAAAAAAAGTCAGTTCCAGATTGGGCATTTAGCTCAGTTGATAGAGTGCTTGCCTCTCCTGCACAAGGCCCTGGGGTCAATCCCCAGCACCAAAAAAAAAAGAAAGAAAGAAAGAAAGAAAGAAAAAGTAAAAAACAAGTCAGTTCCATCTCAAGAGTAAACCAAAACCCGACGTCTCCTCCCTACCTGCACTGGTACTGCCACCATCTCCAGCCTCCCCATTGCTGCTGTTTACTTCCCTCCCCTCCATCTGTCCTCATGGGTTTTCTCCCTCTTTCTTTTCCCAGTGTGAACCCCCAAAGCTCCATTTTCTGCTTGTTTTTCTCATCCTGCCCCCCTCCCTTTCTGGGCAAGCACTTCCAAGCGACCATTTTCTCGGCGTTCTGCATCCCTCCCCCATCTCGCCCTCCAAATCCCAAACTCCACTAAAACTCCCAGGGAAATGTGGAGCAACTGTCCCCAAACTCTGCCCGGATTTTTAGAGAAAATTATGGTAATAGCCATCATGGTGCATTTTGAGGGAGCTTCCCAAACCGGAAGTGGAGGTTCATTCAATGAGTTAACGGTGATTTGCTATTAATAGGAACACAAATTGAGCACCTGCTGTGTGCCTATCCCCCTCTAATATGCAAGACAGTTTCCTTATTTATCATGTTTATTGCCTTGCACAGCTAGAGTCTAATGCTCCCTGGGCCAGGAGTTGGGTGTTGTTTTGTTCTGTGCCTTTTCACAATGCCTTACATACAGGAAAATCCATTAGTTAGACAATGGGACATTGAATAATAATAAAAATGCTTAACATTAATCCAGTACCTTCAGCATGGTGATCACCTACTACTGAAATACATTTTACTTTTCTTTTTACTTATTTATCTTATTGTTGTCAGATAACAGTGTGAAATTGTAGACAGCAATGTAGAATAATACTAAAATTCTAATGAAAATGGTTAGTAGGCTACATACTTCCCTCATTTATTTGGTTTATTCTCTTTTAGATAATAATGCCCTTTTAGAACATAAACCCCTTGAGGGTGGGGATATTCTGAACAGACTACTGCCTGACAGGCGTTAACCTGGGGTGGGGTTCAATGGTACCCCAAATAAACAAAATCCTGTCCTCCCTCAGCAATGGGTAGGGACTGTTGATGGGTATGGGAATTCTTTTCTGGGTAACAAAAATGTTCTAAACTTCACACAATTCTGTGAGTATGATAAATCCATTGAACTGTACATTTTAACTGGGGGAACGTCACAGGATGTAGATTGTACCTCAGTAAAGCTATTTGGAAAATTCTGCCTTGGCACTAAGGAGTTAACCCAGTACTAGGTGAAGCCATGAGTTTGATCCTAGCACCCCCAAAAGAAAAGGAAAAATATTTCCTTCACAGAGGTTCTCTCTGAGGAAGAAGGCGGGAGACCAACATAAATAATGTATGCATATTAGGAAGTAATTAGCACACAGTAGGCACTCCAAATGTTGATTCAGTGACACCCAGATATCCCAGTGCCTCATATCCTCTGTTGTCTTTCTTCCAACTTGACAGAGCCTGCTGTTCTCTCTTCCCTGAGCTGCCTGTTTTGGGGCATGGAACTGCCAACAAAGCCTGATGTCTTTGACCTGGGCCTGGGCACATGGAACCCCAGCTCAAAGGAGAGTCGAGAGGCTTGGTCACACCGCAAGGGTGTTGGCAAACGACTGCCTGAGTACAAGGCAGTGGTGGTGGGTGCAAGTGGCGTAGGCAAGAGTGCATTGACCATCCAGATGACCCACCAGTGCTTTGTGGAAGACCACGACCCCACCATCCAAGATTCCTACTGGAAGGAGGTGGCCCTGGACCGTGGGGGCTATATTCTGAATGTGCTAGACACTGCAGGGCAGGAAACTCACAGGGCCCTGCGTGACCAGTGCTTGGCAGTTGGTGATGGTGTGCTAGGTGTCTTTGCTCTCGATGATCCTTCATCTCTGACCCAGCTGCAGCAGATATGGGCCACCTGGAGTCCTCGCCACCCCCAGCCCCTAGTCCTGGTGGGCAACAAGTGTGACCTTGTGACCACCACTGGAGATGCTCATGCTGCTGCTATAGCCCTGGCTCAAAGCTGGGGAGCCCCATTCGTGGAGACCTCAGCTAAGACCCGGCAAGGTGTGGAGGAAGCCTTTTCCCTGCTCATCCAAGAGATCCAAAGGGTCCAGAAGGCCATGGCAGTGTCATGTGAGGAGAAGTCCCAGCACCAGAAGGCCATGTGTAGCTGTGGCTGCTCTGTGGCCTGAAGATATAGGTCTGGAAAGATGGCTTCTCCCACAGGCCAGGGTGATGATTCCTTTGATATGAGACACCCCCTATCAACTAGTATCATGGACACTGTTGGTGTAATGGGCATAGATGGACACACTTTAATTAACTTTCATTTGGTGAGGGTTTTTGTTTTGTTTTTTTTTTTTTTTTTTTGGCAACACGGGGGTTTCTAATGTTGGCTATGTTATGTCAAATTGAGAGATTTTTGTGCAAAATTAAAATGTTCTCAGGTTTCAAAGCTGCCTCCATGCCAAGTGTTATGTGGGTGGGAGTGAGACTGGGCAGAATGATACTTGAATTATGGGAATTCTTTCATTCAAGAAATTTGGGGAAGGCCAGGCATGGTGGCGCATGCCTGTAATCCCTGCAGCTTGGTTGGCTTAGACAGGAGGATCATCAATTCAAACCCAGCCTCAGCAACTTAAGCAACTCAGTGAGACCCTGTCTCTAAATGAAATATAAAAAAGGGCCGGGGATGTGGCTCAGTGGTTAAATGCTCCTGGGTTCAATCCCTGGTACCCAAAAAAAAAAGAAATTTGGGGGAGCCCTCTGTGTACCAGGCCCTGCTTTGGGTACATTGATTGCACCTCAGTGCAAACAATACACATGAAAACCATCTTTGTATATATACTGCCACTGTTTGCATAGAAGCACAGACTGAGTAGGCAGCATCTCTAAAGTGCAGGACCCAGGGAAAGAGTCCCTCTGCCCTGTCTAGGGGAAGCCCCTAGCAACTGCCAGTCACAGACAAACAACTGCTTCAGATCCTGTTTATTGTAGGGCCAGGGTGGGGATCTTGGGGTTGGAGGAATAAGCTGCTCTCAACGTGCTGGCAGGTGAGTCCTGTGTCCAGGTGGCTGGGGTACTCCTGGGTTCCAAGACACAGGTTGTGGGCTGAGCTCAGGGCGGCAGGAGGCGGCGCGCAGGCGCCTGGGGCTGGGGGTTCTCCAGGCGTTTCACGCGCAGCAGTGCCCCCAGTACACCCTCAGGCGGCGCCTCTGGGCCCAGATCTTGGTCTGCCGCGCGGCGGAGGCGGCGCGGGACAGCAGCCGCAGCCTCGGGCTCTGGGCTTCCAGTGAGGATCCGCCCCAGCAAGTACCTTAAGGACCAAGAGGAATGCAGTGAGCCTGTGTCCGCAATTGTCACTGCTGTGGCCCAGGACCCCGGACAGCGGGACCCTGTAACCTCAGACTGCCAGATCCCTCCTCACCCAAGGGTCCCCAGCCCAGAGCTTTCAGGAGACAAGAGGTCCTCCCCTCCCGTACCAGAAACTATGACTTCCAGCCTCCCTCTTCTGGCAGAAAACAGGTGATCAGGGTCTCTCCCCAGGACCCGAAGTCAACCTACCATTCAATCTGTGCCCCACATTCAGGATCTCAGTTCTCCCTCCTAGAACACCAGAACCCTTGCCCATCCCCAGGATTTGGATGTTCTCGCCTCCACGGGATGAAGCGGCCCCACAGTCTCTAGTCTCCGCTCTCCCAAGAGGCTGATGACCATCCCAACCCTCCCTTTGCCCAGCACCTCAGTAGCTCCGGGTCCACTTCAGGTGTCTCGTCTGCAGTGTCCTCGGCATCCGGGCCAGTGGGGCCGTCGTCATAGACTGGAGGCCGGGGACGAAATGCAGCGGCGGGTGCCGGCGCGGGGACAAGCTGGGCTGCGAGGGCGGCAGGGTCAAGGCGAGCGCGAAGCAAAGCGCGGGCAAGCTGCGCGGCGGGCGCGTCGGGATCGTCGTCCAGGCCGAGTGGGGGGTCAGAGGCACGGGGAGAGCCCCAGACGCGCAGCAGCTGCGCCAGAACTCGCGCCTGCTGATCCTCAGCCTCCTGAGCCTCGGCCCGAGCCCGCTCCTGACGCTCCGCTTCCAGCAGGTGCGCCAGCGCCCGCGCCAGCTCCTGCACCGCACCCGCCGCCTCTCCTCTAGGCACGGACCGACGGAAGCGGCGGGGAGTGCCAGCCTCAGTCATCGGCGGCGAAGCTGCACTCAGGCTGCGGGGCTCCTGCAGGAAGATGAATTGGGGAGAAGATATTGTTCAGCGTCCATCAGGCCTGGGACTTCCACCCGGGGGTGGGATGGGGGCTCCGTGGACCCTTAAATATCCACCAAGCCACGAGTCCTCCCAAATACAAACACCTCCAAGGCCACAAGAGACCTACCAAATATCTCTAGACACACTTAAGACCACCACAGACCCCTCGACCCATTCCCAGTTCTGCTTTCCTGACTCTCAGAACTTGCCTTGGGGCGGCTGGAGACCGGATCTCATACTAGTGGGAATTAAATTGGCAAAATAATTTTGAAGAGCAATTTGGCAACGTCAAAAAAGAAGTGTATATGCACATATACACATATCCTATTGGACATGGGTTTGTGAAACATGACAACAGCACTTTGTAATAGCATAAATGTGGAGGCTAGGCAACTTAGTGAGATTCTATTTCAAAATAAAAAACAAAACGGGCTGGGTATATTAGAACAAAGAAAAAGAAAAAGGGGGGGCTGGGTATGTTGCTCAGTGGTGGAGCTCCCCTGGGCTTAATCCTCAGAGGGGGGAGGAGAAAGGGAGGAGAAATAAAAGACCTGGAAACAACTCAATTGTCCACGGACTTATTGAGAATGCATATAGATGCATGATAGGGCATAATATTATGCAGCAAAAAAACTAAGTGGATTATAACTACACACCTCCATACGAATGAATCTCAGCACCAAAGTAGAGCCAACTTTTCTTTTTAAAGAGGCAAGTTTGGGCTGGGGGGTGTAGCTCAGTGGTATACCACTTGCCTAGCATGTGCAAGGCCTTGAGTTCAATCCCCTAGCACCCAAAAGAAAAAGAAAATAAAGAAAAAATAAAAAGGCAAGTTCCAGAATCCCACTGCAGACTGTCTGAGAATACCAGGCACTCAAGGACTTCCTAGTGACCCCTAGTGACTACCAGGAGGCAGGTGCCCAGTTTTATTCCATTTTTATGATGTACCAAAGCAGGAAAAACTAAAAAATAAATTGTTTAGAGATATATACATATGTGATGAGGAATCAATGGACAGAAAATACACGATAATGAATGAGGGGGATAAAGACACCAGGGGAGGGACACATAGGGGCTTCTATTATTGGTCATACTCTATTTCTTAAGCTGTGTCGTGGGTATGCAATGGGTTATTTTATCATTATTCTTTACAATTTTACATATATGTTAGCTATATTGTTGAATATAAAAATATTTAATAATATTAAAAATCTTCCATCCTTATTCAGACATAAAGAGCTAAAGGATGAAGCTGCTGCAAGAGCTCTTGGTTGGTGCCCACCACCCCTCAGCCCCAGGGGAATTACTCACCAGTAATCACAGTCTCCCCCACCCTGCATGAACTGACAACCCTTGAGGTGTCACATTTGCAACCCAACACTACTACATCCACATGTAAATTACAGCACACATTCACATCTACATTTGCTCATGCAGTTACACTCTCCAAGCCACACAGGTCCAAGGACATGCACCACCCTTAAAGACACAAAGCAGCAGAGACATCATGGCTCCTCTCTCCGCAATGACACAGCTCCACAAAGCAGAAAGAAACAGCCTCATGAACATTACTACAAAATCTCAGGCACTCAATTCAATAGAACCAAGATGGAATGTGCACACCAAGAGGCAGGGCCCACTCCTCTGAAATAACAAAATCATGCAGACACACTCAAGCACACAGAAAACCACGCCCATAAGCCATGCCATCACATATAAGGAATCACAAATACATACACACACGGTGTCAATGAGAAAGCAATCAGGTCCACACACCCACAAAAAATGTCCCAGAAGCAACTCCAGTATCACACACGCTACACAATCACGCAACTTAGCAGGACCCTCAGAAGCTGTCAAACCCAAGGACACACATTCACATATTAAAACACCCCCACATCACTGTCATCACATCTCATGCACACATGCTGATACGTGCACACCCTGCCAGAATTCTCCCTAGTGCCATGCCAGTGCCACATTCTGAGGGCGGAACAACACAAGGCCTGGCCTGTTATGCGGTGGGATGGGCAGGGTGCGGCTGCTGGCAGAGCCCAGGAAAATGCCACCCGCACACGCAGAGACCCAATCTGGTCTCTAGTGTGTCATTCTGGCCTTCCCATGTACCAGCGGCTGGAGCCTGGACCACCCTTGACGATCTCCTCACATCCCTAGAGCTGGCTCAAGCAAGGATGTGGCACTGACCATCGCCCGCAGCATCCTTCTCCCCACCCCCACCCCGCTCCGGACTGGGGTCGCACCTTTACCGGCCGCGCGCAAAGCGCGGGGGGCAACAGAAGAAGGCCCAGCAGCAGCACCACCAAAAGGCCGACGCCCCCGGCCCGCGGCCCGCGGAGCAGTGGCGACCCCGCCATGCTGCCCCTGCGAGCCGGGCTCCGGACGGGCGAACTGGCTGGCAAGTGCGCAGCGCCGGGCTATGGGGCACAGCTGCGGTGCTCTGCGACTGCGCACGCCCAGGATCCAGGCCCCCTCCTGCCCACCCGGTCCTGCCACTCTACGCACGCGCATCCTCAGGGCTCTGGCAGCTTCTGTATCCCGCACATCGCCATGGAAATACCCAAGGGGCAAGGTGGAGAGCTGGAACCTGTGCTGGCGGTTACCATGGCAGTTGGAGGGCAGTCGCTAGGGCAACAGACCATGCAGTTGACTTAGCAGACAGGGAAAATTAACTCAGTGGAGTGAAATGGGGGCTGGACCCCACCTCTGCCTTCTTGGGGAGATGGACTTTGTTTACTGGGTAAACAGCTATGAGCTGTCTCCTGTGGGCCAGGCCTTTTACAAAGAGATGGGTTCCATCCAGGTGGAGTGACCCTGGACAGCTCAGTTCTCCATGCTCAGCCCTGACTTGCAATAAGAGTGTTTCTAGTGAATCCAATATTAGGATGACTTTTAAGGTTTAATAAGAATGATATTCAGTAGGAGCTCAAGAAATGCTCCTTTCCATCCTCTTCTTGTCTCTTCACCCGTATTTTTTAAATCTCTCCATGGCTCTCTGCATTTCTTTCTGTCTTTATGCTCCCATTGCTGTCTTCCTCTCCCCATCTGTCTCTCCTTAGCTGGCTATTTTCTGTATTCATCTCTCCAACATCCTCCTGCCTCTGTCTTAATTTACTGTCAGTATATGCTTGTTTTTCTATAAATAGATACCTACATAAATTTGTGTCCATATATTATTCCAGAAAGAATTTCAAGCCACTTAAATGATACATCAGGGGCTGGGGGTTTAGCTCAGTGTTGGGGCACGTGCTTAGTTAGCATGTGCAAGTCTCTGGGTTCAATCCTCAGCACAAAATAGAAAAGAGGGCTGGAGTTGTGGCTCAGTGGTAAGCACTTGCCTGGCATTTGTGAGGCCCTGGGTTCAATCCTCAGCACTGCATATAAAAATTAATTAATTAGTTAATTAAATAAATAAATAAAAGATCCATTGACATCTAAAAACATTTTTAAAAATAGAAAAGATACATCAGGGGCTGGAGATGTGGCTCAAGCGGTAGTGCACTCGCCTGGCATGCGTGTGGCCCGGGTTTGATCCTCAGCACCACATACCAACAAAGATGTTGTGTCCGCGGAGAACTAAAAAAAAAATAAATAAATATTAAAAAATTCTCTCTCTCTCTCTTTAAAAAAAAAGATACATCAAAGGAAATAAGATTTTAATAAAATATATGTATATTCCATAAGAAAAAATGTTGAGAATATTGGCAGTAGTTATTTCTGGGTGGGGAGATAATCAATGATTTGTACTTTCTCCTTTATGCTTTGTTGTCTGAAAAGAATGTTACAATGAATGTTAGAATTAGATAAAACAATAAATATATTTTGTTTGGGAATTAAGACAAAATATGATGACATGGCTTAAATTATAAATAAAGAAGAGAAAGATGTGGCCATATGATTGAACATTTATCTAATTCATTGATTCTGTATTCATGTCTTCATGTCTTGGGTATCACAAACAACAGACAATGAAAATCCTTATCCACATCCCTTTAGGGACCTGATGATTATACACCTAGGAATGGCTCCCATGCTCACCACCTTCTGGTGATCATGTCTTTGCATAATCCCCTGCTGTTGAATGTGTGCATGACCAATTGTGACTAACTGTATGTGCTCACCTGGAGGTGATTATATTAAAAAATAAGGTTGAGGGCTGGATTATAGCTCAGTTGGTAGAGTGCTTGCCTTGCATGCACAAGGCCCTGGGTTCAATCCCAAGCACCACAAAAAAGTAAAATTAAATTAAATTTAAAAATCAAGAAAGGATTAGATGTTCCTCTAGACTACTGGCCCTGGCTGTGTGTGGTGGTGCATGCC
The DNA here is from genome assembly GCF_964194105.1 of Spermophilus citellus. Lineage (NCBI taxonomy): Eukaryota > Metazoa > Chordata > Mammalia > Rodentia > Sciuridae > Spermophilus > Spermophilus citellus. Next base: position 42,674,330 of record NC_138190.1, on the reverse strand, counting down.
TATAATCCCAGAGGCTTGGGAGTCTGAGACAGGAGGACTGCAAGTTCAAAGCCAGCCTCAGCAACTGAGAGGCACTAAGCAACTCAGAGAGACCCTGTCTCTAAATAAAATACAAAATAGGGCCGGGGATGTGGCTAAGTGGTTAAGCACCCCTGAGTTCAATCCCCCATACCAAAAAAAAAAAAAAAATTAAATTAAATTAAAAATGAGGTTAAAATAAGGGACTTATACTCCCTTGCTGGTTTTGATAAAGCACGTGGCCACTACGGGAAACCTAAGTAGGAAAGACTAGAGGCTGGCCTCTAGGAGCTGAGATGGCCTCCAACTGACATCCACCTAGCCTGAAGCCCTCAATTCTATTACTGCAAGAAACTGAATTCTGCTTCTAAGTGGATCCTTCCCCAAGTCAAACCTCAGATGACACAGGAGCCCTAGTTAACATCTTGATTTCAGCTTGTGAGACCCTGAGCAGAAAACCCAGCTAACTCATACCTTGGTTCCTGACCACAAAAACTGAGATGTTTGTTGTATGTACTGTATATTTTGTGATGCTGGTGATATAACCCAGGGCCTTCAGCATGCTAGTACTCTACCACTGAGCCAAATCCTAGCCGAGAAGGTTGTTTAAAGCTTTAGGATTTGGGGGCTGGGGATGTGGCTCAAGCGGTAGCGTGCTCGGGTTCGATCCTCCAGCACCACATACAAACAAAGATGTTGTGTCCGCCAATAACTAATAAATAAATAAATAAATATTAAAAAAAGCTTTAGGATTTGTGTTAATATTGTCATATAACAACAGAAAACTAGTCTAAATAATCCTCTCTGAAGAAAAGGTTAAAACTCCATTGAAATGTATAAAACATTATATGAATAAATGAAAACACATTTCAAGACTATTAAATATTATGAAAAAAACTGAGGCTGGGCGTGAATATATAATCCCAGCAAATCAGAGGCTGAGTCAGGAGAATTGCAATTTCAAAGCCAGCCTCAGAAATTTAGCTAGGCCCTAAGCAACTTAAAAAGACCCTGTGGCAAATTTTTAAAAATAAATAAATAAAAATGGCTGGGGATGTGGCTCAGTGGTTAAGCATACCTATGTTTAATCCCTAGGACCAAAAAAAAAAAAAAAGATTTTGAGACAAGGTCATGATATGCTATCCAGGCTGGCCCCAAATTCAAGGACTCCTCTTGGTTCAGCCTCCCAAGTAGCTAAGACTATAGGTACACAAAACTGTGCCTGATAACATTATGAAGATTTAATTTCTTTTCAAATTAATATATAACTTCAATACATGCTCAATTTAAATGCTTGATGAATATTTTAAGGTTAATAAAATTTATTTTAAAATCTATATAAGAGTCCACACAAAAGTTTTTACATGAATGTTCAAAGCACCACTATAAATAATAGCCAAAAAGTGGAAGCAACCCAAATATCCATGAATTAATAAATGGAAAAAAATGAGGCTGGGCACAATGGCACATGTCTGTAATTTCAGCAACTTGGGAGCCTGAGGCAGGAGAATCACAAGTTCTAGGGGAGTCTTAGCAACTTAGACACTGTCTTAAAACAAAATAGCAAAAAGGGCTGGGGATGTAGCTCAGTAGTAGAATTCATGCCTAGCATGCATAAGACCCTGAATTCAATTCCAAGTATTACAAAAACAGAAACAAAACAAAGTGAGGTATAGCCATACAATGGAATATCACTTGGTCATAAAAAGTAATAAAGTACTGATATATGCTACAACATGGATGATCCTTGGAAATATACTTAAAGAAGACAAACACAGCCAGGTGCCATGGCATATGCCTGTAATCCCAGCAGTTCAGGAGGCTGAGGCAGGAGGATAGAGTGTTCAAAGCCAGCCTCAGGAAAAAGCGAGGTGCTAAGCAACTCAGTGAGACTGTATCTCTAAATAAAATACAAAATAGGGCTGGGGATGTGGCTCAGTGGTCAAGTACCCCTGAGTTCAATCTCTGGTACAAAAAAGAAGAAGGAGGAGGAGGAGGAGGAGGAGGAGGAGGAGGAGGAGAAGGAGAACACAAAAAGCCACACATGGCATGATTCTATTTATGTGAAATGTCCAGAATAAGCAAATCCATAGAGATAGAAATTTGATTAGTGGTTGCCAGGATTTGGTAGGGGAGGGAAATACAATGAAGAATGACTGCTGATGAGCGCAGGGTTGTTTTGAGATGATGAAAATGTTCTGGTTAGATACTGGTGATAGCTGTACAACTTCATAAATATGCTAAAAACCATAATATTGCATACTTTAAAATGTTGAACTTTAGCTGGGCACAGTAGCATATACCTGTAATTCCAGTGACTTGGGAGGCTAAGGCAGGAGGTCCACAGATTCAAAGCCAGCCTCAGCAAGTCAGCAAGGCCCTAAGCAACTCAGTGAGAGCCTGTCTCTAAATAAAATACAAAATAGGGCTGGGGATGTGGTCCAGTGATTGAGTGCCCCTGAGTTCAATCCCTGGTAACTCCCCCCCCCCGCAAAAAAATAGACCCTGTATCAAACAAAAAAATTAAAAAGCATTGGGAATGCTACCCAGTGGTTAAGCATCCCTGGGTTAAATATCTGGTACAAAAAAAAAAAATGTTGCACTTTATGTAGATTATTTAGATCTCAATAATTACATAAATATATGCATAAAACTACCATTTAACCCACCTATCACACTCCTTAGTCTATACCCAAAGGACTTAAAATTAGCATACTATAGTAATGCAGCCACATCATTGTTTATAGCAGCTCAATTCACAATAGCTAAATTGTGGAACCAACCTAGATGCCCTTCAATAGATGAATGGATAAAGAAACTGTGGTATATACACACACGGTTGAATATTACTCAGCATTAAAAAAAGAATAAAATTATGGCATTTGCAGGTAAATGCATCCAGTTGGAGAATATCATGCTAAGTGAAATAAGCCAATCCCAAGAAACCAAAGGCCAAATGTTCTCTCTGATAAGTGGATTCTGATCCATAATGGGGGGGGGCATGGGAAAAATGGAGGAACTTTGATTGGGCAAAGGGGAGGGAGGGGACAGGAGGGGACATGAGGGCACAAAAGATGGAATGAGATGAACATCATTACTCTAGGTACATGTATGACTACATATATAGTGCAACGCTACATCGTGTACAACTAGAGAAATGAAAAGTTGTGCTGCAATTGTATATGATGAATCAAAATGCATTCTACTTTCATATATATCTAATTAAAATTAATTAATTAATTTGAAATTAAAAAATAAAAAAGGGAAAAATAAATAAATACATAAATAAAGTTATATTGGAAAACAGTCATGTTCATCCATCCAAAGACAGTGTATAGCTATTTTCATCCTACAAAGCAAAGTTGAGTAGTGTCAACAGAAAAGAGAGGGCCTAGGGGCTGGGGTTATGGCTCAGTGGTAGAATGCTCCCTCATACTTGTGAGACCCTGGGTTCGATCCTCAGCACCACATAAAAATAAACAAAATAAAGATATTGTGCCCATTAAAAAAAGGAGAGGGCCTATAAAGCTTAAGAAAATGTTTACTAGGGGTCTGGGTTAGTAGCTCAGTGGCAGAGCGCTTGCCTAGCATGTGCAAAGCACTGGGTTTGACTCTCAGCACTACATATAAATTATTAAATAAATAAAGGTCCATCAACAACCAAAAAAATATTTTTAAATGTTTATTATCTGGATATTTAGGGATAAAGTCTCCAACTTCTTGTTATGACTAATGAAATGTTCTGTGTATATATTCATGACAATACTTTTCTCAGGAAGCTATAATGGAAATATTACTAATAATTAAAAGAGATCATTTTCCTCAGTGACAATTCTTTTTTTTAATTTTTTTTTTAGTTGTTGATAGACCTTTATTTATTTATATGTGGTGCTGAGAATCAAACCCAGTGCCTCACACATGCCAGGCAAATACTCTATTGCTGAGCCCCAGCCCCAGCCCATCAGTGACAATTCTTACAGGGATGGCTAGGAAGGGAAGAGATTTTTACCTGTTGTAATTATTGCTGTATTCCCAAATCATACTAGGAGATAAATATTTTTGAATGAATGAACATACACATGGATTGTTGTTTACTATCTGTAATGATTAATCAGATATAAGAAATCTATACTAAATTCTTATTTCCTGTGGATGTGTATATTTTATGACATTATAGGAAGAGTACATATATTAATATTTTATACAACTATATTAATATTTTATACACAAATCTTTGAAATGTCACTTATTAAAGTGTAGTTTGCTTAAAGTGAAGAACAAAAAATACATGTACATAAAAGAATGAAGGTATGTGAATAGCTAACTCAATTCTGAAAAAAGGTAGATTTTTTACTTTATGTTTCAGGATCAAAAAGGCAGATGTTGGGACTTGGGTTATAGCTCAGTGGTAGATCATTTGCCTTGCTCTGAAACTCGGCACCACATAAAAATAAATAAATAAAGATATTGTGACCATCTACAACTAAAAAAAATATTTTTTAAAGAAAGGTAGATGTTAGGAAAAGTAGAGGGAAATAAGCTGATTCCTACCTCACATAATATACAAACAACTCCAGGTCAGTTAAAGACCTTAATGTAAGCCAGGCATGGTAGCACATGCCTGTAGTCCCAGTGGCTCAGGAGACTGAGATAAGAAGATCAAGAGTTCAAAGCCAGCTTCAGCAAAGCAAGGGGCAAAGCAACTCAGTGAGACCCTGTGTCTAAATAAAATACAAAAACAGGGACACGGGATGTGGCTCAGTGGTTAACCATCCCTGAGTTCAATCTCAGGTACCCTCCCTCTCCCAAAAAAATACCCTTCATGTAAAAGGACAAAAATACAAATCAATAGACTAAAATATACTATGTAATTTAAGAATGGGGAAGGAGTTCTCAGACAAAACTTTTTGTTTCTTGGTAGTTAACCACTGAGACACATCCCCACAATGTTTTGTTTTTTTATTTATTTATTTATTTATTTATTTATTTATTTATTTATTTATTTATTTATTTATTTTGAGATAGGGTCTCAGTAAATTGCTAAGACTGGCTTTGAACTTAGAATTCTCCTGCCTTAGCCTCTGGGGCCTCTGGGATTACAGGCATGTGTCACCATGCCTGGCTCAAACAAAACTTTAAAAGCAGCAATCACAAAAAGAATGTCCGTGACAAGCCAGGTATGGTGGCACATGCCTGTAATCCCAGTGGTTCAGGAGGCTGAGGCACGAGGATCATGAGTTCAAAGCCAGCCTCAGCAATGGTGAGGTGCTAAGCAGTGAGGCCCTGTCTCTAAATAAAGTACAAAATAGGGATGGGGATGTGGCTCAGTGGTTGAGTGCCCCTGAGTTCAATTCCTGGTACCAAAAAAAAAAAAAAAGAATGTGGGTGACAATGCATCAAAATTTATGATTTCTGGGCTGGGAACATTGATAGAGTGCTTACTTACCTAGCATACAGGAGGACTCTCTATTCAATTGCCAATATTGCAAAAAATTCATGATTTCTGTTTTTTGTTCCTATTATGCACCTAAAAACAAACAAAAAATTATGACTTCTGTTTAACGAAAAGATCTCATACAGTAAGTTCACAGACATACCAAGATGGTAAATGACATATGCTTATGTCTGAAATGACAAGAGGTTAAAAAAACAGATTATAAAAGCTTTGTACTTTCAGAAATCAATAAGAAAAATATGGGAACCCTTTTGTATATGTTTAGTTAAATTTTATTTTCCTGCAACCAAAATTTCTCCCATTTCCTTTCAGAGGGAACATAACCACCTTTCTTTCTTTCTTTTGTACAGGAGATTGAACTCAGGGGCACTTAACCACTAAACCATATCCTCATCCCCTTTTTTTGAGTGTCCCTGAGTGCAATCCTTGGTACCAAAAAAAAAAAAAAAGAAAGAAAAGAAAAGAAAAAAGATATCCTTCATTAGAAGCATGATGAAATAAAAAAGGAAGTCCTTAATTCTAAGGTCAAAGAAGATCTTTTCGCATGAAACTAGACTCTTTAACATTAAGTATTTTCTTGTTGTTTGTGGTACTGGGGATGGAACCCAGGGTACTCTACTAGTCCTTTTTATTTTTTTCTTTTGAGACAAAGCCTCACTAATGTGCCCAGGGCTAGCAATTTTGTAATCCTCCCACTTCAGCCTCCAGAGTCACTGGAATTACAGATGTGGGCCATCCCACTGGGCTCATGTTTTGAAAGTGTAGTCATAACTTTTAGATTTGTTACCTATGTGTATGTTTATATTTATATGTATCACTAACTTCATTTGCAATTATGTTAATAAATTCTCTACTGGGGCAGAGCTCTTGCTTGGGATGTACAAATCTCTGGTTCAATTCCCAGCACTGAAAAAAATAATCTCTACTAAAAGTTATTATGATAAATAATGTAAATAATTGTACAATGGAGTAAAGTTAGAATTTAGATTTTTTAAAAATATATTTTTTTTAGTTGTCAATGGATTTTTTGAAATTTATTTATATGTGATGCTGAGAATTGAACCCAGTGCTAGACACATGCTAGGCAAACACTCTACCTACCATTGAGCCACAACCCCAGCCCAGAAATACATAATTTTAATATGTTAAAACATTAATGGATACAAAATTTCTGCAAAAAATGGAGAGCTATAACATATCATGGATTATTTACATGTTATAAAATTCAAAGGAACGCCACATTCCAACTAAAACATTTTTAAGGAGCTGACATACTTTTGAAAAAAATACACCACATATCAGTGAAAGGTTAATAGCTCTTTTTGTGTGTGTGTGTGGGGGGGTGCTGGGGATCAAACCCAGAGCCTTGTGCATACAAGGCAAGCATTCTACCAACTGAGCTATATCCCAAGTCCTAGTAATGGCTTTTTTAGTAGACAAAGCTGAGAAAAATGGCTCATTATATGATAAAAAATAAAACTTGGTCTCACATACAAAGGTACATATCAAATAGTTTAAAGGTGATGTTCAATCATTACCAACTAGTAGAGCCTGGCATTAACCAGTAAGAACCAGCACTTGACCACTCAGAACAGTGGCCAGCCAGTATACCAGAGTGTCCTAGCTGAACCAAGCTGAAGTCAGCGGCCTCAATGTGAAAGGAAAAGAAATGAGCTAACATAAGAAAATGAAAATATCTTAACTAATTTTATTTATTTATTTATTTTTTAATAAAGAGAGAGAGAGTGGGGGAGAGAGAGAGAGAGAGAGAGAGAGAGAGAGAGAGAGAGAGAATTTTTTAATATTTATTTTTTAGTTCTCGGCGAACACAACATTTTTGTTTGTATGTGGTGCTGAGGATCGAACCCGGGCCGCATGCATGCCAGGCGAGCATGCTACCGCTTGAGCCACATCCCCCTATTTATTTATTTTTGTGGTACTGGGGATCGAACCCAGGGCCTTGTGCCTGCAAGACAAGCACTCTACCAACTGAGCTACTACTCCAGCCCCTTAAGTATTTTATTTTATTTTTTAATATTTATTTTTTAGTTATAGGTCAACACAATATCTTTATTTTATTTTTATGTGCTGCTGAGGATCGAACCCAGAGCCTCACACATGGTAGGCAAGTGCTGTACCTCTGAGCCATAACCCCAGCCCCTTAAGTATTTTAAATAAATCAAAAAGCAGCAAACTTCATAACATAATAATTTATCTACCTTAAACTTAAGAATGTCTGTTTGGTGAAGGATCCCCTAGATTCAATAAGTGCCATTCCGAGATATTTACAATTGCCCAGAAATATATAAGGGACTACTCAAAACAAACAAACACAACACACAAAATGGAAGCCCTGTGGGAAAAGGAACAGTTCGTAGAGCAACCAGCAAGGCTGATAGGCATACGACAAAATCCCCCAAATTATTTGTGATCAAATGGGAATACATTAAACACAAATGCCCCTTGGACAGACGCAAAAATCAGAAAGTTGGGCAGTACCAAGTGCTCCTAAGGATGAAGAGGAAGGAAGCCTCAAGTGGGAGAGTCACTCTCGATTCTAAAGAAAAATCTGGAAAGCCAGAGAAATTAACCTGTGTGACCCGCAATCCCATCCTGGGTATGTATGCTAGAGAACTGTTCACACAAGCACAGAAGGGACACTGAAAAGGATATTTATTGTGGCCTGGAATATGGTGCCGAGGAGTTGGGGACACCCAGGTGTCCACCACTTATGGCAATGTGTGAGTAAAATGCAGTCTATGCCACTATGGGGTACCATGTGGCAGTTTAGAGCAACGACAGATCTAGAATGAGCAGAGGGCTACAGCTTCACATATATTGAGTGAAATCTATTGCACAACAATCTCACACATAAAGTAAAAGCATATTCACTCCTAAAACACTGTATCTTATAAGGACACACTGATATTCAAAGATATACAATAAACAAACAGGGTGCCAATGGGACAGGATGGTGTGAAGAAAGGCAAAAACACCACAAAACCAGAGAATCTTGCATGGGACCGTAATCCCAAAATGCCAAACAAAATGGCTGTGTTCAGTTATGCCTTGAATGTGTGCACCAGGAAGTATGTACCAGAAAGGTGGCTCTAAAGGGTCCTGGGGAGAGGTGATGCCATGGATGAGACTCTAGTATAGTACCTTCATTCTTTGAGAGTGTTCCCCTTGTGTGCCAAGGCTTAAGCTGCAGCCCAGAGGCACTTGCTCATTTAGTTCCCTTCCCACCACAGAGCCATTCCAGAGAATGTGCCTCCAGCAAACTGCATTCCCAGGGCTGGGGATGTGGCTCAAGCGGTAGCGCGCTCGCCTGGCATGCGTGCGGCCCGGGTTCGATCCTCAGCACCACATACAAAGATGTTGTGTCTGCCGATAACTAAAAAATAAATATTAAAAATTCTCTCTCTCTCTCTCTCTCTCTCTCTCTCTCTCTCTCTCTCTCACTCTCTTTAAAAAAAAAAAAAAAAAGACTGCATTCCCAGCACCCAAATGAGGATAAGGCCACTGTTGGTTCTTGATGTGATGTAAGGCCTCATGTCCCAGGCCTGGAAACCTATAAGCCAACCCTCATTTATTTCAACTCACTTTTGAATATGAGCAAGAGTTCACAGGACATCTTGAGTAAGAGACAGGCGATGAAAGTGAGAGGGTGGGAATGGGGAGACACCTTCTCCATGTCCTGGGGGGCTGCAAAATTCAGCAGGACCTATCATTGAGCCACAGGACACCCAGGGCAGTAACAACCTCTACACAACTAACCAAGCAGCTAATAGCTTGAGACCAGGGTCAACAGAAGATGGAGTCAAACATCACTCTCTGGTTTTGCCTCAACTTAAAAATAAGTTTTATCTCAGCTTCTGCTAACCCTGATAGGGCAAAAAAAAAAAAAAAAAGCAGGAAATGTTGTCCCCAAGTCTTGGCTAGGCATCCAAACAGGGTTTCAACCCCAGACCTCAATGAGGTCCCCAGATTCCATGCCCAAATCAGCTGGCAGCTCCTTGCCTGAAAGCTTTGTCCCATCAAAGAAGAAAGATAGCTTGTGTCCAGAGAGTCCATGGCCTCCTCATAGTGTAACATGAGGGTCTTGAGAGGAGAATCTTGAGACAAGGCGATCTCCAGCATCTGGTGTTTCTCTTTCCTCTGCACCCTGAGACAGAGCTGTTGGGATGTCTCTGTGGCCTCTGAAGAACCTGCTAGTACCACACAGTCATTCTGATATGCAAATCTGATCAGGTCAGCCAGGCACCGGATTTTTTAAAAAAATATTTTTTATTGGGCTGGAGATGTGGCTCAAGCGGTAGCATGCTCGCCTGGCATGCGTGCGGCCCGGGTTCGATCCTCAGCACCACATACAGGCAAAGATGTTGTGTCCGCCAAAAACTAAAAACTAAATATTAAATAAAAAATTCTCTCTCTCTCTCTCTCTCTCAAAAAAAATAAACTTTAAAAAATATTTTTTATTTTGTTTATCTATCTTTATGTGGTGCTGAGGATCGAACACAGTGCCTCACAGGTGTGAGGCAAGCACTCTGCCACTGAGCCACAACCCCAGCCCCCCACCCCCGACCAGATTTTGAATGGGAAGAGCCAGGGGCTCTCTGGAAGCACAGGCCCCTCCACTATGACCACCTCATCATCTTGGCTCTGGTGGCCTTGGCCCTGGTGCTGCTTGGGGCTCAGAGAGGATGAGAGATCTTGGAGGTGCTTGTTTACTTCCTCAAACACCTTTTTCTTCTCTTCTTTCTCATCCTTACTCCTCAGCTTCTTCTTCCAGGGAGAGCCTGGATGTGAGGGATCCTCAGGGTGGGGACTGCTAGCATCTGCTACATCTGCCTCTTCCTCAGCCCCTGAAGGGCAAAGTTTCAGGAGGGACACATGATCTGGGATGAGGTGGAAGCTGCTTTGCAAGCCTTTTACTGGGCAAACTTACTAGTCCTGGATATTTTTACTACAAAATAAATTGTTATCTTCCCGGATGAGTATCGTTCCCCCTCCCCCACCTTTTTTCCCCTTCTTTGTTTTTTGGTGCTGAGGATGGAACCCATGGTCTTTCATATATTAGGCAAGTGCTAAGCACTTTACCACTGAGAGCCAAAACCAGCTTCATAACTATATCTTAAAGATTATGAACTTTTTTTAAAGATTATCTTTTTTTTAGTTATAGTTGGGCATAATACCTATATTTATTTATTTTTATGTGGTGTTGAGGATCAAACTCAGGGCCTTGCACATGCCAGGCGAGTGCTCCTCCGCTGAGCCCAGCCAGATTATGAAACTTTTTTAAATTTTTTTAATTGACTTTTTAAATAAATGACAGCAGAATGTATTACACTTCTTATTACACATATAGAGCACAAATTTTCATATCTCTAGTTGTATATAAAGTATGTTCACACCAATTCGTGTCTTCATACATGTATAGACTTTTTGTGTGTGTGTGTGTGTGTGCGGTGCTGGGTATTGAACCCAGGACTTTGTGCATGTGAGGCAAGCACTCAACCAACTGAACTATATCCTCAGCCCCCAGAGCATGAACTTTTAAATTTAATTAAATTAATTTATTTATTTTGGGGTACCAAGGATTGAAATCACTGAGCCATATACCCAGCCCTATTTTGTATTTTATTTATATACAGGGTGTCACTGAGTTGCTTAGCACCTCACTTTTGCTGAGGCTGGCTTTGAATTCATGATCTTCCTGCCTCAGCCTCCAGAGCCGCTAGGATTACAGGCATGTGCCACTAACCCACCCAGCCTGATTATGATCTTTTTGTGTTTAAAACAAGCATAGCTGGGTGTGGTGGCTCAGGCCTGTAAGCTCAGTAGCTCAGAGGCTGAGGCAGGATGTTCACAAGTTAAACACAGCCTTAACAATTTGGTGAGGCTTTAAGCAACTTAGTGAGACCCTGTCTCTAAATAAAAAATAAAAAAGCCTAAGGATGTGGCTTAGTGGTTAAGTGTCCCTGAATTCAATTCCCAGAACCAAAAAATAAAATAAAGAAGCATAATCATAGTACAATACCACAAACATTGCTAGAAGAACTGTCTGCAAAAATATTTGTTTCCAGCATTCCAGAAACCTGTTTGTTTTAAGTTTAAATAAGTATTAGGGGGGCTGGGGATGTGGCTCAAGCGGTAGCGCGCTCGCCTGGCATGCGTGCGGCCCGGGTTCGATCCTCAGCACCACAAACCAACAAAGATGTTGTGTCCACCGAGAACTAAAAAATAAATATTAAAAATTCTCTCTCTCTCTCACTCTCTTAAAAAAAAAATAAGTATTAGGACAATGGACTAAATCACATGGGCATCATTTGAGATTTATTGCTTAGTTTTTCATTATACCCTGTATCCAAGGCATAGCGTATGAATTATTGTTGGATTCCCTTCACACATCATTCCACATTGCACCAATGCTCTGACCACCCCCTCCCCCATCAGAATTACCTGAACAAAGAGAGCACTGTGATTGCTTACCTGTGTTAGAAAGCTTTCCACTGCTTAACAGACCTGCCAGAGGCTCCTTCAGCTATCCTTATTTGAATTGTGTGATAGGTAGTGCCTATTAAAAAAAAAAAAAAAAAAACTCTAATATGATCCATCAGTTCCACTGCTGAGTGTTGTCAAGGTGATGTTAGACCAGGACGCAAGAAAAGACCACTGACTCCAATTAAAATCGAATTAAAGCAAGCTTTTTATTTCGACCGGCTGGGCTTCCTCTCCCTCCCAAAACGGCGGGAATAAGACAGCAGCAGCCGCTTTCCTGCAGCCCAGCTTTATAGCCCAGAAAGATACACAAAGAGGGGTTACAGATAACAGAACTCTGACGAGCATCACACGAATGGTAGTTTACATTTTTTTTTTTTTTTTTTTTTTTGCTGGCCCCAACATCAGAATTTATGAGGACCATTAGAGCCTCAGAGAGGGTCGTTGTCTGGCCAGGGAAGGCCAATATTTATGAGGTGTCACTAAAGTTTCAGAGAGGGCTGCTATCTGGTCAGAGAGCCAGGCATGGGTGAGTTCAAGGCACGGGCAGGCATTCCAAGCAGGTTCAGAATTTGCAGTAATTTATAGTAAAGCCGAAATTATCTTTTCATGGCTTTGTGGCGAGATGGCTCCCAATTTTGAGAGAAAATCAGGTTGGGTCTATCAGTGATAGGAAATGTCCCCTCTGCTCTTTGAAGGTTCACTGAAATAAACAGACAAAAATCAAATAGGAGAAAAGGGCATGCAGATTTATTAATGTGCAAAAAGAGAAAAATCACAGTGTGGGGAAAATCACAAGAGTGATTACATGATGAGTCAAAATTATTCAGACCTATATAGCTCTTTTTCTATAGGGGAGGGAGGAATAGGGAATGTCAGGGGAACTGTAAATGATTTTTAGGGTACTTCAATGGGTTTTCAGAACCTACAATGGCCAGGAACAAAGTCTGTTTGGCCCACAGAAGGGACAATGGTTTGTAAATGATTCTCTATAAGATCAAAATGATTCTTTATAGGATCCAAATCAAGGACAATGGCGTGTGACAAAAGACTATACTGGTGTATTGACAGATTTTAGTCTCTTTTCCTGTGAAATGAGTTCAGTGAATGAAAACTCAGGCAAGGGACCAGAGCTAATTGTTTTCTTCCTTGGGGGTCCAGACTTTAAACAGACAAGGGAAATTTTCAGGAAGCCCGTTTGTTCCCTGGGAGCAGAATTTCCCAGTAAAAACCTGGAAAGGTCAGAGGGACCCGGATAGGAAGTTGGGTTCTAAAGGCCCCAGCAGTTCAAGCACCAGTTTGGGGGGGTATTTTTCTGAGTTCCAACAGTAAATACCCCAAATAATCAAAAGCAGAGAAATTATATATGTACATATATATTTATAGAAGTTATATAAATATAAATATATAAGTACATACTATTTACTTATTTAATGGCCAGGGATAGAACCCAGGCAGGACCTAGTGCACAGTAAGCAAGCCCTCTACCACTGAGCTACATCCCCAGCCTCCATAAAGAGATATTTGTATGCCCCTTTTATAGCATCATCATTCACAAAAGCCAAAAGGTAGAGGAATCTTTGTCCAGTGAAGTATGAGCAAATAAGCAAAATGTGTTATATTCACACAATGGGATATTACTTGGCCTTAAAAGGAAGGAAAATCTCACATATGCTACAACACGACAAGCCTTGAAGACATTAAGCTAAATGAAAATAAGACAGTGACAGAAACACAAATCCTGGGTGATTCCACTTAAAATGAGGTATTTAGTGTAGTTAAATTCACAGAGACAAAGTAGAGTGGTGCTTCCTGGGGTTGGGGGAGGAAGGAATGAGGAGTTGTTTAATGGGTATGGAGGATTTTGTTTTGCAAAATAAAAGAGTTCTGAGAAGCTGTGGGTGCAGCTCAGTGGCAAAGCTCCTGCATAGCATGCACCAGGCCCTGGGTTCCGCCCCCAGCACCACAACAAACAAATTAACAAAGAGTTCTGGAGATGGATGGTGGTGTAGATTGCCTAACAACATAAATGTTCTTAATGCTGCTGAACTGCTATACTTAAAAATTGTGATTTTTTCCAAAATTTGTATTTGGTCTTTGTCCCATTGCTTGACATACAACTCCTAAAATCCCTGGAATATTCAAAATGATAGGTATCTTTTTATATGTTAATGACTGGACTGCTGGCCTGCCACCCCTAAGTAGCTTCAGAATGGGGGCTGGTGACAGGAAACACCAAGGCAGGATTAGAGGATTGGGAGTTTTAGCCCTACCCCCAACCTCCAGGAAGGGGGTGGGGGATGAAGGTTAACTTAGTCATCAGTGGCTAACAATTTAATAAATCAATGTCTTATAATGAAACCTCCATAAAAACCTAAAATAACTGGATGCGGAAATCTCTGGATAGCAAACAGAGGAGGTTTCTAGAGAGAAACGCTTCTGGAGAGGGCATGGAAACTGAGATGCTCTATGGTGGGCCCCATGTTCTTTTTATTGTTGTTGTTCTTTTTTATTTTTTAGTTGTAGATGGACACAATATCTTTATTTATTTTTATGCAGTGCTGAGGATCGAACCCAGTGCCCCACATGTGTGAGGCAAGCGCTCTACCACTGAGCTATAGCCCCAGTCCCTGTTGTTCTTTAAAAAAAAAAAGTTGCTGATGGACCTTTATTTTGTTCTTATTTATATGTGGTGCTGAGAATCAAACCCAGTGCCTCACACATGCGAGGCAAGTGTTCTGCCACTGAGCTACAACCTCAGCCCTCACCTGTTCTTTTTTGAAAATTCTTTTTTAGTTGTATGAACATAATACCTTTATTTTATTTATTTATTTTTATGTGGTACTGAGGATTGAACCCAGGGCCTCACAGGGGCTAGGCAAGTGCTCTACCACTGAGCCACACTCCAGTCCTCTTCATCTGTTCTTAATCAGTGTCCTTTGTAATATTTTTTATAATAAAAGGGTAAGCCTAAGTAAAGTATTTCTTTGAGTTCTGTTAGTTGCTCTAGCCTATTAATTGAACCAAAGGAGGAGGTCCTAGGAACCCTGATTTATAGGGCCAGTAGCCCTAGGTAAAATGCTTGCCAGGCATGCACAAGGTCCTAGGTTCCACTCTCCCCACTCCAAACAAAAACAAAAACAGGAAGCTCAGGTAAAACAACCCAGACCTTGTGATTTTGGCATAGGAAGTGGGAAGCAGTCTTGGGGAGCTGAGCTCACAACCAGCAAGATCCTGATCCTATCTCCAGGGAGACAGTGTGAGAATGGAATTGAATTTAGAGAACACCCACCTGGACTCTTGGCCGAATTGCTTACGTGTTTGGTGTGTATGGAAAATCTCACATATATTTGTTCACAAGTTTTCCGTGAGAGTATAGGAGAAACTAAGTTTGTTTTTTATTCTGTGTCCTCAGAATGTTTTCAATAGTAACTTTTGTGGTATGTATATTTTACAATATTTTTAAATAAACAATTTTTTTGTGGTGCTGGAGATTGAACCCAGGGTCTTGTACATGCAAGGCAAGAACTCTACTAACTGAGCTCTATGCCCAGCCCAAACAATTTTTTTAAATAATGATAAAGTAAAACTAAAAATTGCTGGGCATGGTGGTTCACTCTTGTAATCTCAGCCATTTGGTAGGCTGAGGAAGGAGGATCAAAAGTTCCAGGCCAGCCTAAGCAACTTAGTACCACCCTGTCTCAAAAAAAGTAGAAAGGGGGAATTGGGGTTATAGCTCAGTGGTAAAGCACTTGCCTTGCATGCATGAGGCACTGGGTTCTATCCTCAGTACCACATAAAAATAAATAAATAAAGATACTGTGTCCATTTACAAATATATATATATATATATATATATATATATATATATATATATATATATAATTTTAAAGGGCTAGCAATGGAGCTCAGTGGTAGAGCACTCCTGGGTTTAATCCTTAGCATCAGTCAACCAATAAAAATAAATAAATAAAATAAAATAAACTTCTCAGAAACCTGCAAAATTCCAGCCAGATGCAGTGGTGTACGCTTGTAATCCCAGTGGCTCAGGAAGATCCAGGAGGATCGGGAGTTTAAAGCCAGCCTCAGCAATTTAGCAAGGGCCTAAGCCATTCAGTGAGACCCTGTCTCTAAATGAAATACAAAAAGAAAAAAAAAGGGCTGGGGTTGTGTCTCAGTTGATGAGTGCCCCTGGCTTCAATCCCTTGGAAAGAAAGGGAAAGAAAATAAAAGAAAGGGAAAGAAAAGAAGAAAGGAAAAGCAAGCTAGCTGCCAACTTCCAGAGACAAAGAATGTTGCTCTTAGCCTGGATGACAATAAGATTTAACCCTTCCAGAGACCTCCCCTTGCTACTCTGTAAAACTGACCCCCCCCACCATGGGTTTTGGAATTTCCCTTTGAATTATAGCTTCTACAGCATTACAACCCAATTCCACTTAACACTTACCTGGAGATTCATATGATGTTTCCAAAATCCTCCTAGGTTTCAAGTTGCATTTCTAAAATACCCCACATAAACACACCCTGCATAATCAAAGGGAAAAGAATCTGCTCTTGAATCAAAATAGAAAAGACTATGAACAAGTCTTAAACTGAGGATACTTAGAAATTCTCCAGAAGCTGATAACTGCAGAGATGGGCAGATTCTGCCCAAAACAACAGAAAAAGATTGATGTTCTGGTTCTTCAGCCCCTTTTAATCCATTATGAATTAGTATACCCTGACACCCTCTAGTAACCAACTGAACCCCCTAGTAACCAACTGAACTATCTCGGTTTTCACCCTATTACTTTTTTTTTGGGGGGGGGGTACTGGGGATTGAACTCAGGGGCACTCTACCACTGAGCTACATCCTCAGCCTTTTTAATTTTTTTCTTTTGTGGTGCTGGGGATCCAACCCAGGGCCTTATGCATGCAAGGCAAGCACTCCACCAACTGAGCTATATCCCCAGCCCTAAATTTTTTTTTTTAATTTTTTTTGAGACAGGATCTCTCACTAAGTTGCTGAGGCTGGCCTGGATCTAGCGATCCTCCTGCCTCAGGCTCCTGAGTTGCAGGCACCCTATTACTATGTGTCACTTGAGGGGGAAAAACTTTCTTGAGTGTTTTCTCTTACCATGACTGCATACTATGGCTGCTCTGAATTTGATTAGTGAATCAATCTCTCTCTCTCTCTCTCTCTCTCTCTCTCTCTCTCTCTCACACACACACACACACACACACACACACACACACACACACACACCTGAAAGTGACAAAAATATAATAGCTGTTCTTTTAAATACCTCAGATGTTGGGCATAATGATCTGTGCCTGTAGTACCAGCTACTCCAGAGGCTGGGGCAGAAGGACCACTTGAGGCCAGCAGTTCTAGGCCAGCCTGGGCAACATAGTGAGGCTTTATCTCAAAACTTAATATAGAGTGGCTGGGGTTTTGGCTTAGTGGTGGAGTGCTTGCCTAGCATGTGTGAGGCACTGGGTTTGATCATCAGTACCATATAAAAATACATAAATGAAATAAAAGTATTGTGTCCATCTACAACTAAATTTGTTTTTAAATTTAATATAGAAATAAAATAAATTCCTTAGTAACTTTTTTCCCAGAAATCCTTTCTGGCACTTCCATTTCCCTCAAAAACTTATTGCTACCAAACCTTGATCTTCTGAAAACTGGACCTTGGCCTCGAAAACTGCTTCTTAAACGCTGCCCGCGGCCTGGGTGGCGGGTCGGTTCCCTTTCCGGGACTCTGGGCAGCCGTGACTGTGGCGCGACCTGCCGGGTCAGCGCGAGTCCGGCGGCGGCCTGGCCATGCCGTCCCGGGTGGAGGACTACGAAGTGCTGTACACCATCGGCACGGGCTCCTATGGCCGCTGCCAAAAGATCCGGAGGAAGAGCGACGGCAAGATATTAGTTTGGAAAGAACTTGACTATGGCTCTATGACAGAAGCTGAGAAACAGATGCTTGTTTCTGAAGTGAATTTGCTTCGTGAACTGAAACATCCAAACATTGTCCGCTATTATGATTGAATTATTGACAGAACCAATACAACGCTGTACATTGTAATGGAATACTGTGAAGGAGGGGACCTGGCTAGTGCGATTACAAAGGGAACCAAGGAAAGACAATACTTAGATGAAGATTTTGTTCTTCGACTGATGGCTCAGTTGACTCTAGCCCTGAAGGAGTGTCACAGAAGAAGTGAAGGTGGTCATACTGTGTTACATCGGGATCTGAAACCAGCCAATGTTTTCCTGGATGGCAAGCAAAACGTCAAACTTGGAGATTTTGGGCTAGCTAGAATATTAAACCATGATACGAGTTTTGCAAAAACATTTGTTGGTACACCTTATTACATGTCTCCTGAAGTCTATCACTTTACTTTATCCATTGCCTCTATTGATGGATATTGTATTTCCAAAGGAGCACTGTATGCATATCCTTGAACAAATGAATCGCATGTCCTATAATGAGAGATCAGATATATGGTCACTGGGTTGTTTGCTGTATGAATTGTGTGCATTAATGCCTCCATTTACTGCTTTCAACCAAAAAGAACTAGCCGGGAAGATCAGAGAAGGCAAATTCAGGAGAATTCCATATCGTTATTCTGATGAATTGAATGACATTATTACGAGGATGTTAAATTTAAAGGATTACCATCCTTTCTGTGGAAGAAATTCTTGAGAACCCTTTGATAGCAGACTTGGTTGCAGAAGAACAAAGAAGACACCTTTTTTTTTTTTTTAAGAGAGAGTGAGAGAGAGAGAGAATTTTTAATATTTATTTTTTTAGTATTTGGCCGACACAACATCTTTGTTGGTATGTGGTGCTGAGGATCGAACCCGGGCCGCACGCATGCCAGGCGAGCGCGCTACCGCTTGAGCCACATCCCCAGCCCAAAGAAGACATCTTGAAAGGAGAGGGCAACGATTAGGAGAGCCTGAAAAGTCACAGGAGTCTATTCCTGTGCTGAATGAGCTGAAACTAAAAGAAATACAGTTACAGGAGCGAGAGCGAGCCCTCAAAGCCAGAGAGGAAAGGCTGGAGCAGAAGGAACGTGAACTTTGTGTTTGGGAGAGACTAGCAGAGGACAAACTGGCTAGAGCAGAAAATCTGGTGAAGAACTACAGCTTGCTGAAGGAGCAGAAGTTCCTCTCTCTGGCGAGTACTCCAGGTATGAGAGTCAGCTCGGTGTGCAGAAGTTGGTGCTACAAATGACGATGTGCACATCAGTGATACCCTCAAGAACTTCTTGACTTCCCATCCTCAATAATTAAGAAGAAAGTTCATTTCAGTGGAGAAAGTAAAGAGAACATCATGAGAAGTGAGAATTCGGAGAGTCAGCTCACCTCCAAATCCAAGTACAAGGATCTGAAGAAAAGGCTTCATGCTGCCCAGCTGCGGGCTCAAGCTCTGTCAGATATTGAAAAAAATTACCAACTAAAAAGCAGACAGATCCTGGGCATGCGCTAACCTGGCAGAGAGACAAAGCTGTGTGCAGTACTTAATAGAGCCAACCCTTTAAAGATTGATATTCAACTGCTGTAGCTTGATATACTTGGTTCCATGAGCCATGCCTTTTTGTATAGTAAGCATGGTATTTTGGAATTAATATGGCTGTTTTTCAGCAACAAATGTATAAGATGTCTATGTCTTTATTTTTATTTTATTTTTTCTCTTAGGAACAACTTTATAGAAATGATACTTTCTTGGTTGGGCTTTTAATCCTGTGTGTGAATACTTCTAGGAGTATGAGATGTGACCTTTGTTTTTTTTTTTTTTTATTGGTTGTTCACAACATTACAAAGCTCTTGACATATCATATTTCATACGTTAGATTGAAGTGGGTTATGAACCCCCAATTTTACCCCAAATGCAGATTGCAGAATCACGTCGGTTACACATCCACAATTTTACATAATGCCCTATGAGATGTGACCTTTGAGATCTTGGGGAAAACAATAATGTTAAGGGGGAAAAAGGTCTTTACTCAGGAATAGTAGTTATTAAGAAGTTTTAAATGAGGGGTGTGTGCTTACAATTGTCATGTATAGTTTTAAATTTAAAGTCTGAGGTTTTGAACGTTCTTGAACTTAGAAAAAGAGATTGAATATAAATTGGTCACTAATATCAAGACATCTTGTATATAAATATTCCATGTGGTGTAAATCTATTGTCTGTGGAAATTCATCACTGTGATGTCTGCAATCTTTTATTCCTTTTTATTCTATTTAATAGCATATGAGCTGGCTGTTGTTTGTCCACCTCTATCCCACTAATAAAACAATTCTTTAGTTTTCTTAAAAAAAAATAAAAAAAAAGAAAACTGCTTCTTTTAGGTCTTTGCAACCCCATCAACAATACCTTACCTAGTAGGAATACGCTGCAATGTTGTGGTGCTTTGTTATCTTCAGAGACCTTCCAGCCTGTTTTGCTGCTATTGTTTATTTCCACTTAAGACATCTGCCCTCCATGAGGGATACAGATTAGCTTTTTCATGATGTAATAAATGATACATATGTTTTTTTTTTGGGGGGGTGTTGTTGTTGGTGGTGCTGGAGATGGAACCCAGGGCCTCACACATACTAGGCAGGTGGTCTACATCAAGCTACATCCCAGCCCCAAGACATATACTGTTAACCCAGACTATGCCACACTAGGATAATTGTTGCTACTTACTTAGACATTGGGCTTATACTCCTAATTTATCCTGTCTATTCAGGGTACTCATTAGAGACAAAACTATGACCCTCTGGCTGGGGGCCTAGTGAGAGTTAAGTCATTGGGGCATGCCCTTGAAGTGGACACTGGGACCCCAGCACCTTCCTGTCTCTGTTTCCTGGTCACCAATGATCAGTTTCCTCTTCCCTGTGTTCCCACTATGATGCACTGTTTTGCCATAGGTCCAAAACAGCAGGACCAAGTGACCATGAATTGAGCTCTCCAAAACCATGAGACAACCCAGGTGTAGTGGTACACATCTCTAATCCCAGCAACTCAGGAGGCTGAGGCAGGAGGATTGCAAGTTTGAGGCCAGTTTGGGAAGCTTAACAAGACCCTGTCTAAAAATTAAAAATAAAAAGAACATGGAGTGTAGCTCAGTAATAGAAGACCCCTGGGATCAATCCTCAGTACTGAAAAAAAAAATGAAACTAAAAAAAAAAATCACAAGACAAAATAAACCCTCTTGCCTTTATTTATTTTATTTTATTTTTGCAGTGTTAGGGATCACCCACGTTGTCACAAATTGTAAGGTTTCCTTCTTTTTCTTCCTTTTTTTCTGCAGTGTTGGTGACAGAACCCAAGGCCTTGCAAATGTCACAAAAGTGACCCATCACAGTGCCGGATTTCATTCCTTTTAAAGGTTGAATGGTATGGAAAGGTTGGAATTGTTGTATGTGTCCACATTTTCTTTATTCATGCATCTTTTGATGGCCATCAGAGTTTCTCCCCCCCCATATATAGATTATTATAAATAATGATGCAATGAACATGAAAATGCAGGGAACACTTTAAGATCCTACAAAATAGGGCTGAGGCTGTAGCTCAGTGTAGAACACTTGACTAGGATGTATGAGACCCTGGGTTCAATTTCCCATATCACAAAAAACAAAAGTCCATTTAAAAAGTCCTATGAGGGCTGGAGTTGTGGCTCAGTAATAAAGCATTTGCCTGGCACGTGTGAGGCCCTGGGTTCAATCCTCAGCACCACATATAAACAAAATAAAAGATCCATTTACAACTAAGAAGTATTTTTTTTTAAAAAGTCCTATGAGCTGGGCGTGGTGGCACACACCTGTAATTCCAGCAGCTTGGGAGGCTGAGGCAGGAGGAGTGCAAGTTCAAAACCAGCCTCAGCAATGGCGAGGTGCTTAGCAAGTCAGTGAGACCCTGTCTCTAAATAAAATACAAAATAGGGCTGGGGATGTGGCTCAGTGGTCCAGTGTCCCTGAAGTCAATACCCGGTACCAAAAAAAAGTCCTACAAAATCAACATTAAAAAATCACTTGTTGGGCTGGGGTTATGGCTCAGTGGTAGAGCAGTTGCCTAGCATGTGTGAGGCACTGGGTTCAAACCTAAGCACCACATAAAAATAAATAAACAAAATAAAGGCATTGTGTCCATGTGCAACAGAAAAAAAAATTTAAAAAAATCACTTGCATTTCTATGCCTTAAGAACAAATTTAAGAAATTTAAAACAAAATTAAGAAATTACTGCTATCTATAATAGCATCAGAAAGGATAAAATACTTAGGAATAAACTGAACCAAGGAAATGAAAAATCTGTATGCCAAAATCTACAAAACATTAATGACCCAATATTATCTATAACTATAATGCACCAATTAAAAAATGCGGGGGAGAAAACAATAGTGAAAGAAATTAAAGAGCCAGGCACGATGGCTCACACCTATAATCCTAGCAACCCAGGAGCCTGAGGGTGGGGGAATCACAAGTTCAAGACCAGCCTGGGCAACTTATTGAGATACTATCTCAAAATAAAATTAAAAAGGGCTGGGGATATAGCTCAGGAGTAAAGTGTCCCTCTATTCAATCTCAGTACCACAAAAAAAAAAAAAAAAAGGAAGAAAGAAAGAAGACAAATAAATAGAGTTTATGGATTGAAAGACAATCCTTTTAAAAAAATTTTTTTTTAGTTTTAATTGGACACAATACCTTTATTTTATTTATTTTTATGTGGTGCTGAGGATCGAACCCAGCATTTCACACATGCTAGGCAAGCGCTCTACCGCTGAGCCACAATCCCAGCCTGAAAGACATAAATTTTAATGTTAAAATGTCCATACCATTCTAAGGGATCGGTAGCTTCAATGCTTCAATGCTATAGCCATCAAAATCCTGAGCTGGGAATCAAACCCAGAACCTCACATACTGACAAGTGCTTTACCACTAAGCTACACTACTGGCGCCCCCCAATGTTATTTTTATAGAAGTAGAGAAAACAGTCCTAGAATTCATGTGAAGCCACAAAAGACACAGAATAGCCAAAGCAATCTTTTCTTAAAAAAAATATTTTTTAGTTGTAGATGGACACAATACTTTTATTTTATTTATTTTTTAATGTGGTGCTGAGGATTGAACCCAGTGCCTCACATGTGCTAGGCAAATGCTCTATCACTGAGCCACAACCCCAGCCCTAGCCATAGCAATCTTGACAACAAAGTTGTGGGGTCAGAGCTAATGCTGAGAGTTCCCACTAGGCCTAGTGAAGTTGTTGACAGTGGTGTTAACCCTGAGACCCCAAAACTGAAGTCATCAGTGTGCAATGCCGGCCTTGGAGAGTAGAAGGTTCAAGACTCCAACCCAAGCCTGTGGATAATAAACAAAAAATGAAGATTCCCAACCCAAATATACTACTGGGCCCAGAAAGGTCATCAGAGTGGTGCTACCCCAGTGTGTCCAGAAGGCCACACATAAACTCAAAGATTATTTTGTATACCTGGGCATGTTGGTGCACACCTGTAATCCCAGAGGCTTGGGAGGCTGAGGCAGGAGGATCATGAGTTCAAAGCCAGCCTCAGCAAAAAGTGAGGTGCTAAGCAACTCAGTGAGACCCTGTCTCTAAATAAAATACAAAATAGGGCTGGGGATGTGGCTCAGTGGTCAAGTGCCCCTGAGTTCAATCCCCAGTACTCCCCAAAATATATATATATACATAAAAATATATTTTGCATGTTAGAAGAACATAAACGCTGAAGGTCAGAAGCAGAATGCTATGCTTTGAATGTGCCCCCAAAGCACTATGTTTTAATCTCCAATTCAACAGCCTTGGGCAATAGGGCCTAATGAGAGGTGATTAAACCATGGGGGCAGAATGAATGGACTATTGCTATTATCACGGGAGTGAGTTTATTATAAAAGGAGACCTTTGTGGGAGGGTACTGGGGATTGAACCCAGGGATGCTTAACCACTAAACCACATCCCTAGCCCTTTAAATTTTTTAAAAATAATTTGAGACAAGGTCTTACTAAGTTGCTTAGAGTCTCACTAAATTGCTGAGGCTGGCTTTGAGCTTGTGATACTCCTGCCTCAGCCTTCCAAGCTACTGGGATTATAGGTGCACACCACCACAATGAGCTAAAAGGAGATTTTTTTTTATTTTATTAAAAAAAATATATATATATATATATTCACTCATTCATTCATGCTGAGGATCAAACCCAGTGCCTCACGCATGCCAGGCAAGCGCTCAACCACGGAGCTACAACCCCACCCCCATAAGAGGAGAATTTTGAGCCAGGTTCAGTGGTACACACCTGTGATCTCAGCAGCTGGGGAGGCTGAGGCAGGAGGATAGCAATTTTGAGGCCAACCTCAGCAACTTAGTGAGGCTCTAAGCAACTCTGAGGGTCTGTCTCTGTCTAAAAATAGAAAAACAATAGCAGGACTTGGAATGAGCTCAGTGGTAAAAGTGCCTCTGGGTTCAATCTCCACTACCAGAAAGGCACCATTTTTACTGTCTTCCCACCATGATATGATGCAACAAGAAGGCCTTCATCAGATAAATTACCCAGTTTGTGGTATTTATTACAGCAGCACAAAACAGACTAAATCACACAGTCAAATGACCAATGAGGGCACCAAGAATAAGATAATAAGAAAAAGATGGTCTTCAACAAATGGTGCTGGGAAAATTGGGTATTTTCATGCAAAAGGATGAAATTGGACCTCCATTATACACTAACCAATTGCAACTCAAAATGGATAAAAGACTTAAATTTAAGACCTAAAACTATAAAATTCTTAGAAGAAAACATAGGGGGAAAACTTCTCAACAGTGGTCTTGGCAATGGTTTCTTGGATATGACACCAAAAGCAATAATTTACAAGTGGGTTGAGTGCAGTGGCACATGACTTTAATCCCAGCAGCTTGGGATGCTGAGACAGGAGGATCATGAGTTCAAAGCCAGCCTCAGCAACAGCGAGGCACTAAGCAACTCAGTTGAGACCCTGTCTCTAAATAAAAATACAAAATAGGGCTGGGGATGTGGCTTAGTGGCCAAGTGCCCTGGAGTTCAATCCCTAGTACCAAAAACCATATAATAATAATAAGAAGAAGAAGAAGAAGAAGAAGCAGCAGCAGCAGCAGCAAGTGGGACAAAATTAAACCAAAAAGCTTCTTCTATACAGCAAAAGAAATCAACAACAACTTACAAATTGGGAGAAAAATTTTGAAAACCATTTGTTTGATAAGTGGTTAAAATCCAAACTACAGGGCAGGGATTGTGGTTTAGCGGTAGAGCGCTCGCCTAGCATGTGTGAGGCCCTGGGTTCGATCCTCAGCACCACATAAAAATAAATAAATAAAATAAAGATATTGTGTCCAACTACAACTAAAAAATAAATATTAAAAAAAATCCCAAATACAACCAGGTCTGGTGGTTTACACCTATAGTCCCAGCTACTTGGGAGACTGAGGCAGAAGATGATTTGAGACCACCCTTGACAACATGGTGAGAACCTATCTCCAAAAATAAAACCCCACCAAATTACATAAGTAACTCCAACTCAATAGCAATTAACAAAACAAAATGGATCCCCATCCAAAAAATTAATAATCTGATTAAAAAATGGACAGGGATGGAAATGTAGCTCAGTGTTGGAGTGCTTGCCTACAATGTGTGAGGCTCTGGGTTCCATACCCAGCACCATAAAAAAAAATGAAGAGCAAATGGCTCAAGAGGCTGAGGCAGGGATCACAAGTTCAAAGCCAGCTTCAACAACTTAGTAAGGCCCTAAGCAACTTAGCAAAACCCTGTCTCTAAAAAAATATATATAAAAGGGCTGGGGATGTGGCTCAGTGGTTGAACATCCCTGGATTCAATCCCCAGTACAAAAAAAAAAAAAAAATGAACAGAAACTTAAGTAGATATCTCTCCAAAGAGGACATACAAATGCTCAACAGGTATATGAAAAGGTGATCAATATCCATAATTGCCAAGGAAATGTAACTCAAAAAACCACAATAAGGTATCATCTCACACCTGTTAGGATGGCTAGTATCAAAATACTGAGATGACAAGTGTTAATGAGCAAAGAGGAGAAATTGGAACCCGTGTTCAGTCTGCCTTCCAAATCTGTAGGTTCCTATTCTGTGGATTCAATCAAACATGGCTTGAAAATATTGGGAAAAATCTGTGTCTAAGCCGAGTCCTGTGGCGCATGCCTGTAATCCCAGTGGCTCAGGTGGCTGAGACAGGAGCATCACAAGTTCAAAGCCAGCCTCAGCAAAAAGCACGGTGCTAAGCAACTCAGCGAGATCCTGTCTCTAGTAAAAATATAAAATAGGGCTGGGGGTGTGGCTCAGTGGTTGAGTACCCCTGAGTTCAATCCTGGTACCAAAACAAAAAAAAATCTGTGTCTATATCAAACATATGTACATCTTTTCTTGCTATTATTCCCTATTATTCCTTATACAATATAACATAACAATTATTTACACAGCATTTCCAGTATATTAGATTTTCCAATTAATCCACATATGATTTGAAGTGTATAGGATGCATATAGGTTACAAGAAAAGTGAGGTGACCAAAAATGAGACTGAATACAAAATACAAATATGAATGCCTTCCTTTGGAGAATCTAAATTTAGAAGATGTAATTTAAAAGGATACTGTCATTCATGGCAACCATATCCATCAACTTATTGTGAAACTGAGCAAAAAAAAAAATAAGTATGGGCTCTAAAAATTTTTATAGAAGAAAAGCTGACCTAGATCAATGGGGAGACATATTATGTTCCAGGCATGAAGAATCAATTTTGGATTAATGTGTCTCCTAATTAATCTATAAATTCAATTTAATACCAGTGGTAAATTTGTAGTAGAGAATAATAAGGAACACCTGTGGACCCTCTTCCCATTACATCTTAACATTTTTCACTTGCCTCAAGTTTTTTGTAGGTGTTATTGTTATTTAAGAAACAAAGTATTTTTAAGAAACAAAGTATCTTTAAGAAACAAAGTATTTAAGAAACAAAATAGACTCCTAGCTGAAACCTACCTCCCTTATCCAATTCCATCCTCCTCCCTCTCTTTTCTGAGGTAAGTGTAATCTTGGGGTTTGTTGATCATTCCTTTCCATGTTTTTATTCTTTTTCTATGTAATTAGGGATCTATAAACTGTATATATTGTTCGTATTATTTTTAGCTTATTTATTTATGGGGTACTGGGGATTAAACCCAGGGCACTAGACCACCGAGCCAGCCCTATTTTGTATTTCATTTAGAGACAGGGTCTCACTGAGTTGCTTTAGCACCTTCCTTTTGCTGAGGCTGGCTTTGAACTCAAGATCCTCCTGCCTCAACCTCCTGAACCAGTGGGATTACAGGTGTGCACCACTGTGCCCCATTTTTTTTTTAATGTAAAGAAATCATTGTACTATATAACAGTCTTAAACTTTCCTTCTCTTTCAAGTTGGCAGATTTGATAATTATCCATGTTGTTATATATATTTCTAGTTTACATTTAACTTTTCAGTGAGGTTTAATATACATAATATGTACAATCTATGAACACAAAATGAACACACACGTAACAAGCCAACTGACTCTCCTATACTTTTTTCTTTTAGTTCTTTCTTCTCTCCCTCCCTTTCTTTCCTGGAATTGAACACAAGACCACTTTACCATTGAGCTACACCCCCAACACTTTATTTTTTGAGATGGGGTTTTCCTAAGTTTTCAGGATGACCTTGAACTTGCCATTCTCCTGCCTTAGCTCCCTCCCCTTGGTAGCCAGTATTACAGGTGTGTAATGCATTGGTGTCTGGCTTCTTGTGCCTCTTTCATCATTCCCCCACCAACTTCCAATGTAACCAAGTGTAACCCACTTCTTGATTTGTAACAGTCATGGCTTAATTTAGCCTGGTTTTTATTTTATTTACTTATCTACAGTCCTGGGGATCTAACCCAGGCCCAAGCCTTGCTACACAAGCTCCTTTTAAAAAAAATATTTATTTTTTAGTTGTAGTTGGACACAGTACATTTATTTATTTATTTATTTATTTATTTATTTATTTATTTATTTATTTATTTATTTATTTTTATGTGGAGCTGAGGATCAAACCCAGGGCCTCACACGTACTGGGTGAGCACACTACCACAGAGCCACAACCCCAGCCACAACACAAGCTCTTTACTATTGAGTTATACCCCCAGCCCAAGCCCACTTTTTAAAATTTGTATAATAATAATAATGTTGGGCTAGGGTTGTGGCTCAGTTGGTAGAGGGCTTGCCTAGCACATGTGAGGGACTGGGTTTGATCCTCACCACCACATAAAGTGGAAGTATTGTGTCCATCTACTATAAAATATTTTTTAAAAAGAATAATAATGTTATGTATTCTTTTGTATCTTGCAGTTTCTTTTGCCCAACACTGTTGATGAGATTCATCCATCTTATGCACAAGAAATTAGAGTTTGTTCATTTTCTTTTTTTTCCAAGAGTGAAAAGAGTAGGATTTATTCAAGTGTGAAGAATAGAAACTGAACTCTTGTTGGTGCAAAAGGGGACCCGGATAGGGGTTGCAAGTTTATTTTCATTGTAAGTCAAAACCGTGAAAGATCTGAGATTCTACCCTAACTGGAAGCTGACAAGTTAGCCTGCCAGGTTTTTTTTTTCTTTTTTTATTTTATTTTTTCATTTTTTTAAAGAGGGAGGGAGGGAGGGAGGGAGGGAGAGAGAGAATTTTTTAATATTTATTTTTTAGTTTTCGGCGGACACAACATCTTTGTTTGTATGTGGTGCTGAGGATCGAACCCGGGCCGCACGAATGCCAGGCGAGCACGCTACCGCTTGAGCCACATCCCCAGCCCAGGTTTTTTTCTAAACTAATTATTTTGCATTGCTCAGGATTGAACCCAGGTCCTCACACATGCTAGACAAGCACTCTACCACTGAACTATATATCCCTAATCCATGATACATTTAGGCACATGTGTGCATGCACACACATACATAAAATCACAAGACCACTGGATATGGTTGTGTGCACCTGTCATTCCAACAATTCAGGAAGCTGAGGAAGGAGGATCACAAGTTCGAGGCCAGCCTCAGCAGCTTAGTAAGGCCCAAAGCAACTTAAGTTGGCCCTGTCTCAAAAAATAAAAACGCCTGGTGATGTGGTTCAGTGATAAAGTGGCTCTGGGTTCAATCTCCAGTACAAAAACAAAACAAACAAACAAACAAAAAACACAAAACCCATGAATCAGAAAAACAGACCATTTATTATTTATTATACCCCAAACCAGCAACCAGAGCAACTAACATTGTGCGTCGATATTTCATGCCCCAATTTGTACAGGGCTGGATGTTTCCTGTGGGTGCCTGATGGCAGCATGGGAGAAGAACCTAAAATTAGGAGACTTGAAGATGTTCAGAAGCTATTGACATACTTGCCTGAGCTCCTCTCCATCAGATTCCTCATTATCCTGGAATGTCAGCAATCTCTTAGTTGGAGGTGAGGGTAGCATTTCTAGGTTACCCTGAACTGTCTCAATCTTTCTGGAGTTATATATTCTTTTTTAAAAATATTTATTTATTTATTAGTTATTGGCGGACACAACATCTTTGTTTTGTATGTGGTGCTGGAGGATCGAACCCGGGCCACACGCATGCCAGGCGAGCGCGCTACCGCTTGAGCCACATCCCCAGCCCCTGGAGTTATATATTCTTTAATTTACTGTTCAAACATGCCCTTGGCTCAGGCCAGGACTACACAGAAACCTGAGCAATCCATGAAGACCCTCCCCCAACAATGTGAATATGCCACACTTTATCATCCACTCTTGGGGGTGGATGTGCTTTTGATTGGTTTCCAGTTGGGGTGATTATGAATAAAGCTGTTTATAATATAAGCATTCTGTTCTGTCTTTGGTTAACATTGGTACATATTCTTTTTCTTAAGCTTTTTTTTTTTGGTGGTAGATAGAAGCAATACATTTATTTATTCATTTATTTTTATGTGGTGCTGAGGATCAACCCAATGCCTCACATGTGCTAGGCAAATGCTCTACCACTGAGCCACGACCTCAGCCCATTTTTTTTTTTTTTAATTATTGGAGATTGAACCCATGGCACTCTTTCTTACCATCTCCATCTTGTCACACTTTCTCTGCTCATCTGTTTTCATTTTTGTTTTCAACTTTTGTCTCAACTATCTCCATCTCCTTTCTATTAATCTTTTTCCTTTTTTGCTTGTTGTACCACTTCTTATGTCTCCGGGTATCATTCTGCATCTGTCTCTCCTTTGATTTCTCTGTAACCTCTGGTGCCCCTATGTTGCCCAGGCTGGCCTTGAACTCCTGGGTTCAAGAGATCCTTCTCCCTTACCTTCCCAGTATCTAGGATTACAGGCACATACCATGGTGTTCACCATTGCACCCAGCTTTTTTTTCTGTTGGTATCTTTCTCCCTATTCTTCTGATTCTTCCTGTGTGTCTATTACCTGTCTTTAATTTCCCATGTCTGTCTTTCTCCCTAGCCTCTCAGGATCACTTCCTTTTTATTTTATTTTTTAATTTATTCTAATTAGTTGTACATGACTCAGGATCTCTTCTTGATCAAGTGGATAGGGTGACCCGTACCCTACTGTCAGGGTTTAGACCCTCTTCCTCTTCCTTGATTAAGCCCATCTCTTTAGAACACCTTGCCCACCCAGTATTTTCCCTTTTCCCCATGCACATATGTGGATGGCAATTCCAGGGGCTATAGGGAGTGTGAGAACCATCAGCCAGGGAGATCAAAGCAGAAGAATGGGGTAGAAGAGCTGAGTGATAAATCAAGATAGATGGAGACAAAGATGGGAGTGAGGCAGGGAGGAAGTGTGGAAGAGACTGGAAAAACCTGAAGGAGGGCCACTGAAATCCTTGGTGGATGTAGATGTTAATAAATAGGAATAAATCAGAGATGAAGGGCTGGGGGTGTAGCCTAGTGGTAGAGCCAACAATTAGTCTGAGAGGGCCTATGGGTTCCATTCCCAGCACAGTAGGGGCGTATTTGAGAAAGAGGATGCAGGTGAAGCACTTGTGTGTTTCCTTAAGGACCCCAGTTAGAAGGTAAAGGGCCAGAGGCCTGAGGCAGGCTGGCCTGACCATTCGCTGTGGGTCCAGACTGTCAGTACAGTAGGTACCTCCATGCTGCCACCATGGGAACCACTCACACCTTGCTTGCTCTCCTGCATTTGGCGCTGCATATACTGTCTCCTCCCTGCTGCATTTCTGACCCTTACAGAGATTCCTGTTACTCCTCTACTTCTCTGTCTTTATTCTTTCTCCTTTTTTTCTTGTGCCAGATATTTTTTTTTTTAAAGAGAGTGAGAGAGGAAGGGGGGAGAGAGAGAGAGAGAGAGAGAGAGAGAGAGAGAGAGAGAGAGAGAGAGAGAGAGAGAATTTTTAATATTTATTTATTTATTTTTTTTTAGTTCTCGGCGGACACAACATTTTTGTTGGTATGTGGTGCTGAGGATCGAACCCGGGCCGCACGCATGCCAGGCGAGCGCACTACCGCTTGAGCCACATCCCCAGCCCCTTGTGCCAAATATTGAACTCAGGGACATTCAACCACTGAGCCACATCCCCAGCCCTATGTTTTTTTAAAAATATTTTTTAGTTGTTGATGGACCTTTGTATTATTTATTTATTTATGTGGTACTGAAAATCGAACCCAGTGTCTCACACATGCTAGATACGCACACTACCACTGAGCCATGACCCCAGCCCCCCCCCCCCAGCCCTATTTTGTATTTTATTTAGAGACAGGGTCTCACTGAGTTGCTTAGGGCCTTCCTAAGTTGCAGAGGCTGGTTTTGAACTCATGATCCTCCTACCTCAGTCTCCCAAGCTGCTGAAATTAAAGGCATGTGTCACCATGCCCTGCTCTCTCCCTCTTTTTTCATTTATCTCTTGTGTGTCTCTTTCTGCCTCCACCTCTGTATCTCCCTATGTGCATCTCTTTGTTTCTACTTCTCATCTCTCAACTCTGTTGTCTCTTTTACCTTCTCTCCATCTCAATCCCTCCCTGAATCTGACCCTATATTTCTCTTAGGAAGCTGACACATGCACCATAATC
Organism: Spermophilus citellus; assembly: GCF_964194105.1. Lineage (NCBI taxonomy): Eukaryota > Metazoa > Chordata > Mammalia > Rodentia > Sciuridae > Spermophilus > Spermophilus citellus. The sequence continues at coordinate 42,642,259 of NC_138190.1, read as the reverse complement.
TGAAGCTGCCCTACAACTCTTTCTTTCCCTCCTTCTCATTTCAAGTTTATTAAAACTTTAGCAGTACAAATTACCCAGGGTGCAGATTCTTTATTTTCTAAGCCTCACTTTCTAACCCCTCTCCTTCATATTTTAAATCTGGCATCAGCCTACCCTATCCCAACTAGAGGCTGGAGGAACTACTGTAGGAAGGGGCCCTGAATGTTACTTGGTGAGCAGGCGAGCCACCTACAGGGGCCCAGACTGCATTGGTCCAGTTGCCCCCCAGTGGTGAACTTGAATGGATTCCCAGGCACAGAGGAGGGCTGAGTGCCATAGCATTTGGAAGTGCCTTAAGGGATGGGACCTTAAAGTTAGATGAGGTAGAATTTAGAGGCTACAGAGGATGGGGAACCTGCAGATAGTAAGGGGTTTGTAGGGCCAGGGCCCATTTAAAGGGGACCAGGGAGATAGTGTAGGATTATGTAGAGGCGGTAGCTGCATTTGCCTTAGAGGGCAGCATGGAAAGATGGGCAAGGAGTAAGGCCGGTGGACTCATGGAAAAGAAAGGCCTGGCAGAGGTAGTAAGCAAGATGAGGGCTGGAAGTAACCAGCAGACTAGACCAAAAAGGCCACTGGAATAATCCTGAGTGGGATGAGGCCTAGGAGTGCAGAAGAGGTCCAGAAGGCACTGCTGCTCTAAGTGTCTGTCGCACCAATGGTTAGGGGTCATACCCCAAGGCTCCAGCCATGTTCCTGGTGCACACTAACCCCATCCTGCCCTGCTTTTCTCAGGCCCTTGGTGGGGTGGTCATGCACTACCTGGCACTATCATTCATGCAGGAGGCATAGTGGCTCTGTCACCTTTGCATCTCTATGAACCAATATTGTACCAGGGAAAGAGCATTCCCATCAAGTTGCAATGGCTTGCAGATAGGAACAGGTTTTGTCTCCCATGAGGTCATGTGTACTGCAGCCGTTTGTGCAAAGGAAACCCTTGATTTCTCAGGAAGCTTTTGTGCCTCCCTGTGGCATTTGCACCCCAATGGAGAGTGTCTGCCTCAGCCACATAGGATTTACATATAAGTGACATCACGTGGATGTGATGTCCATCCAAAAAAATCTCTTCCCCATTCATTTCCTATCCTAAAATGAAAATTAATTTCTAGTTCTTTTATGGTTGGCCTGAACAAACAAACAACTAAGCCAATCATGGTGAGGCACACCTGTAATCCTAGCTACTCTGGAGGCTAAGGTGGGCTAAGACAGTGATCCAAACAACTGACAACACTGCATGATCTACTCTGTAGAAAAGTATCCCTGTGATAGAAGGGGAGACTGACACAGGAGACCTTTTTTTGAAGAAACCATATCTCCCTGACACCAACTTCCATTCTAGGGCCACAGTGAGGTCACATTGGATGGGGATAATTTTTGAAAATGGGGTGACTGGTATCTAGAAAGAAAGGGCTTCTTGTAAGGTCAATTTCCCAGCCTTGGCCATGGGAGCTTATGGAGGAGGGGTCAGGGTAGCAGAATGTGTATGTGTACAGTGTCAGGGGTACAACATGCACAAACATGTGCACCCCCAACAATCCCTGTGTTCATGCACTTCTTTTCAAACATGTTCCTGTCTGCTCATTCATTGTTTGGCTCCTGCACACCCTTATGCATGTACCCAATTCTTATCTTCATGCACTTCTCCCTTCCTGCTCATTCATCCCATAAATGTTTATTAGAGCCCATTCATGGTGGGACTCTAAGTCCTAGGGCTTCTGAGTCATGAAAAGGGCTCTGCCCTTGTCCTGAGAGGGAGGTCCTGGGAGTGCATAAACAGGCATTTCAAAACTGGCTTTAAAAAATCATCATGGTGCAACACGAAGAAGCTGGGATGAGAACTTATTACATGTGAATGTGGGACTAGGGTACCCTGAGAGAGAAAAAGGGAATCTGTCTGTCAAGGCCACTGGGATGCCCCACCCCCACCCTGGGACAAGGGAGCAGAATAAAGGCCCTCTCTGGAGAGTCCAGGGCTAACTGAAAGTTAGCCCTCCCTTAGAGGTAGATCACTGGTGAGAGAACCGAGGAGCAGCTCCCATAGTGGTGGTGTCATGTGGCGGCTTCCTCAATGATATTGCTGACAGCTGGGAAAGTCTGTGTCTGGGGTATCCTCCTTAGGGGAGAGCTGGCTGGGGTCCTCTAGCAATGGGGGTACTAGAGAAGAGAGAATGATGTTAGGACGATTGGAGGAGGACAGGTAGAGCATTTTCTGCCTCTCTCCCTGACAATCGTCACTAGGTACTCACCATTGCGGAACTGTCGGGAGGTAAAGCGAGTGAGGAGGATGCTAACACCCTCAACAAGGGCTAATAGAATGCCCCCCATCATCGCTGAGCCCACCATTGCCAATGGTCCACCTGAGGGGTGAAGAGAGAAAAAAGTGAGGGCAGGCAGAACAGTGTGGGAGGCTCAAGGGTCAGGGATGAGGGGGCACTCACTGCGGGCAGCCAGCACAGCCCCAGTCACTGCACCACTAGTGATGGAGTTCCAGGGATCCTCCCTGCCTCGCAGCTGCACCAGGCCACAGTCCACGGTTGAGAACAGGAACCCCCACACTGCAAAGCTACCTGTAAGGGGACAGAAGCTTAATTAGTGTATCTGGGAAATCCCAAGAACCCATATCTCGAGGTTTGGGGAGCTCTAAGGCTTGAATGCTCTGGTCAAAATTGGGAAAAAAGAGTCTAGGGGTGTAGCTCAGTTGTATAGTGCTTGCTTAGCATGAGTGAGGCCTGGGTTCTAACTTCTGCACTACAAAAAAAGAATGGGAGAAAACCTGATATAAAGGAAGAGAGCAAACTCCCCTGAAATATTATGTCTGTTCACATCCTTTGTAACTTCCACTTCAAGCCATCTTTAATTGTCATTGATGAAAGAAAAGTGGCACAGGATTGATCACACACACACACCTGGGATAAGACGCTGGTTTATTGTCAGGAGCCCGACAAGGCTGCTCTGCACAAAGACAGGGACAGCAGCAGCAAGCTAGGGAGAGCAGCACAACAACCCCTTGACTGTTACCTTTTATAGGCTAGAATCATGGCCGCGTGCTAGGGGCAGGTTTAGTCTGGACAGACATAGTAAGTATCCCCTCATCTTGTGGAAGGCGAGTTTGTTTCTTGGGAACAGAGACAGGCAGTTTTCCTATCTCTCAGAGGGTGAACAGGGAAACCGGCATGTCCCTTTATCTTCTCAAGGAAAGAACAGGGAAACCAGTACGTCCCCATCTCAGGGGCCGGTAAGTTGTCTCCTAGCTCTCCATGAGAGAACAGGGAGAGACCAGCAGGTCTCCAGGCAGATAGGTTTTATCTTGGGCTACTTTTTATTCTTGGGAATAAGAACAGTATTCATAAAATGGGGGTGGGGAAAAGGAAGATGGCTGCAATTATGCTAACAATTGATATTCCCTTCACCTTTATAAGGAGGTGACAAACGTTACAAGCATATTCATCTTTTATATGGCTTTTAATAGGCAACTTCAATTTTATTTTGGCACCAGGGAGCCACATCCCCAGCCCTTTTTATTTTTTAAGACAGGGTCTTGCTAAGATGCTTAGGGCCTTGCTAAGTTGCTGAGGCTAGCCTTGAATGTGTGATCCTCCTGCCTCAGCCTCCCAAGTTATTGGAATTACTGCACCACTACTGCACCACTGGCATACATCACCATGCCCAGCACAACTTTGATCGTTTAATCACTACAGACAGCTGGATTTCAGGCCTTGATTTCAGGGAGAAAGAAACAGGTCAGGAAAGTCAGTTAATAACATAATATACACCTGGGTATGGTGGTGCACACCTGTAATCTCAGCAACTTGGGAGGTGGAGGCAGGAGGATCACCAGTTAAAAGGTCAGCTTGGGAAATTTAGCAAGACTTTATCTGAAAATAAAAAAAAATTATATTTATTTTTCAGTTTTCGGTGGACACAACATCTTTATTTTATTTTTATGTGGTGCTGAGGATCAAACCCAGCGCCCCGCGAATGCCAGGTGAGTGTGTTACCGCTTGAGTCACATCCCCAGCCCCTGAAAATAAAATTTTTAAAAACTAGCTAGAACTCATTAGATTTCAGTGGTGGAGAGCTTAAACAGCGTGCATGAGGCCCTGGATTCAATTTCCAGCACTATCACCAGGGAAGAAAAGTATATATAGGTTAAATATCTCTAATCCAGAAATATAAAATGCTCCCAATCCAAAGCTTTTTGAGTATGGACAAACACCACGAGTGGAAAATTCCACATTTGCCATCACATGATGGGTCACAATCAAAATGCAGATAAACTAAAACTACTACAAAAATTAGCAGGGTGTGGTGGTGAGCACCTGTAGTCCTAGGTACTCAGGAGGATAGGGCAGGTGTATTACTTGAGCTCAAGAATTTGAGACGGGCGGGCTGGGGTTGTGGCTTAGTGGTAGAGCGCTCGCCTCGAACGCTCGAGACCCTGGGTTTGATCCTCAGCACCACATAAAAAAATAAACAAGTGAAATAAAGGTGTTGTGTCAACTAAAAAATAAATATTAAAAAAAAGAATTTGAGACCAGGGCTAGGGTTGTGGCTTAGTGGTGGACTGATTGCCTAGCATATGTGAGGCACTGGGTTCGATTCTCAGCACCACAAAAAAATTAATGAAGTAAAGGTCCATCAACAACTAAAAAAATAAATAAGTTTGAGACCAGCCTGGACTCCACCTTTTAGGGTGTGGGTGTGTGTGTTGCTGAGAATCAAACCCAGGGCCCTGTACATGCTTGGCAAGCACTGTACCACTGAAGTAGATTCCCCAGTTCCAAGACCTCATCTCTTAAAAAGTAAGTCTATAGGACTGGGGATATAGCTCAGTGGTAGAGTACTTGCCTAGAATGACCTAGGCCTTAGTTTGATCCTTAGCACTGCACAAAAAGAAAAAAAAAATATATATATATATAGTTACTTTTGGCCTATCTATATAAGGTAATATATAAAGCACAAATTAAATTAAATTCCTATTTATATTTGGGTCCATTCTTAAGATATCTCATCAGGCATATGCAAATATTCTAAAATCTGAAAAAACTCTGAAATCCAAAATACTTCTAGTCTCAAGCATTTAGGATAATTGTAGTTAATATGTTTGAGGGGTTATTGTGTTTCAGGACCTATATGAGATACTGTTAGTTGACACTGTTAATTTTAAATTAGTTAATATTATTTAAGGGTTTGCTTAGCATAGCAACCAGCACTTAGTACCAAGTAAATCACGTAAATTACAAAACTACTGATAAGGTGGTTAATGTAATCATCATCACCCTATTATAGATGAGGTTCAGAAAGGCATGCTACTAGCCCAAGGCCACAAAACAAGGAAGACATGGGGGCTATATTTAAACTCTGGAATCTACATTCTTGCTCTTCCATGTTTAATTGTTTGGAAATGTCACCTCCATTGGAAGAACTCAGGCAGAGTCTGAGCTAAAATCTGAACCTCCCACTTGCATCTGTCCCTAAAGGATCGACTTCCCTCAACACTACCATCATATTTCCTATGGCATTACAAGACTCTCACCTCCAATCTGGGGTGCATGGATCCTCACAGTGTTGATACTACTCCTTAACCGATGTTGAATTCCCTGGGAAAAGTAACAAAATGAGTAAGGGCAGAGTTGAGGCCACTGGCAGGATTTCTAGCCTTTAAGAGAGGAATGAGGGGTCTGGGGATGTGGCTCAAGCAGTAGCACACTTGCCTGGCATGTGCAGGGCACTGGGTTCCATCCTCAGCACCACATAAAAATAAAATAAAGATGTTGTGTCCACCAAAAACTAAAAAAAAGAAAAATATTAAAAAAAGAGAGGAAAGAGGTGGGCTTGGGATGTAGCTCAGTGGCAGAGCATTACCTAGCATTTCTGAGCCCCTGGGTTCAATCCTGAGCACCACACATACAAAAAAAAAAAAAAAATAGGGAAGGACACAGGTGACCTATTAGATGTGGAAAAGCAGCCAAGAACTAGGGGTCTTGAGGGCACTCTAGCATAGGTGTTGCCAAAGTTGGGTTGATAAGTTCTAATTAATTCCTTTGTACACTTATTCACTCAATAAATGGCTAATGAGCACCTACTATGTACCAGGCACCACACTGCAGGGATACAGCAGTGAACAAGGTAGATTTGGTCCCTCTCCTCTCAGAGCTCATATTGTAGTAGGACAACAGATCCTGAGCAAATAAATGAGACAGTTTCAGACAGTAACACAAACTCTAGAAAAAATAGGATGAAGAGATCTGATAGTGACTAATGAGTCAGGAAAGGCCTCATTAAGGTGGGAGCACATGTGGGGCACTGGGAATGAAGCTCAGTGGTAGAGCACGTGCTTAGCATGCCTTCAGGAGGTCCTGGGTTCCATGCCCAGCACCCCCCAAAAATAAATAAATAAATAAGGAAGGGAGCAGTATGTGCTAAGATCCTCAGAATGAGAAATGTGGGCAAAGATCCAGGAAAGAGCGTTCCCAGAGTTGAGGGGAGGGACAGAACTAGAGGTAAAAATTGTAGAGATCTTTGAATGACATGATGAGATATTCTGGGCAGGTGAGAGAGCAAGAGACAAAAATGTTTATGTTAAACCAGGTGCACACCAGTAATCCCAGTGGCTCAGGAGGATCCTGAGTTCAAAGTCAGCCTTAGCAATGGTGAGGTGCTAAGCAACTCAGTGAGACCCTGTCTCTAAATAAAATACAAAATAGGGCTGGGGGTATGGCTCAGTGGTCAAGTGCCCCTAAATTCAATTCCCAGTACCAAAAATAAATACATAAATGTTTTTATAAATCAAAAGGGTTTTCTTTTCTCAGAGTCTTTAGAGGACTGAGGCAGTAGGATTCAAAGTTGGAGGCTAGCTCTGGCAGTTTAGCAAGATGTTGTCTCAAAAGAAAAAAAATAACAAAGGCTGGGGATGCAGCTCAGTGGTACAATGTCCCTGGGTTCAATCTCTAGTAGTGGAGGAAAAAAAGGATTTTCTCAATTGTAAGACTTTATTTTCTCTGCCAACTAAACTCCTGTCACTTCCCTATATCTAGGTTTCTAACCCAGAATCTGTCTTTAGGTAAAATCTGTCTGGCTTTGCATACACATTTAGGATTTGGAGACTTTTTTTTTTTTCTTTGCAGTGCTGGGGATCAAACCTGGACTCAGGCATGCTAGTAGGTGCTTTACTACTGAGCCATACCCCAAACCCTAACTACTGTTTTGAAAGTATACTATTTTCACAGAGCAGCTCTAGATGGGTGGAAGGAAGACAGGGGTCTGTGTGTAGTTCCTCCAAAATCCCAGGTCCAGAAGCCAGGCCTGGCATACAGTACATGAGCAGTTACCAGAATGAATAAGTGCACATGGAATGGCTGCTCCCAGCAGTTTTCGGAGCAGCATTCTGTATAAGAATGTCTTCTGACCCCCAACACCAGTGAAAGCCAGGACTCACAACAGGGGCATTGCGGAAGCCCTTGATAGTCTGGAAGACTCCACCTCCAATGACACCCATAGTGAAGGCTCCACCACAATCATCCACAATTCGCCATGGGCTGCAAGCAGGAAGGGAAAGATGGAGTTAATGCAAGCTGGTTACTCCAGGCCCCAGCATCTGGACTCTTTCCAACTGGGAGAAACCATGTCACCAGAATGGGAAGTTCATGCAGCAGAAAAAACCAATTCAGATAGTAACAAGATAGCCAGGTTTGATGGCACATGCCTATAATCCAAGTCACTTGGGAGGCTAAGGAGGACCCCAAATTCAAGGCCAGTCTGGGCAACTTAGTAAGACCCTACTCAAAATTTTAAAAAGTAAGTCTGGTATGGTGGGTGCATGCCTATAATCCCAGCAACTCAAAGAGTCTGAAGCAGGAGGATCACAAGTTCAAGGCCAGCCTCAACAAATCAGTGAGATCCAGTCTCAAAAAAAAAAAAAAAAAGGCTGAAGATGTAGCTCAATAGTAAAATACCCCTGGATTCAATCCCAACTACCCTCCCCCCAAAAGCAACAAGATTGTCTTATCACCTTTCCCCCGCCCTCACGAGAGAAATGGGTTAAAAGGGCGAAATTATTACTCTATTCCAACAAAGGAATTAGCCAACTGTTTAACCCCTATTAAAATTTGAGTTGGCACATTTCAATTAGGTATATAGAAGTGTTAACTAGCTGGGCACGGTGGTGCATGCCTGTAATTCCAGCCATTCTGGAGGAGGCTGGGGCAGAAGGGTTGCAAAATCGAGGTCAGCCAGGACAATTTAGGGTGACCCTGTTTCAAAAAAATAAGGACTGGAGAAATGGCTCAGGGCAAGAACGCCCCTGAGTGCAATCTACAGTACCACAAAAAAAAAAAAAAAAAAAAAAAAGAGAGAGAGAGAGAGAGATTTAATTAGTTAGTACTGTTACTAAAGCAGGGCCTGGTGACACGCCCTTCTCAGACGATCAGCCCTGTACATCCAAGCCCCACTCCTTTTACACCTAACACCAGGGAAAACCCAAAAAGACCACAAGGAGGATCCCAGCGCCCCCGCCTTGCCCACAAATAGGCTCATCTATGCCCCGCCCCTATTTATGAAAGCGACGTGGGAAAAACCATGTTTCATAATCCTGGGGGTTTCCACTCAACACCGCAGCCCCCCTCCGCTGAAGTGGATTTGACCAGCGGTATCATTTTGATAACAAAGAGGGACTATGAGATACGAAGTCAGGGGAAACGTCTGGTAGTCCGTACTGCACCGCATCTACTCAAGCACACAACTGTGGATTCTCTTAACAGAGCCTGAGTGGGAGGAGCCAGGTGAGGGGGCGGAAGGAGTTAAGTTTCTGAGAGTCTCCCGAGTTCGGTACGTGACACTGTGTGGCCTGTGTCTCTCCCGTCCACCTCCTATGGCTGGCCTGGGCGCCGCAACCGCAGTCCCAGTGCCTGCGACTGTTGTCGTACCAAGGCTTCTCCATGGCGCCCGCGTCTGGCGGCGCAGTCTGGCGGGACCCTAACCAGGCCACGCCCCCAGTGTCAACGCATATAGGCGCGCGAGCTTTTCACCTCGTCCAGGGAAACGATTGGGTCGCTTCGCTACTCGTCAAGCCAAAAGAGCACTCTTATTGGTCAGCTATGTTTGCGTCATCAGTTCACTGCAGCCCTTGCGTCGCCCAGTTACCTCAAGGCTTCGGGGAAGAGGACCTCATTCTATGCTTCGAGGGGAAAAAATATAGATTCGCGTGGTACTGGTGATAATAGTGGCGACGAGGGTGTGTCGGCCGGTCTAACAGCTTTTCCACTACTCGCACGATTGTTTTGGTAATCCTGGGGTGGGCACATATTTTTAGATCTGGAGGAGGTGTTGCATCCAGCTTCCCCATCCCAACGCCTTAGTTCCTCCCACCCAGCAGTCTTTGAGGGACAGTGGGTGAGCCCACTTCTGGGGTGCAGGGGTGCGGCACATGGCACACTCAGCAGTGGGCGGAGCCTGTGCCTGGAAGAGGAACTGGGTCCTGCAGCATCCGGTCTCGAGAGCAGGGTTGGTGAGAATTTTGGTGATACTGCCACCTATCTCTTCCATCTCTTAGCACGTAGATTGTTAGTCTAGCTATTGGTGCAGTTAGGTAGGTGGAGGTCGTAAGAGTAGTACAGGCTTCAGGGAGATTCTTGGTTATTAGATCTAGATTAGATTCTTCATTTGAACTGATTTTCAGTCTTGTCTTTCCGTCCCTAGGTCTGTCACCTACCGCTATGCCGCTGCCGGTTGCACTGCAGACCCGCTTGGCCAAGAGAGGGATCCTGAAACATCTGGAGCCTGGTGAGAAAGCTAAGAGTAGATGGGCCTACGATTTGCCAGTCTTGACAGGCACTTTGTTTTTATGTTGGCACTTGGTAACCAGCAAGGGCCTAGTGTTCCCCAGCCAGTGACATGGCAGGCATCTCATTGCTAACAATATTATTTACTGACATCCATTCCTACTGTGTGCTAAGCACTGTATGTAGGAAGGGTTGGAGGTTAGATATTTCATCCTTATCAATACCCATATCAGATGCCATGTTCAATCCATGAATCAAGGTGGTGCAATGACGTGCACCTACAGACCAAGATATTCAGGAGCCTGAAGCAAGGTGGGGGGAATTTCTTGAGCTCAGGAGTTCTAGGCCAGTCTGGACAACAATCATGAGACACAATTTCAAAAAATAATTAAAATAAATCTGTGAATCAATCTGTAGGGCTTAACTACATGGTATCTAATAGGAAGGATAGTTGACAAATCCTGCAGTCTCTTGTTGTCAAGTATAGTGGTGGGGTGATGTTTTGTTGTCTACTATAGATAGCATGTGTCTCACAGGTCCTCTGGTGATTGACACAACAGTGGTGACGTATACTTTATTGTTCACCATATCAACAGCTGACATGTATTTGAGACCTAAGAACATGGCATACTTATTATGCCTAACAGTCTAAAATGATGGTTAGGATCTATCACTTAGGCCTACTGTGTTTCTGGCTGCTAATTATATCTTATGGTCAATAATATTAAAACATGGTATATATTTTAGGCTATGGTGTGCCAGGCACTAAAAAATGTATCATACTATTTCCTTATTGATATCTATTACAAGACCACTGTGTGCCAGGCATAGAACTTGTGGTTAATAGTATTAAGAGTATTGGTTTTTGGTGGTGCTAAGGATTGAACCCAGGTTTCTGAGTATGCTAGGCAAGTGCTCTACCACTGAGCTACACCCCCAATTCCATATCATTGACATTTCTTTTAAGCCTGTTAAGTACTAGGTGCACTGCTGATGTAGAAATACATCTTATTAGCAATATTGATGATTATATCTAATATCTATTTCAGGCCTACTGTGTGACAGTCATTATGCCATTGCTGGCATCTACATTTCATTGTTAATTATATCCACAGCTAAAGTCTGCTATAGGATCTACTGATAGCCAGCACTGAGCTGATAGTAGACACTTTTTATTCTATTGATATTAACTGACATCTGTTGCAGGCTTACTAAGACTTCAGAAACTTAATGGATTCAGAGCAATATTTGGATAAGTCCCTTTTGCTACCCAAACTCTTGCTACTCAATATAGAGGAATCAGGAACCCTGTACTCACCAAACTTGGAAGCTGAATAGATTGGACATTATTTTTAGATAACCCCCTTGCTGATCAAACTCACTTCATCTACATAGGTTGGGATAACGTGAACTCAGGAACTGAATGGATATGGATAAATTTTTTCTTGGGAATACTGGGCCTTGTGCATGCTGGACAAGTGCTCTACCACTGAGCTATACCCCCAGCATGACATGGATAATTTTTTTTTTATGAATTCCTATCAACTCTGAAAACAGATAGGTTTGGATAACACTATAAACTCATCGTCTGGACCCAGAACCAAAAGATTTAGGTAAATTTTCTGGCAAATTCCCTAAAACAGATGTGCTTGAAATGCAAGAAGTACTTCATTTGCTTCCTGGCACACACATACACCCAAGTGTCTTCCACATGTGATTTGTGTGGATATGAGTGTGCCTCTCCAGGCCCTGACTGTAGGATGAGAACTCCCCTGTTCCTTAACTGCTCTCCTCCTCCTCCCCCCCTCCTCCCCCTCCTCCTCTTCCCCCCCCTTCCTCCTCCTCCTCCTCCTCCTCCTCCTCCTCCTCCTCGTTCTGCTAGAACCGGAGGAAGAGATCATTGCTGAGGACTATGATGATGATCCTGTGGACTATGAGGCCACCCGGTTGGAGGGCCTGCCACCCAGCTGGTACAAGGTGTTCGACCCTTCCTGGTGAGCCTGGGGACCTGGGGGGGAAGGGCAACTGACTTTTGAGTTTGCCCTTCCTTGTTGTCCCTGACTGTGGGGCATATAGGGTACACGGGAAGAGATCTGGGGTCCTGACACGGGGCAGATATAGGCAGAGATTGGGGAGACAAAGAGTTCTTACAAGTAGAAGACATCTGTGCTGACACTCCTTCCCTCCCACTGCCCCACAGCGGGCTCCCTTACTACTGGAATGTGGACACAGACCTCGTGTCCTGGCTCTCCCCACATGACCCCAACTCCGTGGTTACCAAATCTGCCAAGAAGCTCAGGAGCAGTAATGCAGGTGAGTTGGCAGATCCAGTGGTGCCTCGAGACTCGCAGTTCTGAGAGGGGCCAAGTAAATTTTAGTGGATTGAGGAGGGGCAGATGAGACCAAGCAGCCCCAGCCCCAGGCTAGTGAGGATGTTAAAGGTGGAGACTGCTGGGTCCTGGAATGGGAGAAAGTCACTTCAGGACTTTCATGTTTTCCCTAGATGCTGAGGAGAAGTCAGACCGGAGCCATGAGAAGTCAGACAGGGGCCATGAGAAGTCGGACAGGGGCCATGAAAAGCTGGACCGGGGCCATGACAAGTTGGATCGGAACCATGACAAGTCTGACAGAGATCGAGAACGTAGCTATGACAAAGTAGACAGAGAGAGAGAACGGGACAGGGAACGGGATCGGGACCGTGGGTATGACAAGGCAGACCGGGAAGAGGGCAAAGAACGGCGCCACCATCGCAGGGAGGAACTGGCTCCCTACCCCAAGAGCAAGAAGGGTAAGCAAAGCAGGCTGGGACTTGGGTGAGGCACTCAGCTTGCCAGGGCATACAATATGAAGAAGCCCTCTCTCAGGCGGGTGCCTGAACCTGGTATCCTGAAGAAGGGTGCTGTGGTCCATTGCAGCTACAGGCTCCATTTTTTTTCCTGGGATGGGGGGCTATGTGATGAGGGACTCCTTTTGCCTCAGTTGAAGAACTTCCCCTGCCATTTACTTCCCTAGTGGCAAGCCGAAAGGATGATGAGTTAGACCCCATGGACCCCAGCTCATACTCTGATGCACCCCGGTAAGTGACAACCCCATGTGAGCCCTTCTTTTTCTTCATGACTCTCACTGCACCTGTGAATACCATCCTCCTCACCATCTCCTTTCTCCTTCCTCAGTCTTGACTGGTTGGGGGATGATCACTATACCCCTTTCCCACCCCCTTGACCCTCTATCACCTCCAGGGGCACATGGTCAACAGGACTCCCCAAGCGGAATGAGGCTAAAACGGGTGCTGACACGACAGCAGCGGGGCCCCTCTTCCAGCAGCGTCCATACCCATCCCCAGGGGCTGTGCTCCGGGCCAATGCTGAGGCTTCCCGAACCAAGCAGCAGGACTGAACCTTTGTTCTCTGGAGCCCTGGCAATTTTCTTTTTTCTTTTCTTTTTGCGATACTGGATATAGAACCCAGGGCCTTGTACATGCTAGGCAAGCATTCTACCACTGAGCTATTCCCCCAGCCCCCCTGGTGTTTTTAATAAAAGCTTTACTGTGGATCATGTTCATGAGGCTTAAGTGCTTCCTCCCTCTCACTCTTTTCAGGCTCCCCAACCCAAGCTGGCAAGATCCAAAACACATTTTATTTGCAAAACTCACCTAAGAAATAATACTGGGGTGGCAAGGGCTGAGGGCTGAGGTGGGACATTAACAAAGAAAGCTTAGTCAGTTTGCCCCGCATGGGAGCAGGGGCAGTGTGGATAGGGAGTTCGGTGTCTGCCTCACCCTACCCTAATACTGATCAGAGTTTGGTCCCAGCTGGGCCAAGGCAAGAAGGGAGAACGACGCCAGGCCAACGTCTTCAATCCCGGCGGCTACGAACCCTTCACCTTGGTGAGCAACCTGTGGTGGGAATGGGGAGGAAAGAGAAACAGAAAGCTGGGGTGGGCTAGCAGTCGGGTTTCCTAGGCAAGCGAGGGTGGTGGCAGTAAGGCTGGTAGTCCTGGGGTTAGTAACAGTGCTTATGCGGAGAGGGCCCACTGGGTCAGAAAGCTACACATGGACTAAATAAATACAACATCTTTATTTGGCATTGGGTATCCTGACTTTTGTTCATTACAGTTCCTTAGAAAACAAACCAAAAAATCAGACAAATTAATAAAATAAAGATCCAGTGGCCCTATTTACATATAGCAAAGACAGCCCAGGCATCTCCCATGAGCACGCGTGTGCGTGCACACATGTACACACACACATACATACATACATACACACACACACACACACATCCCCTGGGATACAGTTAAGGGGTTAATAAGCTTTGGGGAGTGCAGGGAGCAGGTTTCACGGCTCATCAAATCTGAGACACCCCACCTTGAAGTAAGGGTACCTCATAATACAGCCAACGGGGTAGCAAAAGTGAGATTGGCAGCTTTAATTTTCTTCTCAGAAAATAACCCTGCATCTGGCAACCGTCAGTGTCTTAAGTTCAATTGGAGATTTAGCCACGTCAAGGACCTCCCTTCCCCACTTCCCACACTCTGGATCATTAATGATCTGATTATACCACAAATCCCCAAATGACTAAAAAACAAATGGCCCCTACTGCACCCTCCCCCAGATGCAAACTCTCAGCTCGTGCCTCTTTCTTGCCCTGGGTGTTTGCAGCAGGCCCATCTTTAAGGGTCTCAGTGCCAGGGACGCTGCCCCAAGGCCACAAAAGAGACCAAGCCAACATGACCCAGGGTGATGGTAAGGGAGGAGAGAAGGCCTCAAAGGATGGGAAACAGAACCCCACAGGTAGGCATTAGTCATTACTAAAGAGCTTTTGTCCAGTCTGTCTTTACAAAATTGGAGGGATGACTGGAAGGGACTGTCCCAGGCATGAGAGACAAGACACCTCCAGCTAACAGGGGTGGGTAGACAAGACAAAATGCCTTGAATGACCATTTTCCCAACCCTATGCCTAAAGAGGTTAGACTGGGGCAGAGGAAGCAGCTCTAAAAACCCCCTTATGGGGGATGTCAGTCTACCAGGAGGGGTTCATGTTGACACCCAGCCCTAGCCCCGCACCCCCCCCCCCCCAGAAGTCTCAGTGTCCTGGGAGAAAAGACCATCTTCCAACCCCAGAGGAGCCAGGCCCTGGTGATGACTTGGGTCCTACAGATGCCTGACATCCTTCACCCTGTCCCCCCTCCCTGTCCCCCCCACCCCCCGCCACCAGCCCTCACTTCACCAGCACTGACTTTGGCAGAAAGGGCTCCGTGATGAGGTCTCCTCGGTGGGAGGACAGCTGCGGTGGTGGTGGCTGCCCTGGAGGCTGCTGGTGAATGCAGGGCCCAGAGGCAGAGGCAGAAGTAGAAGCTATGGCTTTGACTGCACCTCGGGGAAGGCTGTAGAGGTAGACTGCACCAATGACGAGGCCAGCGCCAAGGGCAAATAATGGGTCCAAGTGGAAGCCAAAGAGGCGGATGGAGGCAACAGTGGACAGCACAATGGACAGGGAGGTGGCAAAGCCCTTGAGGATGTTGTCAGCGTACTTGACAACAACAGCCACCAGCAACCCGCCAAAGGCTTGGTTAAGTACCACGCCCCAGACGGCAGGCGTGTACCCAAAGAAGAAGCCACGGCGGGCCACAGCAGTACCCTCAGCCCACCAGAGCCCTACTAGGCCCAATGCTGTGCCAAAGAGGCCCAGTTGCAGGTTGCGAAGCCATACGGACCCTGAGCTGCCTTTGAGGATCTTCTCAAAGTAGACACCTGCAAAGCCAGAGGAGAGGCAGGAGGCCACAACAGCTGCTAGGCCAGCCCCTGGGTTCTGATCCAGTGGCCGTGGGCCACCCCCACCTGCTTGCTGTGCCTGGACAATGGCGACACCAGTGAAGAGGAGCAGCAGGGAGGCCCACTGTAGCCGGGAGAGGCTGCGATTGAGCATGAGCACGGAGAACAGTGCTGTGGTCAGGATCTTCAGTTGGTACGTCACCTGTGAGTGACATGTGGAAGATATTGAGGGCTCATCCTGAGTCCCAGTAGGTGTGTGTAGGGGGACAGGACCCACTGTGGCACAATGGAGGGACACTGGATGTCAATGGGTGAAAATAAAAATAGTAAAAAGAGCCAGTCACTAGCCATTGGTTGAGTTGTGGTTCAAGGGTCCAAGGACCCTCCCAGAGAGTACACAGAAGGGTGGTGGTGCCAGGAAGTCCCAAGCTACACCCAAGTTCACATCCCAATCCCATTTTCTGGCTGTGTGATCAGGGACAAAGCATTTGCCCTGTCTGAGCCCTGGCAATCTCATCTGTAAAATAAGGCTGAAGTATATAAACCATCTTACAGCAGGTAGGTTTTGTGATGAGGGAAATCTGGATACAAATGAGTCAACCACAACAACAATAAAACCAGCAAATGTTTACATAGTGCATTGTAGGTGCTGGTGTGGATCTAAACACTATGTAAATAAGTTCACTTAATCCTCATGAAACCACCATAGGAAGGTGGGCATCATTGTAACCTCCAATTCAAAGATACATAAACTAAGAAACTCAGGCATAAAGACATTAGGTGACTTGCCCCAAAATCACACAGCTGTAAAGTAGCAGAATTGAGATTTGAACCCAGGCAATTCAGCCCTAGAATCCTGGCTCTCTATTTAACAAGGTTGCCCATGAATATCTAACCTAGGATTCTTTCCAGGTATTTCTTTCAATCATCCCAGCATCCCCTATTCCCAGTTCTCACAGATGAGGACACTGTGATTGAGGGAGTTCCAGATGACAGGGAGTCCCAAATGACACAGCCCCTGCTTTCTGCAGCTCATTCCTCACCCTACCCTCTATCCCCCAACCCAGCCAGTTCCCTTGGGGCCATACTGGGCTCAGGGCTCACCTGGAAAGTGGCAGCTGGTAAATTGGAGATGGCAACATACTGAAGGTTATTTTGCAAGGTGTAGATGAGAGAGGGCACTGCAAGCTTTAGTGTGTCCACATACTGCACCAAGACAGCCTCGTGGAGGAAAAGAACCAGGTGCTTCACGTTACCTAGGTGGGAGAAGGAGAGTCCCTTTTAACAAAGACTATCAAAGATAGGGATCCCCTAAAGTTTGAGACCAGGCCTGGCTCCTGCCCTCCCCCACCTACCCAATACCCTAGGGGTTAGAATGAGGTCTGGGGCTCAAGTTTTTTTTTTTTTTTTTTTTCAGTGCTAGAGATTGAATCCAGGACCTTATGCATGTTAAGTATGTATTCTACTACTGAGCTACATCTCCAGCATTTGTGCTCAATTTCTCCCTATGGTACAAATATATCTCTAGGAAGCCTTTCTGATACTAAGTTTATTCACTGCAAAAGGAGTTGGGGGTAGTTCAGTAGCAAGGCACCTGTCTAGCAGGCAGAGTCCCAAGTTTCTATACCCAGCACTGCCAAAAAAGAAAAAGAAAATAAAATGTCCCCAGAAGAATCATTCAAACAGGGTGTGCTGTCACATGCTTCTATTCCCGGCTACTTAAAAGACTTTGGCAGGAGGATCCCAAGTTCAAGGATAGCTTTGACAACTTGGCGAGACCCTGTCTCAAAATAAAATAGAAAAAAGGGCTGAGGATGTAGGTAGGGTGCTTGCCTAGCATGTACAAGACTCTGGGTCCAATCCCCAGCACCACACACACACAAATTATCCATCACACTGTGTCTGATAATCATAGAGCACACTTCATTCACCTGAGAGCCCACCACCCTGGCATAGAACCCCATTCAGAGTAAGCACTTAATACATGTTTGTACAGTGAAAAAATCATCACTATCCAGGAACTTATGAAGTAGAAGCCCTGGAGTTCGGGTGGAAAGTCATATTCCAAACAGGGGAAGTTTCAGACTAGTTGTTTTATTTTTTGGTACTAGAGATGGAACCTAGGATCTCATGCATGCTACTACTGAGATAAACTCCATCTCAAGGCTAGATTTTTAGACTTATACTATTTTAGCTCCTTAGTGGCCCATAAGCCACGTGTGAGCAGGAGCCAGCCCTAGACACACCAATCAGTTTCCCCCGACCCATGGATTAATGCAGTCTTGATTATTAAGCAGAAGTCTGGCCAGAACCTGTTCCAGTGACCAACTGAGAATCATCAACACAGCCTTTGCAAAGCTCACCTCAATTTTTTTTTCTTTCTTTCCTTTTTCTTTTGGTGCTGGAGATTAAACCCAAGGCCTCACACGTGCTAGAGAAGTATTTGACCACTGATCTATACACCAGTCCCGCTTTTTTGTGTACTGGGGAAAACCCTCTAAGCTACATCCCCAGCCCCTTTTTTAAACTTTTTGGTACTGGGGATTGAACCCAGGGGCACTTAACCAGTCCTTTTTATTTTTTGAGACAGGGTCTCACTAAGTTACTTGGGGCCTTGCTAAATTGTCGAGGCTGGCCTCAAAATTGCAAACCTCCTGCCTAAGCCTCCTGAGTTGCTGGGATTATAGATGAACACTATCATGATGGTGCCAGTCCCTTAAAAAAAACTTTGAGAGAGGGAATCGTTAAATTGTCAAGGTTGGGGGCTGGGGATGTGGCTCAAGCGGTAGCGCGCTCGCCTGGTATGCGTGCGGCCCGGGTTCGATCCTCAGCACCACATACCAACAAAGATGTTGTGTCCGCCGAGAACTAAAAAATAAATATTAAAAAAAAAATTCTCTCTCTCTCTCTCTCTCTCTCTCTCTCCTCTCTCACTCTCTCTTTAAAAAAAAATATTAAAAAAAAATTGTCAAGGTTGGTCTCCAACTTGCTATCCTCCTGCCTCAGCTTCCCAAGTCACTGGATTACAGGTGTGCATCACTGTACCCAGCCCCCAGACCTTTCTTTTTTGCTTTATTTTTAGACAGAGTCTCACTAAGTTGTTCAGGCTGGCCTAGGATTTGTGATTCTTCTGCCCAAACCTCCCAAGCAGCTGGGATTCCAGGCATACAATCCCCAGTACTCCAAATAAATAAGGTAACAAGATTGTATGCCATAAACAAGCATAAATGTGCATATTCATATTACTGTGGTGAATTGTGAATATCACACCAAATGGGAAAATAAAAAACAGTCTACCAAGAGGTCCACATTAGGTCAGGCTACTTTTTCCTTTTCTTTCTTTCTTTTTTTTTTTTTTTTGCAGTGCTGGAATGGAACCCAAGCCTCACCTACTCAGGAGGCTGAGGCAAGAGGATGGCTTGAATCTACAAGTTTGAGTAGATCAGGCTTTGAAACATATCATGGAGACTCTGTTTCAAATAAAAGAAAAACAAATTAAAATTGTGGATAAAAGCTAAAAGCCTGGCTGGGGATGCTGGGGATATAGCTCAGTTGGTAGAGTGCTTGCCTCCCATGCACAAGGCCCTGGGTTCCATCCCCAGCACCACAAAAAAAAAAAAAAAAAAAAAAAAAAAAAAAGCCTGGCTGGGCATAGTAGTCATGCATGCCTGTAATCCCAGCCACTCAAGAGGCTGAAGCAGGAAGATCCAAAGTTTGAGTTGCCTGGGCAACTTATCAGGACCTTGCTTCAACATAATTTTTTTTTTAAAAGGGCTGGGAGAAACATACCCCTACCCCTGGTTTAAATGCCCAGCACTGGGGGAAAAAAGCTGAAGGCCTGTGATGCAGTCTTTAGCTATCTCTCACTTCCCATCTCAAATGTTGTCCTGTGAGGACAAGCTTTTGAACTAACATTCACCTGCCTCAGTTTCCCAAGCTGCTGGGATTACAGGCATGTACCACCATGCCTGGCATTTTAAAAACTTTTATGACACTTAAGAAATCATCATAAATTTGAATTCAGATTGAATATTTGAATATTAATTTCTGATTTTTTTTTTTTTTGGTACAAGGAATTGAACCCAAGGGTGCTTAACCACTGAACCACATCACTAGCCCTTTTTATTTTAAGACAGGTTCTCACTAAGTTGGTTAGGGTCTCACTAAATTGCTGAGACTGGTTTTGAACTTGCAATCCTCCTACCTCAGCCTCCCAAGTTGCTGGAATTATGGGTGTGTCACTGCACCTGACTCTGAATTCCTGAACTCAAAAAATACTCCTGCCTAAACCTTCTGAGTAGCTGGTACTATAGGTGTGTGCCACCACACCTCACTGGTATTATCCTTAAAAAATATGTGTCAAATAACTTATCCAAGACAATAAGGGGGACTTAGAACATAGCTCAGTGGTACAGCACTTGCCTAGAATGTGAAAAGCCCAGGGTTCAATCCAGAGTACCGCAAAAACAACAGCATAAAGATAATAAGGACAAATTAAAATAAATAAATAAATTAAAGAAGGATTTACTTTGAAATAATATGAGGAGAACTACATAGACAGACATATTGGCTAGCACTGACTGGATAACCATTGATGCTGTTTCAGAGCAAAGTGGCCATGAGTTGATAATTGTAAATCTGGGGGATGGATACATGGATATTTTACTATTTTATCATTCTTTAATTTTGTCTAAGTTTGGAATTCTCCATTATACAAAGCTAAAGGTAAATCAATCAATCACTATGTGAGTTCCCTGCTACCTCATGGGTGTACGATCTCATTCCTACATCCCCAACTTATTAGGGGAATAAAAGTGTAGATGCTGTGGAAGGCAAAGAAGCTTAGGTACACTTACATAATCCCCAGGCAGGTTCACAGACATGGGGATACTCACACAGCAAACCCTCCATGTGAACACATACAGGTATGTGGGGAGTCCTTCCCAACAACCCCTCCCTGGCTCGTACCCCTCTTCTGTGCGAAGAGCAGCAGGAGGCAGGTGAGACCTTTGAGCACTTCGGCCATGACCACAGCAGTTGTGGCAAAGAAGCGATCCCCAGGCAGCGTGCGGGCGTAGCGGATGCTGAGGATGAGGGAGGCATTCTGGACCACCAGCACGGCTAGGGATATGTACTTGAGGCGCCGGTGAGCTGTGGGGAATGGAAGGGGCGGGGGATAGGAGGGGGTCAGAAGCTGCTGGGGCATAGCCAAACCACCACCCAACCCCTCTCCCTTTTCAACCAGGATTATCTGAGCCACTGCAACTTCCTCCATCTGCCTGTCCACCCTGACCCAATGAGGGGTTGACCCCTACCTGCTTCCATTCCTTCAACCACAGGCAGGAGAGCTAAAAACAGACAAGTAGGTCCATTCTGTCCAGCTCATATCTTGAATCCTTGCTGAGATGTCAGGAAATGGCTAGGGCAGGCCCTAGACATCCACCCCATCTCCCCTCCCTATCTCTCTAACAGAATACCAACAACTACATTCTCAACATTTATTGATATTGCTCACTGGGTGCCTATCGCCAGGTAAAGGAATCTTACAGGTTTCCTCAATAGACTCTTACATCACCCTGATTCTTAAGAAACTATGAAGATTCCCATTTTATGGATGAACAAATTGGGAATTTATATGAAATGATGGTCTTGTTTAATGAGGGTCATGTAAAGAAAAATACCCCAAATACAGGGAATGAGACTATTATTTAAGGTATGTCCACCCCCCAAGAAATGGTATTTCTCTCATCTCCCCCATTGTCCCAAGGACTGAACCTCATATAATGAACAGTAACCCCACTAAGAATGGTCTGGTTCCCTCTACCATATAAGGAAATACTTCCCTATATTACACATGTTCTGTCCTACTAACATTGCACGCCCTCCTTCTCCAGCCAAAGAATAATTCCTTGTTCTACCCACACTCACAATGAACTCACTCTGCTATAAGGAAGGACCTGGCACTCTCAATGTTCTTTCTGTGACCTATAAGGAAGGACCCTCCCACTTCAACATACAATAAATTCTACCTCCATTAGGAAGGGATCGCCACAGAAAGGTCTTTTCCACATATAATGAAGGACAAACATCGTCCTCAAAATGGACCCTATAGTCATAAGGAAGGGCCTGCCCCACCCTAGCTGACAATTTATAAGGTCCCTTTATAAGGAAGGAACAACCACCCTCAGAACAGTTTCTTCCTTCTTCAAGGAAGAACTCCCACACCGTCAGAATGGTCTCTCCCTTCCATAGGAAAAGACCTACTGCACTCAGAATGAAAGGTCTCCATGGTCTTATCCTCTCCAAAAGGAAATTTCTTCCATATTCAGAGTGGTCTTCACCCTCCAAATGCGGAAGGACTCTCCCCACAACCACCCTCAGAATGGTATCTTCCCCGCCCCAACACACTCGCAATGCTCGGTTCCGTTCTCCCTTCCCTTTTACGCGCGCGCGCGCGCACACACACACACACACACACACACACACACACACACACACTCCCGCTGCAAAAGTGATGCTCCCTATCACTTCAGTGAGGAATCTTTCCGACCCTTAGCGATCCCGACCTCTGCCCCGCCGCCGACTGCTCGGCCACTGTGCGTCTCACCCGCACTCGTGGTCCCAGGCTCCAAAGTCCCCGCGGAGACCGCCCCTGGCCCGGCCGCCGCGGTGGAACCACCAACCCCAACCGCTGCCATGTTGGCATCTGCCCGGTCCGTCCCCTCGGCAACAGCAGGCCACTTCCGTGTCAATCACTTCCGCTTCCGGGCCTCTGAAGCGAGGGCGGAGCCGAGTGCCTGCCTGGCCAAAGGGGTCGTTTTCCTCCGCCCTTCGTAAAGGCTGGCTGAAGTACTGACCCGGGAAGTTTCCAAGGTCTTTGAGAAAGGGAGAACCAGGACATGGGCGACTCTAAGCCCGTCGTTACAGATCCGCGCTGGCCCACACCTCTTACTAGATCCGCCCCAGTGTTCCCTCAATCAGATCCTAATGCCGCTTTCTATACTACCCGCCCATCCTTTCTCTTCATCTCATTGGTTCAACCACATCTCGACCTCGGCTCTTTATTGGGACATTCTTCTGATGGTACGGCCCTTTCCGGTTGGGCCAAAGTTCCTCCCTCCCCCAACCTTCCCACCGAGGCCCCGCCCCCAAACTTCTGGGAGGGAGGTTTTGAGGGCGGCGCCGGAGAGCGTCCAGTGATTTGTATAGGGTTAGCAAGCCAAGACACAGGAGAGTTGAGGGAATTAAGGGCCAACGTGCCACCTTAGAAAATGAGGGAATTGGTGAGGTTCACAGGTTAGTTGCTTTTGATGGGAAGTAGGCCAGGGTACAGCTGAGGTCAAAAGGAAACCAGGATAGAACAAGGAAAGAAATTAAGACCAGTTGAAAATGTCATTACACCCTGGATATTATTAATATGCCAAGGAGGAAGCAGTTCTTTGGTGATATGTCCTAAGTGTCCTCAATGTTTACTGCATTTCTAAGAATCCTTTTGTACACACTGGGAAACACAAAAACTGAGGAGAAGGGCTGGAGTTGTGGCTCAGTGGTAGAGCACTTGCCTAGCATGTGTGAGGCACTGGGTTCAATCCTCAGCACCACATATAAACAAATAAAGGTCCATCAATAGCTAATAAAAAATATTTTTTAAATGAGGAGGAAACATTTTTGTGGACCAGCTGAAATAAACCCATGAAAGGGCTCTATGACACAGAAGACCGAGGTTCACGGAGGTCATCTCATTCTCAGCTTAGCCTACAGTAGATGCACGGCCAGTCAATTCTGATTCTATTACTTTTATTAAATAGTGGGTTTCCACACATGGCTTTTTAAATAATCCAGGCAGGGGAGAAGGGACAGGAGGGCACACTTTGTAGCTCCACTCCCTCCAATACACAAGTATTTACATTGTAGCAATTGGACAATCCTGGCTCAGGCGGAGGCAGCAAGAATCGCAAAAGTTGGAGAGGGGAGTCCCCAGGAGAACAACAGCAAGACTTATTTCCCCCAGCCCATCCCCCAGAAACCATCCATCCCATCCTAATCTCTGGTGGTGTCCGGTGGTGTCCATCTCCCATTCCTTCCCCAAGCTGTGGAAGTAAGGTTCTTCTCACCAGAATAAGAGCACTTGGGATAACAGAGTAGGGTCCCCTCACCAAAAAAGAAAAAAAAATGAAGGAAAAAAAAGAGCCCTGGGATAACAATAGGGCATTACCTTTCCCAGAATAAGCAATTCTGGGTTAAGGTTGGCAAGCAGCTTGATGAATCTGGGACCCTAGGCTAGGAGAAAGGGAAAGGGTCCTTTTACTAAAATAAGAGCTGCTGGGGTATTTTAAGGAAAGCACCCTTGCCCCAAGTGAGAGCACTTTAACTAAGTTTGTGTGGTGGTAATAGGAGGTGCCAGTGTAGGGATTACAACTCATCAGAACAAAGAGTCCTGGGGCTCAAAGGGGAAATAACTTCAACCAAATAACCATCCTTAGCAAAACAAGATACAGGGAATTCCCTCCTCCGGAATAAGGGACCACAGGCTCTAGGAGGAAGGCTCCTTCACAAAATTGGAATGGGGAGTGGGCAGACTTGGCTTGTCTTCTACGCCCTTATCCCCAATCACAGACCTTAGTAATACTGGATTTTAACAACCTGTAAAACCAGGTCAACAGATGTCCATCTATCCCTGTGGCATAGCCATGGAATTCCAACCAGTGGGAGCCTGGCTAAGCCTAGGGAAGCGCAGACCAGGCCGAGGGGGCAGGGCTTCCTTTGGGGGGGCTGAGGGGTGCTTCCTCTGCTGGTATTTGCATCCAAGGGTCCAGCAGGATCTCCTCCAGTGAGGGTCGGGAAGAGGGTTTTGGGTCCAGGCACCGGCGGATTAGGGCACAGCAGTCTGTGGGCCAAGCAGCACAGGGGAGATTTGCAATTAGTAAGAGTAACAGTACCTCGGAAGGAAGGATGAAATCTGCTGGGCTGGGATCTGTGAGGGCCTCACCTGGGGAGACGTGGGCAGGAAAATGGAGCTCAGCCTCCAGAATCTCCTGGTCTCTCTCAAAGGGTATGTCCCCACAGACCATGTCATAGAGAAGGATACCCAATGACCAAACAGTAGCTGGGAGGGCATGGTACTGATGTCGAGAGATCCACTCTGGAGGGCTATACACCCTTGTCCCTGCACAAAAAGCAAGAGTCAAGTCATTCTGATGCTGCCCTCTTCTAGCCCAGTATCTCTTTAGTAGAACAGTAGATCTGTAAATATAACATCATAGTCCCATCACCAAAAAAAGAGCAGTTAAATAGGAGAGCCCCCTTGACAGAATAAAATCACTTAAAAAGTAACAATAGAGCATGGCATATTAGTATAAGTCTGTAATCCCAGATATTAAGGAGACTGAGGCAGGAGGATAGCAAGGCCAACCTCAGCAACTTAGGGAGAAATTGGCTCAATATATAAACAGAAAGGGCTGGGGATGTAGCTCAAGTGTAGAGTACCACTGCAAAAGTAAAAGTAGAATCCCCTTACCAAAAATAAAATAACTCATAATAACAAGATCCCCTCATTAGATTAAAAGCCCAGGATGATTTTGGATCAATATAAGATAGACTTTTTATGAGATGGCCAAGGATGAGACTCCTCAGTATTAGAAATCAAGAACCTTATAAAGGTACAATATAGGTCAAGTATTACAAGAAAACCCACCACTGGAGCTCAAGATGAGGAAGTCAGAAGCACAAAGGTTTAGAAAAAAAAATAATCCATGAGATTTAGGGAAGCCTTACCATCAAAATCAGTGTAGGGTTCATCATGAAGCAGGGCACCAGAGCCAAAATCAATGAGTTTGGCACAGCCCCGGCGGAGGTCTATCAGGATGTTCTCATCCTTAATGTCACGATGGACAACTCCACGGGTATGGCAGTGTTGGACAGCTGCCACTACCTGGCCAAAAAAGCAGCGACTTCGGCTTTCACCAAGTGGGCCCTTCTCTGTGATGTAGTCAAAGAGATCCTGGGCAGGCAGAGGCCTCTCAAGGACCAGCATGAAGCCCTCTGGTGTCTCAAACCAGTCAAGCAGGCGGATCACACCAGGGTGCCCACTGCCTTCACCCACCTTCCATAGCAGTGCCACTTCCAGGGGGCATGTGACAGAGTCTGACTGGAGGTGAAAAGGAGAGAAAATGTGTGTTGAACAGGGGAAAGCAGTTGGTAGAAGGGAATGTAGTAGAAAATGGGCTTTCATAAATATGAAGTATTTTGCCTAAATATCTAAAATTCGAACTGACATATGGGTGTCCGATATTTATTTGATAGTTTATGATGATTAACTGCAAAGGACCTGCCAAAGAATAAATACTCAATGTTATTGCCATAACTTAACTGTAACCAAGTACCTACAATTGCTCAATAACCCTCCTAAGCCCTGTCAGGCAGTGAGTGTCAGAAAGAGCCTTCCTGCCTGAGGGGGGCCCTCTACCGGTCATGCCAATGACTTGCACAGCTGCAGACGTTTTCTCACGGAGATGCACATTCCTGCTACTGCGCAGGTGCATCCTCTCCTTGTGGGTCTCACGGCATGCGCAGGCGCGTCTCCTAAAAGCCCGCCAGAGGGCGCTTTCGCTTCTACAGCTTGCACAGACCCGCCCTTATGTCCGTTAGAGCGCTAACGGAGGCAGGAGAGAAGCAGCCAGCATCACCATGGCAACCAGTGACCTCTGCCCTTCTTTCCCCTCCAGCATGCCCTGTGGGCAGCCCCCACAGCAGCTTTTAAAAGGAGGATGAGAAAAGAGTTGGAGGGGAGAATCTAGAGCTCTGGGGAAATTGAGGTGAATCAGAACTGTATGTCACTCCAAGGTAGTAAACATGGTCTGGTGGAGCGTTCTCACGGTTACAGGGCCCAGGGACTATACATCCTTTAGAAAAAGTGGGGGGGGGGCTGGGTATGTGGCTCAAGCGGTAGCGCGCTCGCCTGGCATGCGTGCGGCCCGGGTTCGATCCTCAGCACCACATACCAACAAAGATGTTGTGTCCGCCAAGAACTGAAAAATAAATATTGAAAATTCTCTCTCTCTCTCTCTCTAAAAAAAAAAAAAGAAAGAAAAAGTGGGGGTGATTTCATCATTAGTGAAGGAGTCAATAAGTGAAGCACACCAAGGATACTTACCAAGGAAGACCAGCCCAACACACGATTCCGAGGAATCACTTTGATGGCCACCTGGAGAAGTGGGCTGAGGTAAGGGGGCCAGCAGGTGACCCCCAAATCCCTCCCGTCCAGAGACTTGAAAACCTCCAATAACTCTCCCAGCACCCCAGTATTTCTGGTCCCCGGCTACACCAACGCCCACAATGAGCCAGGACTAATACCCTGCCCCACAAGACTCTCCCCCCCCAACCAAGTTCACCTCTCCCACCATCCCTAGCCTAGGGATCTCTTCTCAGGCATCGGGACCCCTCAGCTTCCAGGGATTTGGTTGTACATTTTTTTCATATTCTATATTTGTTTTTCCGCATTGAAGATTGAACCTAATCATGCTGGGCAAACACTCTACCAATAAGGTATAGCCCAAGCCCTGAGGTGGAAATTTCGTGATGCCTCAAGCCCTCAAATTTCCTTCCTATCTCCAGGACACCAACTCTGCACCAGGGTTCTGGTCCTCAGGACTTCACGTCTACCTCCAAGATCCCCCAGATCTCGTGTCTAGGCCCCCACCTTCCCGTACATGCACACATTCTCTAGGTCCTGGGGTCTAGTGTCCTCGAGTGCACACTCTCCAAACTCCTTGGACCTCCTGATTCTACCCCCTGAAATCTGGCCCCCCATACCCACCTGGACCGCGACAGACGCGCACGCGCGCTCACACCCCCAGCAACCCGAATCCTGGTCTTCATGACCCTACTAGACACATTGCAGGCTCTCTCTGGGTCATCTAACATCCTATAGTCCCAGGATCCCGGCCCCCGCCAAATACACCTGACCCTCCCAAGACCCTCAAGGTAGATACCTGGAGTCGATCTGTGATGCGGTGTCCCGCGAAGACGGTGCCAAATCCCCCCTTCCCCAGAAGGGGGCCGAGTCGATACTCGGCCTCGAACGCTTCCCGATCCTTGCCTCCTACGCAGGCGGAGGCGAGGGAGTCAGGGTGGCTGCGTGCTAAGCTCACCCGTGATTCCCTCTCCTACGCACTGCCACCCACCATTCCAGCCCACCCCACATGGACGCAGTAGGGAAGGTTGCGCTCACCTGGCGGCTGCGTGGGGGTCACAGGGGGCGCAGGAAGCCCTTGCAGAGGTTTGTTCAACATGGAGGAGCTGCTGCGCAGATTGAGCCCGCTGAATCCGCTAAGCCCGCAGGGCGTAGAAGCCCGGGGCAGCGGGGCCGGGGAGCCAGGGCTCGGGGGCGCCAGGGTGGAAGGCAGGGAAACTGGTGGCCCGGAAGCGTCCGCAGACAGCGCAGCGTTAAGATTCGCCGCGCGCGCCAGCCCCAATGCTACTGAGCTGGGGCACGCGCCTCCCGGGAGAGTCGCCCTGCGCGACAGCTCCGCCCACCTGGCTTTGATCAATCCGGACGCGGCACCTGCTGTATCCCAGCCAATCGGAGCCAACCCTTATTTGCATACCACCCGCAATGTTTCAAGTGCCCCCTTATGCAAATACAAGCCTGGTTCTTCCATGGAGGCGGGGCTTGCATGCAAATGATGGGGGCGCACACGGAGAGGAAACCGGTTCTGGGAATCCCTTTGCAGCAACCGCGTTTGTTTTGGTTGTTGCGCGAGGTTGTTGTTGGTGGGGGTGTGTGTATGTGTGTACACTTAAAAAACTGCGCAGCCTCCTTTCCCAGGAAGCTGCTTTGCCGCCGCCGCAGCGTCGAGATTAGCGCAGAGATAACGCCAGACAGTCTTTTAAGAATCCGAGCCTGGGGCTAACTAGGATCCGGTCTAGAAGGGTGCTTCTCACCCAGGACCATTCCTCCAGGCGACCATTGGCCCTGGCCTCAAAACTGAAATCAGGCCCCTAGAAGAACCTGTCCAGTTTCCAGGGAGGGATAACACTTGACTACTGTTATGGACCGCACACCCCTCAAAGGCCAGAGTTCAGGTGCCCAGACTACAAGGTTTTTGCAGCCTAGAACCTAATCAGACCTGAAACAGCCCTGGGCCCAGTCGGGAAGCCTGCAATCTAGAACAGCAGGGGGTGATTATTGGGGGGGATTGTGCTTCCCAGTGAGAGAGAGGGAGGGGCTAAAAGACCTGGAAAAATGCTGGTGTAGAGAAGCAGTTAGACAGCTTTTGGCACAAATTTGTGAAAATGGTTAGAGAAGGCCTCACACGCCCCAGGAAGACAGACATGCACTCCAAAGATACAAAGAATCAACATGAGACATCAACACATTCATGTAAATTTGTCATAGGCACACATACAGACACATGTCAAAAAATGATGTCCAGAAATGCGTTACCAAAAGAGGCACTCCAGGAGACCTCCAATGCCATGTAATGACACAAATGTCCTGCCAGACACTGACAAAATTTGTCATATATTGGTACCTGGCACCATCAGATACCAAAGACTTGTACAGTCCCAGAAATGAGGGACTCAAGAGTCTGTCACAAGAAGATACACAGATGCTCTAGACACACACGTTGTTCAAAGGGAGGCACGTGATCTGAGAGCCATATAAGCAGTGTCACAAAAGTGGACATAGACTTGGTCACAGACACATGGCATCAGACACACAGCTTTGTCACTGAAACAAATTGTCCAGAAATAGCTACCTAAAATCTGTCACAGGAATATAAACGGACATCCACCCCAGACAGAAAGCACAGATGCACTGTCACAGACCCACGCAGACATGCACTCGTCTCTGATACAGACACAAACTGTCAAGAGTCCTACACAGTCACCATCTGACACACCTGGAAACAAGCCCTCATCACAACACACGACTGGAAATACTGATACAAGTGAAGACTTGGGACTCACCACAGTCACACAGACAACACTCAAAAAGCAAACACATCAGGGCTGGGATGTAGTTCAGTGGTAAATCGCTTGCTTCACATTTGCAAAACCTTAAGCTCGATCCCCAGTTCAAAAAAAAAGCAAATGCATGTGTGCTCCCTTGTTGATCCAACAATACTAGGTTCTAGGGGTCCACTATAAGCCTACCAGGCTTTGATGGGGATGTGTATCTTAATAAACACAGACAAGTCAAGCATCACAGTGCCTGCCAAGGAAGTTTTATTTCTAGTACAACTACTGGGGATATTTGTAGAGAGAAGTGAGAATGTGAATGGGAGTCATTCAGGGCACCTCAGAAGGTGACCCTTTGTCTTGAAAGACAAGTTGGTACCTGCAGGCAGAAGTCAAGGAAACTGGACAGAGTGGCAAGAAGTAGGCAGAGGTCAAATGGTGCTGGAACTTCCACAATGGGATAATTAATATGCACTAACATTTGTGCTCTCAGAACGTGCCAGGAACTGTGCACAGTAGTGAATCATGTTGACCATACACATTCTCTGTTGACGCTCACAATCAGCATGAGGTAGTAGATGCTAGTAGCCCTTGTAGAGCAGATGGGACAGGTGAAATTCTAGAGAGCCCAAAGCGATACAGCTAGAAAACTGAGGTAGGTTTCCAACCAACCCTCTTAACATACTCATGCTTGACCATTGTATTCCAGACACCCCACACAGCCACTCAGCCAGCTATGCCCTCACCTGCAGGGCCAGACACAAACAGGGACCCCATTATTGAGGCACAGCAGAAAAGATACTGTTTCAAGAAAACCTGGGGGACTGGGGTCCAGTCAGCCTTTTCCACCTTGGCTTTACCTCTAGTAGGGGCAGGGACAGAGGTGTCAAGAAGATTGGAGAATAAGAACAAAAATGTATTTAGCTCATTTATCTCCCAACTTCTAAAACCCAGAGGGAAAGGCTCCTCTGGTCACTTCTACCCAAACTCATGTTGTTAATGAAGTGTCAGTTGTGCATTTCCAAAGAATTTCCTCATCAGATTATTACAAGAAAGAGCAAACATTGATGGTGAGAGATGGGGGCAGGGTAGTTGGAATTCGGACAGGAAATTCAATCCCTGGTCTTTAGCTCACAGTCCCCTGCTCCCATCCCCCCAACCCCCCAGGAAATAAGGCAAGCAGGGACTCCATTAGCAGACAAAGAAGGAGTTTTTTTTTTTTCTTATGGTAACAAGCCCAGGAGGAGGCTTGTTTTTAAGATAGGGTCTCCCTAAATTGGCCAGACTGGCCTCAAGGAATCGTCCTGCTTTAGCTTCCCGGATAGTTGGGACTAAGGGCCCATGCCTGGCCAGAAGGAAATTTAATAAGAAAATCAAATGTGAACCCTGGGCTCTCACACTGACCTTACTGGAGAGCATGGGGACCTCAGAGGCCAACTCAAGCCCTGTGCCATCGCCACTTTTCCCCAGAGGCCCCCCCACCCCCTGCCCCACACAGAACAGAGCCGCTCAGGGAAACTGACATTTGGTTTTATTGTGCCAAGGACATTACAGATGGCAAATCTTGTCAACACCTGCAGGGCACGGGTGCCCCATCTGCTGAGGCTGCTCCCACTCCCTACACTCAAATCCTGGGTGGTGGCCACAGATGCCCCCCCACCCCAAGATTCCAAAGAGACTAGTGGTGGTGGTGGTGGAAGCAAAAGGAATGCAGCAAGGTCAGGGTCTCATTGTCCAAAGCCAGTCTGCCACCTGCCACCCCCCACCCCCAACCCCAGCCCTGGCTCACTCTAGATTCTCTGTTGACCTCCATGGAGCTGGAGACCAGAAGACAGTGATAACCCACATCCTTGTGCCCCCTCCATGCCCCATGGCCAGCCTGCCTGCCCCGAAACCAGAGAGATGCGCCCTCACAGAGCCAATGCTGTTGTCTATATATCATTTTTGATTGGTTGATTTTATAAGATAAAAGTACATTTTAACAAAGAAAAAATTCGACATGGAAGGCTCAGACATTCTTGGGGTACTGGGAATTTTCCCACTTCTTCCTCCCACCTCCCTGGCATCATTGTTGGGGGAAGGGTAACAAGTTTATCTGATCTCAGAAGGAAAGAAGGGTGGGCAGGCAGGAGAATTCTCTTGAGTGTGTCTCTCTTCTGGGGTTGCCTGGCTGCCAGGTCTGTTCTCTGTGTGCCTCTCGCCTACCTTCGGCACCCTTGCCCAAGTCCCCTGTGGAATGCAGGGATGGTGCTGTGCAGGGGGCAACAGGGCACTTCAGCTGGCGGAGACAGGTGGTGGTGGCAGCAATGAGAAGGAGCGCAGGGATGGGCCAGCCAGAGGGAAGTAAGGAGTAGGGAAGAGGGGAGAGAGGAAAGAACAGAAGGAGGCAAGAGGGAAGAAAGCCAAAGAAGGTGGGGTGGCACCAGAGGGCAGGAGTGGGGGATTGGGAGATGGTATCCAGTCCCTGGTTCTCCATCAACTCTTGTCTGGGGGTGGGTCTCTGTGCACTTTGTTTTTCTTCATACTGTCTAGGTATTCCTGTTGGGACACTGCCAGCACCGATGCTAGGATCTCATCGTCATCCCAGTCATTCAGACCTGCTGGGCAAGAGGAAAAGGAAAAGCATGATGGGGCACCCCAGCCTGTGTTCCCTCACCCTTTATTGATTCTTGGCTCTAAGAAAGCCCACTCAGGCCCCTGTCACTCCCAGGCCTTGGCTATGATACAGAAGGCTTCCCTAAGCCTGTGAAACTCTGCTAGATCCCTTCTAAGGAAACCCTCCTGGGCCTGAAAATCTCCCCTACTGTCTTTTTTTTTTTTTTTTTTTGTACCAGGGATTGAACTCGGGGCACTCAACCACTGAGCTACATTCCCAGCCCTTTTTATTTTGAGAAAGGGTTGCTTAGGGCCTCACCAAGTTGCTAAGGCTAGCTTTGAACTGGCAATCCTCCTGCCTCAACCTCCCAAGCCCCTGGAATTATAGGTCTGAGCCACCATGCCCAGCTTCTGACTTCTTTTCTTGGATGAGCCAGAGGTTCCAGAAACCCTTTCTTAGGACTTGCTGCTGCTTCCATTCTCTCCCCAACTTCCAGCTGGCCCCTGTTCCCAGAGGAGGCTTACCAAAGGCAGAAGGGGACATCTGCTGAATGAGGGCCCGGCACTCCAAAGCAGGGTAGAGGGACACAAGGGGGGAGGTGGCCCGGTCAGCCCCTGCCGAGAACTGACTGCTTGTACCTGGGGCAGATGGACAGTCTGAGGTAGGGCCCAAGACCCAGACAAGGCTTCCTGAGCCTAGCATGCATCCTGTAAGCAAGTCACTGACCTGGTGCACAGGGTGAAGGAGGTTTGGCAAGAGCTAAGACAGTGCCTGGGGAAGGGGGCTTGATGCCCAGCTCAGCATGCAGCTCAGGGTGCTCTGGCGATGAGGCTGAACTCCGCTGCCGTGGGGACCGACTGGTCCATTCCTCTAGGCCACTGGAGGCCGCCGCTGTGGCCGAACTGCATGTGGCACTGGCCTTCCGGGGCTGCAGTGGAGAGGGAAAAAGCAGTGAAGACCAACACTTTCTAAGTCCATTCTGTGCCCAAGCATCAAGTACTCACTCTCTTCCCCAGATCTTGACTATGATACAGCTTCAGTGTGTGGCACCATCATTACCCCCATAGTGGACTACAGGGCATCTTACAGGACACAGACTAAAATCCTTAACCCCACTCTCTCACACCCTTCCAGACAACTAACAGGAAATTCTATTCGCTCTCTTTCAAAACAGAACCTGAATCTAATCCCTTCTGACCACTTCCACTGCCAGCATTTTCACCAATCACTTGGACAGTAGCTTCCTCCTTGCTGGTACCCTGTTTCCCGCTCTCCAGATTCCAGTTCTGTACTCAGCAGTCAGGGGGATCCTGTTATGTCCTAACTTAGATCTGTTCACAACCCTCCCATTGTTCTTGCCTCCCAGAATGCATAAGCCCCTATCCAACTTGGCTCCACCACCTCCAACTTTATCCTTCATTACATTCCATTCAGCTACTCTGGCCCGCCTCTGGGCTGTCTGAATCACAACAGGTGTGCTAGCCCCCTCCCTTCTCCTGATTGTGTGCTCAGCTGAGTAGCTCACCTTCTGCAAGCTCTTGCTCAAATTTCACTAGCTCTCAGCCCTTCCTGACCACAGTGTTTTAATACTGTGAACTCCCACCTATCCCCACTCAAACCTACTCATCCCCCTTATCCTAGCTCTGCATTTTTCATCAACTAATTTATGTTTATTTATTTAACTCTCAGCTAATTTATTCATTAAAATTATTTTGTTTCACTACAAAAATGTGAGCATCAGGGATTGGGCATTGTGGCTCAGTGGTAGAGTGCTTGCCTAGTATGTGTGAGGCACTGGGTTCAATCCTCAGCACTACATAAAATTAAAAAAAAAATAAAGGTATTATGGGGCCAGGGTTGTGGCTCAGTGGTAGAGCACTTGCTGAGCATGTGTGAGAGCACTGGGTTCAATCCCAGCACCACATACATACATACACACATAAAATAAAATAAAGGTATTTGTCCATCTACAACTAAAAAAATATTTTAAAAAATGAAGGCATGGGCTGCGATTGTGGCTCTGTGGTAACACGCGTGAGGCACTGGGTTCAATTCTCAGCACTACATACAAATAAATAAAATAAAGGTCCACCAACAACTAAAAAATAAATAAGAATACAAAATTAAAAAATAAATAATTCATAAGTAAAGGTATTATGTCCATCTACAACTAAAAAAAAATTTTTTTTTAAATGTAAGCCTCACACCAACAGAGATCTTGGCCTGCTGGGTTCACCAACATATCCTCATTCACTGACAATAACACCTCCTGGCACAGACCTGCAATAAATGTTTGTTGAACAAATTATTCAGGTCTTATCAACATCTACCATCACTCTGAACTCCTTGTGATTCCTCAGATGCCTGTCTGCCCTGCCTTTCCCCTGTCCTAACAATTTAACCTTCCTCTGAAGAGGTGACCAGATCCCCTACCTCCACTGGTGTCACAGCAAGGATCATAGGCCTCACTAATGGGGTCTTCCTTAACACACAGAATCACTGAAAGCATAGCAGGCAAGATCTAATTTTGCATTCCTCAGCACAGAGTCTGGCACACAAAGGCATTCAATAAAACTTGTCTCTCTGCAGTTATTCATTGCTCCTTCATGTTATCAGGAGCAATGGCTGCTTTCCCTCACTCCTTAAGAGCTTGTTCTGCACAAGTGTTGAGAGTTAAGGCACAATGCCAAAACTAGGGTCCAAGACAAGTTACAGACAAGCCTGGGAGTTGCTCTTCCTCCCAGATGTCAAAACTGCTTAATTTTTTTCCTGCTTATTTGGGGGCAAAGCATGTGAAGTAATGGGTTCGTAGCCAGGCCAATGACATGACCTACCTGACTGGGGCCGCGAACCTGGCGGGCCTGTTTCTCCTGATCCCTCAGCCACTGCAGGTAAGATTCCCGAGC
Source organism: Spermophilus citellus (assembly GCF_964194105.1). Lineage (NCBI taxonomy): Eukaryota > Metazoa > Chordata > Mammalia > Rodentia > Sciuridae > Spermophilus > Spermophilus citellus. The sequence goes on along the minus strand of NC_138190.1, from coordinate 42,607,204 downwards.
CACCTGTTCCTCTATGGCCTCATTTGTTGCCTCCCAGTCTGTGGCCCGTTTCTTGTCTTCCAACATTTGCTGTTCAATCCATGATTCCTCTGATGTTTTTATGGCATTCTTCATCAGGGACTGCTCTGCAAACTTCAAGGGGAAAGAAGTAAGGATATGGGGTGATACGCTGAACCTGGCCAAGAACCAGAACAGGTTTAGGGAGGTAGGCCCACAGGCCCAGAAAACAGAAGAGAGGAAGGGAGGTACTCCCACAAAGCACTCCTCAGCAGACTGCAGAGACTGGGAGAAAGCAGACTTGTTTTGAGACCTGTTATTCCAAACTCCTATGCTCAGAAGTTTTGGCCCCACAGTGAGATATCTCAATTGAGGCACTAATAAGTCTGGGGCTGTAGGTGCCCTCAAGCGTAAGCCTTAACTTAAAGAAGTCCCATCCAATAAGGGCCCTTTTTCACAAAGCAAGTCCTTCCTCATATAGGCCTAGATGGGGTGGACACTATGAGTGATAGGGCAATGTATGAAGCGTGCTACATGTCAAGCTAAGAGATATGATAGCACCATAAAAATTGAAATAATAGGGGCTGGGATTGTGGCTCAGTGGTAGAGTGCTCATCTTGTATGTGTGAGGCACTGGGTTCGAGCCTCAGCACCACATAAAAATAAAATAAAGATATTGTGTCCAGTGTCCATCTACAACTAAAAACTTTATTTTAAATTGAATATAAAATAACAGAGTGAATTCCAGGAGCAATTTAAATATTGCTTCATGAAACTTCAGTTAACATTTGTTTTTTTTTTTTTTTTTTTTAGTTTTAGGTGGTCATAATATCTTTATTTTATTTTTATGTGGTGCTGAGAATCGAACCCAGTGCCTCACGCATGCTAGGCGAGCGCACTACCACTTGAGCCACATCCCCAGCCCAAGTTAACATTTTTTAAAATATTTTTTTAGTTGTCAATCGACATTTATTTATTTATTTATTTATATGCAGTGCTGAGAATCGAACCCAGTGCCTCACACATGCTAGGCAAGCACTCTACCATTGAGCCACAATCCCAGCCCCTAGTTAACATTATTTTAATGCATGTATACTTACCACACACAAAGGCTGGGGTTGTAGCTCAGTGGAAGAAAGCTTGCCTAGCATGTGTGAGGCACTGGGTTTGATTCTCAGCATCACATACAAATAAATAAAATAAAGGTCCATCAACAACAATGCTGCTAACACACCTACCAGAATGGCTAAATTCCAAAACAATATAAGATAAATTTCTAGGAAGAACGTGAAACAACAGGAATTTTCATTCATTATTGTGGAGATGCAAAACTGTGCAGCCATTTTGGAAGATAGTTTTGGCAGTTTCTCGCAAATCAAAACATGCTCTTATAGTCTAGCAATCTCGCTCCAAGATATTTATTTACACAACTGATCTTAAAACTTATGTCCACACAAAAACCTTTGTACAGCATTTTACAGCAACTTATTCATAATCATCAAAAGCTGGAAATAACCAAGACTGTCTTTCAATAGATGATTAAAACAAACTGTCATGCATCCATAAATGGAATAGTAAGTGATAAGAAACGACCTAACAAGTTATGAAAAAACATAGAGGAATCTTAATGCTTGCTGATAACTGAAAGAAGTTTTTAAAAATATTTTTTGTTGTAGATGGACACAATATCTTTATTTATTTGTTTTTATGTGATGCTGAGGATCAAATCCAGTGCCTCACAAATGCTAGGAAAGCGCTCCACCACTGTGCTACAACCCTAGCCCCAAAGAAGCAGTTTGAAAAGGCTACATATGGGGGCTGGGGTTGTGGCTCAGTGATATAGCACTTGCCTAGCATATATGAGGCAGTGGGTTCAATTCTCAGCACCACGTATAAATTAATCAATCAATTAATTAATCAAAGGTTCACTGACAACCAAAAAAATATTAAAAAAAAAAAAAAAAGAAGCTGGTCTGGGGTTGTGGCTTAGCAGTAGAGCGCTTGCCTAGCACTTGCAAGGCCCTAATTCTCCAACCCTAATTCTAAAAGAAAAAAAAAAAAAAGGCTACAAATTTATGATTCCAGTTACATGACATTCTGAAATGGGCAATACCCGCCAATAAACAGATCAATGGTTGCAGGAAGGGGAGGAAGCGAGAAACAAACATAAGGAGCATAGGAAATTTTAAGAGTGATGAAACTACTCTAAATGATCTTGTAATGCATGCATACATGAAGTTGTTAAGCATTTGTCAAAACCCCTCGAAATTTACAAAACAAAGGCTAAAGCTTAATGTATGCTGATTTAAAAAAAAAAAACAATCAATTAGGAGGTGGGGAAATTCCACCAAGGAATGCAGAATGTGACAAAAGAATTCACAAATGAATTACAAATGTATGCAAGGACCTGGGGAAGAGGTTGGAGGCCCAAATCACTTTGGAAATGAATGGAATCTGTAAAACCAAAGACAAAAGGAACTGTGCATATCATTGTGCTCTATTCAAGTAGCAGATTAGCGAATGGTTGACGAGTGAAGCCAGGCTTTCTCACCAGTGGAGTAAGAATTTACTGATGAACAATGGTAGAAGGCTAAAATAATGCACAAGGCAAACATATAAGTGGGAGATATCAATAAAAACTCAAGTTTAGGGCTGGAGTTGTAGCTCATTGGTAGAGTGCTTGCCTGGCACATGTGAGGCACTGGGTTCGATCCTCAGCACCACATAAAAATAAATTTTTAAAAAGTATTGTGTCCATATATGACAAAAAATTTTTAAAGACCCTCATGTTTAAGATTACTGTCCATTCAGATGGTTACATACAGAAACACTTATAGATTATATGTGTATATACATATACAGATTAGTATACACACATATATATTTCCAGGGCTCCTTGGAAAAATGGCTGTTTCTAGGACTAGGACAGGAAATATAAAAGATGAACCTGGAACACCTCATAGCACCAAAAAGTAAGGAAGTGTTTTTAAAAAAAAAACTTTGCAATAGGGGTGGGGGTGGGGTTTGTGTGTGGCTCTGTGGTAGAGCTCTTGCTTAGCTTGGAAGACCTTGGTTCCACCCCCAGCACCACACACACAAAAAATGTGGAACAATTTGAGCAACAAGATAATTAAAATCAAGTTGTATTATAACCCTTAAGTGCATACTGATATAAACGGGTTATTGAATAAATTTATAAATGGGAATAAGAGATCTCTCAATCAAAAGAATTCCAAATAGCCCCAAGGAAGATAGAAGGTAGTCCTCATTCCTTAAATGTGACTTCCTTCCACACAATACAGTATGAAAGTGGTGGAAAAGAGCAACTTTATAGTGTAGGAACCTGACAAACACTACTTCTGCCAGGTGATCAAGGACAACATCCATAGCCATAGTCAGTATATGTCCTTGATATAATGTAACAAGAATGACACTTTACCTCTGTGAGCTTCCTCCCCAAAGACACAACCCCAGTCTAATCATACTATGATCATCAGAGGGGCTGGGATTGTGGCTCAATGGTAGAGCACTTGCCTAACACATGTGAGGCGCTGGGTTAGATCCTCATCACCACATAAAAACAAATAAATAAATAAAAGGTATTATGTCCAACTACAACTAAAAAAAATTCTTTAAAAAACCCCACACCAGAGAAATTCCATAAGTGAAGCTTCCTACAATACACTGGACCTGTACTCCTTAAAACTGTCAAGGTCATCAAAACAAGGAAAGTGTGAGAAACTGTCACAGACAAAGGAACTGAAGGAGACATAGTGACTTCAGTTAATAATACTGTATTGGTCCACACATTGTAACAAATGTGCCAGAGTCACCAGAGATGTTCATAATAGTAAAACTGTAGGGGGTGGGGTTAAATGCTAACTCTGTCCTCTTCAATTGTTCTGTAAATTTAAACTGTTCCAAACAATTAAAATACTTTTAAAAACACTTTGCAGTATTTGGGACTAAACTCAGGACCTCCTCTTGCTTGCTAGGCAAGTGTTCTACCTCTGCACTACATCCTCAGGCCAAAACATTCAAATTTTGTTTTGGTGCTGCTGGGGATTGAATCCAGAGTCTTGTGCATGTAGGCAAGCATGCTACCAACTGAGCTATATATCCCCAGCCCCAAAACATTTAAATTTTTAAAGAAAGAAAAAGGAAATGAGCAGTGAAACCAGGGGAAATCATAGATGAATTTTAAATGCATAGTGTGAAGTGCAAAAGACAACCTGAAAAAGCTATATACTGGGCTGGGGTTGTAGCTCAGTGGTAGAGTGCTCGCCTAGCATGCATGAGGCACTGGGTTCGATCCCCAGCACCACATAAAAATAAAAAATAAAGATATTGTGTCCACCTAAAACTACGTATTTTTTTAAAACAGCTACATACCTACTGCATGATTCCAATTTTATGACGTTAAATAAAAGGAAAAACTTACAGGGTTGATAAACAGATCAAAAACAAGGAAATTATGAGAAACTGTCATAGCCACAAGGAACTAAAGGGATATGACAACTAAATAAGTAAGGTGGTATGATGGATAGGATCCTAGAAGAGAAAAAAGGTCATCATGGGAAAACTGAAGTAATCTGAATTGTCTGGTCTTTAACAACACATCAATATGGGTCATTAATTATGACAAATGTACTATAACATGATAATGACAGTGGGGCATATGGAAATTCTCTGTAATATCCTTACAATGATTATGTAAATCTAAGACTTTTCTAAAATTGTTTATTTAAAATTAAGCAAAAACAAAAAAATCCCCTGTTCTGGAGGGTTTGTTGCTGTTAAGGTATTTCCTAAAATGAGGCAGAAGCACTTTGTTTGTAGGAAGTGAAACCTGAATAAAAGACCTCAAAATCCTCAGTTGATGACTACTGATGAGAGAGAGGGAGAGAATATGAATGAACACGAGCATCAGCATGTGCTAAAAAAAAATATAAAGCTACCTTCTGACACCTACTAGGTCCCAGGCCCAGTGGGAAGTGCTTTCTGTGTATCAATCAGGCTTCTGCCCAGAGTGCTTATACAATCTGCCCTAGGAGCCACAGTCAGTAAGTGGTGGGCCAGGACAACATTCCAAGTTTCTGTGACCCCTGCTATCTGTAACTTCTGAGTCAAGGAGAAAAATCCATGGGGACATCAAACATGTCCTGGCTTACTGTTCCCAAACAGGATTCTACATCCTAAAATGCCAGCCATCAACAGGCATACAAGATGGGTAAGACAGCTCATGGACAGGCAAATAAAGATCACAAATGAACCCTGAGATATCTACTGTAATTCTCTAATTTCATACAGAGGTGAGACCTCACAGGAGAATGACAGTGAAGACAGGACATTTTTGTGGGCTAGGGGCAGAACCAAGACTCCATATCCACAGCCATACTGGGCACAGGGAACAACTTACCCCTGGTTTGAATGACGGCAGACCCAGCCCCACACCAATGGTGGCCTTGTTAGGATTCACTACTGAATTATAGTGGATGTTCCGATGGTAGCTGACACGAATGGGTTCATCCTCATTTTGGTGTATCCCATGGAATGTGTTGATAGGTTCTACAGAGAAAGACAAAGAGGGAGCATCCACAGGGGGCCAGGTATGGCAGGTTCAGATGAGGCACCATTAGTCCCTCACCTACCCACTACAGAAGTACCTGTGCTGTACTGGTACACCTCCACGGGACGGTTGTACATCTCTGCCATGGCCTGCATCTCAATATGGTTGCCATGGCAGTTATTTTTCCGTTTCCGGTTGATGTAGGTGGTAAAGTCTTCTGTGACGTAGTTGGAGAAGTAGTCGGCATTCTTCATCTGCACAACAGATTGCAAGATGAAGGTCTGCATGCAGAGAAGATCCTATTGCCCTGCCTCTACCCCAAGGCCTGCCCACGGTCTCACCAGATAGTCCATGCAGTGCTTTCGTACAACTTCGTGCATGTCCTGGTCTCCATATACCTGGTCGGCTAGGGGGAACAAAAGAAAGGCTGGGATCAGATCTGCCACTGGTTAAGAATTCCAAGTCAAAGAACATCTTTGGGGGAGGGCAGGCTGGAGGATGAGGAAAACTCCCTTTCCTACCCCAAGGCCTGTAGAGTTCTTGCCCTTGGCTGGAATGGGATCATGAGGGATACAACCACAGGTCTCTCAGGCAGATGATTGTTTTAAGGCATGCCTGACTGCTGAAACAAATCAACAACAATCTAAGTCTAACCATTGGCCTCAGGCACCATCCATTCCACACTCCCACCTATATGAGGACACTGAGGCTCAGGGTCAGTCTGTAACTTGCTCTAGGTCACAAAGGGTCAGGAATTCAGTTTTTCCCACTCCTAGGAGTGAGCATGGCCACTATAGGTTAAAAACAAAGTATAGCTGGGTGGTTCAGCTTAGAGATAGAGTATGCTAATCATAATGCTCCAGGTTCACCACCCAGCACCTCAAAAAAAAAAAAAAAAAGGTAATGAAAAAGGAAATAGCTCTGGCCCATCTCTTTCAGATACTAGTGAGCTAACTGGCAAGACAAAGTCAAGTGACCTAGGTGTTCTGAGATTCTGTATGTCTCACCTGTAAAATGTAAACAAGATGGATGATGACCTGGCAGGCCTCTCATGGGGATTAAATGAGACAATAGGTATAAAGTGACTAGCAATGGGTTTGGGACAGAGAAGTGGCTCAGTGAATCAGGGATTCCTCATGGTGAGGCATAAATGTGGGATACTGCAAAGGTGACTGGACTTAGTAAAATCCTTGCAGGAACACACAGTCTATTAAGAAGTTTAAGACACACACATGCACCTAAATTCAGACTAATTCAGGAAAAGCAGCCTGTGGCCCAAATGATCCAGGTGTCACAGGACTTGGTCCAACTAAAGGGAGAAGAAACCAGGTTCCTTCTCTCCTATTAATGATCTTCATACATGCTATTCCCTCTCTTTAGAACATTCTTCCCATCCTCTTCAGTGCCCACTTCTCAAACATCAATATGTTCTTATATTTTTTCTTCTTTTCTTGTGGGGCAGGGCCTTATGCACCTGCTAGGTAAGCCCTTTAACATGGAGCTACATACCTGCCCCCCGAAACTATGTTCTTCAGCATAGTCCCCACATACACACTCAGGGCACCTCTATCACCACATTCATAAAAAGTGTGAACAAGACTTCAGCCTAAGCACAGTCCTACTGAAGGCAGGAGGCAGCTCCCACTTAAGCCCACCCCCAGCCCTGTGCCAATAAAGAAAAGGAAATCAGGGACAGTTTGCTGAACAGATAGTTTGGAGCGGCAGGCAAGGAGTGCTTCTCCCTAGGAAATTAAAGTGGGCTTGAAGATTAGGTAAGCCTCATATTCACTGGCTGCCACAAAGAGGGAATTTCCCTTTGTTTCCCCAGAGGGGCCACTGCTGTGATGGGATCTCCCTGGGGCACAGGGTCAGGGCACAAAGGGAACACTGCAGAGCTCTTCCATGCCCAGCAGTCTACCTCTCTGAAGACCTGCCAGAAGAAATCCTTTGTTGCCCTCACAGGAGGGTTCTGAGTGATAAAGAGACAAAGGCTACTCTGAGATAGAACCCAGGCCCATGTCTCTCAAGTCCTCCTAAAAGTAAAGAGAACTGAGGAGTTGGGGGTGGGGACTATAAAGGCGGGAAGGGGTAGCCCCTTCACTGATGTAAACAAGGATGTGGCTTCTGTGGCCACACTCCCCCCCCCCCCAGCAGCACTTCCAGCAAGTCACATGTCCTGCACACAGGCTGGGGGCCCCCTGCTGCTGCCTTTCTTAGAAGCCAGGACCACAGAGACCGCTGTGGCTGCCCTAGGCTGCTGGAGGAGCTATTTCTGTAGGCTGAGCTTGGGGTGTCTGGAGGCAGTGCTATCTGCAGCTGCAGTAAACAGGAACTGAGATGGGAGTGAAAGAGTTACACAGGGTCTAACACCAGGCTCAGGGAGACAGGCGGAGGTATTAGAGAACACATATCTCCTACAGAAGGGTCAATGCTCACTGGCAGGCCTGGGAGATCTATCTGCAATAGTTGGATGCCAGATGTGGGAAAATGGGGGAAAAGAGGGGAGATGGTGGGACAGGAAAGGGAGCTAGGGGAGAACCCCATGAGGGTCTCCCCGCTTTCCTTGCCATTGATCCCTTTGCCTGGCAGAAAGGCCCTGACACCTCCTAGGTGTGTGGCACTGGACAAGGCCTTTTAGTCTCTCTGGGCTAAAATGCCATCACTCATAAAGTAGAGACTGTAACTCTTTTTCTACCCACCAGGTATTGTAGGATGACATGGAAAGATTTGCCAAGTACCTGAAGCACAGGAGATGGTCGAGAAACAGGAGCACCATTTGTCATGATGACAATGACTTCATAATATTGCTAGCCACCCACGAGTCAGCCAGAATGCTGCCGGAAATGCTTATTAAGCCCTTCCTCATTTCTGTTGCACTTCCTCCACCAGAGGAAAGCCCCAAATGCAGAGACCAGGCTGACCCCCCTCTCGCAAGCAAGACTGATTCTCTTCCTTTACTGAATCCAAAGTTCTACAGGCCTACCTTCTGAACACTTCATTCAAAAGTTTAGAAACCAAGCCAGGCATGGTGGCACACACTTTTAATCCCAGTGGCTCAGGAGGCTGAGGCAGGAGGATCACAAGTTCAAAGCCAGCCTCAGCAATTTAGGGAGGCCCTAAGCAACTCAGTGAGATCCTGGCTCTAAATAAAATATAAACAAAGGCTGGGGATATGACTCAGTGGTTAAGCACCCCTGGCTTCAATCCCCGGTACTAAAAAGAAAAAGAAAAAAAAAACTTTAGAAACGTGCTCTAGAAAAATTAGCTCAGTGGTAGAACACTTTGCCTAGCATGTGTGAAGCCCTGAACTCAATCTCCAGCACCCCCATCCACCCCCCAAAAAAATGGAAGAAACAATTTAGTAACCAAATTCATATCAAACTAATAAGACAGGCTTCCCAAATACAGTCCTAAAGTATGGGCAAGTTACAATACTTCCACACTTATCACAGCTTTTGGGACAAACCCCTCCACACTGATTAGAAGCTAATATCCTAATTTTGGAATCATTAATGTGGAAAAATGTGCATCTCTGAACCAAGGAAAAGGCAACAGTGCCTGCCCAACAAAAGATAGCAGGATTTCTTCAGTGATAAAAGCAGGAAAAGCATCCATCTGTCACAGGCGAGAACATTGCAAGCACTTGACATGGATTAGCTTTTCTGACTTTCCTAGCCCTGCCTCCTTCCTATGGAAAGCCCTCCTCCTCCCAGCAGGTTGGCACATGGGGCTGGGGGCCAGGCTGGACTTCCCTGCAGGGGATCCAAGGTGGGGGGAAGAGTGGCCCAATGGACCTGCAGCGGTAGGGGAATTCAGAGAGCTTGTTTTGATAGAAACTGAAACTCCTCCTCTTGCTGACGCTGCACTTGGCCATCTGCACCTGCTCTCCCCTCCCAGGGTCCAGCTGGAAAGGGTCCCCCACCACCCCACCTCTGTTCCCATCCAAAAAACAGGGCTCAGAAATCCTCAGCACAATACAATTGGTTCCGCCAAAGACTTTTCACAATCCCAACTCATTTGATCCTCGCCAAAAAAATCCTCCTTTACCCAGGAGGGACAATGACACAGAAACATGGCACAGCTGGACCAAGATTACACATTTGAAAAGGAGGGGATGGATGAAGATGAGGCCAGGCTGTTAAGGGATAACTGCTGGCTTCAAGTGATACTACCATCCCCTACCCAAGCCAGCCAGCTGTCTCCTTAGCCACCTTACTTTCAAGGGCCAGGCCTGATACTACCTCAATTCCCCCATGGCACAAGCAAAACTCAGCTGGAACCCAGGAAAGGCCTGGGAATGGGCAGATTACAAGTATCAGGGGCTGTATCCTTCCCTAGGGCCAGAGGTCTGCATGAATCTTATCCTACACACACACACACACACACACACACACCTTTCCCTTCTCTGAGCATACAGCAGTATCCAAATGCATGTGAGTAGCCAAATACAGCCAGCAGGGCCTACCAAAGGTAATCTCTGAGACTAAATACAAACACAACAACAGAAAACTATCACATGTAGCAAGTAGATGACCTTGTCACCAACCAGGGAAGACTGAAAGGTGGACACAATATGAGGCTGTGCAAACACTCAGGAACCACCACCCCTTCTCAGTCTTTGCCAGGGGTAAGTGGGAGAGAGAATGACTAATATCTCTAACAGATTTGCTTCAACCTCTCACTCTTGCTGCCTGGGGGAAGCCCTTCTTCCTCGGGTTCCTTAAAATGTAACCAATATTTGCCTAGACTTATGTGGAGATGCAAGACAAGAGAACCCAGATTACCTTTCTAAAGGGCTTTAAGTACATGGCCCTCCCATTTGCTTTAGAGGTGCCTGGGAACCGCCTACTCCCCAGGTTGCAGCCTGCCTGCCAGAAGAGCTCAGCAAGTTCCACTAAGGACAGAAAAGGAAGCTTGGTGTCTGCAAGGAACCTAAAAACAAACCACACAAACGTGGGTACACACAGCAGCAGTGGGAGACAGCTACCCTGTCTGTTCTCCACTGCTGTCCTGCTCCAGTGGGAACCCTGGCTGCACAGCAGCAAAAAGAAGCCAGGAAAAAGTTCCCAACAGCCTGTCAAGCAGCTGTGATATTATCTAGGCTGTAGCCCCTCTACCCCAATCAACACACCCTGGCAGGGAAAAACAGAGGAACTCAGCCACCTCAATAGCCTTGTCTCTGAGATATCTGCTCCTTTGCTCAAAGATTCCACTGGCAAAGATGAAAATATGAAAGGATACAGGGTAGAAAAAGGTCAAAGGAAGCTGGTTACAGGAAGTAGCCCATGGGAATCTTCTGTGGCTTGATTCAAACTGAAACACTGATGTTCTAACACTGGCTATATGAACTAGATAGAACAGGGTTCTGGCTTTCTCTTGAGGCCTCCACCTCCCCATTTATAATACAATCAAAAGTGATCTAAGATCCACCCCTTCTAGATCTGATGGTCCATGTTCCAAGACCAAATCGACCCAGAGGAGTGTTTTGGGGACTCACTGCCATAACACAGCCCACACAGACACATCTATGTGTCTACTTTAATCGATTGGAGGCCAGCACCAGAGCCATGGCCAGAGACAGAGGTTTCTGCTGAGTCAATGCCACATGGAGAAAGGGAGGGAGGGTGAGAGATTCGGACTCACGTTTCTAGGAGGAGGTTATCTGAGCATAGCAGGGGCAAGGTGGGCCACAGGATACATCTGAGACTCAGACTACCATTTCTACTCCACCCAAGCCTTTGCTGATGCTCACGAATATGGTGGAGGTGGAAGAGAACTGGGTGCAGTGATGATATTGGTTCACACAGGGTATACCCAGACCTCAGAGGCAAAACAGAAGGCAGAAGGCCACTTGCCTTGGGATTCCCAACAGTAGAGAGTTACATGCTCCTAGCTGGAAGAGATAAAGTCCAAAAGTCAAGGAACACAGCCAAGTCAGGCATTGTGGTATATGCCTGTAGTCCCAGCTACTCAGGGGGCTGAGGAAGGAGGATTGCTTGATCCAAGGAGTTCAAGATCACCTGGAAAGCATAGTGAGACACCATCTCCCAAAGAACACAAGTCATGGGCTGGGGTTGTGGCTCAGTGGAAGAGCACTTGCCTAGCACGCATGAGGCCCTGAGTTTGATTCTCAGTTCCACATATAAATAAATAAAGACCTATTGACAACTAAAAAATATTTTAAAATAAGAGAACACAAAGTCACTCAGTCAGATGACAACCAAGCTAAGAAGCTATGGTTCATTCCTAAGATCATAGAAAGAATGTGTCCTTTGGACACCTCTGGATTCCCATACCAGCTCTTCCACTAATAACTAAGCTTGCCATTTCCATTTTTTGGCCATGGTAGTGATCAAACCTAGGACACCATACATGCTAGGCAAGTGTTCTACCACTAAGCTGCACCCCCAACCCTCCCGACTCTCCATCTTCTCACCTGTCTCATGGGGTAATAATCCAGATTGTTTTTTAATCTCTACAATTTTATTTTGTATACACATTTGCTCAACATTGGTGAATTTCTAGGCCAGATTCAGGGAACTGAAGGGCCTTTATAAGTATTTTATATTGTCTAGACCCAAGGTATGCTGCAAACATAGTCTGAAGTAAAATGGGAAATAACATCTTTCTGAAGATAGGCTTAGAAACTTTATCCAGTAAGTTGATGTATTTCCTTTCTCTGGTAACAGGGCTGACTGATAGCTGGCTGCTAGGCCACCATTTACAGGTATAGCCAGGAAAACAGGGTACAGACCTCCTAAAACAAAACCAACAAGTCCACCCCGTGCCACGGTACAGGTTTCACAATTCAAATCACCTGTACTCAAAGGTAAACTTACAAAACCTTTGAAAGATGCAGTCACTGCCAAAAATGGGAGCATTGCCATTGGTAAGCCAGCAGCTATTCTGGCCTGTGTTATATGCAAGACACACTGAGAAAGACTGCTTGCTATTTTATTAGGCCACAGAGAGCAGCATTAAATCCAATATACATGGATCCATGTTCAAGTAGATTCCTTTCTGCTCCTGGTAGTTGTTCAGTAAGCATAAAGAATGAAGCTGAATGCCTGATACACAAAAGTGGTCAAGGAAAAAACATAGTGACCTCTAAGTTTGCAACATACCCAACTCCAACCCTCAGTTATATATTCCTTCCAACTATTCAATGCATGGCAGGAAGTCAGAGCCTGCAGACCTTCACACCTGAGCCTAAGATGACTACCATCTGTCCTTGCAGAGGCTAGACTAGAAACCTGGGGGGGACAGAAGGCCTGGGGACAAAGTCCCCTTCCCAGGCACATGTATTGTGTACTCTGCACCAGGGAAACCTCTAAATGAGGCCTAGAGACCAGGGCCTACGTACTTCTGGGAGAGGCCCTGGGACTTCTGAGGTTTTACAGAGAAAAGCTGAGGGCCGCCCAGTCAAGGGAAATGTGTAGCCATAGTGCTGATAAGGAAAGGCCTTCAACCTGCTGTGGTCAGCTCTTCCTGTAAGCTCGGGCCCCTTACTGGAAGGCACCAGTGTGTGTGTGTGGGGGGTTGTGTTTGGGGAAAATAGCCAAATAGATACATATGCATGTACACTGTTTTGTGTGTGCATGGTGGGGGTTATTGGGGAGTGAATCCAAGAGTTCTCTATACCTCCAGCCCTTTTTACTTTTTGAGACAGGGTTTAACTTAGTTGCTAAGGCTGGCCTTGAACTTGCTATCCTCCTGCCTCAGCCTCCCAAATAGCTAAGATCATAGGCATACACCACCACACCTGGGCAAACACTGATCTTGATATGGGTTACTGCACACACTAGATTCTCACTAGCTCCAAGGACTACTTCACTGATTACCCAAGACTCAGATGCTTAACCCTACCAGCCACCACCCTGCTTCTCCTACATCTATCCTGAGTTCTTTTTTTTTCTTTTTTTTTTTTTTTTTTGGTACTGGGGATTGAACCCAGAGGTATTTAACCACTCTGAACCATATCCCCAGGCTTTGTTTTTTCACTTTGAGACAGGGTCTCACTAAGTTGCTTAGGACCTAAGTTGCTGAGGCTTTGAACTTGTGATTCTTCTTTCTTGGCCTTCTGTGTTGCTGGGATTACAGGTGAGCAACACTGCCCTTAGCCAGCCCAAGTTCTTGACACAGGGCCTGGCCTCTAACAACCCACCACCTATTCTTTATCTTTTTTTTCCCCCAAGATGCTCCCAAACCCATGGATCTTTCTCTAGGAAACATCCTAGGGAGAACTTTAGCCAGAGGGATAAAAAGACTGGGTTTCCCCCCCAGCCCAATAGAACGTATTATTGCCTGGACTGCTTCTGCTTGGTTATTAGGGAGAGGTAACCAGTCCTCCCCCTACCCTTTCAAAATTTTTGACTCTGAGGCACCACTGAAAACAGTATCTGGGCTTTATCAATGCTATTGTGTTCCATGAAGGTCTACTATGTGTCAGGTACTAGAGGGATTTACCAAAAGTAACATCATTAAACCATTACAACTGTGGGGTCTTTTAGCCCCATTTTCCAGCTAAGAATGAGGCTTAGGAAAGAGCTGCCTGCCAAAAGTCACACCAAGAATCAGTAGCACAGCCAAGAGTGTTGCCTGAACCAGTCCAACCCACCAGTAGATATGGATGGTCCCCAGAAACAGAGAAAATAGCTTATACAGAGGAACTTGAGGAGCCTTTGAAAACACCACCACTTCAAAGATTGGGAAACAGAGGCTGAGGGCCAGAGAGCTCTTATGAGGGCTAGAACTAGAACCCAGGTCTTCTGATTCCTATCAGAGGGCACTCCTTGGGAGAGGAAGACGTTACAATATTCCCAGTTTCCCTTAATGGCATGGGACCTCATGACTTCTTGTTGGGTTCACATTCAGAGCTAGAAAGACCACAAAGATCCAGCGCAGGCTGGCTGGCAGATGATATTAAATTATTAATTGTGTTAGGTACAATAATGGCATTTTGATTATGTTAAGAAAGCAAGCCTGGGGGCTGGGGATGTGGCTCAAGCGGTAACACGCTCGCCTGGCATGCATGGGGCGCTGGGTTCGATCCTTAGCACCACATAAAAAATAAAATAAAGATGTTGTATCCACCGAAAACTGAAAAATAAATATTAAAAAATTCTCTCTCTCAAAAAAAAAAAAAAAAAAAAAAGAAAGAAAGCCTGTATCTGTCAGAGAAGCATACAGTAATATTTACAGATGAAATGATCCAATGTCAGGGTTTGTTTAAAAATACTCTTGTTTCAAGGGAGTGAGAAAGAGTGGGTGAGGATGAAACAAGGCTAGCCATGTGTTGATGACTACTTTAAAGCAGGATGATGTGTACATAAGGGTTCACTATTTTATTTTGTTTAAGTTAAAAAATAAAACTAGGGCTGGGGATGTGGCTCAAGCGGTAGCGCGCTCGCCTGGCATGCGTGCGACCCGGGTTCAATGCTCAGCACCACATACCAACGAAGATGTTGTGTCCGCCGAGAACTAAAAATAAATATTAAAAATTCTCTCTCTCTCTCTCCTCCCTCACTCTCTTTAAAAAAAACTAAATATCTAGCTTGATACACACATACACATACACATACACACACACACACATACACACAAGGAATGGAAACCCCAAATACACCAGAAATAGGGGGTCTGGGTGCAAACCCAGGTATTCTATATCAGAGTGACAGCAATGTGCTGTGGTTAAGAGCATGGGCCTCAGACCGATCTATTCCAGGATCCAAATGCTTAATCTACCACATAATATATGTGTGACCCTGAGCAAGTTACTTGGATCCCTGAGCTACTTTCCCCATCTGAAATATGGAAGCAATGATAGTTCCTATGCTCACCTAGCTTGGTAGAGTATTAAAACAATTTCTTATAGTGTCAGCAGAGCAATCTGTCCCTAATTGATGTTATTGTTCTTTATTACTATCACTCCTGTTATTATTACTCTTGCACCACCAGACTCTCTCATGACCCAGGGATAGAGGCAGGACACTAATTTGAGGCTGGGGCCTAGAGACCATAATAAAATTAGCCTACTCCACCTCAAACCTCTCTCGGTGTCTACTCCTGACAACTGGGACACAACTCAGGGGCAGCCCTAGGCCCTTTAAGGGCTGAGGCACAGACTCACCTACAGCCCGAAATAGACAGGCGCCGTCCTCCTTCATCTGCTTGATGATGAAGCCTTTCTTGTCCCGTAGGGCCTTTTCAAACCAGTGCTCCTGCTGGAGGGAAGAGGTGGGGGTCAGCAACAGGGAATTCCTGCACCACCTCCCCAGGGCCCTTCCTCAAGCTCCAGAGGGGCCCAGATGACTGGCAGAGGGACACTGGGCAAGGTAAAGTTCTTGGCCCTTCTTGGATACTCCATACACTTGGAGCAAGAAACCCTTTCTTTCAGGGAATCAGTTGCTGGACTCGCTCCCAGAGAGGTCCCAGGTGCCCTGACAGCAGAAACCCCATATGCCTTCTGACCCTTGCTGACCTTGTAGGCAGCCAGAAGCCCAGACCCAGTAAGTGCCTGGGTGGAGAATCTGGATCAACTTCAAGGACTTTCACCCAGGGGAGATGTTGAAGAGGGAGTGACTGTAAAGAGTCTAGATCCTGAGCCCCACATATAGCTGGGTAATTCTAAGGTGTGTAAGGCAAAATGTGTGCAATGTATGACCTCATTTGTGATTGAACACATTTAGAAAATATACATACACACATATGTTTACACACATCTATACGTATGTACGTATACAGACATATATGCACACAAAACTGGGAAGGCCAGACAACAAAATATTATCTCTAAGTGGTGGTATCACAGGTGATTTTCCTTCACCTTCCTTCTTTACAAAGGTATAAAATCCCTTGTCCAAAATCCCAAAACCTAAGAAGGCTTGACCATCAAAAGTCTTAGGGGGGAAAAAAACCCAAAGTCTTTATCAAACTCATTTTGCATCATAACCTGACCAAAACTGACATACACCCAGGTATCCCACTTGGGAGTGAATATTCCAATATTTCAATGCAAAAACATTCAGGTATTTGATCATAAGATGTTATACCAAACTTTGCTGGAGTGTTACATAATACAAAGTATTATGAGGCAACTTTCCTAAATTCTGAAATTTTTTTAAAGTTTCAAAGCACATCTGGCCCCAAAGGTTCAGATTAAGTGAGCCTGTACAAATGTGTATTTCTGGATTTTTTAAAAAAAATGACCGTGTATCACTTAAAACACATTTCCACTTCAAAACAAAACAAAGCAGAAACAGCAGACCTTTCCCAGGCCCACTGCGCCCTCTGCTGGCCTTCGGACTCACAAACAGGGTGGCAAACGATAGGATCCCAAGCCTGCCCCTTGGGGACACTGCCCTAACCAGATCCAGGTTAATGGTGATCAGACAGAGGATTCCACCTCTCTGCAAGGCCATTCATCCCCAGCTTATGCATGGGGTGGAACGCATTCTCCAGGAAAAACCAGGGGAGAAGAATCTCTGGCAAAGTAGTAAGCACAAGATTTGGAGGTCAAAAGCTCTAGGTTCCAACCCCAGCTGTTCCTCTTATCACCCAATTTACAATAGGCTGCCAAAATCACCAAGCCTCAGTTTCATATCAATTGGGAAATATGTAGTCTTCCTCAGTTTCATATCAATTGGGGAATATGTAGTCTTCCTGACAGCTACCAAGAAGCTCAGGGGAGCTTTAGTACCTGAAGAGGCTTTGTCAATTATATACCATATACTGGTGAGATGGTCACCAATGAGAGAAGGGGAGAGAGACTGGCATAGATAGGTGATGTACAACTGAGAAGCCCGCAGAAAGCCCTACGTGAGTAGCTGGACAGGAGGGATGAAGACAGACAAGGGAATACCTAGCCAGCCCCACAATCAAGGCCACACCCCAAGAAGGTATGACTAGATTTCCAGATGACAAAGGCACCTGGAAGTCCTTAATGAGCTTCCATGGACAGAAAAAAGACTCCTTTTTATGTACAACATTCCAGCATCCAGGTACCCCTCCTGCCCTGGAGGCTGTAGACTAGCACACTACAGCCATGTATCCCCAATCCATTCCTACCCCACAGGACAGCCATCTCTGAGATCCACAGGAGGCTACCACAGTCAGGAGTGTTCAACAGGAAAGCTACAACAATAACTAAAGCCCGAGACCTGACAGAAGCTCACAAAGCACTAGGGGAAGAGCAGGGAAACAGTCAATGACCATACAGTGTGCAAGGGCTGCAGAAGAGGTAAACAAGGGGTGTTGTGAAACAGAGGAAGGGACCTGACCCTGCCATTAAGGCTGGCACTTAAGCAAAGTATTAAGACCCCAAGACCTCCAGAAACACTGGTTAACCGGATGAGAAATGAAGTCACTTTTATCACAAAACACCAGGGATGCCAGAGCCCAGCAATGAGTTCAGTAAAGGCCCGAGTAGGACTAGGCAGGCAAACAGGGAAGGGCCAGAAAGAAAGAATTCATATTAGTAGAGTGCCTGCCCCATGCCAGGTGCCAGATGCAAAGGATGACCTCATTTAGCTGTCTGGACCATAGCCCAAATGGTAGGAAGCATTATCCTCATTTTACAAAGGCAAAAAGGAGCTGGGGATGGGGCATCAGTTAAGTCTAGTGTAGAACCAACATAGGAAGCCAAATGAGCCACAGCAAAGACATACCTGGCAGCCCATCCTGGTAAACTCCTGGTTTGTCCCTAATAGCAAAGGAGGCCTGAGGAGAAGATGCCCTGTGCAAATAGGATATGGGTCCAAGGCAGCCAGACTGACATCTAGGCTTGGAGCTAGAGGCTGGACTACCAGCCACCCATTGTCTCTTCTCTCTCTCCCTTTAAAATGAAAATGTTGTTTAGGAAACGATGATGTGAGTGGGGGCTGGAAGATAGTCCAGCCATAGGTAAGTTTAAGCTACATAATGTCCTGGCCTGAAGTCAAGTCCAAGCCCTGAACTTTTCAAGTTCACCATTGAGCCTGTGGGGGAGTCCCTCAATAAAGGGCTGAACAAAGATCTTCTCTGACAACAGAGTATCCTAAGAGGCAAGGTAACACTCTGCAATCTACTGGTCTGAAGATCCAAGTGAAGCTGGAGCAAGGAACCCAAATGACAGGTTCCAATCTAGCTCCACCAATTATTAGCCATGTGATGAACTACTCTGAACCACAGTCTTCCTATCTGTGAAATGGAGATAACAAGCCTCCAAACAACGGGGATATTGGGCAGATCAAAATATTAGAGAACTTCTGTCAGAAAGAGACCACCACAAATTCCCTTTCTCTCCCTGGTCTATTCTAGGCTGAATAGTGGCCACTCAAAGATAGCAGATACTAATCCCTGGAACCTATAAATGTTTACTTATAATGAAACACTATTTGCAGACATGATTAAAGACCTTGAGAAGGGGAGGTCACCTTGGATTACCAGGTTGAACCTAAATACAATCACAGTGTCCTTTTAAGAGAAACAGGGAAATCTGATAGAAAAGGAAACCACACATACACAGAAGAGAAGGCAATAATAAGGATAGACAGAAATTGGAGTGATAAAGCCACAGTCTAAGGAATGGTGGCAGATAACAGAAACTGGAAAAAGGACCAGATTCTCCCCCTAGAGCCTCTGGAGGAAACATGGCCATACCAACACATTACTTTTGGCCTGGTAAGACAGATTTTTTTACTTCTGGCCATCAGAACTGTGGGAGAATACATATCTGTTGTTTTAATACCCATTCATGATAGTTTGCCACAGAAGCCACAGAAAATTGATACAACCCCCTTGTAGCACTCCTTAGTGTTTTTAGTTCTAGAACTAAACATAGCACAGCTCCCATTTTGCATGATCCACCTCCCAAGCACCTGCCCAGGAAAGGGGTTAGAATTAAGGTGACAAGGGCCTGGAATCCCCACTCCCAGTCTGGGAAACTGCTGACCCAGCCTATGGATAAATGAATGGCCACTGAAGGGGAAAGAGGGCAGGAGAAGATGACAGCAGCAGTGGACAGATGTCTTCCCAGAGCCTATGGCCAAGAGGCGTTTAGTATTCTGGGCTTCACAGCTCTGTCCCAGCAACCCTTGTGCCAAGACCACCCCTCCCCCAAAACACCCAGGAACACTGGCTCAGCTCCACAAGCAAAACAGGCAACCCATCCAATGAGAAATACAGACATCCCTCTCTAAGGACTAACACAAGCCCCCAAGGGCAGAAGAAAGAGAAATGAAGGAGGCCCAATCCTATTGCTGGACTGCTGGGGAGGGATTAAAAACCCAAAGATCCTACCATGGAGAAACAAGAAAGAAATGAAGTACTGATACATGCTATACCATGCATGAGATTGAATCACATTATGTTAAGTGAAAAGAAGCCAGATCATAGAGGGCTACATACTGTATGATTCCAATTGTATTCAAAATAGACAAATCAAGACAAGAAGTAGATTAGTGATTTTCAGGGGGTGCAAGGGGATGAGAAGATTGGGGGATAGTGGCTAAGGGGTTTCTTTCTGGAGTGATGAAAATGCTCTAAAATTGACTGTGGTAATGGATGCACAATTCTATGGCTATACTAAAAGCCACTGAATTGTATAATTTAAATCAGTTAATTGTATTGTATTTGAATTACATCTCAATAAAGCTGTTAACCAAGCTAGGTACAGTGGCACATGCCTGTAATTTCAGCAGCTTGGGAGGCCAAGGCAGGAGGATCGTGAGTTCAAAGCTAGCCTCAGCAATGGCGAGGCACTAAGCAAAACTCAGTGAGACCCTGACTCTAAATAAAATACAAAATAGGGCTGGGGATGTGGCTCAGTGGTTGAATGCCCATGAGTGCAATCCCTGGTACCAAAAACAAAAGGCTGTTAACCACAAAAAATACCCAAGGGCCTATTGCACTGACCAGGGAGAAGCAAGCTGAATACCAGCTGAAATGCCATAACACCCCCACCAAAGGTAACACATTCCCCCAAACCAAGAGTCCCACTTAAAACTTTTATGCAAGGCAGGAGAAGTGGGGAGCATGGGATTAAAAAATAGAATGCAACTTGCTTCAGAGAAAGTTCAGACTATGATTTCCTTGCTCACCGTTGCCCATTTCATGAACAGAGAAACCAAGGCCTGACAAGAGAAATGCCCCCAAACCACACAAATTTAGTTTAGAAACAGGCCTCAAATCCATGTTGCCTAGGAAGGGACCATTTTCTATTTCCCTACCTGCTAACTACCCAATTCTAAGAAAGGCCAAGGAATCATCAGGTTCCTAGATGGATACTAGCGATGGACAAGAAAAACCCAGATATTCCTGGAGCAAACCTCCCATCCTAAGCCAAAGGAAAAACCAGCCAAGGTCCAAGGTGAGCAAAGTCAGATACTTACACACTCAAAAACCCTGGGCAGGGCTGGGATTATAGCTCAGTGGTAGAGCACTTGCTTAGCACATATAAGGCACTAGGTTTGAGCCTCAGCACCATATAAAAATAAATAAAATAAAGGTATTATGTCCATCTACAACTAAAAAGTGTATTTAAAAAAACCCTGGGCAGGGATGACCTTTGCAAAAATGGAAGCTGAGAGGGGTAGCAGTTTGACTACAGCCATAAAGCAGGTCAAGGTGGGCATGGTGGTGCATGCTTATTATCCCAGCAACTCCAGAGGCTGAGGAAGGAGGATCTCAAGTTTGAGGCCAGCCTCAGCAACTCAGCAAGGCCCTAGTGAGACTCTGTCTCAAAAAAAGAGGTGGGGCTGGGGATACAGCTCAGTAGTAAAATCCCCTGGGTTCAATAACCAGTATCCAAAATAAATAAACAAACAAATAAAAACAGGTCAGCAGGAGATACTGGGGTTTGAACTAAAGTCTTCCCAGCTTTAAACCCATATTCTTTCCACACACAACTCTACCTTTCCACACTATTCAACAGGCCCCAATAGGCAAACCCACTGACCTTATTCACTACAGCACAGCTGGCCACAAAATTTGCCACCCATCAAATGGGACTCTCACATGGGACAGACCATTTGTTTTGCCCACCAAGCTTGATTGTCTGGGAGGACAGGGATGTAGCCCAGTTCCTCCTCAAAAGACAACCACTTTTCACTGGCACCTCCAGGGCAAGTGCTCTGGAAGGAGTTCCCTAAAATCTCAAGGGTAAGCAACACCTCACCAGCACCTTATCTTACCAATGAGGAAACTCAGGCAGAACCTATTCTGGTTCATCCAACAAAACCCAAGAGACCCAGAGGTAGAACCCAAACACCCTGACTACAGTGCCAGGCTTAACTTCTTCCACCATCTCAATAAGCATGCCCCCTTACAGAAGAGATCCGAGGTGTCCCCAAGCTCAGGATGCTTACAAGCCATCCTTTTCAAGGGGTAGACCCCCAGCAAGACAGCCATGGCTTGGAAAGGACCACCTCCCAGGAAATGGACCCCAGCGTGCCAAAATGAGTCCTAAAGGGAGTACAGTACATTCACAGAACTAGGACCAGATTTACTCTCCAGACTCCCTCTCAACATTCCCCTCTGCCCAAAGGATCCAACTAGCCTCCAGGCTACAAACACCCGTGATGACAGTTTCAGACCAAAACTGAGGTAGCAGGAAGAACTTACCCTCTTCTGATCCCCAAAAGGTCTCAAGATGCGCTAGGTGAGGCAAGGAAAAGTAGAGCATCCTTTTCCTTCCTTTGTCCCAGTGGGAGGACAGAAAGCCTCTCCCCATCATCGGAAAGGAAGTATGAAGAGCTCACAGAGCTTCACTTCCACATTGTTATGGGGACAAGTGTAAGGGGGTGTAAGAAGGTGGCTTTTTGCATTACCATGGCAGTATAGTACCCTCTTCTCTGTCCCTGGAACCAGGGAAGTATAGCTCCCTATTTCTGTGAGAAGGAAAGAGACTTTACCCCAACCAGGGAGAGAAGAAACAAAACTCCGGTCCTGACCCCATGAGTCCAGATGATTTACCCTGCCAGAAATAATGATGGGTGGGAAGGGAGCAACAAGAGGGGGCTCAAGGCTAGGCCATGGCCCCTGTGAAGTACAGAGAAGATTTACATGAGCAAAGGGGAAAGGGATATGGGACTAGAATTTCCCAGGAGTGGGGATGCCCCATGCCCCATGCCCCTTCCCTGTCTCTGGGAAGAAACATACTTATAGAAAGCAGTTCAGAAGCTAGAATGTTGCCCTGACCATAGAAGTAGAAACTGAGTTCACTTGATCTCTCCCAATGTCAGAGGGGAGGTCTTAGACTTTATTGTTCCTGACAACCTTCCTGAAAATAAGGGGACCACCTTGGCCCTGACCTGAAGGGGCTCAGCTTAAGGGGATCTAATGACTTGAAGAGCACACAGGTTCTTCTGTCCAATAGGGGAAGTCTCCAACCACACTGAAGATGACCTCATGTCCTCTCCCCAGTGAGAAAGAATCATCTGGGGGGCTGGGGATGTGGCTCAAGCGGTAGCGCGCTTGCCTGGCATGCGTGCGGCCCGGGTTCGATCCTCAGCACCACATACATACAAAGATGTTGTGTCTGCCGAGAACTAAAAAAAATAAATATTAAAAAAAATATATTTAAAAAAAAAAGAATCACCTGGTGTGGTAGGAGAGCCTCATGACCAAAGGGGGAGGGTCAAGCCTCGTACCTAAGGCAAAAAATACCTTGTCCCTGAGGGGAACAGTTCAGGCCTCTGGGAAGCTCAAGACTCCTCCTTATAATTCCAATCTAACCAACTCCCTGAGGGTAGTGGGAACCAGGCTCAAAATCCCAAAGCAGGAAAACTTGTTTCTAAAAGCCCCTATGACTGGAGGATACACATGTTTTCTGAGGTCAGTGAGTCAGTACCCTGAGGGAAGATTCAGGTCTTAGATCCTAAGATGGCAACAGTCCTTGGGGAGAGACACAGGACCCTGTTTGTCTGGGACTCTATATCCGTGCCTCAAAGGAAGAATGTTAGGGCACAGTTCTGGTGGGGAGTTGTGCTGTCCATAAGAAGTGCCTCAAGTTCTCTCAGGAAGTTCAGACCTTATCTATGGAGACAAAACAGTTACTGAATTATGTATGGGTCTCCTGTCTCTAAAGGTGTCCTTGGCAGAGTGGGTAGCAGGCCCTTGAAGATAAGTTTATATTTGCAGGGTGGCCTCAGACATCACCTCTGGTAACTTACGCTGCCTATGTGGAGTGGTCTCAGGCTGCAGGAGTGGTCTCAGGCTGCAGTTCTCAAGACAGAGGACCCTGACAACCTTGTTGTCAGAAAAAAAATGGGATGTTAAAGCCCCAAGGTGTATTTCAGTCCTTATAATTGAGGCAGAAGGGTCTCTCATCTTTGGGCAGGCCCTCAGACCCCTAAGAACACTGAGACAACATTTCTTTAGGAGGAAGGTCTCATAAAGAACTCGCCAGATGTGGTACTGCACACCTGTAATCCCAGGTACTCAAGAGGCTGTGGCAGAAGGATCACAAGTTTGAAACCAGCATCAGAAACTTAGCAAGACCCTGTCTCAAAATAGAAAGTCAAATGGGCTGGGTATGTAGCTCAGCGGTAGAGGGCCCCTGGATTCAACTAAAAGCAAAAACAAAAACAACTCCTCTTGCCTGGAATCTTGGCTAAAGGATGTCAAGCCTCTGAAGAAGCCTCAGATTCTTTAAAAACCCTCATCAAGAAGCGGGAGGACCTTAAACTCCAGTATCCAAAGCTTTGAGTGTCACTCTCTTAAGGCTCAGGCCCTTGATGGAAGGCAGGAAACCAAGATCCCATCCTTTAGAAGAAGCTTAAGATCCTAGAGAGAGGTCTCAGGCCACTTACAGGAAACACAGACCCTTGTCACTCTAAAAAGAGATGATAAACTTTATGTACCCAATTAATCTTTGGCTACTGGTTTTGGCCTTCATCCCCAAGGAGAGAAACAATCTTGGATCCCAAGAGGAAGAAAAATCTTATCTCCTTGAGATAAGTAAGATGTGTGTAGATATGCAAGAAGCCTGTAATTCTAGAAAAGGGAGTGTAAAGCTCCTGAAAGTAGGCTGAAAAACCCTCAAGTCCCATTGTTTAGCTTACAAAGGAGAAGAAAGAATTGTCCTTTATGTAGAATGTCACAGAATCTTGGAAGGCTCATCATTCCTTGGGGATGCCCAGACCTGTCTGAGGTTGGGACCTTGTTTGAGTTCCCTGGGAAGGAAATCTTAAACTCTATCCCAGAGGAAAAGAGTTCTCAAGCCACTGTACATAGACCTAAATCCCTTAGAGAGACCTGAGCCCTCCCTCAGAAAGTACCCCCATTCTGTCTGTGATGCTTGGGGAATCCCCACCTATTGGTCTTACAGATGAAGTCCCAGAATCTAAAATGACAACTACCGCCCCACACACACTTTATCTAGGGCCTCTAACTCAAATGCTTGGGGGAAAGGGAAGAGGACCTTTCGTGCCTCTTCCACCAGAGAAGAACGTCAGACCCCGGAAGAGAGCCTAGATCCCTTGGTCACCTCACAGTTTAGGGGTCTGATATGACATATGTGCCCACCCTCACCATCCAGTCCTTACCTGCTCGACGGTGGCAGGGTCCATGGCTTCGATGCGTGCAGCAGCTGCTTCATATTCGTCCTCACTGTTGTAGCCTGCGCCGACCTCTTCACGCTCTGGACTGCCCCCGCCAACCGCGCCAACCCCAGGAGCTTGACGCCGCCGCTTGCTGTGCCCAGGCCCGGAGCAGCAGCTGCCCACGCCCACGGCACCGCCCACCCCCACCACCACTCCCGTCGCGCCCACCCCCGTAGCTGATGCACCCAGGGCGTCACCAGGGCCACTGCCGGGACCACCTGGACCCCCGCAAGGTGGTGGTGAGGCCTGTTGTGGCCGAGGGCCCGCCACTGCGCCGGGTGGCACGGCCAGCGCCCAGCGGTGAAGAGCGCCCGGAGGCCCCGGTAGCGGGCCCTGAGGTGGTGGTGAAGCCCGGGGACGGGCCCCTACGACGCCCGAGTCACGGTCACGATCGCCGCCGCCCACGCCGGTGCCGCCGCCGCCCACGCCCACACCCCCGCCGCGCCGCGGCGCGGGGGGCAGCGGCCCGGGCGGCGGCGGCTCGTTGGCGGGGTCGGCGTCGGGAGGCGGCGGCTTCTTTTTGGGGAGAATAGTCATGGCGGCACCGCCGAGTACCCCCCAGCAAACCCGGCGCGCGGCACGCCGGGAGAGAACCCGGATGAGGGGGCTCCTGTAGGGCGCGAAGCACGACGGGAACAGCGAGACCCGGATAAAGAGATCGCGGCGCCGGTTCGAGAACCGTCGGCGGTGCGCAAGTCACGCCCGGAGAACCCGGATGTGAAGTCCAAGATGAAGGCACGGCGGCAAGTTTGTCAAAGCCTTCTCTCCGAGTCCAGCGACTTTACTGCTGCTCCTTCTGGCCTTCTGCTTCAAAGGAAACAGGACCAAAACAAGCACCTCTTCGCCCCGCCCCCTCGCAGGTTCTTGAACTACCGGGTGGGGCCCCGGGGTGCTGCGCACGCGCGCCAGAGCGCAGCCCCGCCCCTTGCTCGGAACTACGTGGGCAAAATCGCCGCCGCCGCCACAACAATTGCAGACACCAACCAATCGAAGGAGCTGCGTGGGTCCTCGATGACGCCCGCGGGCCAATCAGAAGCTTGTGCTCGCCCTCCCGTGCCCTCCGTCTCAAATTTCAAAGTCTGCACCCTTTCTCCCAGCCTTTCTTCTTGTTGATCTTGTTCTGCTCTTCACTTCTCTCCGCGAGGCTCTGACGCGCAGGCGTGGGTACTGCGAAAGAACAACGTAGCCTGTCCCGCGCACAAAAGCGCCTCCCCTCCAGGCTTCCAACTTGAACGCAGTCGGCCGGACTGACTGGAAAATATCAACACTACCAAAGCTTAGCATTCCCTTATAACATCACTTCCTGTCCCACCCACCTGCAAGTCTCCTTCCGCAGAAGAGGCGGGCGTCACTTCACCCTGGCAACAGGATGGGCCCTGCTGTGATTGGTTAAGAGACGCAGTCACTCTCGTCAGACAGACCAATCCTGGGACAGGCGTGCACCGTGGGGACAGTGGGTGTTTGTGAAACAGACGCCTTCTCTGGCACCTCCGCCCTCTCGCCCTGGTGTTGACCTCTCCGCACCTACGACTGGTGCGCAGGCGCGGTAAAGCCCTCTTTCCCCCTTCCCGTCCCCCCCTCCAAATTGAATTTGCTTAGGAAAATATTTATGAACCAGCTCTGTCACCGGCCAACGTCTCGCAGTGGGACTGCAGAATCCCTTCTGTTGAGCGGCTAGAGCACTTCTGGCTCATCGTAACTCTCCTCTTCCAGTCTGAGTGATATTTGGCAACTCATTTAACACCCACTACATTCTGAATTTCTACTTCTTCATAGAAATAGAAAAATGACAGTAATTCCAATTTAAGATCAGAAACTCACGCTTGTTAATGGTTTGGTGTTGTACCTGACATATAGAAAGTGCTCAGTAAGTCTGCATGGTGGTACAGTGCGAGGATCCCTGGCTTTGGGGTCAGGAAGACCTTAGTTCCAGGCACAGATTGTCCATTATGAACAGTATGACATCGTGCAAATTCATTGTCTCTTGAAATTACCCATCTGAAAAGTTGGAAATGTCTTCCCCGACTACCTTAGGAAATAGTTATGGAGTTCAGATGAGTTTATAAACTAAGAAAGGCATTGTGAGAGGTGAGGGCTCCCTGCCATTCTTAAGAGCAAAGCCACACACCTGATTTAAACTAAAACCATCCTAAACCTTTTCTGAGTACCACCTAACCTTCTTCCTTCAGGTGTTGATTTTAACAGAAGTTCTCCCCACAAAGGTGGCAGTAATAACTAGGTCCTAGTGGTGTTTTCTGCTCGTGAGACTTAATGGGAAGAGGGGACTTACATTTACTGGGACTGTTGTGTTTAGGGCCTTGTCCCAAATGCCTATGCACATTACATTGAATCTTCTAATGGTCATTTCACTCCAGACCCCAATATCCCACTCTTCTACTACCATCTAAAACTGAATTCATGCCAGGTGTGGTGGCACATGCCTGAAATCCCAGAGACTCAGGAGGATGAGGTGAAGGATCACAAGTTTGAAGATTTATCAAGACCCTTAGCAATGGAGACTCTTTCTCAAAGAATTTTTTAAAATGGGCTGGGGATGAAGTTCTGTGGTAAAGTGGCCCTGGTTCTGGTTGAATCCCCAGTACCACAAATAATAATACTAATAAAATTAAAAATAAAACTGAACTCATAGCCAGGCATGGTGACACATGCTTGTAATCCTGACTACTCAAGAGGCTGAGGCAGGAGGAATCCCAAGTTTGAGGCCAGGCTGAGCAACTTAGCAAGATCCATAAAAAAAAAAAAAAAAAAAAAGAAAGAAAGAAAGAAAAGAAAAGAAACTGAAATCAGGCATGGTAGTGCATGCCTGTAATCACAGCAGCTTTGGAGGTCTGAGTCAGGAGGATCACATGTTCAAAGTCAACCTAAGCAACTTAGTGAGGCTGTAAACAAACTAATGAGACCCTGTCTCAAAAAAAGAGCTTAGGATGTGGCTCAGTGGTTAAGAGCCCTTGGGTTCAATCCCTGGTACCAAAAAGTGGGGGGGGGCAGAAAAAAGAAACTGAATTCATATTTATTTGCAGCCAATTGCCAGTTACTATGTGCCTGGCACTGTACATTAACAGCTTTGATGGTCCATTTGACAGAAAACATCACCCTTAGCCAGCCATTGCCTAAGCCCAAGAGGTAGGAGTCGACCGTGACCAGTCCCTCTTCTCCAACACTCACAAGCCTATTAATCCCAAATCCTGCCCATTTTACCTTCCAATTTCTTATGCTCCAATTCTGCTCCCATCACTCTTATCCAAGCCACCCTTCCCTATCACCACAAAAGCCTCCTCACTGTTCTTTCTCAATTAGAGAATTCTCTGTAATTCACCATCCACAGACACAATGATCTTTCTAAAACACAAACCTCATCAGGACTTTCCTATTTCTACACTTTCAGGAGTCCCCATCATCCTCTCAAATCTGTCTCCTGGCTTTGAAGGCCCATAGTGATCTATCTGGCTTTTCTTCTCCCTCCTTCTTCCCCCCTCCAGCCAGACAACTATTTTCAGTTCCCTGAAGGCTCCAAGCTTGCGCTCTAACCTCTAGGTCATTGCACATGCTGTTCCTCAGCCTACATGTCCAGCCTTTCATCTTTTGCCTGGCTAACTCCAACTTCTTCCTTGTTTGCTGGCCAGATTATTTTCCCCTGCTGTCTACATGCTTCTATCATACATTCATCTTAGTTCTATCACACTGTTTTAATTGCTTAATTGTCTCTCTTAGATGTTAAACTCTATACATCAGAGACAATGTCTGTTTTGTCCATCTTTGTACCCTAGGGCTGGCACATGATGAGAAGTTAATCAATATTTGGTGAATAAATAAATTGTTATTTCTATTTCACAGATTAGCAACCTAGCACAAGAGAAAGTGATTCTCTCATCCAGGGATTGGAACACATTGACCTGAATATAAGGTCTGTCTTCTTGGTGCTCTGTGGAGCTCAGTCACACTACTCTAGTGGAGTCAGTAGCCCAGAAGAGCGAGTGCAGGAGGGCTGGAGTTGTGGCTTAGTGATAGAGCACTTTCCTAGCATGTGTGAGGCACTGGGTTCGACTCTCAGCACCACATATATATAAATAAAATAAAGGTCCATCAGTATATTAAAAAAAAAAGAGTGCAGGAAATGCCCACAAGGAAGGGAAATTTGCCAAGCTGAGAGATGCTTTTATTAGGGTTAAATTTGATGTTGTTTGCTGCCAGGATGTTAAGTCCACTTTGTGCTGACATGAATTGTGTTTTCCCCATCTGTGAATGAGGGAGCTAGAGCAGACGATGGCCAAAGACAATGTCTTAGGACTCCCTGGCCTGTTCCCACTGGCTGTAGATTTACTCTTCAAACCATCCTCTCATTTCTTCTAGATCCTCATCTTCCAGACTTTATCACCAGCCATTCACCTCCCACACCTTTACCCACACCAGCCCTTCCACTTTTGCAAGGAAGTAAGATCAGAGTGGTTTCATCCCCCCATTCCAACCCAGCCCCCAAACCCAGAGAGTTGGGAAGTGTTCAGTCTTCGTTTCTCCTCTCAGGTTTTATTGACTGATGGAAACTACATCTTTGTCAGCCACCAGCTCCTCAGGGACAGTACTGGGGACAGGGAACCTGAGATGATGCCAGATTTCAGCCTGAGAGTAGAGTTCTGGAAGGTGACCCAAGAGGGAAAAGAGAGAATATATGAAAAGGAGTTACGAGGGAGGAGGAGGTGGTTAGGAATTTTCTCCTGCCTCCTACACCTCCCAGAGTTCAGAACAACCCAGGTCTCAGCCCCTGATGCTTCTGGACTCCTCCCCAAGAACATGGAATTGGTCCATGATCACCAAATGCAGCCCAGCTCTTGCTAGCTGCCAGGTTCTTATCTTGGCCAGTCCAGACTTTAGCCCAACCCAGGAAGGAAGCAAACCAGAGAAGAGAGGAGTACTAGTTAGAGGTGGCCCATCTGATCAGGGCAGATGTAAATGCTGCAGCAAACTGGTAAGAGGCTTTGCATATCATCATGGCAGCAGCTGCTATTGCTAGAATTTGCTGAGGACCCAACAGAGGACAGAATGGCAGGGACCCATTTCCAGCAGCCAGGGAAGTTGCAGTGGTGTTTGTGCTATCTGTATGTTGGGAGAGGCAGCCTGACCCCTCAACTGGGGGCCAGGGGGTGACAGGTCACTGCTGAGGCCACAGCTCACAAAGCCCATGGTTACATTCCAAGCTTCAGAATTGGGGAACTGTTGGGCCCGGTAGAGAGAAAGGACCTCTCCTAGAGGTCAGATCAGGAGTGAGGGTTTCCTTGTCTGAACCCCCAAACCTCTACAGACCAGTCAGAGAGAAGATGAAATCTCAAATCTTTGTCAAGCCAGAGCTCAGACATTAGACAGGAACTTTACCTACCTCCAAAGACCCATGGGGAGGAGCATGCAGGAGACCAGCTAGAGGAGAGGGGCCGGTCCCAGTGTGTGTTGGAGCAAGGAGGCTGGAGGCCTGTGGAAGGCCTGTGGAAGCCCAGTGCTCCCACCAAGAAGACTGGGAGAGGGCAAGTCTCCCATTCCCAAGCGGGCCATTCCATAAAACCTAATTGCATAGTTCTCAGAAGGGGGCAGAAGGGGTCCCCAGGCCTGTCCCTCTCTGCCTCCCCAAAATATGGCTTTGGAAAGGACTCCCCCAAGAAAAAATAGGGCCCTCTGAATGAGCAGGCCCATACTTCACAGGGAAGAAATCTTGAAAGTCTCAGGGAGGAGGCAGGGGGTATCCACGCTGGAGTTCCTGAGGGTACTGCTGGCCCTGCTGCCACCACCACCACCAGGGGAGGAAGGTTGGCTCTCATCTGGTGTATTGGCAGGAGGGGTGGGGATACTGATAATGGCGGCCACAAAGTCCCGGCTGTCACAGTTCAGGTCAAGGCTGTCATGGGGCTTGGCATTGAGGCTTGAGCGGCTGTGGACAGGGATGAGGAAGATGGAAGGCTCTTAAAAAGTCATCTTGATTAATTGCCATATCTATTGTGGCATTTATTGAACACTGACTGTCGCTGAGCTAAGTGTTCCCCTGCATCCTTAATTATGGTGGTGGAGAGGAAGGGCTCTGGAGTCAGTCCTGGATTCAAGTCCTGAGCCCCTTTACCATACTGAAACTCCCATCTGTAGCATGGAAATAACAATATTCCCTACTTTGAGGGGTTGTGGAGATTCAATGAGAATTGAGAATAAATGATACAAAGTATTCAGAGTAGTGCATGGATCATGATGAGCGCACACACACAAGCCCGAGCACACGCGCGCGCGCACACACACACACACACACACTTTTTTGATATGTGGTGCTGGGAATTAAACCTAGGGCCTTGTGCATGCTAAGCACACTCTACCATTGAGTTACACCCCCAGCCCACATAAGTATTTTTTCTTATTCTTATGCCTAACAATGCCAAAGTCCTTGCAGGAGTCTACGCTCGAATCTATATAACCATGTCTTCATTCCTTTCTGACTTGCCAACCTCCTATTCTGCCCCTTATTCACTCTACCTATAGTAGCTTCCTTGCAGCATTCACATGGGCTGTTCGTTTGCCTAGAAAGCTCTTCCTGTAGATATCTGCATGGCTCATTCCCTCATTTCCTTCAGGCCTTGGCACAGATGCCATCTTAGTAAAGCCTTCCTTGACCACATTATTGAAACTGCATCAGCCAGGTGTAGTGAAGCAAGCCTCTAATCCCAGTGGCTCTAGGACAAGAGGATTGCTGGTTCAAAGCTAGCCTCAGCAATTGAGTGAGGCAATAAGCAACCTAGTGAGACCCTGTCTCAAAATAAAAAGTGAAAAACAAAAGGCTTGGGATGTGGCTCAGTGGTTAAGTGCCCCTGAGTTCAATCCCTGATATCACCTAAAGAAACCAAGGGAAAAAAATATGCATCAGACAGCGGGTGGGGGGGAGGCTGTGGTAGAGCACTTGTCTGACAAGTGTGAGACCCTGGGTTCAATTCCGATTACTGTAGTAATAATACTAACAACAACAACAATAATAATAATACATTTTAAAAAAACAAACTTCATTACTGCTGCTCTGCACTCTCTAGATGGCATCCATGATTTATTTTTTTCCTTGCTGTTTACATATTTGACACACTATGTGATCTGTATATTTATAAATATCTCACAATAGAATGTAAGTTCCCAAAGGGCAAAATTTTTTCACAGTGCTTGGGATGTAACACAAGGACTCTTGTACTTTAAGTAAATACTCTACCTCTGAGCCACACCCTGAGCTCAAGACAAAGGTTTATTTTTACTTTTTTTTTCAGTGCTGGAGATTGAACCCAGAGATTTGAGCATGTTAAACAAGTACTCTACCACTGAGCTATATACCCAATCCCTTTTTTCTTTTTCTTTGGTGCTGGGGACTGATTCCACTGAGCTACATCCTTAGTCCTTTTTTTTAATAGTACCAGGGATTGACCCCAGGGGCACTTAAATACTGAGCAACATCTCTAGCCCCTTTTAAAAAAAATATTTAAAGACAGAGTCTCACTAACTTCCTTAGGGCCTCCCTAAATTGCTGAGGCTGGCTTTGAACTCCCCATCTTCCTTCCTCAGCCTCTCAAGTGGCTGGGAGGACAGGCATGTGCCACTGCCATGTCTGGCTGCTTAATAAATATTTGAAAGATGTAATGAAGAATGAGGAGTTCCAGAAAAATTAAGCCCAAGATCTCCATATGGAAGAGTTTGAGTTTGAGCCTGATTTGGTAGGCCTTGAGTAATGAAATCTCAAACCCACTGGCCCAAACTCTACACTCACCAGCTGTGGCCAGGGGATGGGTGCTTACCTCTGAGGGGCAGGGCTCCTCCGCAGCCCTGCCAGCGTATCCAGCTCCTGCATGCTGCCACGACTAACTGAGGCGGTGGAGTTGGCAAGGCGGATGGCACGGCGCTTGGCCCTGCGTGGGCAACAAGATGATAGCAGACTGCCAGGCCCCACTGGTTGGGAGGACACAGAGGTGCTACGGCTGGTGCGGCCACCCAATGAGACTGCTCCCAGGGCCTCACTAAATGTCAGTTCATCTGTGAACTCATGGCACTGTAGGCAGAAAGGAGGCAGAGTCACAGGACACCCCATGGGAGCTATTCCCAATCCCAGGCTATTGCTCAGGCTGTTCTCTCCTTTATGGAAATCATTCTCTTCCCTTCCCTTGCTCAGCCTTTCCCAGGAAGTTCCATGTGATTTCTACAATTAGTAGAAACCTCCCATCCCAGGAAGGGGACTGACTTGGTGGCAGAGGGACCCCCTCCTTCCTACATACCACCTCTCATTAGGCCTCACCGTTGTCTTCTCTAGACAGTGTAGCAAATGGTGATGTTGCTGCTCAAAAGCAGAACGGTTCCTGATACACAGCGCCTGTCCCTCCCCACTGCCGCTGTCCTGGGGTGGGCAGAGCAGAGAGAGAAGGTCAGCACCTCCCTCTGCACATCACTTCTTACCCATAAATCCAATCTGGGCCCCTACCCACCTCAAGTCCCCCATTCTGCTTGTACTGCAGGAAGGCGTTGGTGGTTCCACTCTTTGCCAACCGGATCCTTGCCAAGCGCACCTTCTACAAAAAGAAAAGGAAACAAAGGGCCAGGTGGGTGAGTCCAAGTGTAGCCCAGATTGAGGTGTGAAGAATAAGAGATGCTCAGATGCAAGATGCAGTTACCTGCTGCGCTCGGCGCTTGTCAGCACGTTGGTTCTGGTGGTAGATGCGGCTAAAGTTGGACACAATTACTGGCACAGGCAGGGCAATGACCAAGACACCACTGAGTGAGCAGATGGACCCAAAAATCTTGCCAGCAATGGTGCTGGGCACCATATCTCCATAGCTGGGGGAAGGGGGAGGTAGGCCAAAGTCAAGAAATGTGCTCACCCACCTCTCTGTCCCAACTCCATCCCATTCAACCCTGACTCACTGTGACCCTGTTCAGGCGCTCAGACTCATTAAGTGTCAGTTTCTTGCTCTGCAAAATGTGGATAATAACCTCTCTGGCCAATAGGGGGTGTCAAATAAGACATGGGGCTGGCCCTTAGCCTCTACCATCTGCTGCCCCCATCAGAGCTGTGCACTGGACAGCCAAGTTAGCAGAAATCTAATAATACCAAGCAGAGGGGAGACCAGGGGAGTCACAGGCAATAAATGTAGCTCCCTGGGGACAGAGTTCCACTACCACAGGCCACCTAAGGAGCTCTGCACCATTGAGGGAATATTCTGTTGGTTTTGCCTGCCTCTCTGTTCTCTAGGTAGGACCCCTTCTGATTCTCTCCAGGGGAAGCCTTGAAACTGAACTCCTACAAAAAAGTAGAGAGGAACCTTGAAACTGCCCCTGCCTTCCTCCATGCCACACTCCCTCCCCAGGAGGTGCAGCAGACTCCACCTTACTGACTTGTTTTACAGAGGGGGAAAATGAAGCTCAGGGAATTTCCATAGTTGCCCAGGATCACACACAGCACACTTTTGTTCTAACCACAGGACCAACTAGATCTCTTCTATAGAAACGCAGCCTCTGCATGTTAAGTTTCTAGGCCTTTGCTTAGGCTGTGCCCTAGGAAGGCTTTTCCTTATTTCTGTGTTTTGACTCATTTTAAGTATTCAGGATTGTGCTCCAAAGTCTCCCCAACTTGGCCATTTCTGTCTCTTGTGATGTGTCATCTCAGACTGTGTCTCACTATGAGACATGGGCAGCCATCCACCTTCACAGGGTTGTTGTGAGGACTGAATAGGATAAAAGGCACCAAAATACCCAGTGCCAAATCACTGTCAGGGCTCAATATTTTTTGTTGATCCAATCCCAAACCTCCAACCTGAATTAATTTCTACTCCTTAGAAACCCCAAATCAATTTTTCTGTACCTCTATTAAGACACTGAGCAAGGCCAATTCATTCAGTCATTCATTCAACCAATGCAGGACACCAACAATATATCTAATCCCACAGATGGAAACTTAAAGAAGGATCACAGGAGTTGGAGTTGTGGCTCAATGTTAGAGTGCTTTCCTAGCATGGGGGAGGCACTGGGTTCAATTCTCAGTGCTACATATAAATAAATAAAAATAAAGACTCACCCACAATGTGTGTGTATACACACACACACACACACACACACATTATATATATAATTTTTTTAAAGAAGGATCACAGCATCTGCCCCAAACAATGCCTTTAAAAACCTCATGAGGGTCGGACGCGGTGACCCAGTGGCTCAGGAGGCTGAGACAGGAGGATCACGAGTTCAAAGCCAGCCTCAGCAAAAGTGAGGCGCTAGGCAACTTGGTGAGGCCGTGTTTCTAAATAAAATATAAAGTAGGGCTGGGGATGTGGCTCAGTGGTTGAGTGCCCCTGAGTTCAATCCCTGGTATCCCTCCACCCCCCCAAAAAAAAAAACCTCATGAGGAAAAAAAAAAGTCTCATGAGGGCCAGGTGTGGTGGTGCATCCTGTAATTCCAGCCCTCCGGAAGATGAGGCAGGAGGATGGCTAGTTCTAGGCCAGCCTCAGCAGGCCCTAAGCAACTAAGCAACTTAGCAAGACCCTGTCTCAAAATAAAAAATATATATAAATGGCTGGGGATATAGCTCAGTGGTTAAGCACCACCTGTGTTCAATCCCTATACTGAGAAAAAACAAAAGCAAAATCTAAAAGAACCTAATGAGGTCTGGGAGTGGTGGTGCATTTCTGTAATTCTAGCAACTCTGGAGGCTGAGGGAGGAGGATTGCAAGTTTGAGGACAGCCTTTGCAATTTAGCAAGGCCCTAAGCAACTTAGGAAGACCCAGGCTCAAAAAAAAATTTTTTAAAGAAGGACTGGGGATGTAGTAGTTCA
Organism: Spermophilus citellus; assembly: GCF_964194105.1. NCBI lineage: Eukaryota > Metazoa > Chordata > Mammalia > Rodentia > Sciuridae > Spermophilus > Spermophilus citellus. Next base: position 42,571,219 of record NC_138190.1, on the reverse strand, counting down.
GCAGTTTACCCTTGGGTTTAATTCCTAGTACCAACAACTTAGAGATTTTGTCTCAAAAGAAAATATTTTTAAGAGGGTTGGGGTTGCTAGGCATGGTGGCACATGCTGGTAATCCCAGTGGCTCAGGAAGCTGAGGCAGGAGGATCAATTGCAAGTTCAAAGCCAGCCTCAGCAAATTAGTGAGGACCTAAGCAACTTAGCAAGACCATGTCTCAAAATAAAATATAAAAAGGGCTGGGGATGTGGATCAGTGGTTAAGTGCCCCTGTTTCTAAATAAAATATAAAATAGGGCTGGGGATGTGGTTGGGTGTAGTTGAGTGGTAGAGTGCTTGCCTAGCATATGTGAGGCCCTGGGTTCCATCCCCAACACCCCTACAAAAAAAGAAAAAATGGTTGATAGGAAGCCAATACCTATTTATCCTGCACCAGAAACATTCAAATAATTTTTGCAACCATGATGCCATTGAATTCTCTCTAGGTGATAAAGGGAATCATTGTTTCCCACTTTATAGAGGGAGAAACTGAGGCTCTGAGAAAATGTCAACAGAAAGACAGCTAAGACAATCATTTTCCCCAAGTCTCCTGACCTGGAAAATCAAGGATGGTCAAAGCTTGGATTTGAAGATTAAATCCAACTCCCCCAGTTTTACAGTGGGCAAACTAAAGCTCAAAAAGAGAGAGTGGTAGAGCATGTGCTTAGCATGTGTGAGGGCCCTGGGTTGGATCTCTAACACCACAAAGAAAATAAAAAGAGATCATTCATCTAACCTTTCTGATTTTATAGAAAATGTGAGTGTACTTGTGCAGCTCCCAACACAGGATCTGCACTCACCCAAGTGTGGTCATGGTGACAATGGTATACCAGAAGGCCGCAGGGATGCTGGTAAAGTTGGTCTTGCTGGTGCCCTTCTCAGCATAGAACATGACAGTGGCAAAGATGATGATGGCCATGGTGAGGGAAAAGAGGAGAAAGCCCAGCTCAGAGGCACAGCTCTTGAGTGTGTAGCCCAGAATCCGCAAACCCTGGGAGTGCCTGGAGAACTTGAAAATGCGGAAAACACGGAACACACGCAGGGTGACAAATGCACCCGAGACATCATCGTTCTTGGGCACAAAAAGCCCAATGTAATAGGGCAGAATGGCCACCACATCGATGAGGCTCATGACACTCCGCAGGAAGCGGCAACGGCTAGGGGCAGCAAAAAGCCTCAGGAGGTATTCTCCCGTGAATATGAGTACACAGGCCGTGTCCATGCAGAAAAAGGCTGTCGGAAAGCGGTCACCACAGGGCTGCTCCCTTGGTGGCCGCCGTGCAGGGCCGCGGCAAGGGATGGTCTCCACCACATTGGCGATGACCGACACTGCGATGAAAAAGCCAGTCACATAGTAGAAAACCAGCGCTGCAGTGCTAGTGTGTGGGTTCTCAAAGGCCCTCCAGAGCCGTTGCCGCAGGGAGCTGCCTGCTGGCAGGGCAGGCCCATCCCCAGCCTGCTCAGCCTCCTCGTCCTCAGCCAGGCGCTCAGCATTCTCCTTTTTGCGGTCCCGGTACTCTTCAAGGCAGCAGTCGCCCACAAGCTCGGGGACCAGGCCATAGAAGGCCAGCTCTTCGTCGAAGGCCTGGATGCATTCCTGGCGTGGGCAGTGTAGCCGGCCAGTTCGGTAGAAGTTCAGCACGTGCCGGAACATATCCGGGTCGCGATCAAAGAAATACTCGCCAGAGTCCGCGTCATAGAAGAACTCCTTCTCAGAACTGCCCAGCAACGTGTCTGGGTAGCGATCCAGTGTGTTCTTCCAGGTCTCGAAGCGCCGGCCGCTGACGTTCACCACCAGAACCTCATCCCCTCGAGATGCCTTCACCCCTGGCGCTGGGGGCAGGGGCTGCTGGGCAAGGGGCAGCCAGCCCACAGCGGCCGCCCGTGCAAAGGGCAGCCACGTGGCCACGCCTGCCGCCATCCTGCGGCTCCCCAGGCCCACGGAGACTTGGGGGGGGGTGGCGTTTAGGAGAATGTGGCTGTCTCCAGGATGGTGGGGGCTTGGAGAGGCCCTGGGCCACCCGGACAAGGAAACTGGGGTTTTCTAGAGAGGCCAAGAGGAACGAGGAGGAGGAACTAGAGAGATGGGCAGGAGCTTAGGGGGCATTTAGAGGGTCTAGGAGGGGCCCTTGTGGTGTCCTGAGGGACTAATAAGGGCTTAAGGAGATCAGAGAGGACAAGAAGGATCCCCAGGATCTTTAGAGAGACTGAGATGATTCTAGTGGGGTCAGCATGTGCCTGAGAGATGTTTGGGGGTGTCTAGAGGGACCGAGAAACAAGTGGGGAGCTCTCAACACTCTCAAGAGTTCTCAGGGAAGGAAAAATAGGTCTGGAACCCATTAGCCAGTTTGGAGAGGAAATTGGGGCATCCAGAGGGGTACAAATGGGATCAGAGGTGCTTGAAAGAGGCTGAGTGTACCTGGGGGCTGGTTCTAGAGGGGATGAGAAAGGTGAGGAGGGTCGTCCATACCCTCAAGACTTCTAGGGTAAAGATAAGGGGGTTGAAGCACCCTCATGGGATCTGAAAAGGGGCTGGTGCTTCTCAAGGGTGGCTGTAGAGCCAGGAGGTTGTAAAGAGGCTGAAAAGTGTCTTGGGAGTGCCTAGAGCTGCCAAGAATAGCCTGGGGGTGTTGTCTACATATTACAGGAGTTCTAGGGAAAGCAGAAGAAGTGAGGGCCCCCTAGTGGGGCTGGAAATGGAATGGGGTAGCTAAAGAGGTAGTTATGGGACTGGATTATTTTGTAAGAGGACGGTAGATATCTGGGTGAGGGGGATATCTAAAGGGGCAGAGGAAGCCTGGTCCACACTCTGAAGAGTTCTGGGAGAAGAGGGGCCTGGGGAACCCTAAGGTGCTGGGATTCAACCGGACTGAAGTTGGGCACAAGGATTTCCCAAAAAATGGGTTGGAGAGAACAGTGGGGTTTTGAAAGGGAGTTGGGTGTGTCTCCGGGGAGGTGGGGGCTGCTGAACCTTGCAGGAGACAGGCAGGAGAGGCTGGAGAAGGCTGGGTCCCACCGATGGGGGCAGGTCTGGGGAAACCACACCCCGAGGGGCTGGCGGTGTGTGCTAGACAGCAGCAACAGCAGCAGCAGCAGCAGCAGCAGCAGCAGCAGCAGGAGCAGCAGCAACAGCAGCAGCAACAGCAGCAGCAGCAGCCGCGGCAGGAGAAAGAGGAGGAGGAGGAGGAGGAGGAAGAAAGGCAGCCACAGCCAGGCCTAGGAGGGAAGGCAGCACAGGCAGGGGAGGGGGTTGGGTCCCTGGAAGGAGGCTGTGGAAGGACAAGGTCCAGTGGGATCCCTGGGGACTGTCCCAAGATGGGTTAGGGTGTGGGGGCTGGACCAGGGAAGGACAAGGACGGTGCTTGGCGGCCCCCTCCCACTCCCCATAGGGCGTCCTCACCTGTGTCCCCGCTGCAGCAGCAGCAACAGCGGTGGGGCTGGGGGTACCAAACACCGGAGCTGCTGGCCCCCTCTGCAGAGCTGCCCCGAGTTCTCCTCTTCCTCCTCCTCCTCCTCCTCCTCCTCCTCCTCCGGCTCTCTCCCCGCCCCTCTGAGCTTGCCGGGAGATGGAAAGGCAGGGAGGGGCCTCGTGGCTCCCAGAGCCCCCTCCCCTAGGGCAGCCTGCGAGGGACCCTGGGGAGACTCCGCCTCCTACAAAGCTGGTTGGGCCTCAGTCGCGTCATCTGGAAAATGGGGGTGGCAGGGAGCTTTGCCAGTTCTCCCCACCTCCTTCCTGCCCAGTTCCTACCCCCTCTACCCCCAGAGGCCCCCACCCCCACCCGCCTGAATCAGCAGCACTTAGCAGAACAGATCGATGGGGAGGCGTCTGTTAATGGCCCCAGAGCGGAGTGCCATGGGGAATGATGCAGCGCTGTGTCCCCTCCCTGCCCCCCAGGCTGTGGAAGGGCAGGAGAAACTGGGGTGCGAGGGTTATTGATGGGGGCTGTCTCTCTCCAGATGGACAGGCCTTTAAAGCCACCCCCTAGGAGTGTGCCACAGCCCCAATTTTAAACTTCTATCATGGGACTGGAGCATGCATTTTCCACTGTCTTGCGATATGAAATGTGGGGTACAGGGAGTGCAGACAGGGACAATTCAGGCCCCACCCCCCAGTCCAAGCAGGTTTCATGCCAAGGGGGCAGGAGCCCTTATCTGTGCACACCCAGTGACTGCAAATCACATCACATCCTCTAGAGGGCTCTGCTCCTGGTTGGCAGGAGCACAGAGTATGAAGAGTCTATGGCAGGCATAGGTGGGTTCAAACTCAAAACTTTGCCACATTTGCTATGTCCTTGAGAAATGCCTTGCATTGTTTCTTTGGCTGTCAGAATGGAGTTATCCCTACTTGACAATGTCATTTGGAGCATTAATTGAAATGATGTGAAAGGGGATGACCCAGGGCCTGGCACAGATGATTTCTAATCTTAGATAACTAAAGTTGTGTGATGAGGGCACAGTAACACAGGAAGTGTGTAGCCTTTCAATCCATTTACCAACCCATTGGATTCCTCCATTTGCTCACTTATTACACTCTTGATTTGTCCACCCTCCCATCTACATAAGCAATCACTCTACCCACCCCTCCACCTATTTAGCCATTAATCCACCAACCCACTTGCTCATCCATCTGTATGTTCACCCTATCCAACTATTCACCAACCTATCCATATGTATCAGTATCCATTCATCTGTCCAATCACTCATCACTTATGCACCCACTCTTTACCCTCCCTATTTGTTAGCTTATCCACCGATATAGTCCCTTATTCATCCAAGAGTTTATTCCCAACCTGTTCATAAATCCAACCATCCAGCTACATACTCAATTCATCCACTCAACCATTTGTCCATCTATACATCATCTGTCCATTTATATATCCACTTATCCATTCTCTAGCTATCCACTTACTGATCCATCTATCCATTTATTCATCCGCCAATCCACCCATCCATTTCCCAACTTAGCCAAAATTGATCCATGCAAACTTCCACTTATTTATCATCAGTCCATCCAACCACTTATCCATCCTCCCATCTGTCCACTGATCTATACCACAAACCCACGCACATCTACCCACATACATATATCTGCAGATATTTATGCTCCACTTAGTTTGAGAGGTTGGTCAGGTGACAAGTGAGTTGAGGTTGGAGGAAATAATAAAGTTGCAGTCATAGAACTCCCTCCCCAATGCAACAGAGTGACCTTCTGACCCCCAGAACATCCCCCTTGATTGAAAAAAAAAAATGAGACCAGACAGTCAGTGGGTGGGCCCGTCTGGCCAGATGGTATTTTGGCTGCACAGCCTTTATACACACACACACACGCGCACACACACATACACGTTGCTGTTGCTAGAACGCTGAACACAGACCACACCCCCACCCAACACCCCCAATCCCAAGTGCAGAGTAGTCAGGCTTTCAGACATAAATTAAAAAATAAAATAAAATAAAAAAGTGTTGGTCTCTGGGAGGGAGAGCTCATGCAGAGATGGAGGCAGATCTCCCTGGGAGCCTGGGCCAAGGAGAAATCCCTACCCCTTCCCTGGAGATTCCCACTCCCGGGGGGGGGGGGGCCCTCTGCCCTGACCAGGTCATTTACACCAGCCATCAGGCCTCTAGCCCCTTTAATGTCCAGTCTCCCAAACTACTAGATTTGGGTGTCAGCCCCCATTTCCCTCCATAGCCCAAGGGAGTAGCATCCTGGGAGGTGACAAGGGGAGGGAGTGAATGCAGCCTGCAGGTCTTTAGCTGGATTCTCCAGGCTCTAGGTCTGGGTCAGGTGACCCCACGCACTCCTTGCTGAGTCGTACAATTTCCTGGGACAGAACTTCCATGTCCTAAGAAACAAAAAAGCCATAATGGGCCAGAGAAGTAGGTAGGGGAGGCTCCTTCATTTCCAATGGTGTCTGGCCTGGTTTGGGAAGGTTCTTGGAGTTCACAGAGCCTTCAACAGAAGGCTGGGCATGGAGAAGATGGGAGCTAAGGAGATGTAGTGGGTCACCTGCTGTGGCCCAGTGCTGCCAGAGGATATAATTGTCACCCTCACCACCTTGTCTTCTACTAAATGTGAACTTGCTTCTCCAAGGTAGGAGCTGGGTCTGACTCCTTTATGAATCCCCCAGAGATGGGGGAAATATTTGGGTGAAAGAGATGGGCCAATGGACATGTAGGTAAACACATCAGGGATCTATGGCAGGCAAACAGGTGCACAAATGCATTGTGAAGAGGCCATAGGGAGGACAACAGGTAGGGAGGCAAGTCATCTGGTAGGTTGGCAAGGTAAGACAATGGGTGAGTGAGGAAAGAGAAGGATAGGTCAGGAAATGGTCTGAAGACCTGGGAAAGATGATTAGATAGGTAAAAGAGTAGGTATATGGACAGATGAATAAATGGTTGGGTGGGTGGATAAATAGATGGATGGATGGGTAGGTGGAAGAAAAGAGAGACGAGTCAAAGAATAATAAGTTGACCCAAAGATGAAAGATGGGAGCATGAAAGGGTGGTGTATATAAGAGTAGGAGAATGGCTGGGAGGACAAAGTGACTACTTGGGTAAGTGACTACAGGGACTGGCAGAAGACCTGGGGCTCTGTGGCTAGGGAGACATGTGGTTAGATAGATGGGGAGGCTAGTAGGCTACACTCGCCTTGTGCAAGTGCATATTCTTGGTGAGCTGCTCCTCCAGCATGTTCTGCAGCTTCTTGTTCATCTCCCGAAGGTTCTCGTCTCCTGGCTTCACTAGGTCTCTCAGGACGCTGCCCAGCCCGCTGCGGTCTGTGTGGCCTGCTGCCACAGACACATCTGCAAGGGCCCAAGCTGAGCACTACCCCCTCGGCAGAGCCGGAGGAGAGATGGGCAGAGCCAGAGGAGAAAAGAGGGGAACAGAGCAGAGGGGAGGGAGAGAAGCCATGTTATGTAGGGGGGTGGAGACTTTGACATGTGAAACCAAGCTTTGTCACTTATTAGCGATGTGACCCTGAAAATGGGGATAAATATCTAAATCATGGAGTTGGAAAGATGCATGACTGCATGCAAATTATAGAGCACACAGTAAACCCTCAGCACATGCCAGTAGGTATTGTTCTGCTAAGGAAAAATCGGGGGGAGAAGAAGGTTTGAAAGAAGGAGCAAAAGAAATAAAGACAGAAAGGAAGAGCAAAGGGGAGAGAAGGTAGGAGACAGGTGGGAGAGGAAGAGAGGGTGAGGAAGGAGGGAGAAGAGATCAGAACCACAAAAAGAATAAAAATACAGAGAATTAAAACTTGTGGAGGCAGAACAATATAGCCAGTAAGAGAAGGTGAAGGAGAAGGGTCAGAAAAAAAAAGATACAAGGAGAAAACAGAAGGGAGAGAGGGGAGGAAGCCGAGACATGGTGAAAAGAAAGGAGACAGAAGACCAGAGAAGCACATTAGAGGAATGGGGAGTAAAGGAATAACAGGCACACAGAAAAGGGGAGGAAGAAAGATAAAAAGACAGTTTCCTTGCTATCCTCTCCATGGGTTGTAATTTTGTTAATAGATGCACTGAGTTCCAAGAAGAGAAAAGCCACAGCATACATGGAAAATGACTAAAGTAGTACTTGGAGAGCCAAGTAAAGGCTGGATGGCAAGGGGTGAGGACAGGGGAGGGGGCACTGACCGATTCGGCTGTCCATGACATAGGTCTCAATGATGGCGCTTTTCCGGCAGAGGTCCTCTGCCATGGAAGCACTGCTCACCTCCAGGTGCTTCACCTGCAAAATAGCCCATCCCACATCAGACCCCTCAACTGCACATGATCACCCATGAGGAGAGGAGGAGGGCCTGACCAGACACCCTCCTCACTGCCTGGCCAAGAGCACTTCAAATGGGGATAAGCAGAGAGACAGACAGTACCTTCTCCTCTAGCATCCATTTCTCCTGCTGTGTTTCTGCCAGCCGTTGGAAGAGCTCAGCCACTTCCTCATCTGACAGTTCAGCTGGCCGAGGGGGCTGGGCCTGAGGGCTACTGGATAAGGACTGCAAGGAAGAGGAGATAGTGACCAGCCCCAGATTCATCACTGCCCACCCCAGACACAAGTCAGGAGCTGGAGTTGGATGGGAAAGTGTGGGCCCTGTGGCTGGAGCTGTTGGTCAGTCTTGGCACCCTCAGAAACTCTGTGTTCCCCTTGGTCTAAAGGCAGGTAGAGAATAACTACCAAATCAGAGCCTTACTGAGAAAATTAAGGGAGATACATTAGCAAATGAGATCTTTTAGCCAACAGGAAATGGAGGTGAAAGCTGAAAAAGCACCACTAGTAAACAAGTAAAAAAATTCAAAAGGTAGGACACTTCTTATAAGTCAACTGGCCTGGTTTGTTCCCAAGATGATGTCACAAAAAAGGGACCAAAAGAAAGCTGGGCATGATGGTGCTGCCTGTAATCTCAGAGACTTGGGAGACTGAGGAGAATCACAAGTTTAAGGCCAACCTGAGCAATTAACAAGGCCCTAAGCAATGTAGCAAGACCCCTTCTCAAAAATAAGAAGGGCTAGGGATGTGGCTCAGTGCTCACGTCAGTGGCTCGGGTTGAATCCCCAGTACCACACTAGATTAAAGGGGGAGAAAATAACGAGATGATGTAACATGTGCTCTGAAATGGAATGCTGATTTTCAGTTTTCAGAAACAGCAACAAAGAACATTTTGGGGCCAACTAGAAAAATATGATTAAGGTAAACTAGAGTATTAGATAAGATGAAAATTTTTAAAATGGGGAAGGTAGAAACCAGGTGAACCAAAACATGTTCTTAGTGCCATTTAGGATTTTAAAATGAGGGATCTGGAAGGTATGAACTAAGTTTTTATTTAGATCAAGGTTTCACTATGTTGTTCAGGCTTGCCTTGAATTCCAGGATTCAAATGATCTTTCCTTGCCCTTCTGAATAGCTGGAACTGCAGATGGGCAACACTGTGCCCAACTTGAACTGAGAATTTATAATAATGACCTTTGGGTGGTAAAATCTTTACTCACTTGTTTTTGTTTTGTTTTGTTTCTTTGTTTTTTGGTACTAGGGATTGAATTCAGGGACACTTTACCATTGAATTACATCCCCAGTCCTTTTTTATTTTTAGACAGCACCACACTAAGTTGCTGAGGCTAGCTTTGAACTTTTAATCCTCCTGCCTCAGCCTCCTGAGTACGTGGGATTACTGGAATGCACCACCATACCAACTTTTTTTTTAAATTCTATAATGTACACATACTATTTATGGAATGATAAAAAAAATTCCAAATAAAACTGGCTAGCAAGGAAACTGACATAACAGATAGCAATAATAATGAATAATAAGTGTGATTTGGAAGAAGGGACCTCCTACATGGGTAGATACACTTACTACACAACACATACTTTATGGCTCCCAGAAAGGTGGAATTAGCTGACAAATGCTGAAACATGATGGTCAAAGAGAGAAAACGATTGGCCTGTCCCCCATGTAACAATCCAAGTTGATGAGATTGGGAAGAACTTGTCAAAAAAAAAATGCATGTGCCAGGGGATTGGGTTGTAGTTCCAGTGGTAGAGCATGTGCTGACATGCCCAACGCCCTGGGTTCAAATCCTAGCACCAAGAAGGAAAACAAAAATGCTTGTGCTAGACTCAGAGTAGATGGCTGCAGCTGAGGGAAAAAATAGGGGGATGCCCCAATTCCAGATTTGAGGCAGGAAAAACTGGGATTGCACACTCTTCCTTGTCCCTTACCCTGGCTGGAACAGCTGAGCTCTCCTTTTCCCGCAAGATCTCCCGGTAGCTGAAGGAGGAGATGCTACTGCTATCTCCTGTCTGGGTCCGGCTTGGTGAGTTCATCTCAGAAAGAACCAGCTCCTCAAGGCCTGGAAAGTGGAGGGAAGAGAAACTGAGCCCATCCCCCTGGGTCCCAGGGCACCAACTGGCAGGAAGAGGCAGAAAATAGATTTGAGAGATGGAAGGAGGCAAAGAGACACACTAGGGCATGGGAAAGTCAGAAGCAGACAGGACAGGGAAAGACAGTGAAAAAAAAAAAAAACAGCTGTCTCAGTTGGCAAATACACACAATAAAAGAGAGCCAAGGTGAAAGAGGCCAGGAGAAATAGGGGATACCTGGGCCTCAAGTAGTATTAGCACTCAGAGTTGGGCATGAAGAAAGGAAAACAGAACCCTGGAGAGGGCATAGGGCACACTCACACACAGAGAAATCCCCAGAGGGACAGGAAGTTAGAGCAGATGATGGAGACGATCAGAGACCCTGGCAAAAGACATGGAGCAGAGAAAAATGATGGAGAAGCCAGGCTTGGTGGCATGCATCTATAATCCCAGTGACTCAGAAGGGTAAGGCAGAAGGATCACAAGTTTGAAACCAGCATCACCAATTCAGCAAGACCCTCAACAATTTAGTGAGAAACTGTATCAATATAAAAAATAAAAAGGGCTGGCAATGTAGCTAAGTGGTAAAAGCACCCCTGTGTCCAACCCCAAGACTGTTAAGAAAAAGAAAATGATGGAGACAGACTCATAGCCATGCACTAGATCTCAGTTCCATTTAATGGACAAGATGGAGGTATGGTATACCATTCTAATCTGTTCTGTGCCTCTTAATTTGTAACAAAACAGAAACAGAAACAAAATTCCTGTTATAAAGAGGTGACTTCAGGAAACTGAGTACCTCACAGAGAAATTGATTTGAAATGAGATAACATTCATTTTGCCATGTACTTAAAACATGGGCATTGAATTTGTGCCACTGCTCTTGTGGCTGTTTCTCAGTGTCAGGAAGGGTATGTTAATAGCACACCCCAAGGGCTCTCTAGCATGGGTGGGGTGCTGAGTGAGGTTCCACATGTACCCTGAGTGGGAGAACAAGAGAGCGAGTTTTCTCTGAGGCTATGGTCTGAGAGATGCAACAGAGTCATCACTGCATCTTACTTATTTCAATGTATTTATAGGCCACCCCCATCCAAAAAAGGCAAATACAAACCTAATTTTTATGTCTGTCTTTGCCTTAAGTGGCAGAAATAACATGAATTGGATTTGGTTGTATAATAAAACAGTACAATGTTGCCGCTTGCATGGATGTCTGTCTCCCTAGCTCCACTGGGAGTTCCTAGAGGGGAGCAAATCAGGGGGCTTTGTTTCGGGAACCCTGGACTTGACTGTGGACATTTATAGAAGGAGAGAATGGATACAACAGATTTAGAAACACTGAGTGAGGTATAGGAGTGTGTACGTGGGGGTAGTGGGAATGCAGACAGAGAGAGGGGATAGAGAAAGAATGAGATAAATGGACAGAAAGAATAAAAAGTGGGCTGGGGATGTGGCTCAAGCGGTAGCGCGCTCGCCTGGCATGCGTGCGGCCCGGGTTCGATCCTCAGCACCACATACCAACAAAGATGTTGTGTCCGCCGAGAACTAAAAAATAAATATTAAAAAAATTCTCTCTCTCTCTCTCTCCCCTCTCTCACTCTCTCTAAAAAAAAAAAAGAATAAAAAGTGGGGAACAGAAAAGGAGAGATGTAGAGAAAGAAGGCAGGCAGGGAGATAAAGGCAAACTAAGAGGAAAGGGAACAAATGGAACACAGAAACATGGAGAGACAACAGAGAAAACAAAGAGAGAGAGAGAGAGAGAGAGAGAGAGAGAGAGAGAGAGAGAGAGAGAAAGAAAGAGAGAAACAGAAGAAAACAGGTAAGAGTTCAAGAGGGACAGAAGAAGCCAGAGAGCAGGATCAACGGGGGTGCAAGAAGGCCCCGGGACCCATATGCCCAGGCCCTGGCTACCCTGCACCGTAGCCTTCTCTTCCTGTCCTGGTGCCTCACCAGAGCGGCTCTTGCTATTGGTGAGGATGTCCTGCAGCCGCTCCTGCAGCTTGTCGGCCCGTTTTCGCTCCAGGTGCAACTGCCGCTTGAGGTCTTTCAGCTGTGCAGGGACAGGGGGAAGATGAGGGTTGAGGGCCAGGGGGCCCATAGGGAAAGGAAGGGCATACATGCCAGGAAAGGGCTGTACGAGGGGACCTCCCCATTTTACCGCAGCACTGCCCTTCTTCTCCAAGATCCGCTGCCCATCCACTGTATCCTTCACCTCCTGTCAGGTAAAGGCAGCATGGCTGACAGATGCCAGAACAGCTGCCTGCAGCACACCCCCTCTTTACCCAAGGGTGTGTCTGGGGCCATAGAGGGACCATTGACCTGCTTCAGGTTGCTAATAGTCTTCAAGTGGCCATCTCGCTCCTCCTGGGCCTGCTGGAGCTGATCGCGTAGACCCTGTAGATCCTCCTCCTTGCCCTGCAAAGCAGAGAGTAGCTCAGGCTGCAGATTGGGAAGCCTCTGTACTCCCTTGAAGGCCCTTCAGTACCCCGAAAGAGGAACATCATCAAAGGAGAAGCACCTTCAACTCAGCAGTATGCTGCTCCTGGCACTGCTTTAGGGCTTCCTCTTGCTCCTGCTGCTGCTGCTGTAAAGATTCCTACAAGACAAGTCCTGGGTCTGGCCACAGCCCCCCAGAAGACATTATGCCCAGTTTAAAGGTATACTGCAGTGGGGCCCTTCAGGCATGCAGAAAAGAACTTCTTGCAGGAAAACACCACATGCCCTTAGGCAGAAGTGTTACATTTAAGCCTGTGCCATTCATATAACTCTAGATTTGCATTTACATTTTCTTTTATTTAACAACACATAACATAACACTTACTACATGCCAGGAATATTCAAAGGGTTTTACATATATTAACTCATCTTCCCTAATTCTCCCATAATCCCTAGACAGTAGGCATTATATTTATTTATTTATTTATGCTGGGAATTGAACGAAGTCCTCATGCACCCTAAGCAAATACTCTACCACTGAACTACACCCCCAGACCCTATTGTTATCCCTTTTCTACCAAATATGAGAACAGGTCACAGAGAGGTCAAATAACTTGCCCAAGGACACACAGCTAGCAAATGGCCCAGCCAGAATTCAAACCCAGGCAAACTGGCTCTGGTCTGTGCTCTTCACTGCTGCTTGACATTTCCTCTTATGTATTGTCCTGAGTTTTCCAGAAAATGGCAATAAAAGCTCCTGTTCAAATCAAATCAGTATATCACAACAATTTCCTGATAGAAGTAAAATTCCAGGAAGAGCAGGTGCCTTTTCAAATCTGCACAAAGGCGGGGTGGCACTGCACACCTAACATTTTGCCTTGTCTGTTGGCCATTCCTTGGTCTACTCTAGAAGGCTGCTATTAAGCCAGCAGGACTGTGGCTATAGACACAAGTCCAGGACGTCTCAGAAAGTTCTAGGTCCTGACCACTTCTGCACCCTGGTTTGGCCTGGGTGCCCCATAAGCAGCCTCTATGTCTCACTGGGCACCACCAACTCACCTCAGCTTCCTTCAAGCGCCGTTCAAACCAGCCCTTGGCTCCATCCATGGAGTGTACCTGAGCCTGAAGTTCTTCCACTGTCTGCTGGAGAGTCTCCAACTCCCGTGTTCGGGCCTGGAAGGGGCATCCAGGGCAAGGTAGGCTGAGGACCAGGCACCTCACACATGCCATTCATTGGCTCATCAACAACACTGTGGTCCCCAAGGTTTGGAGGAGGAAGGGCATTATAATTTACCCACCCACCTTCTCCTCCCGGATCTGCCCACGGAGCTCCTCCTCCTGCCGCTTTTTGTCTTCATGCAACTCTCGGAGCTCACGCTCGTAGCGGGCACGCACCCCCAGCACCTCCTTTTCATGCCTTAGTCGGACTGCTCCCAGCTCTTCCTTGTGCTGAGACTTCTCCTGCAGCGTCTCCATTGCTAGTTCATCCAGCATTGCCTTGCGCTTCTCAGCACTCTGGGGGGGGGGGGTCAGAAGGATGGGCCAGAAGGATGGCAATCAACCTCCTTCCCTAATACTGGAAAAGGGCCACCACCCTGTCCCCATGGCCAAGGAATTAGCCAGACACCCCTCTCTCAGTCCAATCAATTTGGCTGAGTCACTCTCCCATCCTCAGAAAATGGGTCATTTTCTTCCCCCCCTCATTCCCATGGATTTGAACATATTACATCCCCCAATTTCCTTGGACTGAGCCAGTCCCTCCACCTCTCTCCATGGTGCCCTACCTTCCTAGCCTCCTGGAGTTCCTGGATCAACTGCTCCTTCTCCTGCCCTATTTCTTGAAGTTGTTCCAGAAGGCGACTATTGGCCCGTAATGACTCCTAATGCAGGAACAAAGGGGATGAGTTTGATGAAGAGCTAGTAGGTGCTGGTTACCTGGGATGCTTCTGGTAGATCATCTCCCTTTCCATTGGTCAAGTGAGTGTTATAATCTCAACCTCTACACAACTAGTTGCTCCCCAATATTTATTCTCCCATACATTCCTAGCAACAGAGTTTGTGGTTGGGTACATGATGGTCTAGCAAGCATTACCCCTCTTCCTTCAAAGTTAGGTGTATCCATGTGATTTTTTTCTTATTTTATTTTATGAGACAGGGTATTGCCATGTTGCCCAAGCTGACCTCAAACTCCTGGGCTCAAGGGATCCTCCTGCCTCAGCCTCCCAAGTAGCTGGGCTACAGGCTGGTGTCACTACTCTCAACTCATGTGATTACTTTTTATGTATGAAATTGGTTGATGTAACTTAGGTTATGCGTTTTTTTTTTGGTACTGGGGATTGAGATCAGGGCCTGGCACATACTAGACAAACACTAAGCTACATTCCCCAGCCCTTTTTATCTTATTTTAAGACAGGATCTCACTAAGTTTCCCTGGCTGATTTCAAGCTTGGGATCCTCCTGCCTCAGCCTCTCAAGTAGCTGCTATTAGAGGTGTGCGCCACCATGCCTGGCAGGTAGTGCTCTTAAAGGAAAGGGGAATACTATTCCCTGCCCTATTTCCTTCTTCCTTCAAGATGGAATGCAAAAATGATGGTGGAGGAGCTTGAGCAACCACCCTGAATGCCAAGATAGAAGTCTTGTGTTGAAGGTGGGAGAAGAGCAATAGAAAAAGAATGAGGGTCACTGATGATTGCAGAGCCATCACTCATCCTTAAACAACCTACTTGGAGTTTTACATGAAAGAGATTTAAACTTCCCTCTTATGTGGGGCTGAGGTTGTGGCTCAGTGATAGAGCACTCGCCTAGCACTGGGTTCGATCCTCAGCATCACATAAAAATAAATAAATAAATAAATAAACAAACAAATAAATAAAGGTATTGTGTCCATCTACAATTTAAAAAAAAATTTCAATTAAAAAAATAAATAAATAAATAAATTTAAAAAGTTTATTAAAAAATAGAAAAACACAGGTACAAGCCAGGCACAGTAGTACATACCTATAATCCAAGTTACTCAGAAGGCTGAGGCAGGAGGATTACAATTTCATGGCCAGACTAGATAACATAGCAAGATCTGTCTCCCCCAAGGGAAAAATACAGGTGTACTAAAAATATGATATAAAACTACTTCCAGGCTATATGTATAAGGTATATACAAAACAAATGAATTTTGTGGTTAGACTTGGGTCCTATTCCCAATACATCTTGGTAAGTATATGCAAATATTCTAAAATCCCCAAAATCAGAAATCTGAAACATTTCTAATCCCAAACAGGTTGGATAAAAGACACATAATCTATACTATGGAATCAG